>NC_133388.1:153737921-156137921 GCF_047511655.1 Castor canadensis
TTTTCTATCAGGTAAAAAACTCCCCAGTTGTCAAAAATATTCTATGCATCCCAGTGTCAATGTGTATTGCTCAACCCAAGAGACTGAGTAAAATAAGAAAAATTCACTCCTAACCTATCCCATATACTCAAACAAGCCCCAAATACTCTGGGTGTGTATCTGTAATGGACAAAGTGTTCATAAAAGCACCTACTTAATAGATAACCAAACTATTATAAAGTCACTGAATAAACTAGCCACTTTTTGATTATCCTTAGCTCCTAGGCAGAGTTACAACTGTGATGTCATTGTCACCTTCTTCTGTCCTTTCAATTTTTTTGGTAGCTGACTTAATTTGGGTATTTGTGACTGAACATCACTAGAATATTGCCCTACCCACTTTTTTGTACAGTTCCACTTCTTTTCATGACACAAGATATGGGAGCACCAAGTTTAAAGGTTTCCTTATGTGTTCACATGAAAGCATGAATAAATGCCTACTTACTATCTGTTTTTATGACTCATTTTCTAAAGGACAATACTTCCTAACACTTACCTTCATGCTCTCTAAATAATGGCATCATGAGTTTCACTATGATTTAGTGCCACATTTCACTTCATATTTATATACCTCAGTTTCCCAATATGTAAAATGTGTATAAAAATCATTCCTTCAAATAGTGGTTCCAGATATTAAATAAAATGGCCTTTGGTCAAATGTTTAAAAGAATATTCTCTACTTAATCACTCATGTAATGAATATTCATTACCTCTTATACACAAGACACAATTAATGACTTCCCCCAACTTTTCTCCATGAAGTTTTAGGTTAAAAATGTTATTTTAAAAAGTATTTCACTCAAGTCAGTCATAGTGGTTCACTCCTGTAACCCCACATTCAGGAGGTAAGGCAGGAGGATCATAGTTCAAGACCAATCTTGGCTACCTTGTTTCAGAAAAAAAAAAAAAAAACAAAAACGTATTTCACTCAAAGTATGTCATGTAATATGTAGAAAGGCTTCCAAGTTTTTCTACATTTTAACAAGCAATATTATATAGACATACAAATATGCACAGCACATGTACCCAAAAGTGGTACTGGTAGAGACCAAGGAGGAAGAAAAGAAGGAAGGAAAGATAGTGAATAATAATGAAATATATCACATCTTTGCAGGAACAAGACACAAGGAAACACACTGAAAACTGTTGAACAACACAGAACAGGGGGAAAAGGGTGAGGAAGTGCAGTGGAGGTGGTGGGGGGGCATGTTACACTGACTTAAGTACAATGCATGTATAGGTGTAATATCAAGGCTAAAATACCACTGAACAGCAAACACCAAAACAATGAATGACAAGAATGAAAAACAGGTCAAGCTAAGGGGAGAGCACTAACAGGACGGGGAGTGTAAAAGAAGGAAATAAAGAAGGTGAATATGGTTGATATACTCTCTATTCAAGAATGAATACTGAATATTTAAACCTGTTGAAGTTACCATAAGAAGGGAACTAAGGTAGAAAGGAGAAAAATGGAGGGGAAGAACCAATTCAGGAAATAATACATATATACATGGAAATATCATAATGAAACACCTTGTATAGATATTCTTAAATAAACAAAAATGTCTTTTTACAAAAATGAAGGGCAGGAAGGTAAAACAGGTCCTGTCTGGAGGGTGGTACCAGTATGTGTGGGAAGATATAAGGAAAGGGTATAGGAGGGAGAATATGGTAGAAATACTATGTACTCATGTATGAAAATGGAAAAATGAGACCAGTTGAAACTATTCTAAGGAGGAGGAAAGGGAGGATAAATGACAATGATGGAGGGGGTGAATTTAACTAAGATATATTTTAAGCACTTTTATAAATGTCACAATGTACCGCCAGTTAAACAATAATATGCTACTAAAAATAAAATAAAATAAAAAGATTTTCTATATGTTAAGTTTTGGAACCACTTTTTATAAAGAATATGAAATTTATAAGGTAGTTTTTCAAAGAAACAATTTTTACTAATGTACAATTATTGCTTCAGTTTTAACTTGTTTGTTGTTATTTGGTTTTATTTATTTGTTTACATGCTGAAAAGCCTGTATAAAACTCAAAAATGAATGAAAAAGAAAAGTGACTGGAAAAGTACACTGACACCCCTATCAAAATCACCTTCCTGTGCTGGGGGTTGACAGGGTGTAGCTGACAGACAATGGGAAACAGAAAAGTCTTTGGCTCTTAGAATAGGAAAGAGTGGCAATTAGTGGCTAAAGTTTAAATGGCAAAATCTCTATCAAATGAAGGACACAGAGATTTGAAGCACATTTTCTGATACTGTTTTGCCCATGATAGGTCCACATATTGAAAATAACTGACCTATTACAGGAAAAAGGAAACTTCTATCATCCAAATTTCAGCTCCACCAAAAACCTGGATGAAAACTCTGAGCCTGTGACTCACGCTCTTCTATGACTCAGTTTGCTGTGGGAAAACAGCCTTCCTAAACTAGAGAATCCTCCCCTCAGGTAGAAAACCACAATAAATGTAAAAATCACATAGGGGGAAAAAGAAGGACACACATTCTCATTTCCAGTGTGTTAATGTACACAATGTGCCAAAACCTGTTTTCAAAAGGATGGTCTAAGTAATTCTAACCATAGTGCATATTTGGTTTAAAAAAAAGCAATTAATGGCTACCAAGGGTTAGACTGAAGAGAAAGGAAGAGTCTTCAGGGGAGAGTTTCAGTTTGGGGTAATGAAAAGGTTCTGGAGAGGGGTAGTAGTGCAAGCTATACAGTGTGGATGTATTTGTAATGTCAAAGGGTGGCACAGCTAAAATGGATTAAGCAGGCAAGTTCTATGTGTGCTTTACTACAATAAAAAATTCTTAATGTTATTAGCCTTAAAAATAAAATTTCGTAGAAGAAGAATGTGTTACTTTTTATGAACACTTATTCCTCTAAGTCAATAGCACAAATCTCTTGGACTGGTAGAGTGGCTTAAGTGGTAGAGCTCCTGCCTAGCAAGTGTGAGGCCCTGAGTTCAAACCCCAGTACCTCAAAAAAAAAAAAATGTGCAAAGTAAAAAATCCCTCAAGACAACTACATTAAAATGAGCACCCAATTAGATTAACTGAGTCACTAACATAGCAACACAATTAGTCATTGGTGAAAGCCATTAACTATGTCAGGAAAATAGTTATTGAAATACATATACACACACGTGTGTATAGAAACACATATATGTATAGATACACATATGTACATGTACATATGTATATATGCACACACATAAGCATTTATGGCCAAGATAACAACAAACCTGTATACATATATCTGTATTAGTCAAACAGTAAAAGAAACCATGGTGGGAGCCAATTTATAATATAGAATTGGGTAAGTTATTCCTGTAAAATTAATCAGACTTGCATACAACTCCCAGATGTAGAAACTACTGCAATAAAATTGCTGTGAAGATGGGGGTCTATATTTCTGAATCTCCCACCTCAGCTGACCCCGCACCCCCCTCCCACCCCCATCTCCCTTACCCCAAGAAAACTGGGTTGATTTCCATTTGCTTACCACTAGTCCTAGAACGAGGGTGCGGACTCTCTCTCCAATCTCTGGTGAAATGTCATTCCCAAACTGTTGCAGGGTAGTAAGGAATCGTTTCAGCTTGCTGAGTTGCCTGGCACCACAGGCTGGGGGTAGCTGTTGATTAGCCAGAGATGAGGAGGAGGAGGAGGAAGGCCCGTTGCTAAAGCCACTGGGTGGCGAGGGAGCGCCGTTCAAGGCTGTAGGTGAATGGCTCGTGCCATTAGTTACTGTCAAGGGCACAAAATCAGAAGGAAAAGAAAATAAACTTTACAGAGAACATTCATAAAGAAATTGCTCCCAAGTTTTCTTCCCTTGAAATCTAGCGGCTGTGTAATTTCAAAAATGTCGCGTCTTGGGCTTCACAGGGACACCAAACTCATACTCCATCCCTGTGTGAGTCTACTCCACACACTGAGGGGGAACGTTCTGCACAGCAGCAGATAATCGAGTGTGCTGCAGCACCGGGCTGGCCCCAGCTCCCATGTGCACATATGCCACCCACCTGAAATGTTTCAAACACAGAACAAACAGCTTTGGATGTTGACCTTTTGTCATAGACTTCCATCAGTGTAACAGTACTATTCGTTCCTAAACTGCTCCCATAGAGAAAGTGTACATTTGGTGGAGACTAAATTTATCACTGAACATTTTTAATCTTGTTTTGTACACACAACTGACAGCTGTGTTTATAGAAATGGGATTTCAAGTTTTAACCTGATACCACCCAATTAGAAGGCTATTTTCTCCCCCTTCATATTTCTTAACCACTTATTTAAGTATAAGCAAATTTTATGTAACAAGGCAAAATGGATTTGGTATTTATCAAGGAGTTATTTCAAGAAATTGAAAGGGGACATCTCAATCCAACTAAAAGCATACATTGGTAGTAATTCATAAATTCACTTCCAATAAAATTTATTTGAAGGCAGGTGCCAGTGCTCATTTCTATAATCCTAGCTACTTGGGAAGCCAAGATCAGGAAGATCAAGGTTTGAGGCCAGCCTGAGCACATAATTTGTGAAACCTCATCTCCAAAATAATCAGAGTAAAATGGACTGGAGGTGTGGCTCAGGGATTAGCAAAATACTTATCTTAGGCCATTTTTGCAGTGTTGTGTTGCAACTTTAACGATCTTTCCAGGGCGGGAGGTATGGCTTCATTGGTAGAGTACTTGCTTAGCAGGCCTGAGGCCCTGAGTTCAAACCCCAGTCCCACAACAACAAAAACAAAAAGTATTTGAGCCTAAAGATTATAATGTTTAAGAACAAAGGTGGAAAAATTGGTGTGTTTCTCACTAAAGAAAATGATAATTTTATTATGTTTAGTTAATTAATTTGACAAACCCATCTTTTTACATAATTTTGACTATCTCTAGTAACAATTTGAGAAAGTTTTAAGGACCCAGTTATTCTTAAAATGTCATTTCAAGGAATAAGATAGTTCTTTTAACTCAAATCAGTGCCAAAGTAACCTATCAAGAAATGATAACTCACCAGACCATCTCACATAAGACATAGCCATCATCGTGACTCTGGGTAACAACAAACCAAATATAAGAAGACAGGGTTACAACTTGGCATGTCACAGTCTTCTGCTCCTTAAACATTTGGAAAGTTCTTTTTAATTTTTAAAATTTATTTATTTATTTATTGTGGTCCTGGGGTTTGAAACTCAGGGCCTCAGGCCTGCTAAGCAACATTACCAGTTAAGCCACACCTTCAGCCCTGGAAAGGTCTTTTAAGTGGCAACACAACATGGCAGAAATGGTGCAGGATAAGTATTTTGCTGGTCCCATATAGTCCCATGGATATACTTTTATCTGTTATTTTTCATTCATGTGGCACATGGTCTATAAATAGTATTATCTGCAAAAGATAACATTTTTTAGCTTCACAAATCCTTGATGACAATTTTAACCAGAACTGTGAGGAGGATCATGGAAATCAATGTGAGTCAATGCCCTGTATAGCTATCCTTATCTCAACCAGCAAAACCCCTTGTTCCTTCCTATTATTGCTTATACTCTCTCTTCAACAAAATTAGAAATAAGGACAAAATAGTTTCTGCTGGGTATTGAGGGGGGGGAGCGGGAGGGGGTGGAGTGGGTGGTAAGGGAGGGGGTGGGGGCAGGGGGGAGAAATGAACCAAGCCTTGTATGCACATATGAATAATAAAAGAAAAATGAAAATAAATAAATAAATAAAAAGCTACCCACTACCCCTGCTTAAATCTACAGGACAGAAAGGGAAGTTGCTCTTCTGCCAGAATGTTCTGTCTTTCTCTTGGATGGCACAGAGAGCGATACACTCCATTGACTCAGAGCACAGCACCTGAGCCAATAGAAACGACTCTAAGAGTTCGTGACAAGGATGATGCTAGCAATTTCAGAAAGGCTTCTAAATGAGACTCTTGCAAATAGCAATGTACTTTTATCTTAAGGAAGTAAGTTTTTTTTAACATAATTTGTAATATCTGAAACAGAAGAAAGTAACTTAGAAGTAACCTAAAATAATTATAAGCACATTTTCATGTTCCAAGATAAATTAAACACTCTAAAGTAAAGAGCTCCACATTAAGATAAGATAAACTAAAAGTTCAGGATAAGAACTAGAGTTACAGACCAAAGGCAATATTCTTCATTGCTAACTTCGGAGCAATAATGAGAAGGTAGGCAAATATTGATCACCACCCAATTATACCTAAGATACGACACTTTTGTTTACGTTCAATACGTACTACCTGGCAAAGTAAGGATTTTTTTTTCTTGCATTGTTTATGCATAACACATTCATGTCAGATTGTATTTTCTCATGATTCTTTTATGTTGAGAAAAATTTTAATTGAAACTTCAAAACCAAAACACGGAATCCAGAAACGACTACCTACATGTTGTCGGAGTGAATGAGCTGGTTCTTGGAGCTCCTTGGGTGGTGGGGGGCGGCGGCATCGTGGGAGGAGTCAGCCTGGATTGTGTCTTCACATCCACAGGTGAGTCTGGCATTGTGGAGTGCTTCTCAGTACGATCTAGGGGACGCCACCAGGGACAGGTTACTTTATTCTGTAAGCACCTCAGTTTTTCAAGTGAGGTTTGTCAAGTGAACAGAAGAAATTCAACATCTTCTATCAATAAAACATGCTTATCTGTGGAAGTTAAAAGCACGATTTTATCATCCACACCCACTTAAGAAGGTGTAGCACAGATGGAAGGACCTTATTTGTAACTAGGCTGTATTATATCCTATTGTTATTTCTGAGTTGAGCAGATGCTACCTTGGTAGTATGATATACAACAGCACAACAGCACAACTTCACTCAGAAATGAGGCCAACATTAGCAAGAGGTAGAAAACAGATGAGAAAGAAGGATCATAATGAACCCCTCATGAGAGCTCAGAAATAACAGAAAACCAAAGTCAGTTATGCAGGTGAGCAGGAGCCAGCTTTTCATGATGGATTTCTACAACCCCTGCCATCCCTTTCCATGCTTAGTTTTCTGGTCTATTAGAGGAGACAGGTTATCTCTCTCTTCAATATTATGCTGTATTTTTCGCAATGAAGTTAAGCCGTTATTTTCTTAGACTGTTTGAATTTATGACCTGTTATCTTAAAAACATGAGCTCAATACTGAATTAATAATCTTAGAGAGTTAGAACATAAAAGTCCCAAACTGAGAGCTAATAAAAACTAAAGACACTTGTTATTTTTTAAAGATAGGGAGACATTTCCTGATTACCCAATAATGAGCATTTGTAACTGAGAGCCGCTTTCTCTTACATATACTTTTCCCTTGAAATTTCAAACTCTTTTTCTCGGTCTCATCTACTTATCAAAGCAGAAGATCTCCAGTAAAAAAAAAAATGAAATGTTTTTTTTTCATTTGCTTACTTTTTTGGATCCAATTTTCTACAAATGGGCACACAAACACCCAAAAAGTGGTTTGAGGTGTTTTATCAGCTTTAGACACAAATATTTCATACTTGAACTTTTATAAAGTTCAAACTATTGAGGAAAAACAGGCATTTAAAATACAGTGGTAACCACAGTGAGAAATTCTCAAAATTACTTAAAAGTCAACTTTTTTTTAAAAGGACATGAACATAAACAGGGTACTACTGAGGGGAGCTCGTGGGGGTGGAGGGAAGAAAGGTGGGTGTGAGATACGGTTATGCGTATGAAATGGTCATAATGAAACCAGTACAAAGACATGAAAGAAAATTTAAAAAGGGGGTGGGGGAAGGGGTTAACAAAGAATAACGGGGGGGGGGGGAGTATGATCCAAGTATGTTACATGCATGTATGGAAATATTGCAATTAAACCCCTGACTTTGTACAATTAACATATGCCAAGAAAAAGTCAATAATTAAAAGAAAATATAAAGCCCAATTACTATGATCACAATTCCAAACCTAGCTCATCTTTGTTCAAAGCAATTTCCTAAGACTTGGGATGCAATAAAATAACACATTTG
The DNA here is from genome assembly GCF_047511655.1 of Castor canadensis. NCBI lineage: Eukaryota > Metazoa > Chordata > Mammalia > Rodentia > Castoridae > Castor > Castor canadensis. Next base: position 153,745,959 of record NC_133388.1, read on the forward strand.
ATATGAGAAATAATGTTGACATCCTATTAGGGAAGATATAATAAATGAACAAAAATAATCAACATCCTAATAAATGCATTTTGCACCATGATTTGCTTAACAGTACCAGTCTCTATTTCTTCATCCATTGGTTCAATAACAATGAACATCCCTATAGTTGATAAAAGTGTTCTGAGTGAAATGATGGCAGAGGCACAAACAGAGCTTTTCTAACTTTATCTAATGTTAAAAACTTGTCTTCATATTGCTATTGCAGAGTATTTAACAACCAACATCAGTAAGTCACATATCCTAGAAAAATACAGAAGTTAGGCAAGCTGAAAACTGCTTCTACCAATCCATTGCACACTCTACTCACCTCAACCAACCTCAGCAACAAGGAAATACATAGCTTTCCGCTTATGTTGCAGCTGAGGGAAGAGGTACAGCAGCAAATACAAGTCTCCCTAAATAAAGGCAAATATTTCTGTCATGCCAAGAAAGAAGGGAGAGAGGGAGGCTTGCCAGAGTCTGCTGGGAGATAACAGTGGAAACTGCTGGTCCATCTGGCTTTCATTCTGCTAACACTCACAGGGAGCTGTGAGCAAAGGCAGTCCAGATACACAGACTCAAAGCACGTGGTTGCACAGACAGAGAAAGGAAGAGCAGAGGGGGAAAGGGAAGTGGGAGTAATGAAAAAATAAATAAAGCAGAAGGAAAAAGAAGGAGGAGAAAGAACAAAACAGGGAGAAAGGAGTCTGGAGGGGAGAATTACCCTCATAGCTTCCTTTTCCCAGCAAGTAAAGCAGAGTCATAACAAATACAGTCCCCATCCTCATTCACCTTCACATAGTTAAAGGAATTTCTAAAGCTTACACCCATTCTTTCTTTTTAAAACAGCCCACACACTAAGGAAAAAGGAAATAAACTGTAAAACTGACAGTGAGTTTCCTCTTCAAACTTAGATTTAAATTCATGTTTAAGATAATCATTGTATTTCTATCCTTGCCCCAGTTCACTTCGAATATCAGTCCTGGCCCACATTTGTAACATGTTTTTTTGGGGGGTGGAGGAGGCATACTGAGGTTTGAACTCAGGGCTTTATGCTTGCTAAGCAGGTGTTCTACCCCTTGAGCCACTCCAACAGCCCTCACATTTGTAACGCAATTCCTAACCAGAGCATCATCACTGACACAGGTACAAGACTTTTAAAAGTTTTTTCAAATATCATCAATATTTTAGGAATAATAACTACCAACCAATCCCTAACAAAACACCACTACTTCAAACAGGAATTGATACATTCTAACCGGATATATGTATATATGTAGATATTTAGGATTTTGACATTAGCCAAATTTCTGTGACGGTTGGCTTCACTCTGATCAAATGGAGTTCCAACCCAGAGGTCCTACAAACTGAGACAAAGTAGGACCATATGTAACTCATTCTGGGTTGTTCAGTACAATCAATCTAGGATGGAGATAGATGGTGAAATACCGGTCAGGCCTAATACACACACACACAAAAGCCCTCTGGAACAGAGAGATTTAAGATAAATTTGGAAAATATGTCTCAAGTATGCTGAGCTCTGTTGCATTTGTTTTGGATTATTTTTTTTTAATTTTTTTGAAATATATATTCTTGAAACTTTTATAGCAAGCAGCACAAGAGCTATGATTTAACCACAGAAGTATTTCACTCCATTTCAAATTAGAGGATATGGTAAAACCAATATTAAGTTATATTATATCTTATGTAGTTTTCAAGTTTGTGAAAATTATACTTTTCTGGTACATAATTTCTATTTTTTAGTTGCTGGAGGGGAATTCTGACATTTATTGAAAGAGTGACACAAAATGATTTAAAAAAGAGAAGGAGGGGCCAGAGAATGGGAGGGAAGGAACACAGGAAAGGGGAAAGAGAAAGTAAAGGGAGGGGAAGGGAAATGAAGGCAATACATATTTGATCAGGGAGGAAAGGTAAATCTGATCAAAAAGGGCAGACAACTTTACTTCTACCATAATGATTCACAGCACTTCTAAATAAGAAGGACTTCTCTATGTGGTAACATTTCTCTCACTTGGCAAAAATCCAACACACATGCACCAAAGATGGCAAAGTATGGAAGAAAATGTGGCATGTATAAATACATTACTGATACATTTCAATATCCAATTTATTCTTAGGGACTTATGGAGGTGGTATGTTTTCCATTTCCTTTTTTATAAAGTTAAAAAAAAGGTAAAGCATAATCTGCCTTGGTACTTATTTTACTTGAAGTTAGTTCAAATAGTTCCAGATGTGTTTTTAAGGTATGAAAAATAGGTATTCTGTATTTTCCTTGTTTACATAACATTCTAAAGACAGCAAGTTCCCTTTTGGTAGGTGGTATCTCTTTTTCTATCAGAGTTCATCATGTCTACTATAATAGAACTCTCTGTGGTATTATAGATTATGAGGAACTTCTTGGGCAATTAGTAATTGGTCCAGAGCTAGTCATACTTGAAGAAGTGTTAGTTAAGGAAGCTAAAGGGTACTCACTACAGAGAATAAGGCCAAAGTAGAACCTAGGTATTACTGAAAGAGAAGGATAGAAGAACAAAGCTAGAAAATAATGAAATTGGGTATAGAATCCTATTTTCATTACAATTGAAAAGATGGCCAATAGATTTCTGACAGTGAAGTCATGTAGTGATTCCAGTGTCTGGGTGTGAGATGGTATAGGCAGCTGTCTACAGACAAGAACACTGATGCTGGTTGCTTCTATTCTCCATTCAGCTTCCACCATTTCCCTAATGAGCACTCCTAGTAATTTCCTTCCAACTCAGAACCATTCAGCAATGCATGCCAGTGGGAGTCAAATGCTAACACATGGAATGATACAGAGGAAGAATATTTGGTATATGTGTCCCAGCTAAGACACATTTGGTTTAGCCTTCCCATGAGTTATCCTGAATCTTAGTCTCTCATGAGAAAATTGGGGTATGATCTTCTGTCCCTCATAGAGATGTGGTAAGAAATTAAATGAGATAATATGGTTAAAATCCTAGCACAGTGCCTATTCATATTAGACACCAACAGATTCATCCTGGGCCTTCCTCTCCTTATCCATCCCCTGCTATTCCCTCAAGTCTATGACCAATCTATATAGGACATCTTGGGGGTTTCTGTCTTCCTCATGATGTTTTCTTCCTCATCTAGAATGACATGCACCTTCTTCACTGCGTATTAGAGATCACACATGTCCTCTTACAGCAACTCCTCAGCTCCCTCGGGCCCCCACCATATCACATAACCTCCTCTCTTTTGCCATTCATCACAGTCTGTGTGGAGTGAGTGAGTGTGTGTGTGTGTGTGTGTGTGTGTGTGTGTGTGTGTGTGTGTGTACACCCCAACCAGTAAAAATGGCAGGCAACTTGAGGGCAATGTTTTTTCTTTTGTTGGTTTTTGTTTTGCTTTGTTTGTTTTTTGGTGGTGATTTTTTGTTGTTGTTGTAATGGGTTTTTTCAAGATAGGTTCTTGTGAACTATTTGCCTGGGCTGGCTTTGAACCCTCATCCTCCTGATCTCTGCCTCCCGAGTAGCTAGAATTATAGGCACTGAGCCATCAGTGCCTGACTTAATGTTTCGGTTGTTTTTTTTTTTTTTAATTTCTTCCTTAGGAGGTTATTTAATAAATACCTATAATCATGGTTCTGACAGGAAGCATGGTTACATTCCTTTTACAAACCTATTCTAGTCAATTTAAAGATAACTGACCTTAATTTTCTGGTAAAAGATAAACATATACAATCAACAGCACATAACTACAGAAAGAGAATGGAATTTAGCAACAGATGCTCCTCAACTTCTGATGGGGTTACACCTCAAAAACTCATTTATGATACTTATGAAAATACCATAAATCAAAAATGCATTTTATACCCCTAACCTAGCAAGCATCATAGCTTAGCAACACAGTATACTGCAGAAATATTAGCTGTTTACTCCTGTGATCACATGATTTGTAACTCATTGCTGCTGCCCATCATTATGGCTACTATCCCAGGAAAAGATCAACACTGAAAGCCTGAAGTACAAACCCTAATTCAAACACCATCATTAAGTCAGGGAACATGTATAACATGGGAAGATACTGGCGACCTAAAATTTAATTTGAATCTGCTATCAACTTGTGTAGTTTTAGGCAAGTGTAAGATTGACCTGTCACCTTGTTTCTCACCATAGGTGCTATGTCTGAATGTCCCCCAACATTCATGTTTTGCCACTGAAATGGTATTAATAAGTAGCACCCTTAGGAAGCATTTAAGCCAAGAGGGTCCTACTCTGGGGGATAGGACTAGTTCATTATAAAAGGGCAGAAGAGACAGGCATAGTGGCACACATCTTAATCACAGATACTATAGAAACTGCAGCAGGTGGATTGCAATTTTGAGGCCAGCCTAGGCTACACAGCAAGAACCAGTAGATAACACAAATAAATACATAAATGGATAAGGGTATAGCTCAGTGGTAGAACACTTTCCTAGCATATGTGGGGCCCTGGGTTCAATCCTCAGGATGGAGGAGTAAGGCAGGTCGGCTCCTTTTGCCCCTCCATGTTTTCTACCATGTAATGACACAGAATTCCATCAACAAGGTTCCCTCTTAGAAGTGAAGATGAAGCCCTCACCAGGCACCAAACATGCTGATGCCTTGATTTTGGAGTTACCAGTATCTAGAACTGTGAGAAATAGATTCCTGCTGTTTATAAATTACCCACTCTACAGTATTTTGTTATAGCAGCATGAAGAGACTAAGAAAAAATACAGTTATTCTTAAGTCTGATCTTATCTTTTCTCTGATTTAAAACCTTTGGGAACTAGGTGTGGTGACACACATCTGTAATCATAGCCCTCAGCCTGAGGCAGGAGGATCGTGATTTCAAGGCCAACCTGGCAGTATAGGGAGACTTCTCAAAAAAATAAAAACAAAACATATTAGAGAGTGTTCCACTGTTTGCAGCTTATCTCACGCCTCATACACTGTAGAGTCTCCGCTGAACAGTGTTTATCCCTTTCTTTTTTGCTAGAGTGCCTTGATTTTGCTCATTATTCGCCCCTTCCCTACAATTCTTGGTGCAGATCCTCCTTTTTTTACATAAGTCCAGTTATTCATTCCTCTTATCAGTGGCAGGTTTCAGAGGTAGGTGTTGAGTACAATTCTGGACAATGAGTACTAAACAGAGGCAAAGAGAAGAGATTCTGGGAAAAACTTCCTCACTCTCTAAACAAGCACCCAAGAAGAAAACTGTCCCTGTTCTTCTGATAGGCAATGTTATAGCTATAAATAATCACTTCACTTCTTTGGATTCTGCTTTTCTTACCTATAAAATTAAACAAGGGTCTTCTGCAAATGCCAATATTCTATGGATTCTTTCTATCAATATGGTTTACAGTTATCACAAATACCGAGAAGATACCCAGAGACACATTAGCTAACAAAGTAACCACAAATAAAATCATTTTCAAATTGATGATTATAACCAGTCTTCCTGTTTCACACAAATTTCTATATCCACGAGAATAGCAATTTTTCCTCCCATAAATGTTAAAATTAATATCCATCTCCTCCTTTCAAATACATTTTCAATCCTCATTATTCAATCTTCATCAATCATTTGGTGATAAAATAGTACTAACAACCTCCAATTCTCCCTCCTTAATTATCACCAGGACAGTCACTAAGATTTTCTTTCGCAGACCAGGATCTTGAAGGAGTAATCTACATTCATTTTCTTGGCTTCCTCATCTTCCATTTCATATTCCACAAGCTAGTAGTGGAGACTCTGAGGCTGCCTACCTAAAAAGGTTCCCTTGCTAGACTGGGGATAGCCCTACCATTTACTCTGAGCAACATGCTCTTTTGTGACCTCGTACTCTTTCAGATGACAGGCCTAGACACAGCAGACAGTCCAAAATGGGTAATCACAGTCCTTTCCCAAGACTTTTAAATTCAGAACTGAGGAAGAAAAACTGTCCCACCCCAGAGGTAGAAAGCAGGCCTTCTCTACTACACATCCTCTTAGAGCCAGGCATGATGGTACACACTCATTATTCTAGCACTTAGGAGGTGGATGCAGGAGGACAGACTGGGCTACATAGCACGACCCTGTCTCAAAAAAAATAGTAATAATAATAATAAATAAGGCCATGCATAGTGGCTCACATCTGTAATCCCAGCTACTCAGGAGGTAGAGCTCAATCAAAAGGATCATGGTTCAAAGCCAGCCTGGGCAAAAAGTTAGGGAGATCCCATCTCACCAAAGCAGCTGGGCATATGCTTGTGTAACCCCAGATACACAGGATAAACAATAGGAGGATCTTGGTTCGAGGTCAGCCCCAAGTAAAAAGTATGAGACCCTATCTGAAAAATAATCTAAAGAAAAAAAGGGCTTCAAGTGGCAGGGTGCCTGCCTAGTAAGTTGAAGGCCCTGAGTTCAAACCCAAGTACCACCAAAACCAAAAATAAAAATAAATAAGATTAAAGATATCTTCCTAACTCCCACTAAAACTTCTCAATTGCTCCAGTTATTAATTCAAGAAAAATGTATGTGCTTTATGGCGACTCTGTATGCAACATCTGACTGTCCAATACTTCATCCTCTAAAAACACTAGTGTCTCCAGAGTTCCACAAGTCTACCCTTTCCTCATTTGTCTCTAGCCTTCCTGGCCCATTCTTCTCAGTCTAAGGGATTTCTTTTCTCTGCCTCTGAGATAACTATGGGTATTTTCCCCTCCAAGTTCCTTCTTAGACCCTCTTCAAATCTTTATTCTACACCTTTTCCTTAGTCTCCAGTCACACTATCACAGTCATAAAGAGTTTGGGCTTATAAGACAGGCTAGGTTTGAATATCAGTTCAGCTACTGCCTTTTGCTACCCACAATCTGAGTCATAGGAAAAAATTCAGATAATGTACATAAAAAGTTCTTGGCTAGTTATGGAAACAGCCAAGATGCCCCACCACTGATGAATGGACTAAGAAAATGTGGTATCTATACACAATGGAATTTTATGCAGCCATGAAGAAGAACAAAATGTTATCATTCACTGGTAAATGGATGGAATTGGAGAACATCATTCTGAGTGAGGTTAGCCTGGCCCAAAAGACCAAAAATCGTATGTTCTCCCTCATATGTGGACATTGGATCAAGGACAAACACAACAAGGGGATTGGACTATGAGCACATGATAAAAGCGAGAGCACACAAGGGAGGGGTGAGGATAGGTAAGACACCTAAAAAATTAGCTAGCATTTGTTGCCCTTAATGCAGAGTAACTAAAGCAGATACCTTAAAGCAACTGAGGCCAATAGGAAAAGGGGAACAGGTACTAGAGAAAAGGTTAGATCAAAAAGAATTAATCTAGAAGGTAACACCCACGCACAGGAAATCAATGTGAGTCAATGCCCTGTATAGCTATCCTTATCTCAACCAGCAAAAACCCTTGTTCCTTCCTATTAATGCTTATACTCTCTCTACAACAAAATTAGAAATAAGGGCAAAATAGTTTCTGCTGGGTATTGGAAGGGGGGAGAGGGAGGGGGCGGAGTGGGTGGTAAGGGAGGGGGTGGGGGCAGGGGGGAGAAATGAACCAAGCCTTGTATGCACATATGAATAATAAAAGAAAAATGAAAAAAAATTGCAAAACACAAAAAAAAAAAAAAAAAGTTCTTGGCTAAATGCCTGACACGTGGTATGCACTCTAGAAAGGGTGGCTCTAATTCACAGGATGCCCATTATGTGGATGACTTCACGCTCTCTGTATCTTCTATTCCCCCCGAAACATCCAGAGGACTATGCATTTCTATAGCCTCATCATCAATTATCTCACTTGGCCTAGACATCAACACATTGAATGTATTCTACCCTGTACTATTTATTCATCTCTGATCCACTTTCTAGACCAGGACACTGGATGTGTCCAGGCACTTTCTACATGTCAAAGTTATGCCTGGAGATCTTGTTCCTCTACTTTCAGTAATCTTCAAGGATCTTCATAAGCTCACAAATAAAGTCAGTGTTACTTATAAAACACAGAAGGACTCTTGTGACTTGTGAGGCTCCTTCAACTGCTCAGACTCAACTTCATCTCTTCCATCCATTCCATCTCTTCCTCTGAACTCCTCACTGCAGTTCTCCAAATGCCTCTGTCACTGAGGTGTTCACACATATGGTAGGTAGCCTTTTCTTAGAAAACTCTTCAGGTTTTCATGGGACACTGTCTAGATCTCTCTTTAGCACTAATCACACAGAATGTAGACCATAACCTACTTAAGGACAATCATGTCATTTTACTTGCTATTATAGTTCTAGCACTTAGTACAGTACTTGACACATAAAAGGTACTCAATAAATTTGTGGGGTTTATTTATTATTTTTAGGACAGGGTAGCCCAGGCTAGTCTTGAATTTGTAATATTCCTGCCTCAACCTCCCAAGTGCTGGGATTATAGGCATGAACCACCACACCCTGCTGTAATTTGGTATTTTAAATGGATATATATTACTACAATGTCTTAAATATGTCTATAGTCACAACTTTTAGACTAGGACTTTCAAGAAACATGACAGTTACAACTCAAGATAAAAAAAAAACCCTCCATATCTTTTATGTCCATCATCTGAAAATAATTATGAGAAATTTTATGTTCTAAAACAAGAAGCCACCAAATAGGAATAGAGAAAAATACCAGTACTTCATTCAGTTCACAAAATTTTAAAACACCTCTAACTATTCACCAAACATTTCCTAAGACCTTTTAGTATATTATGAAAAAAAAAATGTTTTGTAAGGCAATTTATACACATATGACCTATAGTCAACAAAAGCTCCTTTTTTAAAAAATAAGCATGCCAGTGGGTGGGTAAGGGAGGGGGTGGTGGGAGAAATGACCCAAACATTGTATGCATAAATGAATAAAAGAAAAAAAAATAAATGTATTTGTAATAAAAAAATAAATAAAATACACGTGCCAGTGTATGCAGGCACATACACATTCAAAACAAAGAGAAAAGTATTCTATGAACCAAAAAACACATTACTTTCCATATTCCATAAATTTTTATTGTCTATAGATAGTAGGATTATAGTTATTTTTATTCTTTTTGTTATTGTTCTATGTTCTACAATAAGCATATTTGATTCTTACAACTGATAAAAAGAAAAAAATTTTAAAAAGACAAAAACCCTGATGGGACAAGTCAACTAAAAGGGGGGGGTTAGACAAAGTTGACCAAAATCAGGGTTGGATGTTGTGCCTTATGCTGTGTGTGCTTTATCTCACTTTCAACCTCTCAATGGGAAAGGTACTATAAATTTCCCATTGAGTGTTTAAAAAAAAAAAAGGAACTGAGGCTCAAAGGGATTGAATAATTTGCCCAAGGTTATAAGCCAGAACTTATTCCTGACCTTCTCAGAGTTCATTATGATCCAAAACTTAATGTTACTTATTCATGATCTGGAAAACTGTAACGCAGACCACACTCAGTTGAGACTTAAATCTCAGGCTAGTAGGACCCTCGTAATACACAGGAAGTACACTTTCCAACACAGTAGCCACTGCCACATGTGACTATTTAAACTTTAATTAAAATTAAATAAAACTCAAAATTGAGTTTCTCAGCTATACCAGTCACATTCAAGTGCTCAACAGCTGTGGCTCCATGTGGCTGATGGCTACCATCTTAAGACATGCGGCTCAGTTTATCATCACCAAAGGATGAGGCCGCCCGTATCCATGGAGGTGACAAAAGAACCCAAAGGGAGGGAGCAAATGGAGAAGGAGTGCCATCACCTCTTTCTAAACATCCTCAATTGCCATTTCAGATCTTTCACCTGATTTATATGCACAGTTTTGTTTGCTACTTAGGAGACTGGAAAAATAATTGTATGAAATTTAAAAACCAAGATAAGAAAGTTATAAACTCTGAGCAAGGATGAACATAAGACACCCTTAGTCCAGGTTATTAGTGAGCATCATGCTATTCATGCAAAGGAGAAGGCCAATGCCTCAGTCCTGTAAGGAAGCAGTCAGAGATGACAACCAGGAGCATCTGTGTGCCTTTAAGAGGCATGAGCTCATGCTGGGTGCCTTTGGCTCACACCTGTAATCATAGCTACTCAGGAACCAGAGATCAGGAGGATCTTGGTTCAAAGCCAGCCTGAGCAAATCATTCATGAGACCCTATCTCAAAAAAAAAAAAAAACCTTTCACAAAAAGGGCTGGTGGAGTTGTTCAAGGTGTAGGCCCTGAGTTCAAACCCCAGTACTGCCAAAAAAAAAAAAAAAAAGAGAGAGAGAGAAAGAAAAAGAAGGAGGCATGAGCTTTAGTTAAAAAGGAAAGAAGCCAGTGGCTGGAAGTATGGCTAGCACAAGGCACTGGGTTCAATCCCCAGTAGCACACACACAAAAAAAAAAAAAAAGCCCGCAAAGACTAAGATAAGTCTATATCACTCTATCACTGTTTCTGGAAAACTAGCATCAAAACCTGATCATCTCTATTAGGGACAACGATTGGAGTTCATCTTCCCTGATTTTATAGCACTTACACTGCTACACACGACACATTTATGTCAATTTATGTCAGCTTCATGAATGCAGAGTTTTTGTCTGATTTGTGAACTCTGCATTTAGAAAAGCACATAAAACAGAAGGCATTTGATAAAGACTGAACAAATGAGTGAATGAATAAAAAAAAAAAAAAAGCAAAGCTACTTTTTTGCCAAAAAGCCAGGGCTTCTGAGTAATCCACAGTTACCTAGAGTGGGACAAAGGATGTACAAGACAGGTGAACAAGGACAGGTGCTAAGCACAAAAACCCACTGAAGGGAGGTAGAAGTGCTGAGAGCATAAACTAGGAACAGGCTAAGTCAATTTTCCCAGTTGCTAGAGAGAGATGACCTACAGACCAACAAGAAAATAAAAAAGCATTATAAACAATAACAAATAGCCAAATGGTGATTGTAGCTAGAAGAACCAGTAACTTCGTAAAGGAAAGAACTGTTGGCCATAGGACTTTGTAGACAGCAGGCAGAACTTGGATATGTTGCTCTCTCAGAACTGGCATCCCTCCTATAGCAGTTGTCACCTATACTCCAGTGACTCCTGCTTCTTATCCTAATCACCACTTCTTGGAGGTGGTCTGTGGAAGCTAGCAAGAAGGTATCAAGAGGTCTGGGACCTAACTCTTCAACTGGTAAAGTTCCACATTCATCTGCTTTTTTTGTTTTGTTTTGTTTTATTATTCTTCATATGTGCATACAATGCTTGGGTCATTTCTTCCCCCTCCCACATTCATCTGCTTGACACTCTACAGTACTATTTAAGATCTCAGGGGGAAAAATGGGGGGGGGTCTCCTGTTTAACAAAGAAAACTTTAAAATCCCTAACATAAGGAACCAGTAATATCTGTTGAATGACTATGATAAAAATACTTAGTAAGAAGCTGGGAGTGGTGGCTCTCCCATGTAATTTCAATACTCAAAAGGGTGAGGCAGGAGGATAGGGAGTTTCAGTCTAGCCTGGGTTACATACTGAGAGCTTGTCTCAAAAAGAAACTTACTTGGTAAGAAAAAAAATCAAAATTTCCCAAATAACAGAAAAGTAACTCCAGCTTATGTACAAGCAGAGGAAGATTTAGGCATCACAGTGTCCTAGAATCAACATAACCACACATGTGCAGATTATTCCAGAAGGTGAAAAGTATCATAAAATAGGATCCTACCCTTTCCCAATCTTCAAGTACAGACAACTTTTGCTCTACTATCACATTTATGGAGGTTAAGGAAGATTGCAGAGGCTCAGAGAGCTTCTCAAGAAAAATGGTGGCACAGTCAGTGATCGTCATCTAGAAAGTACTTAGTAAATCAAGGCAGAAAATGATGAAGGTGCTCAGAGTATGCATACTAGCAAGCAAGGTACAGGGTCTTAAATGAGTATTTCTTGAACTTAACTGAATGTTCTCTAGGGGGGAAATGACGGTATTGTTAATTTAAACTTCACACTGTAGGCAATGGCGAAGCCATCCAGTTTTTAGGCTGCCAAATGCTTGTTTATGTGGGATGGATAAACCTGCAGCAAAGAATCCATAAGACAAGAAAGGCAAAAGGGCAGGAATGCTCCATAATAACAGTCCAGGCTAGAAGTGATACAAACACCCAGTGGTAAGAAGGAAGAAAAGGGAAAATTACAGAAGATAATTGAAAATCACTATCAAATCTACATAGCTCTTGGTAACCAATAGGATAAACTTCATTGAACAGAAATCTAGAGGTACGTGGTGAAGTCACAAATCAAAACCAGGGCTGGAGGTGCCCTGAGTTCAAATCCCAGTATTGCCAAAAACAAAGTCCAGAAAGATTTGGGAAAAGGATGGGGCAAGTTCAATTTAGTCAACAATACTCTGTTGTTCATACATGAAAGAGCCTGAGGATCTTCCTCTCCCACAATTACCACCATCACACTATTCTAACCCCTGAATGGGCTTCTCCATTCCATTCTCCTCCATTGGTGTAAGCCACCTCCATCTTCCACATGCACATTTTCAGAAGCTACTGTCTTCACAACCCTACCAAGCTATAAACTATTTATCATTACAACACATGGAATAATCTTGTCAAACACAAATGTATTCACTCACTTTTTAAAAAAAGCATTCATTTACAAATATTCTAGCCAGGCACAGTGGCACATGCCTATAAACCCAGGATTTTAGCAGGGGGATCACCAGTTCAAGGTCAGATGGAGCTATCTACCAGGACCTTATCTCAAAACAATTAACAGGAGCAAACAAACAAAAATTCCAGCCACTTAAAAAAATATATTCACTGAGCCATACATAAAGTCTAATTACTGATTAAGACATTTGGACACATAAAAAATGAAAAGGAAATCACTACACCCAAGAGTTTTGTGTTCTCATGATGGGATCAAGTTACTCCCAGGTTTGATGTATGTTCGTGGATTACTATTAACTCTTAGGATAAAATCTAAAACCCTTCAAATGACCTATATCCTAGACAGACTTAATCTCTGCTTGTCTCACACCTCAATGGTTTAATCAGTTGCAAATTTCATCTGACCTCACTCATCTCTGCTCAAATTCACTACTCAAGGAAGGTGTGCCTAACCTGTCCCATGCTCTGTGTGATAAATTCTATTGTACCATCAGCTCTGTCTTTGTGGAACTTATCTTACTGTTACAAATAACTGTATAATTACTTGTTTTCTAATGCCTTCTGCCAGACAGTAAAGTGCTCCATAAGGGCAAGGAGCCTATAATTTCACATCATATCAAGTACATCAACTCAATCCCAGAACTGGCCACTTTGCTGAGCACCAAGTATGAATAAAGAGTGAATAAAGAAGGAATTTTTCTATTTAAAAAAATGTAGAGCAAAGCAATTGAATCCCTCATTCCCCTCAAAAAGATTTCAAAGATTCTGTAGTGACAGAAATAACAAGATAGTAAGTGTTGAAAATAGTAAAACTATTCTTTCATGTGTACCTGATCCCCACCACCATGGGGCTTCCACCAACATCATTACACCTAAACCACCCCCACAAAATACAGACTCGGCTAAGCATGGAGACACACATGTACTCCCAGCAATTGGGAGGCAGAGGCAGAAGATTGTGAGTGTTAAGCCAGCCTTCCTTGTTTCAAAAAAAACAAGAAATGAGGATGTAGTTCAATGGTAGAAAACTTACCTAGGACGTGCTCCCCAAAACAGCAAATAAATAAATGATAAATGAATGAATAAATAAATAAATAAATATAAACTCTTTTGTAATTAATCCACCAGCAGTCTTTCAGTCTTTATTTTACTTGACTGCTGGCTTCCTGTGATCTGTTTATTCACTTCTTATTCCTTCTCTCCAGTGGCATCACTCTTCTACTCATCTCTAGGAGGTTCAATGAATTGTCTTGGCCCTTTTCCTCTCCTCACCTTCTGAGCTGGCTTCATCCCTGCTGGTCCCTGACACAGGCCTCACATCCCATGTAATACTCTCCTGAGGGTCAGATCAACCAATCTCATTACATAACAAGTCTATCTGGAAGTCCCACTGACAGCTATATTTAGAAGCAAACTCAGCAGCACCTTCTTTGGGAATCTCCTATATTTCAGTTCTGGGCTGAGCATCATTTTCCAACTAGCTGATCAAGTTTCAAACAATATAACCAGCGTACAACCTTACCACCATTCCTCCATCAACTCCACCTTTTTCTTTTTTTGTTTTTTTGGTTGTATTGGGGTTTGATCTCAGGGCTTCAAACTTGCTAGGCAAGCGCTCTATCACTTGAGGCCACTCCACCAGCCCTTAATTCCACTATTGTTTTGTTTTGTTTTGAGGTACTGGGGCTTGAACTCAGGGCCTTGAGCCACTCCACCAGCCCTTTTTGTGAAGGGTTTTTTGAGATAGGGTCTCACAAACTATTTGCCTGGGCTGGCTTTGAACCACAATCCTCCTGATCTCTGCCTCCTGAGTTGCTAGGATTACAGGCGTGAGCCACTGGCACCTGGCTCAATTCCACTTTTAAATACCTTGAAGATCCACCTTCAGTTTACTTCAGATATGGCCTTTATGACCTACTGAGCTGAGCATCTGAACTATTTTCTTTACCCCAGTACCTCTCTGCCTGAATCTCCTCCTCATCACAATAGCTCTAAAATGTGAACGTGACACAATGCATTTATCCTAACTTTTCAACTTTGCATCTCTAGTGTCTAACCATAAGGATTTGGCACACAGTATATCCTTAATTAGTTTGTGTTGCTAGACCATCAAAAAACATTTAATATTGTCACCAGGTCCATTCTACCCTTATTCTGTATAGATTCCAATACTTACAATTGATGTACTCCCAAACAAAATGGCCCTTTAGGAATTTTTCTGGAATTTTTACAGATGTCTTGAAAGTTAATTTGAGGGCTGGTGGAGTGGCTCAAGAGTTAATTTGAAATAAAAATTAAAATAGCCAGCAAAACTTTGAAAATGAAGAACAAGTTTATCCTAACATTTATTAAATTATAATTTGAACAACATGCTGCTAGTACAGAATTAAACAGTCAATATAGCAGAACAAAAATATAAAGCTGAGAAATACATGTATTTATCTAAGAATTTAGTATATGATAAAGATGAGCTCTTATATTAGTGAGAAAAAGGGCAATTAATTAAAAATTTCCAGGAATTATTACACAACAATTGAAAAAAAAACTATTTTACACACAATACTCTCACCTTATCCCCAGTCTCATTTTCCCATAGTTACCTTTTAGGTAACCATAGTAAAATATTAAATGGAAAAGTTTCAGAAATAAAACACTCCTAAATTTTAAACTCACGCCATTTTATGCAGCAGGATGAAACCTTCCCCATCCCATTCCATTCCACTCTGCCCAGTCATTCCTGTCAGCATATCCACACTGCATATGCACCTGCACAGCAGTCACTCAGTAGCGATCGTGTTCATTAGGTCAATGGCTGCTGTAGCACAGAGCTTATGTTTCAGTAATGGTGACTGCTGATGAAATAGCCTAACTTTGTCACAATGCCCACATCGTTCACCTTCTCATCATCCCAAGAAGAAGGGTGAGAACAGGGTGAGATACTTTGAGAAAGAGAGCGAGAACATATTCACATAATTTTATTATAATATATTGTTATTATTGTTTCATTATTTTTGCTAATCTTTAACTGCACCTAATTAAGTAAATTAAACTTTACTACAGGTAGGTATGTATAGGAAAAACATGGTACAGATAGACTTGGTTCTGTCTATGATTTCAGCAGCCGTGAGGAATCTGGGAACATATCCTCGATGGAGAAGGCAGTTCTAATGTATTCAAATTTGTGATTTCCATATGAATAAAAATTGTAACATAAAAGTGGAAAAAATACAAATATGTAAGTACATATCTATATTAGGACACGGAGATTCTACCATGATCAAAATATTATTTTAAAAAGTCAGAACCAATAATGTCACTTAATAAATTAGGTAGAACAAAATGTGCCATAAACAAAATAAATGAAGTTACCAAGCCAGGAAAAAAAATAATTAGGAATGTGACAACAATGGATTGATATATTTGATATACAAGTTAGGAAATGCAAAAATGCGAATATAAATGACCAAGCTGGGCACAGTACTACATGCCTATAGTCTCAGAATTACAAAGGCCAAAGCAGGAGTATCACAGGATCAAGACCAGACTGGGCTACACAGTGAATTTGAGGCCAGCCTAGGATATCTAGAAAGGCTCTGTCTCAAAGGAGCAAAAAACAAACAAAGGAAATGTAAATGATCTATAATTAGGAAAGAAAAAAGTTTAACCTCACTTATCTGTTTTATTTACTAAAACAAATCTCTCTCATTTTCTCTCTCTTTTTTATTTTTTCTTTCTTTCTTTTTTTTGCAGTACTGGGGATTGAACTCAGGACTTCATACTTGCCCTGTTCCATGAGGCATGCCCCCAGTCCAAGACTATCTTTTGCATGGAAAAAATGACAGATTTTTGTGATATTATGGTACAGTTAGAATAAAAACTGCCACTTTAATATATTTGTGTAAAATGATAATATTCTTGCAGGACAATCAAGCTATAAGGTATAAATCACCTCTAAATTATACAATGCATTAGAGAATTTTTTTCTAAACAGGTAATAGCAAGTATACAAAGATGTTTATGATGATATTGGAAACAGCCTATCCAACAGTGACCACCTAGCATTCAAATTCTAATACAACCATCTAGTGAAATAGAATGATGGGCACATTTACATGGAAAGATTTTTAAAACAGAGGTTTCAAGTTACAAAGTTGCATGCTTTACAAGATTCTGGTTTCTTTTTTGAAAAAATAAAACCTATTATAAAACAGTTATAGATAGATAAATGTGCATGTAAATAAAAGTCTAAAAGGTGTGTATAAAAAGATCTGTTTTAGGAAACTAAGAATGGCTATGTCTATGTCAGTGGTTGACAGGAAGGAGAGCTTTCAAATACAGACAGCCACACTGTGAAAACCTTTTTCTGTTGACTTGGAGATTTTGCTCCGTTTTAAAACTGTACTTCAACAATTCTAAGACCCTTATTATTTTGGCCTTCTCATCTTTCTGCACCTGAGATGAGCACCACAAAACAATGAAAGCAAAGCACTGTGTCATGCTTAATGGCTGTAGTTTTTCATGGTGAGTGATATGCAAAACTACTGTGTGCCTTAAAACTAGTTTAGGTAAAAATCCAGCATATCTAGACTGTCTAGGAATAAAGTTATCTGTGAAAAATGGGAAGGGAAGAATATGCTTTATTTGGAACTCTGCTCTGCTCAGCTTCAGCTTGAAGGTATAAAAAGTGAGACTCCACACAGCCAGAAGGGAAGAAGAATCCAAGAGATGAGATTATTTCCAGAGCCCTCACCTATCTATCACATGAAAATGCTTGAACACACAACAGTAGAAAAGCATGCCTAACTCACCTTGGTATTGTGATTATCCCTCAGTGCCTACCATCAGTGCTTACTGAATAAAGGAGTGAATGCTACTGTAGTAAGAAGGAAGTCTACACAGAGCAGAGAAAAAGGAAAAGACCTAGAGATCACCATGGGGGAAATCCACGAGATGCAAAAAAACACCATCTCTTCCCCAACGACTGGAATTGTTCTTTGTTTCTTTGCTGGCTTATTTTCTTTTTGAGACAAGAAAACACTGGTTTATTTTCTTTTTGAGACTATACAACCAAGGATCCCTCAAAATTGCCTCATCTTTCCTAATTCTGGGACTACAGGTGTTCCCCACCTTTTCTGGCTTAAAATTATTTAAAAACATTCAAGGAAGATAACAACAGAACCCTTGCCAGGCATGGTGGTACATGCTTATAGCACTTGGGAGGTGGAGACAAGAGGATCTAGCATGTTTAAAACCAGTCTGAGCAATAAAGGAAATGCAAATTAAAACCACGCTAAGATTCCACCTCACCCCTGTTAGAATAGCCATCATCAGCAACACCACCAACAACAGGTGTTGGCAAGGATGCGGGGAAAAAGGAACCCTCTTACACTGCTGGTGGGAATGTAAACTAGTACAACCACTCTGGAAAAAAATTTGGAGGCTACTTAAAAAGCTAGACATTGATCTACCATTTGATCCAGCAATACCACTCTTGGGGATATACCCAAAAGACTGACACAGGTTACTCCAGAGGCACCTGCACACCCATGTTTATTGTGGCACTATTCCCAATAGCCAAGTTATGGAAACAGCCAAGATGTCCCACCACTGACGAATGGATTAAGAAAATGTGTTATCTATACACAATGGAATTTTATGCAGCCATTAACAAGAATGAAATGTTATCATTCGCTGGTAAATGGATGGAACTGGAGAACATCATTCTGAGTGAGGTTAGCCTGGCCCAAAAGACCAAAAATCGTACGTTCTCCCTCATATGTGGACATTAGATCAAGGGTAAACACAACAATGGGATTGGACTTTGAGCACATGATAAAAGCGAGAGCACACAAGGGAGGGGTGAGGATAGGTAAGACACCTAAAAAACTAGCTAGCATTTGTTGCCCTCAACGCAGAGAAACTAAAGTAGATCCTTAAAAGCAACTGAGGCCAATAGGAAAAGGGGACCAGGAACTAGAGAAAAGGTTAGATCAAAAAGAATTAACCTAGAAGGTAACACACACGCACAGGAAATCAATGTGAGTCAATGCCCTGTATAGCTATCCTTATTTCAACCAGCAAAAACCCTTGTTCCTTCCTATTATTGCTTATACTCTCTCTTCAACAAAATTAGAGATAAGGGCAAAATAGTTTCTGCTGGGTATTGAGGGGGTAGGGGGGAGAGGGAGGGGGCGGAGTGGGTGGTAAGGGAGGGGGTGGGGGCAGAGGGGAGAAATGACCCAAGCCTTGTATGCACATATGAATAATAAAAGAAAAAATAAATAAAACCAGTCTGATGCTCTCAAAATACAAAAAAAAAAAAAAAAAAAAAAAAAAGAGCAGAACACCAATGACAACAAAAAGAGAAACAACAGAATCTTCTCCATAAAGCACCTTCACTAAAAGGCCAGGTGCCAGCAGTTCATACCTATAATCCTGACTACTCAGGAGGCAGAGATCAGAAGGATCACTATTTGAAGCCAGCCCTTGGTAAACAGTTTGTGAGACACTGTGTCAAAAAAAAAACCCATCATAAAAAAGGGCTGGTGGAGTGGCTCAAGTAGTAGAGTGCCTGCCTAGCAAGCTTGAGGCCCTGAGTTCAAATCCCTAGTGTTGCCATAAAATAAATAAATAAAATTGAGTCCTATAGAAAGGTTCCCAAAGACAAGTTTGGATAGCCTATAAATAATGCTAGCAAATTCCTTATACCTAATCATATTTACACACTAATGGAGAACTGAAGCCATGTATTGGCATGTATATTTCTCCATGACTTAATATGCTGAATACATAGGAAGATCAAGTCCATAATTTTACACAGTTGTTTCAATTTCATATTCTTCTCTTTTGTAGTGCTAGGCATCAAACCTCAATGCCAGACAAGTGCTCTACCACTGAGCCATATCGCCACACCCATGTTCATCATTTCTTAAGAGTCCCTGCCTTAATTAATATTTTGCATAATAATTTTTCTTGGCGGTCCATGACCTTATTTTAGTTAATAAGTTAATTCAGAGATGATGCCCTAATTAATTAATTGCTAATAAATACTCCCCAAGGACAGAAGCTCCAGTTCTATATACCAAAGTGATACCTGCTCTGTATATCAAGTACATCTAAGTAAGTTTATTTTCACCCCCCTTATTTCAAGATATCTTAAAACCAAGCATACAGTCAGGTGCTGATGGGTCACACCTGTAATCCTAACTACTCAGGAGGCAGAGATCAAGAGGTTTGAGGTTCAAAGTCAGCCTAGGCAAATAGTTTGCAAGACCCTATCTTGAAAATACTCATCAGAAACCAGGGCTGGTGAAATGGCTCAACAGTAGAGCACCTGCATAGCAAGCATGAGACCCTGAGTTCAAACCCCAGTCCTGCCAAAGAAGAAACAAAAACACAAAAAAACAAGCACACTTTTTAATGTCAGGAAGACCAGTTGGGAACCCAGACCCTTAAAATTCTGGCTAGCTTCTGTTTAAGTGATGTATTTTTTACAATTAACATACCACCTTAAGTTCCAGAGATGTGTCTCAAGTGAACACACAAATAAATTTCATGTTAATAAGTCCTTAATGTAGCCTCATCTGTATTTATACTTTAAATGTGAGTAGATATGTTATTAAATTAAGATGACAGTCTAAATTCCAATCCATTTACTAGGAATCATTTATATTTCATACAGCACTAGAGATGTCTTCTCTGAGCTTATGAAGAATTATAACAGGGGAAAAAAAATCAAACCAAACATTGATGGACAACTACAAAGAGCAGTCCATGGAAGAATGAAAAATGGTGCTTGCTAGAGATCTATAAGGTCATTTTCAAGAAAACAATCTTCTTGATACTGTTTGTCAGATAAATTAATCATAAAAGTAATAAATGTTCACACACAGAGGGAGCTGATCTCTATCATTGGTTCACCATGTATTTCGACTTGTTACTAATAATAACTCAAATCAGAACATATCCAAAAGCATCCCTATGATAATCTTACTACTATATCCTTAACAGACAAGGGGTAGACTTTTTGGAACATGATCAATACTACCAACACACAAGTTCACTGTGATCGTGAATGTTAATGTTTCTTGAATGGTAGCAAGAAAAAAACTGGTGGGAACCTCTGCTTTGAGAGAATAGATAGAGCAGGACTTTGAGTACCTTTGCCTCTCAAAGACTACTGTACTGGCTAAGATGCTCAGGAAAGCTCCTGAAGCCTGTTGAACTATTTCTCAGATTATGTCTTCATCTCCTTTCTCTGAAAAACAGTAACTGACTTCAACAATCTGGGGCTAGCAAGAAAGCAGTAGATTTTTCCCTGGCAAATGATATTGTATGCCAGTTTACATAGCTAGACAAAATTATTAGGTCAGCACAATGTATCTTCATACTTCCCTGTTCTTTGTTTACCTTCTGGTCAGGACCCACCTCTCTCTCTTCCCTTCACCTCTAAGAAACCTGGAATTCTTAAACCATCATACTGTCTCCTAGCTAAAGATAATAAATTGCGACACCCACCAAGGGCCCAAAGTCTTGCTCTTCATATCTCTCCCAAATGTCTGTGTCTATTTCTGGATTTCTGAGACTTCAATTCCAGTGATCATATGATCACTGATGGTGGTGACTAGCCTAGCTATGGCCAGTATTTCTTTCTCTCTCTCTCTTTCCCTTCCCCCCCCCCCTTTCTCTCTTTCCTCTTTCCCTCCCCAAATTAAAAACTAGTTTGTCATTTTTGACTTGGCTGGAAGAATGGACTGTTGAATCAGAATCACCTGAAGGATTCCGAAATAAACCATCTCATCATGTGTGAATACATAATTACTCCATCCCATGAATGTCCACTACCTTGAGAAGCAACTCATACTGATAATGGGGAGGAAGTGAGGGCAGAGAAAAACACCATCCCACTGAGTGAAAGGAATATACTTTTTTATTCTTACTCCATTCTGCCCCACCACAAATACATGCTAGGTGTCTAGTCATAGCTGTGGTTCCAGTTAACACCCTTTTAAAAAACACAAACAAGGACCTTCTTGTAAAGGTCATCTGTCTGTAAGGCTTTAAGAAACCAGCAGACATCAATAGGAAAGACAATACTACACCAAACAATTCTGGGAAGTTTTCCTACTCATTCACATAATCCAGTGCTTATACAATGTCTATTCATGAGCATAATAAATACCAGAAAAAATATTACCCCTCTACAAATGATCAGTTAATTTTTACTTTTTATCATTCACATCAATATCAATTGTCAATCCTCCCCCTGGCCATCCTAACTTAAGCAGGACTTTTATCACTTTGTTTCCATTACAATACTTACAAAACTTAAAATTATTTTATATTTTTTATATGAGCTTTAGTTTTCCTCCCAGCCCAGGTCACTATTGTATCCCAATCCTAGTACAATGTCTGGTTCAAAAGTACAAAAATATATATATAGATGGTAACACATGAGGAAGGCAGGATTGATTGTTTTTTATTTTTCAGACCTGGCCTTGCTAAGTAGCCTAGGCTGGCCTTGAACTCTCAATCCTCCTGCCTCAGTTTCCAGAGTGCTAGGATTGTAGGTATTTGTCACCATGCCCAGTTTAGGATTCTTTCAATGGGGCAACAAATGGAATGTGAGTGAGCAAGTTATAAAAACCAGTAAGAATATAATTTGGGAGATATCATAAACCAGAAGCACAATGGAAGAGTTAACAGCAAGCAATTCACCGGAGGTCAAGGTGAGATACAAGATGAAACAAAGTAAAGTGGAAATACCAAATAGGCCAGAGAAAATGAATGAAAATACCAAACAGTGAGTCTGAACATGTCCAGCTCAGTACAGCCCCAGAAAAGGTGAGCGAAGAAAGCCACCAAGTAAAAATTGAAGCTACATTCACCTTGAAAACACCACTTGAATCACCTCAAACCCTACTTAAGAGACCAAACTAGGTCAGCAGTTATTAATCTCTGCAAAGTCCACCCTCAAAGCTCCTATGTATCTATACCCATACTTCCAGAGGCAGAAGAGACACCCTGTTCTCTCTAGGGCCTTCACTCTACCTATCACTCCACCTTATCCCTTATCTTCCTTCACCTCAGTCGTTCTCCTTCCAAAAACCCAGTCAGGCTGGAGTCTCTCCCATCAAGAAAAACAAAACTCCTCTAAGTGTAAATGTTGTATCCTCCATGTTTCCATTGCCAGGCATAAGAGCAGACTTCAGTGGTTCCATCCACTTTGCTACCCACCACAAGGAAGCTCCAACAAAGGGATGGAGGACACTACCTGTGACTGATTTTCCTCTGGATGGCCAAGTATGAAAGGCACTCTTGACCCTTCAAAATTACTGGTACTTCTGCAGCATTTCACACTGTAGACCACCACCTCCATGCAATTCTCTGTCCTCTCATCTTAATAACACAACACCTAACTCTCTAAAAACTTCTTTAATAGTTGCTTCTCTCTTCATCACTTCTTGTGACTTGGTACTCCTCAGTGTTCTTTTCAAAGACTTCCCTTTCTTTACTCCTCACATTTTCCTCCTGATGAGCTACTCTCAAGGTTTTAGCTATCACTGGTGACTTGGAATCAAGATTTCCAATAACAAACTTGTGCTCCAGTTCCCTATTGAAAATCTCAGCAGTCATATACTAGATTAACCTGAAAGTTAGGATTTCAAAGTGAACCTCACTCAATGTATTTATTATTCTCCATGCTGGCTGATGGCAAACCAGTTGCCTAAATCACAATCGAGGGTGCTTCTCACACCCTGGCCCCGCATCAATGGATCAGTTAGCCCTTTGGTTACTTATTTCGTGTCTCTAGAGTCTGAACTTTCTCCTCCTCTTATTCACACTGTAGACCCTCATCCAGTCTTACCTGGCATCCTGAAAAATCTCATACTCTTCAATTCTCCCTCCATATTACTCTGGAGTTAACATTTACACTCAGCAAAACAATTCTTCTGCTTAAAAGCATCCAGTGATTTTCCATTCCACCACTCCAACCAACAAAACCGATGTGTACTTCTGTTACTTAGCATGCTGTAAGCTTCAGCCATATCAGTTCACATCTTAGTATTCCCAGTTCACATTCTTCTCTGTATTTGAAATATCCTCTGACCACAAGAAACAGCGCAACTGCTCTCTCTTCCATGAAGTCTTCCCTAATTACCCTGCCCTACATTCAAATCACAGTTGATCACTCCCCTCTTTGAGCTCTTCTTTGCATGTACCTATGAGCAAATTTAGCATCATCTATTGCAATCATTGCATCTGCATTATGTGTCCAGCATTAAATGAGAAAATACTAAAGTGACACATTTATGTGGCTAATTCTGCTACTGATACACTCATGCACAAAGGAAAAGGTAGGCATTCACTGATTAAACAAACAGCTTGCCCATAGAAAACTATGGCCAATTTCATTATTTTAGTGCCCTGTGATGTGTTTGGATTCAAGTCCATGAGTTACAAAGAAAAGACATAGGAAACAACTATACTTCCATTCAAAAATATGAGCTTTCTTTTTCTGCTTTTTCCTTGTACCCATGTTGGTTCATATCCAGACAATCACAGACAATTCATCAGACAGATCTCAATCTTTCTCATTTCTCTCATAAGGAGACACAGTTGTTGTTATAAAATTGATGGATGAAAATGGAAAAGTGTTCTAAAGAAAAATCTTAATCCATATGTATTTCTCGACCTCTTTGCCAGTCTGATTATAGAGCATCCTGCCCCTCCAAAAACTATCAACTTTCTCCAGAAAGTTAAATTTATTCAATTTAAAAATTATTTTAAGAAAACCAACATCCATTTTCTAAGATTAGCTGAGATATCCTCAAGTGTCCCCAAACTAAGTTTGTGATATCCTTCCTAAAATGAAATGCATAGTTCTTTTTTCTCTTTAAGCCTGTCTTTGGGAAGAAAAAAAAAATAAACTAGTTCAAACAAAACTATTAAAAAACTGAAAGAAACTTATTTAAAAAATCCTTTTGGGGAGAAGACTTTTTTTTGAGACAGGGTCTCACTCACTCTAGCTCAGGCTGGCCTTGAACTTACTATATAGCTGAGGCTAGGCTTGAACTTGCAATCCTCCTACCTCCACTGCTAAGTACTGGGATTACAGGTGTGCACTACCACACCTAGCAAAAAAGTCTTTTTATTTCATTATCATCTCATAAAAATTAACACATGTAAAATTTTACATAAATAAAATTAAATTAATATGACTATTTTATAATTTTTAATAGAAACAGACATATACTGTATCATATTAAAGATGGTATTTGTAAAATTTTACCCATGTTTTGGGGAAAACAATATTAAAAATCACAATTTTTAAAGTTATCATATTTATAAAAATCTTAAGTTGAATTTATCCCAAAGCTTCTAAAATTTTTATCAGATAATGCTTATTTGATTCATAAAATTGCCAGCTCTAAGTATCCATGATATAATAAGAGCCAGGAACAGCCTGCAAAAATGGATAGATGATGGATGGATAAAACAAAACTCAGACAAAGCTCACAGTATATAATGCACTTTCTGTCTCAAAAATCCTTAGTGAGGAGCTAAAATGAACCAACATTACCTAATTTTAATTTTGTATTCATCA
This sequence comes from Castor canadensis, assembly GCF_047511655.1. Classification (NCBI taxonomy): domain Eukaryota; kingdom Metazoa; phylum Chordata; class Mammalia; order Rodentia; family Castoridae; genus Castor; species Castor canadensis. The sequence goes on from NC_133388.1 coordinate 153,771,263, forward strand.
CTGCTGTGGCTTATTCTCTAGCACAGGAATTACTAGTGATTTGGGCAAGAGATAGACAGCACGATGGAAAGGGCCGAAATCAAGTCACTCTTTGTAAAACCAGCCAGTAATTGAGAGGTGGCTATATCCACATTTTATGAATGTGAAAAACAGTGTGACTTCTGCAAGTTCTCACAGAAAGGCAGTGGTAAAGAGGTCAATGCAGACTAGGAGCAGCACTAATGAAAAACAAATGGCAACACAGGACCAAGAGGATGTAAGCATGGTGTGCCTCCATCAGTATTTTCAAGAAATGGCAAAATGAGCTGGGCCTGGTGGTTTATACCTATAATCCCCTCGTTTGAGGCCAGCATGGGCAAAAGCATGAGACCCTATCTCAAAAGCAAAATAAAAACAAAAGGGCTGATGGTGTGACTCAAGTGGTAGAGCACTTGACTAGCATTCTCCAGATCCTGAGTTCAAACCCCAGTACAGCCAAAAAAAAAAAAAAAAAAAGGGGTGGGGAGGGAATGAAAGTATAAAATGCAAATGGAAAGAATATAAAAACGAATTCCAAAGTGGGAATTTATGTGCCATCAAAATAAACCATAGTAGGGCTGGGGTGTGATTCAAGCACAAGACCCTGAGTTCAAACCCAAAACCACAAAAAAAAAAAACCAATACAACAACAACAACTAATTGCAATGAAATTCAAAACCTTGATAATTAAATGTTACCAACAATGTGTTTTTCATTTCCTCAAAATTGTCTACCTATTGTAGATGTGTACAATTTAAGTTTTTCTATATTAATTTATATCTCAAGACTCACTCTGTCATCAAAATTACTGTTCAACATTCCCAACTGTCCACAGAACAACATCTAAGAAGCTATGAAATTCAGCCTGTGAGTGAGATTATTTTTTTCACTGAAGTAGGACCACCAGACAGTTACCCAGGACTAAAATGTGATCAGAATCCTCAACTGTGATCCTGTCTTTTCTCCTAATTAATAATCATTCAATGAATTCTAACTCTAATTCCTTAATACTTTAAAATCCTACCATGCAGACTCTCACTTCCTCTAGAGTCATTTCTCCTTCCTCTCCTCCTTTGTTTGTGTTTTTTTGGTGAGGGGGTGGGTTGTTTGTTTCTGAGGCAGGGTCTTGCAATACAGCTCAGCCTATCCTCAAATTCACTCAGTAACTCACCCTGGCCTTGAAATCCTGATCCTCCTTCCTCAGCCATTCTCATGCTGGGAGGAATTTCTTCTTAACTAATCTCCATTCATCTCTGTAAGAGTGGCCTCTGAATCTCCAGGTCAATCACTACCTCAAGTTTTACAAATCCTTCTAGACTGTAAAGTGCTGGAACTATATATTTCTCTCCTTAAAACCCTGAAACACCTAGCACAAAGTCTTTCTAGTAATTAATACTCAAATATTTTTATATTTAATTGAATATACCTACCGTGAAGCCACTGCGACTCATTTCTGCTTTAGGTAATGCCTATGTGATCACTACAACTCAGTTACTTTGAGATAAGACAGCAACCTCAGGCAGGTCAGAAATTTTAAGTGAGTCCTAGGAAATTATGAAGATAATTAAACTGAATGTACCTATGTGAAACAGGAGTCTACATTATTGGCTTGTGTTCTTCCAAAGACACAAATATCTCATCCATACCTGTCCATATACTCACTCATGTGTCATCTCGATTGTCACTGCCTTTCAGGAAAATAACTGACTTGTACGAAGTATTTGTCTTCTAATAGGATGATGGATACCTGAGTAACTTGTACCAGTTTAACCTCCCTGGGGGTATTAGAGGGCTTGACAAGACAGTCTTCAGTATGTATACTGAGAAATGCGGAAGCAGATTCTATATCATAACTTGTAATGAGTGGCAAACAATGCCTCTTAATACAAACATGATTCACACAAAGACTTTTTTTTGGCGGGGGGGGTGGGTAGGGTGATTCTGGGGATTGAACCGAGGGCCTCAAGCTCAGTGAGCAAATTGGACAGAATACCAACAATAGTAAAATAATTATCTGCAAGATGCATGCGTGGAATAGTACATAATAGGAATAACCATGAGGTACAGTGAATGTTGAGAATGGGATGCCACTTAGACATCCAATGTCATAACATCACACAGGAGATAAAAATGCACAGAACCAAAGTGCTAGCAGAGGGTATCTGAGGTAAGGTTAAGCCTACTAGTCAGGAAAGTCTTTCAATGGCCTAAAGTGATCCCGTATCTCCTCCTTACTGCCCCTGATGCTACTCAGGCGAATCCCACAGTACTCCTCTATCTAACACAGCCACACTGGCCCTCCTCCTGTTGTGAAAACTAGAATCCATGACACACTGCAACCTAATTTGCCTTCTCTCAGCCCGAAGAGCCTCCTTCCATGCAACCATGTGACTCCTTCCCTGTCTCCCTCAAATCTCTGCTCAGAAGTCCCTCTCCAAGAGGCCCATCTCAACCTCCCAAATTAAAACTGCCATGTAACCCGTACCCCAACAGCCCTATGGCCTCTTATCCCACCTGATTTTTTTCAGAATAATTATTACCTCTATCATTCCATGGAATTCACTGATATTTCATGTTTCTGGTTTATTGTCATTCCTGTCCTCTTCCACTCACCCACATGCACTACAATTAAGCTCTGGGAGGGCCAGGAGTTTTACCTGTGTCACTCACTGACTCATCCCCAGTGGTTATGAAAGGTGCAGCACGCATGCATGAAGAGCTTACTGGGTACTAGTAAAAGTATGAATTATAGACCTGTCATAATTGAATTACAGTTATTTTCTGAAACATTCATCACCCACAGTATGTGTCAAACAAAATAAAACAAAAATACCATAACAGGTTCCCAAAAGAAATGGTTCTTGCTGGGCATGGTGGTGCAAGCCTGTAATCCCAGCACTTAAGAGGCTGAAGCAGGAAGATTGTGAGTTCAAGGACAGCCTAGGCTACAAGGCAAGACCTTGTCTCAAAAGAAAACAAAAAGACCCCTCACCCCGGCAAAAACAGAGTCATAGGCCCTGAACAATTTGCTCCCAATGCCTCTTAGGTTATCTTAGGACAAAGGATGCTGCTCCCACTTAATCACTCACCACTTCCTCCAACATCTGCTGCACACCTGCCTAAACTGCATGAGTTTACAGTGGAAAAGAAACAAAAAGTCAAGGAGCTGAGAGCTGAGCAGCTAAGTCATCACCACATTATTCTTCCAATTTAAGACTCTAGGCTGGAGATACCCCATTGTAGCATGTGTACATAGCTTACAGGAGGCCCTGTGCTCAATCCCCAGGAAAAAAATAAAAGACCTTTTGCATGCTCTTCAAGAAGGACCAGATCAAGAGGCGTACACCCTCTGTATTCAATATATGCTACTATAAAAATGTTGCCAAGTGCTCAGCTCACCAAATGAACCCGTTCAAATGATCTATTTTCAATAAACAATTAACTTCAAATGTAAACATTTACACTGAATCTTGACTACTTAAATGAGCAGTCAATGCAGTTTTTCAAACCTTCCAGGACTTCTGCTTTCCTCAGAATGCAGGAGACATCAGTAAATGATATCCAGCCCCTCTTCCCTTTCAATCTTAAATACTGAGAAAGTTTGGCATCATCAAGACCCCAAATGTGCAACGATTTCAGAACAACTAAAGCTTGTTCTGCCTTTCAATCCCCACCCAACAGTACAACTTCTGTTGTGGAAGGAAGGGAGTGAGGAAGAGAAGGAGGTAGGATAGACAGAAATAGGCACAACTACACATGTGACACCCAGTCTGCTCATTTTACATAAATAGAGTAAGTCAGGTGTGTTTTTTCCCCAGTACTAGGGATTGAACTCAGGCCCTTGGGCATAGTGAGCAAGTGCTCTACCACTTGAGCCATGCCCATAGTCCTTTTGGTTTTAGTTTATTTTTCAGATAGGGTCTCTAACTTTGCCAGGGCTGGCCTCAAACTTCAATCTCCCTACCTCTACCTCCAGAGCAGCTGGGAACATGGGCATATGCTACCATGCCCAGTTTGTTTTTGAGATTAGGTCTTGCTAACATTTTGCTGGGCTGGCCTTGAATCATGATCCTCCTACCTCTGCCTCTCAAGTAGCTGGGATTACAGGTATGTACCACCACATCTGGTTATTATGTCTTAAAACACATCCTAAGGAAACAAGCTGGAGGGGGCAACAGAGAACTATTTTTACTACTGGAAACTGAAAAATAGGTAAAAGAAATTGGTCAAAATAAAGGCCACAGTTGCCAAGTAACTGAAGCTGAAAATAATTACAAACTGGATATTACACAAGATATGATCATGCCCTTAATGGGCAAGAGGAGAAATTTGGCAGTGTGACTTGCAACATTTTATTATCTAAGCCAAACAAATCTGAATGAAGAGGTGTGAGACCTGAGACAGGTGTGTGTCACATTATGCAGGGTCTACCATGAGGTCTCTGTCCTGATAGACGCAACTCAGATTAATAATGTACCTATTTCACCCAATCACCAGGAAAATGACTACTACTTATGTCTCTATTTGTGACATCCTGAAAAGGAGAATGAGAATGGATACAGGCTCTAAACAGACAATATCTAGGAATGTCCATAAAGTATCTCTAAGACTCAGAGGTCAATGTCCCTCTGACAACCTAAAACTTCCAAACCATTCACTTCTCAAAGACGTTGTTTTTAAGAATCCAACTGGCACTAACTAAGGAGAAGACAACCAGCTGTTTTATTCTGAATTCTGATTCCCACCTCCAATCTTCTGTAACCATTCTACTATCTTCCCTCTCTTTTTCTTATATTCCAGGAAAAATATCGCAACAAATGTGACTTCTTTCACACAGCATGCAGATGCAACAGCTCTGTACAGTTACCCTGGATATCAAAAACATTTCAAGAATCTTCTAAGTGCTGACAAAACTTGCATGAATCACCCACACTAGCCTCCTCCTCCACATTCCTTAAGCATTATTTGCTTTTCTGAAAAAAAAAACATCAGAAAAGGGGAGAAACTCAAGATGAAAACAAATACATAATAACTCAACCAACCTATGTGTTCATTTATATACTAAAGGCAACAGTAACTTAGACACCCAACCCAGAAACGACAGGTCCTACCCCAATCCCACAATCCTACAGAAAGTTTAACAACCTAACATTACTTCACAATTACTCCATGCAATTAAGTACATAATTCAGGCAAAAAGCAAGGAACTCCTTATTTGCTCCATGTGATTGCACTAAAAGACTCTCTTTGAAAGGCTTATAACTAATAACTATGCAATTAATTAATAATTGAAGTTACCATTTCACTAATCTAAACTCTTTACATTATCCTTCATATAACCATAACTTTTACTTTGTAAATCAGTTTGCCTTTTTCAATGTTAAAAAATCTTAAAGGAAAAGTGTGTGTGTATGAGAGAGAGAGAGAGTGTGTAAATGATGGAATGTTAAAATTTTTTAAATTTTTCAAGTTGGGCACTGGTTGCTCACACCTGTAATCCTTGCTACTTGGGAGGCTGAGATCGAAAGGATTGTGGTTCGAAGCCAACCTGGGCAAATAGTTCAAGAGAAACCCATCTCCATTACCAGAGCAAACTGGAGATGTGATTCAAGCAGTAGAGCACATCTGCTTTGCAAATATGAAGCCCTGAGTTTAAATCCCAGTCCCACCAAAACAAAAAAAGTTTCAAATTCACTGAGACATATTTTAGATAAGGAAATTTTTTAAAATCCTAAGGGATTCACTGGGCATGGACTTCACACAGAATTTTGAGAGCCCAGTCTAAATGGGCTCCCCACCTACTCACCAAGCCACTTTCTTCCCTATCTGGTTCATTCATCTGTCTGTTTATCATTTGTCTTTTCCCATCTCAAATAGAAATGCCCTGAGAGAAGGGACTTAGAAGTCTTGCTCACTTTTAGCTTCTTGGTCTCTAACAGCATCAGATCCAGAGTGTGAGCTCAATAAATAAATATTTGTTAAATGGATGTTTGGATTCTAGGTGCCATGGAAACACATACAGAATTAGATACAGGTCTGACCCAGTCTATAAGAAGACAGTTGTCTCCTGTAGTTGTCCTCTATCCAAACGATTCCACAAAATCATAGAGCAAAATGCGTCAAGGGCTATGGGGAAGTCATAAAGAATCATGTGGTTTCAAAAGAAAAAAAATTGTAAATCACAGAGCAACATAATATTAACAACGATTTATAATTTCATCAAGAGAAAAAGAAGGAAGAAGAATTAATGGAGGAATAAGAAAGAACGCCCACACACGCACACACACACATCCACTCGCTCATGTTATTCCTCAGGGCGGAAATGCTCCATGCAGACGCGGCTTGGAAGATATAAAATCATTGAAATTCAAGAGCAGTTCTGAAAGAGAGGATGCCTCAATTGGTATGCAAGCGATGTTTCCTCCCCTGAATACATTATGAACTTGCAGCATGCTAATACGCCATGGTATCATAAGCACCAGATGGGGCAGTAGGCAGTACATGTCCCATCAAACCTCAAGAAGATGTATTAATGTTCACGCTCTTTAAAAAAAAAAAATCCTCTGCCTGCATCCCTCGACTTGCACATTTCTTAGCATTCAGTCACTTTCTCTCCAAGCACAGTCCTCCAGGGCTGCTCCTCTTCAGCAGATGGTGCCAGGAATCATTTCAATCTATTTTATCACGGGAGGCAAAGGCCACAAAGCGTGTCAGACTGCACTTACTGAAGGCCTACCCAGCACAAAAGAGAACAACAGAAGATCCGGGAGACACAGGAAATAAATCTTCTCCAGGCGCGACAGAGGAAACATTTTTTAATTATGCTGAACACTTATTTATGTTGAACAGAGATGAATAAGAGGAAAACGTTTATCTGTCTGAACTTTCCAGAGTACTTAACTTTATTGTGAAACTGAGGTCTACCTCAACATTCTCTAAAGTGAATTCACAAAATTATGAAAAATCAGAAGGTAGCCTCAATAGTTGATGGCATAATAAATGGTGTGTGAGGGCACTGAAAAGGACTCACTTGCTTAACAGTAAGTATCAAAGCAAAGACCAGGCATGGTAGCTGAAGTCTGTAATCCCAGATACTGGGAAGACAGAGACTGGGAAAATCATGGTTTGAGGCAATATGTTAGTAAGATGCCATGTCAACCAGTAAGATGGGAATGGTAGTGGGTGCCTGTGCTACTCCAGAGGCATAAGTAAGAAGTAATGCAGTCCAGGCTGACCTGGGCAAAAACAGGAGACTCTGCCTGAAAAAAATAAGAGTCCAGGATATTGCTCAACTAGTAGAGTAAGTACATGCCTTTCCAGTGCAAGGACCTGAATTCAAATCCCAATGTGCCAAACAACAACAACAAAAGAACAAGTGAACATCCCAGACTTAGGATTGAGATGAACCTTAATTTCTATCCCTTTTATCCCATTTAATTATGCAGGCAGCTAAATGTGACCAGAAATACATTATTTATAGTTTTTTTCAAGTATTATTTTTCTAATACAATATAGTTTTCTAATATACATTGCTTCTATTCATTTAGGAACTAAATTGTTTCATTTCTGTCTGGAGAATTCACTGGAGACAAAACCCTGTAATTTGTAACACTGATTCTTCAACTTGAATGAGAATCAGGAGAGTTGGTTCAGACTGGGCCTACCCTAGAGTTTCCAGTTCCATAGGTATGGGCTGGGGTAGAGAATCTGTATTTCCAACAAGTCCCCAGGTAAGCCTGATGCTGTTGGTTCATGAACCCCACTTTGAGAACATTTTTTTCAGTGCTGGCGACTGGAGCATGCAAGGCAAGCCCTCTACCACTAAGCCACACCCCCTCCCCTGAGGCCTCCTTACCCTCACCGTAATCTACCACATTTCTGAAGAGTTCAACTAACCCTGAAAATGTCCTCAGTCTGTACAGTACCTATATATATTATCCTTGTATTAGGACACAATTAAGAAGCTAAACTGATCTTCCAAAAATGTTTAATAAGGACTGGTGGAGTGGCTCAAGTGGTAGAGTGCCTGCCTTGCAAGCGTGAGGCCCTGAGTTCAAACCCTAGTACTACCAAAATAAAAATAAAATCTGTACCTGAAAATGTTTAAGAGGTATGATGTAAGTGAAATTCTTACAAACATCTGCCAAGTGAGCAAGATTATTCTTTCAAGGTATGCTAGGCAAAGATATCCTTTGAAGCTCAGAGTCCTCCCTCTGCCATTCAGCAGATCTAATGTAAATGCTGCAACAGATAAAAAGGGGCAAAAATATTTAAAGAAAGCATTAAAATAAGAAACCATGGTTTTCACGAATACATATTTATCGTGAACCGAATGAATTATCCTAGCAGTCTCTCTAGATATTTAAATAAATTTTACCAGCCTATCAAATTGCTACTCATCTATGATTATTGACAGAAGGAACTGTTGGCTGAATTTCCTATGTAAGTGAAAACATAAAAAATATTTTGTTAATATTTGTCTTTTATAAAAATCTTACTCAATATTCCTGGAAGACTGAAAAGTTACACCCATCCTCCAACTGGACATTAAGGAGACAGAGGAGGAGGAGGGAGGGAGAGAGAAAGAGAGGGGGAGAAAGGGAGAGAAAGGGAGAGAGAGAGAGAGAGAGATAGGAAGGAAAGAAGGAAGGAAGGGAGGGAGGGAGGAAAAAAGAAAGACAGACATGAAAATAGCAGACAGAGGGAGAGCTCATTTCCCAAAATATTACACATACCTGTCCAAAGCCCTGTACTTTGCTCCTAATTTCAGTAATTGTGCCAGAAAGTCTTTTTTTATTTAATTCTTAACTAACATACAAAAAAACCCATAAACTTGTACCTATTTATGGGGGACCACATGATGTTCTGACATATGCATACATTGTATAATGTTTTCATCAGAGAAAACGTATCTCCTCAAATACTGATCACTTATTTATGGTGAAAACACCCAACATCCTTAGTTCTAATTTCCTGAATGTACAGTGCATTACTGTTTATTAAAGTTACCCTCCTGTGCAATAGCACACCAGAAATTTTTGCTCCTATCTAGATGTACTCCGCTGCTTCCTCACATGCTAGTTTAGTGTTGCATTCTACACTGTACTTCTATAAATATAATCATGATAAATTATCAGATTTATTGTATTGCAATATTAAATAATATTCAACAAGTCATTATTTTTGGGTAGCCCAAAAATAAATGTGTTCTCTTTCCCTAACTCTGAAAGAAAATTACTGGCTCATAAATATCAATTATAACATTTTTATAAGATTCACTTCTTAGTTTTTCCATCATGAATTGGCACACTTTGTAAATTTTTTCTTTCCTTTGACATCTCTGTGAATCCCAGTCAGCCTTATCCACTCATTCATTCATTAAGCAAACATTTGCTGATTTCCTACTACATGTCAGGTTCCCAGGTAGCCTAGAATGGAATTATTAGAAGTAGGAAATAAGATCTTAATGTAAATAGTGGCTTTATCAAGGAGAGTTGATGATGCTAAAATGTCTATTTAAACAGTGAAGAAAAGAATCCATGCATTAGGATAACACAGAACTGAAATAAAAGGTTATATAGAATCCAGCCCCTCAGCAACATCACCTACGCAGAGAGGAAAATCCATAATGAAGAACAAACCTGAGTGACCTACATTGAGCCACGAGTGAAAACTGTCAGTTATTGATACTAAAAAACCTAGGTGGGCTTTCAGGCTCTCATGTAAGTGGGCTTTTTGCAGTTGTCTTGCCATTCTAAGTTTGACTATGTGGATTCCAAATGAGTAGATTACTCACATGAGTAAAGGGTAATAGGGAAGAGGTGGGCAGCTGACAAAGGAGAGAGAAAATCCTATCAAGCATAAGCAAAACTCAGAAAATCTGACCTGATGTAGACAAAACTCACTAAGCACAATAACCTAGAACTTTTATGTAGGGTCAAACACTATTTTAAAGTTGAGAGAACATTACTGCCTGTCTGTAACAGCCCTGGCATGTGTACTGGGCTTTATAGGGATGCATAGCCCACCTCTGATTGCTATTACCATCGTCCTGTGAAGAACACAAGGTAGAACACTTGTTCCTACTTTTAAGACAAAGAAAGTGAGTCTCAAGCAGACAGTAAGATGACTTGTCACACCACTAAGGGATTGACAATGTTCTCTGGGTTTTTTCTTTTTCTTTTTTTTTGGTAAGGGGCAGTACTGGGGTTTCAACTCAGGGCCTCATGCTTACCCGAGCCATTCCACCAGCCCAGTTTTATAGTTTTGATAGATAGCCTGATAAAATACAGTATTTTAATTGTTCATAATACAAACCTAAGTCTCACAGCTAAAAACAAAGCATGTTCTGCACAAAATGATTAAAAAGAAAGCTAGACAGAGAAACCATGGTTGTTCAAAAGGATTGATTAATAAGTACAAAGGTTTAAACAAGTAAACAAAAGCAATTTGAGGGCTTAAAGAAATAATCTGCTCTCTGGGAAACACTACAAAATGGTTCAATTTCCTAAGAGGTTTTAGTAAAAAACTTATTAACACTGATATGATGCCAATATGTTTAATTCCTAGGGTACATGATCAAAATAATAAGTATCCTCTAGACAGTAAAAAGTCAGTTAAATATTATCAACAGGAGAAAAACCTTCCTTTCAATGACTTCTTGAGCAGTACTGGAGACTGAGCCCAGGGACTTGCGAATGCTAGGAATAACACTCTACCCCTGAGCTACACCTCCAGTTCTCAAGGACATTCTTTAGACAACTCTGGATAGAGAGAGAGCTTGACAGACTGATTATACCTGCATGCGTCATTTTTTTTCTAGTCTCTTCATGTTTAGCAGTAAACACTATATAGAGCACATGGGTAATTAGGAAGCTGAGTTTCAACTGTGATTTTTATCAGATATTTTATCAATGTTCTAGGAGGGCTGGCTCAGGTGGTAGATCACCTGCCTAGCAAGTACTGCAAAAAAAGAAAGAAAGAAAGAAAATTCTAAGAAGTTTAGAAGAAACTGAACATTAAATATAAAGTTTAATAAATGTTTTCTAAGGACAAAAATCTTCACTTTCATTACTTTATTATATTTGTCTTTAGGCAATAGAAATAGTTAATGGGGGGGCAATAAATGTTAATAGGATATCAAGTGAAGTTACTATAACTATTGAATCATAGCTTCAGATACAGCTTCAATACATATTGCCCACCTCACAGGGCAAGTGTGCAATCAAGGCCCTTCTTCCTTCCAGTCTTATGTTTGTCTGGTTGTATGTTAAGCATTTCAAATTGTTACCTCAGGAACCTCAAGCTTAACTATAAATTTTCCTCCAATAATCTGAGAATCATTCTAGCAAAGAAGTCTAAGGAAGGTAGTGAAGTGAAATCATGCAGAGTTCAAATGTAAAATAACAATTTGCTTAGAAGTACAACAACTGCCTTTCTCAAAGTTCCAAATAACTCAGTACCCCCAATCATAACCATCCCAGATTGTTAAGGATGCTGTTTGTTTCCTCCAACTCTTTAAGATTCTTGTTAAAGCCATAAACACATGACAAAGACACCCTCTCATATCCCTTCCTCCTAGAAAGAATCTTGCCTAATTATGTAACTCTTAAAGCCAAATTCTTCATGGTATCATGTTCTCATGGATACTTTCAAAATTATTTTCTAGATGTTAATAAATCATACTGAATTAAAAGAATCCCTGTAATAAGCAAGTCAGGCTATACTTATCACTCAGCCTTTAAAATAGAAATATGGGAAACAGAATGAAGCCTTCTTGAAAAGCATCCCAACAATTTCACAATTTTAAAAATCAACTGCCTTTTTTTTTTGAACAGAAGTAGGAACAATGGAAAAGGTCCCTGCTTCCTACAGTGCACTCACCTTCTAGCAGCGCCTAAGGTGCTCTTGGGCAGTCATGGGTATGCAGCAGTCTCACCAACAAGAAACTTGACTTTATTTTTTCAACCACACAATTTTTAACAATTTTGTTTACCAATGTGTCGATCATACTGTTTGCTTTCCAATATTCTACCAATCCAAAACACAGAAAATCACCCATCTGAGCCTATGATCAACAAAAGATAACCCAGATTACTACATTCCAAAAGTCAAGGAAGGTGATGATTTGCTTAACCTACACAGCTTTGTCAGAAAGAAAATTTACTATTTCTACTTGGCTGTTCAAAATAATGACATTAGACCCTGACGCCTATTACACCCATCATACTCTTTCAAGAGAATAATCAGCAACCAAACCTGCTTCATCCAAGACCATGCTTGATGATTAAGGTTAATAACGCTTTTCTGAATTTATTTCTCAGCAAACAGAACTTTACCTTCTGTGCTACTGTACTTCACATTCAAAAATTTCCCTTATTCTAGCCTTCACTGCAAAAGATCCTCCCATCAAGCCCCAACATATCCACTCCCTGTCAAAAAGAAAGGAAGAAAACAAGGAATCCACAGTCAGCAGGCAGACCAGGGAATTCCATCTCTGCCATTTAACTTTATCTATGTGTCCTTGGGCAAGCTGCTTCATTTATCTGATCTTAACAGGTTTCAAATAGATCATTTGGTGACAGAAACAATTTGCAGAGCTATAAGGAAAATTAGAAAGAATATGCAGAGCCTAGCCCAGGGCCTGGTATATACAGGCGTTCAATAAAAGGCTGTTCTCAGTACACTGTCAGAGATTTATTTCGCTTAGAGATGGCAGTTATATATTCCCTTTGAGATTAAGAGGATTTCCTGATTCCTTTGATTGGAACTCTATGGATTGAAAAACATAATTAAGCTAGACGTTCTCAGAAAGTACATTTACATTAATATTAATTAATGCAAACAGCTGTTTGAGAAAGCTAGCCTAATAAACCTGCTTCTTGGTCAGGTGTGAAATCCTATTGTTCTTAAGTTATGAGTCATTTAAATTAATGGCTTATTCCACTTGCTACAGTTAGCTATCAAAGAATGCAACCATACACAAAGAAATTGCTTTTGAGAAATATTACAGCCACTGTCACACATAAGTTAAAATTTAACAAAACAAAAATGAAAGTCCTTTTCTTAGTATAAGAACAACAAAGTAAAAAAATGTTTAATTATACTGAGCTCCAACCTGGAGCAAGTAGGAGGAGACAGGCAAGTTTTGTAATCACCATAAGATTGGTCCATTGCCCACTCTGCTCCCTATATCTCAACTCCTAATCCATGTAGGCACAGCACCTCTGGGTTCCTTCACTGGTACCAGGATCTGTTTATTTCTCTGCTTGGAATGGAAAGTGTAAACTCCCTGAGGGCATGAAAGGACTGAATCATAGCTACCTGGTACCTGACACATTCTGAAGAACCTACAAATGTTTCCTACCTTAATTTCCTTATTATAGTAACTTTTTGGTTGTCATAACATACATTTTTTTGTAATGTGCAATTTTCTAGTAATTCATCATATCTAGTTCCCTAATTTCTAAATAATTATAAAATAAATTTTATGGCACACCTTTGCCATAGCCCAAGTAATCATCACTGTTACAGAATTTTCTCCCACACAGCTCCTGTCCTCCTGAAGTAGGAGGGAAGAAAAACATACAATGAATGCAACCCAGAATTGAAGATGAAAGGCAACAAAGCAAGGCTGACACTAATATGCTAAAATGATTTAATGTAAACATGAGAGTTAGAAGCAGCATGGTAAGGAGAGTAGACTGGGCAGATCTTCCTACTAAAATAAGAATGAACCACCTGAACAAGTCGCTTAATCTCCACGAACCTCAGTTTCAACATCTGTAAACCTAGGGCGTTTAGCAAGATAAATCTTCCAACTGAAACATTATCTTTGTTCCAAATACCGATTACCAGTATAGTGATAAGAGGTTTAACAGATATTTATGGACTATATAATGCAAATGTTTACTCCAGGAAATAAAAATAAACAGTTATTTTATGAAAACTTCAGAAATTATAACCAACACCTCTCTCCAAAAAAAAAGTATGCATTTATTAATATTGTTAATAAGTAATATTATGTTATATATTATATTAATATTATATTAATGCATTATGCATTATATACCACGAAGTACACAGGAAGATGACCTGTAAAAGTTCCCAAGTATTAGTTAAAATACATAGAATTAAAGGCCAAATACTTTAGAAATATTAACAGAAAAGAATTCAAAAAGAAAAGGGGTATGTGTCAAGGTTTGAAGGGAAGTTGAAACTTCTAAATTTCTACTACAAAGAAGTAATGTCTGGATAATCTACATTTATAATTGGATATTTACAGCTTATATAGTTTTTTTTTTAATAGCTAGCATGAGGCTTGTTTAAAACAGCCAAACAGGATGGCAAACTAACTTGCAAGGTAAAATAGAGAATCAGTGACTGGAACAGTGTTTTTATCCTTGTGTAACAGCATTTAGATGCATCTATTAAAATATACATATATAACCAGGTGCATTACCTACATGTTCAGTTACTAGGGACACTAACAATTGTCTGTCCACGGCAATTTCATTTCTGTTTTTTTACACAAATCATCGCTTGCAAGCATTGATGTTAAAAACAGAAAAACAGTCTAGTACACAGTGGCTATAAATGCCAAATCAATTTTCAGCAGATAGTAAAGTCCATGTTTTACAATCAGCAATGTACTGTTTTACTACCCAAAAATGTAAGCTAATAATATATAGCTCTACTAAATGGAAAATGCAGATATGCTGTTAAAAAATGGGCCGACTGTGAGAGGATGGATCATTTCTGCAGGGACTTTCTTAAAGCTATGTGTAAGTGTTTTGAAAATATCACATGATGTGGCCATGTGTTAAAAATTACAGCCAGTTAAGTTCTCTGCTAAGAAAAATATGTGGGCAATTTATGAAATGCACTCCAGGATGGAGATGTCTTAAGTAAAACCAGATTTTGAAAACAAGCTTTTTTTTTTTTTTTTTTTCCCTTTTGGAAACTTGAACTTAAAAAAAAAGTTCCAAGCACATCTGGAGAGCAGGACCATTGAGAAAGGGTGGTCTGACCTAATGCTAGCCATCTTCTGAAAGAACAGCACTATTTCTGGGCTACAGGGACTGTGCTCACTTATTGTCCTTTTAAGGAAACAGTCCTGAAAACATTTTGTAGGTCATCAGATATTCTTTAATAATATTATATAAAGACTGATAAAAATATATGTATTTCAGCTTACAGTCATCTCCCCCTGAAATAATATAATATCCAAGGTATTCCAGCCTACCTGTAAGAATACATTTCTTTCTCTTAAACACAGGATTTAGTTGTTACAGAAGTGACAGTGAAATATCACTGTATAGTGAGTTAAATAATTTTAAAATTGTTTTATCTATTTCTTTAAAGAATGGATAACCTTTGATTTTTTTCATAACTCATTTTATAACAGCATGCTATCAACAACTAAAACAGATGGATTTTTTAAACCAAAATAGTTGTAGAAAACCCTAAAGTAAGATTTTTCTTTACCTACCCACTCCAAGGATTGGTGTGTCTGAATAGGCTGTTTTTGCACATCTGTTTCCAGGTATGCTCAATTTTATGAAAAAGGCCCAAGATCTGAGAATTGTTACATCAAGTCTGAGACAATCAGGAACCAATTCTGACACTTGAATTACCAAAAAAAAAAAAAAAGTTGACATATAAATAGTCAAAAAAAAAAAAGGCAGAGATGATATCAGATTACACAACACATATTCTTCCTTTAATCTTCTATACATGATGTCTTATTTAAAAATATAAAACTGCCACGGATGACTAAAATTGTCCACTAATATAAGTATATATGAATGGACTAAAATATGCCAAAAACATCTTAAGAGGTAGTCCATCTGACAACAGAGTTTAAAAAGTACAGATGGGTGTCAAAAATAGCCAAGTGTCAGATCTGCTCCAGTATCGCCATTCTGGCACATGCTCACAGTCACAGCTGTTGATATATTCTCTGTATCCACAGTACAAGGTTTTCTAACACAGTTGATGAGAGAGACAGAGAGAAGCAGAGAGAGAAAGAGCCCACACTTCAGACCACTGCTGCAGAACCAGTAAGATATTAACAACTTCACATTGAAACAAACTTACAATGATTCTAAAGTCTTAAATATAGTTCAATGCATTTTAAATAATGATGCTTTGAAGTTTACTTTAAAATCATGCAATTAGTAAGGTAGCAAGAGTCCAAACTAATCTCTTTTACCTATTATCATTCACAACTGGGTTTGGTTTATGGTGGTGCTTTGTTTTACCAAAATCACAGAGACTCTTCAACATGCTGTTAGATCACTTAACACACAGTTATTAAGAGCACAAAAACAAAGAAAATTTGAATTGTGGCACAAAAATCATATGAATCTGAGCTCCAATAATCTGTTAAAATTTTAAAAATGCATGCCAATTCCATATTATAAACCCAGGGCACATTTCCTCATTAGTCACGTGGTGCATAAATCAAGACAAGAGCTTAAAGAGTTAAAATGACCAAAGACCTCAGTCATTGTCTTTTTCATAAAATGATCTTCCCCTATTTCAGCTACATACATTCCTAGTCTGCCGAACTAAAGAAAAAGTGCAATTCTGCCACATGTATATCCACAATGACAAGGATGGACTAAGACAGTCATCCTGAAGGGAAAAACATTCTTCTAACAACTGGCAATACCTACACACAACTGTGGTTGCAGAAAACTGGCAGATAATGTTTCAAAACACCATCTGTGAGGTGTACAAACTCTGACCAAGCACTGCCTCTTCTGCCTGTCCTACCGAAATAATCTGCACAACTCGGCCAGCTGGAGGATCTCTGCGTGCCCTGTCTTTATCTGGAGCTAGGATCCCCATACAGCACAGGGCAGTTTAGACAGTTCTTGAGAACAGCAGAAACAACCCTTTTCCCCATCATTCTCCTTCATAAGCGGAGACTTCCCTGGCAACAATCACAGAAACAGTCTAGGTTCCAAAGATAATATTTTTCAGAGGAAATTGTCATACACTAAATTTCCGGGACCACAACAGCTTCACTAATTCAGCACTTTTTTTTTTTAATTTTAAATGAACAGATTTCAATTATTTGCCTGATGACATCTGAAGACTATGATTTAGGACAAGACTGAAATTCTTCATAGTTTCAAAGCTTCCTTCACTTTCTCTGACATAAACATCTTTTTAAAGACCTTATCCCAGGATTCTGCCATAATCTGAAAACTCCACCAATGAAATTTCCTGGATACAAGGTACAGATGATTGTCCCGAAATCCAGAACAGAAACAATACTTCTCACTGGAGCTAAAAACCTTCAAGTAAATTGCTCAGGCAAACATCCATGGCTGCCAGCCCTCAGTCTCTAAAACACACCTCTCCAATTTTAAAAGCAAGCACTCCATACCCTACACTCTTGTATCCAGATCTTGATGGCATTCTTTATGTCACCTTTCAATCACATCTCTGTCATCTCCTGCCTCTTCCTCCCCTACTGGAACACTGCAGCTGTGGGGCAGCCGGTATTTTCCATGCATGATAAAAAGTACGCTTTCTTTGCTGCAAAAGCAGAGGGACAGCCAGCAGAATGGGGCTCACTCACCAGGCATCTTGGAATCCAGAGACCCACAGGGAAAGCAGCTCCGTCCTAAGAGCGAGTGTGATGCAGGCTCATGCCTCCTGTTCTGGAATGCGCGGGGCAGCAGAGAGGAGGGCCATCAGAGGGGCTGGGGCGACATGGCCCGAGGCAGGGTGCTGGGCGCGTGCGCCTGCCAGGCAGAGACAGATGGAGAGCTGACACTCCGGATTGCACTTGGAGCAGAAATGTGGAGGATGACAGGCCCACATGTGGCCTTGAACCCAGCCCTGTCTCCTCAAGCAGAACAATGACAGGGACGTGTGTGCAAAGTATCACAACCCCTGCCTCCCCTTTCCCGCTCTACCTTTCTTGGCAACTTTCAGAGCACCAAAAAGCAGAAAGTGAAATGCAGAAAAGATAAGCTAAATGCTGAATAATTCATTCACCACCTCCCCCATCCCATTCAAAGTTAACCCTTGTCTTGCCAAAAGATGGAAATGTAGACCTGGTCCCTTTCCACTAATCACAATGAAAAGCTTCCTTTATCTTCTCATTTTAACAGACATAACTAAGAACTACATTTAAAAAAAAAAAAACATAGGCACCAATCTCAAAGCTTATTTATTGAACTGGAAATCCCAAACAGTCTAAAAACATTTTTATAAGACTTTGTATATTGTGCCAGCTTATCCTCCTGAACAAAGTATCAGAATCATTCTTTTTGTCACAATCTTATAGTATGTGTAAAATAGAACAGGTTTTAGAAGCAGAATCCAACCACTTTTATTTTACTAGAGTGCTTTTAACCCCCTGGGATCCCTGCGTTGATATGCTCCAAACATTTTCAGCTTACTTTCCTCTACCTTGCATAGAGATCCATGAGAGATAAAAACAAAATCTTCATTGTAAAGCCTTTTCAAAAGCTGAACAATCATGCCCTCCTGATTTCTGATTTTTGCACACCCTGAAATGTTTATCCTGCCCATGAATAACACATACCCAGCCAGGTTCAATGGACTCTTCCCTATTAAGCTTTAATGGACACCATGATATATAAAACTAGAAGTCTTTGTTATAGTGCTTTATCTAAAGCTGGCTATTTTCTTCTCAGCAGTCCCTCTTTAGTCCTTTGTAAAACATCCTTGCCTCATAGGAGAAACATACGCCTGCTGCAGGCCTTTTTCTAAACACACAAAAATACCAGGCAGAAGGAAAATTCTGTTCTCTTCTGAACTCTTCCTCAATTTAACACTTGCAAATCTTTTCTGGTCTGTGTTTATTTGTTTGTTTTAACAATAGGGCACATGACTAGATAGATTCCTCAGGCTTTACCTTTCCAATGTTCACTCAATCCACTCTAACACAGACACACTTCTACTCGGGACTCTGACCAGCCTGCAAGCTCAGTGAACAGGACAAGCAGAAGCATCCCTTTAACTCTTGCTGTACTGGAAGTCATCAACATGTCCTTTGCTTATTCTACACTTTCCATATGCTTTTAGCTCTTGTCAGATTGATTTTTTCCCCTACTTGCTGCCTCCAAGAAATTTCTAAACAACCCATCTGAAAACAGAAGTCATGATTCTTCTACCTACTGACTCTTCCTGCAGCTCTCCCCAAGAGTGTTTCAAAGTACACACACACAGACACACCCTTTTTACATATGCTCTCTGCACAAACTAAAAAATATATCATCTTTGATAAACAGAGTCAATCAATAAAAACTTCTACCACCCCGAAACACTGTACCCAAGAAGCTGCTTGGGCCAGTGAACCCCTCAAAAATCCATCATTGTCAGAGCCAACTTGTAAAAAGACTACAATTCATAATGATTACTCTGTTCTGTCACTAATAGTATACTGCACCCTATTTATGAGGCCAATCTTTCTGTTCATCTTAGTTGGATGTCACTTGTAATGAGGTTCTGTGTAATGGATTTCAGTTCAGTTAAGCACCAAGCTCAAACATTCTTATGACAGAAAGCTTTACAGCAGGCACAAGTGTAATAATCAATTAAGCACTGCTATAAGGGCCTTTATGGAATCCAGCAACCTAAATCTGTAGATTTTCATTTTTAAAACAGTATTTTTTAAAAGCCACTCAATGCTAAACACCACTGATTTTTTTTTTTAATACTATACCTATGTTAGAAAGAAAGCATTTTCACAGTGGGAAACCCAGCCTTTCATCAATATGCATGGTGAATCACTTCTAAAATAGAAAATCATATGACAAAAATGCAATACACTTTAAGAAAACTGGATGATATCTAGTTTTAAAACTGGGTCTTAATATCGGTACACTGCAAGTCCCTAAACCACAGCTCAGAAAATTGAACTTCCATATGCTGTGTGATTATGTATCTTTTCTATGTGTAAAAAGGCTTTTTAAGCTGTTATCTGACTACAGTAATTGCCACTTTAAATTGATCCATGTCAACAAAACCTGGATCCCTGGAGATTCTCACCTAGAAGTCTGATTGCAGAAAGGGCCTAACTGAATGTGTGTGCATCTGAGACTAGTTCAGCATTTCCTCAAGAAGCCAGTCTCCCCCTCTTATTCTTTTATTCACAGAGGCAAGCAGAGAGGCAACCCCATTTGGCATTTCTCCCTGAACTGGGAAACCTGGATACATAGCTGTACAGTAACTTAGACAGAAATAACTTTCCCTTTAATAAAAAACAAAGTACAATGAGCCAAGATCTCTAACACCCACGCTGTATAATAAAAATAGACAATCAATAACATGATGAATGCATTTATGTAGGTGAATGGAGGAAAAAAAATAGAATGTGTACTGTGAAAGTTTCCCTGTGCAAAACACTGTTCTGTATTACCATCAACACATTTCATAAAATATACCCAAAACAATAAGAAAGAATACACTAGCGATCAATTAAGTACTTTCTCAGAAGAGTCATATCAGTTAACTCATGTCTTTTAGTTACGAGTGCAGAGCATTTTTAAGACAATTTTTTAATGACAGTCACCTAAGTCACCACTTTCCGAATCAGTAATTTTAGTCAACAACAAAATGCTGGATCCTAAAAAACTAAATATATGAATTGGTTTGTGACAATAACTTTAGATCATTCATTAACAAAGCCTTATGTTATCTTATTACTGCAAGATATTTTCCAGTTAGTTCCACAACAGAACAGCCTTATAGTACACATTTTTCCTTTGTTCAAACCTGACTTAGCCATAGTGACCAGCAGTCTACTGACACTGTCTGCAGTTCATGAAAGATCCCCACACTGGTGACGGGAGAATTTGAGCTAAAGCTTTTCCACAGGTCTCCTCAACTTCCCTCCTGCTTGGAGCAGGCTGTTGTGATACATTGTGACTGCACACAGTGGGTATTAAGTGAGTTAATTCAAAGGAACTGAAACCTCATTGATCCTAATTGAAAGTAATACACCCAACCAAATACTTTCCTACCCCATCTGCTCTGGCCTGCCACCAGCTATTCAATACAAGAGAATTAATAGTTTCAGATATTCTAACCGACCCAATAAAGGCACTCATTTAAGCAGGGCTGCATTAACAAAGTGAAAAAACAAGGGCAAAATGGGTTCAAATGGAGCATTTTACTTCTAGTTGGCTTTAACAAAGCTGAATAAGGCTTATTCTGACTTTTTATGTGCAAGACTTGATAAACTGAATGAGAAGGCACTCAATGATCGGCCAACGAGCATTGATGAATGGTCATTAAGACCCCCCCTGCTCGTCGGGGAGACCCTTCCACAAAGTAGCACACCAGCTTGAAAGGGCGGACTCACTAATGTCCAGATTTCTCCGCTTGCTTGTTCCACTTTCAATTTCAGACCACTGGCCACCAAATGAGGCTGACATATTGGAAAATAATGTTTTATGGGCGAGTGGTAAAAAATAAAATGGAGGCATTAGCTCTGCTTTCAAATTCAAATCTGCTAGTTTTGTCAGACCCCAAAGGTTTTGATTTTCCACCCAGCTGGAAGCTATTAGTGTTTTCTAAAGGCATCCCACTGACAGGGCAAACCTACCTAATGTGTGAGCTGTTGGGCTAAGGGAGATGGACCTCTCTTTTGGATGATTTCCTAACTTCTCATCACTTTGACAGTCAATTAAGTAGATACAACACCTAATAAAAATGTACATTAATTTGTTTCTGCCACTGAAAGACATCTGAAACTGTATTAAATAAAGGCCATAATAGATTGTCTCCTGACAAAGATAAATCCAATTATACTTTGTTCGTAAGAAAAACAAATGGCTTATGTCTTAGGGTGTAAGGTAGGATATAACCAACCACAAAGAAATGAGTGAGATGGGGAAAAAAATTATGTTAAAAAGTTCATTGAAGTGTTCCATCCAGATAAGAGATTATCTGTCATTTTTAACTCCTTTCTATAAAAGGCTGCTGTAAACTGCTAGACACATTCACACTACTTCCTTCAAATATTTCCTTTGGGGGAAATGATTGGCAAGCATTTGCACAGCTGGCCCACAAAAAGAGTCCAGGAGAACTTTGCTTAAATGACAAAAGAACAGGAGTTGTGATTGCCACCTTAAGAATTTGAAGGGTGTATAAACATCATGGGGTCAAAAGGTTATTTAGGGCTGTCCAAGAGAGCCTAAGTGCTAGCAATAAGATGTAATCGAGTAAAAGGAAACATGCTAGAGAGAGGAAGCTTGCCTTAATAGGTGATTACACAGACATTTCAACAGCAGAAAAGCTTCATTGCTTGGCTCACTTGCAACTAGACTGACAAGACAAGGCACCCTCCAACACAGTGGTCCATGGAGAAGATACTGCACCATCTCTGGAGAAATCTACCCTACCAGGGCAAGTGTCAGACAAAGAACTAGAAGTCACAACCCAGACCTGTGTCTAATGTTAAACTCATGGACTCAGGTCACTTGGATTTTTATATCTCTATTACTCAAAGTGAATTAACAATGGCCTCGAAAACTATAATTTGGAAATTCCAATCTTAAAATATTTCAAATAATAATGACTTCCTAAACTGATAAGTCAAATAGACCCCATCAGATTTTTTTCATCTTTAATGTCTGCAAAACAAAATGATACTTATAAACACTGACAGTTTTCAAACAATATATTTGATTTTTAACTCTTGTTGAAATATAATTTTCTTCACACATGAACAAGAAATGTTCATGGATATATTTAAGTACACAAGATGCATGAATGTGCTAGCTGTGCAAAATGAAATCTGTTTAAAATATAACTAGCTAGAAATAAATAAGCCTATATTTGTAATTATTACAAACTATTTCTATCAGTGACAGTGTCTTTAAAATATCACAATATATTGTAGGTTTTTTTCCCATCAACTTTTTCAATACCTAGTAGTTTAAAAATCTGAAATGATACAACAGCTTTAACACACTTCCATTGATTGAATGTAATATTTATACCCCAATCTGAAACCTGCTAATGTAGTTAGATGTAGGTTCTTCCATAAGTACTAACAAGGGGTTAAATTATTTTTTAAAAAGTAAAACACTTATTAGTCCACAAGGGATGAATACTAGCTATATTAACTCTCATCTTTTCAAAAAATTAAATAAATAAAGCATTTTCCCATAAAAACAATCTTTAAAAGTATACACTTGCATATAAATCTGCAAGCAAGTTAGCATTTATAGTTTCCTCACATTTTGTATAGCCACAAAATTTACTCAGATAATATAGAAGGCATGAAACTACCCAGCCCTTATTCATGTGACAAGGACTGTAACACTATATGGAAAACCTTTGTTTCAATGTCACCACCTTCCCATCTTGACTAATGGTGAGTTAGTTTTGTTAAAATGCAAGGGTGATGGCGTATGCTCCAATGAACTTTCCCTCCTCTCAGCACCAGAGACAAAAACCTGCAGCTCTGCTCTGTGCAGGCAGCCATCTGGACAGCTTTCCCTCAAAGCCCAGCCCACACCACACTGCAGGCAAAATCAGAGGGCTCCAGAGCTCTGTGGGGCTATTCATGACATACCAATTTCACATTTTCTGCTTGTACGCTTGCAACAATAAATGCTAATGAGGACTATGAATGACAATTTTAAAGACAATAAAAAGGTCTCCAAATCCCTTGCATATGGAGACACTGTTTTCAAAACTTCACCTTCTGTTACAGAGCTGTTAGAGCCAAAAGGAGAAAAAAAGAATAACCTAAGGAAAACAATAAGATGATCAAAGCACAACTGAATCCTTAAGATTTCCAGAGAAAGCAATCTGTGTAAGCCCAGCAAACAACAGATCTTAGCACCCCTATGAACAGCCCCATGAATTCATGAGCTGCATTTAATCTCTGCCACCTTTGCCTTCTGTACACATGCAGCCTAATAAAGCCACTTCTTGATAAACATTGATTTTTTTTTTTTTTGGAGCTTGGGAATTCTAAGAAAAGCATTTGTCCAAGAATATTTATAATCAACATCACGCTCATCATCATAATTTGGCATAATATTTAACATTTCACATATCTTTAAATAAATTCAAGTGTGAACTGGTTATCTTCTGATAATATCCTTAAAAATCATCCAATGCTTCTGGGAGGCAAAATTATATGTAATGGTTATTTTCCTTATTTTTCTGTATTTTTCAAATCTAAAATGAACATGTATTAGGCTTTGTATATACACGTATTTAAAAAAACTTTAAATGTAATGAAAGAACTGAACAAAAAATCCAAATGTTTTGACCTACTTAGGACTCAAACTATTTTGTACAGCAGCAAATAGAAAACAAAAAATTCATCTTCCTATAGTTTAGAGAAATTATCAAAAGGGTATTCTTTTCATTAACACGGATTAAAACACTTTCGACAAAATCCACCAGGTGGAGCAAATACACAACAATAAAAAAAAAAAATCCCAGAATTTTTTCCATCATATTCTGTTTTCATAGGACTCTTCTAACACGCTCTACCTCTATCTCTCCACATTGCAAATTATCAAAATCTATGCATGCATTCTAATTTTCTAATTACCAAAACAAGCAACTTTTAGCTACAATCAAGTCTATCTCCCAAACTACTTTGTTCAAACAATTCCCAGCATAGCATATTTGCTCTCATACCAAGATAAAATTTAAACACACAACAACCCTACAGGATTTCATCACTCATGCCCCTCCCCCCTCCAAAACCAGGCAAGATATACTTTAATGCTGTACATTCTGAGATACACAGAAGAGTGGTTAAAACCAACAAAACTCATCTCAATTTGCTTACTCTGTATGGAAATTTCAATTGGCACTTCAACTTGTTATTAAAAATTCTTAATTGTATATACCAAAATCTCATTAAAATTTTGGAACACTGTTCCAAAATTACATCATGTCAAAATGTCCTTTTTCTATTACTGTTGGTAAACTGACACGAGTACACAGTTCTCTTCTCTAGGTTTCCCATTCTTTTCTCCTGCAGATCTATTTGATTCCACACCTACTGGAGCACTCAGGGCAAGGCACCAACCTCATTTTCTTTTTCACATTTCGTTCTTTAATTCCTGCCGCCACCTGTGAGCCACAACTCTCACCATTCACTTTTCAAAGTCCTCTGCATTTTTCTCACATTCTACACTCTCTGCTGCCAAAGCACAATGCTGCAAATAGAGCCAACATTACCTGCATTTGAGACAGCTCCAGTTGGACAGAACTACCAGAAAGTTGGGAACCTGAAGGAGATGGGGTACCAAGCATCGATCAATGGAGAATAACATGAGTTAGGAATGTTGACTATGGCTAAAAATACATTTATATGTTTTCTTTTGTCATCTGAAAAGATAAATACTCTGAAAGAAATGCAGCAGGTGACACATAAACAAACACACACATGCCTAAGGGTACGCATGACACTTCTGGCAGAGCTACTTACGGGTGTGCATAATAGACAAACCGTGGTGATGCCAGCCCCATCACAGGCACAGAGGCTAATCCAATTATTTAAGTGATTATATACTTTCCACTAGAGTGGTATACAAATGCTTAAAATAATTCCTACCAAACTCTTCCCAAGTCCAATCCCTTTATCCTTTGCAAAACAAACAACCCAACAAACCAAATCAGAATCAACTCCCTGCAGCTATGCTCTTTTGCACTAGGCAAATGTACATACTGTTCTCTTTACATGCATATAACTCCCATTAACATTAATGGGAGGCACATATGTGCATCTAAAGGGGAAATGCCCTTCAGACTGCATGACAGAATCCTAATGAAGTAGTTGGAAAAACCAAATCACTGCACATGTAGTCACACTTTCCCCTGCCTTTGCAGGAAACCCCACGGCCACCACCTTTGCTCCCCCACCCACAACGAAGACATTCCGTCAGCCCACACCCTGGAGAAAGAACCTGCTGGATTTCCTCTTGGTAAGATAACATCTTGTTATATTCAAGGGATCTCCCAAATGGCTCTATCTCTGAGCATTTCATAGAATATTTATTTATGCTATCTACCCTCAAAATTTGGACACAGTGCTTTCCAAATATTTCTCAACACCTCCAGCTTCATCAACGGGTGTGGCCCTTCCCACAACAAATGTCAAAGACCATATCTGAATTCCAAGAAAAGGAGAAAAAAAGAATGTCCAATCTTAAAAAATGTCCAATCTTAAAAAGTTCTATCACATTTCTTTAAAAATGGACTATTATCCTTCCCATGGACAGATAAAGATTTCAAAACTGCCTCTTAAAAACAAGCTCAGTACTAGTTCTACACTGAACAGTAGTGAGTCTGACCCAAAAAGAGCAACACATGTAGCACACTATATCACAAGATCTAGAAAAACATGAACCCCACAAACCAAAGCTAGTCTTCCATTGGTTAATATCTGTCAGAGTAAAAAAACGTTGTTTCACAGTAAGGCCAGAAGCATAAAATGAAGGAACCAAATGTTTAAATCCTTTAAAGAAAAAAAAATCAGTCTGTTAGTGTAGTTCAGAAGGAGAGAGCAGAGGACACAGGGTTGGCAGGTACCTCAGAATAACCAAGTAGACCCTCTTGCACACAATGCCTCCTGAAAGAAAGGAACCCAGGGCGTGAGCCAGCCTGACGCTGGCCAACAGACAGGGCTGGCCTTGCAGGATGTCAGAGCGCCAGGCTGCTGGGAGAGATACTGGGGTTTCACACACTCCCAGCCTGACTGTTTTGCACTTCAGGTAATTAAACAAGGAAGCAGCGCTGCTGGGTTTGAGCCTGACCCCAAAGCCTTGGCTCCATGGTTCTGCATATCAGCTTCCACAAGAACTGCCTGGAGCATCAACAGAACATTCTCCTTTCACTCTCTAGCATTTCCTTCTCCACCTCTTCCTCAAGCTGACCCAGAAACAAATCCTGCTGCCTACAAAAACATCCAGGCAAGGATCTAAATTTATTGGCAATAAAGATCTCTGTGTTACTCCCAGACACTGCCCTACAAAAATGCAAAAAACTACCCTTAATGGCAGGAACTTTGTAAAAATGCATAGATAACAAATCTAGATAAAACACTAGGTGTCTTAAAGATGGGTTGGTCAAGAAGAAAATACCCAAAGAATTATAATTTTTAAATTTTAATTAAAGGATGCTTGATTAAAGGGTAAATCTTTACATTAAAAAAAGTTCCTAAAATGAGTATGATAGTCCAGCTCACAAATTAAACATTTCTTGTGCTGTGTAATTAACATGGTCATCTCAAGTTTTGACAATGGTCATTAATATAAAGAAATACTATAATCTGGTTGATTACATTTTATCAAAAATATTAAACAAAATTCCAAAATGTTTCTGTGGGCAAACAAAGTAATCACTAAAATTCAAGAATCTCAAAAAAATACCCCTGAAAGAAGAAAGTGATGTATTTGTATATGTACAAATATTAAGCAATGATTAGCATCATATATATATATACACATACATATATATATATACACACATATATATGTAAAATACATATTCTGCCTTCATTTTAAAACCCGGAGAGTAAAACATTGGCTGAAAGAGACAGAGACCAAAGAGAGAGGAACACAAAAGCATGCCTGCTTGTCTGTGTTCAACACAAAGAACATTAAATGAAAACAACTGGCACGCTGCCAAATTCCTATAGAGGCAAAGAGATTCAAATAAATTGATTTCACGCATCACACTGACCTGGGATCAGTGTGCAGCGCTACAATAAGCTCAAAGCTCCATGTGGGGTAAAGCCCATTAAGGCTATCAGACCCCTCGAACATGACCAAGAAAACCTAAAAATAAATGCAGACACTCTCTACAACCAGCAGTTTTATTTAAGAACACAACTTTCCTCTTTTGCTTCTAATATTTAAAGCTTACACATCCTTTATAAAAGCATTTTTTTACAAAAATCACTCTTTATGATAACACAAACGTGACTTTTGAAACCTACACAATATATAAAAATCAGTAATACTTAAATATCTCATTCCCTATGCAGAAACATAAACACACACCACTTTGCAACAAGTTTCCTGCCATTCTTTCCTCTTGCATCTTTTTGAAAGCCAATGGATCTTTACTTATTTATTTTCTGATACAGAGTCTGGCTATATAGCCCAGGCTAGCCTCGAACTCTCAATCCTTCTGGATAGACATTCACCACCACACTGGGTGGATTTTTATTTTTATTATCCCAAATACTGGACTTTTCTTAGAATTTCCCTTAATAGTTTATGAGTTAGCTTTCTCAGGCCAGATACCACTTCCAGCAGTCCCATTCCTTGCAGTCCTCCCAGTGGCACACATTGTGAAAAAACAGCTCCGAAAGCATCCTTAGGGCCAAGCACTGTGTGCATTTGGCTGGTGGTGTGGTTCAGTGGTGGAGCCGGAGTGGCAAGAGCATGCCCAAGGCCCTCAGGTTCATCCCAAGCAGCAAAACAAAACATAACAAAGCAAATAAAAACTCCAGGGGTGAAGCATACCAGCAGTTTGCTATTACCAGCGTCCACTCAAGCTGGTGACATGCCCCCTGGGTACTAATTTCTCCCTGGCAGAGGCAGATGACCACCTCCTGCCTCAGACTTGCCACCCAGAGCAGACTCTCTGGTGCCTCCTCAGGCGGTTCTCACTCACAGCGCCAGCTTTTCAGCTAGTAGTTCTTTGCTTTGTCTGCTTCCAGATTACAACTCCAGGAACCCAGTGCATTCCAGATGCTTGCAAATTTAAAGTATGTGATTTCTGGTCTTCTCTACTTCTTGTGTTAGCGATTCTGAACCCAGTATTTCTATATACCCAATACTATCACAAAAGAGGAAGAAATAACTAGGAATATGATTTTAATGCCACGTTAAAAAAATAAAGAAAACCCAAAAGTTATAAAACAGGCCAAGACATATATGTGTCTGGTTTACATACATGATTCTTATTAAAGTGTGTACACATACACACACAGAGAAGTGTGTGGGGTGGGGAACATGGTGTTTGCGATATGACACTGGGGTTCAATATTTGCACACAGTACACAGTAAATTGAATTAAGTTGTATGTCCCTGACTTTACCTTTGCTCTCAATACGGATCTTTCACCATGCCACAGTTCATGGTAGGCAGGCCACAGATCTATTACACAAGACCAGAAGAGAATATGACCCCAGTGGGATGGGTGCGTTGAGATGACGATTATGTATCTATAATGTGTGTTCAAGTTTAAAATCTAATGCCTTTCAATTTTTGATCTGCACCTTAGATATTCTTAACATATATATTAACCCCCAAAAGGAAAAGTGAAGGTAGAAAGCAAAGAGTTAAATTCTACTACTTTCCTCTGATGCTATAATAAGAAAACAATACAAAAGCAGGGTTATCTCCTTATATGACTTTGTTTTCTTTAAGATACAATATTGACACCTTTCATTTTTTCCATGGAAGACTGTAGAACTCTAATCAATCAAGATTTTAATTACCAAAAAACTAATTTTTAATGATAATAGCACATAAGATCAGAAGATAGAACAAAGGTGGGTGATGTCTTAACTACTTAATACAATTGCATTCCTTTTGAATTGGTGTCTTTTCAGTAATTATATGGAAGAACACCATTACATGAAGGAGGGACAGAAGGATAAGAAACAGACACAGAAACAAAATCACAATTAAGGCTTTCCAGAGAAGTATATCATTTCAGCAAGGAATTACTTCATTTTCTCTGGTCTTTAAATACAAAGCAAAACAAAACAAAAACAAACCTGGCATGGTGGCACACACATAAAACCCAGCACTACAAAGGTAACAGGATCACAACTTTAAGACTAGCCTTGGCTACAGAGGAAGACACAGTCCAAAAAATATTAAGAAAACACAAAACAATAAAAAAAAAAAAAAACGAATTGTCTAACACCTTCCCGGGAACAATAAGTATTTGTAGGAATTTGCAAGGAAGAGATTGTGGGATGGATGCCAGCAGGGATGCTTCCAACACAATCACCACATGTAATAAAAATATTAGCAAAAGCTCCCCCTCTTTCCACACAGTCAGGCAGTCAGTCACAGAACTTCAAATCCCTTCTGAACCACTAGAGTGCCAGCCAGTATCACACAACATTTGTGTTGACTATCAACTTTATCTTAGCACAGTGTGTCCTCACTAGCTGATGCTTCTACACAAGTCCAGGCTAAACCTGGAACAGAGCTGGCTATAAGATTCATTAACTTCCCAAACCCATAATTCAGGGAATTCCTAATTTTTTTAAATGTTGCAGACTTTCAGAAGTCTCTTGCCAAATGGCAATACACTCGCTTTATATTTGTGTTTTCCTAAAGTTAGATATCACTTTTTAAAAATGTGTCTATAGATAGCAATTCTGCTTAGGAAGTGACATTCACCAAAAAGTTATAAAACAAAAATCCAAACTGATCAGAGGAAGTAATAAATTGAAAAGCACTTTTTTGCCTTTTTAGTCAACAAACTGTTTAAGCAAACACCCTCTCCTCATTATAATAAACACAGAAACCATGGCATAGCTTTTACTCTTGAACTCCAAGAATTGCTCAGTTTATAACAGATGTATCATGAAACATGGCAAGAAGCACTACAACAAGTAGAGGGTAAAATAAAATTTGGTACTTGATCATTTGATATCTTCAGACCCACAGCTACCACACAGGGTTTCTATTGCTGGACTTATCCCCACCCAATCAATCCCCACACACAAAGATTTCAAATACAAACAGTTAAAACATACGATACAAACTCTTTATCAACAGGCACTAGAATAGGGAAAAGAAGAGAAAATTGGGAAAAATAAGAGATTTTTTTTTCTGGCACATAAGTAAATTGCAAAATCAAAATATTGTCTGTTCCTTACCTTGACAATATTCAAAGTTCCCTTTTTTCCGGCAGTCACCTATTACTAAACTCAGTGCTCTCCAAGTGTTTCTTTTGACAGATATCATTCTCCACCAATCGCTCTGCTAATTTCCTCTCTCCTTTTCTGACTGGGACAGAGATTATGTTCACCAGCCCAGAGATCAATCTTTTCTATTGACAACAACAAAGGGAAAAAAAATGCATGTATCACAACCAGTCTGAAAGTAGCACACCCATCTATTTACAAGATAATACTAGGCCAGTTTTGTTTTGTTTGCTTTAAGAAACAGATACAAGTGCTTCTAAATTTTAGAATTCAAAATAATCCTCATTTTCTCTGTAAAGAGGTGCTCCAAAGGACTCTGAATTCTTCAAGCTAGATACATTTTGAACTTGAAAAAGACTTTTTAAGTTGGTTTAAATTATATGTACATCAATACCTTACGAGAATGTTAGATTTTACCTTTTTTCAGTAAAAGAATAATCTCTTCAATATTATGGTTTCTTCAGAAAACTGACATTGTTTTTATTTTATTTTATGGAGTTTTACAAGTCAAAGCCTGTTTCAAACAAAGTAGTATAGTGTTTCATTGTTCTAAAATTTCAATATTTGCGATTACTAGCTTAAAATGGTTTAAAACAATTGATATTAGTGAATAATAATCTTTATTAGTTAAGAATAATCTTGACTACTTTAAAAATCTTAGTAAAAACAATATTGTTGAACTATTTTAACCAAATCAGTAAGCTTCTACTACTTTCTTTTCTTCCTCTAGAACAATTCAAATTTTCTCATATTTCCTAGCTATTTTGGCAGGTTTAGATTTCATTCATTCATCCATTCATAGACAATTATTTACAGCCTACTATTCATCTACTATTTCTACTACCAGCACCACCACCACCTTCTCCACTACTATGAAAGCAATAACAATGAAAATGTTACTTTTTAATTCTTATGACCTATGAAATATAAGAACTTGGCACAATCATGTGTACGTAAGTAGATAATAAATGCAGAAGGATCAAGAGCTATGAAAATAATCTCAAAAAAGTATTAATAAGGATGATGCTACTATTTTGAGACCAAATTAATTCTTAGAAATTTAAATTGGTCTAATGTATATAAAGCAAGCAGATTCTATTTAGAAATATCAGCACCCGTGTATGCCAAAACATGGCTCTGCTATGATACTGAAACATTAAATAAACACAAAGTTAGGAAAAATACAGTACTAGATATGTCTTGGTAAGGAACTGTCTTATATCTCAGCAAGCACCATTAAAGACAATCAACCAGAACTTGGAAATATTTAGTTTACCATGAAATCTAACAATTTTACTGTCAAATGATAATGGAAATATTTAAATTACAAAGTAACCAAGATATATACAAAACATGTAGATTATACACTCAAATACTAAGAGTGGGAGGGGGCACTCATAAAGGGACAGATTGGAAGAAAATACATTCAGATATGAAATAGGATTATTTCTGGAAGATGGTAATATGGGTAAATTTTTTTTACAAAATACTGTTATTTCCAATATTTCTATAACAAGATAAAAACATTATAGAGGCTAAACACATATTGAGAAAAATAAGAAAATGGACAGTTTTATATTCAGTCATGACATATAATATTTTGTGCTTCAGCAATCAGCAACAAAAGACATCAGAGAACCTGAAAGGAGTGGATCATGCCTTGTGTGGGCTGTAGTTAATCACCTCTGCTGAGCAAATGAAGCAGTGGAATCACATACAAACCCCCCAGTGCCTGAGTCTACTTCTTCCTTCTCCTCACTACTAAAGAGCAGACCACTGTCTATTTATTAACAAAAATAATGTAGGTAATCTCATCTTTGAGGTACAGAAAATTAACACATGGACAAACTTTTCTTTTAAAAAACAAATCTCAATTAGAAAATGGCCCCTTATTGTAGACTATACTGTTTCACTTTTTAACTTCACTTATGGTAATCTATTTTAAACAGAGTATGCTGAAATGTATGAAATTGTCTGGAAGATAATGTTACCAAATATTTTAAATGTATATTATTATAAATTTTTAAGATGTTAACATAGCATACAAATCCACATTCAAACAATACCCAATGTAAACGTAAAGTTACCTACCCAGGAGGGTTTCCCACACACATGCTTACTTGTTTTATATATGAAACTCACTTCACATCAATAGGATATTTTTTTACGTGAGGTAATCTTTGAACTTTGGAAAATCATGTTTGTGCTTCATACATCCAACATACTTAATACCCTCCCAATATGAAATAGTATGAAGAATGGTAGTGAACACTATGAAATGTGTATTTGAATATTTGTGATGTCTATTTCACACTAAAGTTTGCATCGCATGCTAATGATGGTAAAACTCCTCTATTCTTAATAACTTGTTCAGATCCTCAGCTCTCAAGTTTGTAAAACCTCATTATGAGGGAAACATAAACTGAGAAAAGTTTAAAAGCTAAGCTCTACCAAGAGCAGAATGCCTCAAACAATTTGTAGTTCTACAAGAGTGTTATTAAAAAGGCTCAACATGTTGTATTACCATGGAAATTGTGGAAAACATACATTCCCAAACAAATATTACTTTTTCTCAATGGTATGAAGTAATGAAAACCACATGTGTAAATCTGCGATCCGTGCAGTAGTTCAGGCTGCAGCTAATACAAAATACAGACAGTGAACTCTGCTATATAAAGGATTCTTGTTACAGAAATATAATGTGAAAACCAGATGCAGACAGAAAACCTTAATCACAGATGGGAATGTAATCACTGGCATACAGAATACTTTTTTGATCAATCTTAACCATATGCGCAATGTATTTATTTTCTAAGGAATGCAATAACTTGAGAGAACCTTCTATTTGAATTCAGTTAACCTCATATTTATAATGCTTTTATCTTGCTCCCCCATCCCTTCAATGTGTACACTGAGCCAAGGTTTTAAAAGGAAAACTTGCTGGCCTTGGCAAATCATTCTTGTATCAGTTTATCTTTCAAAAATGTAATAGGATGTAAAGACTACACACATCAGAATCAACCTCAAAAGAGATCAAGTGCAGTTGTCCATTACTGTATTTCTCATTCTCTGCCAGGAATCTTTTCACTGCCGAAAAACATTTTTCTAGAGAATTCTATCAACATTTGAGGCAGTTTTTCCTTTAGTAAATAAAAGTTATTCCAAAAATGAGCATTTTAAACTGTCTCTTTTTATCTATCAACTTGGATTGAATCAAACCTTAATTCTAACTTTTCTGTTTCCCTTCAAAAAAAATATATAGAATAAAAGCTGTTTGTTTACACTAACAGAAAAAGAAAAATTAGCTTTTGGTTTTGAGGAGACTTACTACAAACAGAAACTGTTATGTCATATCTGACCTAGAAAACATGGCCCTATAAGTCCCTGGCATTGTGTTACAGCTTACCTTTGTCAAAACTTCATGATCTTTATTGGAGGTAATTCTTCCATTACCTTTCACTCCCCCGCCTCCCCGCCCCTGGCCCAGTTTGAAAAGTTAGCTGACAGACACAATGTATGTCTCACTTCAGGACTACAGACTACACTCAACCTCCAACAGGAAGCAACTGGAACATTGTGGTTTGGGGTGTCACTCATCCCAGGTCACCTGAGCTAAGTGTCAGTGTCTTAATTTCATATGCTTCCATGACACAGGCTCATTCAGATTCTCCTTGCTTCTCACCTCTGGATACTCACAGAAACAGTCCTTATCCTTGCCTTATTCTGACATTCAAGACCCTCCATACCTCAGCACTAACCTACAGTTTTCACCTTCATTCTATCCATGCCCTCAGAGATGCTTCCTCTCATCCTCATGGCTTCATCCAGCACCCTCAGGGCTCTGCCCACAGACTGGGGCATGACCAGCTCTTTATCAATACTTGGATTTCAGTTCAAGACTCATCTCCTCAGTGATGGTTTTCTCATCCATCAGAAATAAAGTCTCAGGGTTGGGAAAGAGTGCTTGCCTGGCAAGTGCAAAGCCCTAAATTCCGTCCCCAGCACCAGAAAAAAACAAAAAAGTCTCACCACCACTCCTATCATTTTAACATTGTTTCTTAGTTGTCTTCATTGCATTTAACACTATATGAACAAATCTTATTGACTTCTTTATTATCTATCTCCCTCTCCTCGCCCCAAACTGTAATCTTTATGGAAGGGATCTTGACTCTATCCTCCACACTTTGAATTATGTTTGGCACACAGTAGTAATCCAAACAAAAAGAATCAAACAAATGAATACCATAGAATGAAATATAATAGCCCAATTCAACTACTATTTCTCTTTTTTTTTGGTGGTGGTCCTGGGGTTTGAACTCAGGGCCTCACACTTGCTAGGTGGGCACTCTACCACTTGAGCCACTCTGCCAGCCCCAACTTTTACAAACCTTTCCCTGAGCACTTGTAAGGCCCATGATCTTTTCTTCTCTTTTTTATATTGTAATGGCAGCCGGGCACTGGTGGCTCATACCTATAATCCTAGCTACTCAGGAGGCAGAGCTCAGGAGGATCAAGGTTTGAAGCCAAGCCCAGGCAAATAGTTTGAGACTCTATCTCAAAAATACCTAACACAAAAAGGGCTGGAGGAGTGGCTCAAGATATAGACCCTGAGTTCAAGCCCCAGTATAGCAAAAAAAAAAAAAAAATTGTAATAGCATTTTTTATCTACATCAGATTTGGCAACCCTTTACCTGCCAGATGCTGTTTATATGAGAGCCCATTCTCATCGGTACTGTATAGACACAGGCCAGTATGAGAATCACGCAGGGCTGTGAGGCCACCCCTTCCTCCCACACTGAGCAGAACGATACCATAACCAAGAACTGCAGCACATGTCCATACAAACCATGATGGTTAATACTGACTGTGAACTTGTTTGAGTGAGAAATGCCTGGATTAGTGAAGCACATGTCTAGGTGTGCCTCTGATGACAATTCCAGAGAAAACTGTCATGTGAGATAGCAACTGAGAAGAGAAGCTTCGCCCTGAAGTGGGGCAGCCCCATCCAGTAGAGTGGGGGTCTGGGTGGGACAAAAGCTGAAGGAGAAAACCTGCCAGAGGCAGCCTCATACTATCTCTGCTTCCTGGTTGGCATGAGGTGAGCAGCCTCCTCTACCAAACGCTTCAACCACCATGACATCTTTCCTCACCCCAGGCCACAACAATGGATCCAGCTGACCATGGACTGAAACTATGAGCCAAAGCAAATCCTTCTTCCTTTAAATTGTTTCTCTCAGGTATTTATCATAGTGACAAAAAAAACCAAACTGATTAACATATAACCCTTAAGTTATACCTAGCAGTTTTATGTATAGACTGCTCTCTTAATTAAATTTGTCAGCTATTGTAGGAAAGAGATCTCATCTTACCTCCTTACACATTCAGACCCTACACTGAAGCAGGGGTCACAGGGCACAGCCATGTGTATTCAACAATGCTCATACTTAAGTGTCCAACCCAATGCCTGGCACACAGAAGGAGTTCACTCAAGGCTGGCTGAGTGACCGGGGCTAATATGACCCAACAAGTTAACAAACCAGGCAATTTTATTTTCATAGTTATCTTTTTTGAACTTTAACAAAGATTTATTTAGTAAAGCAGGCAGAAACAGTAAGAGAGAAAGGATTACCCTCTTTTCTCTCTCTCTCTCTCTCTCTCTCTCTTTCTCTCTCTCTGCTGCCTGAAGTGGGAGCAAGAGACTCAAAATGGCCAAAGTAGCAAATTTTAAATGATAGCAAGCTCCTAAGTATCTCCTCTGCTATAGTGATAACTTTTAAAAAATAAAATGTTGTAAAATGATTGTGATCTGTATTTAAAAGTCCACTGCATGAATGCTTTGGTTGGAACAGAACCTCAGCTCCTACACTTACTTATCAGCTATTTGTTTTTGGACAAGTCATTTAACCTCTTTAAGCTTCAGATTTAATCTGCGATTAAAGCTCTAGGATAATAATACCTAACTTACCAGGACGGTGTAAAGATAAAAGATAATACTTGCAAAGTCCTTATCCTTGTGCTCCTAGCACCAAGTATTACTTTATTCAGTGTGGTCAGTTCCTCTCATTTGACACTGGAAAGGTGGTAATACTTACTTTAACATTATGGCTCAAAGCATTAAAACAAAACTAAAGGCTATCACTCACAAGTGATATACTAAAACCATTATGTTTTTCTGTATTAATAGTGGTAGAGATAAAGCATCTATGATCAGTCAACAAAATGTAAAATGAGGTATTAAGCTCCAGGTTCTAAAACATTTTGAAGAGACAAAGAAAAAATATTATGAACGAATGTATTGTGATTTAATTTATTTTCCCTCATCTAATTTCATCTGCCAAAGACCATCTCTAGGGGATAAAAGAAGAGAGAACCAATTATTTCCAAAGACTGGTTTCTCCAAATAAAGGCATCTGTTCCATGCTGGCAACTTTCACATAAAAGAAAAACGAGACTTTGGAAGTATCTGCATTCATGGTTGATGGTCACATATCTCAGGGGGCTACTACAACTGTCCAGCTGCAACATGGTCTGGTTGCAGCTGCTCTCTATCAGCTGGTGGTTCTTTCTTTCTCTCTCTGTCTCTCTCTCTCTCTCTTTCTCCCCCCTCCTCCTCCCTCCCTCTTTCCTTCTTTTCTTCCCTCCTTCTTTCCTTCCTTCCCTCTTTCCTACTTCCCTCTCTCCATCTCTGTCTGTGTCTTAGAAACTTGCTAACTTGGGGTATTTTTGCACCCTAAGCAGTAACTTTTCTAAGTGCAATGGAAGGTCTTGACAGTTTTCTATTTTTACTTTACTATAATTCCCATCTGCAGTCTGTGTGGCTAGCCCTATTCATGCAGAAGTTCCTAGGTGATGGGATTTGAAGAGCTCCAGGAGAATGGCAATAAGTCCTGGAACCACAGCCTTGAAGTAAGAAAGTCAGATCTTGCCAATCATTCATGCAGGGTCATCTCAGGCAAGTCAGTAGACTTCAAGGAGTGATCGCTGAAATGGGCTCTTCCCTGAGCGAGTAAATAAGATGTTACGTGAGCCCTAAGTCATAAGAGCTTCAATGTGCTCCTCCTCATACATATCTGTCTAAAATTGCTCAGCCCATTAGCATGAAGCAGCTCAAGCCTGTCCTACTGAAATGGTCTTTTCTTATGTGAACCAGTAAGACTCTGACCCCACTTCTGCATTCAGCCACAGAATCTGAAGCTGAGAGGCCAATGTCATTTTCAACCTTGACTCTGGTTTATCAGACAGCAGAGCAGTTGGAATCTCACACCATGTCTGAGAGAAGACAAGACTGGATGGAATGGGGAAGGGACCAGGAGAGTGTTCAGCATGGGCATCTGACCAGAAAGCAGATATGGGTAACTAACAGAGGAAGAGAGCCAGAGATCTAAGAGATAATCAGGGATATCTGGGTGGAGAAAGCTGGAAACCACGGAAATGGTTTTTAGCCTTATTTGAATCCCTAATCAAAGGAACAGATTGTTCCAGTTCATAAAATATTCATATATCCAAATTTTTGCTTACAAGTTCAAGGAGCTCATCCTTTAAAAAAAAGCCTATTTACAAAATTCAGGATAAAAAAATGAAATAAAAACAGGTTAAGAAGTGAGGCATGGTGGTATACAAATACAATCCCAGCTACTCAGGAGGCTGAGACAGGAGGCTCACAGTGTGATTCCAGCCTGGACAACATAATAAGGCCCTGTCTCAAAATAAAGTAAAAAAGGAGCCAGGTGCTAGTGGCTCAAGCCTGTAATTCTAGCTACTTGGGAGGTTGAGATAGGGAAGATAAGGTGAATCAAGGCCAGCCCAAGCAAATAGTTCACAACACCCCATCTCCAAAATAACCACAGACAAAAGGAACTGGAGATGTGGCTCAAGCAGAAGAGTACCTGCTTTATAAGCTTGAAGCTCTGAGTTCGGGAGCTTTTCTTCTCTTTTCCTCTCTGCTTAATAAACCTCTGCTCTTTTGCTCAAAACAACAACAACAAAATAAAACGAAAGAAAGAAAAAAGAAAAACAGTGAAAGGGACCAAAATAGAGAGTGGGAATGAAATATTTGCTCTTAGAACCAAAGACTGCAATTTGGTCTTAGCAACAAAATGTTTCAGGGTGATAAATAGCAAGTTCAATAACTAGTAAAGCATCATAAAGAATCTTAGTTATTCCAGGCTACCATGTTCAGGAGTTTACAAACCAGCAGAGAATCTGATTCTCACAGACAGAAAGTTGCATGTGATAAATTCTCTCTGGGAAAGAGAGGTCATGAGACTTCAGGGGGAAAAATTTCACCACAAACTGAGGAGAAGGTGAAGCAGGCCAGGTTTGGTGGCTGCAGAAAGAGCTTAGGAGCACAGGCATGAAACAGGTAGCAGCCCAGGTTCCTAGAGAAGGCTGAAAAAGGGGAGGCCAGGCAAAGCAGGAGTGTTGTCTGTCTCGAGCATCCCTATTACCAGAACATCAAATACAGCCAGGCTTTCCACAGTGTTTCTGAATGAAGGAATGGCCAGAGAGAAAAGATACCACAGGGAGTTTCTAGGAGAAAGAGATAGACAGCTCCAGAACTGGCAAGCCAGACAGCAGGAAGAAGGGAGCCTTGATGAGAGTTGTGCACCACCCTTAGGTCATGCTATTCTGGCCTGGATTAGAACTGTTTCCAGAGGAAAAAAGGTAGCAGGAGATTAAGCAAATGGTATGACAGTAAGAATAGTAAGAGTCGGGTCTCTTAACTCCTGTACTCAACTGCCTATTGGCAGAGAAGAGATCAGCAACACTGTTATCTAGAAGGGTAGAATCCCAGACCAGTGAAACCAGGCTCACAGCAACTGGTAACTTTGCAGTGGGTAATACCAGCTGATTTACAAAAGACACAACACCAAAGGGCACAGGACACAAAGGCGTCTTCCTGTCACCAATGCCCAGGCCCAGTGCTCTTCCCTAAAAGCAAGCAGTACTGCCAGGTTCTTGTGCTTACTTTTAGAAGTAAGCACAAGATTACACAATTAGAAGTTTGTAAAATTTTTGTACAAATGTGGAATACTACATACACTCTTCTGCTCCTTAGTCTTTTCATTTTACAATATATCTCAAGAATGACTATCAACATATATAAATTGGTCTCATTCTTTTAAAAAAAATGTTTTATGCTGAAGTTCTTTTTGACTGTTAATAATTAAGGTTTATCAAGCAGAGTTGATGACAACAGAAGGGAATAAGTCTTTAAAAAATTCAGTTCTGACAGATTTTAAAACAAAACCACAAACCTCAAATTTGAAGTTCAAAAAGTAAAAAAAGAATTGACAGCATGTTTTCAAATGAAGTAACACTAGATAAAACAAAGACCTTAAAATAATACAATCTTGGGCTGGTGGGTGGTTCAAGTGGTAGAGCACTGTCTAGCAAGTGTGAGGTCCTGAGTTCAAACCCCAGTGCCACAATAAAATAATAATAATGCAATCTTGATGATTTACCCTAAAAGTCTTCATACACATAGGTATTATTGATGTGACTTCTTCTGTTAACTAAAATCTCTTAAATGGAGGACAATTAACCATTAGCAATTCATTAACAATTTTAAAAGTGATTAATTTTCCAATATGAGGCCTCCATTTTAAAACAAAAATCATGGTCTCACATGATTTGATTGTTGATTATCAAATATATGAAGACAAATTTGTATCTAACTTAGATATTTTGATGACTTTTTTTTTTCACTTAAAGTACACTTGAAAATATCAACCCCAAGAGTGTGGAGCCCAGGATCTGATGCCCACTGATTTCATTAATTCTCCTTAACTACTCATTCTGTCCTCTCTATCTTGTCTCTCCACATAATACTAAAACTAAAAGAAGTTTCACAGATTAGCCTGCAACCAAATTCCAATATCTAAAGTATGCAAAACACATACATCCGAGTTTGCTTTGGTCAGATGGAAGCTAAGGGTCCAGAATCCAGCCCACCTAACCACTTTTTATTCTCACACAGAGCTAGAAGACATCTGCAAAAGGGAAACTCAGAACATTTGGAAATTCATGCAAAGAGCGAAAACACATAAGAAAGTCAAGTCCCAAGGAGGTAAATAATATATCTTCTATATAACAACCCTTTTTAAGGAGTACCTACTACTTGACAGCCCTATCACAATTTCCCAAAGGCATCTGGGACCACAAGAATCCCTGGGTTTGGGCTTGAGTTGCCTTCTTCCAGCCCCTCCTTCATGGGAGTCTCTGCTTTCCTTTCCTAATAAAATTTCTGTCACTTTGCACAGAAATTTGCACCACAAAAAAAGAATCCCTGGGTTTGGGGTATATGAACAGATTCTGAGGCTCCTCTCTGGAGGCTGCTATTCTATGACCCTGCAGTAGGGTAGGGAAGCTGCCCCTTAAACAAACACCCAAAGTGTTTCCCAAGTTCTGGCAAGTTAAGTGCACTTGACACTTAATCCAGGTTGTTAACCCTTCCCCCTCTCCAAATCCACCCCTTTATCCAAGTTTTAATTTTTTTTTTTTTTTTAACTTTGCAGTGCCTCTTATCTCTCATCCTACCAACCCAATCCTGGTCATCCTTCTACAATATCTAAAATCCAAACTGTCTCAAAAAGGGGCTGGGAATGTGCTCAGTGGTAGAGCACTTGCCTAGCATGCACAAGACCCTGGTTTTGAACCCTAGTTCCACAAAAGAACAAACAAAACACAATAAACTGTGGCAATAAGCTTCCTGCCTGGCTTTAGTCTCCAGAGTCTCCCCATCCCAACTGGACCAACTCTTCAATTTTCAATGGGCTCATGGTTTCCCTTGGCCTGGTACTTTTTTTTTTTTTTAAACTTTGGTTTTGTTTATATTTGCTTTACAATGGTATCTATTTTTCAAAAGAAGTTCAACCAGTGAACCTAATTTCAAAAAAAAAAAAAAAAAAGTAAGAAAGAAAGAAAGTTATTACAAAAGCCGACCTATTCTGGCTTTACAGTAAAGAGATAGATGAAAGGCCCTATGCCAAACCTGGGCACTCACTTCCCAACCCTGAGGGCTCTCACGGGACAGTTTTTAAAACTTTTGGCTAATTCAGATGAAGCTTAAATCAAATGCTTGACATCCAAGACATTTATGATTACTCTGCTCTAATCACCCTTTGTTGCAACCATACTTATTAATATATTCTCTCCACCCCTCCCCCAATTCTCCTCCAAAGGCCATTTCCACACCTTAGTTCTGCATTCCCCATTCCTACCTCATAACTTACTACAACCCCATTACAATAGCTCTGTCTTGATAAATCCTACTTGTCTCAAAACAAGCTTAAATTCCAATTCACTCCCACCTCTAAAGCCCCATTTACTGTTCCATTTAATTGGCAAGTAATCAAAGTCCACAAACTTTGTAGCTATTAACTGTCTCATATGGGCTTATTGTTCAGTAGGAATTGAGCCTACTACTTGCCTTGTATCTCCTCCTTAGCACTCTGCCTTACACATAGTAGGAATTTACTTATTAAATATTTATCAATTTATTAGAGATTCACTTGCAGGAGTACACATTTTACTTTTCTTTCAGGTACACTGAAAAGGTCTTTACCAGGGCTACAAAAATAGTGTCTTTCTTCTTAAAGTCAAATTTGAGGACTGGCGGAGTGGCACAAGTGGTAGAGCCCTGTCTAGCAAGCATGAGGCCCTGAATTCAACCCCAGTGCCACAGAAAAAAAAAAAAAAAAAAAAAGTTAAATTAGAGGCTCAGGGCATGGCTCAAATGGTAGAATGCCTGCCTACCAAGAATACAGACCTGAGTTTAAACTCCAGTACCACCAAAAAAAAGAAAAAGTCAAATTAGGTTTATTGGTTGCTCATTTTATGTTCTTCATTTCTATTTTCCTGTGATATTTTTCTACCCATTCCCTCTAGTCAACTCAAAGCTTAATTTGGACATGGACGCTGATCACATTTCCTTTCCCTTTACATCTGCATTGATCTACCTACCCTTAGATAAACAAAAGGATGAGAAGTCACACATTTCTTTCCCATCAGAGGTTGAATATGAATCTCTTTCCTAAATAAATCTAGCTAAAGATAAGAATGAAAATGTGTGACAGGTGGGCAAAGGAGCTGGCTAGTGAAGGACAATACTTGACTGATACATGATAAAAGTTACAGAACCCTAACAGTCACTTAAAAAAGAACCCTTTCACAGGAAAGAAGGATTACTGTGTCAGTCTGAAAAATATCACAGTTCCAGTCCCAATATCATCTGCTGTTCTTCCCAGC
The DNA here is from genome assembly GCF_047511655.1 of Castor canadensis. Lineage (NCBI taxonomy): Eukaryota > Metazoa > Chordata > Mammalia > Rodentia > Castoridae > Castor > Castor canadensis. The sequence continues at coordinate 153,814,458 of NC_133388.1, forward strand.
TGTGTTTGCTCATCACTGTGTACATAACATATGCATAGACTCAGAAAATAAACTAGCAGTCTTTCATGACCTGTCTTACAGCTCACATCTTCCTCTGTCTTGAGATTAAGAGTACTTCTAGTTTTAACCAGACAGATTAACCAACTTCCTAAGACTATACATAAAGCAGAACTTTTAGCACCATGCTTACCACCATTGGGGGATGATTTCCCAATTTCTGATACTCCACTTGCCAAATCAAATGGAAATGCATTTGAAATATTCTCTACAATGCTGCTATGTTATTTCCCTGGCCTCACTGTCTGTGCAGACCCTTTCAGGTCCATTATCCATCTGCTTTCCTAATATCCTTAGGGTCTGATCTCCTGAGTGTTACTAGGTAAATTCACAAAAAAAAAAAGTCTAGCAGAAGAGCCCTCCCAAGCATTTTTTATAACAACATCTCACTGCTAGTTCTCCTTCCTAGTGCTCTGATTATCTCATTGCCTGACCAAAGCTCCTAACTTTTCTGGCACTTCTTCAGCTTCTTTAGACAAACTTTTATCACATCTCCCAGTAATATTTTCTCTAATATTTCTCTGATGTAATATTCCACCCAGTGTAGTCAAGTACTAAGTAAGAACTCACTGCAAATATACTTATGAGACATTCTCCTCTGTGGCAAAGAATTTCAATTTGGCTTCACACTAAACTAATACCAAAACAAAAAAATTTCAACAGCCTATAAAGCAACAGTGATTCCTGTGATTTCCATTTCTAATGACAGATGAAAATAACATTATTTCTAAGCCCTGACAATCAAAGATGTCTCTAGTACACAGTACAAGTTTCCTGGATGATGATAAAATGCTCACCTTGATTAAACAGAAGAATGTAACAGCTCCTCAGCTTTGCTTCACTGTTAATGATTTCATAAATTAGGATCAAACTTTTAATAATGTCTATATCTTAATCTCTTATAGCAATTTTATAAAGCAGAGAAAAGAACAAAGTCAAGGCAAAATTGGTAATAAGTGTTTTCAGAAGCAACACCTGACTGGTCAGACCAAACAAAGGACAACTTTCCAATCTTCCATTATTTAAGACTTGATGCAGAGTCAAATAACAGTGAGCCACTGTTCATTTAAGTAAGTTGTTACCAGCTTCTCTCCAAACTTGGTTTAAACTTGGTCATTTTTAAAATTTCCCCAGTGCCTCAGTTCTAAACTTTGAGATGGCAGAATACAGAAAATGCATATTCAACAGCCAATTTCCACCCACTTTAGCATCACTCCTACAGCCAGTTCATCATCTTGTCCGGTAACCATAAGGGAAAGGATAAAGGCTTTTTTCCTTGAACAAAACTTCACCCTTTATTTCCTCTTCATTGCACAAACAGATCCATTCCTACATCATCTGCCTATGAAAAAGGTAGAGCAACAACCAAAATTTCAGCCATCACCTAAGGTCCAGGAAAACTGGCTCCCTCTTCCCCATGCCACTTCTCCACCTACAGAAGAGGGGGAGGACAGGGATGCTCTAAACTGATACATTTCCCAACTCTATGAAGACAGTGCCCCCTCAGAGCTATGTTCCAAAATAAGTAAAGGATTATTTTTCACTCTCCTAACCATGTGAAATATCCCAAGGTCTATTTGAAGTGTTGTATACAAATTCATACATTAGGAGGTACCCTCATCTTATTCTTAAGGAATTCATTTGACCCAGGAAGTCAGTGACTGAACTAAAAAGGGAATCCCCTTTTGCTTATTAGTTAGGGGACAGCACTCCCACACCAAGTCCTTCTTTTCGTAAACAGAGTACTTTACACTATTCAACCAGTTACAAACTCTTTCTCTATAGTAAAAGATGATACAGAATCCCTTTCCTCTATCTCAAGAAGTTTCTTGAAAGTTGGACCTGGCTAACTGAGGGATGTGGGATTAAGATACAAACTGACCCACAGGATGGGACAAGTCTAGGGACACTAGGTAAAAATTGTTCCAGAGTGCTGGATGGGTTCAACAAAGGGAATGGACTGACTCCTGATGGAGTCAGTTCAGTATAGGATGGATGTATTCTGACAAGGGAAGAGACACCTGGATTAGAGATATGGAGGAATGAAGACTGATATATAGATGGGAGTATTCAAGGATATATGAGCTAGTAGTTAACTCTAACAGGGAGGCAAATAAAACAGTGGATGCATAGATCATGGCTGCTAAGGAGACTATAAGCCAGGTATTCAGAGAATAAGGTCCTAATTATTACAACTGAGGAACAAAGTAGGCCGTTAAATTGGGGAACACAAGAAAACCACAATATTTAAAACTGGGGCAAAGTTAAGCCAGAAGAACAACTATGACCAGGAGTTCTTTGACAGGAAGAAAGTGAAATGCTGGGCTGGTGGAATAACTCAAGTGGTAGAACACCTGCCTAACAAGCCTAGCAAGCCTAGCAAACATGAGACCCTGAGTTCAAGTCCCAGTACCATAAAAAAAAAAAAAAAGAAAGAAAGAAACTGAAATTCTGATTACTCATTTATTTAAAATCTGTGATGAAAATGCCCATGAAAGTTAAGGTCAGACTCATAATCTGCCTCTGATATTTATTAATTCCTCTGACCTCGCCCAAGACCAACAACTATATGGCAGACCTTGAAAGTTCAGAGCACACTCAGAAGTGGTCTGTGCCCCAGGTGTTAAAAGATTAAAAAAGCCAGTCAATCACATTCCCCAATGCATTTACAGGTACTTAGACTGGAGACACAATGGAAAAACTTCACATTTGTCCCCTTTGCATTTCTCTTCCCCATGAACTATGCTCTAAAGGCCCTATTCACCTAAATACTGATTTGCCTTAGAAACCCTGATCAATACAAAAACCTTCAAAAACATGAAGTTACAGTGCACAGAAAATCACAATTGGAACTATCAAAGCAGGGGATTTAAGTTGGTCTCTATCACTGAAAATATTAGTGGTTGTAAGCAACATTGATGGTTTTAAACTTTTTCAAAGAAGAAAATCTTATGCTTTAAACATCAGCCATGGCCATTACTTTATCAGTGATTCTGATGTTAGTAGAGCTTGGGCATCATTTCATAAAGACAAATAATTCTGAACAGTACCAGGAAGCCTTCCCCCATTGGTCCATGTAAGGTCTGTGGCTTCAGCACAAACCATCCCAAGTGATGGAATTACATCTGTGAATAGACATTTCTAACACAGGTACATGATCCAACCTCTTTTCTTGAGAGCAGCAAAGTACATGGTGCTATATTAAGGAATATATCACATGATACCTAGTCCTCTTAAAGATATGACATGCCACATGGGAAATTAAATTCCTTAAGAACATTATTCCTTGGCTGGTTACATATAGGTAATCAAAATGTACACATTCAATACTGTTCTTTCAGAAGAAACATCACATTTGTTAATATCAAACATGTTAATATGTCACAATGCCTAGCTTTCCCTTTATCCATTTTGAGATCTTCTGGGTTTATCTGTGAAAAGTGTGTCTAGCAATTCAAGTGTGAAGCCACAAGCTACATAGCTAATTGATCCTAAGCAGTGATCAGGTCTCACCCTGGACAAATTACTTTAGCCACAAGTCAACCCAAATGCAATCAAGGATTGAATCAATATTGAACCTTATCCAAATTTCATCAGTTTTCCTTCTACCTCAATTATGTATACCCATGTTTCATGTAGATAGCATTGCTATTCACTCTCTTATTGTAGAATGAAATATTTTATTATGATTTCATAAGACATGTTACAGTTTTTTTAATTAACACTAGATAATTTTAAAGAACATGTCTTTCCTAGAAATGTCACTAGTAAAATGCATCTAATTTTTCTCTAATGTGGTGCTTTCCCTGTCCATAAAACTTATTTGATTAGCAGTACTATAGAAGCCAAAGCTTTTGTATGTAGGCACTCAAGCATAATTTAATCATTTTATTTAAGCACGAAAAAAATTATTCTGAAAGCCCTGTTAGGTAAAATATCCCTGATTAGTTTAAACTTACATTTGCAGGTATATTAAAGGTGAAATAAATCACAGAATGCTCAGTATGCAACAGAATAGTGTTAACTTTGTTACAGTACTTGGCAATAAGTTAAAAAAATTGTAGTATTCTAGAATGTTTGGAATAATTATCTGATTTTTAAACACGTTATTTAAAAGGTTACTTTAAAATAAATTTTGTCTGTGTGAACCCTTTTTATACTACCGGGATTTTCACCTATGAAAACCTCTCTTATAGTCAAACAAGATGAGGTCCCAATTGCATAATACCATTTATCTGCTGAGGATAAAAGTGCCAACAAATGAAAATGCACATTAGGCAAGAGAGTGTCAGAATAGAAAATTGGTTTTTTTATTTTTTATTTTTTTGTTTTTTTGTTTTTAAATAACCCACTCACATTAACAAAAGACTGCAGTAGCTTCCAAATTATAGGTTGTTATTTTTAGTGAAGTAGTTCAATATTCATATTGGAGCAGATGTAGCAGTTTAACAAAACAGCTCTTCAAATCCTGCACAAATTGAAAACAGGAAAACTGATTGCATTTTCTCTTATCACTTTCCTTTTCTGAATTGACACTTTTGGCCTTCTGAAAATTTACACATGGCTTTCATCTCAGCAGCACCTGCTGATCAAATAGAAACCTAACATTTTCATGAAAATGGTATAAAAGACTAGTTTTGTTCTGAACACTGGAAAGGGCATCAGTTGCCTGCTTGATGGCAACAATTGCTGTGTATAAATCATATTCATAATAGTTTAATATTTTCATTAAATTATAAAAAATGTGCTGGGTCCCTTTTTTTCCTTATTCACTTTTTTGTATGGTTCAATTTTCTTTGACTCAATGTCTGCCTAATACTTAATGTTATTATGTAAAGGCTACAGGAAAATATGTAAAATGGTAGATTACACTAAGAAAATAACAAATAGTATTTCCTCTACTTACAATACACACATATATATCCATACATATCACTGTCCATGCACGCACATGAGCATAAGATATACCCTTGCCAGTTCACTTCTTGTTTCACCTACCCGAAAGAAAACCAGAAACCAGAAGTCAGAGACCCTACACGTTCTTTTATCAGGTATCAAATTAGCAGGTATTTGTCTGTTTGGTTATAGCAGACTGGGAAAAAATGGATGTCACCAAACCCAATCTGGTAAGCTAAGTGAAGTGACCACTGGCTGTAAATACCTCTAAGGGCAGATAAAGGTAAATCTTGAAAATGGGTATTCTCTTACTAAAACATGCAAGATTGTTAGCTAGGTTGCTTCTCAGATTTTTAAATAAAAGTGCTCAATGTAGTTCTATGTAATATCCCATTCTGGATAAAATTAATGGTGATCCTAAGACATGCTATCTGTCAGTTTCTTAGTCAAGAAAAGGACTACCCTTTCTGAAGGATTTCAGGCTGTCCTTTCCCTTTCTCCCTGATGATAAGGTAACCTGAAGGCAGAAATAACATACAGTAATATATGTGCCACTCTGACCAGTTGGTCTGTGAATTTCAGTGTTTCATCATGTTCACTGAGGCAACAGCAAACCTGAAATGTCAATATGTTCAGTCAATGGAAGTAAAATAATGGGACTCTATTGTCTTACCCCATCGATCTGCTGCTGTCAACAAGGAAACATGTCCCTCTGGCTTTAAACAAATTTTAATTAGGCTTTTAGTTACAGGCTCATATTTATCTACCTACAAAACACCTACCTTGACAATAGGTAGGAGCCAAAAGCAAACATTTTGGCTACTTTTATTCATTTTAAGAACCTTCTAAAGTTGGTATAATAATATTTGAGATACATGCATAAGCCAAAAAAAAATTTCTTCTTTTTATTTTTACACTGACCTCAGGCAAAAATTTTTTTTAAAAAAATCATGGTTCAAATGCAAAATATAAGTCTAACAGACCTAACAGACCTCAAGTCAGAGTTAAACCATACTACAACAACCAACTGATTCCATATTAAAAGTAGGCTTCATTTGCTTTTCTCACTCATTCCAGAACCTTTTAGCATTAAAACGTGTCGCACAAAACCAAACATTAATGACCAATCCCATAAACCTCTACCATCTTCACTCAGTTTATCAATCCTAAATGGAAGGGGTAAATGAAACTCCTTTAACGTAAGGCAGGTGTCTGGCGCTCAGAAAGGCATGAGATGGGAGTGAAGACGCAATAAGACATTTTAAGTCATTCCAATTGCTCCTAAGTTCTCTAGCCCTTCCTTCTGCCACCAGCAGGAAGACAGTGTCACCTTAAAATAAAAATAAAACTGAACTAATCAAGTTGTTAAGCAGGTCTTTCTCTCCTTTCTTCATCTAAAGGCTTGAAAGTCCAGTCAATAAATAATCTATTGTTCCCCCTTTATCGAGTCTCTTTAAACCTATTCAGACTGGCAAAACTAAACCCAATTAAAGATAAGACCCTCCGGTAATCTCACCTCCGTGAGTCCTGTCTGGATAGCAGAGGTGATGGGAGATAGCGTCAAGGCCAGGGCTGATGCCTCCTCCTCACCCCGCACAACAAAAGGCAGATTTCTCTTTTTCCCTCTGCTAATCTTTAAATGTAAATTCTCTCCGCCAGCTAAGAGGAGCGACAGATAACATGTTACATCTTCACTTCTCCTGCTCTTATCGACTTCTGAATCATTTGGAAAGGGAGAGAGGGAGCGCGCAGAGCCGCCTCCCCGCGCCCCCCGTGCAGGCGCCCCCTCCTCCTCCCTCCATCCCTCCATCCCTCCCCCTCCGCCCGCGCTCCCCCCGTTCACGGAGATTACCTTCTGGCAAAGGAGCGCGGGAGAGGCGGCCGCGGCCGAGGCGGCACCCAGACCGCGGCTTTGTATTCATTAAACACACATCGGAGCTTATCAGAAGTAAAAGGCTTGTCAGGATGGCACATTGTGTGTGAGTGAGTGTGTGAGCGCAGGAGGGAGAGGAGAGGAGCCAACGTGCATCAGGGTGATTACAATATCAGCAGGGCCCAGATGGAGGCAGGAAAATAAACAGAGGGTGCGTGTGAGACGGAGCGGGAGAGGGAGGAAAAGTGGGAGAGAGAGCGAGAGGGGAGATTGAGAGAGAGAGAGAGAGAGAGAGAGAGAGAGAGAGAGAGAGAGAGAGAAGGAAGAGAGAAGAGACAGGCAGGAGGGAAGAAATGGAGGAGGGGGGCCACAGGCCCCACCATGGGGCAGCAAAGTGGGGGAGAGCTACCCTGAGGCTGGAGGCTGGCTGGGGATCATTGCCTGCACCCTCTAAATTTGTCCTTATCCCCCCAAGAAAAAGGGGGGCAATCTATACTAGTAAAATGGATTTCCCGGATCCAGGGCAAAAAAGGCAGTGAACATTTTAGAGGTTCTGTCAAGGTCAGGGAGGGCTCAAGAGCTCTCTTTTGGCAGAGTGTAACAATGAGAACTTCACCATCTCACCTTCATCCAAATAGACACAATTTGCAAAACAAACCTAGTAAGTCCACAGCAGTCCTGCAGCCTTCAGACCAACCTCCAGTGGGCATTCAGGTCCCTTTCTCTGGTGAACCTAAATTCCAACCCCAACACACATATGGAGATACAGACAGATATAAAATAGCTTCTTTCTAAGGGCTTTAATGTATCCCAGCTGTAGACTCTATGCAGCCAGCATCATTGTGATAAGAAGGACCACTTGTGATTGTTAGCTACAGGTGATTCTGAGACACCTGCTCCACCTCCAGAAATTGTGTTGGGGGAGGGGGTTTCTTATGTATACATCTGAGGTTCTGTTTTGGAGGTGGGAATTTGAAATTAAGACAATCGATCTTGGCTTGAGCTGCCTCACAGCCCTTTGCCCACCCAGAGCCCTAGAATCAATCAGAGAACAAGCAGAGGCTAATGTTGGATGGTCAGACCAGAGTTCATCCTCCTCCCCAGCAGGGTCAAGAGTGAGATACACCTGAGTAGTCCCTTGGGAGCCCCTTTTCACTTTTAAATGCACCCGTCAGACAATCTGAACATCTGATCAGATCCTTAATGGAGTGCAGACAATGTGACAAAGAAGATTCTTTTATTGGGGGGAGGAGGAGTATTTGGCTGTGTTGTATTTCAAGGCTCTGAAGCTTGGCTAAGATCAGCCTTCACAGCAGCATGAAGAGTGAGTTCAATAAGCTACATAATTTTTCATGGCACATACTGTATAGACCCAGCTGCTGTGAAACTTGGGGTCATAAAATAGTTTGTGCATGGGATCTGAATAAAAAGGGACAAAATGGGGGCATGGGGAAATGGACTAATGAGTGGAGAAAAACAGAAGATCAAGAGAGCTAGCAGTGGCCTTTCAGGGGAGACAAATTTTAAGAGGTCCTTCAGAAAATGAGAGGGGTATTGTTTAATCAAGCACTCCCCCTCCAAATCACTTGCTATAAAATGGTTTTATGTGTAGTGGACCCCCCCCTCCCTTCTTGCTCCCACCCAAAGAAATGAATCAAGGGAAATTTGATAGGTAACACAAAGTGAAGAAAGCTGGCCATAGTGGGGGAAGGGCATGTGTGAAAATCTTGTCATGCAATGAATGTCAGATAAAAAGGGGTTTGCTACAATCCTCCAGTAATCCAATAATGTGGAAAACCTCATGGTATCTCTGAGAGGAGAACAAGGTAATATTTCTCCATAAATCTTCAAAAAGTGACCAGGTTCAATAGTTAGAGAAGGGTGCAGTGTTGGATGCAAACCATTTGGCAAGCTACATTACAAAATCAAGTGGGCTCTAAATGGGTGAAAATCTGTCATTCCTACATGTTTTAAATTTAATAACAGATTTCCAGAGTATCATTTTAGCTCCCATAAAAGGTCCCCTTTCACCTTTTCTCTAGCTGTTACAGAAAACTGCATTCAGAGTAACCAGAAGCAACCACACATACCCTCCCCTTTATTGTACTGTAGTTGGATCCATTTGGGCACAGACTACATACAAACACCTAAAAATCCAATGAAACTGTAGGAAGAAAAAAAATAAAACTTACAAATGCCCAGTGATTTTCCCACTAAATGCTCTCTCAAATGCTATTTTTAAAAAAATGCACTAGATATGCATATATGAAAATGTCACAATGAAACACATTATCTTGTAAATTAACATATGCTAATAAAAATGAAAAATGCATTAGTCCTGCTTTCAAACCCAGAACAGACTTAAATTTTTTCTTTAATAGGTATCCTAAACAGTAGGCGTGAAGAAAACTGCACAAAAGGTAATCTGTCAATGTTCAGATTTTGTAAAGGAACAGTATTTCTACTACCTTGTTTGTTCACTGACTTTTGGCTCATTTATAAAAAAGATCAACCAGTACTCAAATGGGAAGAATCCATGACTCTCTTCCAAGACAGCTTTGCTTCAAAGCTTTCAATTAAAAAAAAAAAAGCAATACAATAATCAGGAAGTATAATCACAGAATAAGTGTATAACAGAAAGCAGTGTATATAATCACAGCTGTCTTAAAGTCCAGGCTAGAGACCTGAAATCTTAATTTCAACTAGTTCTTTTCTTAATAATAGGTTACCTTTCTATAAAAGCAAGAAGTCCATCTGCCCTAGGCAGATAAGTTTTGAAGCATTAATTCAGATAAAAATCTAGCATTTTCTTTCTTTCTTTGAGTATGTGAATTCTAGTGTACTATAATGTGAGAATTCCAACATATGACCATTATGGCATAATATCTCATTGCTCAGCTTGTCATTATTTCATTTGTAATTCTTATGTTAATTATGTTCATAATTACTATAAACAGATGTGGTAGACATTCATGTGACCTTTTATTGCAGAATGCATTCCTCACTCATTTTGCTTTAATTTCTCATGTATGTGAAGCTGAAATGCAGAAAAAAGAAAAAAGGCTTTCTAATTTTCTAATGCTTTGTATGCATAAGTTAAAACAGAACCTACCTTCTACTTCATCTGCATTTCAGAATATGAAAATATTCCTAATGTGTAAGCTGCTTTACAGGCACATTTGTAGATTGCACACTGAACCTCACTGTGGCTCACTAAATTGTAGCTATGGATGCCAAACAAAGGCTAGCATCCATGTCTAAGTTGTTTGTCTTTTTCTTTTTAATATCAAAGGTTAATGCAGCAGAATTGTGCTTCAAAACCAAGTGCCTAGCAGCTACATAGCGATTTATTCACTCATAACTCAACCATCATCCTCTTTACATAAAACACATTTACAATAAAATCAGTATGGATTTCATTAGCTGAAAACCTCCTCGAATTTCATTTCTTTGGCCCTAATCTATAATTAGTGTGGACAGACAGGTGCAAACCCTTCTCTTCTACAGATGGCTACTGGAAACAGTGCAAAGTAGCTCCTTCTGTTTAAACAACACAGAGATAACCTGCTCTGTCTTATCACTTACAATTACCTCCATTAAACTAAACTAATGTTTGCTTTAATAAAATGTTCACTGTTCTTTAAACATTATTTAGGAACTCTTATATTAATGGCTGTAAAAAAGTGAAGTTGGAAGTTGTCTCTTTAGATAATACATAGCTTACTTTGAATAAAATGCCCCACTGATGGTTAATACTCTGACATTCGCAAAGGTTTTTAGTTGATTTAACAATTGTTAAATCACTTGTTATTTTGCATAAAGAGGTCAAATATAATTTTTAAAGGGAATTCAGGTAACAAACATAATTTAGCAAATAAAATTAAGTCAAACAACATTTTTCCAAAAGCTTAGAAATATGAAAGTATTATATTGTTTCTTATAGATTTTGAATTGTTATTGAAATATATCTCTTAAAATCCTACAGTTTCCAAAAGATATTTATGTTAACCTAGTTTTATGTATTTGTTTAACTTCTAACAGATTACTCTCAAAGTTGAATGAGTTCATTCTTTTAAGGCACTTTTAAAAAATTAACTATGAATCTAAAAGCACTCTATAAGCACATAGTTAAAAACAACTCCACCCCATAATAAATACCTTCTGTAAAGTCAGACCTCACTTCTCCCTGCTTCTGCTATCAGTGAAGTCTGTGGATCACTATCTGATAAGGAGTCTATAAAATAAAGAACTTTTAAATGTCCAAAGAGCAACCAATAAGTAGCCTTTCTTACTGAACTTACATAACTTACAGTAATAGACTCCAGCAAAATGCAACTGACTCGGTTTTTTCACATGCAAATCCTGCAGGTGCCAATTTTTCAGACTGCTTTGCTATGAAGGGCTATGTTGCCTGCATAAAACCTCAATGAAGAAGGCTTTGCATTCAGTGCCTGTCAGCTGATGTTCATATCAAAGAAGTGAGAAACAGGATTTGACAGTGAAGAATGTCCTAAACTGACAACCACTGACCAGCATTCCTATTGGAAGCATTTCTTTCTTGTGATCCCCTTTCATTAAAAAAAAAAAAAAAGAAGGAAAAGGGGAAGAAGCTTCCATTTTACGATAAAATAAATTATAGTTGCACCTTACATTTGTGTAGTTCTTTGCAATTTATGAAGTGCTCTTTTTTCTGAAAATATTTACAGTAACACTTCAATGGCAGAGCTCATCACCAATACTAACACCAAAAGCAGTATTTTTCTTTTCTTAGAAAAGAAAAATTGTCACAATATTAAAAAGCAACAATCTGTAACTGAAATGTTGCTGACTTACTACATCTAGTAACTTGTAATTTAATAGTGCAGTCTGCACTGTACTAAAGGTAGAATACTTATTAGAAAGCTCCTTTTACAGACCATTTAAAAATCAAATTATTAGCAGTTATTAGTGGGTCAAAGAGACTTCATATATAAAGGAAAATATCATTTCAAAGACTTCTGGTCTGTTTTGAGTTGTCCAAACACTGGAGAAAAAATAGTCGGCTTTTTCCACTGCTTTTATGGGATAGGAACTGAACACTGGAGAAGCTATATACTGAAAATCTCCCTCACAATATCCAGCTTTTCAAATAAAGCAACTACTGTCTAAATGGTTTATGATGAAATCATTTAATGCTTAAAGATACTTAATATAAAGTTCTTCTCTTAGTAGAATCCTAAATTCATTTTTGTGTACCCAGAATGAGCCTGATTCCTTGGTTATTGTTGCAGTTCCGTCCTCTGAAAGAATAAACTATCAAATGTCACATACAGAACAGGAAAGGATAGATTTTAACTTCCTCAACATCCATCCTAGCTGGGGAGAAAAGAAAAAGCCTGGATCAAACTATCAAACTAAGATTTTAGGATTAACAGTGGGTGAGGTTGTTAGACCTCTCTGAAAAAGCAAAATCAAATGAAATATATCATCCTTTCTCTGTTCTCTGACAGCCTCATTAATGTTAAAACAAGACTGGACTTTGAGGAAACATAAGGGGGAAATGCATAGAATAATGAATTTTCTCCTATTAAACATATCAACCCTAATTGGGGTTATGATGGTTTAAGACACAATGGTGTTTGTTGATCTTTTCTAAGGAGTTGTGTGATTGGGGAAACCGAACACAACAGAATACTCACATGGTCAAGGTAAACCACTGCAATAAACTAAAAGGAGGTCCCCAACACTAACAAACCGTTTATCACAGAGAAGCCAGTCAATTTGTATTCCAGGGAGGGTGGACTCACTGGGCACAGACCCAGTTCCACTCCTCTTCTATGCAAAGGAGGGGAATGATAATAAAAGCCACTGAGTGCACTTAAAAATGGTACAGATGTTTAAAAGGAGACTAGGAGGGGGCAAAAATCCTGTAAAACACATTTCAGTTCACACAGAAGGTAGGAAGAGTGCTTTGGTCAGCAACCCGACCTTTATCAGGCGATAAATCAATTTGCAGCAGCTGTGGACAGCCATTTATATACAGGCCCTGGGCAGATTAATTAAGGGAAGCGAAGTTAAAAATTCAAGAGGGCTCAGAGTTACATTAAGCACATGAAGTTAGTCTGGAGTGGCCTCTCCAGCTCTCCTGGTCCTCACGCCCTGGCCTCCGTGACTGTGGTACTTGCGGGGTCCTCCCAGGGAATACTAGCTATTCCTTAAAGCGCCCGTCTGCATGTTTTCCCAGGAAGCATCAGCCAGGATGGACCACACTGGAATTTGTGGTGCCCAATCTTGAAAAAGATTTCTCCACTACCGTTTGCGAGGAATAAGGATACCAAGGGGTGCAGGACTCTCCAGCCAAATCTCCAAACTGAAAGGCCTTTTGGGGGAAGAGGAGGAGGGAAGGCGGCTATTTTTAGTAACAGCCGTGGTTCACATCCTACTTCCCGGAATCATAATACTCAAAACTTTTCCAAGGGTTGGCCGCCCTTACCAAAAAAAGAAAGAAAAAGTTTCAAAAATTGGATTTAAGCGCCTTAGGCTACATAACCGTGTTTGCTTAAAGTTAAAGCATCCTGGTTAGCGACAGGTCGGCCCCCGGAGAGGGTCCGGTTGTGCCAACCGTCGCGGTCCTTTCAGCTTCGCCTGGAGGGCGATGGGCAGCGGGGAGCGGGGCTCCTCTCCACTGACCTGGGGGCTTCACCAAAGGGATTTCTGGAAAAGGAAAAGGAATTACCGGGCTGCTGCTCTGGTCTGGGCTCCGCCATGCAGGAGATACAGAACACAATGTTCTGCTCTCTGCTCGGGAGAGGCGGGCGCCCTTGAGTCCAGGCTGCCACGGAGGACCAGGAAGGGACGGGCCGCGGGGCCCGAGACGCTCGGAGTTCCTGCAGAGGTGGCCCTTCCAAAGCGTCCCCGGCTGCGAAGTCGTGGATCTGTCCCAAGCGGGAGCCGATGCCTGCCCCTCCTTCCACAGACTTCCCATTCGAACACCCCAAATGCCAATGAATAATAGGAAAGTTCGCAAGCGGACGCAGAGCGCCTGGGTGCCGCTAAGCGGACCCCCACCCAAATGGCAACCCAGTTCCAAGTTAAGATTTCTCCTCTCTTGTTCCTGAAGCTAAGTTTTCCACCATCAAAACCAGCCTTTCACTTCTAGTTTAAAACCCCACGATGCGGATGTCGGAACCACCTGCCAAACGCACCCTGAGCACCTTGATCAGTTGTTTTGTTGGGGGGGGGGAGAACATTCATCTTCCTGCCCACATACGCTGATTGTGAAAAGAAAACCTATCTTTAAAAGACTGCGGAAAATGTAAAAATTGCTTCCTTGGCTGACCCTCGAAGTTCAGTGTCATCGCAGCCTGGAGTCCCCCGCGATGTGCCGCCTTGCCCTGGTGCGTAGTCCTACTCTAGTTGAGCGACAAGTACAGCCTGGAGCCTCTTGGTCGAATAATCCAAACGAAGATGACGGTCATCGGAACCATTAGCACCAGTCAGGGGCCCGTCCCGCCACCCGCCCGCCAACCCAGCCCGCCCGCAGGCACTTACACTGCACAGGGCCGGAGAGTCCCACCATCCGCCACGGGCTCCAAGCTGCAAATAAAACTTCCTGTCGTCTCTGCCGGGCCGCGGGGCAAGGGGGCGAGGGCGCGGCGTCCCTCGCGAGGCCAGAGTGTCCGAGGCCACTCGCCCACGCGCGCTCGCCAAGAGGCCGCGGAGTCGCGCCACCGAGCGCCTGCGGCTGCCCGGGCGCTGCTCAGAGCAAGCTGCGGTGCAAAAAGCCCGGGGTCGAGGACGCCAGCCAAACGCAGCCTCCACGCAGAGCTCAAGACTTGCGGAGCTCCGCTCCCCTCCTCCCGCCTCCCTCCCTCCCTCCCTCCGCTTTTCTGTTGTTGCTGCTGTGGCAGACAAATGTGATGTGGGGCGCAGGGAATTGCCACTGTCACAGGCGGCGTCTGCGTCTGCCTCGCCCGCCCTCGCTCACTCTCGAGGAAGGCGACGCATTTATCTGCAGGGCGGCCGGGCGTCCGCCGGGGAGCAGGAGCGCCGCGCGCTGTGTGCCGACAGCGCCCGCACCAGGCCGGCTCCGGCGCGAGCCCGCGCCCGGGGCGCTGCGGCCGCTCGGGAGGGAGGCGGCGGCGCGGCCGCTACCAGGTGCAGGGGGGAGGGCCCGCGGCGGGGCGGGGGGGAGGTGGAGGTGGGAGACATCTGTGTCGTGCGAGGGTCACGAAGGTCAAGTATATGTTAACAATGGGCAGGCCCGGCTCGCTGGGGTGCGCGGGCTGGCGGCCTCCCTCCCGGCCTCGCCCTCCCTGGTGCAGGCTGGACGTGGGGCTGGCTCCCTAATGATGTCTTCCCCTGTCTCCTGCGCTCGGCCGCCCAAGTGCCCTGCAGTAACCCAAGACCACCACTTTCCCCGGCCATCTGGAGCGCTCCTCGCTGCCCGGCCTGCGTCTCATCACTGGCTGGAGAGACAGCTCTGCTAGAAATCAAGCCACTCTCAGATCTCCTCTCTAATCCCCTTCTGTTAGCTGATTTCCAGACTGACTATTTGCTTTCGCATTAGATAATAGCCGTAGAGAAAACAATTATCATTTTCTTTTTTCCCCCCTTTGTTTTTCTACTTCTCCACTAATATACCGTCAAGAGGGACCTATTTCTGTCCCACGGTTTTGTTGGATGTGTTCCCTTCCCCCAGACATTAATATCCATACTTTGGAAGGAGGGAGTCCCGGAGGAAAAGATAGGGTGAAAGAATTCCAGATATTTCCAGAATAAATAAATAATATCTGTGAAGAGGGCTGACAATTTGTTTGTAGAGAGCAAAAAGGGGTTTGAATGGTAATGAAAATATTAATATGTAGGTCAAATATGATCAGATAATGGCTTGCAACGATAAGTAAAATGAAATCTCTTAAAATTATTATGGAACGGTGCCACGACTGCAAATGTTATTGTATTTAGTGGAACAATTTGAAATCCTACTCTGAACCATGGTTTCTCCGACTGGCCTAAATCAATGTAAAATATCCTGTGTGCATGTTTTTAAATCTCATCTTTACAAAGGAAAAAAAATGCGAGAGTCAAAATCAGCCTGATGCAGTAAGAACTGATGAGACATTCGTGGTTTATTTTTTGAAGTTGTGTTTCAAATATTTAACAGTGAGTAAAATCCCTTCCCCCATCCTTTTAAACCCAGCTGGAGATTCCAATTTTGAAGTCTATTCAGTATCTCTAATTTTTAGCAATCCGTTTCTAGAAAACACCCATTGTACATTCTGCCCTCTCCTTGGGACATTTGTCTAATGAATTATAATGGATTAATGAATCGTAATGTTGAGTCTTGTATTTGATATTATTATATTCTAAATTTGAGTTCCAATTTTATCAAGGTGTACTTTCCATAGTGAGGTTTTTTTTTTTTTTTTTTGCTGTGCTTACAAATCTTAAGTGTTAATATTCTTAAAATATAAATTCTCATGTACACTCTGCAGCTATCACTCCTTTGTGTAGGAAATTGTCAAAACTTACTAAGTATTCCTGCAAGAGTTGAAAACATGTTGACATTTTATTATTCTGTTAACCTGTATTCTCATCTCCCCCCCAAATTGAAAGTGAATAATTTGAATTTGGAATTATACCCTCAACCTTATTTAAAATTACTAAACTGACATCTGAGTCAGGAATGATTCTTGTGAAATGGTGTTAATTCTAAATTCATACTTAAAATTTTAGAATTAAAGTAAACCAACAATAGTTTGATATAAAAAGTGGGAGGATAAAATATACATATTATGCCATATTTTTCTTCTTCCTGTAAATTGTGCCAATGTAAAAGTGTGAAATTATAATGGAAACTTTGAACTTCTAAATCAATGGAAAGTAACTTGCAGGGAATCAAAACAGAGTTTTACACATTCAGGCTACATTCGTGACACAAAAGCATAAGATTCTATAAATCTTTCCTTTTGCCAGTCATACTTGTGTAAAATAATAGGTTTTTGTCTACTTCTTCCTCTTCTTATACTTTTTTATAATTTGTAAGTATAGAGAGAATTATACTTTAGAAAATGTTCTCTACTCAATTTGACTTTATATCAGATATTATATCAGGATGTATCAGTATATTGAAGGTTTTAAATTTTTTTCTAATAACTGCAGCTTAAAAAACATGTATCTTTGAATTGATGGGAGAAAGATTGTCTCAGTATATCTCTAAATCCTTCTTGCCACCCCCTTTCTTCAGGTTTTATCCTTGCATTATCTCCTAACTCCTTTATTTGGAGCAAATAGTAACTATAGGGGCCAACTCAAACATGAGATGATTCTTGAATTGCAAAGCTAAGAAAATAAAGCATATTAAATGAACACAGAGGAGCTTGTTGACACTCTGTGGTAGGAGAATGTGAATTACCTGAAAACAGTACAGGGCTATAAAATATTTGGTTACCTTACCCTTGGCATGGGGACACACATATGACATAACATTCAAAACACAATAAACCATTAACTGATGCATTATTCTCAGCCAATCTAAGGAGACAGGGCTGAAGAAATCTTCCTATCTGTACACTCACGGGAGGAATCAGGCTTCTGTACCTTCAAGATTAGTTTGCTAAGCAGAAAAGAAAAAAAAACCTTAAAAGGGGAGATTGCTTAAAGTGTAGGCATCTATCCACCATAATAAAACCATTTGATTAAAAAACAAAATACACAATAATGTATTAAACTGTAAAAATCCTTGCTAACAATTTTCTTCTTCTCACACTTTAGAAGATTTTTTTTCAAGTCATTAAATTTTCATTATTGTAAAGGTACCAAGTTCTTTCAATTTACAGGTTTATTTTTTCAGTATTGCTGCCTAAGGATGCTTTTTTGTTTTCCCTAAGCTATCACCCCCTCCAAAAGCAGAGTTTTCAATACAAATTTCAGATAAGTACTTATTATCTTCTTTAGAGATGTGTGATTCACCTCTCACAAAAAGGAATTCCTATACAAAATGTTAACAAGTACTTAATTAGCACTTTTAAAATTCCTTCTTATAGATCTTAAAGTTTAAATGACTCCCAAGCTGTGATTTTCTATTCCTTGAAAAAGTCCTCCTGTTTGCTTAGGTTGAGGAAAATCCTTAATTACCACATTACTTGCTTCTAACAAAAATTATTTATTATTGTACTTGTGAAAAAAGAATATGATAAACATAAAGAATGGCAAGCCATAATTAAGTTTTCATAAATTTAGACTTACCCACTATTTGCAATTTCTCTCACTTTTGCTGTATAATTCTATGTAATTTGCTTTTTGAGCTCTTATGTGAACAAGTTTTACTCCAAATCTTTGCAGCTTTGTTATTTAACTTGTTTAATGCTTCATTTTAGAATATGGACCAATAAATACATAAATTTTGGAGTTTTTTTATTCTATCATGGTTAAGGCACCTATACTTAGTACATATATAATGCACAGTATAAATCCATTAGCTCTTTGGTGATGCTTAACCTAAATGATTTTTTAAAGTAGAAAATGTATAAGTTAATCTACAGTTGTCTCCTTCATTTCCTCACATAAAATGATCAGTCGAATATGATTTAGGTGCAAGCCTACAGACAATGCTTTGGGTTTTATTTATGATCCTGATGTGTATAAATAATCATGTGTGTTTTTCTATATTACTTTAAAACCTGTTCACAACTAAGAAGCCAAAGTTGCCAAATTTCAACTATATCCTTAATTTCTAAAATGTTAGTTTTAGAAAGTTTTATAAAATAATATTGTTGTTCTTTTAAAAATG
This sequence comes from Castor canadensis, assembly GCF_047511655.1. Taxonomy (NCBI): domain Eukaryota; kingdom Metazoa; phylum Chordata; class Mammalia; order Rodentia; family Castoridae; genus Castor; species Castor canadensis. Next base: position 153,833,057 of record NC_133388.1, read on the forward strand.
AGTTTTGCCCTTTATACATTTAAATATTTGTATCTGTCAGACTTTGACACATTACATTCTGCAAAAATGTGCTTATTGCATAAAATGAAGCACACACACACACACTTGTCAAACATATATAAGTGTTTATATACATATAAAACTATCTGTAATCTAGTAATTATTTCATGTGACCTTTTATAGCTAATTCATAAAAACTAACGATACCAAATAAAATATCTTAGTCACGATTCTCACTTACACCAAGTATTTCTCACCCCCATTTTGGAAAGCTGACTTTTAAAATACCATAAACTATAATAAAAACATATAGCACCCCCAATAAAGTCTATATTTCACATTTTTTATTGAATGTGCCCAGTGAAGTTATGGATCTTTTGCTGTGTTTTTAATTGGTGCTTATTCTGTCTATGTAATTCTCAATTAGGTGCACATTACTGGCTCTAACTACACGAAGACAAGGGTCTTTGTTTTACTCACTTTACAGTGTTTGGCACATATTAGGTGTTCAATAAGTATTTGTTGACCAATGAATGAAAAACAAGGTTAAAATATTTCCACTTAGATGAATTGTCTATGTGAAATGAATACTATCCACTTGACTTCTTTTTGACTGAACCATTAAAAAAACCTAAGATTTTAGCACTTCCAAGATCTAAATGAATAAAATGTGACATATATACTTCCTGATATGTGGTCAAAGGGCTAGCAGAGTGGCTCATAGAGCACCTGCTTACCGTGTGTGAGGCGCTGAGTTCAAACCCTAGTACCATCAAAAAAAAAGAGAATTAAAAAACAAGAAACAAAACTGATATATGTTCCATTTGATATGAAAAATATATATTCTGTGTTTTAAATGTGTATAAAATTATTTTATATTCTACAACAAACCACATCTTTTTCTGAATATTCAGTTCTTTTCTACGGTAAGAGAAAAAATTAAAATACCAAAAGGAACTTAAAGCCAGGGAGCTCTGAGAGACAAATGATGCTTTTCTTCTGATCTCCTGTCATAGCTGAGACATGTATTCTTCAATATACACGTTCATATGTAGTAAAAATTCACAAGCTGTTTAATTTGTTTAGGGTATGCTCTCATTCTTTCATTTAATTATTGTATCCTTGGTAGTTTATATAACCCAGATTGTTTAAATGGTGTTTATACTTAATAAAGAATCATCTTTATTTGGAAATTTATGCCTTAGTTATTAAGCTGGACCAGTGTGCCTATGTCCACCTTGAATCTACTCTTTAAGAGATGCAGATGCTATGGTATTTTAATCACCTCATTTTTCCTAATTCTTTAAAAGTATAATTTAATCTGAAGAACACTCCATTCTGCTGATTCCCATACCACCTTGTCAGACTATTGGCGTGCAGGAAGCCCCACACACTGTAGTGCCTCTACCTCTGGGAATGAAACGGCAGCCAAATGGCTCACTGCACAGTAACAAGGAGAGAAGAAAATTTTGGCCATTATTGACTGCTGGTGGTCAGGTTCAGCATGAGTTTGTTTTGCACAGCTCCTCCTTTTTTTCTTACTTGTTTTTTTGTCAGTAGAGCTAGCCACCAACTGACCAATCCCACTGTCCCCTAGAAGGCAACATGGTTGGAAAAGGGGTGTCCTTCACCTGGGTCCCACTCACTCCTTCCCAAGTACTTACCCCTCCCCCACACTTCATCTGTGCTCCTTTGGTCAGTGTCCCTTTAGGTTAAGCACCAGTAAGACCTCAGGATCAGTGATACCAGCCACGCAGTTTACCCTGCAGGCCTTGAAATTTGGCTTAACTTCTTCCAGGGGCAAAAAAACTCTACAAGATAGGAAATTTTGTGATTTGTTTTGTTTTCTAGGAAATGTGCATCGTATCTTCAAATTTTTATTTTCGAGTAAATGCTCCTATTTGATATTTCCATAAGATATGTGTATAGCACACAATTGTTCATAGCCTTAGTATACCTTAAGGAAACTAGATATACTTTTTAATAGAGAAAAATATATTATTACTATTATTATTAATCTAGTGATGGAACTGAGATTCAAACTTGAGGCCTCACACTTGCTAGGAAAGCATTCTACCTCTTGAACCATGACCCCAGCCCTTTTTTCTTTGTTTCTTTTTTTGTAGAGTTTGAACCACACTTCCCGTCCACTTTGCTCTGTTTATATTTTGGAGATACCGTCTTGTGAACTATCTGGCCAGGTTGGCCTCAAACCACTATCCTCCTGATCTCAGCCTCCCAAATAGCTAGGATTACAGGCATGAGCCACCAGTTCCCCACCCCACCCTTTTTTGCTTTATTTTTCAGATAGGGTCTTGTGTTTTTGTCCAGAGCAGGCCTCTGACCTCAATTCTTCTACTTTCTGAGTAGCTGGTATTATAGGCATGCATCAGCACAATCAGCTTGTGTTTTGATATAAGGTCTAACTTTTTTTTTTTTTTTTTTTTTTTGCAAGGATTGGCCTGGAACCACAATCTTCCTGTCACTGCCCCCTGCATAGCTGGGATTACAGACATGTGTCACCATGCCCAAGCCATAAATAAATTACTTAAGAGCAGAGTACCTCACACTTTAATATTTGTAGTACACTCCTGGGGATTGTATTAAAATACAAAATTGGGTCAGTGGAGTTGTTCTGGAGCCTGAGATTCTGCATTTCTGAAAAGCATCCAGGTAATGTCATTGAGGTCCGTCCTCACTGTTAGGAACAAAGCTTTTAGGGGTTGCTAGAGACACTGGGAAGAGCATACCTCACAAACCCCTTACATAAACACAGCTTCATATTCACAGTTTTCACAAAAGTCCACAACGTTCTTCTGCTCACAAAATACACAGAACACCTCACAAGACCCTGCATCCATAAGAGAAAACCATGCTCACACACAAATAATGTTCCTAACATCCCTACTTACTTGCTTTTCAGGCACCTGCACTGAAGAATGGAGACTCATTATAAGACAATAATAAAATAAGCACTCAAAGCTGTTTGAGTGGAAGCTCCTCAAAAGTTGAACCAGCTGTGAGTGGGTGATTACTGCAGAATGGTTAGGACACTTGTGATCTGAAGGGGCCAGGGATAGCTGTCCTGAGCCTGAAACTCTATTTGCCTAGTGTTTAACTAGGTACCTCTGCCACCCACAATGTGTAACTGATGAAAGGAACTGTATACTAATGATTTCAATGTGTGCAATTTGTTACAACTGCTTTGGACCTTGTGTATGATCAGAGGCCACCCCAATGCTCCACTCCTTGCAGTAGTGCAAGAAGGGTCTTTAATCAAAGTGCAAGGTAGGACCCAGCCTCTGGTTCTCAGCTCACCTACTTATGAAATTAGTTTACTTCAGCCTACTGACATGCTATGACAATTGTACCACACTACACTAGCTTAACTGAAAGACCTAGCAATTTTAAAGTTCAATAATAACTGAAAACCTAGAAGAACAGAGAAACATACACACACATATATACATATATAATATGGGTATAATATATATATTTCATAAATGTAACCATGTAGACATTTTCATTTTTAAGCATTCTGTTTAGATGTCATAGAGGAGGCTTGAATACTGAAAGGGAGCCTAGGCCAGGTTTATTTTTTGTAATGGATTTTCAGTATTTTGAGCACCCTTTCAAAAATCCTTGCAACTGAAAAAAAAAAAGTTTCTATGATTTGACAGTGATTGTAACACACTTTTTCTTTCCATCAATAATTGGATATATTTTTGTGCTACAAACTTGCATTGTTTTCACTTCATTGAGTACCATAATGGCAAACAATTTATGTTCAGTCTACCAAAACGACACTTCTTTAGCTTAAAAAAAAGTGCTATCACCAGGAACTTTTAATAAAAGTTCTTTGCTGCAATCTGATTGCATCAATACTTTTCCCCACCTTTTGCTACTGTTTCCAATACTGGAGGAGGATTTATATTTTTTTCTAAGCAATAGATTTTAATTAAGAACATTTATTAAAGACCGTTTTCCTTCCTATGATTACATTTCCAGTTCCAGAGACATCTGCATTTCAAAATGCACCACATATTTTCATAAATATTCCATAATTCCCTTAGAGCTTTTTGGTATTACAATTTCCCCCAACCTCTTCTTAACATCTTCACATTCGTCATCAGTTCCATCTATTTGTACCAGTCAGAGTTAGACATTTCTTCTCACAGGTATAAAATAAAATTGTGTTAGAAAGCAGATTCAAAGCACTCCTGTTCTTTGTGAATCAAGACTTTAAAAGAAACAAAGACAAATTAAGCTCAGTAACATATGTCTAACAAAAGATCTAGATATCTTACAGACATACTTAGAGTGGCAGGGTAAACAACTAGGCAGAGTTTGCTTTGAAGTTTAAATCATTGTTATTTTAATAGAGTGGAAAATTCATTTAGATAGTAGAATCTGATAGTTACCCAATTAAAGTCCTTTTTGTCTATGGTAATGTAGTTTTATATTTTCAGTTTTTGAAACCCAGTTTTGCCAGAGAATTTGAAGCCAGAAGCAGCTTAAACAGTGTCTTTAGACGGACATCATGAGTGACAGCAAATTGTTGATTAGACCTTTTAATTATCTGATAGAGAATTATAAGCCAGTGTATTAAGCTTGATCAAGCTGCAAAGAATAAAGATACACCCAAGTTATTTCATTTAGTTTACCTACTATGTGCATACAGAGTAGGGATTTTGTTTCATATTTTCACATTCTTTTTTTTTGGAGGGGGGGTAATGAGACATTCTGTCATAGAGAAATAAATTCAAATAAATGAAAATGGTAAGAGGACATGAGGACTTCTAATGTTTAATTAATGTGAGAATGTCCAACCTGCCAAACATCAGGAAATGAATATTAAAACCACAACCACAAGGTACAAAGCAGATGTTAAAACTCTCGCAATCTGAGGTGTTGGCAAGGGTGGGCAGGGTCTCTTAGAGCCCACACAGGCCACATTTATGAAGGAAATGCACCCATGTTCAGCAATCCCAACTCCTACACTGGAACCCACAGAAATGCCCTCCCTAGTCTGGGGATGTGGCTCAGTGGAAGTGGTCTTGCCTAGCAGTCATGTTCTTTCTGTAAAACTGTATCTGAGTGCTGGTCCCTGTCCCAGCAGTTCACTGGGAAATCCATGTGAGAGGATGATCTTATTTCTCATTCAGGAGTTTCTACATTCAGTCTTACTGAGAGAACAGTTGAAGGAGGCAGATCATGTTTTGTTCCCACTGGTTATCACTGACGTTTCTCTTGCCTAAATCATACTGGTCTCTTGAAATCCACAGCTCAAGTCTAAATACCTTGCTGAGAGGTTGAGAATATTTGCCAAAGTGGTGAATGCCTCCCTCTCCATAGTCCATGCTGTGTTCTCTAAGCAGCACTTTCCAAGTATTACCTCATTCATTCCCAAAACAACAGTGGGAGAGAAGTACTATTATGTCCCCAGGGAACTGAACCCAGGGCTGGAGAAACTTGCCTAAGGCCCCAGTTTAAAAATGGTCTAAGCAGGATTTGAACCCTGGTGGTCTGGGTTAAGATAAGTCTGGTCCAGTCTCGAGGGCCTTGTTGGGCTTCCCCTGTCCCTTCAAAAGTTATGGCTCAAGTCTCTGGAGTCAGAGGTTGTAAACACCAACGAAAATCTTGTTTTCCTAAACTTCTCAGGGCAAGTCCAAGGGCAGAAAAACTTAGAGGGTCTCCAAGTTCAGTTCCACTGAGATGTAATTCTAAGAGCAAGTCCTCCTGGAATCACATGGTAAAGGGCCACAGCAGTGTTCTGAAACCTGAGTTCTCTCTGTGGGATCACAAATCTTAACTAACACCTGTACCCACAGAAACTGTCTCAACTTCTTAAGGGAGTCGGCAGAATGCGAATAAAACAATTGCCCACTGTGTTACCCTGAGTACTGTGTAGTTGACCTACCTGAGTTTTACCCCACCCTCATCTCATTTATCTTTGATAACAGGATGCCTGCAGGCCAGAAGTTCCTCTTTAGATGGGCAAGTCTAAACTGGTGGAACTAAGATCAGAATGACTGCCAGACAACCTCTAACTTCATTATGATCCCATCTTCATGCTAATTGTTCACACCCACCAGTGCCATAACAGCTGACAATTGCCAGGACCAAGATGGGAGGGAAAGAACCATAAAAGGAACAAAAAGATGGGACACCCAAGTTCCCAGAAAATCTCCACCCATTACCAGAAAAGACAAGAACAATCTTCACTTTGTTTACCTATCCCTCCCTCTCATTTGCCCTATGTCAATAACCTGCTGACCCCCAAGAGTTGAGAAATGGATTTTTGAGTTTAACATCTACTTCTCCTGCTCTTGGCCAAGAATAAAAACCTCCTTCACTGTTCACTTACTCTTGTAATTGGTTTCAAAATTTTGAGCAAACACTGATAACAACTAGGCAGAAAAAAACTCATGGCTGCCTCACTTGAGGGCCTTGTGTCTTCCAAAGATCTCACTGTGTAGCCCAGGCTGACCTCTGCCTCTGCCTGGAATTACAAACATGAATAACTATACCAGCACTCAAGGCCTTCTTAAGGAAGAGGACATTTAAGTTGAGTTTTTGAAAATTACTCCTACTCTCCCAGAAAACCTACCAAGGTGCTATTATGGTCTTTCATGATTAGTGAAAAATCTTCTGAGATTTTTGGGGAAAACTAACAATATCATGCAACTGTGAGCATTGTTTTTACTGAAGTCACCACACCTTCCTAAGGTGACCCTGGTTTACTTCACTTAGGGTAGAGGTGTTTAACTCTTTAAGTGTTCTTCTCAATAGAAGGGAAACTGTACTTCAAACTTCAAAACACTTCCCCTCCAGAGAAAGTCTTACTTCAGTTAATCATCCTCTTTTGTCTTCTAACTTCCCTAAGAAAGTACACTGAGGGTCTGGATTCAGTTGTTTTCCCTGAGGGAGACATTGATTCGCAAATGTAAGGCTTATGCTCTTGGAGAAGAGCAAACCACCAACTATATAAATTAAATGTCCTTGAGACTGCTAGGGGAAGTATACCGTATGTATATGCATACTTTAAATCTAATTGTTTTCCATTTGTTATCCTTCTCCATTTCTAGGAAGTTATTTATTTTCCTTAAAGTAACAAATATTTTCATTTTCTTCTCTGTTATTACTGCTCTAGGTAAAGTGCCCTTTCTAGGGAAAAAAAGTTAAGAGACAAAGATATATGCAGAGATGTTACCTAGCATTTAGTCTCTTGAAAATGTATATATTAGTACTTAGAAATATAACATATTTTTTTTAAAAAAGATTAACTGCCTAATTACAGATTTCACACATAATCTGTCAATTGGCTAAATATGTGCTGGCTGTCATTAAGCTGTTCAGTGAAAGATGGATAGAGGGCTGTCCTGCTGCTCCTCTCAGACGTACAGGAGCTGTCTTTTAGAGAAAAAAAAAATTAAGAGCATATCCCTATTTTTAGTGCTCAGAGCAGCTAAAAAAAAAAAAACCCACACAATTCAACTTCCTTTGGAGGCACTAACTTAAGTTATGATGGCAACTGATTTACTTTAAAAACACAGGTTATTGGCTTCCTTTCCGACTTATTAAATCGAAACCTGCAAGAATTGGATCCTGAAGGCTTTCCTGTGCCTATTATGCCACAAGTGCAATATTTCTCTGTGTGGAACCATAGAAACTTGAAGCACATTTTTCAAGATTTGGCTGTCATTGGTGACCAGTGTGACTCAAGTCACTTTGGTCATTTAGACATTAATTTTTGTATCTGTAAGGTGATACAGTTACTTAAATACTCTCTAAAATCATTTCCAATTCTATGTCCTGTCTTGAGTCTTTAAAGGACAATTCGAAAGCACATAGCTTTGAATTGGATTGATAATGTGGTAACTTACATTTGAAGAGCAGTTTGGAATTTTTGAGGGGCTTCTCATTGTTTACCTGAGCCCAGTAGTGTTGAAAGTAGAAGGAGCAGCAGATGTAGCTTGGTGGTAGAGCAGGCCTAGCATCTTCGAGACTCTGGGGTCTGTCTCCAGCACCACAACAAATAAGCATAAAACAACTTGGTTTCAGAAAAAAAGGAGGGTAGGATTTCTTCAAGGTCAGATATAAAATGAGATGGTAGATTGGAATCCTTGTCTTCAGATAACTGTACTTTCCATGTTGACATGTATAATTTTATTTGACTATAATCAGAGTAACAATATAAAACCAGTAGGATGAAAATTTTGCTTTTGTCTTGCATAGTTCTTGGAAGAATTATAAAAATACAATTTGAGAAAGTGGTGACTATGATTTCAAAAATTGGATTAAGGAATTTAAGTTGTAATTGTGAGATTTTTCTCTACTATATCCTCCAGTCCCCTCTAGTTTTGTAACAAAGACAATAAATATCATATACCACCAAAAAGAGTCACAGTGCAAGTTTTAAAGACATTTCTCAGCTTTCTTGTACAGAGGATGAGGCTTTGGAACTGAATTCAAGGCAGTGAAATATGAATTTGAGTGACACATACCACTCCCAGGGCTGATCCATAAAGATTACCTATGTTCCATCATTCATTCTTTTTTTGTTTTTTCTTCAGTTCTGAGGTTAGGTTTGAATTCAGGGCCTCCTACTTCCTAGGCAGACACTGAAGCCAGTCTCCCAGCCCACCTGTTCTTTTTCTGCTTCCATAGTGACTTGGAGGTCATAGGTTGAAGCTAACAGAGCAATTAGATGGCAACAATTTAGCCCATTTAATGAATTTAAGAAGGAGGAACTAACATCTCCACTCCCAAACCTACCAACGAACTTCTACACTGTTAAACCACTCAGAGTTTGCCTCTGCTTGCTATGCAGACTCTCTACCACTTGAGCCACTCCACCAGCCTTTGTGGCTATTTTAAAATAAGAAAATAACAACAACAACAATAACAAAGAGAGAAACAGAGTTCCAGTGGTAAATCTCTTACTATAAAAAATGGGTGCAGCTGGGCGATGGTAGCTCACACCTGTAATCCTAGTTACTTGGGAGGCTGAGATCAGGAGGGTCGCAATATCATCTGCCTGGGAAAATAGTTCCCAAGACCCCATCTCCAAATAACCAGAGTAAGATGGACCGAAGGTGTGTCTCAGGCAGTAGAGTGCTTGCTTTGCAAGTATGAAGCCCTGAGTTCAAACCCCACTCCCATAAAAAAAATGATTTGCAATGAACACTTTAACCAGGGGTAGAATGATGTAATGATGCGGTAGGCCTCAGCATGCACTTGAAACTCAGTGGATATTTGTACTGCTTGTGACTTAAGCAATTAAGTCAGTTAAATTTCAGTTAAAGCTAAACTACAGCTTTATCTTTTACAAGGACAAGCAAAACCCAGTTTGCCCAGCTTGTACATTATACTCATGTAACCAAAGTGTAGTTCACTTTTAGGTCATGAAGAATGCCTTTTGCTTTTCGCTCCATCACATTAAAAATTATTTCAGAGCAAGAGCCTATGCCGATTCAATCACTGTGCAAGTACTCTAAGTTCATGTTGTCATATACCATCATATCACATCACCTCTCACAAGGTCCCATCATAGATTTTTGCAGTTTAAAATGGCCTCATTGGTTAGGATTACTTAGAAAAGAAGTTCTCCATGCAAACCAATCAAAGTGGGTTAAATCACTCAAAGTGGATTAAATCACTCTTTAAAAAAGAAGCAACTCTTGTTAACATGGTGTCCCATGCTTGTAATCCCAATCTGGAGGCCAAGACAGGAGGATCTCAAGTTTGAGGCCAACCTAGGCCATACAGCAAGACCCTATCTCAAAAACAAACAAAAAACAAAACCAAAAATCTTTATGTTTATTTAAAAATACATCTCTGATTAACAGATCTTTTAGTGAATTTAACATAACTTTAAATTGCTTAAAACCAACAAAACCTGATTCTTAAAATAAAATATGGTTTGTTAACAGAAATGGAGGAACAAGTTTCTTTCTGAAGCAGGGATGTAGGCATTTATTTCTGCAGAGAACTAAACATATGGACAGAGTTAAAATGTAAGAGAGAAGTTCATCTTCAGGAGGAAGAACCAGCTTCTACTTTGTCATCTTTACGTGCAATTTCTCCACAAGAAAAGAACTGCCAAAAATTCTTGGGAACATTATCCCTGATGGAATAACAAGTATGGCCAGAACTCCAGTCTGAAGGAAGTAGCCTCATAGATCACGGAATGAAAACCATTCTTAGTGATTTTGTACCTGGAGTATTTTCACAATTAGAAGTTTGTTCATTTGGTGATTTTCTCTGATTTTTAGAGGCTTGAAGAAGACATGATTTTTATTCTCACTTATCCATGTCCTACCACCACTGCAGATTTAGGAAACCCTGGAGCCCTGAATTTAACCAACTAATTCTACAAAATTCCCTGAAGCAACTTTATCAGCACTTATTTTCCCTCTTACTCCATCCTTGTTCTCTGTATATTTGTCTTTTTTTTTTTTTTTTTTTTCAATACTGGGGCTTGAACTCAGGGTCTTCACCTTGAGCCACTCCACCAGCTCAATTTTTGTGAAGAGATTTTTCAAGATAGGGTCTTGTGGTGGAACTATTTGCCTGGGCTGGCTTTAAACCACGATTCTCCTGACCTCTGCCTCCTGAGTAGCTAGTGTTACAGGCATGAGCCACTAGCACCTGGGAACCTCTGTCCCTACACACACTTCCTTCTCTTTTCCCATTTGGCTGAGAAATTCATCCAGGAACCAAGAATACTAACAATAGTAGTTATTTCAGAGTCACTATAATGGTGCAATTGTCACACTCTTATTCTGAGTGGGATAAGTCATTGTTTTAGTAACAGCTATGGTTATGACAGAAGTTGGTTCTTGTTTCTGATTATTCTCATTCAAATAACAATAACAACAACAACAAAAATGTCTCCTGATACTCTTGCCCTGCTGTGAATTAGGTAAGAAATCAAATGGTCTATCCTTTTTGTGGAACCTCAAACTAAACTTTGCTTGCAGTGGTAATGCTATTTATTCTTTTAGCCATAAGTCCTTCTCTTAACAAATGTACTGAGCAGCTTCTTTGTTGTAGGCATTGTGCAAGGAGCTAGGGGTAAACAAGTTTTAAATAAAACAGACTCATGCCATCATGGTATGTACAAATTGTAAATTGTAGAACAGAAGTTGGCTAAGATTTTCTGTAAAGAACAAAATAGTAAATATTTTTGAATTTAGAGCCCTATTGTCTTTGTTGCAGTCACTCAACTCTGTAGAGTAGCAAAAAGACAGTTACAAACAAAACAGGAATTAGTGAGTGTAGTCAATTTTATCAATGGACACTGAAATTTCAATTGTATAGAATTTTCAATTGAAAATCAGAAAGTATCATTATTCTTCTAATGTTTTTATAGCCATTCTTTATGGAAAGACCATCTTCAGTTTTCAGGTCACACAAAAACAGGCAGTAGGCCTGATTTTACCCATGGACCATTGTTTACCAACTTCTGGTTTAAAAGAAAAGAGAAATATTAACAAATTACCATTCTAATAAATACATGGTGATGAACTAATAAGTGCTGTGAAAAATAATTAGAGCGTGATAAGGGGCCTGGGGTAACTTTAGGATGAGACCTGAAGGATGAGTGGGAAATGCTTCTTTTTCAACCCTAAATGACTTGGAAACACTTTCTGAACTTCCCTTGGCAAACTGTAATCTTTCATTTTTTTTGACTCGTTATAATTCACTCTAATTTTTGCCCCATTTCTGTACCTCCGAGAATTTGACTCTTTTCTTGTGTTGTTTTCATTGCTAGTGAATAGCATTCAGTGAGAGTGGTTGGATCATAGCTAGGACCTCAATAAAACCAGTTCTGTCAGTGTCTCAGACTTAGAACATATTTTGATGGACTATAAGATAATGAAGCTGGATTGGTATTCAGTCTCTTGTAGAGTACTGGAAAGGTTCTGTCTGATGATTTTTCTCTATTCTTGGAGCACTGGCCTCAGTTTTTTTGTTCTTATTTTTTTGTATCACTTGGTACTAATAGAACCCAATTTGTGAAATTGTTAATTACAGTAAGACACACCAAAGAAATTAAAATTATTATAAACCACCTTTCAACCAATAATCAGAGGGAACTCTATGCATTTATTTTAATTCCCACAGTTTCAGTTCCCCTCTGTGGTATTTCTGATCACATTAAAGGCTGAGTCCCCAAGACCCCATCTCCAAAATAACCCAAACAAAATGGATGGGAGGGGTGGCTCAAGTTGTAGAGCACTGTGAGTGGGAAGCCCTGAGTTCAAACCCCAGTCCCACCAAAAAACACTACAAAACAACAAAACCTGATCATAATTTCTGGCTGGGCAGGGAAATAAATAACCTACCAGTTAATATAGTCTGCTACAATGCCTCTGTGCTCACCATTCACGACAGGGCTAGCTGCTCTTTGGAAACCAGCAAACTGCAGAAACAATTCTATCCAACATGAATCACAGCTCCAGTGACCAGAACTGAAACTCCCTTTGGAATGTCCTGTAGTTATTAAATGTGTTTCTTGCTGTTGTTGTTTTGGTTCCTTTGAAATTGTGCTTTTATGCTAAAAATGTCACCGATTATTTTAGTCCTCAAATGATGCAGACTAGATATGTGCTGTGGAAACTTGGACATATGCCAGGTTAAACTAAAATTCAGAAACCTGAAATAGGTGATTTTGCTGAACAGAGCGGCTAGAACATAGACGGAGACTATCTGTATGGCAATAGCACTTGTTACTTTGTAGCGTGTAGTGACATACATCTTTACACATATTATCCAATTAATCTTTACAAGGCAATATAGTTGGAGAGTTATTGAAGTATAGTGATGAAAAGCAGAGACTTTGTTCTAAACCATTTTGGTTCAAAGACTGGTTCCACCAATTGGTAGTTTTGTGATCTTAAGAGGTTATATAATGCATTGTGTGTCGGTTTCTTCATCTTTGAACTGGGATATTCCTGTAAGGATTTTGCAATTATTATAGGAGGTAAATTAAGCTGTGCTTAGCACAATATCAGGGTAAACACTAAATGCAAAGTAACAACTGTTATCCTCAGATAAAGAAACAACGTTCAAACTTTTTGTCTTGCAATTACCAACACAGACAATAACTGGGAAAGCTGAGATTTGCACTCAGCCTGACTCTAGTCCTTGCAGTTACCAACTGCATTATTATCTTCATCACTAGCACCCGCATTATTATTATCTATAATTAATGGTCTCTGCAACAAGCCAAAGGAAATCCTTGCCAGCCATACAATGTGGGGTGTGTGCACATGACCACAGAGAATTATTTTTAGTTACTATCACAAACAGGAAGAAAAATCATTATTAGTAAGAGTAACCTTGGGTACAAAGTTATAAAGATCCAAAGCCTACACTTCTTTTTTTTTTTTTAACTAAAAGATTAATCACCACCACCACCCGCTACTTGTTTCATGGAAATAGGTGTTTGAAACAGATTTATACAAAAATGTATTTCTCATGAGAACTTGTTCATAGAGTATAACCACAACCAAAGAAGAACAATAATTTAAAAAATAACAAAAACTTTATTGTTGAACTCAAAACTCTTAAAACCCTTTGATATATAGTATGTCTTTAAATATGCTTGAAGTCCATGTACTCCTGGAATTCATGTTGAGTTTAGCGTTTTTCTTGGGAGAGAGGCTTTGATGATCATTAGATTCTCTTATGGGTCTGTAACCCAAGAAAGCTTAAGAGACACTGGTTCAACCTGAAAGCTTTCCTTCCAGTCCAATCACAATGGTGGATCCCCAGAAAATCCAGTGAACTAGGGCATTGAACGAGGCTCTCATTCCTTTTTCTGCTTCCTGACATTACTTCTATTAACTGGTCATTTAGGAGATCAGAGAAACTTAATTTAGAAAAAAGTTCCAAGCACAGTGCTTCATATGTGGAATAATCAAACAGTGAGTGTTAGTTAAGTCTAGACTTTAATGCAGTAAGACATAGTTCAAGAGCCAATTATTGTTTGTGGCTGTAATTTTAAATAAAGTTTTACTAGAAAATAGCCATGCTTATTAATTTGCATATTGTCTACAAACATGGGCCTCAGAGTCTAAAATATTTACTATTTGGCCCTTTTTAGAAAACATTAGCTTTCCCCTGATATAACTGAAAGAACTTTGGAGTCATAGGGCAAACTTGAAGTCTGGCTCTACTGCTACCTGTGCTGACCTTGCACAAGACACTTCACTCTTGAACCTCAGTTTTCCATTTATAAAATGGGGATAACTTTTACTCACTTTGCCCACTTTTCATAACCATTATCAAAATCAAATGTAATAATGTATGTAAGAGTAAAATATACATTATTAATTTTATTTGTAGGAAAGACTAGCATCCCTAAATTACCTGTATATAGTGACACATTATTTCTCAGAAATGGTTAGAGGAAAAAAAAACAAAAAACAATACTATTTACTTAGTATGCCATAAAATTGTTACTCTTTTGTGGGATTTGCTCCCCAACACAACTAAGTGTTGATTTTTAAAGAGGAAAACCAAATGTTTCCTGAACAAATTGTCAAATATTGAACAGAAATAATAAACTCCAAATATATTTTCTCATACAAATATGTGGTCATTTGAGATTTTGCCCTTGATTTGGGCCCTCCTGGTTATGGCTAGAGACAAAGTGTGAAATAATATGGATAATGAAATATTAATTCTATGTAATTTAGGTAGCCCATGAGAAATTTTCAGCTCCTGAATTTTTAAAAAGTATTGTATTTGTGAGTACCTGCAAAAAAACCTTGAATTTTAAAAAGGAAATAGCATAGTTTATGTATCAATTTTCATGAGGAAGTAAGGAAATAATTTATCCATAGTCTCATAGATCTAATTAAAGTTAACGGGAAGGTTTAAAGTCCCTAGGAAATGAGTTAGCATTCATCCTTTCTTTTCCCACAATTCAATTACTAGAGAAATTAAATACATATATTTCTTTCTCTCTAGTGAATTATAAAACAATATATTCTCTTTTAGCTTTACTGAAAAGAGCAATATTATTTATAAATTATTTGGCCTGGAACTAAATAATTCTTTGAGTTTCCATGATTTTTACCTATTAGACTAGGGGTATGAGAAGATCAAGTCAGGGAGAAAGAGTCAACCTCTGTGCATTAAGGTAGTAATCAGGAGTCAATGCTTTTAGGAGTTTATAAGAGTACATACAGATTCATATTTTCTGAAACAAATTATACCAATATTATTTCAATTTTAACCATATTTTTCTAAGCAATAAAGTGACTTGCAAATGTACTAAATAATTTTGGCCACCAATTTCTACTTTACTATAGAGAGGGTACCAGTACAGATGGAAAAGAGATAGACAAAGTCTGGATCCTGGCTTTTGAGAAATGTATTTATAAGAAGATAGTCATAGTCCTCAAGAATTGAAGGGAGGGCAGGAGAACCACTTCAAAACATTACAGGTGTTAGATGACCACGGTGAGGTGTGGAGAGCAGGCAATCCTAGAGAGTCTCAAAGGAGTACTGCTGCAATCATGAACAAATGCCCACCTTTTTCCCTATCCTCGCATTACCCATCTCAAGATGCAAGCCCTGAGGATGGTGCAGATCTAGCTTGAGTTGCATATCTACCTGTTGACTAAGCATAAGACAGAGCATTTCAAATATGGCGCACACCTAATCAGAGGCTGTATGCAAAAGGAGATAGCCATTCACCAAGGAAATTAGGATTCTGTTGACAAAAGAATAGACTATGAATCCTGGGAGGCCAAAAATAATTACAAAGATAACCATGACTGTTGCTTCTTCAGACTGTTAAACATTAAAAGAGGCAGTATATTTAAAACGCATACTACACAGACTTCCAATTTAAAATATTACTTGAATGGCAGCCTCAATTAGTTGTCTTCTAACATGTAGAAACAATAAAAACACACACCATCAGAGTGATTTAAAAAAATCACTATCCTTTCTTTTCAACACAAAGCATAGATTTTGCTGCATGAAACAGAACCTACCTCAGCACATCTAAATAGGTGCTACTTCTTGAGACCTGAATTTGCCCTGTTCCAACCATCCAAGTTCTAGTCAGGTAGAATACAGGGCAGCCATTTCTCTTCTACATGAGGACTGTCTTTGAGCAAACCTCAGTGCTGGTTTCCACTGCCGCGGTTGTCTTTTTGCATTCATTTAGAAATAGAAAGTCCTCCAAAACAACTGGGAAGGACAGAATTGGAATCCTGGACACAATTCTGCCAGAAAACAACTATTGGTTGCTTTAGGAAGTTAGATTCACATGAGCAAGGCATTGTTGGAGGCAGAAATAACACTTCTTGTCCTACAAATTAGGAGTTGTAAATATTTTTCTCTTTTTTGATGAAACTGGGGTTTGACTTCAGGGCCTCACACTTGGTAGGCTAGTGCTCTTCCACTTGAGCCACTCCACCAGCCTTTTTTTTCTGTTGGATATTTTTGAGATAGGGTCTCCAAACCATTTGCCCAGGCTGGCCTCAAACCGTGATCCTCCTAATATCTGCCTCTTGAGTAGCTAGGATTATGCGTGTGAGCCACCAGCGCCTGGCTATAGATTTTCTTCTTGTTCATCAGTTTATAGCATCAAAGAATTAGCCAATGGGAGGGAAGAGGTGAGTTACCAGAAGCCAGGATTTAGAGAACATTAGCCAGTTGGCATTCCAACTATGGGTCAACAAAAGTGATGTGACTGACACCAATCAGAAAAGAAGTGAACCAAAAATCACTCAATTTTTTTTAGCATTTACTGAGTCTAGAAAGTTCTCCTTTTCATTAACACCTAAGGAAAGGAAAATGTAAATGTGGATTGTGAGAAACAGTATAGAACAAGGCAAAGTTGCTTTTAAGACTAGTGAGTTGTAGTAAATGTATTTGATGATCAGAGGTGATGTTGAGCTCAGAGTCAAAGATAATCATGAAGAAACAGACACAGCACATACTGAGAATGACCTATCGAAGGATCCAGAGAGTATTTCAGAAAATGGTTTGGTACAAGAAAGCTCTACATCATTGGAAACCTGGCAGCCACAGCCATTTAGGCTGTCTGCTCAGCTCACTCTGGTCCTCTGCTCATTCTTGCCATGTTTCCTGGGCAGGTGCTTCAGGACTCCTGTGTCACCTGTACTGAGGCTTTTTCACATCAGGCTCTGTACAGGATTTTATTGGGTTGACTACCAGCACCCCTCAAGTGATTCCATATGCCAACCCTGGCTTTATGACCTCTTTCCACTGATTCTTTACTCTGAGTTCCAAGGCTTTTCAGATTTTTAATCTGGGATCCTGTGGCTTTTCCCCCTTAGCTGCTGGTGGCCTAATAGCCTTTCTTCCTCCTGTGGCTCTGCTTCATAGCCCTGCTCGAAAGCAGATGCTCTGGCTCCTTCCACCACAAACACTGCCAGTTTCATGGCATTTTCTTGCTGCTTTTGGCTGTAACTCTCAACTTTCCAAGGCCCAATTGTAAAACACCATGTGGGACAGACCCAAGGGGAGGGAGGTGGTGGGTATAGGGAAGGGAAATTGTGTAGATGTGAAATGAGACTGAATTTATTGTCAAGGCATAAGTAACATTTCTCTATTGACTTGGTTTTCACACACTTCAGTGTCAATTGGTTAACATGAGCACTTTTCCTCCAGGATGGGAAGGATGTTTATCAGTAGAGATTGTCCTTTTAAGGAATGAAATTTGAGGGGCTTACTTTTGGTCAATGTTCTGTCTTTAATCTTTGCTTCTGCATGTCCTCTGTTTACCTTCCAGTTGGGAGGCCGTCTGCCATCTCCCTGAATATCACCTTCCAGGTGTTTCCAGCTGGCTCTGCAATGCCTATATCCTGTCCTGTTTTCCTATTTAGAATATGGGTCACTTTACTATTTATTAACAAAGCAAAATTAACATCTTTTAGTAAGCTCTTCCATTTACTCTCCTTTTCTATGTTCCACCCAGACAAATGCTTCTTCCAAAGAGAAGCAATGTGGTCCAGTAGGTGGGTCAGCCATTTAATAAAGTGTATGTTAATGACCACTGAAAGCTCTGAGAAATGACAGTGGCTACCATTGATGATTGTGCAGCAAGTGTGCTGGGAAAAAAGGAGGTCAATGCTGAGTGCAATGGGGGCAGTCAAGTCAGAGAGAGGCAATCATGCTTCATGTTGTTAGATGTACCCCTTTTCTGGGTTATAGCTCTTTCCAGATGATTCATTCATGTAGAGACAATTTTGCCTCTTAAGGGTCATTTGGCAACATCTGGAGACATTTCCATTTGTTACAACTGGGAAGGCATATGTTACTGGAATCCATGTTACTGCATAGAGGCCAAAGATGCTGTTAAATTTCCTACAAAGCACAGGACAGGCCCCCATAAAAAAGAATTATCCAACCCCAAATGTCAATAACAGTAAAGTTGACACTGCCTACCTGCAGCTGCATACAACCATGGTTAGGTCTTAAGAGATTTGACTAGGATACACTCCTGCTGATCCCTTGGCTGGCTTCTTCCCTATGAATTTAATCATCCATCATGCACCCCTTAAGCCTAAAACCAAAGTCATATTTTTTTTGTTTTGTGGAACTGGAATTTGAATTCAGGGCTTCATGCTTGCTAGGCAGGTGCTGTACCTCTAGAGCCACTCTACTAGTCCCCAAAGTCAATTCTTTATTTCTTTAGACAGGGTCTCAAGATGTAGTAGAGGCTGGAGGCTGGCCAAAACTTGCCAATATCACTACTGTGGGTATACTTTACTTTGGTCTGTTCAATCCCATCTATTACTCTCCCTTACTCCTTTACCTTCCACTCCACAGTTTTCAATGGCTTTCAGGAAACATCCTTATGTCCTCTACCTTCACAGATGTTATGTTTTCAACTTTACTGGTGCGCTATCATTCTCTTTTCCGTTCATTGTTTCCCCAAGTTCCATAGAGTAGTTCCACTATTATAACATGTTCTACATCTGAGTTTGTATATGATCATGCTTGCTTTGTGTATGTTTATCTTCTGGATCTATTTTTCATGTATGAGAGAAAACATGTGGCTTTTGTCTTTCTGAACCTGGCTTACTTCACTTAACATGATGTCCTCCAATTGTATCCATTTACCTTCAAACCACATGTCAGTATTCCTTATATCTGAGTAAAACTTCATTGTGTATACACCACATTTTCTTGATCCATTCATCACTTGTAGGGCATTTGGGTTGTTTTCATAGCTTGGCTATTGTGAATAGTGCAAAGTCAATTCTTAAAAGGAAAAAGCACGTGATTTAACTTCTCTCTGCTGTGGTACACTCCTGACTTTCTTTTCTATGCCTCACTGGAGCCTATAATAGATCCTTTTAACTTTCTGGAGTCAAAAGTGTCCCCTAAAGTTGGATCCTACCTCATTACCCAAACTGGAACTTTCTATGGTTTGGATATGGTTCAAGTGTCTCCCCCCAAATTTCAAGTTCTGGAAGCTTTGCCCCCAGTGTAGTGTTTTGACAGGAGGTAGATCTCTATGAGGTGGGGCCCTGATGTAACTTCGATTTTTAACCATCACTCAAAAGTCCATGTGGTAAAGGCTTGCTTTCCTGGATGAGACTATTTGGAGGTGGTAGAACCTTGAGGAGACAGGGCCTATTGGAAGGTCTTTAGGCCATTGAGGAGATGCCCTAGAATGGAACTGAGCGATCTGAGTCTCTCCCTCTTTGGGTTCTAGGCCATGAGATGAGTGGCTTTGCTCTACCACATATACCTGCCTTGCTGTGTCTCCACAGACCCAAAGCAATGGGGTCAACCAATCATGGACTGAAAACTGTAGGACAAGGAGACAAAAAGAAAGTTTTCTTTTTCTACAATGATTATCTCAGGTATTTGTTATAGGGAGAGAGCTGACTAACCCAGGCCCAATAGAAGGTGATTAGGTCATGGGGTCATTGGGTTGATTCTTGAAATCCTAGGTTGTGACAATGTGAGTTCACCCTATGCATTTGACCCTCTCTTCATGCAGCTTTTTTCCCTTTCTTACTTCTCTGCCATGTTAGGACATAGCCAGGGGTAGCAGCACTTGCCAGATTCTGGCTTTGTGCTGTTCGGACTTTCTAGCTCCTAGAACATGAACCAATAAACTGACTTTCTTTATAAAATGTCCTGCCTTAGATATTTTGTTATAGCAACACAATACAGATTGACAGAAAGAAGGTGGGTAGGGGCAGAAGAAATGCATATATATTTTACAATTTTATCATTTATTTGGTACTCCATTCTGTATTCCCCTTTCTCCCATTACTTCGCCCAGTCCCTGCCCAGGCTACCTCATCCTCACTTCACTCTCATCTCTGGTCATTGTTCTTCAATATCGTGTCCTGCATCACAGACAGAAACTTTCCCTGAGGTTGGAAAAATAGGACAATATTTCAAAGAGACAGTCTATTCCATTTTGAATAAGTTAGCCAGCCATCTGAGGCACAGAATCTCATTAGCATCTCAGTTCTTAATTAGACAGAGTATATATTATATTGTAGTACATTATATTATATTACAAAAATTAGGAGATGACTTTATAAACATATATACACATATAATACACATATATGTATGTGCACATATGTATATTATATATATATATATATATATATATATATTTTTTTTTTTTTTGGCAGCACTGGGGTTTAAACTCAGAGCCTCATGCTTCTGGGCAGGTACTCTTACTGCTTGAGCCCCTCCACCAGTTATGTCAAATAACTACAGATATATATACAAACATATGTATGTCTGTAAAGTTCTTCAATTCTCTTCACATCACAGAACTCTCACCTTTTTCCTCCTTCCCCCCTCACTGATCTTCCCAACAGTCCTGCTTTATACTTAAGTCCCACTATTATTATTATTATTACTGAGAAATTATCTTTTTAAAATTAATTTGGGGAAAGAAAAGTAGCTCTGACCTAATGATAAATTGTTGAAGAGTCCAGTGTCCTAGGACATATAATATCATGCCTTTTCTTCTCCCAAATTCTATTCATCCCCTCCACAAGAGTCTTCTAAACAGGTGCTATATGTCCAAGTGCATTAACACTGAGCATTTTCCAAATGAATGCAATAAATCCCCATAGAGGCTAAAACAACAATAACAAAACATGGTATTAATTTACACGTATGGAAGCCATGCCACAAACAGTCATTATTTCACTTTGTTTTTATTGCTCAAGGTAAATCTAGTCTCGTTGATCAGTAATAACTGAAATGAGATGGTGAAGTATAATGGAAATAATACCTGACGGGTAGATTAGAAATATGTTTCATGACCTTGGACAAGTCACTTTTCTTTGTGCCTTAGTTTCTCATCTGTGAAGTCAGGGAGATAGTCTGAAAAACTTCTACAGAGATTTTCAGACCCTAAATTAAAAATTCTATGACTTTAAACTATACTTGCAATATATACTTTATAGGGATATGATGGATATTTATAACAATGACTTTTTAATTAGGAGGCAAAACTTAACAAACCCTCAATTACATACTGTATTTAATTTGTACATATAAAAATCAAAACCTCAAGATAATTGGTTTCACTTAAATGTTCATTCATTTCCGTATTCTCAGCCAGCTCCATGCCCATTTCATTTATGACATAGCTTAGACCTATTTTCTACGTATCCACCAATGAAAATTTACAAAGGGGAGTTCTTTCTAGAATTTACCCATTATGATTATAAGAAGAAATTATTTTGTTGTATCAGATGAGGAAAAAAATGATGTGAGTTTTACATGAGAAACTTCAAGTCTAATGGAGGAAGAAGGCAGGGTGTGGTTCTATTTGTTTAAAACTGTTTAACTTTCTAGGTCCAAGGAGTGATATGAATACCAAGAAGAATGATTTCCAGGAGGAAGAGAAACTTTTGATGGTTGGCCTAATAAAATAAAACTACACATTAGTGAAACTGAACTGGAAGATGATTCTAACGCTGCTGCTCACAGATGAGCCCTCCCGCTGGATCTCATCCAACCCCAACGGCTGTGCACACTGTAGCCACCATGTGTCATCTGCAAACCAGATAGTTTCTGTGTGGGAAAGACCAGCCAGCTTTCTTGGCCAAGCTGCTGCCATAAAACACACTAGTGAACTGGGTTTTCTTATTTTTAAAGGATATTCTGTTTTGCTGCACAGGACTGTCCAGTGCACTATCAGAAATGACTGCTCCATGAATGTTTTAGCAAAATCAGGTCACATTTTGTCAAGTTGTTTTGTGTCACTGCAAATCATTGCTTACAATGAAGACTTTTTTTAAACTACAAAATCTAAGCAAAAGAATATAAAGTACAGTTAGACACTCTCAGACATTAGGAATAATCCGTCTTTAACAACTTACATGCATCAGCTGCCTTTTGATATCGTCTGCAAAAAGCAAAGGCATCATGGGATCTCTTAAAAGAACTGGAGAACTAAATGTCAGAACTGCATTTTTACACTCAGCTAGAGAAATTCCTGCCTTGTATAAAACACCTACGTTCCAACACCTCATATTTGCTTTGGAGACTTACAAAGAGTTAATACAGCTTGTTTGGCATCAGATATCGGTATAATGGGCTTTTACTAAAGTAATTAAAATTTGTTTATAATTAATACAGATGAATTGGTTTCTGCACAATAATAGTTAGGAGATTAACAAAGGCCACATTTTGGCAACAAGACTACATTCTTTTCCAAGTGCTGTGGGACCTTATCCAAGGAACGTCTGTCCAATCCGGCTGATTCTTCAGAGATGCCATATGGCACAGCTATGCATTATGACTTTTTTTTCCTAAAAGGCAGCCATATGACATAACTGATCTTTAAAACGTTGTCAGAAGGCATTACCTGGGTAGGCTTCGAGCAGCTTTCCAAAACCTTAGCAAGCACAGGGGCTATTAATTATGAGCAAAAGAAATGTGCACGCGCACACTGGAAACTTGGCATTCATTCCTCCCTAGTCACGGCTGATCGTCTCTCAAGCAGTGCTAGCTGGGGAAGTCAGGAGCCTTCTAAAAAATGTCTAACAGTGCAAAAAGAACATATTCCGCCTTAAAACATACATCCAGAAATTTCATTGTAAAGCCTTTGCTCGTTTGACATAACATGGAGATATTTGCCACCTATGTGATTCACCATAATGTCCAATGTTTTACATGTATATAAACAGAAAGAGAGAGAGAGAAGTTAAAAATTTCAAAACAATGTTTAGGTACTATTATTGCAAGGAAAAGAATTTTTTGTTTTTTTGTGCAGTGGCAGTTGATTTGTATTTGACATTTACACTCTGTTTACTCAATTTTTAGATAGCAAAAAATGTAAATAGCTCAAATATTTTCTTTCTGATTTCCTCTGAAAATTAGGTTGTGTTGGCGGAATACCCATTGAAAATTTTTCAGTTTTGTATGTGCTTAGAACAAATTGGTTGCATTGGTTTCTGTTTTTGAATGCTGTCTACTGAGATTTGGAGAACCCTGTAGGATAAGAAGAATAGAGAAGAAATCTGTGACACCAGTTTGAGGAGTGGCCTCTGGATTCTGTGCCCCTGCCTCTTAGCCCACTGAGGATTTTTATCATTCTGATGTTGCTTATTGACTTCTCCATTTGGATCTTAAATCACTGTGTGTAAAATCAAACTCAAACTCTTCCTCCCAAAGTCTTCCTTTTCCATGTTAATGTCTCTTCCATCCTCTTGTTGATTAATTCAGAAGGGTTGGTAGTCATCTTTGGTCCCATGCTCCAGAATACCTTGTGAGATCCAAAATATACTCTAATTCACTTACTTCTTGCTACCTCTGTGGTTAAGATTCTAGTCCTATGCACTATTATCTTTCTTCTCTGTTATTGTAGTAGTCTTCTGTTGCCTTCTATTTCCTGTTGCCTATGATTTATTTCCAAGACAGCAGCCCCAGTGATCTTGTCAAAGTATCGGTTAGCTCATGTCATTTTCCTGATCCAACTCCTCCATTGGCTTCCCAACTCACTTGGATTAAAAGTCAAAATCCTTACTACACTTACAGGAGCCTTATGGAATTAGGTCTCCTGTTGGTTGTGTGAACTCATTCCCTATGCTCTGCCATTGGGTCACTCCTGCTCTATTTTCATTGCCTTAAACATGGGAAAGTACAGTATGCATCTTCTTCCTCAGCTTCTGCACCTTCTGTTTATTTTCAGTGGTGTTAAGAGTAGACTCCTACTGAGTTGTGAGAGTAGATTGTGAAATCATCAGGAACTGTGCCAGCTAGTTGTCAATACAGTGGTAGATGGAAATGAGCCAACATGGGAGTATTTACACCAAAGAAATTGGCAAAATCTAAAAATCTAGTAGGACTTGTCATCCTACAGAGAGACTCCTAAATATCTACTGGAATGTTACTCTCTTTCTGGAATGTTCTTCTGCATAAGCATCACCCTGGCTTCTTCAACTTCTTCAGGTCTTTACACAAAGACTTCATTAGTGTGACACTTTCTGACTATCCTATTCAAAATATAACTACCCCCTTAAATTCCTGTCTCTTATGTTCTCATTATTTTTCTCCACTAAACTTATAATTGATCAATGTATTTTTATCTTTAACTTACTTGTGTGTGGCCCTGCAATAGAAAACAGAACACTTTCAATACATCATGCCTTCTTTCAGAAGTGAGATCATGGTTACCAGTGCTCTAATTCACTGTATCATGCCTGAAGTTTTGTTTTTTGAATTATTTTCTTTTAAATAATTTTAATCTTATAAAATAGTTGAAGGAATAGTATTAAAAATGTTAGACACCTTTTACTAAGATTCAGTAGTACTTAACATTTTGCCAGTTTTTTCTATTTATCTTATATCTTTGTATCATCTATCTATCTGTCCTATCTATCTTATCTATCCTGTCTATCTATCTACCTATTTATCTATCTATCTAAATTCTTTCTATTTTTTCTTATCAGAAACATTGAGGTACTTTGCCTACATCATGATCTTTTTTCATGAACATCTTGTTTTTGTTTTTGTGTTACTGGGGATTGAACTCCAGGGCCTTAAGAAGTGCTATACCACTTGAGTTATGTCTCTAATCCCCAATTTTTATCTCTCTTCCCTTCCCTTCCCTCCTCTCCCCTCCCCTTCCCTTCACTTCTCTCTGCTTCCCCTTTCTTCTTCCCCCTTCTCCTCCCTTCCTCTCTTCCCCTCTCCTTCCCTTCTCTTTCCTTTTCCTCTCTTTCTCGCCCTCCCTCCCTCCCTTCCTTCCTTCCTTCCTTCCTTCCTTCCTTCCTTCCTTCCTTTCTTTCTTCCTTCTTTCTCTCTTTCTCCTTGCTTCCTTCCTTCCTTCTTTTTGATAGGGTCTCACTATGCAGCCCATGATATTAATAATCCTCCTGCATCTGCTTGGCCCATAAACACTTTCATTAAAATCTCTTCAAAAAAGTACATTCTCCTATTCAACTGCAGAATTCTGCTCAACCTTAGAAAATTTAACACTGATGAAATGATATTTAATTTGCACTCCATATTTAAATTTTTTCAATACTTTGTTCTCAAAATGTCCATTTAATAATTTCCTTACCTCAGTCCAGCATCTAGTCCAGCACTGTGAATTGTATCACATACATTGTTTTACAGGTTTTGATTCTTAACTGATGATTACACAATAATGATTTAAAATATTCTATTATACCACTGCAGGTGTGGTTCAAATGGTATAGTGCTTTCCTACCAACCTCAAGGACCTAAATTCAATTCCCAGTACCACCTAAAAAGAAAAAAAAAAGGTAAGTAAATAAATGCAAATAAAAATTCTTTTATCCCATCTACATGCATTATTTGACATTCTATTATAGGGAACATCTTTTCCCTTTTCTCTTATTTATTAAACAAATATTAAGTAATAGTTTTCACTTTATCTGATGGGTTACAGTCTATGATTGTCATTACTTTGATCCAAAATTTACTCAGTTGGTCAAGGAGAATCCTTTTTATTCAACTTGTTGTTTTCCTCATCATACTTATTTTAAATTAGCATATTGTAGAGGGGGATACATTGTGATATTTATGCATGTGCTTACAGTATATCTTATATTTACTCCCTCATTTAAATCAACTCTTATGTTCCCTTTTTCTTTTTTCTTTTGGTGGTACGGGGATTTGAACTCTCTTATGTTCTTTTGGCATGTAACTATCTTTTCTCTTCAGTTTTTCCTCACATTTTGCTATAACAAGATGTTTTTAAAATTTTCATTTTATTGGACAGGGGGAATGTTAGGATATTTACAAAATTGCTTACAATATATCTTAGTTAAATTCACCCCCTCCATCATTCTTCTTTATTCCCTCTCCCCTCTTTCTTAGAATAGATTCAACAGTTCTCATTTTTCCATTTTCATACATGAGTATATAACATTTCTACCTATTCACCCTTCTTCACCCTTTCCTTATATCCTCCCTCCTCCCACTGGTACCAACCCCTAGACAGGACCTGTTTTACCTTCCTGTACTATGTTTAAAAAAAAAAGACATTTTTGTTTGTTTAAGATATCTATACAGAGAGTTTCATTGTGACATTTCCATGTATATATGTATTGTATCCTGCATGGTTCATCCCCTCTATTTTTCTCCTTTCTATACTAGTCCTCTTTTTATGGTTATTCAGCAAGTTTACAAATTCTCTATTCATCCATAACAAGAGTTTTTTAAACTCATCTTGTACTTTTTCTGCTCTAGCTTGGAATCAGCCACTTTCAAAGGAGACCTGGTTACTTTTCATGGAGAATAGTGTTTGTAAACTTAAGATATGAACCCTGTATTTTTTTCATTGCTACTATATTATTTCTTCTATGCCTTTTCAGCAGACAGAATTGTGATAAAAAATTGCATACAAACCATACATTATGTACTTGTGTATGTACATACACTCACACACACATCTGAGTGCATACACTAAGATTTTTTGAACATCATATACATATACGTGTGATGTAAGAATCAGCTTAGGTCAGGTATTTTCTGTCAAAGAATTTCATCAATAATAACCGCCTTACTAACTCACTTCCCATACACTTGCTTCATGGACTCTGCTTAATATGATAAAAGTTTCTATTAAAAACAAAGCGGGTGGGGGTGGGAGGATGAGGGGGTTGGTTGAGGGCCCTTGTGGAGCAGCAGCAGCCTTGGTCCCTTCCTTACCAGTCCCTTCCTTACCAGACACTTCCCTCTCTGGACTGAGAAGGGAATTGGAGAAATGTAAACAGGATATCCAAAACCTTACCTTCCTCCCCAGTGAAAAATGGATCTCAGACTCTATACCATCTCTGAGGGGTTCCCTTAGGAGTGGAGGAATTGGGTTTGTTAACACCCCTCTCACTAGCTTGGAGGTGAGAAATTTAAAAAGAAAATTGAGGTCTCTACTAGAAGATCCACATGGGATGTTGGATCAACTTGACCAATTCCTTGGCCCGTAGGTTTTTACTTTTTTCTTTTGGTACTGGGGCTTGAACTCAGGACCTTCACCTTGAGCCACTCTACCAGCCCTATTTTTGTGAGGGGTTTTTCAAGATAGGGTCTTGTGAAGTATTTGCCCATGCTGGCTTTTAACCGTCATTCCTCTTGGTCTCTGCCTCCAGAGTAGGTTTATAGGCCTGAGCCACCAGTGACCAGCAGCCCATATATTTATACATGGGCTGAACTAAGGTCCATTTTGAGCATCTTGTTCTCTGGGGAGGAACAGGAATGATAAGGGGGGTAGCCATGATGGCTTGGGAACGTAAACATCCTCTGGGTCCTAATGTCCTCTTTGCCGACATAAAGTTTCCCAATAGGGAGCCCCAACAGGATAAGCATTATGCTATTCACCAGGGTTACGTGAGAACTCTCAGAGATTCAATTATAAAGGGAATCTGGGAAACAGTTCCCCAACCTCAACCAGGCAAAGAGGAAGCCCCAGCTAAATTCTGAAATAGGTTAAAAGAGCAGATGAGAAAACACTCAGGACTAAATGTGGAGGACCCCCTAGGACAAGGCATGTTAAAACTTCATTTTGTAACAAACAGCTGGCAAAAAAAGTTACAAAAAAAGTTACAAAAATTCGATAACTAAAAAGATAAAAATATGGAAAACCTGTTAAGGAAAACTCAAAAGGTTTATTTAAGGTGAGATAAAAAACAAACAAAAAAACCTGGCCCAAATAATTCTGTACACCATACAGCAAGAGACTTACAGTGGGCCTACAGGGAATGTGAGCTCCCCAAGGAGGATGTCAGAAAGGGCAATATCCCAAAGGAAAACTAAGGGAAAAAGGGAAAAATAAATGTTAAAATGTGGCAAGCAGGGGCATTTCAAGAGAGAATGCCCAAATTAAAAAAAGGGGGAGCAGGTGATACCCCTTATGTCATTCAATGAAGACTAGGAATGTCAGGGGCTCTTTTATTTTAAGGGATCCTACCAAGAACCCTTGATAAATTTAGAGGTAGAATTTAAACTAAATAAAATAACATTTTTAATTGATTCTCAAGGCAGCTTGCTCATCTTCAGCTTTCCATTTTCCTTGAATGCAGTTGTCATCTGATAGCTTATTAGGTTCTGGAGTGAAAGGAAATAGATTCCATGTCCTTTTGTTCAGAGACTAGACAGACAAAAGTAGTCTTTCTCTTTGTTCCTGAAGCAGGAACCAGTCTCTTGGACTGAGACTTTATGTCAAGATTGGGGATAGGATTTAACTTACATCAAAAACAGACTCAGGTATCTCTCAACCTGTTATCTCTGGAGGAAGAGCAACAAATTCTTCTGGAGGTCTAGATTAGAAACAAAAACTGAGAAGGACTGAAAGTTCCTCCAATTCACATTAAACTGAAAAGAGAGAAACTGTCAGGAGAAAACAGTATCCAATTCTCCTAGAGGAAAGGCTAGGATTGCAACCTATCATTGAGGGACTACTCAGGGAGGGATGGCCTTCTTGAACCTGCATGTCCCCTGACAACACTCCAGTCTTCTTAGTTAAGAAGCCTGATGGCTTTTTTGGATTAGTCCAGTATCTAAGGGCCATCAACCAAATTGTGCAAAGTAGACACCCACCCAGAGGTTCCAAATCCCTATACCTGCCTTAGCAAGATACCACATGATCATAAATGGTTAAGTGTGGTAGACTTAAAGGATGCCTTTTGGGCCTGTCCCTTAGCTGCAGAAAGTAGAGATTTCTTTGCCTTCTAATGGAAAGAACCCCAAATGGCAAAAAAAAATACCAATGGACAGTTCTGCCTCAGGGATTCACAGAATCCCCTAACGTGTTTGGACAAATTCTTGAACAACTGTTGGAGATTTTTTTAAATCCCCACAGATTAAGTTACTTCAACATGTAGATGATTTGTTAATCTCAGGGGACAAAAAAGGGGGGAGGTGATGGAAGCAACTATTGCCTTGCTTAGTTAGCTGGGTCAACAGTGACTGAGAGTGTCAAAGCCCAAACTACAGTTTGTACAGAAGGAAGTTAAATACTTGGGACATCTTATTAGTAAAAAAAATTGGAGACTAAGCCTTGAGCAGATTTCTGGAGTAATTACTATGCTTCTACCAACTACTAAAAGGGAGCCAAGGAAATTCTTGGACCTTATTGGATACTGTAGATTATGGACAGATTCATATGCCCTTAAGACAAAGAGGTTTTATCTTAAACTTTTAGATAAAGAATCTGACCCTCTTCTTTAAAAATCAGACAAATTATAGTCCCTAGACACCCTAAAGCAGGCCCTTATCCCTGCCACAATGCTAGCTCTGTCCTCTTTAGAAAAGCCATTTCAACTATTTATAACTGTTAATAAGGGTCCTAAATGGGGAAACTACCTCTCCAAGATCTTAGATCCAGTCTCAAGGAGGTGGACAGAATGTGTTCAATTAGTTGCAGCCACTGCTCTTCTAACAGAGGAGAGCAGAAAATTGACCTTTAGGGGAGCTGTGATTGTAAACACACCTCATCAAGTGAGAACAATCCTTAACCAGAAGGTAGGGAGATGGTTAACTGACTCAAGGATTTTAAAATATGAGGCCATTCTGTTGGGGAAGAATGATCTGATGCTCACCTCAGATGATTGCCTACACCTGGCTAAATTCCCGGTGGGAAGACAATCCTCAAGTCTTATTAAACATTGCTGTCTAGACCTGATAAAGTACCAGGCCAAGGTGAGACCAGACCTACAAGAGATTCCCTTTGAGACCGGTGATGAGTTCTTTGTGGCTAGTTCTTCCCTGGGAATTAAAAAAGAGACATAATAGATACTCAGTGATAGATGAAACTCACTTAATTGTAATGAAATCAGGCTGATTACCTAGTAATTGGTGGGCTCAAACTTGTAAATTATTTGCACTTAATCAGGCCCTAAAACTTTTAGAGAAAAGGGAAGGAACTATCTATACAGACTCCAAATATACATTTGGAGTAGTACACATGTTCAGAAAAATTTAGACCAAATGAGGTTTGATTAACAGTAAAGGAAAAGATACTGTTCACAAGGAACTTATCACTCAAGTCCTAAAAATCTTAATGAAACCTGAAAAAATAGCAGTAGTTCATATACTGGGACATCAAAAAGTGCAAAATATGGAGGCCCAAGAAAATAAAATGGCAAATGAAGCTTTTTTACAATTAGAGATACCCATTTTCTATTTCACCTCAGTCATACTTCCCCCTTCCATTGTCCCTAAGTTTTGTCCTCAAGAGGAAAAATGATTATCAAAACTGGGGGCTTCCAAAACTCCTGAGGGAAAACGGGTTTTACCTGATGGTAAAAAAAAAAAAATGCTCACCAAACCAATAATGAAAAAAAAAATGTCTCATCTACATAAAGGAACTCATTGGGGACCTCGGGCTATGCGTGATGTAATCTTAAGGAAATACAGATGTATAGGAATATAGACCATAGCCAAACAAGTAATGAGAGTTGCCTGATCTATAAAAAGATCAATAAGCAAGCTTTAAAAAAACAGCTCCTAGGCAGAAGGAACCCAGGATTAAGACCATTTCAAAGGTTCAGGTCAATTATACCAAGATGCCCAAGGTAGGGTGACTGAGGTATCTTCTGGTTACAGTAGATCATTTGACTAATTGGGTGGAGGTCATTCTGTTGCCCAGTGTCATTGCCCATAATGTGACCAAGGTGTTATTGAAATCCATAATTCCAAGATTTGGGTTAATAAAAAATATAGACTCAGACAATGGGAGCCATTTCACAGCCATCTTCATCAAAAATCTTACTCAAGCTCAAGATATGTCTTGGGAATATCACACTCCCTGACACCCTCCATCCTCTAAAAGGGTAAAAACAATAAACCAAACTTTAAAGAGACAAATAACCAAACTAATACTAGAGACCAAGCTTCCATGGACCAAATGCCTTCCTATACCACTCCTCCAAATTAGAACAGCCCCTAAAAAAGACATTGGCCTGTCTGCATATGAGATGTTATATGGGTTACCCTATTTAGGAAGATCTTCAGAACTCCCCACTATGGAGACAAAGGACCAATTTCTTAAAAACTACATACTGGAGTTTTTCTTAATTTTACTTTCTCTTAGGCTACAAGGTCTTTAGCCCAGACTCCTCCACCTACATTCCCAGCTCACTCCTACAGACTTGGAGACTACATTCTAATAAAAATGTGAAAGGAGAGCAAACTCGAGCCCACCTAGGAAGGACAATATCATGTCTTGCTTACAACTGAGAGCTCTCCAAATGGCAAAATGTGGTTGGACCCATTATACCAGAGCCAAGAATTCTCTTGATCTGAGCCAAGGAAAACAATGAATGGCCACTCCACATGTGGACCCTATAAAACTGACTATAAAAATGCTATGAGAGCCTGCCTGGTAATCTTAGGTGCTATCTCTTGTGCTCAGACTGCACTACCTATTCCTTATAAAGATTTTAAATGACTTCTTGCTATCCAAGATAGGCTATAACCTATAAATTTGGTTATAAATATTGCTAAGTTCTCCTAACCCTCAGGTTATCTGCTTTGATGCCTATCTAGCCTTATCTTGTGGGGATTTAAGTTATCAAAGGCAATTATCCCAAGATGATAAATATTTATGTCCAAAAGGGGACACCTCTACTAATGGGTAGTCCCTTGTCTGGACTGGGATGATGTTTGTTGAACCACCCAGTCTCAGGGATGGACTGCTGACCCCAATGCTCCTAGCCCTTTGAAGGGTCTAGCCCCTCTAAAACAAACAAACAAAAAGTCTAATTAAAGGTATCCCATCCCAAAATCACCCACATCACCAATGTAATCCTCTCCTACTGATCATCCTTAACCCAAAGGCTGCTTGGGAGAACCCACAGGTTGCACCCTGCACTTATGGAATAGGCATCTCAGTCTCCTGGTTTGACCTCATAGGCAAACTCAAAATCCAAATTGGAGAATCTTCCCAATCCTCCTTTGTATCCTCAACCTACTTTACCACCCCGACTCCAGAGGAGCATAATGGGAAAAAGCTATTAAACAATGTGAAAAGCTTCATGTAACAGTACTAACTAGATACAGAGAGAGAAATGGCTAAAATAGACAAAATATTCTGTATGTTCCTTAAATAATATAAATTGTTATGCTTGCACTGCAGGTAGACTGGAGACTCAGGTGGTCTCATTCCCACTAGGATGAACCTCAGACACTAAGAGTTCAACACACATGGCATCTCTGTATCAGGAGGATTTGGCCTGAGGAAATGAGTTTTGCAAGACATTGTCATTTCTGTTTCCAGTGGTAAAATGTCCAATACAGAAGCCCCCTCAAACCATCAGGCCCTCATCCCCTGACACCAACTATATATCATGCCTCTCTAGGTATGGGGAGTTGTTGACGTTCATGGGTAATCTGACCTGCTGTAATGAAGGCCAATCATTCAATGAGATAAGCAACCAAAATGCATTGGCCAAAGCCCCAACCGGATGTCTAGTGGTACTGCGGAAGCCCTTTGTTTGAGATTCTCCCCCAAATTGGAGTGAAACTTGTGCTTTCGGTCAATTGGCTATCCCTTTCATCCTGGCATTTCAACAACCCAGCCAGTCAAAAAGGATACTCAAGTCCCAAAATAAAAAAAGTACAGAAAGGATGACTCGAGGTGGGTCATCTGACCCACATGTTTACATAGATACCATTGGAGTTTCCCGAGGGGTCCCTGATAAATTCAAGGATAGAAATCAAGTAGTAGCAGGCTTTAAGTAGGTACTATTCTGGTGGTCCATAGTCAATAAAAATTTAGATTGGATCAATTATGTCTACTATAACCAACAGAGATTTGTTAACTATACTAGAGATGTCATCAAGGGAATAGCAGAGCAATTAGATGCCACAAGCCAAATGGCATGGGAGAAGAGATTAGCACTAAACATGATTTTAGAAGAAAAGGGAGGAATTTGTGTAATGATAGGAGCTCAATGCTGTACTTTCATCCCCAACAATACTGCCCCTGTTGGCACCATTCCAAAGGCTTTACAGGGATTAACTACTCTTGCCAATAAACTTGCAGAAAATTCCAGAGTAGATAACCCATTGATAGCTTGATGGAACAATGATTTAAAAAGTGGAAAGTCATGATGGTATCCATTTTCACTTCCCTGAAAATTAATTGTGTTAGGTGTAATGACCACAGCAGGGTGCTATATCATTCCATGTATGAGAGGGCTTGTCCAAAGATTAATTGTGACCGCACTCACCAACACACTCCCATCTCTTACCCAGACACAATCGAACAAAAAAGTCAATTAATGCTAGCTAAGTTTTAAAAAACAAAGTGTAAATAAAAGAAAAGGGGGAAATTGTAAGAATCAGCTTAGATCAAGTCTTTCCTGTCAAAGAATTTAATCAGTAATAACTACCTTACTAACTTGCTTCCCATACGCTCACTTCATGGACTCAGCTTTATATGATGAAAGTTTCTATTAAAGACAAAGGGTTGTTATCATCAGCTGGGCTGGGGCAAGAGTTCTGCTAATGCCCTAATTCTGGACCTGATAACAAAAAACAGTTATTGAATCCCTGAACTTTTAAACTTCTTTGTTCCAAAAGCCCCCTCCCAACCTGACCCTTTTTTATTTAGCCAACCATGTAGACTGTGAGCCCCAAATTGCCCAATCCAGGGACGGTATGTCATCAGATAAAACTTCTGTGGACTTCCTGCCCAGGTGCTTGCTTTCAGACTTTCTGGTGTGCACCCTCCTGCAGAAGTAAAATTTGCCTTGCCTCTTGACTTCTGAGTAGTGTTGTGTCTCTTGTGATACCCCAATATACTAAAGATATTTCTAACAGTGAGTATAAAATTATGAGTTAATGATAATTCCAAATTATCACCAAAATATTCTTCCTTATCTTCCAATGTTACTTATTTTTTCTTTCACAATGGGAAAGACACTAACATTGAAGAAGGATATTGACTCCTTATGGTCAATCCTATAATCTGTACAACATAGCTCGGGAAAATTTTTCTACTCAAACTGGTAGAGGAACAAAAAGTCATCCTTCTAGGTCGTGTTCAAGATTTGTTTGAAGTTATTTTTTGATTTTGAAATAAGGATTTATAATTAAAATGTTCAAAAAGCTACTTGGTTAGTATTTTTCTTACTGTTTCAAAGTGGATTTTTATTGTTGTTTTTGAGACAGGATCTCACTATCTTATGCTGGTCTTGAATTTATTGTCTTCCTGTTGCAGCCTCCCACATACAGGGATTATAGACATGTACCAACACTCCTGGATTTGTTATTTCTTTGAACTATAGTTAGGTTCTTTCATTTCTGTTTGTATACATTTGATGTTGTTTCTTCATTCTTGTTGATTTAATTTAAAATTTTGAATATGCAAAACATTAGTATGGTTCAAAAAGTCAAAACTACACACAAAGTTCTCACTTAGAGAATTGTCTTTCCCATTCCTTTCACTCCATTGTCAACTATCCTGTGTAAGAAAGCAGTTTCAACGAGATGCTGGTGGTTTATGTCTGTAATACTAGCTAGGAAGCCAGCCCCAGGCAAATAGCTTGAGAGACCCTATGTTGAAAATACCCAGTACAAAATGGGTTAGCAGAGTGGCTCAAGCAGTAAAGCACCTGCCTAGCAAGTTTGAGGCCCTGTGTTTAAAGTCTAGTGCCACACACACACACACACAAAAGCAGTTTCATTAGTTTCTTGAATTATCCTTTCTGTTTTTGTTTCTTTCCAAAATAGACAGATAAATGGTTATTTATTAAAAGTTCTTCCTTCTTTATACAAAACATAGTATATCTTGCATACTGTTTTTCGTATTTGTGGGGGGAGGCAATACTGGGGTTTGGACTCAAGGATTTATGCTTGCTATGCTTGAACTATGTCTCCAACCTGGTTTGGGTTTTTAACAATATGCCCTAGAAACCACTCAAAGGTAGTTTGTTTAGATATTTCCATTTATCTTTAATAATTGCATAGTATTTATATGAGCCATAGTTTATTTAACCAATCTACTGGCTATGGGCATTGAGTTTGTTTCCAATATTTTGTTATAATAGTTGGTACTACAGTCATTAAATGCTAAATTTTAAGAGGTTAGTTTTCTTAGTTTAAGATAATTATCAAAATGTGAATAAGCCAGAAAACTATAACTCTTGAGGTGATTTTTCAATCATTTATATGGGAATGAGTAATAGAACAGCTTTATTTCATTCCTGAAGATGTAAGAAACATAGCAACACACCGATTCACAGAGTGTGGAAACTTGTGTCTCCACGTAGGGGCAGGGAAGGAATCCACTGAGGAAGCATTTAGGGTAGAAAAAATGAAGCTGATGAGGCAAATTTCTTCTATTGTCAAGTTGGATTGAAGCTCTGTTTGTATTTTGATGTTTCTTTCATTCAAAGATGCTTATAGGGAATTTGTCTTTTGTTAATTTCTGCTTAAGACCCTGGGATACAGCCACGGGCAAAATATTCGAAGGCCCTGTCTTCCAGGAGTTTAAGTTCTATTGCAGACACAGATCAGAAACAAGACTGTACACTAGTAAATAAATATGCGACTTTGGGTCGAGCGTATCTACATTGAGAAGACACTGACACAGAGGAGGGAAGGGAACGTTATTTTAAATTGTAGAGGACAAAAATATACAGAGATATTTTGGGAAATAGTGTTCCAGGCAGAAAAAAGAAGGGCAAAGGTACTAAGGTAGGAATACTCTTGATGGATTATAGGAACTTGAGTTCAGTGAAAGAGAAGGGGTCTTCAAAGAGGAGAGAGGAAATTTGGATTTTGTTGTAAAATTATGGGCAAGCCATAGAAGGATCTAAGCGGATATTCCAATTTTCCTTCCTTCCTTCCTTCTTTCCTTCCTTCCTTGCTTCCTTCCTTCCTTCCTCCCTCCCCCTCTCCCTCCCTTCCTTTTTTCCTTCTTTCCTTCCTTCCTTTCTTCCTTTCCCTTTCTTATCATGCCTACAATGTGAAGAAAAAAATGCAAGGACAAAAGTGGGAGCAGCAGTTACATGTCAAAGACCAGATTAGAGAAAGTGGTGGCTTGGGTTAAGGTGGGCACACTAGCTAGTGATAAATAATCATAGTTAAGATACATTTCAAAAATAGAATCCAAAGGACTTGTCAGTGGATTGTAGAGGGTGAGAGAGGAAATCCAAGATAATTCCTAGACTGTGTGTGAATTTAGTCCATGGAAAGTTATGATTGTGGTTTCTCACAAGCCCTCAGAGACATAGCCCTGTCTAACAGTTTTCTGTCATCACAGCACAGTTAATTAGAGCCTGGTTGACTTATTTCATTTTTGCTAGATACAGAGATTTCCTTAAAAAAAAAAGTGGGAATTTTGTGTGCAGGAAGAAACATGTAAGCTATGAGAACAAAATTTTTTTCTTGAAAATGACCTATGTTGAAAATCAAACCAGTTCATAATGGTTCAGTAATTGTGTAATTTAGCCAATGAGTACTAAGTACCCACTGCATATCAGGCACTGTGCTGGGTATTGGGATGTACTATAGGACCATACTGATGGTCTCCAAGGTAGAGACCAAATTCACTTCTTCCATCCTGAATGAGTGCAAACCCAGTATTAATCATGCAATATGCTCCACCTTTATTAGTTCTAGATTATTTATCTCATGGCAAAAATTAATGGCTCATAACTAAATTAATTTACACTAATATGTGATGGCCAGTTTTGTTAGTGATATTTACTTCAAATTAGAATGGACGAATTTATTTTGTAGAACTTCCTTTTCTAGTGTCTCTGTAGAGGCTAAAGAACACGAATTCTCAACTAGATATTTTAGGACCATTATTTCTTCAGAATTTGACTTAAAAAGGAGCAAATTTAAAAAAATCAAAACAAAAAATTTAAAAATGACTTAATTATGAGTAATAATCATTCCCCTTGAACATTTAGAAAGATATTAGAATTTCCCTGCTTTCGTGGAACACATGAGGTTGTGTTACGGTATGAATATGAGTTGTCTCTTACAAGCTCATGTAGTGAAGGCTTGGTCCCTAATTTGTGGTGCTATTTTGGGAGGTGCTGGAAACTTAAGGAGGTGGGGCCTTACCTGGAGGAAGTAGGTTCTCGGGGCTATATCTTACCTAGATAAAGCACCTTCCTGTCTCTCTCACTCTGCTACATGCTCCTTGTCATGATATTTATCCTCACCACAGACCCAGAAGCAACAGAGCCCAGGACTAACAACTGAAACTCCTGAAACTGAACCAAAACAAATTTTTCCTCCTTTTAAAGTTGTTCTCTAAGGCATTTTTGGTTTTTGGCAGTACTTGGATTTGGACTCAGCGCCTCCAACTTTCCAGGAATGCACATTACCACTTGTAACATGCCCCAGCCCATTTGGCTTTAGTTATTTTTTATGTAGGTTCTTGTGCTTGTTGCTAAGGGCTGGCCTTCACCCTAGATCCTTCTACCTAAGCCTCCCGAGTTACTAGGAAAACAGATGGGCACCACCATTCTAGGCTTGTTTGTTGAAGTGGAGTCTTGTTAACTTTTTGTGTAGGCTGGCCTCAAACAATGATCCTCCTGACCTCTGCCTCCTGAGAAACTGGGATTATAGGTATGAGCCACAGAACCCAGGTATTTTCTCTCAGTGTCAGAAAGCTAATTAACACAGATTGCAATAACTGAAGATGGATTCCATGTCACCTTGCATGTTTGGAATATAAATGTTCATGTTCTTTATTGTAGCTGTTGACTCCAATGTGGATATTTGGGTTGATTTATATACAGGACCTCTCATGAACTGAAACAGTGGTTGTCAAAGTGTGTTTCCTATAGCAACAGCATCAGCATTGCTTGAGAACTTGTTAGAAAAGAAAACTTGTATATATATACACAATGGAATTCTATTCAGCCATAAAGAAGAATAAAATTATGCTGTTTGCAGTAAATGAACGGAACTGGAAAACATCATGTTAAGCAAAGTGAGCCAGACTCAAAGGTCAAAGGTCACGTTTTACCTCATATGTGGAGGCTAGATCTATAAGTTAAATGTATGTATAGGTACAAAGAGGGATAGGGACACATATCTTGGCTTCCTTCTTCATTTCCTCTTTGTGTTAGTACCTCCCATTGTCCAGGCCAGGAGGATACTCTTCACTATGGAGACTGACATACACAGCCTACAGGTGCTGGTTCATTATGACACAGGGTGAAGGAAAGAAGGCTGCAGAACAAAGAGGGCCAAGAGCCCAGCTGCAGCACCTGTACATTCTAGGGGATTTAAAATAATTCTCTAATGGTCTACAGGGGCTATTCTTGGTACCTGTCATTTGCAGATAAAAGTTGGGAAATATTTTCAACTTGCACAATCTATGAGAAGTCTGGGCAAATTAAAAACAGGGAGTATCACAGGGAAAATAAAAGTTCCAATTTATTTTTCATTCTGTCATTGTAATACATTTGTATTTCCTCCTAAATGAATGAGATATTTAGCATGAAAAGATGTTCATGTGCAAATAGAATAGGTGGATTAATTATGCCACATTTACTATCAATTCATTTTTTAATACTGAGTACAGTGATTTAAGCTTTCAAAAAGCTAAGCACTCACACAAATCATGTCTCTGGAGACTGTGTGCTTTGTGCTGATCAATAATTATTCTGTTAATTATGGAGATATAGGGAATATTAGGCCATTTATAATTCTGCATGCACAAGACAACTCTTTAGAGCTGAAAATACCTTTCTGTTTAGGTTGGCTTAATGTTCTGGAAGGTGATTAGAACATATCCTCAATTTATCTTTTGACAAATACTATTTTCTTATTTCTCTACCAAGAATATTTTGATTTTGAAAGAATAAAAACTAAAAATCACTATGAACCTAGATAAGTTTTTTTCCTATTGGGTTTATAACTACATTACAAATGTAATCTGTGGAGGGATCTTTTATTCATTCAATAAATATTTAGTGTGTGCTTATCTAGTATAAAAAATTATTGAGGGGAGGAGGGATGAAAGAGAGCAGTGGAGGTGGTGAATTCAAGTATGATATATTTGATACATTGTAAGAACCTTTGTAAATACTCCGGTGTACCCCCACCAACACAACAATAATAAAAAAATTGTGAAGGATAAGAATTTTAACAAGAATGAAGCTTGCATATAGAGAGAGCAAAACCAAGGATGGATTTTGAACAGCATCTGGTCAAGGAGGTTCCAATTGTTACATTTGTAACC
Organism: Castor canadensis; assembly: GCF_047511655.1. Taxonomy (NCBI): domain Eukaryota; kingdom Metazoa; phylum Chordata; class Mammalia; order Rodentia; family Castoridae; genus Castor; species Castor canadensis. Next base: position 153,872,736 of record NC_133388.1, read on the forward strand.
TTATCTTTAAATTAGGTCTGAGTTTAATCACTGGTCTCTTTCCTCACCCACCATAAAGGTCATGCCCAACACTCTTATAATAAAAGACAGGTTAACTAGAGAAAAACCAAACAAGTTTACTTAATCAAAATTTTATAAGACACAGGAGACTTCAGAAATAAAAATCCCAAATCTAAGGAGAAGTATATTTATGTGTTTGCTGGGAATGAACAGCCATGTAGAAATGTGATTGGGGAAAAAGATCTAATGGTAATACACTGAAGCCAGAAACCCAGCAAGGCCCGTCTGCTCAGAATCTTCTTAGTTTCTGCCTCCTCCTGGGCATAGGGCCAGGCCCTTTTGGAATAAGGAGCTTCAAGGAAGAAAGGAAAGTGGGATCTTTCTAGATCTTGTGGCTGTTATTTGTTTTTGAGACAAGGTCTCACTACATAGTCAAGGCTGGATTTGAACTTGTAATCCTCCTAGTCAGCCTCCCAAGTGCTGGGAGTATAGGTGTGTGCCACCACACCTGGCTGGGTTATAGTTTTCATAACATACCTTGAGAGAGAGGAATTCTGGTTCCTAAGACTTGCTTCATGGGGGAAGGTGGGGCAGAAAACAGAGAGAGAGAGAGAAAGAGAGAGAAAGAAAGAAGAGAGAGAGAGAGAGAGAGAGAGCTGCTTCTGACGGCTTCAGCTCAAATTACTCAGCATGCCACACTTTGTAGAATCATTTTCCAAGCCCCAAGAGTTAGCAGATGGGAACTGAGAGGTAGCAAGGCCAGTTCATGTTGGTTTCTATAGGTCAAGGTAAGCACTCCAATTTTTTGTTCTGTGTGTGATGGAAAGTGAAGGAGTAGATTTTTTGACTTTGGTTTTCAATGGACCTGTCTGGCTGCTTAGTGGAGAAGGAGCTATAGGAGGCCTGGGTAGAGGGTGGTTACCAGGGGACAGAGCTGCTAGGTTGGACTACCTTCACGGTGATAAAATGGTGAAAATGGAGAGGTTTGGGACACACTGTCAAGGTGGGTCCAATAGGATTAGCTGACCTGTGGCTTGAAGGATTTTGCTTTGAGAAACTGGCACATTCTGTTGTGGAATATAGACACTGGCAGAGGAAAAAGGCAGCAAGCAAATAATCCCAAATGTATTGCAGTTCCTGATTTGATGGGATTGGAGATGAAGGAATGCATTTCCAGGAAGTAATATTTAAGATGGAACCTGATAAATGAGTGAAAGTGGGGTGCAATGTGGGTGTGTGTCCAAGGGGTGGAAAGAGGTTGGGAGCATAATTTTAATATCTGCAAAGATCTGGAGGCAAGAATGTACTTCAAAGCACATGCAACTATGGAGTAAACTCAGCGGGAGAATCCAACCTACCTCATGCATTTGTAGCTCCTCTATCAGTGCACAAGTTTTTTCCAAACTCACATATATCAAAAATCTTTTGTTTTTCATTTACCAAAATTCTAATAATAAGTTCTGTTTATAGAGAGTGCTCATTTAAAAATTTTTTTACCTTTGAAAAATAAGAAGAAAAATCAAGGAATAACCTACCTCGTATATCTACCACCTAGAATTGATGTCTATTAATCATACCAGCTTACATCCTTTTTTTAACAAATAAGAAATTAAACATACAGCTAAAATCTTCTTAGCCACCTCCACTCCACACCATTCACCCTCTTTATATCCAACAGAAGAAATCACTCACATGAATTTTATGTCTTTTCCTTTAGCTGACTTTATTATGTTTTTATCTATACATATAAAATCATGTCTATACATAGACCAAAAGTTTTTTTTGTGTGTATGTTGCTGGGGACAGAACCCACAACTTCACATATGCTGGGCAAACATCATGTCACTGAGTTACATTTCCAGTTCAACAGAGTGTTTTTATTTTTAGTGAGTTTTTAAAATTTATGCTACTTGTACTACTCAGCATCTTATTTTTTATTCTCTTTAGTTTATAGTACTATGTCATGACTTCTTGGCTTGTTCTTTATTAATTGACTTCCTACTGTAGAAATTGAAAATATTATCTGTTTTCTACCTTTATCCATACCACCTTTATAGAAATTTGTGCTTACTAATTTTATTAGTTGTGAAATGCTGTCTACAATTGAGCATTTATTTTTTTCCCTTTCTTGTAGATGTTTTACTTTCCCTGGAGTTACTGATTGCTTTTTGTTTGTTTGTTGGGTTATTGTGTGTGTGTGTGTGTGTGTGTGTGTGCATGTACCTATCCCTAATCTAACTACAAACTATCATTCAGTTGACTATTCTCACGGTTCCAGCTTGTCAGGAGTTCTGCCTATTTTATTTCTGCAGGAATTACTTTGGAGGCTTTCAACTGTTCAATTCTGGCTTGTAGTGTCTGCATCTAGTATACAACTATCATTCTGGGTCTCCACTTGCCATCTTCATCTTCTTTTGTTCCCTCTTCCTGTAGGACACCTGTCTCCCTGAATCCCCTGTCCTTTTCTTTTTTATTTCTATGACTTCCTTGTTTGAGTGATGCTATTATTATTTAGCTACATTAGGAGAAAATGCATAGGATATATTTTAATAGTTTATGTGATTTATTCTTTTTTATTTTTATTTTTGATATGCTTTATTCTTGTCTATATTTGTTACAAGTATTTGTGTAATTCTTTGCTCCTCTGCTGTATTACTGGAAGCTCTTTGAAAGCAGATTTCCTTAGTCATTCTTGTTGCTGAACAGAGTGAGAAGTTAATTAAAAATAAGAACAAATAGGTAAATGCTGAAAGGACACTCTGTGATTATCAATATCCATGTTTGGACACAAATCATGAAACAAACTGTCATCAAGACATTTCCAAACAGCTGTACAGATGGCATCATGGACTACCTCTCTAGGTATTTGATGGATACTCTAAGTATTCATATGGATGTTTGATGTACATAGACATCTAGGCATGTTTCCAGATTTTATTTAACATTTGAAATTTTCCACTTCAGTGAATTTTTACTATATAGTATTTTATTTTGCTTATATACAAGCAACAGAATTTACAAACAATATTTTGAAGATTTTTACTTAGAAATTTGTGAGTCTATTTCAATTTGTGTCTGACAGGACTGATGAAGAGATTAAGAATAGAATTCATGGGGTAAAGAAAATGAGAGTACTTTTGCTTTTAAAGTTTTAGGTGGGGGGTGCGAATTCAACTGTGATATGTTGTAAGAACTTTGGTAAATGTCACAATGCACAATAATAATTAAAAAAAAGATAAATATAAGTTAAAAAATTGGGGGGGATGTTAAAAAAAGCTCTTAGGTGGATGTTGGAGTCACCTTAAAAGGGGACAGAAGGATCCAAGATGGTAACTAGAGTGCAGAAGCAGACAGCATGAGCTCTGTAAGTCAAAAATTTTGCTGAGATGCTGTAGCCACACCTGGCAGAAAAAAAGAACCAAGAAGATTAAGAACTTCAACACCTTGAACTCCCAGCCCATACAAAGCTTCTCCACACCACATTACACTGACAAAGCAGGAGGGCTTCTGCACTGCCAGATGTCAGCTCCAAACCTGCTTGGTGAGCAAATAAGCGATGTGGTATTCCCACAGCCACCCCTGGGATAAACCAGCATAGCTCTCTGGGCAGACTGACCCCCCCATCCCCCACACAAAAAAACCCCTGAATAATAAACAAGGAACTGAAAAGGAACACACAGCAGAGGGGGCAGGGTGCGCTAAGATCACTGGAGGAGGGGGGAAGAGCAAGGAGCTGATCTCTGTGCAAACTTTCAGTAAACAAAGACTGGAAAGGCAGAAGGGCACACAGTGGGCAGGTGAAAAGCTGCTGCCTGAAATAGGGAAGATAGTGGTCCACAAAGCTCATCTCCTGAGCCAGTGAGCAACATCCAAAGTCAAATGACACTGCAAAATTGAAAAAAATCAGCAAACCATCACAACACTCTGACAGCAGAGAGCTGGCTGATGGATCACTGACCTTGCCTCAGAGAAAGGAGGTGAGGCAAAGAAACAAGCCCCCAGTAAACCAACACAGAGAAAACCCAACTCCAAAGGAGAATGACTGGTGGTCCACAGAGCTGATCTCCAGAACCTGAGGACAAGCCACACCTCACTGAGGGAGGAGCTGACTAAGCAGCTGCTGCTGAAAGACAGAAGAAAAACTGGTGAGACTCCCCAGGCACCTGGCAAGACTAAGACAGAGCTTCTGCTTAAATACCAACACCAGGACTAGATGTTGAAGGAGTAACACCAGAACTACTAAGACTGAAATTCTATTGTTCCTGAACCTGGAATTTTTTATGTGTTTGTTTGTTTGTTTGGTTAGTTCCCTGTTTGTTTATCCACCACCTCTCCCTATTGATTTTTTTCATTTTCTTTTTTTTTTTCTTGCTTTCTTCATTTTGTTAGTTTTACTATGGTAAGTTAGCTAATACTAAATTACACACAGACCAGGGACAGACACAGCACCAAGTGGAACGATGGGAAGATGAAAAAGGATGGAAATCATTCCCCCCAAAATAATACAGGATTCAGAGGGAAATGAAGAAAATGGATACCCAGTTCCAGACTCCAACAAAACAAAGATAAACAATGCCAAGGAGTCCAATGATGCCCACAAGAACACTCTCAAAGAAGAACTCTTGCAAGTAATCACTGAGAATTTCAGGGAGATGTTACTAGACATGGTCAACCAAAATGTACAAGAGGCACTCAAGAAATTCCAAGACAACAAAAAACAAAAGAATATGAGAAGACACAAAAACAAATAAATGAACTCATGGGAGCCCTAAATAAAAGTGAAACAGAGAATGCCATAAATAGAGAGATAAATGAATTAAGGACAAAAATTGACAATATTAAAGAGGAAGTGACACATGATACGGAAAACCTCAGAAAAAAGAATGAAACAGAAATACAAAACACAATGGAAGGCCTCTCAAGCAGACTAGAACAAGCAGAAGATAGAATCTTAGAACTTGAGGATGAAATGGAAATTAAAGGAAAAACTGAAGAACTACTAGTCAAACAACTCCAGACCTGCAAAAGGAATATGCAAGTATACACTGACTCAATCAAAAAACCAAAAATGAGAATCATGGTGTTTGAAGAAGGAGAAGAGGTACAAGCAAAAGGAATTTGTAATATATTCAACAAAACAATAACAGAAAATTTCCCAAATCTAGAGAAAACTATGCAATTCAGGCACAAGAAGCCTCCAGGACACCAAACAGACTTGACCAAAATAGAACTACCCCACGACATATTACCATAAATACAACAAGCACAGAGAATACAGAAAGAATATTGAAGACTGTAAGAGAGAAAAACCAAGTAACATACAAAGCTAAACCTATTAAAATCACAGGAGATTTCACAACAGAAACCTTAAAAGTAAGAAAAGCATGGAGTGAGGTATTCCAGCACTGAATGAAAATAACATCAACCCTAGGATACTCCACCCAGAAAAACTACCATTCAAAATAGATGGAGCAATAAAAGTCTTCTGTGATAATGAGAAACTAAAACAATATATGACCACCAAGCCACCACTACAAAAGATTCTTCAAGGAATTCTGCACACGGAAAATGAAAGCAAACAAAACCATGAAAGGACAGGCAGTACCAAGCCACAGGATAAGAAAAGACAAGAAAGTAGAGAGTAACATTGATTCAGCTGCACACAATTAAACGCTTAAACAACAAAAACAGCTAAATGACAGGAATCACCACATACCTATCAATACTAACAGTGAATGTTAATGGACTTAATTCCCCCATCAAAAGACACCTTTTGGCAAACTGGATTAAAAAGGAAGGTCCAACAATCTGTTGCTTACAGGAGACCCATCTCATTGACAGAAATAAGCACTGGCTTAGGGTTAAAGGCTGGAAGAAGATTTACCAAGCCAATGGCCCCTGAAAACAGGCAGGAGTAGCAATACTTATCTTGGACAAAGTGGATTTCAAACTTACATTGATCAAATGAGATAAAGGACACTCCATACTAATAAAAGGTGAAATACACCAAAAGGAAATAACAATTATCAACCTATATGCACCCAACATCAAGGCACCCAATTTCATCAAACATACTCTGAAGGACCTAAAAACATATATAGACTCCAACACAGTGATAGTGGGAGACTTTAATACCCCACTATGACAAAGAGATAGGTCATCCAAACAAAAAATCAATTAAGAAATTCTAGAACTAAATCATACTATAGATCAAATGGACCTAGTTTATGTCTACAGTATATTTCATCCAACTTCTGCACAATATGCATGGAACCTTCAGCCCAAGGAGCCTTCTCCAAAATTGATCCTATCTTAGGGCACAAAGCAAACCTCAGCAAATATAAGAAAACAGAAATAATTCCACGCATTCTATCTCATCACAATGCATTAAAATTGACTAACTCAACAACAAAAACAACAGTAGAAAACATGCAAACAATTAGAAGCTGAACAACACATTGCTCAATGATCAATGAGTCATTGATGAAATAAAAGAGGAAATTAAAAGTTTCCTGGATGTTAATGAAAATGAAAACATGACCTACCAGAACCTATGGAACACAGCAAAGGCAGTCCTAAGAGGAAAGTTTATAGCCATGGATGCATATATTAAAAGGACTGAAAGTTCTCAAAGAAATGACATAATGCTACATCTCAAACTCCTAGAAAAACAAGAACAAGCAAATTCCAAAACAAGCAGAAGGAGAGAAATAATAAAAATAAGGGCCGAAATTAATGAAATAGAACAGAAAAAATGATTCAAAGAATCAATGACACAAAAACCTGGTTCTTTGAAAAAATAAACAAGATTGACAGATCCTTGGCAAACCTAACTAAAACGAAGAGAGAAAAAAACCCAAATCAGTAAAATCAGAAATATAAAAGGGGAGATAACAACAAACACTATGGAAATCCAGGGAATCATTAGAGACTACTTTGAGAACCCATATTCTATTAAATTTGAAAATCTTGAAGAAATGGACAGATTTCTATACACCTATGACCCTCCAAAATTGAACCAAGAGGATATTAATCACCTGACTAGATCTATAACAGGTAATGAAATTGAAGCAGCAATAAAGAGTCTCCCAAAAAAGAAAAGTCCAGGACCTGATGTATTCTCTGCTGAATTCTGTCACACCTTTAAAGAAAAAGTAATACCAACCCTCTTAAACTGTTCCAGGAAATAGAAAGGGAAGGAACACTGCCTAACTCATTATATGAAGCTAATATTACTCTCATCCCCAAAACAGACAAAGACACCTCCAAAAATGAGAACTATAGGCCAATCTCCTTAATGAACATCGATGCAAAATCCTCAACAAAAAATGATGGCAAACTGAATCCAGCAACATATTAGAAAGATCATTCACCACGACCAAGTTGGCTTAATACCAGGGATGCAGGAGTGGTTCAACATACACAAATCTATAAATGTAATACAGCACATTAATAGAAGCAAAGACAAAAGCCACTTGATCATCTCAATAGATGCAGAAAAAGCCTTTGATAATATCCAACACCACTTCATGATAAAAGCTCTAATAAAACTAGGAATAGAAGGAAAGTACCTCAACATTGTAAAGGCTATATATGACAAACCTACAGCCAACATCACACTTAATGGTGAAAAACTGAAACCATCTCCCCTAAAATCAGGAACAAGACAAGGGTGCCCACTATCTCCACTCCTATTCAACATTCTAGCCAGAGCAATTAGGCAAGAAGAAGAAATAAAAGGAATACAAATGGGTAAAGAAACTGTCAAAATATCCCTATTTGCAGATGATATGATCCTATACATTAAAGACCCAAAGAACTCTACCCCAAAACTCCTAGATACCATAAACAGCTACATCAAGGTGGCAGAATACAAAATCAACTTATAAAAATCATTAGCTTTTCTATACACCAGTAACGAACAAACTGAGAAAAAATATATGGAAACCATTCCATTTACAATAGCCTTAAAAAAAATCAAATACCTAGGACTAAACTTAACAAAGGATGTGAATTATCTCTACAAGGAGAACTACAAACCCCTGAAGAAAGAGATCGAGGAAGACTAGAAAAAGTGGAAAGATCTCCCATGTTCATGGATTGGTAGCATTGACAGTAAAAATGGCTATACTACCAAAAGCAATCTACATGTTTAATGCAATTCCCATCAAAATCCCAATCACAGAGATTGAAAAATCTACCCTAAAATTCATTTGGAAACACAAGAGACCCCAAATAACCAAGGCAATACTCAGCAAAAAGCCAGTGCTGGAGGTAACACAATACCCGACTTCAAACTATATTACAAAGCCATAGCAATAAAAACAGTATGGTGCTGGCACAAAAAACAGACATGAAGATAAATGAAACAGAATAGAGGACTTGGATATGAATCCACACAGTTATGCCCACTTTATTTTTGACAAAGTTGCCAAAAATATATGATGGAGAAAAGACAGCCTCTTCAGCAAATGTTGCTGAGAAAAATGGTTATCTGTGTGCAAAAAACTGAAACTAGATCCATGTTTATCACCCTATACTAGGATCAACTCAAAATGGATGAAGGACCTTAATATCAGACCCGAACTCTGAAGTTAGCACAGGAAAGAGAAGGGAATACTCTGGAAGTAATAGGTATAGTCAAGGACTTCCTCAATAGAACCCCAGCAGCTCAGCAGCTAAGAGAAACGATGGACAAATGGGAGTTCATAAAATTAAAAATCTTCTGCACAAGAAAGGAAATGGTCTCTAAACTTACGAGACCATTTATGTGGGAGAAAATATTTGCCAGCTATACATCAGACAAAGGACTCATAACCAGAATATACAGGGAACTTAAAAAAGTAATCTCTCCCCAAATCAATAAACTAATAAAGAAATGGGCAACTGAACTAAATAGAACTTTTTTAAAAGAAGAAATTCAAATGGCCAAAAAACACATGAAAAAAATGCTCACCATCTCTAGCCATACAGGTAATGCAAAATTTGGAGGCTTCTTAAAAATCTAAACATAGTTCTGCCATATGATCCAGCAATCCCACTCCTGGGGATATACCCAAAGGAATGCAACACAGGTTACTCCAGAGTCACCCGCACAACCATGTTTATTGCAGCGCTATTCACAATAGCCAAGTTATGGAAACAACCAAGATGCCTCACTACTGACAAATGGATTAAGAAAATGTGGTACTTATACACAATGGAATTTTACTCAGACATGAAGAAGAACGAAATGTTATCATTTGCAAGCAAATGGATGGAATTGGAGAAAATCATTCTGAGCGAGGTTAGTCAGGCTCAGAAGACCAAAAATTATATGTTCTCCCTCATATACCTAGGGCAAATACAGCAGTGTGGTTGGACTTGGGTCAAATGATAAAGGGAGAGCACACATGGGAGGTATGGGGATAGGTAATAGACCCAAAACATGATAGTATTTGATGTCCCCACTGCAGAGGAACTAATACAGAAACCTTAAAGTGACAGAGGTCAATATGAGAAGGGGATCAGGAACTAGTGAAAAGGTCAGGTAGAGATAAATTTGGGATGTAACACATTTGTACATGGAAGCAATGCTAGGAATCTGTTTGTATAGCTATCCTTATCTCCTTATCTCCTTATCTAGCAAAAATGCTTTGTCTTTCTTATTATTGTTTATACTTTCTCTTCAACAAAATTAGAGATAAGGGCAGAACAGATTCTGCCTGGAAGTGAAGGGGTATGGGGAGGGAGAGGAAGGGGGTCGGGGTTTGGGGGGAGAATGGCCCAAACAACGTATGCACATATGAATAAATGAACAACAATAAAAGAAAAAAAACACACTAAGATTCCACCTCACTCCTGTTAGAATTATTCATCATCAAAAACACCACCAACAATAGGTGTTGGCTAGGATGTAGGGAATAAGGAACCCTCGTACACTGCTGGTGGGAATGCAAGATAGTGCAACCATTCAGGAAAAAAATATGGATGCTTCTTAAAAATCTAAACATAGATCTGCCTTATGATCCAGCAATCCCACTCCTGGGGATACACCCAAAGGAATGTATCCCCAGAGGCACTGCACACCCATGTTTATTGCAGTGCTATTCACAATAGCCAAGTTATGGAAACAGCCAAGATGCCCCACTACTGACGAATGGATTAAGAAAATGTGGTATTTATACACAATGGAGGTTTACTCAGCCATGAAGAAGAATGAAATCTTATTATTCTCAAGTAAATGGATGGGACTGGAGAACATCATTCTGAGCGAGGTTAGCCAGGCTCAGAAGACCAAAAATCATATGTTCTCCCTCATATGCGGACTTTAGATCTAGAGCAAATACAGCAATGTGGTTGGACTTGGGTTGCATGCTATGGGGAGAGCAGATATGGGGATAGGAAGGAAACACAAAAAATGAAAGCGTTTGATGTCCCCACTGCAGAGGAGCTAATACAAAAACCTTAAAGCAACAGAGGTCAATATTGGAAGGGGATCAGGAACTAGTGAAAAGGTCAGGTAGAGGTGAATCAACTTGAGTTGTAACACATTTGTACATGGAAGCGATGCTAAGAATCTCTCTGTATAGCTATCCTTATCTCAAGTAGCAAAACCACTTTGTCTTTCTCATTATTGCTTATGTCTTTTCTTCAACAAAATTAGAGATAAGGGTAGAACAGTTTCTGCCTGGAAGCAAGGTGGGGGGAGAGTGAGGGGGTGGGGGCAGGGGCGAGGAATGGCCCAAACAATATATGCACATGTGAATAAATGAATAACAATTTTTTAAAAAAAGAAGGGGACTAAGGTAGAAAGGAGAAAAATCGAGGGGATGAACGAATTCAGATTATAATACATATGTACATGGAAATGTCACAACAAAATTCCCTGTATAGCTATTTTATACAAACGAAAATATCTTTTTTTCAAAAACAGAGGACAGGAAGGTAAAACAGGACTTGTCTTGACATTGGTACCAGTATGAGGGGGAAGATATAAGGAAAGAGTGTAGGAGGATAAATATGGTGGAAATATGTACTCATGTGTGAAAATGAAAAAAATGAGACCTATTCAAACTACTCCAGGAGTGTGGAGAGGAGAGATAAAGGAGAATGATGGAGGGGTGAATTCAACTATGATACACTATAAGAACTTTTATAAATGTGACAGTGTATCCTCAGTACAACAATAATAACGTAAAAAAATTTAGATGAAGCCAGTCACTTTGATGCATGCCTATAATCTCAGGTATGGAAGCTGAAGCAGGAAGGTTGTGAATTTAAGGACAGTGTGGGCTACATAGGGGCTCTCTTTCTCAAAAAGTAAAAAAGATTTTAGATGTTTTCTCAAATCAAGTCAATTTAAATGTGTGTTGCATGAAATGATTGTAGGTAGTCAATATGAGATGTTATTAAATAAGTGTGACAGCAATTTTATAGACATATAAAATGTTATGTATTATTATGATAGCAACCAAAGGCTAGTCTAGTGCACTACTCTAAGGGCCTTATGTATAGTAACAGGTTTTATTTAGTTCTCATAAAATAATGAATTAAATATCACCATTTTCCTCTTTTCAATACATAAAAGTATTCAGTGAAGACAAAAAAAATTGCACTGTAAAACCAGCAAAAAACAAGATTACCTATGGTTAAATAAGACCCAGTGCACTTTGGCCTCTTTTTCACAGTAATACTGAAACAATGCATTTTTGATTCCTGTAGCATCAGTGCATCTCTTCAAGAGGCATATAATGGTCATTAAAACTCCATTTCGTTTTTATCTCTACATTTTAAAAGTATCCTTTACAAGAGAAAAGTAGAAAAGAATGTAGTGTCTTTGAAGGTGGTACACACTAATGGATGACTGGATCTTATTGGAGGCATAATTGATTCCTTCGTAACTCTTATCCTTCCAGATTTAGTTTAAATGCCATTTTCTCCAGAAGCTTCTAGGCTCTTCAGTTATTAGGTACCCCGTAGATATATGCTCTGAGAACATCTATTTCCTTGCTTAACCGTTCACACTATGGATGGCTAACTTATTCCATAAGGATAGGACCACGTTTACTTGGTGAAACTCTGTCTAAATGCTTGCATTTAGAATGCTCTAAAACAGTTAGTCACTTGAGATCTTATCCCACTAGAATGTACACTTCTTGTCTTATTCTTCTTTTCCCTCTAATCTCCAGACCATCTCGTAGAGTATTCTTAATTCTGTTAAAAAAATCAGAAGGGATCCAGGCACCAGTGGTTCGTGCTTATAAACCTAGCTACTGGGGAGGCTGAGATCAGGAGGATTATAGGTCCATGCCAGCCCAGGCGAAAAAGTTTGCATGATCCCCATGTCAATGGAGAAAAGCTGGGCATGGTGGCATGTATCTGCCATCCCAGAGCCAGCTTCCTAGCTTAGAATAGAAATATTGTGTTCTAGGCCGGCTTTGGAAAAAAGTGAACCTGGATATCCATTATAACCAGAGTAAAAAGGACGGGATGTGTGACTCAAATGGTAGAGTACCTGCCTTGCCAAACACAAAGCCTTGAGTTCAAATACCAGTACTTCCTCATCCCCCTCAAAAACAAAACAAAACAAAACAAAAAAAAAGAAAGGGAGTAAATAAATCATAAACTTTCACATGTGGACACTACCCTGTCTCTGTGACAGCCACTGTGACAGCCCCCCATCCTTGAAACCACATCACTTCTAAGCAATTTGTTTTCACTGTATCAGATTTACCAAGGGATTAACCATGGTAAGAACTCTACTATTACTGTCAGCATTTTACATTTCATTTTGTAAGTCCATTGCTTCAGAGTTTCCTCTTTAGTATTTACCTCCAAATAAAGTAAATTGTCACTCAGTGGCCTGTGCAACTTGGAGATTGATTGGGTAGCTACTGACTATTAAAATCTGGTCATATGGAGGTGAATAAAGAAGTGTAGTTCAGGCTTGCTGCAAAGTCATTCAGCAAAGAATTAAATAGAAAAATAGGCACAAATTTCTTTGTTTCTATTTAGCAAGGGCAAAATAGAAGAGTTGTTTTGCACTTCTTTTCTCTACTTTCTTCTTTTTCTCCCTTGAACTTGCTTTAATCAAACTTTTATTCATATTGCTCCAATTAAAGAGCTATTGTCACGATCACTAACAAAATCTCACATAACCAAACTCAAAGGTCAATTCTCAGTCTACATTTCACCTGAATGTTTTGGTCTTCATACAAATAATTCCTGAACCACTTTTCCATCCTGATTCCAGGAGCACACTAAGACACTATGAACTGCATCTCTTTTGGCCCTCACTTGTTTATACCAGACCCATTTATCCAAATGCCTAGCTAACTTTTCCATTTAGATGATATGTCCAAAAGTTGAACTCATGGTTTTCCCTTCAAAGTGTATTCCTCTGCCACATTCCCCTGCAGCGGTATCTGATTCATCCTGCTACTTACGTCACAAACCTTGAACCTATTCTTAGCTCTTCTCATTTTTTCATATATCCTTGTCCAGACAATCCTTTAGGCTTATCTGCAAAATGTTTTTGAATATAATATTTCATCATCATCTCTTCTAAATTCCTTGGTCCTAGACAACTTCAAGTTCTTTCGAACTACTGCAATCTCTTCTCACTGGTTTTACCTGCCCTCTATCCACTACCTACCTCCATATAACTAGTATGTTCTCATAGCAACTTGAGTGATTATTTAAAAGTACAAATCACATTTCATTCTCTGACTAAAAAATCTTCCCATGGTAAGGTTTTATATAATGAATAGATGAAGAAAATGATAGAATGCTAGACATTGTGGCAATGAAATGTAATTATATTTGAAGTACCAAAGACAGCATAAGTGCCTCCACTTAACAAATCTATTTTGAGTACTTATAACGTGCCTGATATTGTGCTGAATACTTGGGATATAAAGATGAGTTAAAGAACAATTCCTGTTTTCAAACTTCTCATGTATTCCAAAGTGATAAACATTCCTACATGTCAGCCACCCAAGAACCAGGGATATAGTTGCTTCTACTGGGATTTCTTACACTGGCCTTGCAGTTTTGTTCATACTGGGCTCATGTATTTTTATAATAGTTTGATTAACCCACAATAAACTTGCAGAAAATAAGATATTTTATTTTGTCCCCAAATGAAAGTAATACCATTTGGGGTTATAAATTTTGGGACTGCATTCATGGTAGCAGTAATGTCTGAAAACAAACCACAGCAGCTGGATCATTATCTGAGTTGTTTTAACAGTTCAACCTTGAAATTGATTCATTCATAATAATAATATTTTAGAAATAATTTCATCCACATTACTGACTAATCAATTCACTTTGCTATTATTATAAAGTTAATAAACATCAGGGTCTTTATCTAGAACAGAGTTAAAGTTTCATGTTTTATTGTGGCATATTTCATATTATGTTACAAAGCCTCAGCGTAATACGTATGTGAAGATGGTTTACATGAGGGGCTTACCTTCTAACCGTATTAAAGTGGGAATTACATGTGCTGCTTTATAGAGAAACAGCAGGAAGACAGGAACTAGAGAGACAGGAGGAAACTGGAAATAAGGGGTGGTATTTAAAATCTTCCCAGGCTCCCTAGGTTCAAAGCCCTTTGTAAGGTTCCTGTCAGTAGCCTAGCACAGGAAGTCATGATGAGTCAGAACATAAAAATTCAGAAAAATAAGCTGGACATGCTGCTACATGCCTGTAATCCCAACACTCAGGAGGGTGAGGAAGGAGGATCTTGAGTTCAAAGTCAACTTGAGCTGCAGTAAGTTCTAAGAAAGCCTGAGCTACATAGTGAAACCCTTTCTCAAAAAATCAGAAAACAAAACAATACCAATCAAAAAATTCAAACAAATAGAGCACACTAGAACAAATGAAGAAAGGAGTCTGTATTTTTGAAACACACACTATCTTCACATCTTACGCAGTAAATATTCTATATATACCTTACTAGAATGTAAAAACGTCAGTCCTCCAAGTGACCAGTTCAGTTTCTGAGAGTAGAAGCTAGTGGGTTACGTAAAGAACTAATGCCAAATTACCTTGGTTTGAATAAGGACCTGGGAACAGAAGTACAGGAAAAAATTGACAGTCCTAACCTGAGCTACAGCTGAATTGATTACATTTTATGTATTGTGTTTTCAAGAACTATCTATGTTTTTAGGTTCCATTATCCCCTCAAATATCACAGCCATTATTTAACCCTAAGTCCAAAGCTAACCAGTAAGGGGAAACAGTATGGTGAAGACCCAAGAACTAAGAGAAGGAAAAGGTTTGTGATACTTCTCTTTCATTATTTCTTTTGACTTATTAATAAAGTATAGAGAAAAATTGTCTCATCTCTGTTTATTCTACAGCTCCGGCCGATTAGGAATGTGGTTTTAAGCAAACTATTAATTTTAACACAATTATATTTCAATGAGGCATTTTTGATTTCCTATGGAGTTTATTACAGTGGGGGGTTTACTTGAATTAAAAATAGTTTTGTGGCAACATTTGTCGCACTTTATAATAGACTAAATTATATGATAGGATACAAACAGTGAGAAAGATCTTAAAAGTAGTTTATCCACTCTGTGTTTGAATCACTTTTACAAATACCTTTGTCACATAATCACCCATTCTTGTACTTGAACACGTTGGTAATGGTGACTCACTTGAAACACAGTTCTTTTCATCTTCTTTGAAACTCTGAACTTTACAAAATTCTTTCTTAAACTGAACCAAAATTTACATGGACCTTTCACCCAGAGTCGTACCTCATTAGGTTAGCAGAAGAAGGGTTAACGTTGCCCCAGGTATTTTATGTAACACTTTTCTTTCTTCTCTTCCTCTGTTTCTTTCTCCAGTTTTCCATTTTTTGTTTTATATGGCTTTTGAGGTAAAGAGAAAAACAAAATTGAAAATTTAGACTGTTTAGAAGGGAATGGTAAGAATAGTTGGATTTCAAAGGCTATAAACCCTTAAGTATTACTCAAGAAAAAACATCTATATTGATATAATTAAAATACAGGTTGAAAATAAATTTGTTAGGGTCCCTTGGTGTGAATGGGCGTGGAAGGAGTTCAAAGGTTCGATTCTCACTACAGGAATGAGCCTTTTAGACTTCTTTCGGTCTTTTTCACAGTTTTTGGACCTGGGAGCCACAGAGAGATGCCTTTTTTGGAGGAATGGCTAGAGATGAAGATGAAGATGATGAGGAAGTGGAAGGAGGATCCACATGAGAGCCCAAGGTTTAATGGTTCCCAGTTCCCAGACGAATTTGGCTTCAGCTTCAGCCTAGGAGGAAGGATGCGTTTCCACAATAAATTCGGTTTTGATGACCTAGTATGGGATTTTGATACCATCTTCAGCGAGATAGGGGCCTGGATCCTGCCTTCCCATCCTCCTGAAATTCCAGGTCCTGAGGCAGAGGGACTTGGTGAGAGACTGTGGGAGGGGTAGACATTTTGGGACTCAATGCTGAAATACCCTGATAGTCACCAGCCCTGGATTTTGGCGGGGTGGGGGGATGGTCTTGGAGAGTGATGCAAGATCTGAATCCCCAAAACCAACATCAGACTGGGGGATCCCAGAGACCCTTTCATAGTTTTTATGATATATGGCTTGTGACGCCCCATCCTAGAGCCAGAGAGGACAATGATGTTGATTCCCAGGTTTCCTAGGAAGGTCTCGGTCCAGTTCCACAGCTCCAGCCCAAATCCTACTTCAAGAGTGTCTCTGTGACCAAGATCATTAAACCACATGGAATAGTGGAGGAGCTCCTGACTGCAGTGGACAGTGAGGGCCGAAGGGAGACCACAGGAACTCGTTAAGAAGCAGATGGCAGTCCTAGAGGTTATTCCAGAATCACCAAGACCTCCAGCCCTGGATGCTGCCTTTTCCATCCTGGATTTATTCCTGGGATGTTGTTTCGGTCCCAGTAGCTTTGTAAACCATCAGAAGCATCAGGTCCTCTCTCTACTGCCCACTATCAATAAGCTTAGCGTCTTCTGTCACCTCAGGGGCTTGGGTGTGTGAAACAGTGAATTGGGGGTATGGTAGTCTGTCACTCACTCAAACTGACCAATAAAACCTTTATGCTTTAAAAAAAAATGAGTTAGATATGTGTCTCAACAAACTAAGTAAAGTCCCTACTAAAAAACTCATGTAGAAGACAAAAATCAATGAAGATAGAATTAAATATTGATGAAATTTTTAAAAAGTGAATATTAAGTTTGATCAATAAATACTTAACTCTTAAAAAAAGATACAATACAGTACAGAAACTTTGTTCAGAGTTCAGTGGTTCATTCCCACATTCCTAGGTACTTGGGAGGTGGAGATTGGGGATCACAGTTTGAGTCCAGCCTGTGTGAAAAGTTCGCAAGACCCCGTCTCAAAAATAACCAAAGCAAAAGGAATGGGTAGAGTGGTTGCTTTTCAAGCACAGGAAACTGGGTTCAAATCCCCAGTATGGACACACAAAAAAGAAACTTTTTAAAATTTCCTATAAGATAGAGTATATGAGATGAAAAACACACAAAAAAGATTAATTAGGATGAGGAAAAGAACAAAACTAAAGATAAATATTAAAGTTAGGGATGATTTTAAATTTAAATTAAACTTATTTTTTAAACTATTACATAAAAACAAAAATTGTGCATATTGATGAAGTACTATATGATGTCTTGATAAATGTATGCGTTGTGTAATGTTTAAATCAGGTTACACATATCTATCAAATCTCTCAGATATAAAAGAAAAAAAAAATCTATCAAATGAACATATGTATCTCCTTAAATATTTTAAATTTCCTTGTGGTAGAAACATTCAAAATCCTGTCTTCTAGCTTTTCAAAAATATATAGTACATTATTGTTATCTATAGTCATCCTAATTTGCAATAGCACATCAGAACTTCTTACGCTTATCTAACTATAACTTACTACCCATTGGTCAACCTTTCTTCATCCCTTCCTCCCCTACTATTTTTCAATGTCTGGTAAGCACCATTCTCTCAACTTCTATGAGATCATTTTTTTTATATTACGCATATGAGTAAGATCATGTAGTACTTATCTATCTATGGTTGGCTTATTTCACTTAAGAAAATGATTTCCAGTTCCATATATGTTGTTGCAAATGACAACATTTCTATCTTTTTTATGATTCAGTAGTATTTCATTATGTGCATGTTTCACATTTACTTTGTCCATTCAGTAGCTGATAGACATTTTAGGTTGTTTTCATCACTTGCCTATTGTGAACAGTGCTACAATGAACATGGGAGTGCAGATGTTTCTTCAACACACTGATTTCCTTTCCATTGGATATATCCCCAGTAGTGGGATTGCTGGATCACATGGTTGTTATATCAATTTTTGGAGGAACATCTTACTTTTTTCTCCTATAATGGCTGTACTAGTATAATTTCCACCAGCAATGTACAAGGGTTCCCTTCTCTCAGCTCTTGTTATTGTGTGTCTTTTTGATAATAGCCATACTTACTACAGTGAGGTGGTGTCTCACTGGGGTTTTGATTTGCATTAGTCTGATGATTAGTGATGTTTAACAGCTTTTCATATGCCTGTTGGCCATTTGTCTCTTTTTGAGAAATGTTTGTTTAGAGCTATTGCCCATTTTTAAATTGGGTTATTTGTTTTTTGGTTTTGAGTTTTATGGAGCACTTTGTGTATTTTGAATATTATTCCTTGTTAAATGTATAGTTCAAAAATATTTTCTCTCATTCCATAGCCTGTATTTTCACTCTGTTCATTTCTTCTGCCTTACAGGACCTTTTAGTTCCACATCCCATTTCTCTATTTTTGCTTTTGTTTCCTTTGCTTTTGGAGTTGTGTTCAAAAAAATCCTTTCCTGTTCCAATGTCCTGAAGCATACATTACTAGTATGCAAAACATGATGAAGTAGGCATTTTCTTAGGAAAATATAAACAAATAAGAGTTGGCAGGTAATATGAATAGATGCGCAATTATAGAAAAGTTAAAAATTAAAGTCTAATTTCTAAATAAAGACAGAAATTCATAAATTCTACCTAACCATCAGATTAGCGATAAGTGCTATATTATTTAAGTTCTAAATACTTAGAAGAGCACAGGAAATATGAGAAACTGGCTAGCATAGTCTATGTGCACAATGCAATCCTGTACAAGGTCTGGATAAAGATAGCACAATTAAAGATTACCATTGCTTATTATTACAGATGCAAAATACTAAATAAAATACTGGTCATTAATTAAATGCAACAGTATACTAAGGGAAGTATAAATTATAAGCAAGTAGAATATATTTCTACAAGATTGCTCAACACATGAAATAAATTAAACTATCCAGGCAACCAGGATAAGGAATGCCAAAATTATAGGGTAAAAGGAAGCACATATTCATCCTAAGAATTCTTCTTGATTCTTTAGCATAGCAACCTTCAAACCAAAAGCAAATATTATACTTTAATGAAATGAGTCATTAAGTCATTCCTTTAAATTAAATAAGAGGGGAAGAAAAGAAACTGAATGGTTGAGCATTCTTTTTGTTTCTTTTTTTTAAAGGAGGGTAAGACATTTCAATACAAAGAAAGCACATGGAAAAGAATAATGAATTGTAAAGTTTAAATATTAGAAAGAAAGAGTCCAAACTGTTATTTAAGATGATGTATAACTAATAATAATCTAAAGAATGAAGGATTGTGGAAGATATATTTGGATTAGAGTTAGAATAAGAATTAGGAAATTGTGTAAGGATGTTGATAAAAGTCATAAGATAAATATATATACTGATAATAGCCTAATTAGGTTAGTTATATAATAATAGTCATAAATACCAAATGATACATCAGCAAAACTCATAAACTATCAAGTAGTAACCTACAAAATTATACAGTAATGATGAGAAGGATACATTATAACATTAAATACATTGTTACCAATCCAGTCATTTATCTTTATCAGTTGTGAATCCTTGGACAAGTTACTTGATCTTCCTGTGTCATTTGATTTTATGTAAACATGTATAAAAATAGTACAACTTAGGCTTGTATAGAAATAAAAGAGTATATATGCACACATAAGTGTATACATATACATACATATGAGTGTAAATGTGACTGGATTGACATATACCACTGATAATTTATTGAAAAGTATTATTTTTATTATTGTTATTTTTAAAAGACTGGATAGCTTTACCTGAAATATAAAGGGAGAAATGTATAAATAATGAGACATTTTTCCCTTCTGGATTAGAATATTCAACATTTTAAATATATAAATTCAGCAAAATCCCAACTAATCTCCACAAAAGATACTTTCATAAAACATTTCAAAAGGTGATTGGGGCCAGGTGTGAATGTGCACGCCTATTGTTTCAATCGCTTGGGAGCTGAAGCTGGAGGATCAGTTTAGCCAGTGAGTTGGAGACCAACCTGGGCAAACAGATTCTGTGTCAAAAATCAACCAGCCAACCAACAGACCAAACAAAACAAACCAAAATCTCCAAACAAACAAAAGGTGGCTGTTTTAGCAAAACGTGGAAGGAAGTACAATCATAGGTGCTTATTTCAGAAGTCATTAAAATGACTTAATCAGAAAGATTCAGGTTAATAATCTTTCTGCATTAATATCCAAATGAACTTATGAAACAGAATAAGGGATTTGTAGAGAAAAAAATGTAAGTTAGTATATTATAAGAATTTCATTAAAATTAGCAGATGAAGCACATTCGAAACTGACACTGGGAATTTTAGATTTTGATTTGAAAAAGAATAATAGGTCCTTTATTCATATCCCACACAAAAATAAATTCAAAGTAGAATAAAGAGCTAAATGTAAAATAAAATAATAAACCCTCCAAAAGTAATAGTTTTGCAAACTGTACATAAAGTCCAACTATGTAAGACACAAAACTCAAAATACATAAGGCATAATTTATAGATATAAATAAACACAATTAAAATTTTCTTGTAAAAGATGAGTAGCAAACAGATCAGCAGGAAGCATTTTTCCAACATGGTTTATAGGCAAAGGTTTATTACCCATAATCTCCAAAGAGTACCTAGGAGTCACTAAGAAAAAAGAAGCCAGAATTTGATAATTGAGAATTTGCATAGACACAAATAATAGGATATGTCTAAAATATGAGAAGTTGTTTAACTTTGGTAGAAATCAAAGAATGTAAATTAAGTCAAATTTACAGATACACATTTTCTTCCATTGTTTTCATAAAGCTTATAAAGTTTTAAGATATTGATAAAGCATAGACTTGTATTTCTAAAATTTTATTCTGCAAAAACATTTCCATGTAGGGCCTAACGTTGTAAGGCACTTGTTTAGCATATGTGAGGCTCTGGGTTCCGTCCCCAGACTGCAAAAACAACAACAAAAATGCCAATGTGTATGTAAACCTTAGTGCTGAAAGGTAGTCGTTGCAGCATCAGTTACAGTAATCAAAAAGTTGGGCATGATATCAAGAACAATTAAATATTATTCTTCCATCTTTGAAAACTGATGCAGCTATGAAACTAATAAGAAAGATGGAGAGAGCTAATCAATAAGTAAAATTGTAGCAATGGGGAACTACAGGCTAGTAGGCACTTTGTGTTCACTAAAAGCTGGATATAAAGTGAAAGTGAATACAATAGCTGGAAGGATATTAATTAGTCTGACAAATATTTAATAAACACCTATATGTTCTATTTATTGTTCTAGGTGCTGAATTTATTGGTATGATGAGGCAGATAACCATGATATTTATTTATTTTTGTTTTTTTGAGATAGGGTATTGCTATGTAGCCCAGGCTGGCCTTGAACTTGTGTTCCTCCTGCCTCAGTCTCCTGAGTGCTTATGTTACAGTCATGTACCATCATGCCCAGCAGATAAGCACTATTAATTTATTTGCCTTTATGGTGATGGGTTGGAATATTGAAGAGGGATTTCCAAATATTATATTTTTTTAAGTTTTCTGGCCAGAATGCATTGATGTACTACTTTTATGAATTTAAAAGAAAGGTTTAAAAGAAGAGAAAAAGTAAATCCATTTATAATCCCTGTCCATTTGAAATTTAGCATTCTGTTGGTAGGTAGTTGAATTTGACTAATCTGATATTTACATATTTATATGATTTGAACTCCTGTTTGCTGATTTAGCTATTAGCAAGGACTAAAAGAGTGTTTACACAATTGAAATGAAAATTGCTAAAGGGATAAAATGATGTGTAAGTTGTAGATAACAATGTATCTGTACAACATCTTATAGTAGATAAACCACGAAGTGTCAAAATTAAAGTATTATAAAATTTTTAAAAAGTGCTAATATACACTGAAATATACAGGATTAAAAATATAGCTTGCTTTTACACAGAATGTAGAGAAATAATTTCAGACACATCCAGAAACCGCTCTATGAAAGGCTACATGAACTTTAGTAATTTTTGAAGAACTTTTTTACTTCCTTAGGTAGGGTATGAAAAGCTGGCAAAAAGTATTTTGTGGGTGATAGTTTAATTTGAGAAGGAATAGCAAGCTCACACAAGTAATTTGAAATAAATCATTTTAAGCAGATGCATATTCATTCAAAATAAGCAATTATACTTGTGTTTATACAACATTTTTAATTTATCTAGTTTTCAGAATGATGTGCTCTACCACAGTAAGTAGAGTAAGTTTTATAGTCTTTATTCTGTAGAATATGGTATGAGAGAAAATAAGAACATTTCCCATGCTTTTCTGTTTTCTTTTGTAGTCATAATTAATATGAATTGTAGAATAAGAATGAATAGCTATCAAGGAATAGGAGAGGTCTTTTTATCTATATTGAATTTGAGGCAGTTGAGGAATGGTCAAGTAGAAAAATGGAGAATGCTGTTTATAGTGGATTTGGAATTCAGAAAAGTAGCCAAGAATTAGTATGACAATTTGGGAGTCTCCAGTATAAAAACGGAAGCTGCAACCTGGACAGGAATGCAATATAGTCAAGGGAGGGAGCTGGGAATGCACAGGAAAGTTGATGGTGGAACCTTAAGAGACATCAGATGTTATAGGATGTTGGGAGAGATAGAATCCAGAAGAAAGGTGTTACTGACAGCAGAAAGAACAATTCAAAGTGGTGACATGAAATTTGCTTTAGAATAAGAACCTAAATTATTAAAAAATTAATGTAATCTTGACTACATTTATCTTTAAGATCCTCTCCTTGCCCCAGAGCATTGCTCAGATGCAAACAGGCTCAAAATACAACAATGCCAATTATCAACTGAGCCTCAACACTTGGCTTATAGGTTTTGCTTAGAAATATGTTACAATTGGTGAGCTGCTTGACCAATTTGCTTGCAAGTGAAAATTTGAGAAGTTTAATTTATCTATTTATGCAGTCACTCAAATGTCCTACTTTTCTGCAATTTTTTTCCTTCTCTTTTTGGTGGCATTGGAGACTGAACTCAGATCTTTGTGCTTGCTAGGCAGGCACTCTACCACTTGAGCCATACCTCAGTTCTTTTTCTTTTAGCTTGTTTTTCAGGTAGGGTCTTGTGCTTTTTCCCAAGTGTAGTCAGACCATGATCTTCTCACCTCCACTTCCTGAGTAGCTCTGATTATAAGTGTGAATCACCATACCTGGTTTGTTTGTTTGTTTGTTTGGTGGGACTGGGGTTTGAATTCAGGACTTCACACTGGCAAAGCAGGTGCTCTACAGTCTACAACTGTCTTGTTTTTGAGATAGAGTCTCCCTAACTTTTCCCTGGGCTGGCCTCAAACTGATCTTTCTATCTCTGTTTTCCGCAAATAGCTGGGATTCTAGGAACGCACCACTTTATCCAGCCCTGCAATGTTTTCTTTTAAGGAGATGTGACAATTTGTACCTATTATATCTTCTTTCCAAGTCTATTCATTGTATGCTTACCCATGTCTTTTACAGGTACAGATTTAAGGCATATTTGGTTGATTTCAAAATTAATTTGGATACCTGCTTTTAAAAGACATTTAAGATAGCCTTAATTTTAAATACATTGTTTTCATTGATAAATCTAAGTCAATAAAATGCCAATATTTCTTCTACATTATTGCTGGCTTATACAAGTGAAAAGACTTAGAAATTCATATTCATGCAAGCTTTGGAATATTTTTAAAATTTTTCAATTTTTAAAAATAAGACATTTTTTCAGAGGGGTTAAATAATACTTTTTAATGGCTGATTTATGTGACTTCAACAACACAATGATCAAATTAATTGAATAACAAGTTTACTCTTCTTTTCTTCATGCTACACAGATTCAGTTGGTCTTAAAACGCTATTTAGTTGAATTTACACAAGTTTAGCAATGTGTGCATTAAAGCTGCATTTCTCCAGAATAAAGGCTGATTTCTCAGACCCTAAAACACACCAGGAGTTAAATACCACTTATCCAGTCAAATAAGAGGTATTTTTGAAGCATTACAAAAAGAAAGAATAGACAAATATTATGGTCCAGTGATTCTGATAAATACAAATGATCCAAAACCTTCAACCTAGGAATCAAGTATAAGCAATGCCCAGTTTCCCTTGAACTCCCTGGAGAAGAAATCATGGAAATAATTATAATGCTGGAGAAAAGCTTAGCAAATAAGAGTGTAGCTAGGTCCCCTGAACAAGCTCCTGCAATGAGAAAAAGAATTTGTAGTGCCTCACACATGGTGTAGGCGAGGGTTGGAAGTTTTGATTGCTTATCTGAACTCTCAAACCTTGGCTGTATGCCCACCTTCAAGGCAGACCCTGTCATTTTTTGCATGAAACAGAATGAGGTGATTTGAACCTAAGAGTCTATTTCTTCCCTAGATGCATGTGTACAATTCCTATTAATTTTAATGAGAATTATGTTTGCACATTGAGGCAGGATAAATCCCTTTGGGAGGAATCTATACTGGTAATTTCCATTAAGGGGACAAAACCCCAGGGGAACCATACATGGGTGCCTGAGGGCAAAAATCTGACCCTCTGCATAAAAATTACCAGGTCTTCCTAGACTTGTAGATGTCAGAAATATAAAAGGCAAGCATGCATTTATTTTGTCTGCATTCAAATGATGTGGGTTTCTTTAACTAGTGGTTCCTATAAAGCAGATATAACTACCAAACAATAGAATCCAATCTCTCAGTTAGAATATAGGTGAAGAAAAGTAATGCCCATGGGGTGAACTGTATCATATATTTTTAAAAATGAAGGAATACAACCGAAACAGAAGAGACAATTAGTGAAAATTGTGTTAATGGAGAAAGTGACCTACTTTCCTACTGTTGCTTCCACAGGGGACATCAAAGATTACGGACAATTTAAATCTTTTCATCAGTGAATCCTGTGTGAAACTTTTTTAAGTGGCCCTAATATATAATGAATAATCTCAGGGCAGAGATCTGTTTGAAGGAGATATGATTGATGGTCTATCATTCCTAATTCACTGTTTATACTGGTAGCCAGCCTACTGGGAAAATGCCTCATTCATCAGGGTATTAGTGAATTCAACCAACGTATGGCACCTTCATTTTAACAAACTAAAGGAGAAAAGCTAAATGGGGGAAATTGACAACCATCTCTGATTCTATGATAATGCAATTAGGCTGCTCCTCTCCAGAGCTTTTGCTAATTCACAAAACAGCTTCAGTCGGCAGGTCATAAATATATGATCATTTTTCACACTTTGAAAAGTAATGATGCCTTGACACGAATCAATAAATCTTGGTGAAGTCCTTTATACTTTTATGTTCAGTATGCAAGTCAGTTTTCAAACTTGTGTGTATTAAATCTGACTTGCTATCCAGCCTGTGTTTACATAATCTAATTTAACAAAGTCTCAAATAAACGTGTAAATGAAGTGTTTATAGTAAGCACAAGGAAAGTTTCCCTTTCATTGAGAAAGTGTGATATGGTGCATCAAACTATTTTAATTTGCACCCTGAAATACCCATATTTGCAAATGTGCCACATACAGAGAGCTGTTGCTCCTAAAATTTGGTAGTTTCTATATTGAGCTTTGTATGTTATGCTCAATAGCTGAATAAAAATATTCTGCTACATATGACACAGTGTGTAATGCATTATTTATCTAAAATGGATCTGTTGCAAAAACATCCAGAAAACATTAATATCTATTTCTCAGACCAAAATAAAAAAGCAAAGATTTGCTCATCTTTCTAAAACAATTGCATAAAAATACATGGCAAACATATACATGTATTAAGTAGCAAATATACACAGCAGCACAACATCTTTCTAACAATCATAGTTCCACATGCTCTACAGGGGATAGGAAGATGGACAGGCTAATGAATTCAGCAGGTAGCAAGCGGTTGAGGTTTGCTTAAGAATGAATTATCAAACAGCTACAAATTGCCAATTTAAAGAGGTTATACTATACAGTGCATAGCATTTTATTTTTTATTCCTGGACTGGTTGACAATTTCCCTGGATGAAAACTGAAATGATACTAAATCATAAATGTACCTGCTGTGCTGTCATTCCCATTAAACTCCCCCTTTGTTTTGTTTATTCACTGTGCATGGATGCAAAAAAAAAAAAAGATGTGCTTTAGAACAGGGCTGGACAAAGCAGTATTTTCATCAGAGATTTAGATGACAATATATTTTTAAATTAAAAATAAAACAATCAGCACTTGGTTCATGAGTTTTTCACAGTCATTTGAAATTGTTGATGGAAATAAATATTGCGTAGAAAATTGTTTTTGAAGTGTTTGTGCATTGTACTTAATCTCCATTATTTGATATTTGCTACCGTGAGTAATTGATATGATATACTATCTATAAATAGATTGTGTCTTTACATTACAACATCAAGGAGGTGGTGGAACATTGATTCCTTTGACTGAAACTTCCATTTTGTTCTGAGCTCAGTAAATCTAGCCTTAAGCATACATATTCCCTACAGGCACAATGATACTGAGGAAAAGTAGGCACTGGCTAGCACATTCTAAGTTCTTAGTAACTTTAACTCTTTGATTATCATATCACAAAACATCTTGTAAAGCTAGATTGGGAGAGCCATTTTAAGAATGCCCTTGAAATGTTCACAAAGGGACACCTCTTGTTACTTGCCAGCTAATATTATAGAGGGATTTATATTATTCAGATCCATGCATAACACATTGATCCCTTTTGCATTTCTTATTATAGAGAATCTCTATAATAAGAGATCAATTACCTCCAAAATAACCACATTGTTTTCAAAACAGACTGTGAAAATTGATGGGAAACAACATCTAAAATCATTGGACTGACTTCTGTCTTGCCCTTTAATTCTGACCATGAGTCTGTGGCAGTCTGGCATCCATTTTGTGAAGGTTCTTGCAAGGAAAATATTTGGATTAATGATGTAATTTAGTGACAACTTAGTGACAGTAGGTCTAACCTCAACTGAGTGACAATGGAATCAAGAAAGTAAAGCAGTGGTGTAGATGAGACAGTGGCTGTTGGGCCAGCAGCAGGCAGGCTGCAGGGGTCACTCTGATTGGCATTGTCACTTTCCCCATTCATCAAGCAAGGCCAGACTTCCTGAATCATTTACCAGATGGGGCAGCTCGTCAGTTTAAACACCTGATATGAAGCCATCCGTCATCTGATAACATGATCGTTGGGCTGCAGCTGGCTGGGTGCTCTGCAGCCCGAGAGCACATGTGATGGACTCAAGCCAGGGAGGCAGGCTTTGTCAAGTTGCCCTCCCTTGATAGGATTTGCAGTCCTCCACTGGACCATGGAACAGGTGGAGGCTGAGAGAGAATGAAAAAATTACCATGTGTTGCAGGGATTAGAGCCTTGCACACTCACCACTCCACTTGAATCCCAATCAAACTAAGACAACTGACCTAAGTCAGGCCAACTTAAGATCCAGCCAAACAACAGAGAATTGGAAGAAGTGCAGAAAAAAGCTGGGAAACCTGGCTTCCTGCAGGAAGAGCAACTTTTCACATGTGTAAGCTACCTACATTTTTTTTTTCTGAGACCAAACACCTAGAGATGAGATTTCCCTCTAAAATTTCACTTTGTTTTTCTTTCTCACTTCCCTTTTTCTTTTCTTTTTTTTTTAAATAGGAAAATCATCTTAAGCATTTTTAAAAAGAGAGAAGGGAAAAGAATAATCTCTGGGGAATCATCATGAATCCTGTTACTTTATGCTCACCATGGAGAAAAACTAATGAAACAAAGAGAATCAGACAAAGAGACAAATTATGCACAGTTAAACTGAAAGTGTTTATTGCCATGTAAAATATAATTATGCTGATTTAAAGTGTTCACTGTTCAAACAGTCTAGAGCTTATTAGAAGAAGAGCTAACCCTACACGGGAGAATGAGGCTGTTAGTGAATTCAACGGTAGCATAGAAAATGGGGCTGTGCTGAGGGATGGCCTCAGTTCTCACCCATGTGGACCATGTGTGAAACCTACCTTTTATTCATCAAAATTAAAATCCCTCAATTGGAGAGTCTATAACTGAGATAACAAGTTAACTAGTAAAGACTTAATCCTCTTATGTCTTTAGTGGAATAATATAAAGAAGTTTATTCTGCTTAGCATATGACACTCTTTATTGTCATAATTTCCTGCAAGGGGCAACTCTGTCTCATTTGCCATTCTTTTCCAACATAGATAGAGCAAGCTCCTTTTGTCTCAGTCTCTGTCTCAGATAAGTGATTTGGTGTCCCCACCCCAAATGAGTTCTGTCTCCAAGAAATCTCTGTCAATATGACTTTGTAGGTGTGAGAGGGAGGAACCATTTCTGATGCAGATTCTACCTGGAGTTTCCACTTTCTTCACTTTGCACTGTGTTTGGGGGAGCTGCCTGTCTCCTGGAGATATGTATGATATAGGCACTAAATCTGTCTGTTTCTACTTAGAAGAGAACTATAAATAATTATTCATACATACATATAAAAAAAAGAAACAGATCAGAACTTCCAACTTCCTACAGTGGTGAGCAGTTTGACTCCCCACCCCAGACCTCTTCCCAACTCTGTTTTAAAACTCCATTCTGTAATCAAATTTTATGCCCA
Organism: Castor canadensis; assembly: GCF_047511655.1. Lineage (NCBI taxonomy): Eukaryota > Metazoa > Chordata > Mammalia > Rodentia > Castoridae > Castor > Castor canadensis. The sequence continues at coordinate 153,901,752 of NC_133388.1, forward strand.
AATAGTTAACATTGAATATTGTAAAGATGTTACTGAGAGGAAATAACCGAGGGAAATAAGGCATGCATCGTGTACAGAGTTAGTGTGAAAAGAGATCAGAGGCTAGAAGAGCAGATTTTAGTATTGTTGCAACTCTCCTGTAAACTTCAGACAAGTTACTTGGCTTTCCTGAACTCAAGGCTTTTTTTAGTCTGTGAAATGTGATTATTCTATATTTTTCATTGGTAAGTGCCTTTTTTCATTGTTAGAGCATTAGGCGTGATCGTACCTTTAAACAGTCGATGTGTTGTTTGGCATATGGTAAAATTTCTGTTAGTAGTAATTGCTACTATGTTGCCCCATAAACACTGTACAAATAACAACGAGAAGCTTTCTTCACCACAGGCAGGGATTTTTGCATCTTATTTCAACAGTGTTCATTGGCCCTCATATTGAGCCAGTTGCCACTCTGGTATAGAAAGAGGCATTGAAGTCCTCTTCTTCAGAAGTCTAGGTTGTACAAGAAAAATTGTTTTTCATGACAAAAAATTTAAACATATATGAAAACAAAATTCTTGTCCACTGTGAGTACATTTAATAATACTCCTGGATAAAACAGATAAAAATTTGAGGCTTGAATTTTATGCTTTTTCTTTATGATTCTTGCTTTACTTTCTTAAACTTCCTTCCCAGTTCTTTGTCCTAAAAAGATACTTTGGGTATACCTTCCTAGGATAATACATTAAAGTAAAACATCATATTTTTATGAATGTTATTTATTTATATTCAAATAATCCAAAGGAAACCAAGCATGTATTTATAATAAATGAAAACAGCCATTCCCTTGTATTATCTTAAAGGTTATATTAGTCATTGTAGTGCTTAAGTCAGAAAGTTTTACCCATAATATTGATGTGACACATAAAATAGGCCCCTGGTATTTTGATTAATAGAAAATATTTTCACATCGTAGAATACATTTTAGAGTAGAGAAAGTTTAATGATCGAAATAGAATATTCTCTTGGTCTATGGCTCATAGGAATTCATTTTATAAATATTTGATGCAGTTTACTGTATGAGGTACAAAGAATACAGACTTAACAGGATGGGATTGACAACTAGTTGAAGCGACAGACCTAAAAATATTTTCTATATATCATGAAATATACCATAAAAGAGGTTTATAATAAATGCAACAAGCAAACAGTGAAAATAAACTTGTGTAGGGCATATGGTTATTTGATAAATCTTTATGGGGGAGATGATATTTGAATAATGAGTAGGATTGAAAAGAGGCAATGCCCATTCTATTTCGAGAGAACAGCACAAAGGCTCAGAGGGATTCCTAACAATGCAAAGAGCATTTCATTTATTTACTTAACATATATTTGAAAAATAAATTTTTATTGACTTTCATCCAAAGTGATCTTGTAAATTTACATTTTGACACTGTCTTCTGTTCCAATGTACGCCAAATGAGACCTTTTTATTTTATTTTATTATTTTTGAGACAGAATCTCTTTATGTAGCCCAGATTGACCTTGAACTCATTATGGAGTTCAGGCTGGCCTCAAATTCATGATCCTCCCATTTTAGCCTCCTGAGTGCTCATGCACCACCATGCCTGGCTTTGAGATATATTTTTAAAGCAAAAATAAAAATATATAGCTGTGCTAAAAGAATAAAAGAAAACAAAGGAAACATCTCTGTAGAACTGCTATAAAACAGAAATGTTTGGCAGAGGGTAGAGTGCAGATACAGCAGTTCAGACTTCTGAGATAAATTGTTCCCTAGGAGGTAGCAGAGAAGAGCCAAGATAGCTATTGGAAACCTGAACCTGGGTGAGGAGTCTCCTCTGATGAAAGGGACAAAAAAAATATGACATATACAAAGTCACGGGAAACAGAAAGAGTTACATACACTTTGTGACAAGAAATAGCACTAATCCTCAATAGCTTTGTGATAGAGACTGTGAAGTTCTTGGTATCTCTGCTATGTGAGATCAGTTCTTCAATATTAGACACAGCTTTGACCTGAAGCACATGAAGGACAGGTTAGGCATACCGTGAAACTAGACATAGAGAAATAAACAGAAGAAGGAATCCTGGGAAGAACCACTCTAATATTAAGAAAGTAGATAATAGCATCAAAACTTTCTGTACCAATTTGGATCATAAAATTTCAGGTAGTGGAGCAACTTGAAAATATTTTAGCATAAATGTGCTTAGGATATTCAAAGAGAGAAATGAAGGAATAATACTCATAAAATAAAAAATAAATAATGAAACAAAGTCCAGGATTCATTGAAATAAGACAGAGTTGGTTATGAAAAAAAACCTAAAAATTCTAGGAAATGAATAATATAGTCAATGAAATAAAATAAAAAGTTATATAGATAAGAAATTCTCTAGATTAGAGTTCGTTTGAGATACTTGGAGAATCTGACAGGCTCTAACACTGACAGGCAGTTTCATCTAATAGCAGCTTCATCCAGAATAAAAACACACATGGCAGCAAATGCAAACGAAGAAGAATTTGGTTGTGAGCAAATTTCTTCTCAGAAACCATATATAAGAGCAATACAGCAATATAATCAGCTACGGGAAAGTAGCTGCTGACCTTGAATTTGATATCTAAATAATTGCTTATGCTAAAGTAAAAATCAAGATGTTTCAGGCACACTGACTAAGGAAGATGGCATCAATAAAACATTCAAACAACTCCTAAGTAGGAAGGGATGGAATGTATGCAAAAATAAGAAAGCAAATAACTTGATAGTATACTACTTGTAGTATATAATAAATATTTTGTGAATGTTGCAAACAAAAGTAGTCTTTGGATAGCTACAATAGACAAGAGCTTTGTAATTTGAGAAAAGAGAACTATTGTGTAATTTTAGAGTTTTTAGAAAAATTTCCTAAACTAAGAGTGTTGAATGCTCGTGGTTTAGAGCTCGTCCAAGGTTATGCCTTCTTCCAGAGGGCAGCCCACACTTACTACTATTTGATATGACAATTTGACAGCTCTGAATGATCACCCCAACTCCACAGTGTCTTCTGATATCTGTTGCACTGCCTTTCATTTCAACTTCTTCCTCTGCCCAATATGGTTTCCCCTCTTCCTATAGCATTTTCCTAAAACACTCAGCATGGAAATCTCTATTTCAAAGTCTATTTCTAGGGAATTCAACCTATGACAATTAGGGAGTAGAAGTGTTTTCAGGAAGAAAATTCTAAAATGAGAGCCACCTACCAGCCAGCAGGCAGTGAGAACGCCAACACTGGTTATAAGTAGAGTACTCATAACTTCTGGAATGATGTGAACAGTGAAAGTGTTAAAACTTTGGTAAGCTGAGATAAGATACCAGTAGACAAGAATAGGAATTGAGATTTAGAAGTAGTAAGTATATGAACTATAAAATTGGATGACTTTGCCATCAGTAAGAAAGAAGTGCAGTGCTTGGTAGGTCTTTGTGTTCTAGAGAAAACCTAATTCATATTTCAGAATATTGTTCTGCCTCATTTACTAAGAGAGGCCTGGAGCAGGACAGATAGCTGAAGTAGATCTAGGTTACAGGGCAAACAGACTTATCACTTGGGCCACACAACCTTGTAGGTCCAATGGCGTTAAAGATGGCTATGATTGGAAAAGACTGGAAGTTAAGGCAAGCCCAAATGTGAAAATTACAAACTAACTTTTGACAATATAATTCAGACTAAAGCCATGTCCTCTGCTGCAAAGAACCATACTCCACTATAGAACTGCGTTTGGCATACTAACAGACCCTCATGGAGAGGAAGCACCCCAGAGACCCAAATAACCACATGATCAGAGAGGACCTTTATTGACTCTGTTCTGTCAAAACTATCACATCATAGGGTTGGAAGACCCAGTACAACTCAATAGTAATACGACAGTGGAATCAGGTAAGTTGGATCCAGAAGCTCCGAGAAAAGTAGCCCAGACCTCCATGTTACTCACGGCCTATGAGTCACGAACTATTTGCCTAGGTTGACTTTGAACCTGGATCCTCTTGATCTCTGCCTTCTGAGTAGCTAGGATTACAGGTACCTGGAGACACAAGATCTTTATAGCCCAATTTAATGTGGGATAGAGGATGTCCACATGCAAAAGAGACCTCAAACAGTGCCTTGTTATCTGAGCCAACAATAGTCATTGTCTAATCCCATGCTGGAGCAATGGCCTTGTGAATGGAATAGCCAGATTGGCAGGAATAGAATCTATATGTGGTCCCTAAAGAATGAACTCCGACTCTTCAAGTTAGAACTAGTTACTGCTGCTGCCAGATGTCCATCCTGCACCAACAGAGATCAAGGTTGAGCCCTGGTGGAAAATTGATTATATGGGACCTTTTCTTCCTGATAGAGACAGCAATTCATTTTGACCAGACTTGACAAATATTCTGGGACAGGTTTGCTTTTCCTGCTCTTAGGCTTCAGCCAGTACAGACTGTCTGGTTCAGTGATACAGAACATCACAAAAATCACCTCAGACCAAGAACAGGGGGCATATAGATGTGGCACATGCTCAGAGTCCTGTCACATTACTGCATTTCCCAGAGGCTACTGGCCTAGTAGAGTAATAAGCAGTATTGTGGACTAGCTTCCCATTGTGTGGATATATATTACAATTTGTAATGTTTCTGGATTATTTCCAGTATTTTTGGCTCTTAAAAATAAAACTTTGACGGACTCTTATATACGAGTGTTTTTGTGAACCTATGTTTTCATTTCTCTGGGGTGAATGCCTAGAAATGTAATTGCTAAGTTGTATGGTAGATAAATATTTAACTTTATTAGAAACTTCCAAACAGTTTTCCAAAGTAGTTGTATCATTTTGCATTTCTAAGAGTAATGCATAAAATTTGAATTACTTGCTAGAATTTGGTGTCAATTTTTAGAAAAAGGTAGTCATTCTAGATGTGCAGTGTTATTTCACTGCATTTTATTTTCTTTATTTTTTTTTGGAGGCACTGGGGTTGGAACTCAGAGTCCTATGCTTGCTAGGCAGGCACTCTTATTGCTTGAGCCACTCTGCCAGCCCTAATTGTGTTTTAAATTCATACTTTGTAATGAATAATGATTTGAGCATCATTCTATGTGCATAATTGCTATCTACATTGCATACATGAAATGTCTAAATCTTTGAATTATTTTATTTTTTGATTACTTATTGAATTATGAGAGTTTCTCATATATTCTGGATGGATATCTTTGTTCAGATACAGGTTTTGCAAATATTTTATCTCAGTTTTTGGCTTATCTTTTCATTTTCTTAACATATTTTGAAGAGCAGATGTTGCAAATTTTGATGAAGTCCAATTTTCAGTTTTTCTTAAAGTCTTGCACTTTCTGTATAACAAGTTATTGCCTAACTTGGAGTCACAATTATTTTTCACCATGTTTTCTTCTAGAAATTTTATAATTTTCATTATACATTTAGATCTATGGCCCTTTGAAGTTAAATATTTTTATGGCACCAGGTAAGAATTGAGATTCATTTTTTTAATATAGATTAGAACATCTATATATCATCTATATATCATCTATATATCATTTGTTGAAAACAATTTTATCTCTCTATTGAATTAACGGTATTTTTGTCAAAAATAGATCACATCTATGTAGACAAAAGACAACTTTAAAGTTAATTAATAGACTTTGTTTCTTAGTACAGTTTTAGGTTTGTAAGTATAACCAAGCAGATAGTACATAGAATTCCACATAGGGCTGGGGAGGTCCTTCAGTGGTAGAGTGCTTGTCTAGCATGGCAAGGTCCTATTTTCAATTCCCTTATAAAAAAGAATTTCAGGCCAAGTGTTGGGGCGCATGCATGTAATTCTAGCTACTTGTGAGGTTGAGATTGGGAGGATCCTGGCTCTAGGCCAGGCCAATCAAATAGTTCACAAGACCCCATCTCCAAAATAGCCAGAGCAAAGTGGACTGGAGGTCCACTTTGGAGCAAGCGGTAGAGCACCTGCTTTACAAGCATGAAGTACTGAGTTCAAACCCCAGTCCTGTAAAAAAAGAATTGCACATATCTTCCTTATCCCTTCATCCTGTTTCCCCCATTATTAACATCTTGTGTTGGGGTAGTATATTTACTACAACAAATCAATTGATATTGATATGTTATTAACTATAGTTAATATTTCACATTGTTTCACTCTTTTTGTTGTAACAATTCTACTTTAACTTCACCGGGTGGTACAATTCAAAATGCATGATGATGTGTATGCAACATTGCAGTTTCATTGTTTCATACAGAATGATTTCACCTCCCTAAACATCTGTGCTGTAGCTAGTCATCCACCCCTTACTTCCCCAGGACCACTGGCAACCAGTGATCATTTTACTGTCCCTAGAGTTTCGACTAGTCCAAAATTTCATATAGTATACAGAATATAGCTTTTTCAGATTGGTTTCTTTCATTTATCGATACATATTTAAACTTCCTCTATGTCTTTTTATAACTTGATGTCTCATTTATGTTTTACCAATGAATGAATTCCACATTGTATTGACATACTACAATTAATCAGTTCATTTGTTGAAGGACATCTTGGTTAATTCCAGGTTCTTGTGATTATGAACAAAACTAATATAAATAATGATTTCCATATATTTGTGCAAATATAAGTTTCCAACTCAATTTAGTCATTATCAAGGAGCACAGTTGCCTGTGGTAAGGTGAGACCATGTTTAGCTTTGTAAGAAATTCCAAATTGTTCCATTTTGTGTTCTCACCAGCAGTAATGCAAATTCCTATTGCTCCACATTCTCAACAGCATTTGATATTGTGTTTTCTGAATTTTAACTTCTCTAATAGGTGTATAAGTTCTTTTATGATGTAATTCCCTAATAATGTGGTATTGAGCATCTTCTCATCTGCTTATTTTCCACCAGCATGTCCTCTTTGGTGAGATATCTTTTCAGATCTTTTACCTGCTTTTGAACTTAGGTCATTTGGTTTCTTATTGCTGAGTTTTAAAAGCTACTTGTAAATTTTGGATACAAGTCCCTTATTGCATATGTGTTTTGTAAATATTTCCTCCCCATTTGTGGCTTGTCTTTTCATCTAAGAAAATTTTAAAGTAAGTTGGGTTTTTTTTTTTGTGCCAAAAATTAAAAAATGACCACTAGGAGAAATCAAAAGCTTCTGAATCAATGTGGAAAATAAAACCTTATTAGAAAAATACTAGTAATGAGAGACAGAGGAAAGTAAGAAATAAGAAGAAAACACAAAATGGTAATTGGAAAGTGAAAAATATAAAAGATAGAGATATGGTTACACATATTAAAACAGTAAGTATAAACATATTAAATATTCCTTTTAGGCCTCTAGTGTCAAACTGGGTTAAAAATGTGCTATGTATGTGATAACAAGTAGAAAGTTGCTAAGAGACAAATGGAAAAGTAATAAAAAAGGTTGAGTACATATTCTGAAACTAGTAGTCCAAAGTAAATATCATAGAAATATTAATAGCTAAAAATGAATTTATGATTTATCCCTGAAATTCTCTATCAGAAAAAGTATAACAATATAACACATTATATTTTCTATTAAAGGAGAAGAAATATATCAATGGATATATAAGCACTCAACATTTAGGAATGGTTTTATAATGTTATTATGAAACTATTAAAACTAATTAAGAGCTTAAAAGCATCTCAATATGAATATAATTTGAAAATGTAATGTTGAGCAAAAATGTTATAAAATAGTGAGAATTATATGATCATTTGTATAAAGTTTAAGAAATTTCCAATATTCTTAAACAGTCTTATCCTGTTTATAGATAAGGACCTATTGCATGGAAAGACGTGGATAAACACATACATGGGAAGAAAAAGGCTAAATTCATGATGGGGAGATAGAGTACTCAGAGGGATTCAACTCAGTCTCTAATGCATACAAATAAAACCAGAGCTGGGCTGCCAGAGTGGTTGTAGTGGTAGAGTGCAACCTAGCAAGCATGAGGCCCTGACTTCAAACCCTAGCATCACCAAAAACAACAACAAAAAAGTAAAAGCACAATAGGCAGTACTGAATGAGTTCTTACTCTTTAGAAGAGAGAAATTTTCTGGGTATTGAGGATGCTGAGGTGAGTGGATAATGATCCTTGTCTTTAAAACACTGTCATTTTAGGAGATGGATCACAAGTGAATGTAATAGAGACAGTAGAAGGCCCTTAATGATTATCAGCCAAACTGCTACAAAGGCACATATACTAAGTGCTCTGTAAGTATTGGTTGCTACTATTACTGTTAACAGAATTGGGTAACTTATATGTACATAACTATTAGAATGCACACAGAGCATCAGTTTACCATTTATTTAAGGAGAAAAATATAAATCTTAAAACTACTTCCTAGTAAAAGATAGCATTTTTGTATGCTGTACTTTATGAGATCATTAATTCATAAACAACAGACCATAATATTCTCTGCCCCTATCCATTTTTTTAAAGTTGGTAATATTTTAAATATCCCCATTTCTTTTTACATATATATTTTTTATTGTGCTGGGTGGGGGTATATTGTGTCATTTACAAAAGTTCTTAGAATACATCATACTTGAATTCACCCCCTCCATCATTCTCCTTTATTTCCCCCTTCCCCCATTCCTGGAATAGTTTCAATGGGTATCATTTTTCCATTTACCTACATGCGTACACAGTATTTACACCATAGCCACTCTCCTGCATCTATTCCCCATATCCTCCGCCTTCCACTGCTTATCCATCTCTTAATTCAGACAAATGGTCCTAGTATTCAGTACAGTAAGTTGCAGTAATGGTATTGTCTATAATTGGCCTGTTCCATGAGAGAAAATTAAGTTGAGACACAGTAGAAGGAAGGATAGAGAGGGACTCGAAACAGAATCCAGGAAACAGAGATTGACAGTGTCAAAGGGCATCCAGTCCTGGGGAAGACTCCCAATTCACAAGATTGGAAGTTAAAAAAAGATCATTATAAATCCTTTTTTTGTGTGACTTGTAAGAAAATCTTCCTCTTAATTTAACAAAACACAGATTCTTCTGGCTAATTGTTTCAAATTAAATAAAATGTTCCTCAGAAATATTTTGAAATGTACTTAGATGTTTTCCTACACATTTAGAAGGCTCTAAAAATCCATTTACAGCCCTTAAAATGATGGTCTGCATTTATACTTCCAGTTCTATAAATGAACTAGAATCAATAAAACATTTTATACTTTGGAATATATTTAGAAAAATTATTCTTGCTAAACAACTTATACCTATGCCTAATACTCAAATCTATTTTACGTGTAACCTACTGAAAATGAAATGTAAAGGAGCAGTGAAAACCAAGGGAGCAAGATAAATACACCAAGTGTAGAAGAGTCCTCCATGACAGATTTCAGAACAATTTTCTTGTGTGACATCCTCATTTAACAAATATGAACAAAGGAATTGGATATAATTTCCTTTTACAAGATTTTTTTCTTTTTCTTTTCTTTCCATGGTGGGGTCTCACCATGTAGGCTATGTAGCCTGGGCTACCCTCAAACTTCAATCCTTCTGCCTTAGTCTCCTCAATGCAGGCATGAATTACCACTATGCCTAGATGACCTTTTGTGGGATATTGAAGAAATAAATCAGTCAACAGGTATGTTTTATTCAATCACCTCTGAAATTTTCAAAACAGATATCTGTAAAATGTATTTAATAATAAACAAGCAAACAAAAAAATCCGAAGCCAAGTATCTATTACTTTTGTTAGTCTCGAAGTGTGCTTTGTTTTTTGAGACAGGGTCTTATATATCCTAGGTTGTCCTATGATAGCCCAGGCTGACCTGAACTTATAATCTTCCTGCTGCCTCAGTCTTCCAAGTGCTAAGATTATAAGAGTGCACCACCATGTCTGTGCTTTTTAACCCTAGAAGTGGTTATGTTTCTTAACCATAAAGGAAATTTAAATTATGTGTGCATGTGTGTATGATGTAGATCAAAGAATAGCAAAAGCTAGTGATCCATAGTAAAACTCCTTTCAATATATATCAGATATTTTGAAGAAGTCTAATTTAAATTCTTGTGTAGTTTTCTTTTGAAGACAGAGTGACATAGGCATCCAGCACTGTGTCAAAGTATAGAGATTTTAGCTGGGTGTGTTAGCACACGCTTATCAGAATCCTAGTACTCATGAGGATCATGAGTTCAAATCAACCTGGACTACATAGCAAGACCATGTCTCAAACAAGCCAAAAGAAAAAGAAAGAAACAACAAACCAGTTTTAAATACCTTTAAAATGAGTCAACAAAAGAATATATTCTATATATTCATAAAATCTCTATGAATCCTTATGGAAGATTACAGAATTTGGGATTGTCTGGTCCAGGTATTAGAAGAATTAATGAATATTATGAAAAGAATATTTTCTGTCTAGGATATAAGGAAAGGGTGTAAGAAGGTGACTATGGTGAAAATATTATGTATTCTTGTATGTAAATAGAAAAGTGAGACTTGTTGAAACTATTCCAGGAATGGAGAGAGGGGGATAAAGGAGAATGATGGAAGGGGTGAATTCAACTGTGATATATTTGTAACAACTTTGGTAAATGTCACAATGTACACCCAGTATGACAATAATAAAAAAAAGAATAAAAATAAAATTAATATAAAAAAAGAGACTATTTTCCATATACACAGAGGACAAAGCAAGAGGAAACAAGCCTGAATTGTTTTAAAAAGGGCTGCATCAACAGGGTTAACTGCAGTGTCCTTCTGACTGAGTTGATCAGTAAACAGGGTTTCACTTAAGTGTCTGATTGGATCAATTCAGCAAACAATCCATCAATCAGTTATTTTGGCAGAGAAAGCAAATGCAAAGGCTTTGATTCGAAGGAAGTGCTCTTTTAATTAAGCATTAAGACGTGAATTCAAGTAAGATTATAGACTCTGTCCCTAAAATCTTTCAAATTAGAGTAGACAGCCATATAGATCGAATAGTTTAATCAGTCAGGGTAGTATTTATTTAGTACCTACTTTGTTTCTAACACTGAACTACTCAAAACAAAGACTAGTTGAGAGAATCAATTAAAATATTTGACAATCTGTTACAAGTTGAATTGTGTCCCCCCACAAAGATTTGTTGAAATCCTAATCCTCAGTATCTATGGATGTGAATTTACTTGGAAATAGGGTCTTTTGCAATGTGATCATGTTAAAATGAAGTTATTCCAGAAGAGCTTAATCTGATTATGATTGGGATCCTTATAAGAGGAAGAAACGAGAGAGACACACAGAGGAAAGACGGTCTCATGAAGATAGAGGGAGATTGCCATGTGAAGGTGGTTATAGACATAAAAATAACGTGCCCCAAGCTACAGAACACCAAGGCTCGCAGCAGCCAGCAAAAGCTAGGAGAGGCACAGACTAGATTCACTTTCAGAATTCTCAGAAGGAAGCAATCCTGTAGATACCTTGACTTTGAATCTCTAGCATCCAGAACCGAGACAACTTTCTGCTTGTTTTAAGCCACCCAGGTTTTGGTACTTTCTTATGGTAGCCCTAGGACACTAATGCATGGTATTTAAGTTATTTTTTCTCAATTACATGAAAATGCAGTTTGATCTCTTACTTTAATCCAGACAAATAGTCTCTCTCTCTCTCTCTCTCTCTCTCTTTTCTGTCTGTCTGTCTCTCTCTTTCTTCTTTAAGACAGGGTCTTTCCCTATAGCTCAGGCAGGTCTTAAACTTGTGATCCTCCAACGTCAGCCTCCCAAATGCTGGAATTATATACATGTACCACTACACCCTGCAGAAAGTGGTTCATATGGGGATATTTTTTCAGTACTGGGGGTGGAACTCAAGGCCTTCTGTATGTGTGGCAAGCACTCTACCCTGAGCTATGTTCTCAGCCCACATTTTTTTTTTCATTTGTTTGTTTTTGATACTGGGGTTTGATCTCAGGACCTCACACTTGCTAGATAGATACTCTAACACTTTAGCCATGATCTTAGCCTCCACTTTTAAAAACATTTAAAAGATAGCTTTATTGAGGCATAATTCATGGACCATACAATCTACCTATTTAATGTATACAGCTTAGTAAATCTTAGTATATTCACAGAATTATGCAATTATTACCACAATCTAATTTTAGAATCTTTCAACACTCCATTTACTATTCATTCCCCTCTCATTAGTCCTTGTCATTTACTAATATATTTTCTGTCTCTGAAGATTTGTCTACTCTGGAAATTTCATATAAATGAAACCACATATGGTCTTTTGTGACTGGTTTCTTTCAATTAGCATGTTTTCAAGATTTATCCATATATATCTTCTGTATTATTACTTTATTTTTTTTGGCAGCACTGGGGTTTGAACTCAGGGTCTCAAGCTTGCTAGACAGGCACTGTACCACTTGAGCCACTTTGCCAGCCCTTTTCCATGATGGATTTTTTTGAGATAGGGTCTCACAGACTATTTGGCTTTGAACCACGATCCTCCTGATCTCTGCCTTCTGAGTAGCTAGGATTGCAACCATGAGCCACCAGAGCCGGGCTTCTGTATTTTGTATTCATCCATCAATAACATTTAGATAGTTTCTACTTTTTTGTCTGATATGAACATTTTCACAAGGTTTTGTATGAACTGTTTGATAACTCTATATTTAACATTTCAAGGACATGCCAATATTTTTCCAAAATAGTCACACTCTTACATTCCTACTTGCAAAGTACAAAGCTCCCAGTATCTCCACATTTTTGCCAACACTTTTCATCTTTTTGAAATTGTAACTATGCTAGTAGACATGGTTTTGGTTTACATTATTACATCTCTGTAATGAGTAATGTCTTTTCATGTGGTGACTGGCCATTTATATGTCTTTTTGTGAGAAATGTCTATTCAAACCTTTTGCTTATATTGAAATTATGTTGTCTTTTTTGTCGTTGAGTTGTGAAATATTTTGTGTATTCTAGATAGAACATCCATGTCAGATATGCAAATATTTTCTTCCATTCTGTGGGGTATCTTTTTATTGAATCCTTTGCACATAAGTTATAAAATTTTGGTGAGTCCAGTTTGTTTTGTTAATTGTGATTTTTGTATTGTATTTAAGAAATTATTGCCTAATCCAAGGTGACATTCTACATTCCCAAGTTATGTAGCCTTAGTTATTACATATAGTTTGTGATGCGTTCTGAGCTTATTTTTATATATGGTTGGAGATGATAGTCCAGCTTTATTATTTTGCATATGCATGCCCAGTTTTGTCCAGTACTATTTGAAAGAGACTGTTCTTTCTCCTATTGATTTGTCCTGGTACTTTTGTCAAAAATCAATTGACCATAAACATAAGGGCTTTTTTTTATGGATTATTAGTTTGTTCCACTGATCGATGTCTGTTCTTATGCCTATACCACAGTCTGTGGAGTGCTGCAAGCTGTACATGGCCTTAGGTTGAATGTTGAAGCAGATCCTGAAGGTGCCCACAGATAAAACCATGAACAAATCATATTCCTTATAGTAGGTACCTTGAGACAGCTATACTCTGTTTTATAGATAAGCAAGTGAGACTTAGAAAAGCAAAATGCTACATGAAGGTCACATTTAAATCTCAGCTCTGAATCTAGAGCCTATATTCTGAGCTGTCATAGTCATTTTCTTTCATAAAGTACAAGAGCTGGTACATAGTAAACGCTCAATAAATATTTATTTATTAAGTAGGTGGTTCCTTTGGAATAGTGTCATCCTTTTTCCAGTTGCCCAGTCCAGTAACCTAGAATCATCTTCAATTTCCCCCTTTCTCCTCTTCCCCAATTTTAATTGGTGATCAGTTCTAACTCTTTAACATCTTCACAGTTCATTCACATTCTCTTATTCAGTGCTGGGTCTTTGCTGGAACCTTAGATACTTCAATGATCTCCTCACCTCCAACTTTTCCTGCTGCTATTCCAGTTCTCTACCTGAAACAATTAAAAACTACTCCTTGGCATGCAATCCAAGATTTTCCACTGTTTTACTACTCCTCCACTAAGAATTATACAGTCCCCTTGTATTTGTTACTTTCTGACAGAGTGCCTGACATAAACAACTTAACAAGAGGAAAGGTATATTTTGCTTATGGCTTCAAAGGTTTTGCCCATCATGATGGAGAAGGTGTATGGGGCCACAGCTGTTCCATTCATGTCACATAAGAAGCAGAGCCAAGATAATACCCTTCAAAAACTGACTTCCTCAGACCAGGCCTTATTTTTCACAGTTCCACAATCATTCCACAGTCCATTCAAATTTTGAATCTGTCAATGGATTAAACTATTGTTGTCAGAGCCCTCATGATCTAATCATCTCTGGAAACCTCCTCAAGACACTCACAGGTATGCTTTTCTTATCTCCTACATGCCCCTGGATCCAATCATGTTGACAATCAGGATCAATCGTCACACCACTAAATGAGACTGCATCTGTGTGTATCATGGCAAATTTGTTAGCAATGCTCTCCTTTCTTTGTCCATATAGTGCATAGCTACTCATCTTCTAATCCTTGTTTCACATTTTGTATTCTCAAAGAATTATTTGCAGTTGTTTGAATATATCTATGTTCACATTAGGCACTTAATTACACTACAAATAATTCACTTCATAATGTGGTTTTAGTCATTATCAAGCAACCTTTAATTTTCACTATAAATGAATTTTTCCACGTACATGTGTGGGTTAAATGCATAATTTCTTTTCTTTTTTTTTTTTCTTTTTGAGACAAAGCCTCACTGTGTAGCTCAGGCTAGCCTCAATCTTGTGATTTTTCTGCCTCTTCCTTCTGAGATTACAGGTACGTACCACCCACCTGGCTAAATATATATTTTCTTACATGTTTAAATATTTTAGTAAAGAGGCTGGTGTACTAGCTAAGCAGAACACTCAGATTAGTTCATAACTACGTGGTAGTAGACTTACGTCAAAGCTGGTGGGTAAGACATTTCATTAGATATTTACATAAAATAATAATTTAAGTCCTCAGGTTTTTGGGTAGTTTATTCCTAAGTCAGAGTAGATTTATAATAATGTTGTTTTCACATTCTTGCCTTCAGATATACCTTCTAAGTGAGAAAGCGAAGGATGGAGTAATGACTATTAAATTGGAAATTATAACCATGCAAATATGGTACTCATGTGTATGTGTTGAGGTAGAAAAAACATGGTGAACAATGCCACCTTGCTACGTAGAAAGTTTTTCAAGCAGTTCACCTCATTAGATAGCACACACTTATCTCAACCAGCAAAACCCTTGTTCCTTCCTATTATTGCTTATACTCTCTCTACAACAAAATTAGAAATAAGGGCAAAATAGTTTCTGCTGGGTATTGAGGGGGTGGGGAGGAGAGGGAGGGGGTGGAGTGGGTGGTAAGGGAGGGGGTGGGGGCAGGGGGGAGAAATGACCCAAGCCTTGTATGCACATATGAATAATAAAAGAAAAACAAACAAACAAACAAAAAAGATTATGTAAAACACCCAGGTAAGCACATAAGAAAGAGGAATGTCCTGTAACTTCTTTTTGTGATGTTTTCCTGTTTGACTAGATTTATGTCTGGGGTGGGGAAACCCTTGCCAGAAATCAGTGCCCAGCTGTGAGACTAATGTTCAATGCCAATGACATGAAGCCACTGATGCTGACTCAGTTCTCTTTGATCAGATTTTCTTTGAGGGCTGTGTGCTTGAACCACACAAAAGCCTAGTGTCCCCACTCCTTAATCCTGAATCACTTCCTCTACATGGATATGATTCAAAGAAGCTAGATCTATTGGTAAAAGAGGAAGGTGCCGGAGGGTCTCTGTCATTAAGGTAGGAACAGATCCACTTCTTTTGGTAGGCAGCCTGAATTTTCAACATTCTTCCCTTATGCGGGGTCCAAGATGAGTACATTTCTGATACTCTCCCTTCACCTTCCTCCCTTTCTCCAGCAAATACAATCTTGCCCTCTCCATACACACTTTTGAAGACAACTCGGCTGTTCACTCTCTAAACACCATTTGATGAACAGAATCCTGGGTGCAAGCTACCTCTGTCTCATTTCAGTGTCCAAGGCAGGAGGACTAGAAAGATGTTTGGATATGGAGAAATGAGATTCCAAATTACTTCTATACTTTTTTTTTTTTTTTGGCAGTACTGAGGTTTGAACTTAAGACCATGTGTTTGCTGGGCAGGTGCTCTACCACTTGAACCACACCCTGAGCTCCATTTAAAATTTTTTTTCTTTTCTTTTATTATTCATATGTGCATACAAGGCTTGGGTCATTTCTCCCCACTGCCCCCACCCCCTCCCTTACCACCCACTCCGCCCCCTCCCTCTCCCCACCCCCTCAATACCCAGCAGAAACTATTTTGCCCTTATTTCTAATTTTGTTGTAGAGAGAGTATAAGCAATAATAAGAAAGAACAAGGGTTTTTGCTGGTTGAGATAAGGATAGCTATACAGGGCATTGACTCACATTAATTTCCTGTGCGTGGGTGTTACCTTCTAGGTTAATTCTTTTTGATCTAACCTTTTCTCTAGTTCCTGGTCCCCTTTTCCTATTGGCCTCAGTTGCTTTTAAGGTATCTGCTTTAGTTTCTCTGCATTGAGGGCAACAAATGCTAGCTAGTTTTTTAGGTGTCTTACCTATCCTCACCCCTCCCTTGCGTGCTCTCGCTTTTATCATGTGCTCAAAGTCCAATCCCCTTGTTGTGTTTGCCCTTGATCTAATGTCCACATATGAGGGAGAACATACAATTTTTGATCTTAAAATTTTTTGATTTAGTTATTTTCCAGAAAGGGTGTCTCATTTTTGCCTAGGCTGTCCTGGACCATGATTTTCCTACCTATGTCTTCCCAAGCAGTTGGGTTCACAGATGCACCGTGATGCTCAGTTTGTTAGTTAAGATGGGGTCTTACCAACTTTTTTGCCCAGCCTGGCTTCAAACTGTGATTCTCCTGATCTCCACTTTCTGAGTATCTGGGATTATAGTTATGAGTTACAGTGCCCAGTTGCTTTTTTTTTTTTAACCTGGTGTTACACACTAAACTTCTATTTATTCTTACTTCTCTCTTCCTTACCTTTGGTCATTGGTTTTTTGTTTGTTTGTTTGTTTGATTTTTTTACTATTTTTATAACTATTAAAATTTTCAGAAAACACATTCATGAGTTGTTGACCTTTAAAATTAATGAGTTGATTAGTCTGCTCTTAATCTAGAGTAGGATTTCTACTCAACCCTTTCTGCCTTATGTGTTGTTACCAGATTTCTTAGTTATTCAAAATTATTAGCACAATGTGTTTTTGCATCATTAGTAGTGCTGTCCACACTTAACTATATAATTTTCTCCCTGAATTAGCATTTTTTTAGCATTTTTATTTAATTTCTTTCTCTTAACACCTTATACCACCTTTAAAAAAATTTTATTGTTGTGCTGGGTGGGGGTACATTGTGGCATTTACAAAAGTTCTTACATATATCAAATATATCATACTTAAATTCACTCCTCCACCATTCTCCTTTATCCCCTGCCACTCTCCATTCCTGGAATACTTTCAACAGGTATCATTTTTCTATTTACATACATGTGTACACAGCATGTGCATGATATTCACCCTCCCACACCCTTTCTCCACTTCCTCCCCCCTCCTACTGGTACCAGTTCTCTTAGGCAAGTCCTGTTCTGCTCTGGTCATAGTTTCTTAAAGTTCAGTTGTTATTATTCTCTCCTAATAATTTTGTTTCATTTGAATTCTTTGTAGGATCTAGAAGATAATTTATTTCTTTTTTTTATATGTTTCCAATTTACTTCTTGAGAACATTAAGGGTCACTTCCCAGAATCCGGGGTGGAAATCAGCATGAGCACGTTATGTATAACTAAACCGATTAAACTATGAACTAAATGATTTTTATTAGGGATTTGTGTGGGCTGAAAAAACGAGGAAAAAAAGATTCATTTTCAATATGATAAAAGTCAAGGTAAACTGATTTTGTTTTTATCTTCAAAGACCAGTGAAAAAGGAAATGATGTGGTTTCCATTCTGAAGTGGGACATGGGATTAGAAATATTATAAGGTTAAGTGGCCTGGCGGGGAGGAGGACCCACACCGCGCCTGGGAGCTAGAGGAGGATGGACCCTGTGGTCTTTGAGGAGGTGGCTGTGAGGTTCACCACAGAAGAGTGGGCTCTGCTGGATTGTACTCAGAAGGACCTGTACAGAGATGTGATGCTGGAGACCTGTCGAACCTGGCTTCTGTCAATCGTTGCGTTCAAGTTCACACCAGCAGATCAAGCCCTTGGTGGTGTGTTTGGGGGACTGAATTTCGCAATGAGGATGAAATTGTGAAACTCACAAGCCGTGATTACTGGTCAGTCTGTGGAGAAAACTGGAGATTTGTTCACCATGGAGACAAGCCCCAGATGCAGTCCTTTGGTAGACCAGCTCTGTGAAGATAATGAAGGGAGTCCAAGTGGAGGAAACTCGAGCCAGGCTGTGAGTCCTTCTGTGCGCAAGAGTGCTCTCCCTGGAGGTAACGCCAGTGACTGCAATAGGTGTGCAGGAGCCTTCAAGAATCTGCCAAGGTCTCCAGGTGGACACAGGCCACACCCACTGAGGGATGTGGGCAAGCATGCCAGTGTGTCTCCTGCCTATGCCCTACTGTGAAAACTGACCTTGTGGGGAAATGCCCCACATGTGAGGACTCAGGGAGAGCATCTAAGAAAAGCTGGCAAAGTCCTAGTAGGAAAAAGTCTGGGAATGTAAAATGTGTGGCCGTTTTCTCTTGCCTGTCATCCTTTAGGAGACAGCGTGAGAGGGCACAGCAAAGAGAAAACCCATGCATTTGATATGTGTGGGAAAACCTTTAGGTTTTAGTAGTACCTTAAGTGACACGTGCGAACCCACACTGGAGAGAAGACGTATGAGTGTCGAGAGTGTGGGAAAGCCTTCAGTTGCCCCTCATACTTCTGTGACCAGGTAAGGACTCACACTGGAGAAAAGCCCTACACGTCAGCACTGTGGGAAAACCTTCGGCTGCTACTCATCCTTCTGGGACCATGTGAGGACGCACACAGGAGAGAAGCCCTAGGAATGTCAGCACTGCAGAAAAGCCTTCGCCTGCTACTCATCCCTTTGAGAACATGGGAGGTCACACAGTGGAGAGAAACCCTATGAATGTAAGGAATGTGGCAAAACCTTCAGATACCCCTCATCCCTGTGAGCCCATGTGAGGACACACACCGGTGAGAAGCCCCATGTGTGTGAGCAGTGTGGGAAAGCCTTCAGCTGTCCCATTTACTTCCGGAGACATGTCAAAACACACAGTGGTGCCAAACTCTAGGAGTGTAGGCAGTGTGAGAGGGCCTACAGCTTCTCTTTGTCCCTCCGCATACACGGGAAGACGCACATGGGGGAGAGACCCTACACATGTCAGCAGTGTGGGAAGGCCTTCAGCCACTCTCAGTATTTCCAAAAACACGTGAGATCAAATGCTGGAGGAAAGCCCTATGAGTGCTCCAGGTGTGGGAAAACCTACTGTTGCTCCTCATCCCTGCAGGTGCACGTCAGATCACACACTGCGGAGAGGCCCTATGAGTGCAAGCAGTGTGGGAAAGCCTTTGGGTACCTCGCATCCCTGAGAGCACACACCAGAGCACATTCTGGAGAGAAGCCCTGAGAGGATGGGGGGGCCTGGGTTAGAGCCCTGGGTCCATTCCAGCAGTACAGGAGCACAGGGGTGCTCTCTCCCTAAAAGTTTTGCAGGAAATGAGGAAAAGCACACTGCACAGAAACTTATTCATGGAGAGAATGGGGGAAAACTTTTAGGTAGAATGCTTCATTCATTTTGTGTACGAAACCTCAGAACCAGAGAGAATCTCTGTCACTGGGATTGCCCACTTTTTCTTTTTCTTTCATGGTGCTGGGGTGGAGCTCAGGGCTTCACTGAGTCTAGGCAAGCCCTCAACCTCTGAGCAGCACCCCGAACGATGGTGTCTTCTAAGTGTTCAGCCTTCCTAGGAGTGCCTAGTGATTTAATTTCTGGGTTATGTTTCTGATATAAATGCTTAGTAAATATCTGGTTTTGTACCCTGTCAGATATACTTTGTATATTTTGTTATTTAAGGGTTTAAGTAATTGTGCAGTCATATAAAACTTATGTTTCTAGTAAATATCTTTTTGACCTAGGTGTGATAAAGTGGTTTTTGTTTCTTGAGAAATTTGATGATGGTACTGGGATTTGAACTCAGGGTCTCATGCTTGCTAGGTAAGTGCTCTACCAGGTAAGCCATGCCTGCAGCATGTTCTACTTTAATTTTGTCTAATAGTGTTGCATTTTTGCCTGGTTGAGCCAGTTCTGATTTATACCTCCTGAGCAGCTGGGATCGCAGGTGTGAACTTCCATGCCTGGCTTACTCACTGAGATGCGATCTTGCGAACTTTTTACCCAGGTTGACCTTGAACTAGGATTTTCCCAGTCTCCACAAGTAGCTGGGATTAAAGGTGGAGCCACCACCTCAGCTGAATGTTTTTGAACAACACATGCATAGAATGCACCTCCTCTGGGTGCAGTTGGGTGGGAGGGATAACTAGTTAATAAAATATTTGAAAAGAGCAGCAGAGAGGATTTCAAAGGTTCCCAACACAAATAAATGTGTCAGGTGACAGATATGCCGGTATTGTAATCTGATCATTACACATTGTATACATGTGCTGAAATGTCACATTGTACTTCATAAATAATGTACAATTACTATGCGTTATTAAAAAATAAAAGCAAATTAAAAAAGGGGAAAAAAAGAAATATTATGAAGTCTGTAATGGTTTCTGTAGTAGTATGTATTACTTTCCTAAGCCTGCTGTAACAAATTACAGTAAATTTCAGTGGGTGAAAACAACAGAGATATATTCTTTCACAGGAGTTCAAAAGTCTAAAATTAAATTGTTATCAAGACATGTTATCTCTCCTGGTTTTTGGGAATTGTATTTATTCTTTGGCATTCTTTAGTTTGTAGCTGTATTGCTGTAATCTCTCCTCCATTGTCACATGGCTTTCTCCCTGTGTGTCTGTGTGTTTTCATGATTTTCTCTTCTCACTCTGTGTATGTCTCTATTTCTTCTCCTCTTCTACCACTGGATTAAGGGTCCACCCTACTTTAACCTGACCTCAGTTTAACATATAACTTAATTACATCAAGGAAGATATTTCCACATAAGTCCACAACCATAGGCCCCAGGGGTTAGTACTTCAACATATCCTTTTGGAGAATATAAGAGGTACCCATGATACAAAATATTGTTATTGAAAAAGGACACTCCATTGATATCAGTTTCTGATGTTTTTTATTGTGTGTGGAGGTGTTAAGTACATGTGGTATGATCTAAAGTGAGTGCAGAATTGAGACAAATGCTGATGACTATTACTTCATACTGCTGTTACTGCCTTTGAAGCAGCTATACAGGAAACCAAATTCTTACTCCCTGAGTGCTCACAAATAGAAAATGTTTGGAATACACTGGCAAAGGATGGGGCAAGAGAATGAAGAGGTGTTTCAAATTTTTATTCTGTTTACTCCTATGTAGTTTGGGTATTTAAAAAAATTTTAATTAAAAAAATTCATGCATATGTATTATATGTGTGATTAGAAGAAGCAAATGATGGATGGAACTGGAGAACATCATCTAAGTGAAGTTAGTCAGGCTCAGAAGGCCAAAAGCCGCATGCTCTCCCTCATATGTGGATTATAGACCTAGAACAAATGCAGCAAAATTATGGGACATGGGTCATGCAAAGGGGAGGTCACACACGGAATAGGAAAGAAAACCAAAAACTTGAATGTGGTTGATATGCTCACGGTACAGGAACAAATATAGAAATCTTAAATAGGCCAGGGCCACCATGGGAAGGGGACTAGGGAGTACTGAAGAGGACTAGAGGAGTTGAACCAATTGGGTTGTGATTCCATGTATGCATGGAAACAACACAGGGAAACTCCCTGTGTAGCTATCTTTATCTCAAACTAGCAAAAATGTCTTGTTTCTCTTCTTATCTTTTATGGTTTTTCTTCTACAAAATCGGAGGAGGGCAGAACAGGTTCAGGGGAGGGGGTGGGCTGGGGTAGGGGGATGGCACCGATGGGAGGGGGGAGGTGGTGGGAAAGGGTTAGGAGGATGAATATGATACAAATAATATATATACATGTATGTAAATGCAAAGATGTTGAAACTGTTCCAGCAATCAGGGGAGGGGGAATGAAAGAAAGCAGTGGAAGGGGTGAATTCAAGTATGATATATTTGAAACATTGTAAGAACCTTTGTAAATGCTACAATGTACCCCCACCCAGCACAACAATTAAAAAAAAGGAAATAAGTGGAAGAAAAGAAATAAAACAATGGACACCGAATTTTTATTAAAATGAAAATAAGAAAATTGGAGAAATTTAAGAATTACGTAAAGCAAATAGATAAAAATGACTGTTTCAAGTTGGCACTGATTTCCTTTCTGTTCGCACATGTTCTGATATTAAAAAGAAATGAGCAATTTTCAAAAAGTTTTAAACGTTTTTACATTTACTTACATGTGCCACCTCTTTCCCTCCCTCCACTACTTCCAGGCAGAGCCTGTTCCCCCTCTAGTTCTCCAATTTTGTTGAAGAGAAAAACATAAGCGATAATAAGAAAGACATAGCATTTTGTTAGTTTGAGATAAAGATAGCTATACAGAGAGATTCCTAGCATTGCTTCCATGCACTTGTGTATTGCAACTCACATTGGTTCATCTCTACCAGACCTCTATGCTACTTCCTGGTCCCCTTCCCATAGTGGCCTCGGCCAGTTTAAGATTATTTTATTCACTCCTTAACAGTGAACACATCAACCACATTCAAGTTTTAGGTTTTCTTTCCTTTCCCTATTTCTGCCATGCACATTCCATTCTTCCCTTAGCGTGTGACCCATGTCCAATAATATTACTTGTATTTGTTTTAGGTCTACAATCGCGTATGAGGGAGAACACATGATTTTTGGTCTTCTGAGCTTGGCTAACTTCGCTTAAGATGATGTTCTCTAGTTTCATCCATTTACTTGCTAATGAGAAAATTTCATTCTTCTTTGTGGCTCAATAAAATTCCACTGTGTATAAATACCACATTTTCTTAATCCATTCATCAGTATTGGGGCACTTTGGCTATTGTAAGTAGTGCTGCAATAAACATTGGTGTGCATGTGCCTTTGTAATAACCTGAGTCTTATTCCTTCCTGTATAAGCAAATTGCTTTCTATTGTGACTGTAGTTTACTTGGGGAAAAAAAAAAAGCTAAAATAATGTCAGTTAGTTATTTAGAGCATATTATGATGAATAAAGGAAATGATTGACTTTCATGAGCTTGTTTTTAATTATCAGAAAATTAAATGTCATAAAGGAAATTGTGAAAAGAAATTACCCAAAATAATAGTATTTTACATTGAGGGAAATCAGTTCCAAGTAAAGTTTTGGCAATGTCCATGTAAGTTGCTGTCCTACTCTGCATGCTTTCATGTGGATAAAGTCATGAAAATGAGAAAAACAAACATTTTTCAATGTTACCTCCCAATGTGGGTAGTGCTATTGTGAGTAGTATCATTCGCTTAATGATTTTAATATCTCTTTTAGTCTTTTAAAAAGTCACAATTATTATATGAAAAGTTCAGAGATTTTATTTTTATACTACTATTTTATTTCCCTGTGTCTTAGTTTTATAATCCATTATTTTATGTTCTAAAATTCACACATAGGAATTTACAATAAATCTATATATTCCACATACTTTGTCTTTATTATCACTTTTCTTCAGTTGTTTTTAATTTTCTCTAATTTTTCAACTTACTTTTATTTCTTCAAAAGAAATGTTCTCCTTCCCCTTTTTATTTTATGCTAATTCTAATAATCACATTTTCAAAAAGTGAAATGAGTCATTTTGGGGAAGAAGTGTTTTTAATTTAGTTTTTGGAATGTGTAGAAGAAATATGTTTAAGTTATTTTTTCAAATACAACACAGTAATCTATGTGGACTCCACTCAGGGAGAGAAGCTCTGAGAAATTGCTGTGTTTATATACAAGATAAGAATTTCTTGTACCCTGAGAAATAATTGATTTTCTGGTAAGTGCTTCAAAATTAACAACACAGCAGAAATCATGCAATTAGTTACACCACAAACTTATAAAATATGTTTAATACAATAATATAACAATTCTGGTTAAAAATTACAGAGGAAGTAAGATTAATGAAGTTCAAACATATGATTCAGCCATTAATTTTTATCTTGTTTCCAAATTTCAACTTTGTAATCATAAAATTGTTGATACAATTATTCTAATGTTAAATAATTACAAAAAGTCACAAAAGTGCATATAAAATTATTAAAATATATAATAAGTAATTGTTTTTATGTCAAAGGAAAATATAGTGATTGCATTTAAAATTTAGAATATTTTAAGAATTATGACTATTAATAAGAATAGCTGTTTCTCTTACAGCTTAAAGTGCAAAATGAAGTCAATTAAATCACAAATAATCCTACATTATTTTCAGTGGGTTCTTAGCTCAAATGAAAAAACAGTCATGCTTAAAGCCTGCTTTTATAATAACTTATGAATAGTTATTAAAATAAATGTTTATTACAATAGCTATAAAAAGGTCCATTGCATATCAATGTCCAAGTTGTTTTACATTATCTAGTTTGATGTATAAAATCATGTGATATTAGTAGGGAAGCTAAAATTAGTTCTAATTTCACAGATGAAGTAAGATGTGCAGAGTGTAAGTGACCTGTCCAAGTCAAACAACTAGTTACTAAATAAAGAAGCAAGGACCAGAAGCCAGTTCTTATGACCATTTGTATAGTAAATTCTACTTCCATTACTTCAGCAACAAATCTGTTACAGGATATGAATCAGGGAATATGTATTTTAAGGTAAAATTTACCAGCAAAAGAATCTACCTTTTTGTGTGTACAACTCAATGAGTCATGAAAAATGCATATAGCTGTATAATCACTGCCCTAGGCAAGATACAGAATAAATGCATTCCTTGGAAAGTTTCCTTGAGGCCCTTTGCACTTAATTTCTTCCCTCTGCCTCCAGATTCTTTAAGAATCTGCTCTCTGTCTCCATAGTTTTGCTTTATCTAAAATGTAATATAAATGGATCATCCAGTATGTCTTGTTTGTCTTCTTTCTTTTAGCATAACACCTTTGACATTCATTCATGTTCCTGAGTGTATCAGTAGTTCATTCTTTTATATTGTTTAGTAGTATTCCCATTATGTGGATATACTACAAAATATCCATTTTCCAGTGATGAACATTTGAGCTGCTTTTAGTTTCAAGCACAATCCACTTGAATGAACAGATGTTTTGATTTTTCTTGGATAAGCACATAGGGATTTTTAAGTCATGTGATGACAGTATGTTTAATTCTAGATCCATGAAGATGGCAGACTAGTGGCAACCACTGATCACTAGCATCTCCAGAGGATAGGGATGGAACAGCTGCAGAACTGCTACCTTCAAGGTAGGTGATGGCAAGAAAGCACTGAAGTTGCAGCAATGAGCAGACAGAACCATATTAAAAGAAAATTTAAAAATTTAGAGAGCAGAACAGAGAGAGAGGGAGAAAGACTACTTCTAGTGAGTGCAGCACAGAGCACATGCAGCTGCTGAGGGCCAGGACTAGGGTGAAAGAAAGAGCAAGAACCTCAGAAAACATGCACCATAGTGTCAGTTGCAAACAGACAGAATATTGCTAAAACATCATCAACAACAAAATTTAGATAGTGGAACAGAGAGGAAGAATGAGGGAGCTCTAGCATATGGAACTTGAAGAAGTATCATGGCAGTGGGTAGGGGTTGAGATGAAAAAAATGAGATTCACAAAACACAATTAACACCTACCAGATTTGCAGTCTAGTGAGGTAGAGATTCTGGAGTCTGCATTGCATATAGAAACTCCTTCTTACCACTTGGTCCTAGTAGAGTGGCAGGAAGCTGTTTTGAGTGACTCCTATCTGATTTTGTGGCTTTAGAAATCACAGTTTCCTGTATTGTCCTGTCTCCAGGAATCCACAGCAGGAGTCAGCTGCTGACCCACTGAATGCTGGCCTGGAGAGGTGGTCTAGCTATAGGAGAAAGACCTTGAATCAGAGGCATAGAATGCACCATGTAGTGGAAAAGTGGTTGGAGGCACAGAGGGAGAAGTCACTTCCCTTCTAGGCAGTCAAGTAGGGGTGCTAGCTAACAGAGCTCCAGGAAGGTGAAGGAGTTGTGGCAAGTGATTACTTGCAGGGGCTAAGTAGTGGAAAGTTGGAGACCTGGAGGATGGATCACATGAGACTAAGTGTCACTGCCTCCCCAAATGATCAGACATTTGAAGACACTAGAGACTAAGACCTGCAGGCAGAAAGGTCTACCCAATCCAGTTCTGAGAAGCAGGACTACTAAGAGAGTAATTGTGTCCAGCATTGACCCACAGATTTCACCTCTGGTAGTGAGGTGAACAACACCAGGGAAAAAAGACAAGTCAAATAGCGCAGACTGCTCTCACCAGGTGGTACATAACCCAAGTGGCCACAGAAAGAAAAGTTAGTTGATATGGAGTGCTGCCCACATCCTTGAGGGGCTGGAAGCTTCCTCTTTCTTACATAAAAATAAATTATTTTTATTTTATTTTACCCTCTTTTTTCTATTTGCTTGTTTTTCTACTCTGTCCTTCCTACTCTCCCTTCCTTGTTCCCTCTCTCTCTTTCTCCCTCTCCATCTCAACAAATACCTGAGTGCAGTGGCACATGCTTATCATCCCAAGCTACATGGGTGACTGAGATCCGGAGGGTCATGGTTCCAGGTCATCCCAGGCAAAAAAGTTTGTTACATGCCACATTAATGGAATAAAGCTGAATGTGGTGGCATGTGCCTGCTACCCAGTGACAGTGGGAAGCTTAAAAATAGGAGTATCATGGTCTGGCAAGCCTGGACACAAAGCAAAATCCTGTCTCCAAAACAACTAGAACAAATAGGGCTAGAGGAATGGCTCAAGTGGTAGAGCACCTGCCTTGCAAGCATGAAGCCCTGAGTTCAAATCTCAGCACTGCCAAAAAAGAAAGTTCCATGATAACCAAAAACTAACATTATTCATGACCATTAATTTATCACTACAGAAGATACTTAAGAAGAGAAAGTTAAATATAGCCATGAAAATATGGAAAAGAATAAACCTCACTAGATGAGTAGATAAGCAAATGAGGATTAGTGAAAAATCAAACATTACAAAAACAACAAAAAGACACAAATTACTACATATCTTTCAATATTAACTTCAAATGTCTGTGGTCTCAGTTCTTCAACAAAAAAACAAACTGGTGAGTCAGAGTCAAAAACAAGACCCAACTGTTTGTTGCTTGCAAGAAATACACCTTTGGGTGGTAAGGGAGGGGGTGGGGGCAGGGGGGAGAAATAAACCAAGCCTTGTATGCACATATGAATAATAAAAGAAAAATGAAAAAAAAAAAAAAAAAAAGAAATACACCTTAATGGAATGACAAACACAGGCTTAAAGTAAATGGATGGGAAAAGGTATTCAAAGCAGAGTCTGAAGCAAGGAGTAGCTATGCTCACATCTGACAAAGCAGACATTTTTTTTTTATTTTTAAAAATTACTGTTGCTTTAAATTCCTGACATTGGCAAGTTGTAGTCATCCAGCTTTTTTATTTATTAAAAGTTATTTTATCTATTCTATATCTTTTTATGTGTATACAAAATTTGAGAATTAGTTGGTCAATTTCTATAAAAATATAGCTGGACTATTGATTGAGATTGCGTTGTAGGTCAACTGGGGAATAATTGGTATCATAACATTACTGAGTTTTCTAATCAATGCATATGCAGAGCCTCTAAGCAACATTTTTATAGTTTTTAGTATGAAGGTCTTGGGCATATTTTGTTTATGTGACTGTAAGTGGTACCAGGATTTTAATTTCTAGTATTTTGTTGCTGTTATATAAGTTAAAATTGATTTTCCATGCTGACTGTATTTCTGACTTTCCTTAATGTGCATTTTAGTTATAGTAGTTTCTTTTCATAGTAGACTCATTAGGATTAATTACATAGGTAGCAATGTCATCTATGACTAAATATGATTTTATTGCTTCCTTATCAGTCCATATTTTTTCTTTTTCTTACCTTGTATCACTGGCAAGAATCTACTGAGTACAAATTGTGCCTTTCTTCTCTTCTCAGAAGGAAAGAATTTAGTTTTACTCCACTATGTATGATGTTAGTTTAACATTATTCATGGATGCCCTTTATCAAGTTGAGGAAGTTCTCTTGTATTCCTATCTTACTGAGAATTTTGATCTTGAATGGGTTTTGAATTTTTTCAAGTACTGTATTTACTGAGATGATTATATGCTTTTCTGAGGGTGAATTATTCATGCATTGGGAATAACTGTACTTGACCATAATGAATTATGTCTTTAAATAATGTATTATTAGATTTGTTAAATCTCATTAAGGAACTTCTATGTTTATGAGATTTATTAGTATATGATTACTTCTTATTTTAATGTATTTTTCTTATCTTAGCATCAGGATAATGCAGGTCTCATAATGTGAAAAGTGTTTCTTCTTTATTTTTATGAGTTTTGTAGAATTGGTATTATGATTATTTTATTAAAGACTATGAGCCTTTTTTATGGGAAGGTATTTAACTAAAATTAGCTTTTTCATAATGGATACAAGTTTCTTGAGGTTCTCTTTTTCTTGAGTGAATTTAGGTAATTTGTATCACTCAAAGAATTTTTCTGTTCCTCCAAGGTATATGATTTGTTATATACAGTGTTTTTTCCCTAATTATCTTTTTAATGTTCTCAAGATTGATAGTATTATTCCCTATTTTACTCCTGATGCTAGTAATTTTTGTTTTCTCTCATTTTGTCTTATATGTTTGCCTAGGAGTCTATTTATAATTTTTTAGTCTTCACAAAGAATCAGGTTTTGGTTACATTGATTTTCTCCATTTTTTTCCCCCAGGAAACAAGTTATTTTTCTCAAATAATTATATTTGACAGAGAATTTCAAACATTTATACCATAGTTTCCCCAAAAAGCTATTGGGAAGGTCAAATGAAACATTTTACAGACTATAAAGATTTGACCCTAACTACCATTTCCCCAAAGCAGCTACTTCTAATTTTCTTAGCCACATCTTCTTTTAAGGATTAACATTAAAAAAAAAGACCTTTAATAATACATATAACACTAACACTACTAAATCTAAAATTAGATTCACTAACACAGAGCCTTAGGGCTGTTAAGAATATTAATGGTTATTTTGTAGATGTGTTAATCAATAATTTTTAAAAGATGTGGTGCTGGACAGCAAAACCTTTTTGGTATATAGAATTTTGTGATCAGCATTATTTTCACAGACAAGCTAAAGTCATATCTCTAATATTGGGATATTCAGAGAGAATTAAGTTGATACACACTGCAGTAGAATTGTTTCAACAGCAAAATTGCATTTGTCAAAGTATCATTTGGAAATCTTTGTCCCAGTAAAGGCAATTCTCTAGATATATTTCCTAGTGATGGTCTTATAAGGAAAACAGTTAACGGACCCAGTCTCTGAACCCATCCTTTCTAAAGTCTAGCATAGGCAGAGACTGGATTATTTCTTGTTCACAGAGAGTGGCCAGTTGTCAGTGGGTACTCATGGGGTCTACTAGGCAGCAAAGAGAGCAAATTCTCTCTCCTACCATCAGTGGTTTATGTTATTGTCCACAATACATCTTGAAGTAGTGTCTGGTAGCACAGACATCGAGTTTCAGAGGGTAGTTCTTATGTTGTTTTATTTTGATCACTTACTTTGAAATCTCAAGGGGCAAGAGTCTGAAGCAGCTATCACTATTTTTATGATCTTATATTAAAATTGATTATTAATTCTCATCTTATTTTTATGGTCTTATGCTAAAAATGGACTTTCAAAGTACAGATACATTTGGAGATCATAGAATTTGAAGAAAGTAGGACCTATCTAGGATATTACTATTGGAATATCCTTTCTTTCTCTTTATTAAAGTGGCAAAGGAATAGCTAGACCTGCTTAAATGATGCTGAAAAACTGCTTAAGTAATTGGATACATTGCCAGTGGCTGTCAGAAGAAGGTCACAGAATACCACAACTCAGTGACTTCTTTATCTGGGCTCAATGATAAATGCCAGGTTCAGTTCACTCACTCAGCTTGCCTCCCAAATGATATTCAGAGGCATTAAAAAATGGATTTCTTCTTTGTCAACAGTACATCATGTATAGATAAAATGAGTGGCACTTTTCTATTCTAATTCTTAGAATTGTTTTAGTAGTAAGTTGGTACATGAACTGTGACTATGACAACAAATTTTCAACTTTGAAATTTTTATAACATAATTAAGAAGAGTTAACAGAATCTTTGGGTTGAGTACTTGCTCCTAACTACCATGTAAACTGGTTAATTAGTAATCCCTCTAAAACCCAGTTTTCTCAATGGGCAAATTTGTGATGGAAATATCTTCCTCATGGAAGATTCTGAAGATTAAATAGAATAGAACTGTAGAGGTGTAATACATAGTTGGTTCTCAGAAACAACTGTCTAACTCTAGATAGTTATGCTTTTAAAATGATTCTAAGGAAGTCAGTTGAAATTTTTTAGTTTAAGACTTTCTAAGTAAAGCAGATTATATGATAACAATTCTGGTAGACTATGGAGCAACAGGATCACTCAGTGTTGGTGGGCATCAACATCAGTTCAAACACTTTGGAAATACTCTGGTACTACTTAAAGAAAGCGATGCCAGGTGCCAGTGGCTCACATCTGTAAAATTGTAGCTCCTTAGGAGATTGAGATCAGGAGGATCGTGGTTTGAGGCCAACTTGGAGAAATAGCTCAGGAGACCCTATCTCCAAAATAACCAGAGAAAAATGGGCTAAAAGAGTGTCTCAAGCAATAGAGTACCTGCTTTGCAAATGCAAAGTCCTGAGTTCAAACCCCAGTCCCACAAAATAAAAAAAGTGAGAAGATGTACTCTATTATAAAGTCCAGTGGCTCTGATCTAAGGTATATTGTCTTAATTATATAAACCCTTGCCATATGATCTGAAGACATAATTCAAGCATGATTTCAGCAGCACTGTGTGTAACAGAAAGGAAAATAGAAATAACCCATTCAACAGAATGAATAAACAATAGACTGGATAAGCAATAAAAATGAAACAATCTGTTTAAATCAACATAAGAGCTCATTGATACTAGGCCAAAAAAAGCAAGTCAGAAGAATAAACTGTATATACTGTTTCCTTTTATAGAAGTTACAAAAACAGGTGAAACCAAACAACATATCTATCTATCTATCTATCTATCTATCTATCTATCTATCTATCATCTGCCTGCCTATCTATCATTTATTTATCTATCTATGCTCAAATACAAATGGAAACAAGGAGTGATTAGCATAAAATTTAGGATAGTGGTTACTTTTGGTAGGGAAGGAGAGAATGCTGTTGGTTAAGGAAACAAAGGTATTCTCTAAAAATGTGGTTTTAATTTACTTTTTAAGGGAGAGGCTGGTACATACGTGTATTAGTTCCCTAGGATTAATATAATAGGTTGCCACAAAGTAGGTGGTTTAAGACAACAGAAATTTATTCTATCACAGTTCTGGAGGCCAGAAGTCTGAACACCAAGGGTTGGCAGGATTGTTTCATTCTGGAGGCTCTGAAAGAGAATCTATTCCACACTTCTGGAGGCTGCTGGCAATTCTGGCATTCCTTAATTTGTAGCTCCATCACTCAGTTTCTGCCTGTGTCATCACATGGCCTTTCTCTCTGTGGGTCTCTCTGTTCTCCTCTCCTGTCATTGAGCCTACTCTAATTCAGAACGATATCATCTCAAGATTATTTATTTATTTGTAAGACCCCCTTTTCTTTCTTTTTCTTTACTATTTGTTTATTTAATTAATTTTGTTTTTACAGTTACTCACATGTGTATACATTGAGTATACACCCTCTTCCAGGCAGAACCTGTTCCGCCTTCTTGTTCTCCGACTTTGTTGAAGAGAAAACATAAGAGATAATAAGAGAGTCATAGCATTTTGCTAGTTTGAGATAAAGATAGCTATACAGAAAAATTCCTGGTGTCATTTCCATGCATGTGTCTATTGCAACCCACATTGGTTCATCTCTACCAAACCTCTTCACTTCTTCCTTGTCCCCTTCCCATAGTGGCCTCTGCCAGTTTAAGATTACTATATTCTTTCCACTACAGTGAGCACTTCAACCACATTCGAGTTTTAGGTTTTCTTCCCTTTCTCTATTCCTCCTGTGTGCATTCTCCCCTCAGGGGGCAACCCATGTCCAGTATTACTGCATTTGTTTTAGTACTATAATCTGCATATGAGAACATATGATTTTTGGCTGGCCTTCTGAGCCTGACTAACTTCGCTTAAGATGATGTTCTCCAGTTCCATCCATTTACTCGTGAATGACAAAATTTCATTCTTCTTTGTGGCTGAATAAAATTCCACTATGCATAAATATCACATTTCCTTAATCCATTCGTCGGTAGTGGGGCATCTTGGCTATTTCCATAGCGTGGCTATTGTGAATAGTGCTGCAATAAACATGGGTGTACAGGTGCTCTAGTTGCATTCCTTTGGGAGTATCCCTAGAAGTGGGATTGCTGGATCATGTGGCAGATCTATGTTTAGTATTTTAAGATGCCTCCATATTGTTTTCCAAAGTGGTTATACTAGCTTACATTACCACTAGCAGTGTCTGAAGGTTCCTTTTTCCCCACATCCTTGCCAACATTTGTTGTTGGTGTTTTTGATGATATCAATTCTAACAGGAGTGAGGTGGAATCTTAGTGTGGTTTTGATTCACATTTCCTTTATGGCCAGTGATGGTGAGCATTTTTTCCTGTTTTTTTGCCATTTGGACTTCTTCCTTTGAAAAAGTTCTGTTTAGTTCAGTTGCCCACCTCTTTATTGGATCATTGATGTTGGGAGAGTTTAGTTTTTTGAGCTCCCTGTATATTCTAGTTATCAGTCCATTAAGACCCTCTTTTCAAACAAGGTTAAATTTACCAGTTACAGATATACTTAACTTTTTAGTTTTCCATACAATAGGTATACATTTTATCATTAAATGGCTATTCATAGATCTTATAAATTCATTCCTTTGGATATTTGTTATATTTTTCAATAAATAAATATTCTTTAAAAATTAAAAAAAAAAACGGAGAAAAACATGTTCTGCTGCCAAATTTAGGATGAAAGTTTTCTCCCCAACTTCATTATAGTAGACAGATAAGAGTTTCTCAATAAAAACAAGTATGTTAACCAGGTACAGTGGTCCACATCTGTAATTCTGGAGGCAGGAAGACTGTGAGTTTGAGGCTTGCCTGGTCTATGTAGTGAGTTCTTGGCCAGCCTGGGCTACATAATGAGATCTTGTATGTTCCCAACATTATGTGTTAAAATAATTCTGTCTACCTGTTTTTACATATATGTACATACTACATACTTACTTTTCAACACTGCCTAATTAAAATGTATTAAAGTTGAATTTTCTGTTCTTGTATTTTTTTTTTTAGAAACATTAAACCTGACTTTATGTTCGAGATTGTTTCTGATTTTGATCGTTAGCATTCTGGATTTAAAGAATGAAGAGTTAAATATGTATTCTAAGTTTCTTTGTAAGTAATCTCCTCTGATATTATTGTGTTATTCACAAGAGGAAAAGAAAGATGAAGAATCATCTGAAGGTAAAAGGCTCAACCTGCCTCGTCCAAGAAATGCAAGTTTCCATTTCTGGCCACCATGTTGACAACTAATTTTTAAAATATTAATTATCCATGTTGGAGAGGATGTGAATATAGACACCCTTTTAACATTGCTGATATGAGTATAATTTGTCATAATCTTTCCTGAATGAAATTTGGCACTATGTATGAAGAACCTTAAAAGTACTTATTTATACCCTTGGTTCTCATAACTCTGTTCAAAGGAATTTATACTGAAGGAATAATCATATATTCATATAGATCTATTTACAATTATGCTTAATGCAAGATCACTAGTAATAGCATTAAACTTAAATAACCTAATTTCCAAAAATAGGATGAGTTGGCCATTATATTAAGTTCTAGTTATCTATTGCTATATAATAAACTACCTTCAAAGTTAGTGGTTTCAAATAAAATGCATTGTTCTATCATAATGTTATATGTCAGGAGCACAGTAGGTTAGGACTGACTCTGCTCCACAATGCCTGGGACCTCAAGTAGGTGGATCCAAAAGCTGGATGGTACACCAGGGGTTTGGCTGGGCATCTGTTCCTCTACATGGTTCGTCCATGTGGCTAGCTTGTCTCCTCACAGTGTGGTGGGCTTAGAATAGGTAGACACTTCACATAGCAACTCAGGGGTTCAGCAATGCTACAAGAAAGAACCCATGGAAGTGATACAGGTTTTGAGTTCATAGGGTTCTTGCCCAGGGTCAGTAAACGAATACCAAGCCAGACAATGAGTGAATGGCAGGCAGAAAAGAAGTTTATTAAAGTAAAGATTTAGAAAGTAAATCTAAAATAAAGATTCAGAAAGACTGAGCCAGTCATGGCTCCTTTGGTTGGGGGTTTTATAAAGATTCTTCTTCCCTGGATGAAGGAAAGCCCACTGTGTCCCAAAACCATTGGCTTGTTCAAATTGCCCACCATGTATGTGTTTTTCTGTTCATTTCTGATTGGTCCTGTGGTTCAATCACATGTACTCTGCGGATTGCAGATTCTAAGATGCCTGGAGCAGCTTCAGCATTCCCCATGCCCTGTTTACTTGCCTGTGGGTCAAGGATTTGAGTCCCCCTTCCCTAATCTAACCTGCCTAGAAAGTCTCTGTCCCCCAGTTTCCAGTTATACCTGCCTAGAACTTGGCATAGTGTCTTTCATTTCCTGCTTATTCTCTTGGTGAAAGCAGTTTGCAGAGCCCACCCAAATACTTGAGGAGGTGACTCAGACCTAAGTTTTGATTGGGGAAGTGTCAAAAACCTGTGGCAATCTTTACACTGCTACATTTTATGACATAATAGTAACCACTAAAAAGTATTACTCTGCTAATTATTGGAAAGCAAAGAGGGTGATTAATCTGAATAATACTATTTTGGTTGTGATCATGAGAAAAATAGCTGATCTTGAAGGAAATTCCAAGAAAGGAAAAATATTTTATATAATGGTGGGATTTTTGAACCAAAATAAAAATCTTGCATGGAAATTTCTTTGAAGATTGACAGGTATTTACATGTAATGTTTTGGAAAGTTTATGCAAACTGTTACCATTTTTATAGTTTTATTTTTGTGAGTATCAGAATAAATTGAACTTTATGAAACATCAAAGTTGAAGAGAAATTAGTAACAGACTTAGTTAAGGACAGAAGGAAATGGTGATGTGTTTCTAGGGAAAGTGGTAGCCTAAAAGGATGGAAAGAAATGAAAGAGTTAGTAAAGAAAAATATATGAATGATTATCAAGAAAAAAAGAAAAAGGACAAACAAATTTAAAGCACATTCTAAGAAAAATATGGCTATTTATAAGAAAATTTGTATGGAAGTCCAGGAAATCATCAGAGACTACTTTGAGAACCTATATTCAAATAAATTTGAAAATCTAAAAGAAATGGACAGATTTCTAGATACATATGATCATACTAAACTGAACCAAGAGGAAATTAATCACCTGAATAGACCTATAACACAAAATGAAATTGAAGCAGCAATCAAGAGTCTCCCCAAAAAGAAAAGTCCAGGACCTGATGGATTCTCTGCTGAATTCTACCAGACCTTTAAAGAAGAACTGATACCAACCCTCCTTAAACTGTTCCACGAAATAGAAAGGGAAGGAAAATGGCCAAACACATTTTATGAAGCCAGTATTACACTTATCCCAAAACCAGGCAAAGACACCTCCAAAAAGGAGAACTGTAGGCCAATCTCCTTAATGAACATTGATGCAAAAATCCTCAACAAAATAATGGCAAACCGAATTCAGCAACACATCAAAAAGATTATTCACCACGACCAAGTAGGCTTCATCCCAGGGATGCAGGGGTGGTTCAACATACGAAAATCAATAAACGTAATAAACCACATTAACAGAAGCAAAGACAAAAACCACTTGATCATCTCAATAGATACAGAAAAAAATCTTTGATAAGATCCAACACCATTTCATGATAAAAGCTCTAAGAAAACTAGGAACAGAAGGAAAGTACCTCAACATTATAAAAGCTATATATGACAAACCTACAGCCAGCATTATACTTAACGGAGAAAAACTGAAACCATTCCCTCTAAAATCAGGAACCAGACAAGGATGCCCACTATCTCCGCTCCTATTCAACATAGTACTGGAATTCCTAGCCAGAGCAATTAGGCAAGAAGAAGGAATAAAAGGAATACAAATAAGTAAAGAAACTGTCAAAATATCCTATTTGCAGATGACATGATCCTATACCTTAAAGACCCAAAAAACTCTACTCAGAAGCTTCTAGACATCATCAATAACTATAGCAAGGTAGCAGGATATAAAATCAACATAGAAAAATCATTAGCATTTCTATACACTAACAATGAGCAAATGGAAAAAGAATGTATGAAAACAATTCCATTTACAATAGCCTCAAAAAAAATCAAATACCTAGGTGTAAACCTAACAAAAGATGTGAAAGACCTCTACAAGGAAAACTATACATTTCTGAAGAAAGAGATTGAGGAAGACTATAGAAAGTGGAGAGATCTCCCATGCTCATGGATTGGTAGAATCAACATAGTAAAAATGTCGATACTCCCCAAAGTAATCTACATGTTTAATGCAATTCCCATCAAAATTCCAATGACATTCATTAAAGAGATTGAAAAATCTACTGTGAAATTTATATGGAAACACAAGAGGCCACGAATAGCCAAGGCAATACTCAGTCAAAAGAACAATGCAGGAGGTATCACAATACCTGACTTCAAACTATATTACAAAGCAATAACAATAAAAACAGCATGGTACTGGCACAAAAACAGACATGAAGACCAGTGGAACAGAATAGAAGACCCAGATATGAACCCACACAACTATAAGCAACTTATCTTTGACAAAGGAGCTAAAAATACATGATGGAGAAATAGCAGTCTCTTCAACAAAAACTGCTGGGAAAACTGGTTAGCAGTCTGCAAAAAACTGAAACTAGATCCATGTATATCACCCTATACCAAGATTAACTCAAAATGGATCAAGGATCTTAATATCAGACCCCAAACTCTTAAGTTGATACAGGAAAGAGTAGGAAATACTCTGGAGTTAGTAGGTATAGGTAAGAACTTTCTCAATGAAACCCCAACAGCACAGCAACTAAGAGATAGCATAGATAAATGGGACCTCATAAAGCTAAAAAGCTTCTGTTCATCAAAAGAAGTGGTCTCTAAACTGAAGAGAACACCCACAGAGTGGGAGAAAATATTTGCCAACTATACATCAGACAAAGGACTGATAACCAGAATATATAGGGAACTTAAAAAACTAAATTCTCCCAAAACTAATGAACCAATAAAGAAATGGGCAAGTGAACTAAACAGAACTTTTTCAAAAGAAGAAATTCAAATGGCCAGAAAACACATGAAAAAATGCTCACCATCTCTAGCAATAAAGGAAATGCAAATTAAAACCACGCTAAGATTGTACCTCACCCCTGTTAGAATAGCCATCATCAGCAACACCACCACCAACAGGTGATGGCGAGGATGCGGGGAAAAAGGAACCCTCTTATACTGTTGGTGGGAATGTAGACTAGTACAACCACTCTGGAAAAAAATTTGGAGGCTACTTAAAAAGCTAGACATCGATCTACCATTTGATCCAGCAACACCACTCTTGGGGATATACCCAAAAGACTGTGACACAGGTTACTCCAGAGGCACCTGCACACCCATGTTTATTGCAGCACTATTCACAATAGCCAAGTTATGGAAACAGCCAAGATGCCCCACCACTGACAAATGGATTAAGAAAATGTGGTATCTATACACAATGGAATTTTATGCAGCCATGAAGAAGAACGAAATGTTATCATTCGTTGGTAAATGGATAGAATTGGAGAACATCATTCTGAGTGAGGTTAGCCTGGCCCAAAAGACCAAAAATCGTATGTTCTCCCTCATATGTGGACATTAGATCAAGGGCAAACACAACAAGGGGATTGGACTATGAGCACATGATAAAAGCGAGAGCACACAAGGGAGGGGTGAGGATAGGTAAGACACCTAAAAACTAGCTAGCATTTGTTGCCCTTAACGCAGAGAAACTAAAGCAGATACCTTAAACGCAACTGAGGTCAATAGGAAAAGGGGACTGGGACCTAGAGAAAAGGTTAGATCAAAAAGAATTAACCTAGAAGGTAACACCCACGCACAGGAAATCAATGTGAGTCAATGCCCTGTATAGCTATCCTTATCTCAACCAGCAAAAACCCTTGTTCCTTCCTATTAATGCTTATACTCTCTCTACAACAAAATTAGAAATAAGGGCAAAATAGTTTCTGCTGGGTATTGGGGGGAGGGGGAGGAGGTGGAGTGGGTTGTAAGGGAGGGGGTGGGGGCAGGGGGGAGAAATGAACCAAGCCTTGTATGCACATATGAATAATAAAAGAAAAAGGAAACAAACAAACAAACAAAAAAAGAAATAATTTTGAAAGCCACTCACATCTTTTAATAAAATAATGTGTAAAAAACAAAAAAAAAAGAAAATTTGTGAAATTCATTGAATATTATCTTTTGATAATCCCATTATTTGAAATTTAAGTACATTGTTAAAGTAATCATTTTCTTCAGAGAAATTTGTGAAAGTAAATAAAAATTTAAGGAATAAACATTGACAAAATGGAGTAATGCTTAAACTAATGGTCAGTCTATTATGGAATATTAACTCCTTGGAATATTATCTAATCATAAGATTCGAAAATTTGAAGACTAAAAACAAGAAAAGCTATTTATATAACAAAGCTAATTAGGAATGTACAATATAAAGTGAGAACACATGTAAGCAATATTTTGTGAAAATACAAAAAGTAAAAGTTGGTAGACAACTTTAGACATGGAAATATAATGTAGGACTATGGAAAATTTTTTCTTAGTAGTTTGGTTTAATGTTGCAAATTTTACATTATTATGTAAGGAGGATTTAGCCAAATTACTAAATATAAGCGAGCAAATCTTAAAATTTGAAGGCTTTTATGTTTTAGTTTTGTAGTCAACTGATTCATATTTTTCAAATTATTTTAAGCTGTACAGAGAACAAGAAGTTATAAAATTATATACATACAAACTGGCAAGAGACCAATTTGATAAGCTTACTCTCATGATTTTCCCAACTACAATATGGTAGCTGTAAAACAAAGCTCATCTTTATAAGGACATATAAGTTAGTTTACTACCTTTTAATCACAAAGCATAATTATTGCCCCTCACTTACACAGAATGTGAAAGAATAATTGTTTATATGCCTCTCCCTCAATATATGGTAAGAAAAGCAGGTCTGAAAAATTCACTTTTAGTCATGATAATTTGTGAATAGAAAGGACTATTTTGAAATCAAATTTTTTTCTCAAGGGAGGGAAAATGAAAGTATTAGTCATTCAATTTCAAGTCAGTAAGGCATTTAAGGCAGAATGTGAATATCACAAATCTTGTAAATATCTGCCTTAATAAATCATGTTATTTAGTAGGCAATACAAAAATTGTGCAATCCTTTTTGAATTCTAAAAAGTAGTCAGTGTTCTCTAACAGTAATAAAGACAAAGGTTGCAAAACATGGATAAAAAAGTTAAGGAATATCTAGATAGTAAAACATTTTTTTCTGGTTGTGTCTGTGTGGGTGTTTCTAGAAGAGATTAGTATTTGAAACAGTACATGGAGTAAGATCCACCTTCCTCAACATGGGCAGGTGTCATCCAACCCGTCAAGGGCCCAAGCAGAACAAAGAACTACTTATTCTCAGCCTTCAGAGTCTGAGACTTACATCTGTACCATTCCCCTTCCATTTCTTAGCTTTGGTCTCTGTCTGAGAGTTATACTCCAGGTCCCCTTGTACTTAGGCCTTTCAACCAGACTCAGTTACACCACTGGTTTTCCTGGGTCCCCAGCTTGCAGATGACATCATTCTCCATAATCACATGAGGCAATTCTCATAATAAGCCTCTTCTTATTTATCTATCTACATCCTGTTGGTTCTGTTTCTCTGAAGAACACTGACTAGTAGACAGTCCAGCTTGAATCTCAAAAGGTGCAGCAGTATTAATTAGTTACCCAAGGACTCTAACTTATTTCATGAGTCTAGGTCTTTTTGGTTGTACCAGACATTTCTTATATATTTCCTCAGATCATCTCAGCCTTACCTTCTGTAGGGATCTCAGTTACTTGTTCTGTTCAGCCACTTCCTGGAATACTCACGGTTCTCAATAGAGTGGTTCTGAAACTTCAGCATGCATCAGATTCCTCTTGGGAGCCTGGAAAAACAGATTGCTGGACCCCACTATCAGGGTTTCAAATTAAGTAGGTTTAAGGTAGAGCTGAGAGTTTGCATTTCTTACAAATCTTCAGATGATGTTGGTGCTGCCAGTTCAGTATCACACCTTGAGAACCATGGCTATTATAAATCGTGTGTGTGTGTATGTGTGTGTGTGTGTGTGTGTGTGTGTGTGTGTGACTGCGTTTAAGGCATATCTTGGGGCCCTTACATTGTAAGAATTAAGGGTGTTTCTGAATTCCTATGCATCATTATTCTGGCTGCTCACTGAACTTATGGCACCCACTCGTAGGAGTGTTGGTCAACCTTCACCTAGTAGAGTGGTAGAGAACTCACTTTGCTAACTGAGCTAATAAATCCTCCCATGACAGCCCAGCACCTTTCCTGTTTAGGCTAAAAATTGCTCTCCTCTAGAGACTACTTAGTCCAGTAGATTAGAAAATCCTTCACACGATGTCATGATCTAAATGAGATCACTCTTTAACCTCAATTTCCAGTAACATTCTAAATGCTAGGGACCTATTACACCATAGTAAAATAATAAAATGGGCACTAATGATCTTTTAGTGACAGATGTATTTGAAGTAGAAACCATTAGATAGAGCGAGAATTGTAGAGACATTCTAAGAATTTGTGGTTTATACTTTATATGTATTTCTACATTTGTTTTCCCATATATCATTTTTTAAATGAAAAATCAATATGACAGCATTGGAGTTTCCAAAGAGTTTACAATTACAACAAGCAGTTAGATGATACTGTCTCTAACATTTGAGACTAGGAGAGATCAGCCAAAGGGAAAAGGCAATAACTTCAAAATTAGCCAAATAGGAGTCTCTCCTGAATTACCTGCATCATTTTCTCTATTCTTGTTTCTGCTTCAACATGAAGATGTAGCTCAGAAAAGCATTATTTTGTGGCTATATTGTATGATGTAAATAGGAACATCCCAGTACTTATCAGAGTGTCTGTACCTTTCTCCCCCTAC
The DNA here is from genome assembly GCF_047511655.1 of Castor canadensis. Classification (NCBI taxonomy): domain Eukaryota; kingdom Metazoa; phylum Chordata; class Mammalia; order Rodentia; family Castoridae; genus Castor; species Castor canadensis. The sequence goes on from NC_133388.1 coordinate 153,943,346, forward strand.
ACTACTCTCATTTGTGTTAAATAAAGGCACATGGCGGAGAGAAAAGCTATTTGTGTAGTTTACTTGATCACATACTTTCCTCCTGCATGACTAGCATAGAAAGGAGTCTAATTTGCTGATGATTACAATTAGGGGGAATGATCCATTACATTAACTTTAATGAGCTGCAGCAGGTCACTTGGTTATGGATGGTACCACGCAAAGGTTGCAGTTCAGGGTGATAGGAAACCCCTGACAGCATCCTCCTGACATTTGTGCAGTGGCCATAACAAAGAAAGGCTCACTAGTTTACAGTCTTAGGACTGGCTGAACTCCACTGCATCTTCCCATTTGGACAAGCTTTAGTGGCTATCTAAAATGCTTAATAATTTATAAACATGGCTTATGTAACTGGCAATTCTGATGCACAGCATTAACTTAGAAGTGGTCTTGTAGTTGAAAGGATGATAAAGAGTTTCTACATTTATTATACTTCCTCTTGCTTGATTTTAAAGGTACATTTAAACTTCAGCCAGTAAATTCAGGAGCTCTGAAAACCAATTAATGATTTAGTTAAAAAAGAGTCTGCAGCAGAATGCAACACACTGATTCATCTCTGAGCAAAAGCAAGACATTTTATGTAGAAATTTCCACTTTAAGATGTATTAATATTTTAAACAATAGCTAGATGAAATATAAGCCCTTCAAGAAGATGAAATGATAGGAGGGCAAAAGAAAAATATTTTCTTTATCTTGTATTGAAAAGGATATTATTTCACTATAATAAGAATTTGGCTGTTTTATATGTTTCTAGCTAAGCAATAAATAAACAGAATATTAAGGTCTAGGTATCATTCAGTAAATACAGAAGATTGCACTTAAAAGATTTCAAGTTTTCAAAAAGAAACCTTTTGTCTTATAAGAAGCAAATAAAAAGGAAACCTGAAATCATGTCTTCATTTCTCAATCCTAACCTATTTTTTATGTAAGACTTTTGGATTAACTGTAGGCACTTTTGAATGTGTAACAGAAAAATTCAACTTTTCTTATGCCTAGGTAGAAAACATCTATATATCCAAAACATGAGCAGGCAAAGTGCGTACCAAGGGGGGAAAGTAGGGGTTAAAATAAATAAAATCAAAGTCTGGAGAGGCAGTCCATTTGAATGTCACTTCAGCACAGGCATAAATCCTCAACAAACTCCCCATTCAAAAGGATAGACATATCATAGGTGAAGAACACTCACCTAATGATTCCAAGCTCACAGCAATCTTCCCCACACCATTATCATAAATTGCTAGCTTGGCAAGGGAGACATAAGTAAGGAATTCATTGTTTGAAGCAAGCCTTTTGACAGAGTTTCATTCCTGGTTTATGTTCATATGTGTGCTCCTACCCTTATTTGTATCTTTGTCAACACAGCTTCATTTTCACTCAGTATGATTATGGTCAGCACATGTGTTTTACCACTGCATGCCTAATTATCTCCCCTCATTTCTGTCTATCTGCAAATGGAGAACAGAGAATGTGGAAGTGCACGGTCAAAAAGTTTGTCTCATTCAAACACAATTTCCTTTAATGTGGTATAAACGCTTTAGCCAGGACTAATTGTGGGTCAGTCACTTACATTCTCAAAATTAAGTGTCTAATTATTCCCACAATAAAATTAAGTGTCTAATTGTGGTTGCAATTAACTGCAGGTGCAATGTTTGCACCTGCAGCAGTAGAGGGACTAAGCGGTCCAAAACAAGTTGCCTAGGCAAAGACTTAGGGCCAAAGACTTACACTTCCACAAGCACTTGAAATTAAAGACACCATTTACAAACATCCTTTATTGTTGGTAGAACTTACTTTAACTTATCTTTCTTTGTATTTGGTGTTCCAGGGTATAATTTCTACACACTAGAAAAGATAAAACCTGGGCATTTGTATTTTTTCTGTTTTTTTTTTTATTATTCATATGTGCATAAAATTCTTGGGTCATTTCACCCCCCTGCCCCCACCCCCTCCCTTACCACCCACTCCGCCCCCTCCCTCTCCCCCCCACCCCCTCAATACCCAGCAGAAACTATTTTGCCCTTATCTCTAATTTTGTTGTAGCGAGAGTATAAGCAATAATAGGAAGGAACAGGGTTTTTACTAGTTGAGATAAGGATAGCTATACAGGGCATTGACTCACATTAATTTCCTGTGCATGTGTGTTACCTTCTAGGTTAATTCTTTTTGATCTAACCTTTTGTCTACTTCCTGGTCCTCTTCTTCTATTGACCTCAGTTGCTTTTAAGGTATCTGCTTTAGTTTCTCTGCGTTGAGGGCAACAAATACTAGCTAATTTTTTAGGTGTCTTACCTATCCTCATATCTTGGTTAAGCAATTCCTGGAAAGAGCAGATGCCACCCTGACCGTAAGTCTCAAAGCCTCCCATTATCTTCCCTGAATGGAAAGCTTCATTTCTGAAAAGTGGTAACAAAGAAAAAAAGCAAAGGTTTTGTCTTATGGCAAAGAGCCATAATTTTGGGATTGCTTCTTTTCACTGTATATTTACATAAAATTTAGCAAGTGAAAAATAGGATTATGGGTTCATATAGGTATCTGGCTAACAACTGTAGTATTTTTGGTCAGATGCTTATTTTTAGTGGCCCAGCCATCATGTCTTCTAATGTGAAGTTAGTACTTCAGTAGTCAGCACAATGCCTTTCTTACATATATACTTACCAAGACACTTAAAAAAAAAAAGACAGCAGAGGATATTCAAGTGGCACAATCTGTGGATCATTTATACAGTTTTAATCAAGTAGGCTTTACTTTTTTCTTCTTTAGTACTTCTCTTCCTCAATTTTCTTTGCTTGGAAAGAAACTAATCTGCAATCCTTTTTTCCTCTGCCATGCATTCATCCTGGAGTGTTAGGACACTTAGATGGAAGTTGATATTGACTTGGTAACCTTTCTGATGGAGCTAACTAGTCAGCAATCTAACTCAGCCCTGCAAGGTGGTGAGTAAAGTCAAAGTGAGATAGTGCTTCTAGAGTGCTGCTGGGCTAAGGGGAGGTGGCTGTACAGATCAGATGATCAAGACATGGCCTGATTATTAGCTAGTCCTGCCTTTTCTGCCCCTGGATCTATTTCATGATCACTGAAGCTTGTATCAACAGACTCTGAAAGGATGAAGACATGGATATTTCCCAATTGGTTGACTTCTGACCTTCCTAAGTGACCTGCATTTTACTTCCAGGCCACAGGCTAACAGGTCATATAGCATAGCATGGATAGGGCTGGGCCAGTTAAGACCTAGATGGGGTCTTACAGCTTTTTGGTGGATCACAAACTAATGAATAAGGAAACTTAATGCAGGCCCTGAGGTCAGAGGTCAATAGTCAGGATTGTCACTTACAACTTTATTAGGTAACTATCTATTAAGGATTTTATTAAGTAGGCACATAGCATCCTTAAAACTTTTAGCAACCAGAGAGAACTGTTGGCATTAATGACTTCAACAAGATTGTCACATTCAAGAGTAGCAAGAAATTTCATAGTTTTAAAATCTATGAAAAACTTTTTACTGTGATTACTTTTAAATCTCTTTTGAGAAAATGGATTCTTTAAAACATACATAGTTAGGATAATGGCATGAACATAACTAATGCCATGTTTTTGATAAGAATTCTCTTCATCTATTTCACAAGAATTATTTTGTGAAGGTACGTGGTGGGGATAAGGGAGAATGATGGAGGGTGTAAATTCAACTATGATATGTTGTAAGAACTTTTGCAAATGTCACAATGTATCTCCAGTACAACAATAATAAAAAAATTTAAAAAAATTTAAAAACAAAAATTAGTATGCATTCAGTGAGTAAATTTCAAAATCTGACCAGCTCAACTTAAGTGCTTTTCTTCAACAAACTCCTATGAGTCCTAGGATCCAATTCTGCCTTCCTATGGTTGGATGAGTAATTTTGTCAAAGAAATTTTTCAGCCTTATTTTACAAAAAAAACTCTAATGAATTTTACTTTTTTGTTTATGAAGTACAAATCCAAAGGCTGATCTTTCCTAAAGGGATACCAAGAACTCTATAAAACCACTTATGTGCCTTCCTACTTCATTTATACATACTTCTCTCAGTTTGAATGTATGTTGAGAAACTAGAGGCTATCATTGTTACTATCAAAGCCAGGTATGGTGGTATGGTGTATGTCTATAATTACAAAAGTCTGGAGGCTGGCCAGGAAGATCATGAGTTCGAGGCCAGCCTGTGTTATACAGTGAGACCCTGTCTGAAAAAACACTACTTCTTTTTGTTCAGTGATAGATTGGTAGCTCATATTTAGTTTGAGATTTTTTTGTTTGGATAAAGACTTAAAAAGTTCAAGTCAATTGCTGTGATATCTCCAGAGATGCCAACTTTCTTTTACGTTATAAATAGAAGAAAACCATTATGATAGTTAAAATTGAAGAATATATTTTTAATGGGCTATTATGTGCCCATATTTGTAACCCTAGCCATGGCAGATAGAGTGGGCACTGTGCCTGGATCCCCTCTTTTAGAACAAGGTACCTATTTCCTCACTTCCCAGGAATTTTGACTGATAATTGGTCATAGCTGAGTCTCTTGCCAGTATTTGCCCACTGCCAAAGGGAGCTGCCTTGCCCAGGGCTACACCCGCTCTCTTGGGGCAGCACACATTCATCAAGTGGTTGGTGCAGAGGCAAAATGCCTGACCCCCTTGCCTTAGTGTGGGGCAATCTAAAGGCCCATCCAATTCCAGCATTCCTCAAGATTGACTGAAATCTTTGCTGTAACTGCTTTTCTATCCCACTTGCCCCTCTACCTAATCCTGCTTTCTTTCCTCCCTTATCGGTTCTGAAAATACTGTCCAATAAAATCTCAACATTTCCCTTATTAACTCACAGGCTGTTCTCAAAAAACTGAAAAGAGCACGGGCATACAAAGTTTAAGAGAGTATTCTAGACATTGGCTGTGCCCTGAAACTTTCTTTTTCTTTTGCAAACACTGCTCTTTTATTGTGTGTGTGTGTTTTAAAGCTTGTACTTTCAGGCTCCGCAGATGGACCATTTTAGTAGAACTTCTGTTAATATATTTCTAAATCTTTTAGTGCTAAACCAAGCACCTAATACTAATTCTACTAGGCTATTGCTAGGCCATAAGATTATCACCGTAAACAGACTTAGAAACAGCATGTGTTGAGAGCTGAGGAGTTAATGGGGAAGACCATCTTAGTGAGCACACACTGAACCATCTGCAAGACTTCATGTCTCAGAATGCAAGTGACCGGGTGACTGCACTCTCTAAACACAAAAGGAAATGTTTCAAAAGTCAGGCGCCAAGAATGATTTGTTTTGCACTTAGTAAATCCCTTACAAAGCAGTCAGATATATGGATTGATCTCCTAGAAGGTTTGGCCCTCTGTCATGCATACATGGATATATGGCCCTGGGGGATTCTTCCATTTCCTGGGAAGATAAATAGTATATAGTATATCCAAAGCTTAGCATTTACACATTCTTGGGAGATAACTTGGGGTTTTCTATAGGGCAGCTTCAGGGTTGTTATAAAGGGGTTATGAGGTAGAAATATGAGATGGGCAGAGGGCAAGGAGACAATAGGAAAGAAATATACACTAGCTTTAATCTACACTGATTCTTTGACTACATCATGTATTCATTTATTCATTCATTCACTCATTCATTCATCCATCCAGTTATCCAATATTTGCTCAGTTGAGATATAAATATTGGAGGTACAGTTTGGCACTCATTTATACTAGTATGTGCTAAAAGTGAATAATTTCAATATCTGATTAGCTCGACCTAACAAATGTACAGATGTCTAAGTGATGTATTCCTAAAAACTTCTATCATACTTCTATTAATTAGCTATCAGAATGATGAAAATGAAATATTAATTTTGTTACAACTTTTAAGATGTCCTGTCAAGCTATTTCTCAGGGTATACCTGACTCAGAGTGGGCATTCAGTAAAGCAATATGACACAGGAGCACTCCAGAATAATTCACTAGAATCTCTGAACTGTGGAGACAGGCAGCACAGTGGGAGACCTACAGATTAAAGCATTGCTTGGGAATTTCCCACTTGTGGACTTCCAACCTGCGTAAGTATATATTAGAATCATCTAAAATTAGGAGACTTTCTGACTTTTTTCTATTGCCTGTCCTTCACTGGGCTTTCACTGCCATTTTTGAGGTGTGCTTCCATGGCAGTATCGGTGGTTAAAGAAGCTCTGAAAGCCTAGTAACTTACTCATTGGTTGTACCTGCAGTGCACGATGCTTTGCACAATGGATAAAGAGTGATGAACAAGTCAGAAAGGTATGGTCCCTGCTCTTAGATGGACATGACATGCTCCTTATTAAGATAAATAGATGAAAGAAGGCCACAAACCATGATTATACATTTGCCTATAAAGTTTGTGTTGGGTTTTGTCTGGGTAAGAATGTTTTGGCTACTTAAGATAGCATTTGGTAATGTCAGGGTCTTATGGTTTTGAAGTAGTGGCTTTATGATATGCATAAGATGCATGACTGATGTTGGTCTTCCTGCATTCTAATTAAAGAAAGAATGATGTATATAGACTTGTTAATGTTTGAAGACTAAAAGGGTATCATGTGCTTGATTTTAAACCAGGGAATTGGAGGACCAAGGCAGTACATTATCTTTTTCTGGATGGTAGGTGGCCCTGCACTTTGTGTATCACTAAAATCAGGACACCGCTTTTGGATTGGAGAGAAGTAATTGGTTTATGAAAGCCCAGTGCTGTAGCAATCTTCCCTAACCAAGGCGATATTTTCAGGGTACTGTGGAACTGTGTGAAACTATATAAACAACACTATGACTCTGGCACTTTAAGTACCATGTTTTTAAGCTTATATTTACATTTTTTTCTGTGTAAGAGTATTATTATTCTATTCACCATCTGCCTATCACTTATACCTATACTTTAGGAGACTTGTACAAAAGTGGCATAAAGACTTAAAAAGTTTTAAAATACCGTGTAGTGTTTGTTGTAGAAAATAATCTCTGGGGAGCCCTAGTTTATAAGCTTTTGAGTTACATGAACAGTACAGGCTACTTAAGCAGTCAATTTATATTCTATGATGAGGATGATTTTTGACTTTGATGGCCTGACATGTAAATAGGAAGAGGTATTATTATTAATCTTTTCCCCATAAGGATCCTTCTACCTGATTGCATTCGATAATGGTTCTGTGAAGTTAACCCATCTTAGAGCTCTGAAGAGAGAGCTGAAAGAAGCAGAACACTGGAGAGATCATAAGATATGTAGCTAATCATAGATCTTCTTTGGTAACCAGTTAAATCTCAAAACAATCACATCATAAGAAATGGAAGAACATCTTTTAATTGGAATCAAACATTAGTCATTCTTTGTGAGAGTTATAAAATTTAACTAATGAACAGAGGAGCTTGAATATATTTCTTTTTTTGTCAGTGTTACTTTTAAGAAGAAAATGAGGACGTAGAACAATTAACAATCCTAAGAGGGAAAATCATGTGGAATAAATATGTGTGATATATTTATACTAAGAAGCGATTCCTCAGAATTTAAATATTTCTAAACTAGTCAGAATGGTCAGCACAGGGATATCATAAAGAAATATTAAATCAAACTGGGAACTGAACTTGCACCCTCTGAGATACCCTCACAGAAATCTCAGATCTGTTTTCCCCAAGGTTAATTCCTTAAATTTTAATGTCTAGAGTCTATGAGTATGATTTGCATTAATTTACTTGCATGAATCAGAACTTAGTTAAGGCAGTGGTAAAAACAAAGTGAATCATTGCTTTCATTTGACCAGAGGGTAACTTTGACACTACTCCCTCGTTTTAGGACTCTGGGCCACATTACACTGCCCCTGAATTCTGCAAATTCAATGTTCATGTTCAGTATATTTGAGGTCTGACCTGAAGAAATATTTATGCTGCTTAGAACAGCATGCTTAACTGGTTTGCCTAAATATTTTAGATAGTGACTGAAATGTCAGTTTTGGTAGATAGTATCATTAAGTGAGTAAGAGTACAGAATATATTATCACACTCAGACAAACTTTGATCTGAATCATGGCTTTACCACTCACCAAATGAATGATTAACAAAAGATTATTTAATTTTAATTTCTTCCCTCCTTCCTTTTCTCTCTCTCTCTCTCTCTCTTCCTTCCTTTCTGGGTTTTGAGACAGGGTCTTTCTTTTTTTTTTTTTTAAACTCCCTATCTTCTATTTCTTTAATAGTTCCATTAACTGGCATTGACCACTACCATTTGCAAATAAAGGCTGAACAACTTAACAGTGGTATCTATGACACTTTTCAAGAGTCTGCTTCATGAAATTAAACATAAGTATCAGATGGTATAGTAAGGCAATAAAGGAAAGATTGGTCTCTTTTTAAATTATAGTGGGGCTGGGGTGTGATTCAAGTGATAGATGGCTTGCCTGAGACAGGGTCTTTCTATGTAGCCCAGGCTGTCCTCAAATTTATGATCTTCCTGACTCAGCATCCCAAGTTCTGAGAATATAGACATGCACTACCACACCCAGCAAAAAAATTACTCAATTTATAAGTAGCAGTTATACCCATATTACAGAATTGTCCTGGAATTGAATGTCTGCACAGAGCTTGACCTAGTGGCATATAAATAAATTATCTGCTGAATATAATTGATCTGGATAATTTTTCTTAAGAAAAAAATAAAGAGTTCCTCTCCTCTTGGCACTCTTTAGGAAAAACAAAATGATTATTCAGGATTATTTGATAATGGAATGAAATATACACGTTTCAGTTACTTTGTGAATAAATGTATCTAGATGATATATATTATTGTGGTAATGGGGTTTGAACTTGGGTTTTGTGCCACGCCTCCAGCCCTTTTTCACTCTGGTTATTTTGAAGATTGGATCCTGCTTTTTGCCTGGACTGACCTGGACCATGATCCTCCTATTTTTATGCTTCCTGCCATAGCTGGTATGACAAGCATGTACCACCATACCCAGCTTTTTTCCATTGAGATGGGATCTCACAAACTTTTTTGCCCAGGATGGTCTGGAACTGTGATCTTCTAATCTCAGTCTCTCAAATAGCTAGGATTACAGGCATTAGCTACCAGCACTCAGCCACATTTGTTATTATATTAGCTCAAATATCTGTTCCTTTATTCAAGAACCTAGTTCTGTTTCTTCAACTTGCATTCCCAAAGTGGTGTCTCATGTGGTTTATTTCTGACTGCTTTTTTGGTGTCAGTGCCCATCTATCTTCTAACGGCTTGGAGGTCTCAGGCTTAATGCTCTAAGCTAAGACTTCAAGTGATAGATCAGCCATGTGGAGCTCCTCAACTAATTTATCCTCCTGTTTGCTTTAGCTAGAGACTTTGGGTCCCAAGAAAGAATGATGCACACTATCATCCTTTCAATTTTTCTCCTGTATTTGTCTTTTCTTTCAATATTTGCTGAGTCGCTACTATGTTCTAGGCACCATGATTAATCTGGGGAGGTAAAACTGATGTAATCCCTCAAGTAGAACCCACTGGTGGAGAAAGACAATGGGTGATTAAGATAGAGAATACAAGTAAATTAGGGTGCAGAATGTAAATATTTCCCTCCATCTTTTCTTTTTTTAAAATCCATCCCAGGCTGGCCTCAAACTCACAATCCTCCTGCCTCAGTCTCTCAAGTGCAGGAGTGCCTGGCTTCATTTCCCATATCTTGAGGTGAGGTTAACATGGTCCTGAAAGGCTTTCCAAATGATTTTAAAGACAAAGCTGCAGGATGAATTTGCCTGAGTCAGAAGAATGGAAAAGAGTATTCTGTATAGAGACTAGTACATCCAAAGATGAGGGAGTAAAGCGAGGTTGGTTTGCTCTGGAAATTGTAATTGAAAAAGACTGTAATGTATTGTGCAAAGGTGGAGGACATAAGTGGGTGGTGCCATACTGTCTTCTCCTATGAAAAAAGTGTCAAAACAGATACCTCATGAGTGTTTTAAAGCAAGTGCTGACTATTCTGGAAGTGAGCTATCTATTTGCCTTTTGATATTCTTCAACTTGATAGCTTTGCTGCACAGGTAGTGTGGTTGAGAAATATATGCCTTTTTTTTTTTTACCATTAACTTGGTGTCCACCAGGCATATTCCACAAGCCTCATTACAGCCCAGGGGAGGCCTGGATTAACTTCACATCCTTGTTTCTGTCAAAGGGGCTCTGCACCTGTCACAGGGGTCTCTATAGTGGGCTTGACACTGCTTTCCTTGGAGTGATTGTCTTCTTTCCAGACTGGTGAGAAATAGACAGCAAAAATATTTGCTAAAATAGTATCTGTTGGTCATGCCATCATATAGCTGAGGAGATGCACACATGAGAGAGAAGAACCAGGCAATATGGACTTATGTGCCATCCTTTGGCACATGAGCTTCGGCTGCTAGGACAATATTTTTAGCAATATAGAACCCCTCTTCAAGGAGGGGCTGACATTATTATGGAAATAATCACTATTCTTAGGTCTTCCTGTAGCTTTTATTTAATAGTTAGAGTAACAAGAACTCTTTCCAGTGGTTGTCCTTTACAAAGATGACCATGGGGGTGGGATTGCAAGAATAAACTTCAGTCCTTCCAATTTCAGCATGTAATCTGTGAAACACCAGGCACTTTGTACAGCAAAGATAGTTTCAAAATATTTCCCTAGTCAAAACAATAGGCATGAGGGTTTAGGAAAAATGCCAACTAAGAAGTCTGAAAGCAAAGATGACTTTCATTGGCCATTGATGTTGTTGTCTAAATCTAATGCCATGTAGACAGACAGTGTAGGGGGAAATTTCTAATTAAATTGTATTTCATCTAGAAGTCAGAACATGAATTGCTCAAAAATGGCTGTGAAGCTAATGAAAAGCAGAAAGCAGATAAAGAAGGGTTGGAGAACTTTTCTAGTTGCTTCACAAGAGATCTCTGGCTTTGCTAGTCTAGACTGAAAGAGGAAGACAGTGGCAATTGCTTCTCCTGCTTTATTCTGTCAATTCTGCTAAGCCTGATGCTTCCTGCATAATCATATTTCAGGTCCTTTAGTCTCTGACTAAACATAAGAACTCAGGAGAACTTGCACCAATGGGAGAGGACAAACTGTGAGAGAAGGTTTTGTAAATTTTGAATTGCCATAAAATGTATATTAAGTTCTTTTTGCTAGCTTCTGTGTTAGGAGACATTAGGAAGCAGTGCAGTGAAATGATTTAGGGTGTGGGTTTTAGTTTCAGCTATCCCACTTCTCACTGTGTTATCCTGGGGAAGTCATTTGAGCTTCAGAGGCCTCAATTTCCTCTGAAAAATGGAAAAAATAACAGATGGTAGTATCAGGGGAATGTTAAGTAGTTGAGAGAAGAGGGGAGCAATGAGGTGGGGTTGAATTTCCATCTCCAAACAACCTCTGTTGATAGTGACACTCAACTCAGCTATACATCCACAAGGGATTAATAATCAAAATATATCATGTATGAAAATAGAAGAATAAAGCCTGCTGAAATTCTTCTAAGAAGGGGGAGAAGGGAGAATGATTGAGTGGGTAAATTTAGATTAGATACATTGTAGGCACATATGTAAATATCAGAATGTATCCCCTTTTACAACTATCATATGCTAATAAAATAAAAAATATAACCAGAATATATAGGGAGCTCAAAAAACTTACCACCACAAAAAAAATCAACAACCCGGTGAATAAACGGATAAATGAACTGGACAATTCTCAAGAGAAGAAGTACAAATGGCCAATAAACAGATGAAGAAATGCTCAACATCCTTGCTCATAAAAGAAATGGAAATTAAAACAGCATTGAGATTGCACCTCACTCCAGTCAGAATGGCTGTCATCAAGAACAGAAACAACGGCAAATGCTGGTGACGATGCAGGGAAAAAAGGTGGACTCATACACCACTGGTGCACATGTAAATTGTCCAACTGTTACGGAAAGCAGCATGGAGGTCCCTTAAAAAAAATAAAAGTAGACCTACCATGAGATTTAGTAATACACTCCTCGGCATATACCCAAAGGAATGTAAGTCAGGATGTAACAAAGCCACTTGCACATCCATGTGTATTGCAACACTATTCACAATAGCTAAGGTTTGAAAATAGCCCTGATACCCTACATCTGATGAATGGATTAAGAAAATGCAGCATATATACATATTGGTATACTATTCAGCCATAAAGAAGAATGAAATTATGTTGTTTGCAGATAAATTGATGGAACTGGAGATCATTATGTTAAGTGAAGTAAGCCAGGCTCAGAAGGACAAAGGTCACATGTTGTCCCTCATATGTAGAAGCTAAAACTATAAGATAAATGTACATACACATGCATATATATGATCTTATTTTATCTATCTATCTATCTATCTATCTATCTATCTATCTAACATGATATTATTAGTGGGTCTGTCTAAACAGAATATAAGGAGGTGGAAGAGGAACAGAGAATCATAGAGAGTGAATAATACTGAAATGCAATGCATCTGTGTATGGAGATAGTTATATTGCACTGGAAACTGTTAAATAATAGGGGAGCAGGACCATAAAAAAAAAGAAAGTAATAGAATGGTTAATCTGATTAAAGCACAATATATACATGTCTAAAATACCAAGGTTAACCCCCCCCTTGAACAATCAATATACACTTAAAATATAAAGGACAAATATGAAAATAAAACAATGAAACTTGTTGAAATGGTTCTAAGAAGTGGGGGAGAGAGGATGAGGGAGAATGATGGAGGGGATGGTGAATCTATTTAAGATACATTGTGATCACATATGTAAATGTCACAGTGTATCCCTTCTACAGCTATCATATGCAAATCAAAAAAAAATAAAAATTAAATTAAAAAGAAAAGAAACAGAGCCTTTGGAGATGATTAGATCATGAAGGCTCTACTTCATGAACAGAATTAGTAGCCTTATAAAAGAGGTTTGAAAGAGCTTTGTTATCTCTTCCACCGTGTGAAGACAAAAGAAGTTATTATGAGGAACAGGCTCTCACCAAATGCCAAGTTTGCTGGAACCTTGATCTTGGACTTCTCAGCTTCCAGAACCATGAGCAATAAATTTCTGTTTTTTCTAATTAATCCAGGCTAAGATGATTTGTTCTAGCAGCCTGAGTGTAAAACATGTGGAGAGCAGCGTGAGAAGCACTTCTGGAATGGACATTGACCCTCTGTGTTTGGCATTGGAAAATGATAGTGGGAACCAAGGTGCCATTGTGAACCCTTATTGTTGGATTGACTTCTAAGCCCTTATCCAGGTGCTTCTCCTCCAGCCAATTATTTTAATGCTTAGGCCAATTAAGACGGGATCAAAAATAAGCAGCTACTATGGTTCCTGGTAGAATTTTTTTTACCTCCATTTCCCATACCCTTTTGCCAAGATTCAGAGAGGTAGACAGGGAAGGCACTCTCCATCAGCTAAATTTCTGCAGGTTGAAATTGTGGTGAAGGCATATTAGTGACACCTAGGAAGTTAGTGTGGTCTGGCTTATGGGTGAGAAGTAGACCATCAGAGGACTCATTGATTCACTTAACAAATATTTATTCAGCAACTAATATGTGCTGGGTCCTTTTCTGGAAACTAGGAGGATGGCAGTGATTACAAAAACAAAAATCTTCACCTTCCTTAAGCTTAGATCTTACAGGAGAAGATGTACTATGAATAAAGAAGACTGAATAAAATAGATTGTATCAGAGATGATATGAAGTGCTGAGGAGAAAAATAAATGTGGTGGGAAACAGGGACTGTATTCCTCATTTGGAGTTCCTTATGGGACCCCAAAGTGAAGTGCTTGGAATGGTAGTTACCTGTGTGCTTGACTGTGCATAATCTCGATGAAACTGTCCTCTAGAGGCAGCATTGGGATTGCTGGTCCCTGCAGGAAGATCTTCCCATTTATATGGGAATCAAACATCTGAAACTGAGGCCAAGCCTCCTTTCTGGGATTCTTTCCAGAAAGAAATGATTTTCTCTGGATCCCATCTTGGCCCTCAAACTTGGTCTCTTCTCTAAGCTATGCCACCATCTTACATGGTTTTGGAGGTAAGCACATATGTATATTGCAATAAATATAAAGCTTTTTCATTTATAATTACATCACATAATAACTAACTGACAAGACAATTTCATTCTGTGAGACAAAAGGAATAATCATCATGAATAATAAAATAAGCCACACATCTTAGTAGAATATTTCAATATCCTTTCTTACCCAGTCTTTTAAATGAGAACTGCTAGCTAATAGTTTTACTCATATGAGTTTTTTCTACCTTTATTTTTCTTTCCCTTTTTCTCTATTAGGTGCTAATAAGCAATGAAGTAACCAAGTTTGGATTGTTAAATAAAGAAGGAAGCCAAAAAAGGCAGGTTTGTTCCACTGAAAACTCTCAAATGTTAAATCATAAAGAGTTAACTGCTCTTTCTAACTCATGGCTGACTCAATAATGTAGTTCATTGTATATTGTGCTTTTCTTTAGCTGTCTGAATTTTACGAAGCTGATGTAATCTTAGGTACTAATTGCCAATACTTCAAGAAAAGGTTGTTGATATAAGAGAATGTCATCTTTTCATTTTTCCTAACTGTACTTCATTCCCCATATTATGTACACACATAACGGAATAAAAATATACACTGGAAACATTATGACAAGTTTCCCAGTAGAGGAAAGTGGCTGTGCAGAGGAGTAAAAATACCTACACTCAAAATGGAAATGATTTATGACCATGCAGGACTGGAGTTTGGGTGGGCCACAAAGGGTTTAGTAACCCAAATATTGTCCAGTAACTGTATATATTTGGGATGTATTATTGAAATTTTTATCATGCCCTTTTGCTAGTTTGTTGAACAAATACTTCTTTTACTGAAAAAAAATATGAATTAGAATTTGTTTAAATAGAATGCTTTTTTTCACAAATTGCCTTTGAAATAAGAAAACATTCATTTTGTTGGTAAAATTCTATAATATAATAGCTCAGTTTTAAATTTGTTTCATTTTCAGTGCCAATTGTTTTTCACTTGCTAAAAAATAACACTCATCACATATCACCAATGGTGATTACATTTGTTTCTAAGGGACGTCTTTGTCCTTCCAAATCTAGCAACATCCAAGGAGTAAAAGGATTACTGAATAGGTAAGAGGAGAAGGGAGGGGGAAAGGTGAATGGAGGAAATATAGGTGAGGGAATATGGTTAATGGTCTTCATATACATATACAAATAGAATGATGAACCTCTTGCACTTGCTTTAAGTGGTGTGGCAGGGGATTGTGTTGGAGGTGAGGGGAGATGGTGAGGGTGATCTAACCAGTGTACAATGTAAAGCTATTTGGAATTGTCACAATGAATTCCCCTTGTACAACAAATATATCCTAGTAAAAATGAAAAATAAATAGCATTCATTGTATCACCTTTTACAAAGTTAAGGATTTAGTAGTAAAATCTTATAGTTTTGTAGTTATTTCAAGAAAGGACAAAACTCTACCTGATATCTTTTTAGATTTTATTAATTTCATGTGTAATAACAGCACATATCTTTTTTTTATTTTATTATTCATATGTGCATACAAGGCTTGGCTCATTTCTCCCCCTTGCCCCCACCTTCTCCCTTACCACCCACTCCACCCCCCCTCTCTCCCCCCCACCCCCTCAATACCCAGCAGAAACTATTTTGCCCTTATTTCTAATTTTGTTGTAGAGAGAGTATAAGCCATAATAGGAAGGAACAAGGGTTTTTGCTGGTTGAGATAAGGATAGCTATACAGGGAGTTGACTCACATTAATTTCCTGTGCATGTGTGCTACCTTCTAGGTTTATTCTTTTTGATCTCACCTTTTCTCTAGTTCCTGGTCTCCTTTTCCTATTGGCCTCAGTAACAGCACACATCTTTATGATTTCTGTATTTTTATAGTGTGGAACATTTGAAATAATCAATGAAGTTCAATCCTGCTTTTGAATCTTACTTTAAATATTTTCTGGACACATAAAATAATGTTTAAAAATATTGATATCTAAAAATGATCTTAGTACTGTTTTTCCTGTTAATAAATACTTGAGTATAAGTCCTTAAAGGTGAAGAATTATACTCATATTTAATACCTTCGAATATTGCTATGCTTTTTGTAGTGTTCAAAGCATGAGTTGAATTTCCTGAAGTATTTATTCAACCTCACAGAACAACTGACTCAACTGAGTGACAAACATAAATGAGCACCATTCAAACACAAATCAAAAGGGCAGTGGACAGAGTGAAGGTCAAGTTTGAGGATCTGGGTTTAAGTAAAATGAACTCTACTCTTAATCAGCTACGTGATCTCTGGTTCATCAATTAGGTTTTTTCCCATGAATAAGTACAATAATGATTACCTATCTCACAGAGGTATTTCAGATTCAAATGAGATGAAGTAGATAAATATGTGTATAAACCATAAACATTATTTAAGAACCACTTAACCATTGTTTTCCATGCACTCTAGAACCAGCTCTGCTACTAAGTCACAGGGAATTCCACAAGTCACTTCACCTGAACCATAGAATCATTTAGAAAATGAAGATGTCAGATTCATTTGACAAACTTCAAGGTGTTTTTAGGTAGGATTCTTCAATTCACATGGTTGCTAGGACCAAGTGAGAAAATATCTTCTCTCAAAGAATTCAATAAGAATCAGTGAATAGGAAAAGTGATTAGTAATTGGCTTTAAAAAGAACTAACTAGATAGCATATTCTACCTAGTAAAGTACATCCTTACACAATTCCTAAAGGTAACTAATTGATATAGCACAGTAAAACAAAGTTTTCTTTATGTTCTCTAGAATCATAGTATCCCAATCATTTATTATTTATTCTTTTTTTTTTTTTTTTCATTTTTCTTTTATTATTCATATGTGCATACAAGGCTTGGTTCATTTCTCCCCCCTGCCCCCACCCCCTCCCTTACCACCCACTCCACCCCCTCCCGCTCCCCCCTCAATACCCAGCAGAAACTATTTTGCCCTTATCTCTAATTTTGTTGTAGAGAGAGTATAAGCAATAATAGGAAGGAACAAGGGGTTTTGCTGGTTGAGATAAGGATAGCTATACAGGGCATTGACTCACATTGATTTCCTGTGTGTGGGTGTTACCTTCTAGGTTAATTCTTTTTGATCTAACCTTTTCTCTAGTTCCTGGTCCCCTTTTCCTATTGGCCTCAGTTGCTTTAAGGTATCTGCTTTAGTTTCTCTGCGTTAAGGGCAACAAATGCTAGCTAGTTTTTTAGGTGTCTTACCTATCCTCACCCCTCCCTTGTGTGCTCTCGCTTTTATCATGTGCTCATAGTCCAATCCCCTTGTTGTGTTTGCCCTTGATCTAATGTCCACATATGAGGGAGAACATACGATTTTTGGTCTTTTGAGCCAGGCTAACCTCACTCAGAATGATGTTCTCCAATTCCATCCATTTACCAGCGAATGATAACATTTTGTTCTTCTTCATGGCTGCATAAAATTCCATTGTGTATAGATACCACATTTTCTTAATCCATTCGTCAGTGCTGGGACATCTTGGCTGTTTCCATAACTTGGCTATTGTGAATAGTGCCGCAATAAACATGGATGTGCAGGTGCCTCTGGAGTAACAGTCTTTTGGGTATATCCCCAAGAGTGGTATTGCTGGATCAAATGGTAGATCGATGTCCAGCTTTTTAAGTAGCCTCCAAATTTTTTTCCAGAGTGGTTGTACTAGTCTACATTCCCACCAACAGTGTAAGAGGGTTCCTTTTTCCCCGCATCCTCGCCAACACCTGTTGTTGGTGGTGTTGCTGATGATGGCTATTCTAACAGGGGTGAGGTGGAATCTTAGTGTGGTTTTAATTTGCATTTCCTTTATTGCTAGAGATGGTGAGCATTTTTTCATGTGTTTTCTGGCCATTTGAATTTCTTCTTTTGAGAAAGTTCTGTTTAGTTCACGTGCCCATTTCTTTATTGGTTCATTAGTTTTGGGAGAATTTAGTTTTTTAAGTTCCCTGTATATTCTGGTTATCAGTCCTTTGTCTGATGTATAATTGGCAAATATTTTCTCCCACTCTGTGGTTGTTCTCTTCAGTTTAGAGACCATTTCTTTTGATGAACAGAAGCTTTTTAGTTTTATGAGGTCCCATTTATCTATGCTATCTCTTAGTTGCTGTGCTGCTGGGGTTTCATATTTATTCTTATCTTTTAAATTTTTCAAGCATGCATTCTGAATAATAGGCAAATATTGATGTATACCTTTTAAGTAATTACAACCATTTATTTATATGTACATATAATTATGTACATTTTGAAACATATAATTTATAAATTAGAAAAATACAGTGAGAATGAAAAAGATAAATAATATCTCAGGGTGCAATATAAATTTAGTGCACAAGTTCCTCATTAGTAGTATGGATTCATGGCATATATTAAATAGTCCTGTCAACAATTTTGAATACCTACCTCTTTTCTTGTCAGATTTGGCTTGATGGCCATTTACTATATCTTACTAGAAAGCAGATAGTGAGATCATGCCAGCAGAAGGAAGAGTATAAAGTGTGCCAGTTTCTTGTTTTTGCTTATACTTAGCAAGGATCAAGCCTGATAATTTCTTGTTTTTTCTTCTTTTTTGGGGAAAAAGCCATTTGTCCACTTTTTTATGAAAAAATTATTTTGTTAATACTAAATAATATATTTAAAGTAACATGCCTGTACAGAGGGAAACAAGTAAAGGCTTCCTGATTGTCGTTGAAGAAATCTTATATAACAAGTAGGATACTTGGTGTCTGAGCCAAAGAACTAAGGAGAAGCACCAAGAGAGGGCTTCAGTGATACTCACATATGAGTTATAGAAAAAAATTTCTTTATTATTTATAGATAAAGACAAGTGGAAATAAGAGCCTTATTTTTAAAATCTTGATTCAGGTGGTTTATATTGTGTACTCCTTTCAAACTTTTGGGATCACAAATTATATATAAAAATATTCCAAGACAACATACCCTAACATATGTTTGTAAGTTTAGAAAAATACATGACTTATTGTGGCAAATTACAGTCATCTTCCTTGTCTGCAATATAAGATCTTAGTGGATCTTGAAACTGTGGGGAGTATCAAACCTTACAGACACTACTCTTTGATGACTTTTACCTTTTCACTTAAAGGAAGTACTTTGTAACTTTTCTTTGCTGAATCTGGATACTCTTGTGCTTTGTGGCTTTTATTAAGTAAAATTAGACTTGAGGGCAAGCACTGTGATACTACAACAGTAGAGCTGAGAACTGAGATGGCTGCTAAGTGACTAAAAGGTGAGTAGCATATACAGCATGGATACACTGGACAAATGGATGATTCATCCCCTGGTGGGGTGGAATGGAACAATGCAATTTTATTATGTCACTCAGGACAGCATGTGGATAAATAAGTACAAATTTTTTATTTCTGAAATTTTCCATTTAATATTTTTGTATCATAGTTGACTGCAATGAAAATGAAACCATAGATATGAGTGACTATGTATGTTTATTTATACACAATGGAGGATTGTGTATATATACGTTTATATAAATATATATTTAATATATTATATATATAAATTATATATTATATATATACATTTATTACAAACATAAAATGTTTGAATTGACAAGGACAAGATAAAATATACATAAAGAGGAAGCATTAATGATTCATTTCTCTATAACTGTGGATAGTTTTGTGCATTCCACTTTGTTTCTCGTTTGTTTGTTTTGGCACCTGAGACGGACCCAGGTCATCATGCATGCTAAGCAAGCATGATACTGCTGCACTACACACCAACCCCTGCATCCCTTACTTTGGAAAAAACTTTTCTATGGACTGAAATCCTATTGGTAGAAATTTCTGCTTTGTTTTTAAGCAAAGAGGAAAAATATGAATAGTTCAAAAAAACAAGGATACACATAGGTGGTCATGTTTATGACTTTCCTTCCACCTTTCTAGGAGTCATCATGGTTAGAAAAAAATGGGCCAAACACTCTGATTCTCTTGCTTCTTCCCTTATCATCCAGATTCTTAAGCCCCCAGTGGATTTTTATCATTACCAGAACTGAAAATTTTGCAAATTCTCTTTCTAAGAGAAGCCACCTTATTTTCAAATCTGTCACTTGAGATGAAAAGCAGGCCCTTGAGCGGTGAGATAAGGGGCAGGGTCATTCTGTCAGGCTTTTGGGAACGTGGAGAACACGAGTCTTGTTGAGGGATGAGGAGCTCAGTCTTCCAAGGCAAAAACTGTGTTGCTGACTGAGCAGAGGTACCTTTTCACTGTTTCCAAACTTTAGTAATACTTCTGGAATAAATGAATCTACAGATTCATGTGCCCATTCAATATGAGCTTATTTTATGTTGTACTTAACCTACTAGATGATACATCTATTCTTTTCTTTCATAAATTTAATGTGTTGCAGCAGTGCCTATATTTACTAGAAGTGATTATATTAACTCAAAAGCCGAAATATTTTCTTCATTCTGTTGCATAAATAAATGATTGAATACTTATGGCTTTTGGATAAGCATGGTCAAATGATAATTACATTCACATTTTTGGTATCAATTTTCTGTTACTCTAATTTGTTCAAACACTTTTGTGTGTGCAATAGTCTCTCATTAAATCAGGCATTCCTTAAATGGTATTAATTAGCATGTGTAAAATCTACCTTGAAAACTCATTTAATTTTACAAATTATACTGTTCCACAATAGTATCCCTGGAGCTTCATCAAGTCTCTGATTTCTAAATAATTTTGAAGTGAAAGGGATTTTTAATAAAAAATACATCAGAATCCTCTTCTTCATTGCAGTTAGCAGGAAAACACTGCCTGCAGACTTTCAAGGAGCTTGGGGGTTTTATCTTTCCAACCTGTACTGTGCCTATCAGGTGTCTCATACTGTACTAAATCTGGTTAGAGGACAAAGAGTCTCATTTTTGCGGAGAAAAGATTTCAACAAGGGATAGTACAGTACAAGTAAGTTTAATGTTATCAATGTTAATAAAAAAAACTTACCTCCTATTGAAATAGAAGAGAGTGGAATCTTAGTATAAGAATAGAGGAAGATGTCAAAGATCTTTACAGAGAGTGAGATATTTTAGGTTCACTTCGAGGTCAGGAGGGCTAAATAGCATATCTGGTGGAGGAAATTTCATGAGCATTATTATAAATAGCAACAAGCCAGGCTGGCAGAGTGGCTCAAGTGGTAGAGCACCTGCCTAGCAAGCATGAGGCCCTGAGTTCAAACCCCAGTACTACCAATTCCCTCCCCAACAAAACAACAACAACAAAGTCCCCAAAACATAAAAAGCAACAGCTTTTTTTGGGTAAGGAAAAAGTTAGTATAGTGTGGCTAGAGATGAGATCTGGTCAGAGAAAAGAATGATAGAAGGAAAGGCTGGATAGGTAGTTTGGGGTCA
This sequence comes from Castor canadensis, assembly GCF_047511655.1. Lineage (NCBI taxonomy): Eukaryota > Metazoa > Chordata > Mammalia > Rodentia > Castoridae > Castor > Castor canadensis. Next base: position 153,964,826 of record NC_133388.1, read on the forward strand.
CAGTGTGAATTCAATGGAGGAGGTAAGTTTGTACGATAATGAACCACCTATCTCTAGTGTAGGAAAGAGACAGTTTGTAGTTATGTGGAGTAGCTGCTGGAAACAGTCATATGAAGGCCCTTTTTGGATTCAATAAGATAAGCCATAACTATGATCCCCTGTGAAAAAGATGAGGAAATAGTAGCCATGATTTTGCAGATATTAATCAAAAGTTTCCAAGCAAAGAATGAACACAATCAGATCTGTAATTTGGAGAACAAACAAAACAAAGAACCCCACCACTCTCATGTCAGTGAGAAAGACAGGCTAGAGAGGAAGGAAATGAAAGTCTATTGTGGAGGTTGTAATAATGTAAGAGGTGATAATAGAGAATTAGAGGAGTGATAATGGTGAGGAAAAGGAAGGGGGGCACTGCAGAAACATTACATGAGCCCCCAAAACATTTGATGGTGGACTAGATTTGGAAAGTGAAACAGAAAGAAAAGACCAAGACTCTAAACCAATATCTAATTTGGGGATTTGAGTGACTGTTGAGTCAATTATTTGCTGCTGTGTAACAAACAATTCCAATGTTCAGTGACTTCACAATCATTTGATAGCCTTGTTAATCTGTGGGTCCTCTGGAGTTCTCCTGATGGTGTTTGTGTTTGTGATGCTTCAGACTGGGCAGGTAGGCTGCTCATTCCATCATTGTGGATTCACCAGGTAGCTGGGAACTCTCCTTTATGTCTCTCATCTGTCTTGTACCATGTCTTAGGGCATTGTCTTCCCAAGGCAATGACATGGCCATAAGCATTACTTATCCTGGCAGTAAGATGACAAGAGGACAGTGGAAGGCCTTTAAAATTCTAGCTTCAGATATTTTATTATTTCTTGTCTTTTGCCACTATCCACAGGAAGTCATATGGCCAAGTGAAAATCAAAGGAAGGGGAAGTTCCCTCCACACACAACTAGGGCATTGCAAGCATGTGGATGCTAGTATGGTGAAGAATTGGGGACAATACTAAAATCTGCCACAATATGGTATCAATAAGTTTTAAATGGAAAAAAAAAGTTTTGGAAATAAATTTTTAAGAAAGAGAAATTGCTTTATTTTGTTAGATTATATCTGTGGGTGCTGATGAATGACTTTGGAGTCCGGAGGATTAACCAAAGGATAATTAAACTTAAATGGCCCATTTTAAATGAAGAACTATAGCTCTCTTGGTTGTTTGCACTGGACTGCTTCCAGGCAGCTCCTCTGAAAATTATTTTCATCCACCACTAAAATCAGGAGAGGAAGCAGGGGAATTTAGTTTGGAATGAAAAAGCCATCAGGAAGAAATTACCAAGCTCTCCAAATGAAAGTTTTACTTATTTGGTAAAATAATAGTAAAGTTATGGTCAATTTGGGCAGAATTGCAAATATGTACTATGTACTTGCTTTATTACTCAAGCTGGCCCTGAACTTGCCTCCCTCCTGTCTTAGTTTCTGAATGCTGGGATTTCAGGCAGGCACCACTATGCTTGGCCTACCCATCTTTGTTTCTAGTAAGATTTATCCTTAGGGAAAAAATTAAATAGTTTTCAGTAACAGTATGGTTATTATTATATGTGAAATTCTTATATATATAATGTTGCACACATATATAATATATAAAGCAACTGAGTAAATTTTCTTAAACAATATTTTTTAAACCTTTGTCTACTAAAAAGATCTAGAAACAATTTTCAATGTAGAAACAATGAGCGTTCCCGGCCCCCCACACTATAACCTTTAAATATGACTTTCAATGTGGTATCTATACACAATGGAATTCTATGCAGCCATGAAGAAGAACGAAATGTTATCATTCGCTGGTAAATGGATGGAACTGGAGAACATCATTCTGAGTGAGGTTAGCCTGGCCCAAAAGACCAAAAATCGTATGTTCTCCCTCATATGTGGACATTAGATCAAGGGCAAACACAACAAGGGGATTGGACTATGAGCACATGATAAACGCGAGAGCACACAAGGGAGGGGTGAGGATAGGTAAGACACCTAAAAAACTAGCTAGCATTTTTTGCCCTTAATGCAGAGAAACTAAAGCAGATACCTTAAAAGCAACTGAGGCCAATAGGAAAAGGGGAACAGGTACTAGAGAAAAGGTTAGATCAAAAAGAATTAACCTAGAAGGTAACACCCATGCACAGGAAATCAATGTGAGTCAATGCCCTGTATAGCTATCCTTACCTCAACCAGCAAAACCCCTTGTTCCTTCCTATTAATGCTTATACTCTCTCTACAACAAAATTAGAGATAAGGGGAAAATAGTTTCTGCTGGGTATTGAGGGGGGGGAGCGGGAGGGGGTGGAGTGGGTGGTAAGGGAGGGGGTGGGGGCAGGGGGGAGAAATGAACCAAGCCTTGTATGCACATATGAATAATAAAAGAAAAAAAAATAGAAGAAAAAAAAATATGACTTTCAACTTCAGAATAGATTTTTTTTTATGGGACTGGAGTTTGAACTCAGGGCTTTGCACTTACAAAGCAGGTGCTTCACTTCTTGAGCCACACCTCCAGTCCATTTTTTCTCTGGTTACTTTGGAGATGGGGTCTCACAGACTATTTCCCTGGGCTCCCTTGGCGTGCTCTGCTTTTCTCTCAGCCTCCCGAGTCTCTAGGATTATGGGTGTGAACCACCAGCGCAGCTCAGAATAGACTTCTTGAACAAGCATCTGTATTTGGGTACTGAAGGTTTTAAAGATGAGCTTGTATCAGAAAGAAAAAAGCTATCAGAGATAACTAGGAGCTCAGGAGTCTTAAAGAGATTCACACCAGACAAAGAAGGGACAACTTAAGATATAAAATAAGTATAATGACAACAAAACATTCTCCTTTTTACAAAATATGAAACAAAATATGTCCACCCCTGAAAAAATCATCCAAACAATCAGATCAAGTCCCTAGATTTATCTAGAGCTTATAGGAAATATGAAGAACAAGGAAACATATTAAGTGACACTGTGAGGATGCAGCCAGAAAATTCAAGAATGAGGGAAACCTTGCAGGAGAAAAGACTCTTTAAAAAATAAATTTCAAAGAAAGGCAAGAGTGACATAGATAGCTGAAAAGAGGCTTGGGAGTATATATATCAAGTAAGAAAGTTGCGGACCTTATCTAAATTCCAATTCGAGCAAAGCAACTATAAAAAATCCCCATTCATATTTTTATGAGGTAATCTTTGAAGAGTTTTGAACACTGAATGTCAATAAGGAATTATTGCTAATTTTTGGGTATAGATAAATGTGTTTTGAGTTAATAAATTTTGAAATATTTATGACTGAAATAACACCTGATACAATCTAATGGGAAACAAAATGGGAAATGATAAATGAAATAAAAGTTGGTGACTGTTGTGGCTAGGGACAGAGCACGGGGACTTACTGTCCTCTTTGCTTTTTGGTACATTTGAAATCATCCATAAAAAAATGTTAAAAGAGAGAAAATAACATTAAAATACTCCTCCTTCTTATACTGCCACATCAATTAAAGCTGATGATTACATTTTAGGACTTTTTCCAACATCATTAGCACAGGCAAGGTGAGAAGATGGCCTTAAACTGACCTGGATGCTACAAAATAGTGAGATGGTTCCAATGTCACTGGCGCCTAGCTTTTATGAAGTATCTGAATGTCTTGCATGTTCCTTACTCTTATGATAATGTGACTGGGTTTCTGCCACCAAGACAAATGTGATAAAAGATAATCACCCTGAGAGATGAATCATACAGTGTTACAGTGGATTAATTGTTGATTTAGGGAAGTAGCATGGTGGTATGTCTAGGAGAACAGGGTTTGGAGTCAGACTATCCAGTATTCATGGACTGGAGGTGTGGTTCAAGTGGTGGTACCTGCCCGCAAGCACGAGGCTTTGAGTTCAAACCCCAGTGTGAGAGAGGGGGTAGAGGGGAAAGGGAGAAAAAAAGAAGAGAGTCTTCGAAGTTATTATTCATCATTCACTATTTTCACCATTTACTATTCACAAGGTAGGTAAATTCATTATTAGTTACATCATCTGAAAACTGGGGATAATAATGCATAACCAAGAGGTGGATGGGATGACTACAGGACTTTTTCAGGAATAGGTTCATGTGAAAGCACTCAGTCGCTACAATCCAGTCATCATTATTGGCACTATGCATTGTGATGGATGTCATCTGAGGAGATAAAAAGGGATCCTAAACTCAAAAAAGAAAAGCAAAAAGAATTCTAAAATTCTCTGTGGAAGATGTATAAGCTTTGGATCATTGATAATAAACAATGCTTTTATTGCACTGCTGGAGAAATCCTACATTTCTCCTACTTCCCAGGTAGAACACCCTCAGAGCCTGAACTGATGGTTGCCTGGGGAAGACTTAATTTTGATGAAAATAGTTTGCAGGGCAGTGGGTCTTAAGCATTGGCCAAGAAAGACCTGTCCCACTGACAGACCTCTAATCAAGTATTCTTTGGTTAAAAATGCCGCTGGTAAGAAAATCTAGCAATGTCCTATTTGTATCATTTCATTTGCCTTATAAATGGAAACAGACATACAAAGATAGTAAGTGTATATAAAGGAGGGAAAGATATATTATGAGAAATGATCAGGGGACATTTCACAAGGGAGATGACATTTGAGCCTGACCTGGAGGGATGAGTGGGAGCAGTTGGGAAGACAAGTAGGGAGAACATACTAGGCAGATGTGACAGAATGAGGAAAAGGTCTTTTGACAGGGCCATTTGTCCAGCTGCCCTAAGTTCTTCAGGCAGTTACAGTGGTCCCAGATGAGGCTAGAAAGTGATTAAGCGAGGCTGCTGCAAGACTTTATTTTCTACTTGGGAAGCAGAGATAAGGAAGATAACAGTCTGAGTACAGTCTGGTCAACAAAAGTAACTGTGACCCTATATTAACAGTTAAGCTAGGCATAGTGTTATATACCTATAATCACAGTTACACAGGAGGCATAGGTAAGAGTACTGAGGTCCAAGGTTGGCCTGGGCAAAAATTCAAGGCTCTATCTGAAAAATAGCTAAAGCAAAAAAGGGCAGGGGGTGAGGCTTATGTGGTAGAGCATCTCCCTAGCAAGTATGAGACCCAAAATTACCAAAAAAAAGGACTATTTTCTGACAACATTGGATGCATTTTTAAGATAAGAGTCAGTCATGATGATAGTAGTCATTCGGACTGAGTATCCAGTGGACTTTTGGAGTAAAAGATAGATACAAATTCTAACAGGATAAATTGGGGGAGGCAAGTTAAAAGATGTTTATAATATTCTAAAAGGGATTTTATGAACATCTGTTGAGCTAATAGTAGGTAACAGTGTAGAGGTAGTGGCAAATTCAAATTTAAGACATTCTTGAAAAGGACTTGGATATGATTCATAAAGGGGAAAGAAACTTACCATTTGCAGGAGCAAGGAAAAATCACTTTATTTATCATGACAGAGAAGGACTGGGTAAACAGACAGTTTATATGCTGAGTTTCAGTTGCATATACTTTTATTGCCATGAGTACCATGACATCACTGGCTGGTAAATTGGGCATGGAAAATCCAGGTTAAGGGTTCAATTAGAGACTCTCCTACAATTTTCAAATAAGGATTAATAGAAACAAAATAGGGAAAAGGAAGCATGGCACAGAAGGGTGGCATTTGAAGTCCATAGTATCAGATCCAAGGAGGCACATGTAATTCTATGGAACAGAACTCAAGCTGCAGCATTAAGTGTTCTAGGATGGCACACTGTTTATTATCAAGTGCAATTTTGATCCATAGAGAGGATGGATATCAAGAATGGAAGAAGTCTTAGAAGAAAATGAAGATCGAAGTAAAAGGAATGAGGTATCTGAGCAAGAAGGCAAGCCTACTTCTTGAGGTTTCTAATCACATTCCATCTCCTGGGGATGCAGATGGAAGCCCTGAGGTCAAGAGACTGAACGATGGACCAGTTTTTCACCTGATCTGGTCCGAATAAAACAGCACATACTCACTGGCTTCCGAGGAGAGCCCTACTCACAGGTTCTCAGACATAGACACAGTATACTTCTCAACCTTTCTGGCTCTCGTGAGTGAGTCACTAACACATAGGGGTAGGTCCAGGTTCTATTTACTTCTATTTCAGTGTTACTACTTACAGGGAAAAGATCATTCAGATTGATTGAAGGAAAAAAGTGTAGGCAGGAAGAAATTGTAACCAGAACTGAAAAGTCAGGTGTTTGCTAGATCCTGGAGAATCTCTGATGCTACATTTAGGAGTACTGGTGATGCATTTTACTCAATGGATCTTGTTAAAGGATCTTAGTCATGGGTTGTTTTGGTGTTCCTTTGTGCATTTAGTTAGAATATTATTGATCATTGAAGAAATATAGGGATGCATAGAGTATGAACAGAAACTCTGTACTGAAGAATCTGAAGCAATACAGCATACCAGAAGACTGACGAGAGATCTATGTAGCTTCAAATCAAGCTGGCAACAAAAGACATTGAGCAAAGATATTTGTGGTGCCAAAGGCAAAGCTGTGATCAATGACAAACCTTGGAAGCAGAGGCCAAGAGGTGGAAATACTACTAGTTGTAGACTGATATCCTTGGCATTGAAAGAAATTGCCTAGAGCCTCTAAATACAACATGAACTTGGACCATGCAGCGTGATACCATCCTTTGGTGCAACTCTGTCAAAAGGAGATTTTTTTTTTATACTTAACTGCCTAAAACTGGTCCAGGTTTTCAGGGGATTTTTCAGCACAATGAGCAACATTATAGTGATTTTCCAGAAATGGGTCTACTTAAAGGAATGACAATTACTAAATACACCTTTTGCATGTTCCTAATTTGGGAAGACATCAATGAAGCATGCAAATCTGACTGGTTCATCTTACAGAGAATAGGACAAATGAAGACATATATTATGCTTAGGCCTTATTTCTCAACAATATTTTCAGCATTATAAGACTTTACTGTAGTAACAATTCACAGTTATTTAGCATAATTTCTATAGCTACATTCTCTTGAATGAAGACACAGGAACAAGTCAAAGCAAAGAAATCAAGTTATTTAGAAACTAGAACTTGAAGCTGGGCAGGTGGCACATGCCCATAATTTCAGTTACTCTGGTGACAGAGGCAGGAGGATCATGAATTCTAAGTCAGCTTAGGCAAAGTGGGTGAGACTATGTCTCAAAAGCAACAATGACAAGAATAACAAAAGGGATTTGGGGGTATAGCTCAAGTGGTAGAGGCCCTGGTTTCAATTCCTAGTGCTGGAAAAAAGAAAAGAAGCAAAAAAAAAAAGAAAGAAAGAAAAGAAAAGAAAGTAGAACACAAACCAAGTGACAAATCTCCACGTAGACAGCACATAAAAGAAGGTACTTTGATCTGAAATTTACCATCAATCAGATCATTCACTCTTCTGTAGCATCTGTCCATGCAACAGTTAAGCTCAACTGTTAGAAAGGATGCTATAATGAGCAAGGACATAGTTGCCAGAAACTCACACATGGGTATTAGAGTCACCTTTTTGACATGGGTGGCCAAACCTCTACATAAAAGTCTCATCCACTATAGAGATCCAAACACACTCTTGGGCCACTTAGAGACAAATACCCAAGGATGAGAATCTGCAATGGAAAAGGTGAGAAGAACAGAGTCTAAGAAACCATTGGAATGGAAATGCAATGGAGCAATGTGGGCATTCATCAAATGTTGTGCAATAAAGAAAATGATTACAAGATTTTTATAGTTTCAAAAATTAGAAAATGATTGCTCACAAAGGAAGAACATTACACTGTCAATAAATAATTGAAACTGCAGTTCCTCTCTGCTTCTACTGACCTTTCAGGCAGGAAAATGAAAATTCTTTAATTAAGGTCTTCATTAGTTTAATTCTTTTCAAAGAACTTCTTGGGACTAATGTGTTTAGGATTTTCATTGTCATTGGTAGGAAATGTGCCAGTTTTAGTACAGAAAAAATAGAATATATAATTAGGGAAAATCTGTATCATCAGAACTTATTTCAAATGATACAATCATCTTCATAAGGTTTTATATATAATGGTAGACTTCCAAAGTCGAACTGTACAATGCCCTAATGAATGTCCCTCTACCTCTACCTCTCCCTCTTCCCCTCTCTTCCCCCCCCCCTTTTTTTCCTCCTGGTGCTGGAGATGGAACTCAGGGCCTTGAACATACAAGACAAGCATTCTGCCATGAAGTCATATCCTCACCTCTCTACCACTCTCCTAATTAGGCAAAGCTACTTGATTTTTCAGTATCATAGCTCATCTATAAAAAGGAATTGATGTTTGCCCTATAGGATAGTTGTGAGGATTAAGTAAATACATATGAAGTACTTAGGATCATGCCTACCATATAGTAAGTCATCTATACATGTTATTATTATCATATGATAATATTAATTCTAAGCTTGATTGCACATGAGTTGGAGAATAGGTAAACAGGACATACCGTGAGATGTGTCTGCCACAGTATCTATTAATGGTGAACAATAAGCCATTTTTCTCTCATACATAAATAATAGAAGAGTGCCACTTGATTTCAACAGATCATCCAAGGTCATAAGCAGTAACAATAAATCAGTATATGAGTCTGAAAGAAATATGAGACAAAGAGGAGATTAATTACTAAAGAGGCTAATATATCCCTTAAAAAGATGACTGTGGTATGACTGAAGAAGTACCTCTCTAGACTATAACCCTCTGATACTGGGCACCCTCTGATACTATCTCATTCTAAATGGACTCTCCGATGTCTGTACTGTGTCTGGTTCCCAGTAGCACTCAGTAGTGACTGGCAAAAATTAATGAAAGAACTAGGTATCTACTCTTATATTATTCACAGATGGATTCCAGTTTGAAATTGCTTTCATTTATTCTTAAAATGATAGAGTAGTAGCAGTAATCTTTAAAGTCCCATGACAATTCATATATTAAATGTCTTAATTGAAAAAAATGGGAAATTTTCTGAGAATCACAATTATTATATAGCAGTGAGACTCAAATTTTAATGTCATACAAGTCACCTGGATGATCTTGTCAAATGTAGATTCTGATTCAGGAGGTCTGCATTTATAAAGTTTCTACATGATGCAGATGCTTCATTTACATGGAGCACACACTTTAAATAGCAAAGGTTTAGGGGATTATTGTGAAAATCTCTTAGATTAAGAAAAGTAGTTAACAATGTCTTAAGATCAATAGAGATACATTACCACATGAGTTCAGAGGAAAGATGGAAGATTCTTGGTGCTTAAAGATTTCATGAAAGACATGAATTTGACTTTCAGTTTAATTTATAAACTATTTTTCATTTAATATTTCTTTTTCTTTTCTTTGTTTCTCAGAGATAAAAAGGAGGGTTTCATTATGTAGCCCAGGTTGGCTTTGAACTTATTATGTAGTCTAGTGTGGTTTTCAACTTGTGATCCTCCTGCCTCAACATCCTAAGTGCTGGGATTACAGGTATTTACCACCATGCCCCCTTCATTTAGTATTTATATGATTACAGACTCCTTTAAATATCAGAATGACTCAAAAAGGTAGATGTGGATTTTGTGCTCCATTTTGTGAAAATGGAGAGAAGTTTCACACATGTTGGTGATTTTCCTAGCCAATGAGTAGCAGTTCTGAGGTTAGTAGACAGATCTTTTGTCTCATAGCTGTTGTTTTTGTTCCAGCATAGCTTACAGTGCTATGGAATTGTCATTCATGAAATTTGACATTGCTTACCAGTTCCTGAATGAGAAAGGAAGCCCTACTGATATTATCACCATAGATATAATGAAGCCTATATAGAAACCACAGGCAGCTTTCTTCTTACTCACTCTTTTCAAGAGTCAAAGCCTTAGCTTGGAAATTTCCAAGTTAGAATTAAAAGGGTCAGACTCAACAGGCTCTAATATATCTATTTCTCACAGAGAAAGGTATCTACGAAAATACTCATATTCCCAAGGTCTATGCAACCAAGATGTCCAGGCTGTGGTTCTAAAATTTTGAAGAGGTTTTGAATTTCACTACAATTCACCAAGGTCAAAAGTGCAGAGATAACTATGCCTGAGAAAACATCAACCATTAACAATGTATTAGTAAATGATCATAGCCTAAGTATTTAGGATTTACTTAAATTTTGCTAGATGCATTCTTCCAAACCTTTTGTTCCTCTGATTGATCTTAAATGGCCTTGTTCTCTTGAGTAGAGTGAATAAGATGTCAATTTGTATTTTAATTTTCTCCTTGGGTTCCAGATAAAATTTTCTTAAGAAAGATTGTCTGAACTCTCACAGATGCAAAACAATTCCCAGGTCCTCTGCTTAGTTCTATTTTTGGTTTATTGGGTTGCCCATCAAAAGCATCTCTGAAAAATCACATATTCAGCAAGACCTATATAAGAGCCAGGGAAGAAGTTCCAAGATTCTGTGCTCCTGGTTTAGTGACCCGTGACACTCAAAAACACACATTCAATGTTAACTTCTAATTTTCTGGTATTTGTCATTTGTACCAATTCTTCTTTTGTGGGCTTGCATGCAAAAAATAATCTGAGCAGTTTCTTCAGAAGTTGAGAAAAATCTCTCCTTACAAATGCTCTCTCAAGCAACAGGGATGGTACCACAGGCTTTGAGACAGATGGTAGCCAATCCAAATTCAGTATGGTAAGCAGGCACCACTCAATAAAACTTTAATTGCTGCATATGGTATCTGCTAACTTGTTTAGAAAATGGATATGCAGCATTAGCTCAAAGCATTTAAATGGCCCGATAGCACTGGACAGCATGTTGGGCTGCCACCTGGAAGACCCAAATTTCATAGCAGATGTAACACTAGAAGAATAAAGCTGGTGGTTGATAGTTCTGGAATGGAGACGACATAGTCAGCACCCAGCTGTTCCCCCCACCCGTGCTGACTCCTATTGCTTTGGTGTCACTTCTACCAATTCCTGAAATCACTCATGTATTGTATTTTCCTCTCAAGGAGAGGGAAAAAAATAACTAAACTATAGCATAAGGCTGAAATGGGGAGGGCTTCATGTCCCTTCTATAGCCTAGGAAGCGTGGAAGATGCTTTTGAATGCAGTTTGGGAGGGGGGAAGGATAAAGATCTGGATAGAGAATGCCCGACATATGTGCAAATTTGTGCCAAAAGATGGGAGCCAAGACAGAAGAGAAGGTTCCTTCTGAGCACACTGAAGAGATCCTTGCAATTTATCATTCGCATTTGTCTTGCCCTGGCAAACAATAACACTCTACACGTACCAAGGAGGTCAGCTTATCAGCCCCCTGGCTTTGCAGACTGATGAAGAGTGAAACTTGTCATTTCTGAAACAGTGACTCTTTAACCCCCTCCTGTCAAGTTAGACGGCAGCATAAGGAGTTAAAAAGAAAACAGAATCTCAAGATCTCAGTCTATTTAAAGACAGAAGATATTAAAGGAAGGAACAAAACTAATTGTTTTTCAGAAAGATTGTGGAGCAATATTCACTTTTGAACATTAGTGCTCCGATCTACACCACCCAATCTAAATTAAGAAAACCCACAAATGCACTTCCCAGACACACTATTGATTTCTGACCTGTAAATTACTCTCCATCAAAAAGGTTTTGGTGCAGACAAGGGGTTTGGAGTAGCCTGGGTACTTCTTAGCTGCAATCTGCATAATGTTTAGTATTCAGTGAGTTAAAGCAGGCAATGAAAGGGAACTGTCAACGCAATCTAGAAGATATAAAGAAATGAAGGGGGGGGGAGCCGTATGCTAATAATCCACTCAGTAATTAAGTGAAGATCGCTGCCAAGCGCCACTGCCACTTTCAAAGGGTAATTTGTACAGGAAATCATAGAGTCATTGTCAAATCATTTCAGGATAAAAGGAAAGTCATCAACTGAGATAAGATAAATGCTGGGTGTCTGGCAGCATGTGCCCTAGGAAATGCCTTTGCTTTTTAATTTTTTTTCCTTAAAAAAAAAAAAAAAGGAAAAAAAAAACCTTGCAAAAGTGGGGCTAGAGAAACTTGACAGGTTGAAATGTACATTTACTATTAATAATGGGGCACTGTATTCATGATGCGTTTTTAAATAGGTTACTTGAACAAAAAAAATGGTAAAATAAATCAGTTAAGAGGACTTAATGTGTAACTAGTATTCTGTATATGACTTTTTTTTCCTGTTTCTCCCCCCACCTTTTGAGCCATGGATAAATTCTCAATTATTTTCCCTTTGCTTCTTTATTTTAGCTAAATTACAATATTTAAAAATTATTGCTCAACATGTTCTGTTAAGAAGACAATGCTTCCATCTTCTGAAAAATAATTTTAAAAACCCAAGGGAGAAGAAAATCATCAGTTCCTATTATGTTCACCTTTAATGTTCTGAACTCAAAGTTTTAATGTTGATTCTGCTCTCTCTCACAGGAAGTATCACAAAATTAGTGTGTGAAGTATTTGAGGAATATATCTTCTTTTTGTGAAAGTGGTGACTCTGGTGGCTAAAATAATGTTATTCATATTGAAAAATCTCAACAAAATGAAATGTGCAGTCTATAGTTGTCATTCACATTTACCTGCTCCTTCATTGACTTATTCTGACTTAACCTATGTTAGACAAATGTCTCCAAAAGGCATAAATTGATGCATGCATTTGTGGGTATCTATTTTTACACAGCTAAATTGATTCCTTGGGTGAAATGTTTCTCCCAAATATTTCCTCAAAACTGATGTCTTCTGTCATGCCGTAAGGAAAGTTTATTTGCTCTCAGGAGCAAAATGTCGCAATTTTTGAGACTCACTGTTAAAGGACTCTCCCTATAAAGACATTGCTCCATCCCAAACAGCGTGGATGGTAATCTAATCAAGATAAGAGATTTTCATGGATGTCTGAGCATAGGAAATAAGAGTGTTTTATTCAAAGTGTTTCCTTTTTGTTCTTTATTCTTCCTTTTGGGGATAAAAGAATTTATTTTGAATGAGAGGAAGAATAAAGAAGTAAATAATCACCTCACTTTAACATTTTCATTCTCTAGACATTGTCTTTATTCATATCAGTTTACATGACAAGATTTCTTATTTGGTCTTAACTTATAATGACATTTGGCTAATTTATTGTTGAGTTCTTATCATACCTTCAGGACAGTTATAAACTAGTAAGTTTGCCCTTTCTCTCTCGCTTCTTCTCTTTATCTCTCTTTTTCTCTGCACCCTTCCTCTCCCAGTTCCTCAGTTGCTTCCTTTCCTCTTTTCATTAGTCTACCATCCATTAAAATAATAATTTCTCTATCTGTTCAGTTCTACAGAGCAACTGTTATGTAATTGATGTAGTGATGTCAGAATATAAAACATTTGTGCTTTTGAAGTTACAACTTAATAAAGGAGTGGTAGAAAAGAGGATGTGAGATCAAGAAAGAAAGAAAACAACTTTATTCTCAAGGGTTAGGCAACTACCTTCTGGGCAGAGATTATGGGGGTTCATTTAGAGTATAAAGTTAAGCCAATTGAAAAAGCTGGACATCTGATCCTTTTGGAAATCTTGTCCCTTTTGTTAAATTTCAGTAACACTAGGAGGCAGTTGAAGAGGGAGAACATAAAGCAAACATACTAAGGAGGTTGAGCTGACAATAAAAGATAAAAATGTATTAACTATCAAAACATAGTAGTCTGGAACATTTTAGTCTAAGAGGAAACACCTTTACATAATGAATTAAAAGTTATTAGGACAATACAAAAAAGGTGATCATCATAATGACCTTGAATTGGTATGATCCTTCTAAAATATGTAAGGCTATTGGTTAAGTTTTTTGGGGTGATTGGGGGGAAGAATTCTCCTATTGAAATATTGAAGTATCTCCCATGAAATCAAAAAAAGAAAAAAAAGTCCTCAATGTGTATAGACTACATAGTAAGTTGATTATTTTTGGTCTTGATTTATGCATTTAGATTTCATTAAAGGCTGAGAAATGCTAAATTAAATAAATTAAGGATATTTCTTACTTTTATCCATAATATGTCAAAGCCTTTAACATATGTTGTAATTTCTTGTAAGGGAATTAAGAATGCATACTATTTTCCAAATATATTTGACTATTAAACCCCTTTTACAAGGAACATTTTGGGAAACCAGTGATCCATGAATACATTCCTCTAATGAAAAGAAAATTAATCAAAGTTCCTATCTTACTGAGATTTAAAAATGTTGAATGAAAAGCTCATCATTTTATATCTACATGTTTGATAAACAAGCCAATCTAAATATGGCATTTACTTAAAACTCTTCACTTGAACATTTAATATTGGGAGCTACTATTCTCTAAGTGCTGTGTCACATCCCAGGGTTGAGCTAGGAAATTCACTTGCAGCATCTGTTTCATCCTTTCATCAGCCCTATGTAGTAGAAGAGTTTATTCTGTTGAGAATACTGCTAAAGGTCTTATACATTACAATTGGTAGAAGCAAGATATTTAAACCCAAGTCTGCCTGGTGGCAAAGAAGTACACTGTTATAGGGCTTCCTTCCTTGGGGAAAGCATTAAAAACTTGTTTCAGAGGTTAACATGAAAACAAAAAAATATTCATTACATATTTAGAAATAATTTTAAGCCTAATCTGTTGAAAAGACACCAGACTCTGGAAACACCTAAACCTAGAATAATAACCTTTTAATCCTTGCATTAAGAGCAGAGTAAAGTCTCATACGTTGCTATAAAACAAATGGACTTTGGTCTTATCAATGCATACAATGAACAGTCTTAGAGAAAAATGTGTTTCACAACATGATAAAGTTTCTTTGGAGGCTGATCTTGAAAAAGGCCAAATGAAAGTGGTTGCCAGTACTAGCTCTTTAGCTTCTTAGAAACAAAGAATAATCTTTCCAAAGACCAAAGATAAACTGAAGTTTTTCAGAAACTTTAAATAAGTGTTCTTTGTCCCAGTTAAGTCTCTTGGGAAAAAATGTTAGAAATTATTCTTCACAGATAAATTTCACTTTATGTTTAAAAAAATCTTATAAAACATAAAGTTGAGAATTAAAAAACATTTTATCAAAGATTGTATGGTGAGTAGTTATTGCGTGGGTGGTCCCAAATTTGCTATGTTAAGCATTTTTGTTGTTTGCCATTTTCCATGATGCTAACTAATTAAATTAAGGACTTCAATAATCTTTGGTCTGACTGAAATTGTTTTCCAACTATGGCAAGTAAGTAAGTAATTTCTTAGAAAATGAGATAGCTTTTAAAGATGGTTGCCATTTATTCTTCCTCTTCCTACATTCATAGGCCACTCCTTCCATCAGGAGTAGAAGGCTTCCTTTCTTCCTAAATTAGGGATGGCATTTAGGTTTGCTTTTATCAACAGCAAGTTCATAAGTAGTACTGGGGCAGTTTGGGACCTAATTTTTAAAGGGGACTGGAAAGTTCTTTTTCCTAGGGAATTCAGCCAACATGCTGTGAAGACATTTTAGCAAGACTACTCAATCATGTGGAGGGCAGGGGAAGAGAAGGAGAAAGGGAAAAGGAAAGAGGAAGGGGAGGGGGAGAGAGATGGGGTGGGGGAGAGAGAGAGATCGATCATGTGAAAGAGCATTGAAATATCAGTCATGTGGGTGAAGCTTTCTTGGACATTTCAGCTCAGCCTAGTGACAATGAAAGCCAGCTAATTGATTTCAGTCAGAACTACATGAGGTGGAAGAACCATCCAACTCAATTCACAATTCCATAAGAAATAATGCAGCATTATTATTTAAAGCCGCTAGGTTTTGGCATGGATTAAAATATAATAGATGGTAAAGACAGAGTTAAGGGAATTATAGAATATAGAATGACTTAGATTCTTAGCTATATTCTGTAATTTTGTATGTATGTTCAAGGTCACTTAATGAGATTAAAATATAATTAATCAAAATGCAGTGTACCATGTGTGCTAGTACCTGCCTATAATCCCAACACTTGGAAGGTGAGGTAGGATTGAAGGTTAGAGGCTAATCTGGATTACAATGCCTTGGGTTCAATGACTAGCAACACACACGCACACACACAAATTCAGAAGATTACTGAAAGTGCTGCAAGTTTCCCCAGCTTAGTCTTTTTTTCTGCCATTAACCAAAGATGAGAGGTTTTAGATGAAAAAAATTTTATAGCAAAAGAACCTGAACATCATTAACCTAGATTTTCCAAACCTAAATGCCTACAAAGACTAGATAGGTATCATTTGTCCAGAAGAAAGAATATAGGGAGTGAAAAATAAATTTTGATAAGATACTAGGAACACTTTTTAAAATGTTAACATTTTTTGTGTCATTAAAAAATAAAGTAAGAGTGTTGTTGGCATGGCTCAAGTGTACAGCACCTGCCTAGCAAGTGTGAGGCCCTGCGTTCAAACCCTGTACCTCCCCCCAAAATAAACAAATATGCTATGAAATTGAGCTCCCCCAACTGGCTTTTATAACCAGAACTAAATGTCAAATTTTAAATTCCCAAAGTTCATGAAAGTGTTATCCTTAGTCTGAATGTGTTTAGTTCATCACTTATTAAGTGAATTTCCATTCAATTAAAAAATTCTCAGTATTACATCATGGCTAAAAAGTTTCAAAGAGTTGTAAAGAAGGATATTTAATTTGAATTAATTGTGGCCAATGTGCTTATTCAACTTAAATGTGTAAGCAGCCATCTCTTTGAAGCACAGATGTGTGGTAGATGAAAAGCATGTCTCAGAACAGCAATTTTTAGAAACTAAAAATCCTAAGCAACTGTACTATTTAGAACCAACTGCCATAGTGTTCCTGAATAATTGCCAGCTTTCCCAGCAGAGAATTGTATTCGGTATGAATGGTTTGCAGTTGCTGGAAGGTCACCTAGCAATAATTATTGCTAGTTATTACTCAAATCACTAAAGAAAAGGTGCTCACAGACTTCTTACTACATGGAAATAACTTCTGGAACCTGATGGTACAAGTGGTAGTGTCACAGCCCTTCTCATTTACTCCCTTGGAAATGAAAGTGGTATTTCTAACCCTCTTGGCAATTCTAGGACTCTAACTAGTGCCAAACATATTAGAAAATATTAGTTACCCCAGCACTTTCCTTTGTTTAAGGAGAAATTGGTGAAAATTATTTTTGCTTAACTCTAATTAATATTAAATAGGAGTAGGTTTTAAATAGCCCTTTTTATTCTCAAGGTATCCTGGAAGAGGTTTACAAAGTAATGAGTTAAAATAGTGGGACCAGCATGACTATTCTACAAATGGATCAGCCATTATGTGCCCAACAATAGCTCACGCACGTATGAGTAATTAATGTCCTTCAGATGTACTTTATCATACTTACTTTTCACAGTGTTAAATTATTACCCTAATTTTTATTCCTAAGACTTTCCTATTTATCTGGGCATTGAATTATTTTATTGAGCATATTACCATTTATTTTTTAAAAATCACTATCATTTCAATTTTTTTTGAAGGAGCTTTCTAGTTCATTGCCTTGGATATAATCTCATGGGCCACTTCTTTGGTATTATAAAAAAATTAAAAATAAAAGCATAAAAATTAAAAGCACAATTAGAATAAAATTTAATACTTACTTTCTGTCTTTACACATTGTTCACAAACTAAATAAAGCTTTTCAAGTATAAGGCAAATCTTCTTTTGTGAAATGTTTGTGATTGTTTTTGTCATCTTCTCATGCAGTATAACTATTTCTATTATATTAACTGTTAGTCATACAGTATTTTGCAAAATATATATGAATTGCATTATTTGCTTTGTGCAAGTATTTTTGGTGAAAGAATATCAGACTAGTTGGTAGGTAAGCCACCAAATGTTACTGATTCAACTTTCAATATGGATTTTTATATAATCAGTGAATGGCCAATATTTCACAAAGGTGATCACTGAATGCACAAAGTGGAAAACAACCCCCAATACACAGAACAATAAATGCTGTGCAATGAATAATTATTGGTCTTCCAAACCCCAGTCATTTTATGGTTTATTTTAATAGCAGTTAAATATGTTCTTTGAATTCCTTTATCTGTAACAATATTTAGATTTTTTTTTCAGGCTTCTGTTGGTGATATTTTCCAAATCAAGTGAAGGAAAAGAAAACTCAGCCATTAGAAAACATAAAGCAATCTGTAAAATTATAAAGCTTTTTCCTTCCTCTCCCCCACTCTCCTCCCCTACATCAAATGTAGACCATATGCCAAGGCTACTCCTTAACTATAACTGACTGTTGTTACTGTCGTAATCAGTCTCTGTCAGAGCAATTACTTAAAATCATCCGTCCTGGTTGTTTTTCACAATCCATAGCACACTGAGCAGAACAATGCAGCTGACAATCCGAATGGCACAGATGGAATTATCGTACCTCACACCCTGCCTGACTGACAGTTACCTGCAGGAAGGGCGAAGGACCCTATCATCTGCAGGGGCAGCTTTCTTGTTGCCAAAAAGGGGGAGAGAGAGCCCTTGCTGTACCTTTGTCATCTAGGGAATCAGCAGTCTTCTTCCTGACATGTGAAAAACAAACAATGCCATTATTCTCTGGGATAGGCAGCAGGGTGGGCATTACCCATGTGGAGGCACTGGTTTTAAGATATTAAACAGGTTAATCAATAGGTGTCCCAGCCTCTGCAAGACCCTCATTAGCAGGCCATCTGGATAAAAATTCATTAGCTTCTCTCACCTTTCACCAGATCAATAATTCTAGGAACCATCCCAAAGTACATTGCTTAGAAAAACATTTGTTTCTTACATTTCCTAGCCAATAGTTGTTGGGTAGATGCATTATGACGTGATGTGTGTGTGTGTGTGTGTGTGTGTGTGTGTGTGTGTGTGTGTGTGTGTGTGTGTGTGTGTGGTAAGTGGGTGACAGTGATAGTTGTAGGCCAGGGGCCAAGAACTTAGGAAGCTGATAGTCTGACCCAGTTGTATTAGTTGGCACAACCACCATTATCTATGGAGATACATGTTTTGGGGCAAAAATCTTTTTAACTAAGCAAATATTATCCTTTCTTGCCCTGCCTTTTATTAAAAATCAACCAATCAAACAAAAAGATAAGGAAAGTTTTTTGGGATGAAGGATTTTACTACGGTGGACAACTAAATTAAACAAAGAAGCATTCTTCCCAAATTTATGATGTTCCCAAAAAGACCTGCCAGTCTCCGAGTGGTGCAGGCTTCATTAGTCTGCTTGAAACCTGCAGAGTCAAGCAGCTCAGGAGAGAGCATCTGCTTTAATGAAAGTCACTACAGGCTTTAGGCCCTTCCATAATCCTGAAGGCTAGAACTGTATTTATATTCGTTCTCAGTGAATTCAGCTCAAAATAATTAAAGAAGTGGGTGATAACTTCTAGTTTTCCATCTTTGGCTCTTGAACTATCTATATCATATTTGTCTATAGCCTCAGGGCACATAAACTTACATGGACATTTGGATACATAACACCTCCACGCATGTACATTCTTTTCATAAATTTCTTTGACTGACAAGATTCAACACACTAACAGAGAAAAATTCATTTGTTTCAGTAGAGACAAAAAAGCAAATTAGATGAGCTGAATTCTTATGGCATGCTGATGATTAAAACTACACTAATCATAAACATCAATGGGCCACCAACAGGGCTTGTTTAATCATTTTCAACCAATTGTGTGACTGTGATGTACCCTTCTGCTAGACTTCTTAAAAGTATTTCCTTATTTGGAGTTGGGATATTAAAGTTACAGGATGCTCTTGGGTAATCAGAATTTATTGCATAGCTGTTCAGAAAATGCCCCAACACAGAAGTTACTAAAAGGCACCAGCAAATATAGGCCTTCTGGCTGTATTTGTTTCTTGGACATCAGGGGATTTTAATGTGAAGAAAGTAGTTATTTTAATTTTGCATTCAGTTAAATTGGGGCAGTGCAGTCTGGGAAGTGCTTTATAAGTCAACTTCAGGAAGTGCTGAAAGACACAATTCCTCTTGGATAAAGGATATCCTCCATCCCAGGCTTGGTAAATAAGCAGATGACCAGAAGAATTCTCTGCAGTTACTAGAGTTAGTGACCTGTTGAGATCTGAAGGGATGGAAAGGATATAATCTTAACCCTGTAGTCTGTACCTGCTATATCCAATAAGATTGTAACCAGCTACCTGTGGTCATTGAGCACTGAAAATGTAGCTGGTCTGAACTGAGATGTGCTGTGAGCATAAATACACACCATATTTTACAAATGTAGGGGGAAAATGATGTAAAATAGTTCATTGATTTTTTATATTGATTACATGTTGAAGTGGTTGAGTTTTGAATATGCTAGATTAAATATAATATGAAATTAATTTTTCTGTTTCTTTTTATCACTTTTTAAGTGTAACTAAGTAGAAAATTTAAAATTATAAGTTCACATTATATTTGTATTGGCTAGCATGGCCTACACAATCCAGACCTACAGTCTCTTCAAGAGTATTCTCTCTTTAAACCTTTACAGAAAGTTGATGAAAGAGGGATGATTTTTTCCTATCTATTGATACAAGCTAAAGTCCGGAGACCGCAGAGAGCTTGCTTACAACACTCAGCTATGAAGTAGGAAAACTATTCAGAAAAGATTGGTCTCATATCAACAGATCTTCTTTTTCCAGAAACTCTTGTTTCTTTCCGTGTCTTATTGTAAGTTAGAATGAGAACAGATGTTTTGACTTTTGATGCCTAAGTTGTTTACCTTTGTCTGACCTAGTGTTTCTCAGTAGAGATGTTATTGAGATTTAATGTGGGAAGTTCTACTTTAGGTGAGTCTGATCCAGAATCTTTGCAGGATCCTTAGCATCTCTGCCCAGAATCAACTAACTGCTCTGCCTGAACTTGTGAGAATTTTAAAAAGAAGCCCCTTTCATTCTAAACAACCTCTAGGGGATGGTATCAACCTGTGTTTGGAAACACTGATCTAGACATAGGGGTCTGAAAATTATAACCTTAGAGCCACATCTTGTTTCTGTAGATAGTTTTCTGCCGACATGGTGGATTACATATGCCAATCCGTGCTACTCAAGAAGGTGAGATATGGAGGATGGCAGTTTGAGGCCAGCCTGGAGAAAAAGTTAGTGAGACTTATCTCCGCCCCAATCAAGAAGATGGGTGTGGTGGTACATGCTTATGATTGTAGCTATGAAGATCACAGTCCAATGCCAGCTCAGGACAAAACATGAAACCCTACCTATAAGACAGCTAAAGCAAAAAAGGACTGGGGTGTGGCTCAAGTGAGTAGAATGCTTACCTAGCAAGTGCGAGACCATGAGTTCAAGCCTCAATACCGCCAATAAATAAATAAATAATAAGATTTCTTAGAACAGCTATGTCCATTTTCCCCCCATATGTTCTTGTTTTGCACTATGAGGACATAGTTGAGTAACTGAGACAGAGGCTATGTAGGCTGTAAAACTGAATGAAAGGGATTCTTCTTTAAATTCTCATAATCAATGGAGTTTGGGAAGAGCAGTATTCTGGGGAGGGATGCTAAGACTCTGCAAATGATCTCTAAAGGGGGCATTTATTACTCCCATTTATTACTCTGTCTATTACAATCCTTGCTTTAAGGTTTGGTTGTTTCTTTCTTATTCTGATTGTTTGTGTTTTATTTCCTTGGGTTCACTACTCTTATTTCCTCATCCATGGAAAGTTATAAACTTTCATTTGCTACTTCTAGCTTTTCCTGTGATGATGTGGTCAGATAGTCTGAATTCCAGTGTGGACTCTGATACTTACTATTTGTGTGTCCTTGAGCAAGTCCTTACTAACCTTCTTTGAGTCCCCCTCTGCTTACCTATTATGGAGTACTAACAGCTTTTACCTCAATAATTGTCATAATGATGAAAGGGCCTGATGATATTAGAGTGCCTAAATAATGCCAGGGACATGACTGGATCTCTCTTCTTTCCCTAAGCTTGGTCCAGAGCCAACTTTGTTCAATTCTCTTTGTATTCATGGATGAACACACCTTCAAGCCTGTTCTTCATCTGTTCCCCTTTATGAGTTTTGGTGTTACTTCCAGTATTTCTTCTGTAATTATCAAAAGTGCCATGACTGGAATATTTGTCTCCATAGAAACATTTTCCCTCCATCAGACAGGCTGATGACCACAAATACCAGTGATGGGATGAGGAGGGTCACTGAAATAGACTCTTGGGCAAAGAAGAAGCCACCAAATTCAATTTGTAGTTGACCAGATGCTTAAAAATCAAAGAGGTGCCATGTTGTCTTATTGCTTAAAGCAAGTAAATAACCTTGCAAAGAAGTTCAGAATTAATTGGAGTTGAAGTAATTATAGACTATGATAAGCCAGCCACCAGAGAAATGCAATAGTCAAGCTGTGTGGTAACAAATGCATTGATTAACATATGTCAGGACAGCACAGAATGTAGCCAAGAAAGACAGAATTATGAAGGTGAAAAAAATTACCAGCTTCACAGTTTATAGTCATAGTTCAGTTCTGTATTTCTGAGATGGGAGAAGCATGTTTTCGTAAGGGAGAATATTATCCTGAAAGACCAGAATGCCACATGGCTCTAATGAGCCACTTATTTAGCATAGACAAGTATATTGTAATGTGTGATCTGCCCAAGAGAGATATACTTTGATTTTGTGATCAGCTGATGAGTGAGAAGTTCCCAGATCTTATCTTAGACCAGAGGTAAAAGTCACCTCCCTGTAAATGAGGACCTCCTACTCCTCAAAACATAAAGAGCTCTATTATAGCTGAAATGTCTTCAGATTTAGAACTTTAAGAAAATCACCTTACCAGAAATAAGCCTGGTACATACAAAAGAACTGACGTGTGTCTCACTTGTGGCCCACACTGGAAAAGGAATTCTAGGATAAAATGTGTTTGCATGGCACTGAAATTTTCAGAGCCTTTCCCCTTGCAACAGCTCATATATGAAATGACCAGGTCGATGAACTGATTGAGAAAAAACAAGATTGCTCTCTGCAGAACTAAACCTCCTCTCACCCTCCTGAGGTTTTTCACAGAATTTAGGACATGACTCAGTTTCTTAACACATTGGGGGAAAATTTCTTCAAAGAAAGGAGTGATATGTGAAATTAAGAAACAGAAGGAGCATAAGGAAGACAATATGGTAACACACAGTTAAGTTTCCAAGACTTGAGAATATATCTCTTGCAAAATATCCCTGTATGCTAAAGTGCATTCTGTTTATTCTAGCTTGGTGGCTCAGCTGGTCATGTAATATGTTAGCAAATGGCAGACTGAAAATGTAGAGCAAGGTTGGACTAACAGGGATTTCATCAAGAGGAAACGCTGGGGTGTGGTGTTAGTTTGTACAGTCCTAGGGCATCAGGGAACAGCTAAAAAAGCATGGTGGGGAGAAAGGGAAATGAAGAGAACAAAATAGCTTTCAGATTTAATCAATGGTTAGCATCCATAGCCCCTCACAGAATCTTCCATATTGTTAAAATATAAATAAATTCTCTGATAATTTCAGCTTAATTGGGACTCTTATTATTATAGCCATTGTGGGCTCACCTTAGTAGAAAAGTGTCACAGCAATTGAGCGTTCATTGGGTTTCAGACGCTGCTAGCTGGAGGGAGGATGCTGTTCAACACACAATGCATTCAGGTAAGAGAATGCCACTTGGCCTGAGCTGTTTCTAAAGAACAGAGCAAGCCACATAATTTTATAGCAAGTGAAGAGAAGTGATTATCAACATTTTATATTTTGCAAAAAGCCTTATAAGCATTTAATGGAATGTGCCCTCATCAGTCTCCTGCTGTTTTTACCTTCTTTTATAGATTAAGAAACTGAGGTTCAATGATTTGGAGAGACTTTCCAGGGTCAATAGTAATTCAACAGCAAAGCTTCATAATATCACAATAACAGAAGGATTTAAAAATAGCCTTCTGATACATTTGCAAAATGAATTATACCCACAAGGCTTCTTTTTGGCTTGAAAAATAGACATGTCTCTCTACCTCCTTTATGCCAATCTTGTTATACTTTTAAGGTAATAGACTTTTCAGGGAAAAAATGTTTCACATTACTCACAAAAAGAAAATTCCATTTAAAAAACCTATAAAAACAAGAAGAGCATATTTCATGTATTTTAATTAATTTTCTGAAGTCTGTAATTATACTGATTTTTGAAAAAAATTTAGGTACATTGGTTAGTTTATTTTCAGAGCTGTCTTAAAAGATCACATCTAACTACCAAATCCTCTGTATTAAAAAAAGACAATGGAGTTCTAACTTT
Source organism: Castor canadensis (assembly GCF_047511655.1). Taxonomy (NCBI): domain Eukaryota; kingdom Metazoa; phylum Chordata; class Mammalia; order Rodentia; family Castoridae; genus Castor; species Castor canadensis. Next base: position 153,989,056 of record NC_133388.1, read on the forward strand.
CTCCTCAGGATTTCCAAGGACAAATGTTCATGTGGGCCCTCCTTGAATCATCTTTCTACTGATTATGTTTTAATACCATGAGCATTTTCTGAAATTTCTCAAGGACGACTGAAACTCATGGTCAAGCTCCAGTCTTAGCACTGTGGTCTGCTAATCAAATCAACTCTGTTGAACAATGCCCTCCCCCCAACTTTTGTAGGCCTAAGAATCCGTACAGATTTGTGCTGAGAATCACTGTAAATAAGATTCTTTTCAACTATGTGAATTCTCAAGTTATAGATATCAGGTCCCTTAAATTCTTATTCCTTCTTGGTTGTATAAGGGCTATAGTTATGAAAGTAAAGTTTAGCAAACTTTTTAGAATTCTACTTTCAATAAAAGATGAACAATTTCAAATCAAATTCAATTGACTATGCTGGTCAAGGTTCTCTTTCCATAAGTTATAGCTCACAATGAGAAGGAATTACCTGGAAGGAAGTGTATGAATTATCAGATCTCTATCAAAATGAAATAGCCCTGAAACATTGTTCTAAGTAGCCTCATGACTTGCTTTTTTTTTTTTGTCTTTAATATCTCCTAGTCAGAGTCATCTTGAAAATTATTGAGGTACTAATCTCCTTCACATTTTACTCTCAGGTGTTTTTCCTCTCAGAACATTTGGTGGCTCCCAGACATCTATAAACAATCATATTCAAGTGGCTTACTGCTTAAGGTCCTGCATATTCTGGTTCCTTTAAAAATAAACCTTTTGTTCTTTTGTGATGGCACAAGTAGCCCAGATATTGTTTCCACAGTATGTCAACAGCTCCCGTCAACATTTTCATAGTCTAACATACAAGTCTTCTCTCTTCTTCAAGCCCTGTTTACATCTCACCTTCTCTGTGAGGAAGCCAGCCATAGAAAATTATCCTTCAATAATTGCCTCTTCCATGGGAGTCTTGTAATTTCTTTTACCTACTGAACCTACTGCATTTGACATATTATATGCTGCTTAATCTTTCTGCATTCAGAGTCTGCGTACAATAGCTATCATGTTGCTAAGATCCTGCAGTTGATAATGTCTGATAGCATTGATGATGATTTATGCTGAATACCATGTGCTAGATAAACCAGGTGGTCTCCAAGAATTCTCCCATTTGAATCTCACAGTGGGCTTAAGAAGGAAGGTGCTATTATTATCCCTATTTTAAAGATGACAAAATTAAGGCAGAACAATTAAGTGACTTGACCTGTGCTACCTATCTGGAAAATAGTGGAAGTGGGATTTGGGTTCTGGTAGTTCAACTCCAGAATCCCATTCACTTAAGTAATATGCAATGCTGATGGTTATTGAAGAAAAGGGTGAAATTTTATAATTATGAGATAAAACTTTTCATAGTATGAGAAGAAGAGCAATTCTAAATTATGCCATATTTAAGCTTAAAGGGGTGTTTCTTTTTTCTTTTTTTTTTTGCAGTCCTGGGGTTTGGACTCAGGGTTTCGCACCTCCAACCATCTTTGCTCTGGTTATTTTGGAGATAGGGTACCTCTGTTTGCCCAAGTGAGCCTGGACCATGATCTTCCTATTTTAAGTTTCCTGTTGTCACTGGGATGACAGGTGCTCACCACCATACCCAGCTTTTTTCCATTGAGGTGGAGTCTTACAAATTTTTATTTTACTTGTTTTTTTTTTTTTTTGGTAGGGCTGGCCTTGAACCACAGTCTTCCAAACCTCAGCCTCTCAGCCTCCCAAATAGTTAGGATCATGGACTCTAGCCATCTGTGCCCAGCTTAAAGGGGTATTTCTTTGAAGACTGAAGTTGTAGACTAATTTTCTTAAATGAGTAGATGTGCATTTATTTGCCCAGAGTTGTTAGGACATGGGTCAATATCTAGATAATTCAGATTTCCAGACACTACTGTTCCCTTAGCTGCCCAGTTCCCCATAGAAGCATTCTCTTCCTCCATCCTTTGTGCTCAGGTCTCTGCTGCCTGAGGAGAAACACAAAGCAGAAGTTTCTTAAAGAGACCTTGAAATGGTTCATTTAATATTGAATGTGTCTAATTTATCTCTTTTTCAAAATGATATGGATGAATTAATAAAAGTAGAATAGTTAAAGATGAGAAATGACCAGGAAAAAATTTTCTCTTTTTCTCATTTTTCAAGGAATCGTATATTGCTTGTATTTTATCAACCTGGTCCAAACATGAGTATGTAAATCAATTGATAAAATGAAAGCCATCACTCATAAAGAAATTTATTGGGGTGAGAACTCAAAGAAGTTTTGAAATTTTTTATAAATCGCTTATCTTGTTATTGATGATGATGTTATTGATTGTTTAACATGTAATATAACAAATAATATCTATTAATGTTTAACATTTTAAACTTTATTATAGATTTAATAATCAATATTTCCATTAAAATTTAGTCATGTAAATTGGTAGGTACCACAGCTTGTTTGAGAAGCCTTAATACATTTGTACCTTGTGGTCATTATTTTCACTCATTGGAAGCTATCATTAGGAAATAATTAGAAATGCAAAAAAATTTCAAGCAAGAATGTGTACCACAGCATTATGGTATGCAGTGAAAACTAAAGTCTCCCTAAATCTCCTGAATTAGAGGAAGTAAATTATGGTACAGTTGTACAATAGAATATTTATGTAGTAATTAAAGATGAAGCATGCTTGAGTGACATGAGAATGCTTTAATAATCAGTAATGTTGAGCAAAATGTAGCACACGAAATTATATATACAGTGTGATTGTAAATATTTAGCAAAAGATAGATAGAAAAGAAATCAGAAGAAGATATGCTGACATACAGATACTAAAAGAAGAAGTCTGTAGAAAAAAGACAAGAAGCAATTATGAAACAATGTCTATAAGGACATTACTGTGTAATGTGATTATGGGTGACCCATTGTTTTCTTCTTTATATATTTCCTTACTTTGTAAATTTTAAATGCGAATTTACCTTTATTGTAAAAAAAAATCTTGGTTTGGAAAGAAAAGTGGTAATTTCGATGAGTAGGGCTCAGGAACAAAACATGACAAAATATGAGTTCTGACATTTCATTTTTTTAATGATGATTGGTGTTATTGATGGTCACATACTTCAGAGATTTGGTGAAGCCAAATCTGAAAGGCTGTATTGGATAGAAAATGTAAGAGTGTACGTTGGCAGCCTCTGGATTTTTGTGGGTATGGCTTATATCATTCTTCATGTAAATTTCCTTCCTATGTTTATTAACAATTAAGGATTATATGACATTTTTTCTCAAAACATAGGCTGAGTTAGTACAATCATTTGTGAATACTCTTTTTAGTCTTAACTATGAAGCAGAAATGTACATATTTAGGTATTTCTTCTAAAATGTAATGCCTCTGCATTATCTGCTTTGAGTCTTTATTTTTGGATAGCATATTATATCTAAAACAATAATTTCACAGAGTTGTAGAATTCCAACACTTTTGATCAACAGCACTGTTAAAAAAGAATTAATTCAGGGCTGGGGATGTAGTTTAGTGGTTTAGTGTTTGCCTAGCATACACGAGGCCCTAGATTCAATCCCAGTATCACACACAAAAGAAGTAATTCAAAAATATCATTTGAATCAAGGCCTATTTCATCATTTCCAGAAGTTCAGAGAATAGAACCAATAGAATAAGAGGTAGACTTGTTCTTCTGAGTATCAAGACTGAGTCACAAGCATGTCTTTGGAGATGGTTCCTCCTCTGAATAACTTTTATACTAGAGAAATAATATTCTTTGCCATCATTTTTCCATTTCTATTTTGCTACCAATGCTTCTAGTACCACAGAGAAGCAGTGAACATAGATTTTTATGTGAGACTTTGAAATTGCCTCTCAAGTATATCTTCATATAGAAATATATGGAAATACAAATAAAACTTTATGGACAAGATGTTCTTTTCAGTATTGTTTATTCAACTTAGAAAGGCGAGTCATTCTTCTGTTTTGTTTTGAGATATACTCTTTCTATATTGCTCAGGATGGCCTCAAATTTGTGACCCTCCTGTTTCAGCCTCCAGAATGCTAGGATTCTGGGTGTGTAATCCATATCCAGCAAAGGTGAATGAGCCATTCTAAATACTCAGAGTTGGAAGAAATCGAGCCCACGAAGACTTTAAGGTGGACAAATATTTTTGAGGTACTTTATTTTTTTTGTAGGAAAATAGAATAATGAAACCTGTTAAATTGTTTTAAGAAGAGAGGGAGGGGGATGAGGAAGAATAATGGAGGAGAGGCGAATCTAACAAGGTATGTTGTGAGAACATATGGAAATGTTACAATGAAACACCCCTATACAACTAATATGTGCAAAAAAAAAAACTGGAAGTATTTTTGGAGTTTTATTGAAATGGGAAAGTGATTTCAATAAGTAGAACTGTAAGTAGCCCTAAGTCAGCACATAAAATTATTGACAATACTCAATTATTAAGTGAATTCTCAGATCTCTGTTTTTTATTATTTCTCAATAGAAGTGCAAAGTTAGCTTTCTTTAAAGGAAATTCTTAGGTGTTTGGCAGAGGTCTGAAGTCTTCTTCTAGTCAGAATGCTTCAATTTGCGTATCTTACTAATAAAATGACCCAATTGCAAAGAATTGTTTCAGATAAAATTATAATTCAGGAGGATGCTAATTTTGAAAAGTTCTTTATATCTACCTTATAATTTAAATAGCAAAGGAAGTCTTGTGATTTCAGTGTAAATCATTTTACAGATGAGGAAACAATTCCAACTATGTAGAGAAAGATGTAAAAAGACAAGCCAATCTAAGATCATCACCTAGGGCTCATTCTTTGAGATAAAATCAGACACTTATGTAGAGAAATTTGTGTAACATTTCTCAAGCTGAAAGTTATTGCTTTAAACTCACTGTTCTAGCAAGTCTGATTCAAAAATAAAATAAATACCATGTAAAATGAAATTACAAATGCAGCATTTGGTTATTTTGATTTTCTTTTAATTATCCTTCCTACCTTTGTTTTAATTGGACAAAGGCAGTATAAGCTTCCTCAGTGCAATTAAGAGTTGTTATGTGTGAAGAAAATGGAGTCTTATTTTAAATCTTATTTGAACTGACTCATAGTTTGTGTTACATGAAAATTAAAATAAGCATAATATTTTAAAAGCTAATGTGTTTTAGTAAAAATATCCTCAAAGAATATAGTGCTGAGAATTTTATACATTGAATTAGTAGTCTATTAAGGTTTTTTTCCCTTCCATACAAACCAGAGTTTGGGGAAAGATTAGAGTGTTTTGAATTCAATATTGAGCTGTCATCTCAAAGATTTACTTACAAAAATCTATGCAGAATTCCGAGGAATTTTTCTTAGAAGGAACTAAAAGCACATTAGAGGTACTATGGCAGTGGCAGTTTTCTAGGAATTGAAAGAAATCAGGTCATGCTTAATGAAATCAGGCAGATCCTAAAAGCAAATGGAGTTTTCTGGCTCTTTCTTCTCACTTACTTTTTGTGGGAATCAGAGTTTGTGAAATTCCTCTGAGTATATTTCTTACAATTCTGATTTTCTAATCCAAAATGTATAATGAGCAGCAGCACATACAATGAAAAGGAAAAGAAATTAATGTGTTTAAGCACTCATTCATGGGCCAACATCATTCTGCATGTTTGTACTATCTCATTTAATGTAAAGAGAAGCAATTGCTATAGCAACTCTAACCAAACAAAATGTAGATGTAACAATAAGTTCAGTGTTGACTTTAGGAGCAATAATTCATATATCCTCTGTTTGTCTCCCAACTATGTCAGGACCTCTATTTGAAAGGCTAGAGATATTTTAAATGTCTGTGCATATACAATATGTATTCTGCTTGTGAGTTTGGGATGGAGAGGAAAGAAGAGAACTAGCATTTAATAAGTAACCTGTTTTCTTTTTTCTAAATTTCATTAGGACTATAAATCTTTAGATTAAAGAATTTCAGTGAACCTCAATAAACACAATAAAATAAGAACACTAACACAGAAAAAACACAACAAACCATACAAAAACCAATCACTATATTGCTTAGAAATAGCTTCATGTATGATAAGAACAATAAATAGCAAAGGCAAAATTTACAAAAATTCAGTATAGTGTTTATATCTGGGGAGAAGGTTGAAAAAGCTTCAAATATAGTAGTAAATTGTTTTACTCAAGTGACCTTAAGGTTAAATATGTGTTTATTATTCTTTTTGTTTGTTTGTTTGTAGTGTCTCACTCATATACAGCTCTGGCTGGACTTGAACTAACAATCCTCCTGATTCAGACACTTGATAGCTAGGATTACAGGCATGCACCACCACACCCAGGTTTTATTATTCTTTGAATTGCACATATACATTTTTTTACATATGTAGTAGATATTACAATATCTTAATTGAATTAATTAATGAATTCTATACATTCTTCTTCTGTTACTTGTAACAACACAAGCCATTTCTAATAAAATCCCTTCATTAGATCAGGACTGCAAAGACACAGGCCTGTTTTGGCTATTGGTCAGCTCTGATTCCTTCTTATGTCTACACCTTGACAAGCAATATATCACCAATTAGATCCTTCATCATGCATTCTACCAATAAGCAATTTGACCTGCTGGACTTACCTACAGAGTTATAGTTGAGCGAGGTGGGGCTAAAGGTGGAGACCAACCCTGCCCATTAAGCCCAAGATGGCCTGCTTTATGCTAGACCTAATGCTCAGCTGGGAGTTAGCCAGGTTCAGAAGTCAAAAGCTGCATGTTGTCTCCTATGTGGAATATAGACCTAACGCAAACACAGCAATACTATGAAAAACAGGTCAAGCTAAGGGGAGGTCATATACGAGAGGGGGAGGGTAAATGAAGGAAACTGAGAAGGTGAATACTATTGATTTTCTCTCTATACAAGAATAAAAAGAATTTTTAAGCCTGTTGAAATCACCATAAGAAGGACTATGTTAGAAAGAAGACAAATAGAGGAGATGAACCAATTTGTGTTATAATACATATACACTGGGGAATGTCACAACTCTCTGCATAGCTATCTTAAACAAATGAATGTCATTTTTTTTCCTTTTTTTTTACAAAATCAGAGAACAGGAGGGAGGACAGGTCCTGCCTGGGGGTGGAGGAGGTTGGTGCCAGCGGGAAAGGGAAGAGGTGGGGAAAGGGTGTGGGAGGGTGAATATAGTATAAATACTGTGTACATATATATGTAAATGGAAAATGATACATGTTGAAACTATTCTAGGAATGGAGAGTAAAAGAGAATGATGGAAGGGGTGAAAATAGGTATGATATATTTATTATATTGTAAGAGCTTTTGTGGATATCAAAATGTACCTCCATTTAGCACAACAATTAAAAGGAATAAAGACACAATAATGGAAAAAAAAAAAAAAAGACAAGTCCGAGGGCAGGACCAACACAGCTAAGACTGTGGGACTTCCCCAGAGGTCCAGAATAAATGTGACCCTGTGGAAGTCTGGCTCCTCTCCTCAGCAGCACTGAGCATATTTAGAATCTTTGTCCCAGATGTTTCAGCTCTACAGCAAGGTCTTTCTACACACCTTTGAATCCTTAGTGTACAGCACAGTGTACACACAGTCCAGGAGTGTCCAGTGACTCCTTCAGGCCTGGCTCAAGCACTTCTTTGGGAAGTCTTTTCTTCCTTGACACATCCTTTAGTTGTCTCAGTGCTCCTCACAGTGGGTCTACAGAGCCTGTAGTCTCTATGTGATAGAAATTTTCGTGCTCCATCTCCTGAATACTTGGCAGGTCTCTTCTCCTGGATAAGTTTTCCTCTTCATTCCCCTTCAGTTTCCTTCAACACTTGATGGGTTATTGGATATTACACTCTTACTGCATTCAAGGGTCATCTCCTTCCCAAAGCTTCTTTGACCTTCCTCTTTAGGGTTTCTCTTTCCCACAGCCACTGTACTCCTAGGACAACCTGTCTAGCCCAGATCAAGATGTTCCCTGCATTATAGGATCAGACCTCAGTCATCCCTCTGTGTCTATTACTTGGCAGTGCTTACTGGGCTCGGGACCAAACTATACAAGGCACCATCTCTTAGGGAAGAGACCTTTCTTGTGGCAAACAGACCCTGGTTAGTGTCTTGGCTCTGACTCTTGATGCCTTGGCCAAATTCTCTTCTTACTATTAGGTTTCTGGTCAGTAAAATGGCCTGTTGAGTTCAGAAATGGAGTTCTAAACCACCAAACTGAATTACCAAGAGAGTCATTATCCTTCAACCTCCTGGTGGGCAGAGCTCAATAGGCCCCTTAATATCTTGTACCTAGACCTGTGTGGGAGAGGAAGAGAAGTTACACTGGGTTTTGTCCTTCTCCTCCCTGTCAAATGTTTACCTCTCCTTTTACCCCCATGTTATCTAGAATGCAGAGGCTAAGACAAGAACTAAATACTCCTATTTTACATGGGAGGTAAAAACCCAAGGCTTTAGGACTAAGAAAATAGAAGTGAAGCAGGAAAGTAATGCAAGGTAGTGCTTTTGAAGCTGGACACTGCTTCATGACAAGCCGTAAAGAGGCACAGCAGGTATCCACCAGAAATAGGGAGGTTTTCCCACAGGTTGTGTGTTGAGGAGAAGCAATGCCTTGCAGTAATTCATGGAAGGCAAAGAAGACAGAATTTACCTCTTTGGCTTTTTCCTATCTCCTATTTCTCATTAGTCAAATTTTACCTCATGAGTAACTCCCCCACACTTCTAGGATCTGTGGCTGCATGGCATCCCAGATCCCATGTTTTATCATGGGGTATTCCATCCAAGTGTGGTGGGAAGAGGCAGAAACCTAAGCATGGAGGTGGTCAGTTCCAGGGAGAATCTGATGTAGCATATATGGCATGTTCAATTCATCCAGAACAATTTTTCTTATTTCCCAGAGGATGGAATAAAGTATAGTGTTCAGAAATCTTCCAGGTTCAGATGACTAGTGAGTGGTAAGTTCAAGATTTGGCCATAGTCCAGCACTAGAAGATCAAGATATACAAGTTGGATTTTATGTGGCAGGCAAAGGAGAGTCACTAAAGGGTTTCAAGCTGGTGAATGACATGACACAAAGATCTTTTTCATAAAGCTTTAAATCTCTGTGTTCTACCTTCCCTTTTGGCTAATTGGCATAAGTAGGTGGACTCAGAGAGATGAGGGCATCCAAGACAGTGTTTTTAAAATTTTGAGGAATCTCTGTCAGAGTCTAGAACTTTATTTAGATTTCAAGTGCCTCAGACTCATCTTCCTCTATCTCCATTTAAGCTTATATCTATCAGAGAGATGAACTGGTCAGAGGCAAGGCAAGATCTGTGTATAGAAGCCAAAATGAGAAGAGGAGGAGATGGACTCAAAAGCCAGGAGCAAGAGGACCATGCATCCGTCCATTATTGGCCTGAAGCTCTGGGGACCATAACACATTCTGATGAATCTCTGGGTATTGCTTGAGATGGACAGATTTCGTGTACTGATCAGTCACATCTATGTGGTTGATATTTGCATATATCACCCAAGCTCCTTAGAACAGAAGACCACACAGTCATCCCAATAGCATCTATAGTGCTCCTCACCTGTGTGTGCATTGGTGACACAAAGTGGGCGTGTTAAGTACTAGCTTTTCCACATCTGCTATACTGGCAGAAGTAAGGCACTGAAACTTCTAGGGATTCCTTCCTAGGTCCTGGAGTTCTATGCTCTTTGTGAAGCAGGTGTGCTGCTCAGGTAAGAAGGGGACTTCCCAGGGATCTGACTGGTTTGCAAGCGGGTCCTTGGGTTCTAAAGTTAGCAGTGATTGAGACCCAGTCTGGGGCATCTCACAGCTTTACGGATCTTTGGGAGGTAGCATGTGAGCCACAGAGAGGAGCATATCCTGGGCCTTAGGTGGAAGGCATGCCTGCTGCCAATAAGTGTTGAAGAGACTCTGGTGTGGGTACTGTTGGGGGATCAGAATAAGGCATTGCTGGGGCACTGGGGTGGGACATCATTAAGATTTCACTGGAAGCTGAGACTGGCGGTCTGCTTGGGAGCATCCTTGGAGTCTCACTGAAAGTCCCTGGTCCTGAAATACCGGGTTCTAATAAGGGCATCATCTGGGTCCCTTGAAATCATCATCCCTAGCTGGGAAGGAGACACTCCTTGACAATACATCTGGAAAGGAGTGGGTGTCATTTGGGGGATAGTAGCTCATGGCATGTGCAGATAGTGACACACTGAATATGAGCCCACTTCACCTATATTCTGCCTGGATACCTCAGCAGATGCCAAATGGGTCCTCAACATCTATGTGTCCTGAGGAAAGAATTGAATGCCTGTAATGCTGTGGTCACCAGAAATGTGTATTTTCACTGCTTCTGGAAAATGGAGACATATCCAAGATGGACATCGACTTCTCCATACCTAGGGTGGACTGGTGTGGAGCTTACCACTGGCTTAGCTCTTCAGCCTCTTGTTCTGTGTTAGCTGTGGTCCAGCGCACATTAGGGCTACACTTTAGGACAGAGGGGAGGCCAGCTGTAGCATCATTATTATAGTCCTAGTACAAGCATGCCTCTTTCCCCCTCTACCCTCCACCATTTTCATTTTTTCAATGGATGTTTATTGAGCACTTACTATGTGACAAGCATTGTTATATGTATTTAGAGCACAATACAGAATGAGGTAAAGTCATTGTTCTTTTGGCGTTTATAATATGCTCATATGTTTAACAGTTAAGTCTGCAAATGCTTATTAGGTAGCAATAAATGCTAAGTAAAGCTTGATGAGAGTGATTAATACAGAGTGGCTGACTGTGTACTTTAGACTGGATGGATAGTAAAGATTTTCTCATGGGGATGACAATGCACTGCATTTGATTGTATCTTTCTACAACCCCAGAGTTCATGACACCCTTCTTATTTTACAAAGCTCGGAAATATCAAGTACATGTCAAAGGTCACATAACTATTACATTTTCTTTCCCAAATTCATGTTGGACTCTCAAGACTTTAAAAATCCATTTTGATGAATATTAGGAATTTGTTTTCTTTTCAAATTTCTTTTAAAAAGAAATTTTAAAAGACATTCTAGCTTGTGGGGAGCAAGGTGGGCCTCCCACTCCAATTACAAGGAAAGGCCATGACAATGTGGTAGCTTTTTTCTTTTAATCTAGCAAAATAATTAATAGGGGAAATGATGCTTTTCACTACTTTTAAACTTTTCAGTGTGGTAAACACTTAAAAACAAAGATCCATTTTCTGGCTCGCTGATTTGTTTGTTTGTTTTGAAAATCTTTGCCTCTCTGGAAAGCATGTTTGTCCTAGAATGTAGTATTTTTTGCCAAAGTCCCACACTGAGGACTGCTCCTCAGGATGGCCTCATACAGAATGTGTGAATTTCCATCATCAGCTAAAATGTGAACTTGAACAATAGACAGTTGGCTCTCCTCCAATCCTAAATAAAGCTGTGTAAAAGCCATATAAAATTCTCCCTGTAACCACAGGGGAGATGAGACTGAAAGCTTGCAATTTTGATGCTGTTTAGAGACTCTCTTTAAGAAATTCACCCTTTCCACCTGTTCCAGGGAACTGAGTCCCCTTTTTCCCAAATTGACTTCTACTAGCATCGTACTTGTTCTTGTGGGACCTGCGTAGCAAGGAGTGTTATGATTTCCCTGCATGCTCTGCTGTAGCCTTTACTTTTCTAAGCCTGGGCAGTATTCCTATCTACTCAGTACTTTTCTAAAATGAGCTCAGCATAATTTTGTGAAACTTCTTCTATTTTGCAACTGCTCCTTTTTAAAAAAAATTCTTTTTCTCCTTCCACCAGACACCATACATTTCAAAGTTCAGTAGTTTACCTGCCTCTTTGAATATGCACAGCTCATGGTGTGCTATGAATTCAAGACCTTGCTTGTTAGGCATGTGTCCTGCCACTTGAGTCATGACCTAAGCCCAGTGTGCTTTGTTTTCATTTGTGTAGCAATTATTTATTGTAGAGTTTCTGTTACTATATTTACAATGAGGGTTATTCAAAGTGAATCTGACCAGGATATTATTATCCCAAAGGTTCTTCTGATCCCTAAGTTTCTCTTCAATTTCCGTCTTGTCCTACCATTTCCTCACATTTGTAGCAATGCTGTACTCTGGTTCCTCTGCATATCACATAGATCTTTTGCCTCTTATATTTCTAGCCATCCTCCTCACTCACTCTCTAAACCTATTTTTCCCCTGCAGTTTTTCTGGCTTCTGTCAATGGTGACATCAGCCTTTCTGTCAACCCTCCACATTGTCAACTCTCTAAATCTTGGCTGTTGTTTTTCCATAATGTTTATGACTGTCTTTCCACTCTAGTATAAGGGATCTCAGTCATGGGCCTTATCAATTCATCATTTGGGCTACTACAATCATCCCTTATTCGTCTCCTTGCCTTTGATTTTCTTCTTCATTCATCTTAAACTCCAACTTTCCAAAAAGACCTTGTTATATAATGTGAGACTACTCAGATAACTTTGTGGCTGTCCATTATCTTGGTCTTCAAGTCTCCTATATTCAGACTATGCCCCTTCTAAAGTTTCCTTTCACTCACTCTTGTGTTGCTGTTCTACATCAGCCAGTTTGGCTGTTCTTGTATTTTCACTTTTGCTTTTTCCCTCACGATGTCTCTCACCCATACCCGCTAATACACACAAATTGATAGGGCTTCCACTCCTGTTCACATAACTTAATTCTCTCTTTTAAGTTTTGGTTTACATCTGACTTGTTTTAGCCTTCCTAACTACGCCAGCCATCAGCGATTCCTCTCTTCTCTAAACAAATGTGGTTCTTACTCTCTGCCTAGAATACCCCTCCTTGAGATATGGATTCCTTTAGGTTTCAGCCCAAATTCTATCCCCAAACATTTTAGATAGATTGCCTACTTCCTCTTATTTCCCCATATGTTGTTTTATTTGCCTTCCTGGCATTTTCAGAATTTAACATTATACCATTATTTGTTTTTCTATTGAATAACTCTCACAGCAGAATGAGGACTCCACATAGATAAGAATTTTGCATACTGTGCATATTATTCTGTCCTCAATGTGTAAATGTGTGATGCAGCAATGCTCAGTAAGTACTTGTTGAATAAATGATTAACTCTTTATGCCTGCCTAGCTCCTTCAGAGCTAGAAAATCTTTTAAGAGAATGGATAATGTCTTATCACTGTTTCTGTAGATAGCACTTAGTAGGGAATCTGTTACTTCTGTTGCCATTTTCCATAAACTGAAGCCACTTCCTGTTTAGGTGACCATAGCAGAACAGACACATACATATCCTACCATCTGGCTTCATTGCACATCTTGTGGCATTGTACAATAGCAAGCACATCCTATCTCTCAAAGTCTAAGACTCTGTGTCCTTCTTCGATTCTGCCTGCTCCTGCTCATTGACCAGCTCCTCTTCTTCCTGTCCTCTAAGTTTGCATTCTTTATAATCTCCAGCTCTTTTATCCTCATGGGTGATTGAAAATACTGTGAGATCTTGCTATTTGCTATTTTCATATTTGCAAACTTTCCTACTCTCTAAAATTTATTTAGAATCAATACTCATGATTCTTTATAGTTAATCATGGACTGCACAAAGCCAAAAAAAATTTAAGTCACCTGTCTTGGATATTCACAGCTAAGGTTGAACAAGCCTATACTTTGTCTTCTTATTTCATCTCTCATGTGAAAATCTCCCCTTTACAGCCTATTTAGCACCATATAGTTTGCATTTTTGTTGGTATTCTGCTGTTGAAAATGGTCTCAAAGGGTAATATTGAAATGCTGTTTAGAGTTCCAAGCACAAGAAGGCTATGATGCCTTCTGGAGAAAACACCTGCATTAGAGATGCTTCATTTAGGCATGAGTTATAGTGTCATTGGCCTTTCAATGTTCAATGTTAATGAATCAATTATCTATTTATCTATCTATCTATCCATCATCTATCTATCTAATAAGGTGTCTTTAAACAGATACACACATATAACTCAGTATGCATTGATCAGTTGATAAAAATGTTATGACAAGAGACTCCCAGCAACCTAACCAAGGATGTCCCCCAGGAGAAATGTCTTAGTATTTGCTAGTTTAGTGTTCACAGTGAATTTATAGAACATAATCTTAACAAATAATGAGAATCAACTATTCTCCTTTTCGCTATTTGAGCATGACTCTCAGTGCCATACCTATAGTAGGCAGGGCCCTCCTCACTTCTATTTTCTCGGGTACCTTCCTTTTGGCACCAGCTTACAAGTTGTGAAACAAAGACTTTGATCTTATTGCCCCCTCTGTTTTTATCCTTCTATGGTTCTCCACTTACTTAGGATCTTGCAAACTTCACCTCATAGAACATACCCTGTAGGCAATCACCCTAGCCTTATCTTCCAGAATCCTCCCAACATCTTTGCTCCAACCAGATATCTCAACTGGCCTGGAATACTAGCCTTCCCTATGTCTTTGTACCTTTATACATTGTCTTTGCTCTTCCAGAACCACCCCCCCCTCCCGCACCTTCTTAGTATGTATGTAAAACTCTCTTACCCATTAAGGGGTGATTTGAGTGCCACCCCCTTCTCCTGAAAGTTTCCCTATTGCTGAGATAAATGGATGCTTCCACACTTGGACTCAGATTACCCTGTTTTATGATTTGTATTATGTGTGGCCTAATTTTCTTCCATGTCTGTTGTTTACACTGGACTCCAATAAATTCCTCATACACAGAAGCCAGATGACTCTTCTCATATGTTCATCCAGCACCAGCCTCAGATACCAGTGGAGGGCTTAACATCATTTATTGAATGAACTGAAAGAAAGAGTACTGGTGAATGATGATGAGTTATATATCTGCCCTAATAAGGCATTTCCTGAGATCTGGATAAGAAAATTCTATTTTTAAATGATCATTAAATGAGGCAATTATTATTAATTTTCTTTATCCTCAAAAGTGGTCACACATAAAATACTCTTAAGATTTTACCTGGGGGAAGGATATAAAGAAAGGGAGTAGGAGGGTGAGTATGGTGGTGATATTAGGTATTCAATGCGAGTCAACTCCCTGTATAGCTATGCTTACCTCAACTAGTAAAAATCCTTGGTCCTTCTTATTATTGCTTATACTCTCTCTTCAACAAAATTAGAGATAAGAAAAAATAGTTAAAAAAAAAAAAGAAAAAAAAGAGAAGTGAGACCTGTTGAAACAATTCCAGGGGTGTGGGGGGGAATAAAGGAGAATGATGGAGAGGGTGAAATCAACTAATGACTCAACGTAATGAAAGAACTTTTGTAAATGTCACAATGTATCCCCAGTACAACAATACTAAAAATATAAAGCCTCACTATAAAGCTTGACTCTAATAGTGCTATTCATGGAATATAGAATGCGTGTTGAATGGATGGATGGGTGGGTGAATGAGTGAATAAGTGAAAAAACCCAAATTACTATAAGAATGTAATATAACTTTAATTTAAGAATACTGAGGTGCTAGGTATGATGGCACATTTCTTTAATCCCAGCTATGTGGGAGGCATAGACAGGAGGATTGTAGTCTGAGGTTGACCCCAGACATAAAATACAAGACTCTATTCAAAAATAGCTAAAAATAGAAAGGGACTTGAGGACTTGAGGTGTGCTCAAGTGGTAGAGTGCCTGCCTAGCAAGTGTGAAGCCTGAGTTCAAACTCCAGTACTACCAAAAGAAAAAAAAAGAAAGAATACTGAAGTATTCTTCAGGACATGGTGGCACACACTACAATCCCAGCTACTCAGGAGCTGGAGGTAGGAGGATCTCAGTCCCAGGCAGGCCCTCGGCAAAAGAGCTAGCTGCTACCTGAGAAATAACTAGAAGAGAAAGGACTGGGAATATGGCTCTTAGCAAACTTGAGGCTCTGAGTACAACCTCCAGTATTGTCACACACACACACACACACACACACACACACACACACAAACACAAAGAAAAAAAAACAGGCTAAAATATAACTTTAGATTAACAATATTTTAATTATAAAAACATTCACTTGCCAGGCCTTGGTTTCTTGAACACTAAAATGGGATAGCAATGAGATTGTGATAATACGGTTCTTAAGAATTCTATTTGTGAACCATGACACACACCAGAAGATGGAGACAATTATGTCTGCATTTAAATTTATTTGAAAGGGACATTTCTACTTGTAATGTCATCAAGATACCATGTCCCTTATCCTAATATCATTGTAGTTGCTTTATAATTTGGCTCAGAAAAACAATTCCACCAAAAAGACATAGCCTATGTTTTGCTTTGCAGAAATCTCTATATGTAGAATATTTCATAGATGTTTTACACAATGACAAATCGTTATTCGCAGACAGATGCTGGCCATGTGTTTTCCAAGATCAATGCCAGCAATTGGGAGACTAGAAGGAGGCAGGACGGATGCTTCCCGCAGCAGCCACCTCCCACTGGAAACCTCAGAATCTCTGAATCTCTCCAGCAGCGCTGTGGGGCACGTCAGGGCATGGGTGTGGCTCTGTGCAGCTGACTGCAGCATAACTCAATTAGGGAATTCTCAGTGGCAGGCATCTGGGTTCTAAAATGGTTGTTTATGTTCTCCAGATGGTCTCGGACTGCAGAAAGGATCATTCAAAAGGAAGGAATACAGAGGGAGGAAAGAAGAGTTAGAAAAGTAGCTAAGTTGTTTTTGTCTTTTCCTTACTATAATCTGATTTTGTGGATTGGATAAGAAAGCAACTGTTCCAGAGAAATATACTTTACACTCATTTATAGGTTCTAGTACACTCTCAATTGTTTCCTCCTTGTTAAGGAAGCTCTTGCTATATAGACATGTGTTACTTAAAGAAGGTATAAAGGGTCTTTTAGGATGGCAAAAATGCTTACTTTGGATGAGCAAATCTTAATACTGGTGATAACTGCTTTTCCTAATAAGATAAGATAGTGATTAAATCATGGAGATATTTTCTTTAGCAATTAAATGAAACTAAAGTAAACAATAAGAAAATGCCAAGATACATTGGGAAATGTTAGAGATGGGATTTTATGTCCCTTTCAGTATAGCCTAGCAATTCTCTCTGTGATGAGAGTCACAGACTCAAAGTTGCTGGAGGGTTAAGGTGACATACTCTGTGATTGAAAAAGGTGTTTTTCTGAAGATAAAGTCATTGTCATTTTTTGAGGAAATTGATTTCCCCAAATTTTGGGGAAATTGATTTCTCTAAGATGCTACATTAAATGATATCAAAGCTGAGTTTGTACTCTGAAGAAGCCAGCCCCTAAATAAATTCTTTAGTTTTTTTTGAAATGATCACTCACTGATTCATTCATTTGTCAAATATTCATTGGCTGTCTCTCATGTGGCAAGCACTGTTTCAGTTTCTGGAAACAAGACAAGTTTCCCATTTTCAGGAAACTTTTACTCTAGTCTTCCTATAGTAATAATGGTTTCCTGTTTTGGATGTCTATGCCACATTAAGGTGTTTTAATACATTTTCTCTTATTCTTCTAGAACCCCTGCAGATGGGTGCTACTATTGTCATTCTAAAGTTGAGAAAACAAGCAGAGAGAGAAGACTTTCTCAAAGTGAGAAGTAACAGTAAGAATTGGTCTTTGCCCACAAGTGTGTCTTACTTTAAAGCTGTACTCTTACCCACATATACTACTGCTCTATAGCAATCAAGATTAATTCTCCAGATAGGGTGGTTCTTATAATTATTATGATAAGCATGTCCTATAGTGCTGCTTTTTATGAGGATGATGCATACTGGTTCTGCCACCATGATTGTCACTGCTTCTTACTGTTTCATGCTGCTGAATTATGTGGAACTCTGGCTAGGTGGAAAAGTGGATTAGTTCTATTTAGTAGTAATTCTTTTTCCAAGAGGAGGTGAGCATTAACAACTACTCACTGTTCTATTGGTTTTTCACTTATTCTGCTGAAGGCTCCTCTATAATAGGACTATGGCTCATTCTTTTTTCAAGGTCAGTTACTACTTGTTAAACACCTGCTACATGCTAAGCATGGTGCTGTTGCTGAAGGTTGAATGCTGACTAAACCAGACAGTTAAAAAAATTAAAAAGTTATCAATATCTTACATGCATGAGTTTAAAAAGCCAACTAATACCACAAAGATAACAACAAAGCATAGCATTTCTCCATCTGGGACCTCTTCCAAATGGCAACCTGTTTTAACTTTTTAAGCTGATTCTTTGGCATTTCTACATTCCTACATTTCCAAATAGCAAGTATATGCTACTGTTTTTGTTCTACATGGTTTCCCTTGACTTTTGCTTTTTTAGACTAACCACTGTTTCCCCCATTCTCCCAATACAGTTGTATTATAATTTTGATTAAATCATTATTCATTGTTTATTATTCATTATTATTTCTATGCAAATATTATTCACAAATTAGCATCATTGTATGATTATGTTCCCTTTCTTTTTTTGTTAGTAAAATTAATAATTTTCTATTTGCAATTCTTTCCACGTTTTAATTAGCTTCTTGGCATCATTTTCCTCAACATTAGGAAATTTTTACATTTTTTTCATATAGAAATTCTTCTTTGGGTAACTATATCATTTCTATTCTTTGTTAAAAACTTGGAAAGTTGTCATTATTCTCATTTTAATTTTTCCCTTTCTTCATTCTGTATTCTCATAGTCCTTTTTCTTAATGTCAAATAAAAGCTTTGGGTTTTTGTTTTGTTTTGCTTTTGAAGGACAAGCCACATAAAGGTCTTGATTTTTCTCTAAAACACATGACTTTCCCATATGTAATAGGGCTATTGAAATGACAAAGCTAGTTGCTAAACAACTAAGATTCTACCTATAATTTTACCTCTTCAATAAGAAAAAAATCACACATATACACAACCTCGCCCCCCCCAAAAAAAACCGCATTAATTCTCTTGTATGTCTGATTTCAAACTTTATCCTACTTGCAAAGAATGCTTGAGGCAAAGTGCACCAGCTTTGGGACATTAACCAAAATTTTGACTTCTCCTTTAGGCTCCCAAATTACATTACTTCATTTGACTTCTATTTCAAACTAAATCTAGCCCCTAATAATTTATTAGATGTTTCAAAATAGCTAGAAGAGAGGTTTTTAAAAAAATTATTATGATGATTTGTGGTGCTAGGTCAAACTCAGGACTTTGGACATGCTAGGCAAGCACTCTACCACTGAGCTATATCCCAGCCCTTGGTTTTTTGAGACAAAGTCTCCCTATGTATCCTTGAACTCCCTCTGCAGCCCAGGCTGGCCTTGAACTCACCATACTCCTGCCTCCTGAGTACTGGGATTACAGGTATGTACCACCTCATCTGTCTGCAGAGAATTTTTTGAATGTCCTCACCACAAAGAAATTTTAAAAATATATAAAGTGATGGATATGCTAATTTCTCTGACTTCATGGCTACACAATGTACACATGTATTGAAACATTCCATTGTACTTTAAAAATATGTACAATTCTAAGTCAGGTTTTTTAATATTCAAATAAAATAAAGCTAGCCCTAAATCAAATTTTATTTGCAGATAATATATGAGTATTCACATGGCGGACTATGGAAAAAGGGGAAAGGAGAACAGTGAGTCCGTGAACCCCAACAGTATAAAATAAACACACATGTGCTCCCATATGGAGTGACTGTGGGATTCTGGAACAGCACAAAAAGGCACATGGCTCAACTGAGAAAACCAGGCAAAATGCTGGAGCCAGGCAGGAAGTGCCTCCAGCATTCCGGAAGCTTCCTTCCCCAACGCTGCTGCATTAGCATTCTCTTCTTCTTAGATTCCCAGGTGAGTAATGTCAATGTAATTACATTTTGTGTAATCTTAGCAAAACCGAAAGAGCAAGGTACTCAATTCAAATGCAATGGGAAAATGCTATGCTTTATGATAGCAGGAATCTTTGTTCCTTTTTAGAGGCGCTTTCATCCCCTGCATCAGAAGAGGAGGTGAGATTTCAGCAGAGTACATCTGCTGCTCTGAGAAGTATTTGAGAAGGGGTCACGCTCTCCCTGTAATGGGTCCCTCTTCAGACCCCAAGCAATAGCACTTCCAAGACTTCTCCTTAAACCTTTCGTAAATTACCCTGCTCAGGTTGTGCAGATAGATATTGTTGTGTGGCTCCTGGCAGATCAAAAGGAAGCTCAGAACAACCCAAGCAGGTTGCCTCTGCCCTTTAATATGTAAAAAGCAAAACTCAACAAAACAGGTGCCTGTGTTAATTGCTACTCTCAAGGGGGTGAGCTGGAGGCAAGGAAATGAGCAAGCTATAAAACTGTAGTCAGAGCAAAGACCTTGAGCGACAAGGTTAGCCAAGAAAGATTTAAAAAAAAAATCATCTAGTTAAAAACCTCACCAGTTGAATGGGATGACAGATGAATGATGGATGCAGGTGGGAAAATGGGATTCCCTTCAAACAGAAGAGTGTGATGTGCAAGGCAATGAGGAAACCCAAGATCCTGGTGAGTGGAGCAGGAAGCAGATAATGCCTGTCTGTGCGCTCATTGTATTGTCAGAAGCTGCTGAACTAAATCCTCCAGGGAGCTGCTCTAAAAGAAGGCAAAACCAAGAGCAGCTTCTCATTTTGGTATAAACTTAGAGGAACTGTAATTGTCATTGTGCTACTCTGTAAGGTCAAGTTTGTATGAAAGGAAGAACAAAATAAGTAAAACTGCAAAATGTGGGCTTTTGAGCCAGATTCAGGTCCTACTCTACTGCTAAGTAGTCATAGAGCTCTTTTAAGCCTCACCGAGCTTTGGTATTTTTAATCTGTAAAATGGGAATAATAGTAATTTCTTTTCCATTTCTTATAAGAAGTAATAATAAGTAACTAGAATCATGCCATGAACTGAGTAGGTGCTCCAACAATGTTAGGTACTGTTTTGAGTACTAGAAATAACAATGGAAGAATAAAACTTTGAGTGAAGTGTTTAAAATATGTCTTAGCCTACATAGCCATTGATTCCTACTGACAATTAGGATGAATGAGTGAGTCTCTGTGTGTATGGGTGAGTGACTGTCATTGATTATACCTGAAAAACAAATGAACAAATAACAAACAAACAGATAAACCACAACAAAGATCCTAAATCAAATCCCCTGAAACAAAACAAAAGTGTTTGAGGAGACAGTTATTCCTGCCCTGATGTGAGCATTGCCCAATGCATCAGTGTACCAAACATCACATGATACCCCCAAAAATATGTGCAATTTTTAACTGCCAATTAATGCTTTAAAAAATTTAAAATACTACCACAGGAACATTTTCTGGTTAAACAAACAGTTTTGGGGGCGTTAGGAAGACATAAGAGCCACTATTCTGGTTCAAATCTTCATTATTTCTTTTTTTTTTATTATTTTATTATTCATATGTGCATATAAGGCTTGGGTCATTTCTACCCCCTGCCCCACCCCCTCCCTTACCACCCACTCTGCACCCTCCCTTTCCCCCCTACCCCCTCAATACCCAGCAGAAACTATTTTGCCCTTATTTCTAATTTTGTTGTAGAGAGAGTATAAGCAATTATAGGAAGGAACAAGGGTTTTTGCTGGTTGAGATAAGGATAGCTATACAGGGAGTTGACTCACATTAATTTCCTGTGCGTGTGTGTTACCTTCTAGGTTAATTCTTTTTGATCTACCCTTTTCTCTAGTTCCTGGTCCCCTTTTCCTATTGGCCTCAGTTGCACTTAAGGTATCTGCTTTAGTTTCTCTGCGTTAAGGGCAACAAATGCTAGCTAATTTTTTAGGTGTCTTACCTATCCTCACCCCTCCCTTGTGTGCTCTCGCATTTATCATGTGCTCATAGTCTAATCCCATTGTTGTGTTTGTCCTTGATCTAATGTCTACATATGAGGGAGAACATACGATTTTTGGTCTTTTGGGCCAGGCTAACCTCACTCAGAATGATGTTCTCCAATTCCATCCATTTACCAGCGAATTATAACATTTCATTCTTCTTCATGGCTGCATAAAATTCCATTGTGTATAGATACCACATTTTCTTAATCCATTTGTCAGTGGTGGGGCATCTTGGCTGTTTCCATAACTTGGCTTTTGTGAATAGTGTCACAATAAACATAGGTGTGCAGGTGCCTTTGGAGTAACCTGTGTCACAGTCTTTTGGGTATATCCCCAAGAGTGGTATTGCTGGATCAAATGGTAGATCAATGTTTAGCTTTTTGAGTAGCCTCCAAATTTTTTTCCAGAGTGGTTGTACTAGTCTACATTCCCACCAACAGTGTAAGAGGGTTCCTTTTTCCCCTCATCCTCGCCAATACCTGTTGTGTTGTTGGTGGTGTTGCTGATGATGGCTATTCTAACAGGGGTGAAGTGGAATCTTAGTGTGGTTTTAATTTGTGTTTCCTTTATTGCTAGAGATGGTGAGCATTTTTTCATGTGTTTTCTGGCCATTTGAATTTCTTCTTTTGAGAAAGTTCTGTTTAGTTCACTTGCCCATTTCTTTATTGGTTCATTAGTTTTGGGAGAATTTAGGTTTTTAAGTTCCCTATATATTCTGGTTATCAGTCCTTTGTCTGATGTGTAGCTGGCAAATATTTTCTCCCACTCTGTGGGTGTTCTCTTCAGTTTAGAGACCATTTCTTTTGATGAACAGAAGCTTTTTAGTTTTATGAAGTCCCATTTATCTATGCTATCTCTTAGTTGCTGTGCTGCTGGGGTTCCATTGAGAAAGTTCTTGCCTATACCTACTAACTCCAGAGTATTTCCTACTCTTTCCTGTATCAACTTTAAAGTTTGTGGTCTGATATTTAGATCCTTGATCCATTTTGTGTTAATATTGGTATAGGGTGATATACATGGATCTAGTTTCAGTCAAATCTTCATTATTTCAAATTGCATTAAACAGTGTCCTAGTTTAACATTTAATAGGGTGCCTGGCACTCTATATTTGTGAATAACTGAGTGAAATGAATAGGTGATGAATAAATGGACTCCCTGATGAAATCTTCATACTATCAGATTAGTTTTCCTGAATCATTATTATCACACATTCATGTCCTTGCTCTAGAATCAAACACTGTCTTTTTCCAGGGTTACAAGGGTTTACTGTCATTCCAGAGAGTAAGGATAGAGCACTTGGAGCACAGTGAAGAAAACTCCGATGTCTAGTGAGTTTCAGTTACCTTTCTTTTCATCCATACAAACTACTCCCAAAACATCTCCTAGAAAAGAGATCACATTGCATCATTAGCATCATTTTTTAACAAATGTATTATCATCCTCCTTAAATTAAATTATTCCTTGAATGTGCAGCTATATACTCAGAACCACCAAGTGCTAGCACTGTTTTCTTCTCTCCTGTCAGGTTTTGTCCTCCCACTCCTTAAACGTACAAATTTGATTGCCAGTAAAAGTGGCTGAATGAGAACCTGTCAGGAATTTCTACAAATAATTAAATGAGAAAAATAAATAATAAATGACTAGTAGGAGAGAATGCTGCTTTTCCCTCAATGATATACTGGCAAAAGAAGAAAACTGGATATGCAACAGGCCTCTGCAGGCTTTCATTCTCATATACATGTACATAGCTCCTTTAATTTTCTGCTGCTGAATATTGTCTTAAATACAGTAACATTTTTTACTAGCACATCCATAAAAACACTGCCGTTTGACTTCTTTCCCTTGAAAGGAAGAATGGAAAAAAAATCTATCTATAAATACTCTGGTCAATATTGGACAGGCTGTCTTTCTTCTTTCTGTGTTTCAGAAACATCTTTCTTCCATAATTCTCTCCTGTTTTACATGTATTAGTTGTTCACAATTGTAGAGAGAAAATAAATGGAGTGGAAAGGGAGATTGGCAGGTAGCATGGTGTAGCGTTAGCTTAGCTTCCAAGGAAGACTTTGAAGTTATTTGTTGCTTTTCCTTGTCATTTCAGCTCAGAACTTCAGACTAGGGAGTATGGTATCTTTTGAGGGTCCTCTCTGGTTACCAGTTCATGTATTTTCTAGGAGACATGGAGGGAAGTGAATCAGGTAACTTCCAGAGAAATTGAACAGCTTCCCAATTAATTTATTCAGGAATATATTTTATTGCCTTGTTTATTTGCCTGGTCCTGTTATACTGAAAACTTCATGAAGACAGTGATGGTATTTGTTTTGCTCATTAATGTATATTTAATTCCTATTGAATAGGAGGTACTTGTATGTATTTGGTGCATGCTGGATGAATGACAATAGCTAATACTTATGGATTGATGTTTTTGTGCATGGTGGTAAGAACTTTGCACACCAGCTCCTTCCATCCTTGTGTGTGTCCACTGCAGTTCCCAATAATCTTGGTAAGAGGAGAGGGAGCAGAGATGAGGTGCAGAACTGGATAACTTGCCAAGTTCACTGGTGGTCCATGGGTAAAGATGGGATTCAGACTCAGGCAGATTGACTTCAGAACCTATTAGTAAACATCTGTTGGCTGATTAGAATATGTATGGATATAGGAAAAGTCAACATGTTTTCTTACCCTCTACTCTCACTTTCATGCAGTCACTCAACACCTTGACCAGATGTGCATGGGTTTTCTCCATAGTCCTAGAAATTCTCTGGCAGATTGCCTAATTTAATTTAGTTCTGATGCTACCTACCTGGAGATAGTATTAGATGGCACATGTTGAATCCCACAGACTGAGTCCTATTCACCTGCCATCCACTTTAGATACCAATAGTGAGCACAGGTTGTGGCCTGTGTTTCTGACTGACTGGCCGTAAGTCAGCATCCTTACAATCTTCTCCTTAAGTTCAATTAATTTGCTCGAGTGGCTTCTTTACATTTAATAGTTTTATTATAAAGGTTATTTATCCAAGGACACAGATGAACAATCATATGGAAGAGATGACTATCACCATGTGGAAAGGGATGAGGAACTTCTGTGACCTCATCTGGGTGTTATTGTTTGTATATGAAGTATTCTCCAAAAAAGCTTATGTGTTCAAGGGTGGCTTTCCCAACTGGTGGTGCTAGTAACAAGTGATTAGCCAGGCACCCATAGGTCATGCCTGTAATCCTAGCTACTCAGGAGCAGAAATCAGGAAAATAGCAGTTTGAAGCCAGCCCAGGCAAATAGTTCATGAGACCCTATCTTGAAAAAACCCATCACAAAAAAGTGGATTGGTGGAGTGACTCAAGGTAAAGGCCCTGAGTTCAAGCCCCAGTAGTTAAAAAAAAAAGTGATTAGATCATGAGTGTACCAAATTTATGAACTCATTGATGAGTTCATCACAGAGTAGCTATTAAAAGGTGAGTCTTAGAGGAAGTAGGCCACTGGCAGTGCTCTCTCTCTCTCTCTCTCTCCTTCCTGGCAACCATGAGGTGAGCAGCCATCTCCACTACATTCTCCTGCCACAATGATGATGCTCTACCTTGCTTCAGGCCCAAAGCAATGGCATCAGCTGACTTTGGACAGAAACTTCCAAAACTGAAAGACAGACTAAATCTTACTCCTTTTAAATTATTTCTGTCAGGTATCTTGTCAAAAAGCTAAGACACTGGATAAGCTACTCTCTAGGAACACTCAAGTGCTCAGCTATATAGAAACTCCTCTGGAGATAGTTCTTTGGGATTTTAAAAATTGTGTTTAGGGCTGGAAGCATGTTTCCGGTGGTAGAGCACCTGCCTAGCAAGTATGAAACCCTGAGTTCAAGCCCCAGTACTACCAAAAAAAAAAAAAAAAAACCAAAAGATAAAAAATTGAGTTTAGAACATTTAAGATACACTCTCCTACCAAATTTTAAGTAGATGATGCATTTCAAAAACAGTTGTATTTCTTACTTTTTTATTTAAGTGGTTTTTATTCTTTCTCTTGCTTAGGACCAGAAGCAGGACTTCTGCTCCATGTTGAAGAAAAGTCAGTATTCTTTTCTTCCTGGTTTTAGAGGAACAAGAGAGATTACCACTTTTTTGTTGTTGAGCATGATGTTATCTGTGATTCAGACATATATGGCTTTTATTATGTTGTCTAATTTCTTCAGAGCTTTTGTCATGAAAGGAAGTAAAATTTTGTCATGTCTTTCTGCATCTATTGAGATGATCATATGATTTTTATCCTTTATTCTATTATCATGGTATATCATAATGATTAATCTGCCTCTTTTGAATCAGTATTTCATCCCAGAATAAAAATTTTATTCTTTAAATCTGATTCTTTTAATATGCCTATTGGGTTGGCTTGCAAATATTTTATTCAGAATATTTTCATCAGGATATTGACCTGTAATTTTCTTTCTTGTTTTGTCCTTATCTGTCTTTGGTATCAGGGTAAGCCTGGCTTCATAAAATGAATTTGGAAGTTTTTCCTTAGGTGTCAGTATCTTTTCCAACATTTGTAAAGTTTTTAAGCAATATTTCTTTAAATAAGCTTTCTGACATTGTCTCTCTTTAGGGATTTCATAATCCTTAAATTACTTCATTTGATGTTGTCCTATAATCTCCCAAGTTTACTACTTCATTCCTTCTCACTTTTTTCTTCTTTCTTTTCTGACTGTTTGATTTTGAATTACTTATATTCTATATCACAGATTCTTTGTTCTGCTTGATCAAGTCTGCCAGTGCAACTCTCTATTGCATTTTTCACATCATTCATTGTATTCTTCAGTTCCAGAATTTCACTTGACTTAAAAAAATGATTTCTAACCCTTTGTGATATTGTTTTGTCCTTTATTATTTTTCTTGTTGTCATTAAGTTGCCCATTTGTGCTCATTTTGGCTGACTGAGATCCCTTAAAACAATAATTTTATTAGGGCAATTCATCAATCTCCTTTGCTGTGGTGTCAGTTACTAGAAAATTATTTGTTATCATGTTTTGTTGCTTTTTCATGTTTCTTGATGCCTTGAAAAGATGTCTTCACATTTGAAGAAGTAGTTATCTTCCCAGTGTTTACTAACTAGCTCTAGGAAAGAAACAACTTCACCAATCATCAAGGCTAGAGCTTCTGAGACTCTCTGATGTTTCCTATGGATATACCAAATCTACCTTTCTTATTTAGTCTTGATAGTGAGGAATTCTAAAATTATATGCTTTCTCTTGTCTTGCAAAGCCAGATCTGATACTAAAGGTCTCTTGTTTGTTTTCTCTGTAACAATGCTCTGAAATGCTCAAATTTGTCTGGTTTCTCTCAATTCCAGAGTCAAGCTGGATGACTGTGTACACTCACAAGCTGTCTACGATGGTAATGCTTGCTGTTGTAGGGATACACACGGAAAGCCAGCCATAGTGGAGTCATGTGGAGTAAAGAGGTGCTTATAGACTATTTGGGGAGAGAGGGTCTATAGGTGGGCCCTTCTAGCAGCTTGCGGGCAGACCTCCTGATGGACACCATGAAGCAGTTAGTTGGAAATATGTTTCTTCATTGAGTTTTGAGTCCTGGCTGCTGGGGAGTCCCTGCCTTTCTTCCTTGCTGTCAATATCTCCTAGCTACTCAGCCATGCTGATCCCATCAGAATTCTAGGTGGGATGAGAAAAAGATGGACGTCTTGGTCAGTGTCCTCAGCAGCTAGAGAAGACAGGCTATGTTTTCATTTTCCCCCATGGGAGGAATTATAGGATGAAGGGATCTCTTTTAGCTCTGGGCTGTACTACCTTGGGGGAGGGTAACATAGGTAAAGTAAAATTGTTCTTACCATCTTCAATTCATTTAGTCTTAGGTTTATTTATTTATTTATTTATTTTTCTCCAATAGTATGCTGAACTTTTCTGATGGACTTCTGGACTTCTACAGAAGTATCTTATCCATAGCTGGTTGTCAAAAATCAGTGTAATGGTAAAAAAACAATGTATTCTGTAATCTTGCTGATGTCACTACCTCTGAGAAGATGAAACATTCTTACCAGTTGCTACATAACTTGAAGAATCTCGTTGTGAAAGGAAATTATTTTCTTCTCCATTGGCTTGAAGTTTAATTCTATGAATTGCTTTTTTGATTGTCCATGACCTTCTCCTCTGATAAGAGGTCAGTCTGATGGTTGTCTGATTATAGTTGTAATCAAGACAACAAAGGAAAGAATGATTCTTCCTGAAAGAGCTTTGAATTTCCTTGTATGTTTTAAAAACAGCTTTTCAGTTTATAAAACAAAACCAAAAAAATAATGTATTTTGAATTTTTTGGATTGTATTATAATTATCAAATTGTAGAGAGTGGACATTTTTCCATCATTGAATTACCTATTCTCTAAATGTGTGTTTTCATTTGATTCAATAATAATTTATAGTTTTTATCACATCTTTGATGGATTTATTCTTTGGTAATTTTTAGAAAACTCATAGTCTGAATCTTCATGGCTAGTATATAGATATCTTACCAGTTTTTGAATATTAAGACCATGCCTAATAATTTTGTTAAAGATACTTACTTGTTTTAATGTATTTGTAAGTTATTTTACAATGAAACTCTTTTCATGTACAATACTCCTCTCTTCCTTGGCACAGGCACATGATATTGAACAGTCTAATTTATACCAGGATATTATACATTGACTATTAAATAGAACAAAATTCTAGATCAGTGCTTCTTAATCAGGGCTGGAGATACTTTTCAAAATAACCATTCCTAAGAGCCATCTTCACCAATAAGTTTGGGAAAATTCTGGACTATTTCTCAAATGATTTTGGAAAACCTGGTTGTGAACCACTGTTCTACAGCAATAAAATAATGTGAAATATAAATTAAGTTTTGGATCATTCATGCCCTAAGTATATTTTGCTTTCAACTGTCTAAGTAACTACAGTAACAATATTCATTGTATGTTTGTTTGAATTTACTCTTACCCTGGTTTGATAATGGTAGACTCTAAAAACAAGCAAGGGAAATTTAAATATTAGATTTGTTTGTAAGAAGAAAAAGGGATTTAAAGGTGAGATTCACTTAATTTTTTATAAGGATTGTGGCACAGCAAGTTCAGAAATCGCTGTCTGAAAGAGAGGTGGCTGCATGTTTTCTCTCTTGGCTGAAATCTCCACAAACAACAAGCTACAATGAGTAAATCATTTTTAAATGGATGAGACTAGGAATCCAGATGTTTAGAAGCAAGATGCTAGCTGGTAATGTGCTGCAGCCCATCACCCAAGGCCTTCCTGAGGGAAATGATAGCAAAGCCAGACTCTGCTTTCTAAATATCCTCTAGAAACCAATCTTGTTGTCACCAACATCACAACTTTGTTTCAGCTGGCAATTTACCAACATCTGCTTGGCAAGGATTTTTTTCCCTTGACTCTCAGATTTATCTTTTCCCATTTTGAAGCACTGAACCTAACATGCAACAAGAAAAGAGTATTGGAATCACATCAACTATATTATAATCTATTTGCAGGAAAACCTCCAATCTTCTTTATTTAAAGTATTATTTTTACCTTCAAATATCTTGACAACATAAATTGTCAGTGTGTATATAACCACTGTTCAGAGTTCTCCAAAGGAATGAAAACATATGCACACATATATCTATGCAAGTAGCCCTTTCACACTTTTTTGTCTTAAAAAGAAAATTAGTTGAATGCAGCAGTTTTTAAAATGGAGAACATCAAAATTTCACTTTACTATCATTTCAACTCAAAGGTATGAATTTTTTTAATGAAATAAAATGGTTGGCTGATTAAAAGTTTGTTGAACATACAAAGTCATCAATAACACTCACTACATTTTAGCTAGAACAAAATCAAACACACCTTTTCAGTTCTTTGACCACTTCTAGGATTACCTAATTTATCCAATCATTTGAGTGCAAAAGTTGTATTTATTAAGAAGGAGACAGAGTGCTTCTTTGGCGGCTTGTAATCCAAGTTGGACAGATAGCTCACTTCAGCATTGCACACACCAGCTGAGAGATAATTAAGTCATTTGGATGTGAATTTTCTTGGCTTCCCTTTCCCATTTTTTTCCCCCTTGTCTCTTCTTGGAAGCAAAAACTGTGGATCTTCTCTCATGTACTTCCCTGGACTCTTCTTAGCATTCTATCCCCATCCCTGAGGTCAGGACCCATCTTATTGAGGAAAATATGCTGAGGACAATTACCAGCAAAGAGTCATAAAAGAAACTGTAGATTTCTATAGAGCCCTATAAATATGCATCTTGTGACCTTGTATTATCTCAAATTGATCTATTTATGTATCACTTCTCATTTACACTGTAAATTTCTCCAGGGTAGAGATATGTCTTAATCATTTTGGCACTCCCAGCATCTAAGATAATAGGTACTAGGTACCTAATATAATAGTTTCTTGAGCAAAACTGAATTGAAGATCATCTAATGCAATCTCTTTGTTTTATTGATAGGAAAACAGCTCCAGAAGATGAAGTGATTAGTATAGGTTTCCAAGAGAGTTTGCAATGATGGGCTTTGACTTTGCTGAAGAGTTTCATAAGCCTATTTTATTTATTTATTATTTTATTTATTTGTTTTCCATAGACTATTTGCTCACTCTGTGCTATATGGACTCAGCCAGAAAAGACCACAATAAGCACATGAGGCCTCTTGGAGTCATCATAAGATATTTTGGGCCATGGGACCATTCTTTGGCTGGGGATCCTTGGCTAGCCACATTTTGTATTCATAGTCCCAGATGGTAACATAATTTCCCATGCCTTGTGCCTGGATAAATAATTTTGTCCAAACTCAACATCAAGAACACAAAATGATACAATTTGAGTGGGACACATAATTTTGAACCTACAACATAAACTCAGTGTTCCTTTAATTACTGAAATATATTTGTATCTTACTATACAAAGTCTAAGTATAGATCAAATTTATATTTTTATATCTTCAAACTTAAGTGATTTTTAAAAGTGCATACTTTTAGGTATTTAAGGGTGTTTGAAACCTTTTTACTTTATCCAAAGAAATTGTCACTTCCTTTTATACACATAGCATCATGAGCCATATAAGGATGCTTAGGTTAATGTTGGACCACATATGTGGTGGTAGCC
Organism: Castor canadensis; assembly: GCF_047511655.1. NCBI lineage: Eukaryota > Metazoa > Chordata > Mammalia > Rodentia > Castoridae > Castor > Castor canadensis. Next base: position 154,019,993 of record NC_133388.1, read on the forward strand.
CCATACAGCCTAGTTGTGTAGTAGGCTATGGTACCTGTGTTTGTGTACATATAGTCTATTATGTTTGTACAATTATGATATTGTTTAATGAAGCAATTCTCAGAATGTATAAGTCATGTGTGATTATATATGTGTATATATGTATATATATATATATGTTAATTGTGTTAACAATGTTAAATGTCTTAAAATTAATGATACTATTTAAATATTTCTTATGCATTAGAAAGTCAGTATTTCATTACTCTTAGCCTCATAGGTAACACTATCTTCTAAGAGATTGTTTTGGAATATTTCATTACAAGTTAATACCCTTTAAATACTTGAAATGGTTTTTCTGCGTAAGTAAAGGCTTGGTTTACCTTCTATAAAAATAGTGTGTATTATTTTAAATAAAAGACATTGGTTGTTTTCCAAAAAGTCAGTATTAGCTATTTAGTTCACATCTGAGGTATAATACAGCATTGTTCCTGTTTTGACTGCTGTTTTGATTTAAACAGAATCATTTCCTAAGTAATCGCCAACAAATGTTGAATTTGAAGATAGAATTGCATACATTGGATGAAATGCAGTATATAAATAAATACAGTATGCTGCTGTTTCAGGACTGCTGGTACGATCTGCTGCCAATTCTTGAAACATTAAATTCTACAACTCCTCTACTAGATAACAATGCAGGCTTGAGTTTTGTTGGAGAACAGGGGTTGGTGTGGCTATTGAAATCAACAGAATCAAGAATCCAGTCACTACTTTGGATTGGAAATGTGCCGGTCAGTTTCATTTTATCTTACTTTATTTATTATTTTATATTTACTACTGTTAAAATTGAGAGAATTAAGATGTACTGCTACACAAACATCAAACACGCACACTCTACAAACAAGAACACAAATACCAGTTATGTGGTCAAGGACTTTTGGATTCCAGTTTCTTTTCATTAAATCCTTTCCAAGTCTCATTTCAGACCATGTCCTTGTTCTTGCCATTAAAATATCTATTTAGATACAATTGAACTTACTTTAAATGTTTTTAAACAGTGCTTCTTTTACTGGCTAATATCAACATATGGGCTCCGGTCTATATGATAGTTTGAAAGTTGATAAAGATCAACATCAAAATTAGATAATTATAAATCAGTACAAATTTTGTAGTTGTGAAACTATGTCCCTGTCCCCTTCTTCATTAATAAGCAAAGTATAATAGATTTAGACTGTTTATCAAGTTGGTGCTTTTTGGTATTTAATAGGACTTAACCAGAGAAGAAAGTTGTGGTATTTCCTTGAGATTTTATTTCCATTATCTCCAATAGCTTCAGATTTCAAAGAACAGTTTTGGTGCTAATTATCAGATTTTGACTTTTATGAAAATCCCACACCACATGTCCTGATTTTATAACCAGTCACGTGTAGAATCTGAAATGTGATTTTATCAAGATAAGCTCACACTTTGGTGTGTGGAATTTCTCAAAAACAAACACAATTTGCACTTGGTTTTGCTTGAAAAAATAAAATGCTTGGCTGTGATCAGATGAAAAATGTTTTACTCAAGTACTGGATTTTCTCTGAAAAGCTTCTGTGATTGGAGCCAAGTGGTCGTGAATAGCATCTTGTTCTGTGCAAGTGCCTTGGAGCTTCTTATTTAATTGGTGTACTTTAGAAGGTTTCTGGATTTTTTTTACTTAAAATGATTTTATTTTTCTTTAGAAGTTCAAGCATTCATTCTAACATTTTCTACTCATTTGAATCAAGAGCAATGTTTTTAAATACCAATAACAAGAAGAAAAGAAGATTCTTAAGTGACTAAGTCAAAGAACTGATTACACTGTTGTCTAATGCAGTTATTTCCTTGATGTAGCCAGAGACAGACCTATATTTGAGTTCCAGCCCTATCACCTGTCAACTTTTACTTTGAGAAAGCTACATAACTTTTCTATTTCCAAGCTTCCTCATCTGGTAAACACCACCAATCACTTATCAAATTGTTTTGAAGATGAAGTGTGAAGTGGTATTTAGAGCCTCTGTGTTAAGTACATAGGATGGTGGATGCTCATGTGCTTGCAATGGCATTTCAAATCCACAGAAAAGTAATACAAAACCAATCTCATCAGTATACTTGAGTTACTTAGATTTTAAGTTTTTATATGTGAAATTGTGGAAACCGTTTGTGCCAGTATTGCCTTCCATCAACCTTATCAAAAATTCTTGATTGTGTAAGGCATTAAAATAATTCTAAGGATTAGTCCCCATGACTGAACAGACCCATTGGTCCAATAAGAGAAGAATATAAGAAAATGTTCCTGCTAGAAAGGGACATGCATTAGAGATTTGTTTTGTAATTTATAAGCTACACAAGATATCCCTAGGGGCCCTTGGGGACAGTATAAAAGAAAAGGAAGTATAGAGTGTGGTCTGGTTTTCTGTCAATGGGGTTGGATTGAGAGCCACTTCTACCTCTTCTCGTTGTAAATTTTTCAGCAGGTCAATTAACCTCCTGAAGATGAATAGCAGCATTTATCTCAAACAGTTATTTTCAGAATCAAGAGAGATAATACACCAAAGTCTTAGCAAGGTCCTGGCACATGATAAACGTTCCAGAGCTGATTTGGCTTAGCTCTCAACAAGATCATCAGTTCTTTTTTTCTTCACAGGACTCCTGCTTAGAGGCATCTACCTACTTTCCTGGAAGGACAAACAGAAAATACAGTTTTGATTTTAAGGTTTCTCTTTCTACCCAAGAGCTTTGTCATTTTACAGTAGTCTTGTTCTAAAGCTCTCGTGCTTCCATAGAGATCCAACTTCATTTTGAAGGGAGTCATTGATCTTAATTCACCAAATTACTTGAACATTATAATCAACTTCTAATTCCTTTGTCTTGGAAATCCTGTAGCAATGAGAATACAAGTGGCCTTAGGCCTTTGGATTTTATCACTAATGACCTTTTCAAGAGTCCTTGTTAAAACTTTATCTTTATGAGATTCATCAAGGTGAATAATATTGCTAGTTCTATAAGACTGTCTCACCCTATAAATGATTTATAGCAAACAGGGGCTATTTTATTAAAAGGTTCTTGTTATACAGAGACTCTTGTGCACTCAAAGAGCTATGGGTTACTATTTATATATTAGAAGAAATAAATGTTTGTTCATGAGAAATAAAGAAACATGGGAAGCTTATCAATTAGTTGGATAGTGCCATTTTTCCCTTATATTCCCCTTCTTTTGTTTCTTTAATCTAGTCATTTTCACTTGTTCATTCAATGAATACTTCCTGCAGGTTATAGTGTCGTAGGCCCACTAGAAAGATGAATAAGACTACCATGGGCCCCCTGCCCTCAAAGAGCTGTTAATGGTGCTCAAAGTGGGCTTCACATTACAATCACTAGGAGTTTAAGAGGACTCACACCCAATCATTATATCAGAGTATGAATGAAGACCCTGACTAAGACTTTGGAAGATCTGGTCAGTGGGTTGGCATGTAGTGATTGCCAAGTAAAGCATAGAAAATGAATGTTAGGAAAGCAAGAATCTGACCTCAGGCCGTTTTTCTCACTTTCAAACACTGTTACTTAAAATAAAACTAGATTTCACTTAACAAGGTATCTATTCAGATTACCAAGTGCGATCCTTTTCCAAATTTATAATAAGAGTAGGAAATTAAAAGGAGATTTCTGAAGAACTTGTGTATCATTTCAAATACAAACTGTGATTTGAAAATCTGCTTAATGTAGTCTTCACATTAATTTTTCAAAGCAGGCCAAAAGAAGCCTCAAATGTCTTGAACTACAGTTGCCAATTCTTTTATTTTTCTTCCTTTGCTGCATTTTACTTGTAGAATAGTTCATATATCATAATGTCATTGATTAGTTGCTAAAGGTTGGGAACAGATACTTCCCATTTACTTGGTTTTTTATGTATAGTCTGCCAAATCTATTGATTAATGTATCATGTGTCCTCAATGTCATCACATTGTTGCTACAAAGATAGGATGCCAGAGTGAAATAACATCATAGTAGTGTAAGTGTGGGGCTTTTGGAATTTATCAGTATCATTTTCATATGTACATTTCCTGAAACCTATTTAAAATTGTATCTGGATAAAGTTATGAGTTGTGATGCTTTTAATCTGCAGTCATTTGATTGCATGTTTAGAAGGATGGATGCATGAAAAGTCATCTAATGGTCTATTAGTACACTGATTTGTTGGATTTATTAATATGGAATGAAATGTGTGTTGTAAGGAACTACTGAAACTTATTTCTCTGGCTATAATTCAAGAATTCTTACATGATTGAAAAGAATTATTTTTCCCGGAGAATAAAGCTTAATAGTAATCATATGTTCATTCTGGAAGTTTAAGAATAGTAATGATAGCATTGGAAATGATATTCAAGTGTTTTTCTTATATTCAGCTTAGTGCAGAGCCACAGTAATGTCCAGAACATATAGACGAACAAATGTTGCCTTTATGTGTCTTTTCATTCAAACTTGTCCTGAAGTCTGAGTGCCAATTCTAGAAACCAGAATGGAGTTCCACAGAGAAGTCCAAAAAAGTCATAGTAGCACTCACTCACTGTTGTAGCAACCTGAATCTAAGAATAGGAATGCTCATCTTACAGCTCCATGGAACTGTACCAGAAGTTGTCCTCAGTTGTATAACAAACAGGATTATCTAAAAAAGCATTTTGCTTCTGTGACATACTCAAATTTGTGATTTTTATATGACTGAAGAATATTTTTAATGTATTTTAAAATATTTTACCATAGTCAATGGGATGCAAATCCATAAGCTATCTTCCATCCATTATAACTGAAGGAATGAAAAGAAAGATATATGCTTGATAATACAGAGGCAGGTAGGTTTTAGAAAATAAGTCACAGAGAACAGGGGACAAAATATCTGTGTTGGAAACTTGCAAAGAAGAATGAATTAAGTCCCTCAATTCTACCTACTTAAATATCTTTATTTAGTCTGTCTTCTTCTATGGCATATTTTTAATTTTTTTATACCTTTTATAATTTCTGAATCCAATCTAAATCAATCTTGCTTTTTATACTCTGCTTCCAGAATGACCTCTCAGGGTAAAAAGCCTAAATACTTTAGGGATGTCTTTAGGTTCCTTTGGACCTGGCTCTGATGACCTTTACAGATTCAATTGCTGCTGGCCTTTAGACTATGCACTCTTATTTGGATGTTCTCAACATTGATTATCTTCCCTGCCTCCAGCTCCTTGCTAAATCCCCAGCATTAGTTAATATGACTAAAACTTTTGGACTTGGCTTTGACATAGATTCCTCCAGGAGGTGTTCCTGGGAGTTCTCATCCCCAGCTCTGAGAGCTCTATACAAACCTTACTGTTTCAGTAAAGGAAATTTTAATAATCTGCCAACTGGTATGTCTCACTTGACTAGATTTAATCTCTTGGAGACTGGGGTTGTGTTTTTATCTTTTGTATTACCAGGGACTGACATAGTGCTTGACATCTATTAATCACCTAAAACTTATTGATAGAATGAATGAGCAGATGAATGAATAAATAAATGATTAAAAAGTGACTAAAGGAACCAGACAGGAATAGGAATATTCTGAAAATCAAAAAAGAAATAAAACATGAGATTACTTTCCAAATTTTAAGTTTTTTAATTTCTTAGTTTAGGATTTCTTAATATGTTTTGTTCTGTCATGTCAATTTCAATCCTTTTGCCTTGTTTCAAGCTACCCTGTAGAACGTAGAACTTATATAATAACAATGATATATACATATATCATATCTAATATATCACAATAATAATTGCATTGATATATCACAAACATAGATAATGATAAAAATTGCATTGATTTTATTGATATCTTCTGAAATAGTTTTTATATTTCTATTAATATTCTAAGACTTTTGCTAGTTATTAGTGCAGAAGTATAATGCTCATGCCGCTAGAGAGACAATTACTTCCAAATTAAAAAATTTTAACATGTGAATAGATAAAAATGATAAAATAAAATAAAATAATTAAAAACAAAACACAATTTTTCTAAGAAACTTGTATGCCATAATATTAGTTTGGAGTTTGGGGGTGATCCAGAGAAAAGTCACAAACTATCATTAGTTTGACTGAAGAAGAGGAAATCAATATCTGTCATTTTATCCAATCTTGTAAGAATCCTACAATGTCTATTAATCAAATTTTGCTTACATGAAGTTAATGTAGAATCAGTTGCTTGAAAGATCATTAAATTATTACTGGTTAAATTATATTGTGAGGCCAAAAGGTTGCAAAAAGGTTGATGAGGGAGCTAACATGTTGGAAAGAATTCTTAGACTGTATATCACAATCTTATCTTCCTGGGCATCAAAGACACTCCTTAAAAAATAGGACTCTTGCAAGGCTAGTATTGAGAAAGATCCTAGTTAGAAGGACATTCAACAAATCCATTTATTAGAAGTGGCACAATTTGAATATTTTTATGTTGTATTATGAAAATTTTTCAAGTGGCAGATTAGTGTAGTTGGTTGATTTATGGTCCTGGATTCTATCCTTACAGGGTCAATTCGCTTAGCTCTGTGATATTTTCCACGTCCTGAGCCAGACAAATCAAAAAGGATGGACTTAATGTACATGTTGACGATAGACTCAGGCTCAAATGAACATTGTTTTCACTTCCGTTTGCTGTTGAACTAGTAAGTAAGCAGTAAAAAGTACAAGAAGCCAGGCATACATGTTCATGCCTATAGTAAGGATAGGGTTTGAGGCTAGCCTGGCAGATAATTCATGAGATTCCTCCCAACTAATAGCTGGATTTGGTAACATGAGCCAGTCATCCCAAGGTATGTAGGAGGCTGAGATTGGGAGGATCACAGTTCCAGGCAAAAAAGTTTGTGAGACCGCATCTCAATGGACAAAAGCTGGGAATGGTGGCACACATCTGTCATCTCAGCTATGGCAGAAGACTAAAATAGGAGGATGGTGATCTAGGCTGCTATGGGCAAAAAGTGAGTTTATGTTTATCTCTAACATAAACAAAGTAAAATGTGTGGCTCAAGTGATAGAGCTCCTCTCCCACAAGTGGAAGCCCTGAGTTCAAAACTCAGCATCACCAAAAAATTTTATATTTGTATATGTATACACACACACATATACATATATATAACAAAAATAGATAGAGGGGAAGATAAGTGTGGACAGAGCTTTTCAAAGGCTTTCTAGTTCCTTTTAGAAGAGCATTGAAAACTCAGGGATCAGTACATTTGGCACAAACAGGTTAATTCACCATGAAGCTTGGGATGAAAGATGTCTGACTTCCCTTCCTATAGGCTGGGGTTATAGACCTCAAGTTATTACTCTATAAGAAAATTCTTACTCCACTGAAGTTATACAATTTCAGAGTTAAATTCTCCCTATGTTACCAGGCCTGAGGTGTGCTTGACCATGGGTACACACCTGCCCACATATTTCATTACTGCATTTTAGTTTTCAAAACTTCACAGGCTAGTGGATAGGACAGATAAGCAGAAATAACTTCATTTTCTGAAATAAAACAAGCCACAAGAAACCGTAACTATACTTATACTTTCATTTTGTTTTGGCCACCTCATATCTTTACTTCCCAATTTTTATTTGGCAATTTGCTCTTCCCAAATGCACCCCTGGCTCTGTAGTGATGGCTGTAGTAAGCAGCCTAAGACCCAGTTTGGTCAATGGCACATCAAGATTGAATGGCGGAACTTTGTAGTAACATCTCACCCATTTATTCTTACTGGCCAATTTGCCACCAAGATGACAATGACCTTTTTTTCAGAATGAAGCCCAAATATTGGGAAAAAAGTCCAATGTTGGAGGCAGAAAAGTAGTATCTTGATGCCATCATTTGAATCTTTATCCAGCAACAGTCCTCTTATGCTTGCATTTACTTTAGCTGTTCCATCCTACTGGATTAAGGAAATCTGGATTGTTTTTGATTATTGAACCTTGTAGAGTCCAGTAAATGGCACAGCATGCTTACTTGAAGGAGAATCGGTGGTGGGTCTGATTCATATACAAAAGATTTGTATGTGTGCACTAGGTAATTGCCATATTACCTATGACCTTCTTCATGTCCTTTCATCTAAGGCAGTAATTGTACACTCCCATCAACCGTATTCATCTATGTGGATTTCCCAAGTATACATGTTTCATAGTCTTTGTGACTTACGAGTCTTTCTTAGAATCACAAAGCCTGTTGCTGGCAAGCTTTCAGAGTTTCAGGTGGCTCTACCTCCTGTTAGTCTTGATGTGGCCAGTGGTCAAGGCCTCCAATACCCTTACTGCAGCAGCAGCAGCACAAGAGCTAGTGTGTGGAAATCCCAGCAATCATATTCTGTGAGAGTCAGAGATGATCCAAGTCATCTGAACAGTGATCCAGTGCATCTGTCTCTTATGCTGCATACAATTTGTGAGGAGTATCCCTCCAGTTTTCCTATAAAACTAACATCAGTGTTTACCTATAAACAGACACAGAAGTCACTGCTGACTGTACGCTGCTTTGTATACAATCCTATTATATAAAGAGCTCAAGCAGCATGTCCGTCTGCTTAGATGTGTGTGTTCTCCTTCTCCAGCTGCCAACCACCTAAATTATTCAGCAAGCCCTGATCATGCCAAGTTTTTAGTCAACAATGGAGATCCTGCCAAAGAGCTAATAATGTTAAAAAAAAAAAAGCAATGTTTGTGACAATTAACAGAGCCTGCAGCCTGCAACACGCATTGGACTCATTTGTAAAGGAAAATTTAAATGATATGCTTCATTATAAATGGTCCCATGCACCACATTGCTAATCAACCAAAGCAGCTTCTTTATCTCCCTCACTGCCCCCACCTTCTTCCTTTCTGATAAACTCAAGTGGCAGCATGGTGTCAAGGCTTTTGGCCACTGCTTGCTACAGTTATAAACCTAGTGTGGTTATCTATCAGCATTATAATCAGCTTAGATCAAATTGAATAATTAGTTCAAACACGGATGAATAGAGCACCAGCCTCTTATCTTGTCTATTAATAATCACAAGTATAACTTCACAGCCAAATCAAGAGGTATGTTACTGTTCCCCAGAGAGCCTGTTTGGGTAAAACCCCTTGTGACTGCACCAATCTAAGTAGTGCAGATGGGACAGTGAGCCCATAATGATGGGTTGACAGCTGCCAAGCCCAGTGATCCCTCCCCCTACTCTTGGCAGACAGAGAGAAAGAGTTTGATTCAGAAAGAGGGGCTGAGTCTCCATGCTAAATAACTATTATTTCTCAAATAATACTGGTGTGAGATAAAGATAGAAGGAAAAGGAGGAAGAAGACAGAAGTCTTGTTGAATCTCCAAATTCCACACTCAAGAGAGTGGAGTTCCACAGTCCTGCTCAGCCAGAAGACATGGCTTTTGTTACTGCTCATGAGCAGTGAGCACATGTGTGCCTTGTCCCTTCACTTAGAGCAATTGCTCCTGCAAAGACCTGTCACATAACCAGATTCTTCAGGCCAGAGTGACATCTGGTGTATAGAAGTGATCCACCTATATATTTGTCTTTAACACAAAGGACCAACTTTGGTTATAAGAAATAACACAATAATATTTTTAGTACTTTTAAACTTTTAAAACAAGTTGTCATGTACAGTCTAGTATCCCTTCTTAACCTTTGCTTTAATTTGTATGTCAATCTGTTCAAAGTGGTGGGTCTTTACCCCTCAAAAATTATGCTTATAAGTAAATTTACACAACAGGTTGTATAAGAATTTGAGGGGATTCACCACCTCCCTAGAGACCTTTCTCAATTCTTAAGGTTTTTATAATGCCCCAGCTTACAAATACCTGGTTGAAGAATAAAGTAAAGGATAGAGACTTCATGAAGGAAAGTAGAGTTACTAGCTGTGAAATAAACTAGATCTTAAATATTCATCTGTAATTTGAGTTCTGGAGATTGGGAAGATATGTTCCATTGGAATTTGATGGAATTTCATTTATTCATTCATAAATCTTTTATTACTGCTTCTTCCTCCAAGTTCTTATATTGCATCTAAAACCCTCTGCTATGTTCTGGAAACACAGAGCTGGAAAGTCTTGTCCTCAAGGGCCTCAGTCCTGCAGCATTCAGCATTATGTTAGGGAACGTCTACGACATATCATGTAATCATACTGGTCGTATGCACTTATTTTGCCACATGGGAAGGAAGCTGTTTCCTTGGTGGTAAAGGGAGACAGGGAGGGAGAGGAGAGAGAGAGAGAGAGGAGAGGGAGAGAGAGACACACAGAGAGAGAGAGAGACAGAAAAGCAGATGTTACCATGTAGAGATACCCAAAAAAGGCTCATATGTGAACTGTACTTTCAGATGTAAACAGAAATTTTCTCAAGCAAACCAAGGACATTTCACACAGAGGGAGCTTGAAGACAGCATAAAGATGTGGAAAAGTGACATAGCATAATGTTCTCAAGGAACTATGGGAACACAATATTGTCAGTGCAGTGGAGAGAGATAACCAACGGTCGGATTGGGTGGAATAACTAGCATTGCAAAAGATCCTGTATGCCTTGCTATCCTGGCTGGCCACCGAAGGCTACTGCAGAATTTGACACACAAGAATGACAAGTAAGTTTTTCTTACAAAGATGACGTTGAAGCTCTGTGAAGAGAATGTACCTGGAGGAATGCAATTCAGCACACAATAGAGACATGTGCACAGCCATGTTAATATTGCAGCACTATTCACAACAACCAAGTTATGGAATCAGCCTAGGAGCCAATTAACAGATGAATGGATAAAGAAAATGTGGTACATATGCACTATGGAGTATTATTCAGCCATAAAGAACAATGAAATTTTGTCGTTTGCAGGGAAATGGATGGAACTAGAGATCATGATGTTAAGTGAACTAAGCCAGACTCAGAAAGACAAATACCATGTGTTCTGTATCATATGCAGAAACTAGGTCTGGAGGAAAAAATGGATGATCATAGTGGGAGTGAGAGGGCAGTGGGAGGTAAGAAGGAGGAAAAGAGAAAGCAAAGCAATGAGAATATGATGACGTAGGTTGTATGCATATATGAAAATGTCATCATGAAACACATCAAAAATTGCACAGAAGATTTTTACAAAGATGTGGGGGAAGGAGAATAAGTTAACAGTGGGGGTGAATATGATCAAAGTATATTATATACATGTGTGGAAATATCACAATGAAATTCTCTACATTGCAAATTAACATACACAAATAAAAATGTGAAAAAATTTACAAAAGAACTTATTGCTTTAGGATACCCCAAAGAAGTCTATTTAACCCCAATAAATCCAAACAGAGTACAAAATCTATGGACCCTAAGGCAGTTTTTGTGAAGCAAAAGGGTATAGTATGCAAAGAAGATGGTGATTGGAGTGGGAAGATGGAAGTGATTGATGGTTTTAGCAGAGATTAAACTGGTTTAAGTGAGTTGATTTTTAAAAAGTGAAGGTGGGAGAGTAATTACAAATGGGAAAAATGACATTATGTTCTAATGTGGGTGAAATGAGCCAGTAGGAAGGTAAAAATGATGAAGGAAAGAAAAAAAGTATTTCTATAGGAGAAAAAAATCCTTGAATGGAAGGGACAGGGCTAGAATCCAGTGTAGAAATAATCTCAGATGCAATTGTTCATTCTTTGTAGCTATGGGGGAAAAAAATCCTGTCTGGAATTGTAGTTGATGAAAATGAGAGAAGCAGGCAGTCTGGGACAAGAAGATGGCCCCAAACCTAGAAGTGACTCAAAAAATCTCTTGCTAACCACTCAAACTCCCATAGAATCTACCATAGACTCCCAGGCCCTCCCCAGCCCAGAAGAGTCATTATCAGTTGCTAGGATTACACTTTCACTGGGAACTTAAAGACATTGTTCCATCCCTTTCCAGATTGAAGTTTATTGTGGAGATATTTGAGACTAACTTGAATTTCTCCCCCATAGATGATTTGCTCCTTTTGTTTAGATCTTTTTAAGATTCTTTATTTGTATGTGAAGTCCAGTAACTACTAGGTTACGAATATTTGTGTTATTTTTTCCCCTTTTGGAGCCTACTGTGCTTTTTCTATCTCAAGGTTCAAGTCCTTCTTATCTGGACAGATTTCTTTTTATTAAATCTTTGAAATCTTTTTCTACTTCAGATTTCATTTTAGAAACACCAATTATATGAACATTAAATCATTGTCACATTTAATTATCTATAATTATGTCTTTAATAATTCTTGAATCTTGGTTTATTTATTTTTGTTCAATTTATTCCTAACTTCCACATGCCTAACTGCATTATCAGCTAGGCTTCTTTTCTTTTTTGTTACTTACAATGCTTTTAGCTGTCCCTTTCATTTCCTACCCTAGCTTTTATTCCATTGTATCCTTCATGTTTCATCTTACTCTACCTTTCCTGAGCTCCTCTACTGAGTCTATGGCAATACACTTGGTCAGTGCTATAGTTTGGATGTTGGAGATTTCCCCAGAACTCATCTGTTAAAGACTTGGTCTCAGGTTTTGCTATTGAGAGGTGATAGAAACTTTGGGAAGCAAGGTCTAGTGGAAGGAAGTTAGGTCATTGGGAATATGACCTTGAAAAGGATTGTGGGATCCCTGATCCTCCTAACTCTCTGTTGCTTCCAGACCGTGAGGTAAGTAAGTTGTTCTGCCAAATGTTCCTGCCATGATGTGTTGCCTCACCACAACTCCAAAACAACTAGGTCCACTCAATCATGGACCGAAATTTTCAAATGTTCAAGCTGAAATAAACCTTTTTTATTTATGAGTTAATTGTCTCAGGTATTTCATTATATTGACAGAAAACTAATACAGTAAAGATTTTATGTACTCATTAGCAATGCTTTCCTAGAACCTGACCCCACCAATCATTTATCTGCTACTTATTTATCCTTTTACTTGTAATATTTTTATACATAATCAGTAAATTTAGGTACTTACTCTTTTTTTGGCGTCACTCAGGCTTGAAATCAGGGCTTTGCACCTGATATGAGGTGCTCTACCACTTGAACCACGCTCCCAACCCTTATTTTTTTTATAATTAAAATAATTTTATTAGTACATAATAATTGTATAGGGTGGTTCTGTTGTGACATTTGCATACATGTGTACAATGTACCCTGGTTTGGTTCAGTCCTTCATTATTCTCTCTCTTCCTCTCCTTCTTCTTAAAATGGCTTTAACAGGTTTCAATGTTCCATATTCATTCATGTGAAAAAAATACATTAACTATATTTACCCTCCTTTTTCCTCTCCATTTTTCCTCATCCTCCAGTATCCTCCCCTTAACATGACCTGGTCTACATTTCTGTTCTCCGTTGTTTAAGTGTCTGTTCATTGTTCAGGGGGGTGGTTTCCCTTAGTATTTTACTTGTATGTATATTGTACTTCAATAAATCCTTCTATTACTTTTCCTTATCCTTTTCCCCTACCCTGTATTGTTCAACAGTTTTTAGTGTGTTTCATTGTGTCTTGTTTTTAGACAGGTATGATCTATTTCAAAATTATTCACTTTCTATCATTCTCTTCTTCCTTAATCTCTTCTAACAGTCCCACTTTTAGGAACATATTCTCTCTCTCTCTCTCTCTCTCTCTCTCTCTCTCTCTCTCTGCCTCCACACACACACACACACACACACACACACACACACAGAGGTATATATGCTAAAGCTTGTATTTATACTTGGTTCTCCCCTCCACATATGAGAGAAAACATACAAGCTTTGTTTTTTTGAACCTGGCTTACATCACTTAACATGCTGTTTTTCAGTTCTATCCATTTACCTGCAAATGACAAAATTTTATTTTTCTTTATGATTGTATATATATACCCACATACTATGTATATATTGTGTATACATATATATAATGGAATATTATATATTATATATACGTATCTTAATACAGTTGTCAGTTGTAGTGCACTTGGGCTGTCTCCATAACTTGGCTATTGTGAATAAGGCTTCAATAAACATGGAGTGAAACAAAATATATGCTTAGGATATACGTCTAGGAGTGGTATTCCAGCACTCATTTTTAATTTGAAGATTTTCTTCTAAATCTTTTGTTTTATCAGAACCTAATTTAGGGAAGATACTAAGGAAATGTTCTAGACTTGTATTTTTGTCCCATGCTGAAGATTCTTGTGAGAGAGAGAGAGAGAGAGAGAGAGAGAGAGAGAGTGTGTGTGTGTGTGTGTGTGTGTGTGTTAGATTTGGAGGTTGCTTTACTATTCCCAGCCAACAAACATAAGAAGCAGTAGGGGTGCTCGCAAGTTAGAATCACTGTTCTCTATGATGCCTCATGCAAAGACTACTTTCTAGGAAAAAAATGAGTATACATTTCCTTATTCATCCCGTTGCCTGCTGCTTTACATATCACAGGGTCTTAGCAAGATACCAGTTCCAATCCATGCATTCAAGATCATTGTTCCAATAAGTACTTTAGCTTCATCGTTTTGATCTTCAGAGTACATTGACTATTTTTGGACAACTGGGCTCCCATTTCATTGTGTGAGATTTGCAGTTGCACATGCCTTTCTGTACCTGTACTTACTTAACTTTTATCTTTCTAATTTATTATGTGTGGGGGCAATACAACACTTAACTTTGTTTATGATGACGTTCATGTTTCCACTCTCACTCCCAGAGAACCGTAACAACCTCAGCCCTTATTTTTAACCTAAAAATTGTTTTGCAATACAAATAAAGCAAGTTCTTTATATGTGCAGAAGTTTACAAGAGAAAAATAAGGCAAAATCATATTTCCTCTGACATCCTCAAACCACATGTCAGAAAGCATTTCTTAATATTTGTTTCTTATAAGAGACATTTATACTTAAATTGAAATCTCAGTTGCTGGTATCACAGAAAACTGATGGAAGAGAGATTTGGGTCATGGCTCTTTCAATTTTTCTAAGTCAACATTTGGCAGGGACTACTAATTATATTCATTCATCCATCAGACGTATTGGTCAAGATTCTTTTTTGCTGAGATTGAAACCCAAATTAACATACATGAGCAAAAATGAAGGATTTGTTGTTTCACATGACTAGATTTTTGGAAGACAAGGAGTAGAGCTGGCTTTGTGGAGAATGGAACTGGGAACATCTGTGCCACCAGGCTTTCTTTTGCTTCATCTCTCACCTTTCATCCTTTCTATGTCAGTTTCAATTGCTTGGCCTGGCTCAAACTCTACAGGGGATTCAGTGATTGGTAGCTCCAAACTCGTATCTTATAGTATCTTGAAAATCAAAGAAAAGACATTTTTTTCTCTGTCAGTGCCAGTGTGAAAAATCCAGTTGAATTGCTATTGGTATCTGTCCCTTAGAGTTCTCATGGTGGCCAAGATTTGTCTTGTCTTTGCATCCAACTCATGTCCAAGAGAAGCAGTATCAACTATTGGAAGGAGGTACAGAGAGAAAGGCCTGGGAAAGCCACAACAATAGCCATTGCACAAATCTAATTGTGGTTGTAAGGCGGTGTAAAGATGTTCTTCATGTTCCTTTCCAAGAGCCATGTGGTGTCACTTGTAAAATATTATAGCTAAGCTTTCTCTGCATATATACATGAACACTTGCAGAAGCATGCTTTATGGTTATCTCACACCAATGTGATGTAGCAATTTTATTTTGAGCTGATAGAAAAAGCATAAACATGTAAATATATAGTCATTCCACTACTTCTCCATTCTTTTTAGAAAACCATTTAGTCAGGGGAATTTTGTCTGAACTGACCATTAGTTAAATGACACATTAGTTAAATTACAGAAGAGATCCATCTGTGAAATGGTTCCTTAGTCTCTAGAATTTTAGAGAAGTATACTACTCAGCATATAAACTTTATTTATTTTATTTTAATAGATAAGAATTAAATAGAAATAAATGATTATACCACTGGGGTTTGGGTGAGGGAAGGAAAAAGAACAATTAATCCAAAAATCCATACTGTTTAACTATCCAAGATAATCGCATTTAACTAACAACTTATGAAGTATCTTCATTTTTCTTATTACCAAGGCAAAGGGTGATGAATAGAATTTATAAACCATTTTATTTAATGTCTTTAACTACATTTCCAAAGTGTTGGCACTTGTATGAAATACTCTAAAAGAGGTCAAGACACCTGTTAGCTCTCAGAAGAAATGATTTTGAATTTTACTTTATTTTTAACTATTATTCCTTTGAAAATCAGTATAACTTCTTCCCAGTCAGTTATGGAGTAGCATCATTCTATTTGTAAGGGTAATGGAAGTCTCAAAATGTCTACTTTCAGAGAAAAGCATCTGGAAAGAAGTAAAGTGAGCAATGTTTTCTTATTCTTTTGTGAATTTTATAGAGATAGTAACTTGGCACAGATCCATGTTTCTAACATCTTACCCCTAAGGAGCTAGTTAGTGTAAAAAAAGAGAAAAAGGAAAAGAAAAAAAACCCACTTGGGCAAATGCAAGCACCAATTCCCTCTCTGAAAAACAAGAGAAGGGAAAAATAATCCATTTTTTATGGTATATTACCTACAAGTGCAGACATGACTTTGGTAATCATGCTTTTGTTGTGCACAGACTGTAAAATATTTATGGAGACAATGTGATTTGGGTCAAGACATTAAATAAAGTAAAAGTTGCTTTATTCAATATGTGATGAACAGTATCCATATTAAAAACCATTGGGAAAAGTGTTCAAATGAAAAAATATGCTTAAAACAAATTCATCTGTTCAATGTTCATAAATGTTTTAAGAAATGCAGACAAACAAGTCTTGAAATCCATATTTACTGTACACAGTTGAAACACTAATAGTATTTATTTAATCCAGAGAGGGAAGTGACTCAAAATTTGGCTTTTAATGATCAACAGGAAATACTTTTCCTGAGAAATTGCCGAAGTGTTTGTTGTCAACTAAGCTGCAATAGGGTTATCACTCTTCTCTTGGCAAATTGCTAATGCTATTAGACTAACATTGATTTACAAAGGAAAGGTTTCTTCCAGACCTGCAGAAAAATCTTAAGTTCTGATTCAAAAGTGCTGCTTAGATTGAAAAAATATGTGTGCAAGGACTGCAAAGCCATGTTTACTTGTGAGCGGGATATTGCTCAATGCCTATTTCACAGCAAATTAAGTAACAGATTCACTCAGGGATATTATCTAGTGCTGATTAGGGTCAAACTATGGGGGTCTTGTTCTGCTGGGCCATTCTCTAATGTGTGTTCAGAAAGAAAAAGAAAACCTTCATAATTTCAACAGAGAATTAAAGCACAGCTACCCAGTGTTACCATCTATGTGATATCTGCTCTCTTGAACCAACATTCTGGGTTAGCAGTAAAGTTTAAGGTCAAGTTGATTGTGATAGTTTACTCATTCACTTACTCACTCAATATTTGCTAATTATTTATAAATTCCTTCCTTTGAGAAGGAACAGTGATCCATTTCCACCAAAGCAAATGACAAGTGTCAATCCAAATTCAGCCTTAAGCATTATGCAAATCTGTGAATGCTTTGCTTTCTTGTTTATGTAAATAAATGAAAGATATGGGAAATCTTTCATGACTTGGTTTAGGTGACTTTGGATCAATCTTTAGAAAAAATAATAATAGCAATTGATATTTACTGGGTCCATACTGTTGACCAGGTACTATTCTAGGTGTTTCCTTTGCTATCAAAGTGCTTCAAATGATCATTGGCTCTTGAGTGAATCATAACATTTAGTGTAGTATAAGCTAGCATAGAAATCTTAGGGTCTTTTTTATTCTGTTCCTTATGGGTGCAAAATTTTGTAGGGTATTAAAAACAATTATAGGTAGTGTGCCTATTTGAGAGGTATGTTCATGGAAGACTAAGGTAAAATGAGGCCCAAAGAATATATGTAAAAATGGTTAAAATTGTTAGTGGTCAAAGGAAATCTAAGTGTTATTGCTCATAAGTATCTCTTTAGTGGTGCTTTTCCTCAGCATTCATATAACCCTCCAGACAATAAAATAGCAAATAAACTTAACACTATGAAAATAAGAGGTTGAAAATGAAGAGTCAAGAGACAGAAAACTTTTATACACACACAAAACATACATGCATATAAAACATATCTGGGGAAACTGGGGTTACCCAGTGGTAGAGCACTTGCTTTGTATGCCTGGCCCCAAGTGTGATCTCCAGCACCAGAAAAACAAACAAACAAAATGAACTGACCCACTCAAACCCATCTAATCTTAAACCCTTCACTTGCTTATGATTCTTCCAGGTTAACTAGAACAGAAAGAAAATAAAACAACCTAATAAGTTTAATTGGAGGGGGCAGCAATCTTTTCTTATGCAGACATTGGCATCCTATGGTTCTTACACCAAATCCTGCTCGTGTATAGTCTGTGAATTAATGGTGGTTTATGAATTTTTAAATGACTGGAAAAAATTAAAGGTATTGTTTCATGACATGTGAAATTATATAAAATTCGAAGTTTACTGCTCCTAAATGGAGTTTTATAGGAATACAGGCATAATCATTCATTTGTGTACTCTTTATGGCTGCTTTTATTGGACAAAAACAGAGGTAGGTAATTCTATTAGTGAAATGTTGGTCTGAGAAAACCTAAATTATTTACTATCTGGCCCTTCAGTACTATACTAAGTCCAACTAAGTGTTTGAAACCCCTCTTCAATAGGATACATCTGGTTGTCAAGAAAAATGAAGGGTCTGAAATTTTACCTTATTTGTGTGCCAACAAGTTCACCTGGTGCATCTTATGAATGCAGGTAGAAAACACATCAACTCCTGGGTCAGAAACAAAGGACAGCTTATTACTCACAACCTTAACACTATCCAGAGAATCAGCATTTCTGTGTTGGTTCTGCGAGCCACAGAGGATCAGATGATCTCTGCACACACAATGGGTTACATTTCAGGAAAGTTCAAGACACTAGAATGTTTCATAATTGGTAGCAAGCACACCTACATTTTGCTGCAGAGGATATTATCTGTATTCTGAGGACTTCTCTCACTGCAACCATCATTGAAAACAAAGCAACAATGGGAAATAAAGGTCTTACTTAAACAAGTGGTGAAGCCTAAGACTTATTTCCAATTATTTTCCAATGCTGATGATTTTTGTTACCTTCATTGATAAATCTACATAACCAAATAAATATTATGAAACTATTTAGGAAAATCGCTAGAAAAATCAAATTGTACTTGATAATTTCAACCATACAATATTTTTGCTTTTCCTATAAACATTTAAAAGTTATTTAGATAGGTAAATCAAAATGGGAACTGGATATAGAGTCAGGCTTCATAGCTCAAAATTAAATGCCTCACACTAGTAGGTAGTGGGCCTTACTGTTATCTTACAGTAAAGTTGTCTGTCTTCTCTGTGGTTTTATTTTCAGAATGGAATTTTTTTTCATTTATTCACATGTGCATACATTGGGTCATTTCTTCACCCTGCCCCACCCTCTACCCTCCCCCACCCTCTACCCCATCCTCTACCCTCCCCGCCCCCAGTTGCAGGTAGGTCCTGTTCTGCCCTTATCACTAATTTTGTTGAAGAAAAGACACAAGCATAATAAGGAAGACAAAGAGTTTTTGCTAGTTGAGTTAAGGATAGCTGTACAGAGAGATTCCTAACATTGCTTTCGTGTCCCCATGTGTTACGACCCAAGTTGATTCATCTCTAACTGATCTTTACACTGGTTCCTGATCCCCTTCTCATGTTAACCTCTGTCGCTTTAAGGTTTCTGTATTAGTTCCTCTGGAGTAGGGAAATCAAATGCTTTCATGTTTTGGGTTCTCTCCCTATTCCTATATCTCCCGTATGTGCTTTCCCCTTGTCATGTGATCCAAATGGAATTTTATTATTTGGCAGAATTTAGGATCCTTCCCCAAAATAAATGAAGATTGTGTTCATGCAATGTGTCTCCCTGTGGCTATTTTAAGTCTTATGGAAAAGTTTCAGTCCCTTATTTCCAAAGAAAGTCACTGTTAGCACTTTTTTCACCAGGAGTCTGTGAAAGAACTCAACTGTAATCACAGACTGAAACACATGAGTAGGACAGTCAGGCAGGCAAAGAGACTCAGCACTAGAATTCTTCAAATTATAGGAGCAATGCTTAAAAAACTACAAGTGTATTCCTTTGTGAACACATGCTTGCTTCCATTAGTTTCTGTCTTTAAAGGTCAAAAATCTTGAACTTATAGACAATATTAAGGACTTGACAGACAAAATATTGCTGGGAATCTAAGACCATTTACAGAAAATAACTTTCATTTCTGAAGGACGTTGAAAATAATTTAATAATTTAAAATATAATAGGATGTGACTTTGTTAAACAGGCAAGTGTTTTCTTCTTACTGTCCAGGGAGCAGTCATTTTTCTATAGGCCACTTAACCAGTATGGTTAGTGCTTCCTTCCCGTGGGCTGTCTCTAGATTCTAAAATACTATTTGGGATTTGTTTTTTTTGAATGAACACTGAGAAGGTATAACCCAAAACTATTACAACAGATAGATAGACAGCATACAGATAGATAATAGATAGATAGATAGATAGATAGGCATGTTCTTTCTTGACCAGCATCTTATCTGTCACTAATAGTTACTAAAAGTAAATAAAACAATTTATTAAATCAGGTTAATCTCAATCATGAGTAATGTGCTACCAAAAGCCCATCTTTTTAAAATGGATGCTTTATTTCACTTTTATTTATGTCTTTTTTAAAAATAAATTTTAAGAACTGAATTCCTCTGAAGTCAGATAATTGGTGATGCCAAAACATTTCCTTTCTGATCATTGTTACTATAAGAAAGGTAAGTTTTGAGATTCTTTCAATCTCAAAGCATTTTAAGATATGTTGAATTAAATTTTTGGTTCACTGTGGTGACAATGTTCTGAAGAGTTTTATACCATCAGTCTCATAAAATATGGCAGTAGGAAAGGCTTCTGATTAGTTCTTTGGCATGATAAGGGTGAAAGTGTGGTCTGGGACAGCAAAGATTCTAGTTGGGGTAGTTTTTTAATCTTGAAGTTGCAGAATGTCATTTGTCAATTCATTGTACATTCCCCTATGAGTTTTTTTTGAATTTGAATTTGTGGTAGTATTTTCCAGTTAAATATTTACTTCCTCCAACTCCTAGCAATCTTGCTCCTTTTTGACTGACAAATAACAGCCAACAACTTCATATATTTCACATTCCAAGAGATAGAGGTTATATTACCTGAGCTTGATGTCAGCATCTCTAACTTCTTACAGTTGTTTTATTTTATTTTGATATTGCTTTGGCTTAGGTTTAAGTATACATTGTTATCCAAGCCAAATGAAGATTAACATTGGTAGAGGAGACTACACTAGTAGATTCTGGTTTATGGGAGATTACCCCCTCCAAATGATCCCATCTTAGTATTAAAAGTTGTGTCATTAATTCCAATTTAAATGTGGCATAGTTTAATTTTCAGCTTTAGATTGTGAAGTCTAAGATAAGCAATGTTTTAAAAGAAACACCTGAAGTTTCCAGGATTTTCCTGTCCTTCTGGTCTTGATAGGGCTCATTTCTGCATATGGTGGACTGTTGGCTTTCAGATGAGGTGAAAGTGTGTTCATTATCTTCCTGCTAGTCTAGCATATTCTCCAGGATATGTCAAGGGTCCAAGAGAGAAAAAGAGGAAATGTGCCTTTTCAGGTCTCCCTCTGATTATTTTAAGTTTGCTATGGTGCCACTGGCCTATCAAAGCCACTTGACCAGGCTTGGAGTCAGTGAGAGTACAATCAAAGAGGATGAATATGGGAAGGCATGAAAACTGTGAGCTATATATTCAATCAATTTAACAAAAATATCTATATGTGAAAAGGTACTTCAAAGTGAAAATAATTACATATAAAATAATATGAATAATGTGACATCATTTTCAAAGCAAAGAAAACTATGAATCAACATGTCAATTGTGATAATCTCTTGTCAGTGGATGTAGGGTTGTTTGTATATGTGTATATTGTTCTGTACTTGAAATATTTTGGCATTGAGTTTTTAACAACTTTTTAATAAAGTGCTATTTCAAACTTCTAAGAGAAGTATTTGTTTTACACTGGAAGAATTCTTACTTCTTCCAGGAAACCCTAGAACCTGCTCAACCAAGACATTCCTTGTGAACCAAAAGAAGCCTCTGGTATGTCATCTTTTAATTTCAGGGAATTAAGAGGAAGAAAGACAAATTGAGTTCGTTTCTAACAATACTCTCATATGTCAATCTGTTTCCTGACTATGTCCTAGGTCCTCTATCTGTCAAATAAAGTTACCTGAGCATAGGCACTGCTTTGGAATGTCAGTTTCTTACTTCTTCCAGGAAACCCTAGAACCTGCTTAACCAAGACATTCCTTGTGAACCAAAAGAAACCTCCTGTATGCCATCTTTTACCTTTTATATCCCTTTGGCTAAATCACACGAGTTTCAAGTCTTGTTTCTTTCATATTTGAGTGTAATGGGGTTTTTCTTGGATGAATAAAATGTGCATGATATCAATATACAACTTCCCTCTATTAATCAATCTTTTCATTATCTAATTCTCAAGCTCCTCTGTACCTCACCGATTAGTTGTATGAAAGTGGGTAGAAGTCATGGGCTGGGAAGTTGGTCAGTATGGTTTTGGAAGAAAGAAGGTCTGCCTTTGAACTAATTGACCATTAGACAACTCATTTTGTCTCTGGAACCTCAGTATCCTTATTTGGAAGAAGGGGATAAAGAAATAAGAACACCATCTACAGGTAACTCAGAGAAACAAATATCATATCATATATAATAGGTTTTTTTTAACTATGCCGCATTCAAAATGCTTTGTCTTTTTTAGTTTTATCTATTACTTGAATTAAACATAGGCTTTTTTGTTGACCTATTTTAAAGTCCAGTATCCCAGAGAGAAATGTCATCTTGTGATGAATGTTCTCAAACAACAATGGAGTCTTTTTATAATCAGAAAAGGGAAACTTGCCATAGCACCTTGATTTCAAAAGGAGACTTGGGACTTGTGGAGTGGCTGAAGTGGTACCTGCCCAGCAAGCATGAGGCCCCGAGTTCAAACACTAGTACCACAAAAAAAAAAAAAAATTGTGGAGGAGAGTTTTGCAATCAAATCTGAAAGAAGCAAGACTTGAGACCCATGTGATTCTGCCAGAGGTGGGGAGCAGGTGCCCAGGTGGCTGACCTCCATTCTCTTGATCAAAAACTGAGAATGTTTGCAGGAGCAGATTCATTAGAAGAGGTCAATGAATTTTAAAACGTTTATGAAAACCTTGCTGTTAGTCAAGGTTGTCTTGCTTTGGGGTTAAAAAATGTAAATGTCAATAAGTTTAGCAACAAATAAATAATATTAATAAAGTAATTGCCAATAGGATTCTGATAAGATCACCCAATGCATTTTGTGGCTTGATCTATTCAAATAAAAATAGTCTTAAACGTTAGCATTAAATATATTTGAAGGCAGTTAAGTCAAACAAGGACATTGTATATTTTGACCTTGTTCTGGGTATAAAGGAAACTCCAGGAGCCCTGCAATTCCCCATCAGCTCAGATGAAATGATTGATTTCTTTTCAGTTGAAATGAAAGCTTGTTTTAATTATTTTTAAAATTGTTCAGACAATCATAACTTTCAAGCTATCAGAGAAAGCAGAACTGTGACAAGAAAAATAATATTTAATTTACTTTTTTCCTATTGTATGTTAAGTACATATGCTTTTGTTATCATGGGGCAAAAGGAAGGATAGGAGTAATACTGGTGATCAAACATGAGAACTGCTGATCTAAACTCAAATTAAACCATCTCATTGAAGTTGTAGGAGTGCTGACCTTTGGCAAAAATGAAATCTCCATGTCAGAATTTCAGTTTTGAAGAACCATTGCCTCAAGCGAACAGTAGCAACACATTTTTCCTGGCCACTTGCTACAGACAGGTTTCTTTTTGGCCCCCATTATTTACTAGCTCTGTGACCTGTCATGTATTTAATCTTTAAAAACTCAGTTTACATTTTTGCAAACTTTATGGCATTACCAAAATATACTTTATTAAGTATGCCAGGCATACAGGAAACATCATCTCCTTGAATTCTCACAACACTCCTATGAGTACTGAAATGGACAGAATAAAAAATAAACAATTCCTTCAAGATCACACAGCTGAGAAGTGACTAAATTGGATCTATTTTAATCTAAACACTGTGGTTCTTTTTTTGTGTGATTTGAACTCAGGACCTTGTGCTTGCCAGGCAAGCCCCTCCACCTCCTTCCCCTATAGTACTCATAACTACACCATATTGTTCATCGGGGCATGGAATAAAATAAACATTCCTCAAATGTTAGGTCTCCTGCCTTTATTTCTTCACATAAAATGCTGTTGACATGGGGGTGTAATAATACTTTCAATTTTTTTTTTGAGGAGAAGAGTATTAAAGAAAAGAAAGATACTTCCCAGAGGTCTCCATGGCTTCCTTCTACATTGAACACTTTGGGATATGGAAAGATACTAAAGAATAAAAGGAGGTCTTAGCAGGAGGTTTAAATTTGAAATTCTGGAGAAAGAGAGGTGTCTGAGGAGAACATCTAAGTAGTTCTTCTATGTGAACAACTCTATGCAAGCCCTACCCCCTTCCCATTTTAGGAGACTTAAAGCAAGATCTGCCTTATTGTCAGAGAGTAAGGATTTGAATTGCTGGGGTTTTTTTTTAATGAAATATTGTGCAGACATTTGGACATGCTATTTATGTCACCTTCACACCCCAGGAGAGGGTCACTGCTTGGGGTTAATATTCAGAAAGGACCGTGGGGAAGTAGAAATGCAGTGTGCAAGAGAATCAGGGGTCAAGCTCCTGTTTAATTGCTGAGGTTAAGTAGCACACTCCTTTGTAAATGGGGATAATATTATCTGTTTCAGAGATATTACGCTCAGGTGAGGTAACAATGCTTTATCAACTGCAACTTTTCCATGAAGCAAATTATGATATTATGCCACACCTAGGCATGCTAGGTCTAAAGCAATGCTACGGTGGGCGGGGGCTGTCTCACTTAGAGGTGCATTTGGATTTTCTCTTTCTTGCTTTCTATAAATTAGTCAGGGTTATATACTTCCACCTTATGTTGAGTCTTAGAAAGGCAAGAGTTTTGGGGAATTATACTTTAGGTATATGTCTTGATGATAAATCAGATGGTAATGAACCATATTTTCTGAACCAAAATTAAGGATATATGGTCAGATAATATAAAATATTTGAATTAAGGTATATCTGGAAAAATCTAGAATCCTTGGGCACCAGAACTATAAGCTAGTATTACCAAAAAGGACTCTAAAACCTCTTCATTTTCAAGGTCTTTGCTGGAGGGCAGAATTCCAAGTTCATGAAAAAGTGCACTACAGGCTTTCAATTTCCCCTTTTTCACCCAGGGGGACAAATAATTAATGCTTTCCTAGATCTAAAGAGGAGACTGGAGCCCAGAAATTCTATCAGTGCTTGCTTACTAGCAAAAGACATGGTTGTGCCATGCACCACTAAGGATTATAAAAGATTAGTGATGAAATTTGAGTTAATTAAAAATAATCAACTATAATAAGAAGAGAGTATCCAGAAAATTACCATATTGATCAAGTTGCTGTCTAAACAACTTGAAAAGTACAGAGCAAATTTTGGAGGCCCAATGCCAAGTATCTGAAGAAACTCATTAAATATTACTGTAAAAATGACACTGTTCAATGAATTGTTTTAATTATGATCATAAAAAAATTAACAAATAAATAATTGGTGAGGACATTTAAATATAAAAGTCTAGATAATTGTCAAAAACTTCAAACATAAAATGTAACATCATACTTTACAAAGTTAAGCTTGAATGTCAAAAGTTAATGGTTTTTAAAACTTGAAATAATATTTGACAATAAATAAGGCTATAAAGTGCTGTGGGATGCATGAGTGCTGACCTACATTTTGAAATAGACAATACTGTACTTTGGAAAGCAAATTCTCTTAAGTTAGGGGAACCACAGGGCATACTATACATTTGTTTAGTGGGAAACCTATAAATATGCATTTAGTGTCTTAGATAGTTATGTTTTGGTTTGGTTTAAATTTAGTTAAAAATCTCTGTAAGAGACTTCTCTGAAGTTACTTGATTTAAAACAGTCATCTATTGGAGAGACTTCTTTTATCACAGTGAATGGCTTTGGAAAAAAATGTTTATTATGTGAGCATTTCAAGGTCTTTAGATGAATCAGAAGTAGATTTGGTGAAATAGATTACCTGAGCTAGTTTCCAAAGTTGTCATAGCTTATTGGAGGACACAAACTAATCAAATTTAAAATGTTTCTATTGGTGTGAAAAATCATTCATGTACATTTCTTTTATTGAATCTCCTCATGCCCTTCTATTTCTGCAGAGGATTGTGATGCCTGCTTATCTCCTTTCTCAGGTATCTTCTGAACATTTTTGTCAGCTCTCTTGTTTCATTTTTGTGATTCATGTTCCCTTGTTCGATAACAATATACATGGGAAGGGGTGAATGAGAAAATCTGTACCTGTCCATGAGAGAAAGGCAGAATCTGGATTGGAGTATCATTTCTGCCAAAAGTTATAAGCAAACTTCTTCTTTGCCCAGCAGCTCAGAACTCACTCATAACCCATAAAGTGAAGATATCCATCATTCAGCAAGGCAGTGCCTGCACCAGAGAGAGGATGAGAGCCAGAAATTGCTATGCTGGCTGCAGAGCTCTAACAATAAACTCATAACTATAATGGGAGTTAGATGCCCAAAGGAGAAAAAGACAAATACAGGCCCAGGGCTCCTTAGCAAGCTATTTCAGAAATAGGATGAAGAGTGATACAAAAATTAGAACCCAATATCATGAACAGATAAACAGTCAATTCTCATTCTTTCTAAGTTGTCTAGGTGATTTGCAGAAGACTAGGGAATTACTTGATTCCCCTTTACTTTCAGAAATAGATGAAGTAATTAAAAATCTTCCCCAAGAGAAAGTTCTTGGCCCTGGCGGAGCTACAGGAGATTTCTATAAAACCTCTGGCTTAGCTCTTTCTGTACATTTACTTGATGAGCTCAGTCATGTGATGGGCTCAGGTGAATTTATCCCTGCCAGCCCCTACACCCAGATTATCTTAATTGCTAAAAAGGATAAAGATACAGGAAACTGTTCCACATCTAGGTTCAGGCCTCTGATTAAAGGAGATATCAACTTTTGGAAGGAATTCTCACAATTCTGATCATGACTTGGAGTCAGAGAGAGTGGAGTCAGGCTGTTTTGAGGGCATGAGTCATTGTTTGGGTGAGATGATTTTTGTTTTTTAAACCTGCACTCCAGCTCAATTAGAATCACAGGACTTTTATTGTTTTTCTCCACTAACGGACAGTTTTGTTTATGTATTTATTTATTTTTGGTACGGCACTGATCATTAGCAATGTATTGTAGGCTCAGCAATCTAAGATCTTCATTTATTTAATAATATGTTTTTGCTGATGTTCCAAGTAAGCAAGGTAACATGTGTTTCTCTAATTCTTCAGTGCCTTCTGGGTAAATCTAAATTTCTCTATTCTTCAATGCCTCAAATGATAAAGTAGGGAAGTTGACCTTATGTTGTGTCATTAGTCTATTATTAGTCAAAAGGAAAAGAGTATTAGAAAAGATAATTGAAAAATAATTTTTAATAGATATGCATAATCATTGCACATCAATTAAAAAGAACCAAAAATGGAAAAGATGTAAAATAGAAACCCAAGGCAACTTTCTTGGTAAATACAAAATACGTTTTGTCTAACACTATCTATATATTGAGGCAAAAACTTTTTTACATGTAATTTCCATTTAATTTCATTTTTTTCTCACACCATGCTCCTGCTAAGATTTTCTATAAATGCTTGACTTACTGGAGAGGAGTCTTCAGGTAGTGCCACCCCTAAGGGCCATTTCTCAGTGAAATTACACTATCTACCTGATGGAAACTATGTTAAACAATTCTGTACACATGGGCTCTCATCTACACCAGGTGGTCCACCACCCTAAGTGTAGGTCAATTGACC
The DNA here is from genome assembly GCF_047511655.1 of Castor canadensis. NCBI lineage: Eukaryota > Metazoa > Chordata > Mammalia > Rodentia > Castoridae > Castor > Castor canadensis. Next base: position 154,048,045 of record NC_133388.1, read on the forward strand.
AACGAATGGCAACAGTCAGGGACCTAAAGACTTTCAATAACCAGTAGTTATAAAGGAACCTGGTGTGAAAGGTTTATCCAGCAGGGATAGTGAGGAAATTTGAATTCAAGAAATTCAGAGGAAAAAGTGAAATGGTTATATTAGAAGCATAAAGTATATGGAGATGATCAAATAAAAGACTAGTTAATGCCAGACTAGACCTTAGAAATCATTAAATTCCAGCTGTTGATGGGATGAGGAAATAACCACATTGCTAGTTATGGTGAATGCTCAATGGCATTCCAACTCCTAAAACATATATAGATTTTTATGGGACCTGGTGAGAGTTTTTGTTTGTTTGCTTGTTTTTGTGTTTGGGTGCTACTGGAGTTTTGGTTCAGGGCCTTGTGCTGGGTAGGCAGACGATCTACCACATGAGACATATCTCCAACCCTTTTGGTTTAGGTTTAGGCTATTTTTCAGATAAGGTTTTGCTTTTTCCCAGACATCAGTCTCAGAGGACAAACCTCCTACCTATGGCCTTCCACATAGCTGAAACGACAGACATAGATTACCATGTAGGGCTATTGACTGAGATGGGGTCTTGCTAACTTTTGCTTGGACTGGTCTCAAACTGTAGGCAGCTGATCTCTGCCTCCCATGGCTCTTCCTTTACAGAACAATTAGTCTAGCAAATACTAAGACATGTTTTTAAAAAAAGAAAACACATACGAGTGTATGAAATTCAACTCATACTAACAAATTGAGAGTTATCTACTTTTACCGTAATTTATTAATTAATTAATTATTAATTATATTGTAATTTGATTAAAAAACATATTATTAACTGATAGGTTTGAGATAGTGTGATAAAGTAGAGCTACAGTGGCTATGAGACTCTAGAAGTTCACTCTAGCCTAAAGATACAGGAAAACAAAACTCTTTTACTTCTATGAGATCCTTAGAAAAAGCCTCTCATGACCTGAGTGCTTATGAGCAGGCCAAAACCACTACACCTGTGAATAAAATCATCAAACAGATTTAAATAGTGCAAGTTCTGTTGCTGTCACACATTCAGTGGCAGAAGTGTGGTAGACTGGTGAAGATAAGGCTGGACAGACTTTGGAGGCTCATAGTGAAGACACTCAACTCCATTTGGTAGGTAGTTCTTCCAGAAGCAAAAATGTATTTATGATGAACACGAGGAAAGTACGTGACAATCATATCATTGTGTTAGGAACAGAAGTGTGGAAAACAGTAGTGTTCAAGACAAACATTAAACTTTTAAAACCAGAATTGGCAACATCGACCTCTTGTTACACAGAAAAGGCTAGCAATGGTCCCTCTTTAGCAAGTTGTCTAAACATTCCACATCAGGTGTGAACTTCAAAATTTCACATACAGAGAGAAAATTCTGTTTATTTATTTATTTATTGTGACAAGGTCTTATTATATAGCCTAGGCTGGCCTCAAATTTGTGACCCTCTTGCCTTAGCCACCAAAATGTCCAGATTACAGGCATATACCACATGCCCAGCACACAGAGAGAATCCTACAAGGTGTTGCTGGTACTAGTGTAGTTATAAAAGGCAGGGATCTCATATCTAAGGGCAACACAACAACAAATGCTGGAGAGGATATGGTGAAACAGGAACTGTTATACATTGCTGGTGGTGGGAATGAAAATTAGCACAACCATTATGAAAATCAGTATAGAGATTCCTCAAAAACCTAAAGCTAGAACTGCCATATGATCCAATAATACCATTCCTGGGTATCTACCCAAAGGAATATAAGTCAGGATACAATGGAGATACTTGTACACGGATGTTCATTGCAGCACTATTTATAATAACCAAGTTATGGAAACAACCCAGGTGCCCTACAACTGATGAATAGATCAAGAAAATGTGGTATATATACATAATGGAGTTTTACTCACAATGACATGTGGTTTGAAGGTAAATGGATGCAATTGGAGGACATCATGTTAAGTGAAATAAGCCAGGCTCAGAAAGACAAAAGCCACATGTTTGCTCTCATATGTGGAAGATAAAGCCAAAGATAAACACATACACAAAAACAAACATGATCATATGCAAACTAATATGTAGAACATGTTTGTAATAGTGGAACTACTCTGTAGAACTGAGGGAAGGAGGGAAAGGAAATGAGAGTGACAGAGGATCAACAATATCCTAAAACCTAACATCTATAATGGTAGAGAATATAAGGATATGTTCAAAAATTATTGAAAAATGAGTGGTGGGAGGTATAAGGGTGAGGGAGAGCAATGGAAGGGGCTGAACAGACCAAAGTAAAATAGACTCACAGTGCGGACACACTGAGAATCCACTTGGAGCATCAATTTAAATATTAATAACAAAAGACAGGACTGTAAAATAGGTACAGTGTGTGGGGGCAGTACTTGTGAGGGGGAGAGAATGAAGGTGGTTAAGGTGAGGGAACATGGTGAATGGACTTCATGTACGTATATGACTCTAACAAAGAAACCTTTTGCAATTGCTTTAAGTGGGAAGGAGAGGGTTGAGGCGGAGAGACGGTGGGTGTGATCTAACCAATGTACAATATAAGCCTATTTGGAATTGTCACAATGAATTCCCCCTGTACAATGAATATGTACTATTAAAAAATTTAAAAAGAGATAAACAATAAAAATAGCAATTAAAAAAAGCAGGGCTCTGAAGCTATATTAGGCACAGGAATTTGGAAGGCTGAGAATCTACCATTGTTTATTAATTCAGTCAGCCAACGGTTACAAGTAGTGGCTCTTCCTATTGTACAGAGCATATAAAGATAAATAAGATTTTGTGCCTGTCAGGCGTATTTCTTCTTGGCGGAGGGAGAGGCCCGTTGCTCTCAGATATACATCTTATCATTGAATTAAATGTTTTCCATCAGTTTTTACTGATCTTCAGGTGCTCTCAGTTTCTATCCTAAAGCTTTACCTATATTAACTCGAGTTCCTTGGGTTTTAGTGGGTATCCAGTAAATGCCCATCAAATGAATGAAAAAACAAAGAATCAAAAGAACATACTATGTTTCCATCACTCTAGTAAATAAGAAACATACATGCTGACCACATTTTACAGTTCAGAAAGATTATAACTAAATAAACAGGCACTAATTTGTTTATATCTCCCTATATGAAGGGGAGAGTACACTAGAGCCAACCTCAGGATTAGGAGACTGCAAATTGAAAGTGTTAATATAATAAAATTAACCATATGAAAGAAAAAAAAAACCTGGTGTTTTAAGCAGAAGTAAAAGCATGTGCAAAGGCTCAAGAGGATGAGAGAATTGAATATCTCTTTGATGTGGGAAGCAAGAGAATCTTTAGGAAGTTGACAGTAAAGACAAAGAAGTAAGTGGCTGGTGAAGCATTTTCTCAGTTGAACAATTGTCCATGCTATCCATAACTTAAGAAAATTGAGAAACAGTCCTATCCTATAAAATCAGTGTGCCTAACTCATTTCTCACTGAAGCCTCCCTCCCCATTCCTCTAAATTCCCTCTGTCTCTTATTTGAGTTCTCTTTTACATTATTTTCTGCTTCCATCACAGAGTGATGGAAATGATTTTGTAAGAGAATAAGTGTTGAATTTTTATGATTCATAGTTAACAATGTAGATATAATTCCATGGCTTATATTGCTTGAAGTTACAGTGTACTGTTTTAGTGTGGGAATATTAGCTATGTAATTTTACATGTACCAACATTTCTGACCTAAATATCTGACTATTCCTCTCATTTGAAGTAAGAAAGAGCTGGGTTGCTGTTTTGGTGCTAGGATGGTACTGCAGAGTCAGATGAACTTGGACTAGATATTAGCACAGGTGCATGTCAGGTTCACTCAGTGGAGCATCATTTCCCAATGCGAAATCTGTGGATAGAATGAGCAGTTGCTAATCTATGGAATGCTATTAATGGTATACCAATAGACAGATGGACGTGGGATGTAAACTCCTGCAGGTGCCTATGAGTGGAACCTCTTTTTCGTATACAGCTGTCTTCTTTGTTGTCGAGTCTTTGGTTAGGCAAAAGGTTGCTGTGTGGTCTTTTGTCAATGTCACTAGGACTCTAATAACTTTTTAAGGATGACTTCCTTCTATGCCCCAGATCTTATTTCCTTGTGTTTCAATCCAACAGTGAGTATTCTATTAATGACTGTTCTGCATATTGAATGGAAAGTGTTTTGTGAGGACCTATTTTTTTTTCAAGCCAGTGAGGATATCATGTGCCAGATGGTTAATTCCCGTGGGTTAATGAGTGTACCCACACATTTCATGATTTAAAATATCCTGCAGACATTTTCTTTGGTGAAAGGATTGTTAGATTTTTAATTTACATTTGTATGAAGTACATATTTGCTGTTTTCTTTGGATACCTGGGAAAGAGATTTTTATCATAATATGTGAAACATAGACGTTTTAGTTCTATAGTCTAGTATTTAAGACTACAGAAATATAAGCTCTGGAAAACCCTTAAGATTACCTTTTAATTATCAATTGCTTTTAAATCAGAGAGTAAAAATATAGCTTTCTTATGTGCATGGAGAAGTAACACTTACCAGTGTTCAAATAAATCATTCTGTGTCCTTGTTTCAATGAGATTTATATTTTTAAATGATGGGAGATCTTTACTTTGTCATGTCCAATTAATAGGCTAATAACTTGTAGCCATTTAAGATGAAGGAGGTTCTTGTAAGACAGTAATGCTAAACTGTCTAAAGACTGTCATAGGCAGAGAATTAGATTTGAAGCAGCTTTAAGAGAAGACCAAAATAAAAACCATTGCAATTTTAGATACTTTCAAGTAGTTGGGTAATAATAGTTTATGTATAGCTAAGTTTATATAATAGTTTATGTTTTGGGGATTCCCAGATAAATAGAGGGAAGAAAAAACCAAACTCATAAATTATGCCAATCAATAATATATCTATATGTTTTTAAACAAAAATAATAAAATGGTGTTTTTACAGTATCCTAAAAATGTAATTTATGTAGGCAACAAAATTACATGGACCATTAGCCACCTACAGCTGGTGAAGCCTGCCTTGACCTCCACAGCTGAGCAGAGAACTCAAACATTGCTTAGCTTGAAGGTCATTGTGAGTTCATCAATAGGTGTTGGGGTCAGTTCAGTTTCTCTTAGTTCACAGTAATGTGGACTGACATCACTCCTTCTTTTGTTCGATGAGAATTAGGAAGGTCTCATCTTCTCACTGGGTGGTAACTGGGTGGGAAATACACTGCTTTCAATCATGTTACTGATGAAGCCATCTGTCCACAAGCCTGCTGCTAGGATTTCAAGTCAGCATGCAATGGATAGTGGCCAACTGAGGTACTAGTTGAAGACAGGTGACAGCTCAGATGTATTTCTGAGTAAGTAACTGGGATGTGAAGTTCTTCCACATTTTGCATATGCAAAATAGGACTAACTCAAAATGTTTAAGCGACATCAACAAAACCCGTTGTTTCATGTGATTTAAATATTAGAAAGTAAAAGACAAGAAAGAGAATTTGAGGGCAAAGTCTGAGTGGAAAATAAATAGTGTTAGAGATTTGAAAATAAAAATCAGCTTAGTAAAGAAATTAAGTGATTCTCATAAGTATTTTAATGTAGACATATAAATGGGTGTACTAAGAGTATTTAACAAGTAAAGTAAAATCAAATAATATTAACTAAAGTACTAGAAAAATGCTTCAAGTTAGTGAACTTTAAAGTTATAAAATGTCATTTCACATGAAAGTAGAGTTTTTGATCTCTATTAACGTTCGACGTTAAACAAGAATGGTTAATAACTGCTAAGAAGATAGAAACTGTGAGTCTGACTCACCCATGTATCTCATGTCATGTAAAAATTTCTTCACATATCTGTAAAGTGAACAAATTATGATATCAATGCTTTCTTCATACTTTTACTTTGCATTTAAAACCAAAATCAGATTATGAATATATCACATTAAAGAATCCATTTCCCCCTGGAGTCTGGCTATTTCACTTGAAAATTTTCAACCACTTTACTCCTCCTGTATTACGTTTTACTTTTCCTTCATCTTTTATTTTTCTTTCATCTGTGTATTCTTTGCTGCATCTGTTCAATTTACTCTGCTAATGTTTGAAAAGAATATTATAACTCAAACTTCATGTAATGGTTTATAAGCTCCTGATTTTGTGATCTATTTAAGGGCTGTTATATTGACAAGAAAATTATACTTACTTCAGCCAATTGTATGTACTTATGTCACTTTAAATTTAACTTTATCACTAGTTGTTAAATTCTCCCCTGTGGCCTTTTTAATGTTCCGATGTATTTGGCAATATATTTTTTATTGACACTTCAATTTTGTTTTGCAGCGTGCTAAGTTACAAGAAAAAAATGACTAAAAGTTAAACTTGAGCCAACCCAGGCTAAAGTTAAGCTTTAGGAGTCTTAGAGAAGATACTACTTTTGTTTAATGTTCAAACTCCTGAATCTACTAGGATCCAGAATCATTCAATGAAGGTCTGTATGTTGAACTTTGTAGGGCTTAAGGACAGTGACAAGAGATCATCACCAAACATGTCCAAAATTCAGATTTCCTTACTAAACTAAAATACCTTTATGTTTTCCTTGCTAGTTTTGTGGTCTGTGAAAGAAACCCCAATTCATTTAAATGAATTCATTTAAATATCTTAGACTGTGAGTATTTAATGTGCTCCTTTGGTTAATTTATTACTATTTTTTTAATTATTATTTTGTTCCTTACTCCATGATTGATTTTCCCCAGATGCCATAAATTACTTTCACAACCTTGTCTATGTTGGTCTCTGCTATTTTCATGGTGCCTACCAGATACTCAATATGTTTGATGACCTAGACATGCTATGTCTTAAACATGGCTAACTCACACATGGATGACTAACACATAAACATTGCTAGAAGAAGAAACATAGGTAGCAAAATATAGATTATGGTTTGTGTGTTTTTCACTTAATTTTATTAATTTTGGGAAACACAAGGGATGACCTTTTTGCTTTGATACTGCAATTAATCAACTCTCTGCAAAGGGCGTGGAACTGCACTAATTCAGTTCAATGGCCACCAGCCTCAGATAGCTATTTAAATTTAAGTATAGTTAAAATTAAATTTAAAATTTAGTTCTTCAACTATACTAGCCACATTTCAATGCTAGATTCAGTACATGTGGGTATTGGCTGCCATATTCAACAATGAAGGTTATAGAACATTCCACTATGTGGAAACTTCTTTTGGACAATGCTGACATTTTTTTTTCTTGTGGTACTGGGGTTTGAACTCAGAGCCTTGAGCTTGCTAGGCAGGCACTCTACCACAGCAAGGACAATGCTGCCGAGATTATTATAGAATTATAGATAAAAATTCTTTCCTTTATGAGCTCAGATTGCTTTCCAAATATTGTCTAGTGCAGTCCTACAAAAAGATAGGGAGGACCATTCCTGGTGTTAAGTGAATAAAAATGATGTTAAACTGACTGCCACCAAAATCAGAGTAAGGTTAAAATGACAGTAGCTATTTCTATCAAATGGCTTTGTAGTGGATTTCTTGCTCCCTCCTCTTCCCCCACCACTCACCCACATACACATCCCAGGTACTGGTTTAACATGTTGGACAACAGAGAACTTCCTACCTATAACTTATCTTCCCAGCTAGTCTGCCATCAAGCAAAGAAAAAACTCATTAGAAAAATTGGGAGTGAAGACCTCATCTTTTACCCCATCTGTTTTAGCTGCTGTATCCACGTGTGCAAAAGGAAGTGATTGGATATTTGTGTCTCTGCCCAGGGAGAGATTAATTTTCCAGTTTAGATCTCTATCAGGAAATTATGCTTCCTGCCAAAGGAGTTTCAGGACTTCACCCTCACTGCATTACAAAGAGAAAACAGATCACCCAGAACCCAGGCAGCAGATAACAAACAGATCACTGTAATTAGAGAAAGAGATGCAGCATGCAATAGAGCTCAATCACCTCTGGGCGGTAAGAAAGTGAGACTTTAAGAGGACTTTTGTTGATGACCTTAAAATGAGCTTCTAATAAATTATGTGGGGACACTAAAGTTAGGGAGTCCATATGAAAAAGTGAACTGCAAGGCCTAGAGATGTGTGATTAACAGATCCTGAATATAAACTGTACTAACTGAAGGGTTTTCACAAGGTCTTGGTGAGAATGAAGTGGAAGTTGAAATCAGAATCTAGTTGTCTTGTTTACATGTTAACATTTCGAAAATATATTCTGCAGAACTATTAACTGGCTATGGAAAAACGTTTTCACAGTAAATAAATTTATAAATAAATAAAATAAGATTAAATAAGTTTAAAAATTAGCTATCAGTCTTATCAAGATGTTTATTATGCTACTGTATGCTGTGATTCTCTAAGAGGTTGTAGGAGAGGTAAAATATTTATTAGGCTTTTGTAATAAGTATTTGGAATAGGAGTTAAAGCTCCAAAGCAGAGAAAAATGGATGTGAATACATTTATATTATGAAGAGTCATTCCTAAACACATTGCCACAGAACTTAAGTGGTAATAACATGATGGTAATATGAACATTTAATGAGCGAATAGTTACAACACTCTTGTAACACTGCACTGCATATAGTACTAGCTATTATTAGTCGGGACTGTGGGAGACACTTTTGGTCAAACAGAACTAAGAGTCCTGGATAAACCCAAATGCCATGAAGTGAAAGGTCACAGAGTGTCTTCACAGGGTCTGGAGGATTGGCACATATTTCATGTGGCACTGATGGGAATGGTCCTTCCCACAATAAAGACTGAGTGATCGTGGATCACTCAAAGAGGCAAGTGTGAAAGAATTGGTGGCAGGGCAAGCAGCTGGCAGAAATGAGCCAGAGGCTGCAACTAGAGGTGAGCTAGAGGTCAATGGAGTGCTAGATTTTGAAATCAAGATTGAATTCATCTCTTGGCAGTAGTGGTCAAGCGCTCACATAGTGCATTAGTGGAGCAAAATATGCTCTCTAGGATTTGTGCTTATTTACCCAAAGATGAAATAGCAAGAAAAAGCAATCAGATGCAATCTTCATGATTTTGTATTCTGATTTCTCTTACTAGTGTACTTGAGAAATGGTCTGCTCAGGACTCCATTTTTGAGGTCTGAGTTTTTTTTGGGTGAGCTTCCCCAGGTAGGATAATTGGGGAATCACATTTTGGTTAAGATAAATATTATTAGAGGAGGAGTGGGACTGGCCTGGAGGAACAGAATCAGGCCCTGGAAGGAAAAAGCAAGTGAAGCAGAAGTACTTCAAGACTCAGCACTGGAGGAGGAGGTGATAGGGTCTCAGGGGGAGGTATTCCTGGGAATTGGATGTGGAATCTTTCCCTTTTTTTCCTTGTCTCCTAACCCCACAAAGAAATTGCCCCTACCATGAGAGACCTTGGAAATGATGGTGGTCTAAATTGACTCTGGGGAAATAAAAATGAATTATAAACATAAAAAAAAGAGTATCAATCAATTTAAGAGAGAAAACTAAAATAACAAGATAATCTAAAAAGATTTCAAGCACATGAAGTATATGTTCAGAATGGTTTCTAAATGAGGGAATTTTTTTGGAATCAAAATTTTATTATAGTACAATTTAGGGCTGGGATGTAGCTCGGTGGTACAGCGCTTGCCTAGCATGCGTGAGGCCCTGGGTTCGATCCCAGCACCAAAAACACAGAAAATATAGCACCAATAAAAATTATTATATTTGACACTTAAAGTAGTATGAATACAAGAGCTTAGAAATGACTGCTGTAGTTGGTTCTACACTGTTACATGGATAATACTTGAATAAATGGTGGTTATGTCCTTTGTATTCTCCATAATACTCTTGACTCCTGTATCAGTTATCTACTACTGTGTAACAAGTAAACCTAAAACCTCACTGAATTATCACTTGTGTTGACTCGGCAGGCTTTTTTTTTTTTTTTTTGCAATTGCCTAGTTCATGCATAAGGCTATCGTCAGCTGAGGGATCAGGTTGAGTAGCTAGGATGGCTGCGATCTCTCTCTCACCTGGCCTCTGTCTCTGGAGTTTTCACAGCATGGAGTGGTCTCAGATTCCAAGACAGTAAGGATCAAAGGTACGTGGTCTTTTCAGACAGAGGTCTGGAAGCCCTACAGTGTTACTTCCACCACATTCATTAATTAAGGAGATAAGAGCCAGGCCAGATTGAAAGAGAGGAAACATATCTTCATCCCTTGATGAGAGAGATGGCAAGACCACATTGCAGAGGCATATGCCCAAGTAAGAGAGGGATTTTATATTATCTTCATAAATAATCTACCACAGCACCCAAGTCATTGCTGAGAAGTAAGATATCCCAGTGAAGGGGGGTACATAAAATAAGTTTTTTCCTAAAGAATAATTTTGTTTGTATTTATTCTTAAAACCTGGCATTTAAACATTTGGACCTCTATGAGCTTCTGTGTCTGATAATGTTGACTATAATCTTTTTATTGATGAGTTAGTGGAAAAACTATACCATATATCTGCATCCAAAAAGTAAATTAATTTTTTCAAGAATGAGCTGGTTTTTTTTTTTTATTGGTCAGTTGACTTTCAACTTTGTGACTTACAAGCTTGAAAGGAATAGTTCCCAGCTTTCTCATCTTTCCAAAAATGTGATCTTTGTGATCATCATAGAAGCCTGAATGTTTTAATTTTGAAATAGTTATCTAATTATGTCAACATTGTTGACACTGTGAACATTTGGATGTGAGTTCCATAAAGTGAAATACAGTTGATGTTTATAATCTAATTCCTTTTATTTTATGTGTTTCAAATGGATAAATAGCCTGATAAATATTGACCAAGTTCTTGTTCTTGTGTCTGCATTCCTTTAGAAATCAGGACATCAAATAGGAAAAAAAAACTTTGTTGATAAATAGAAGGCTTTATTGGTTTGGATGACACTTCAGGATTTCTGGCGGGGGAGGAATAAACCCATAAATTTTATCATGAAATCTGCTGGCTTATCATTTGGAAGGTCTTTTGCTAATGTTGATATCATACAACCTTTATTTAAATATCTCTTTTATTTTTTTCCATGATAAATGGGTAGAAATCAAATTGTGGTTGTATGCATATGTATGAATACCTGAATGAAAAGAGAGAGGAGAGAGAGAGAGAGAGAGAGAGAGAGAGAGAGAGAGAGAGAGAACTATAAGTCTCACTTATAGCTACAGTGCTCCATCAGTACTGCACAAAAGCAGCCATAGAAAATACATAAATGAATTGATGTGACTATCTTCTCATAAAACTGTATTTGAGAGACAGAGAGAGAGAGAGACAGAGAGAGATAGAATGAAGAACTCATTCTATATATGCTGACCCCATCACATTTTTATTCTTTCTTTTATCAGGCCTATTTCAGTTATTCATTTTTGAATGTCTAAAATCTCCAACAAAATTAATCCAGTGACCTCAACCTATCTTTTTGGAAATGTTTCTGATTATTTAAAAACACCTTGAAAAATTATATAGCAATATACAACTGTACAATCTGACAAGAAAGATAAAGATGGCAGTGAAAATGTATATGTCTCATTCATTCATCCAAAAATATTTTTGAGTACTTCTTTTATTCTAGGCACTTTGTTAAGTCTTTGCAATTTTCTAAGCCATCTTAATATCTCCTGAAGAAATCAGTAAATCAGGAGTCAGCAATCTTTTTCTATAAAGGACAGTAGTAAATATTTTAGACTTTGCCAGCTCCGTAAGTCTCACTTATAGCTACAGTGCTCCATCAGTACTGCACAAAAGCAGCCATAGAAAATACATAAATGAATTGATGTGACTATCTTCTCATAAAACTGTATTTGTAGAAACAGGTGGTAAACCTTGTTTTACTATTGAGCTATAATTTGTTGACTCCTGTCGAATATAATGGAGGGGCATAGGATTTAAGAGCAATAAAGTGTTATGTACTCAGCTTTCTGTTAGTGTCAGTCAGTTTTCCATTACTGTGACAAAATATTTGAAATAATCAACTTAAAAGGAAAAAAGATTTATTTGGGTTCATGATTTCAGAGTTTTCAGTTCATGGTTACTTGACTCCATTGCTTTTGGCCTGTGGCAAGTAGAACATCATGGTGACGAGCATGTGGTGAACCAAAGATGCTCCTCTCATGGTGACTGGGAAGTGAAGATATAGACAGGGAGGGTCTAGGTTTCCGATATCCCCTTCTAAGGCATGGTCCCAATGATCTGACTTTCTTCCACTAGGCTCCCACCCTTTATAGTCCCGCCACTTCCCAATAGTGCTACAGCTGGCCACCAAGCCTTTAAAAAACCTTTGGGGGACACTTAAAATCCAAACCATAATAATGAGACAATCGATGTATAGAAAGAAAAGACTTGTTTTAGCTTACAATTTCGGAGTTTCCAGTTGGTGACCAGTTATCCCCATTGCTTTTGGGCAGGGAGCTTATTCTACAGCAAAACCACTCACCACACAGCCAGAATTTAAAAGCAGGAAACCTTTTTTCTTTAGTTTTCTTTCAGGATTTTTCTCTAGGCTGGCCTAGTACTACAATCCTCCTACCTATGCCTCCACCACCACACCTGGCTTATTGATTGAAATGGGGTTTCATTAACATTTTGCCTGGGCCAGCCTCAAACCATGATCCTCCTGATGGCCATCTCCCAAATATCTGGGATTACAGGCCTAAGCTACTGCACAGGCCATCTTTTCTTTGCAGACTCACTTACAATAATCATTTTAGCCACTGATACCATGTCATTTCGTGCTTAAAATTTGTTCAGTATGTCTCCATTCCCATAGGAAAAATTATTTTACTTTCTTTGCATAATATGCAAAAACATGCATGAGCAGCTCCCTGCTGATTTGTTCAGCCTCATCTGTCTCCAAGCTTCCCCTCACCATGTTCTCTCAGGCTTCCTAGACCTGCACAAGCTACTTATGCTTTCCCAGCACACCTTCTCCCTCTCGTCTACCTGGTTCATTACACTGAATTCTTTAAACCTTACTTCATTGCTGCTCCACATTCCTTACATTATTTGAGGCAAAAAAGGTGTGTCTTGCTTCTACATTTAGTGCAGGTCTCCAGTAAGGCTCTCAGCTTTGTGTACTTATTTAACTTTAAAATCTATCTTTTTTGGGCAATCTAGACATAAGCCATTTTAGGAGGAACCATAACTTTTTATTTTTAAATTATTTTTTCATGAATACTATTTCATGTATAGTAGCACACAATATGCTTTTCTTAAGGCAAAGAATGAATGGATGGATGGATTTGAGTGTAAAAGGCATATACTAATCAACTACTCCTAATAATACAAATATTTGTGCAAATAAGGTGTCTTCATTCCTGCTTATTAAAATACTTAAAAGAATTCTGATTCCCATATTCCTTGTAGCATTGTTCACAATAACCAAGGTATGGAACCAACCTAAGTGTTCTGAAAGACAAATGGATAGAGAAAATGTGTGAAATGTCTACACATATACACAAAGGAATATTATTCAACATTAAATAGAAGGAAATGCTTTGACTTCTGATAACAAGGATTACCTTGGAGGACATTATGCTATGTAAAATAAGCCAGGCTCAGAAAGACAAATCTAAAAATGTTGAATTCACATAAGCAGAGAATATAACCGGGTTGTCAGGGGCTGAGGAAGAAGATGGAAAGATGTTGGCCAAAGAATCCAAGGGTTCAATTACCCAGAGTAAATATATTCTGGAGATCTAATGAATAGCATAGTGATCACAGTTAGTAATATTCTATTGTATATTTGAACATTGCTATTGCAATGGCTCTTACATGTTCTCACCACAAAAGAAAAGCTAAGTATGTGAGGTAATAGATATGTTCATTCTCTTTTTTCACTGTTACAAATACATCAAAATATTATCTACCTTAAATATAAACAATATTTATTTACAAATTAAGCCTCAGTAAAACTGAAAAAAAAGATGCCAAGTGGGGGAAGCTCACTCCTGTAATACCAGCTACTTGGGAGACTGAGATCTGGAGGATCACAGTTCAAGGCCAGCCCAGGAAAATAGTTTGTGAGACCCTTTTCCAAAATTACTAGAGCAAAAATAGACTGGAGGTATGGCTTAGGCGTTAGAGTACCTGTTTTATAGGCAAGAAGTCCTAAGTCAGTGTTGGGTCCTTGTGCAGGCTAGGCAAGCACTCTATAGTCTAGCCTCATATTTACTGTGTGTGTGTGTGTGTGTGTGTGTGTGTGTGTGTGTGTGTGTAGATTCCTTCTAAGTCACTTTCAATGTTCCAGAGGAATGAGTGTCACTTGAATGTTGAAGCTCTAGTCAAGGATATTCCTTTCTTACGTTTTATTTCAACAATGAATGTTTTTGAAATCATTGCAACTGGAAAACATTTCACTATCCATTTGCATATATTTATTTCCTTTTTCTCCTAAGACTGGAGAGGAACTGGGGTGTCCATATTCAACTGGCTTGACTAGCCAGGGCTTGGGCAGACTTCTCTTTTGATTATCTTAGTCTCCCTTTTAGAACTACTTGGTTGTTTTCTTACTGGGCTGGCCATCAACCCATATAGTCCTATCTCCCCATTTCCTCTTGACACTGGGATCTTCCATTTTAAATGGACTTCTCCTCTTCCTATTGTCTTTACCGCAGTCTCTCATTTTAAAATGAACCTTTCCTAATGTGACCTCCCTTTCACAGCCTTGGCGCTTCATTAGCCTTGGTGTGAAGATTGGAATGAGCAGTTACCACTGGCTATCTGCATTTCATCAGAACTAAAACTTGGCAGGGTGGGCCTGTGAGGAAGGAAGTCTACAGCAGTATTTCTCAAAGCAGGGTCCACACCACAGGTAGGACCTTGTATCTCAAGTACCACTTGGGGTACTTGTTCAACATTCAGAAACTTGGATCCAACTAAATCAGAATTATCATTGAATGACCAGCCCACAGGATTCTTAATCAAACAGAAATGTGAGAACATGTACATTATGATACATTTCTATTTTTATTTATTTATTTTTTTGGGTGGAATTAGAGTTTGAACTCAGGACTTTGAGCTTACAAAGCAGGCACTCTACCATTTAAGCCACACCTCCAGTTCATTTTGTTGTGTTTATTTTGGAGGTAGAATCTCATGAACTATTTTCCTGGGCTGGCCTTGAAACATGATCCTCCCAATCTTAACCTCCCAAGTAGGTAGGATTACAGGCATGAGCCACTGGCACCCAGCATGAATATTTTTAAAGTGTAATATTGAGAAGATTTAAATTTAACACAATGTATGGTTAAGCAGAATTTGCAAAACAATAAGCATGATGAAGCTGCTTATAAACCTGCAGGTTAGTAAATTCATAAGATTGCAAATTTCTTGGAGGAAAAACAAAAACCATAGCATCATCTAAGCTCAATAACTTCTTAAAAAATATCTTGCTTATCAAAGCACCTCAGAAAATAATCACTGAATTAAATCAGTTTGCTTTAGTAACTTTGAAAAAGCAGAAAAGTGAGGCAGAGCATGTTCTATTTACACATTAGAATTTTATGCAAGACCTAAAGGCAATCCCTCTCATCAATTGGTGTTGTCCAAGAATGTAGAAATTCCATTGAATTCTAGTCTTAAGATTAATTGCATGTGTATTTTAACCAATCTTATAGCAGTTCAGAGCCTTGAGGTTTTCATCTCTGAAATGGGAGGCATATTTTCTGAAATTTCTATTTCAAGGGTTGGCTGTAAACATGACATATGATGTGAGACAGAAAAGCAATTTAGAAAAGGCCTTCTTCAAATGAATTTAATGATAAAATTTGTACCAACACATCACTCACTTGTTTGCCTTTTACTCAGTTACATTTAGTTAAGTGGGTGTTTGTTTAAAATCTATAAGCATTTTCTCCCATTTTAGGGGCTCAATAACTATTTCCTTAATGGTGCAAGGTTAGATCCATTTCTCTTAAAATGTGTAGCCCTTTTTAACTGAAATAATTGAAATATTATTTCGATTTTTAGAAAATTTCCTTTATCAGTATATTGTTCATTTGTTTTTTCATGACAGTAGCAATGTTTAATAAAATTATCCATTCCCATTCAATGTAGTGTTAAGTATGCTCTTGTTAGTGAATATAGATATTCACGATCCTGTAGTTTTTGTCTTTCAGGTTTTTTCTAACATTTTATTTTCTATGGGTGTTTGTTTCTTATCTTTCTCCCTCCCATCCTAGCATGTTTTCCCAGGACAAAGCTGAAGAGGGTGTGCATTACACCTCATCTGCTAAGTATCATAGTTTTGCCTGTTTGGAGTCTGGACACATCTCCACCCCTTTCACATTCCCACATTATGGGAACGGAGAAGAGAAGGGAGAAAAGGAATTGGTGGGAAGCAGGAGGAAGCAAGCTATAGCTTCCTATGATGCTCCTTCTTGGCTTCTCTTGCTGATTCAAGGATCCTGCTTTCTGGTCTCATCTCTCAGGAGGAGAAAGGGGAAATACTTTCAGACAATTTCCATTCTTTCCTCTTACTGGAGACCCTGAGCACTGGATGGGATCCAATTGGGGCATTGAGTTCCATCCTCTACTTGATCCCTGCAGACAACTTGATTAATAAGGAAGTGTGACAAGCATCAGAGTAAAGTACCCAGCCTATCTCTAATCTGCTCTGGGCTGAGAGGAAAAGATGGAAGACCAAGTTCACTGATTTTGTGCTGTTGAGTAGATACTCTGCTAAGGAACTTGCATACTTTTGCCATAGCTCTGTGAAATTGTTGCTTCTTCACTGGTAAAAAGATAATTTAAGCTTAGAATTCAATCAGCTTTTTTAAGTCATATTTTTCTTAAACACACTATCAAACTAATCTTTACTATGCGAGTGAATATTGTAGAATATGTTTACTTATACCTCCTCTAGATTAAAACTGTAAAACTGGAGATGAATTCACTTCCAAAACCTGTGCCAGTGTAGACATTTCTTCTGTTTCCAGTCTCAGATTCCTATACTTATGGGTCCTGTAGTTAGCAATGTAAAGCAGGAATAACATTTATAAAATGGAAAAAAAATCATTCTACATCTATTTAAGACCTATACCAAGAAAATTATGCATTATATAATTGAGACTATGTTTAGGACTGAAGGTAAGAAATTTGCCTTTCATCACTCTTAGCTCTCACTTCCTGAATTCTTTGCAGCATTCCAACCACACATTGTTCTTGTTAATTACCACATGTTTTAACAGCTAAATTAATGAATCACAAATTGTTGAAGTCCATCAATAAAGGAACAGAGACATTTGGGGACTGGTTGACTTCTTCTGAAATCACAGCATGGAGGAACATTTCTGCATTATATATGAGCAGGGTAGCTCTCAGCATTTGCCTCACACAGTTCTGGAAGTTGGGTCCCATATTTAAATGACAGTGAAACAATTCTTTGAAAAATGGAACAGGGCTAGTAAAATGACTGGTGTTCTCTTCCAGCAGAGATAGCGAGATAAAGGCCTCTTCCACATTAGTTCTGATTGTCAGGCACTCAGACTTACTAGATTAGAGTGTAAGTTAGTCATGCTAGCAAATGCATGAGAAGAAATTCTTTGCTTTTCTCCAATTTTTTTTTCTTCCTGCCAAGATAGGAACAGAAATCTTATTAGTTCAAGGTCTTCTATTAATATTCTGGAATAAGCAGGCAGAATTGTGAAAGGTCCTATAAACCTTTAAATTGCCATTAGCTAATCAGAATCATTGTTCAGTGATCATTATCTTTTATTAAATGACCACTGAATCAGACTGTTCATACTGCTTTTCAATTAAAATGTAGAATAGCCAGAAATGATTCAATAGCATACGGAGCAGCAGCAAAATGACCCAGTGAAGCAGCCAGCACCCAGAGGTAATTGACCACTTAAGAACTTAACTTAACTTCTTGCTGCAGCCAGTTATTTCTCCCAATGTCATTTGTAAAGGCTTTTCCTACAGAAAGAGCACTTTTATAAACAATATGCCCTGTAATAGGGTATTCAAGATAAAAACTGTTCATGATTTTTAAAATTCCTTCAAGACCTGATGCTATTTTTTTCACCCAGTCATTTGTTAGGGATCCACATATTATCTAAGGAGGACAAAATGAACAAGGGTAACAGAAAGATATCAAGGAAACATGGATAGCCCAGGATAAGATTGAAGAAGAATTTTATTTTGAATTAAAATGTATTTGTGTGTGTGCTCACACACAACTGTCTGAATGATCAAAGCAATTGATGGCAAAATGAAAAATTTAATTCATTGATTAACTTGTACATGATAGTAGATGATGTTTGGCTATATCTTTGTCTTTCACAAATTGACAGCCCTTCAACTTTGTCTGTTTTGTTATTGTTCTATCTAAAGTAGAAGAAACCTAAGCACACTAAAACAGGATGGACTAGATACCAAATAGTTAAGTTTCCCATAAGAAAGAGAAACACAGTTAAATACTACATCACAAATTACCATTTTTATGTCACCACCCCACCATGACTTTTAGCACTAAGCCTGCTACATCTTCACACTCTCATTAGGATATAATGCATATTCATGGTACTGATTATATAGCCACTTTCTTGACTTGTTTTAATTGTGCATAAAGACACTGTGACAGGAGACCTGACCTTTTCAAGATCATTTTCTCTCCATTGCTTTTCACAAAGCTATTAACTTGTCTCCTTCCCAAAGACTGCAATAATTTATTTCCCATTAATAAAAAATTCCTGGTGCCATGCAAATTAAAATTTATTCAGCAAATAGAATTCTTTGGATTATTTTCTAATGGCTTTAAATACTTCCAGCTTAGGAAGAAAAATAATATTAATGGGTAGAGGCTGAGTAGATAATTGCATACATTGGAGAAAAATGAATACACAACCGATGCTGTAGCTTACCTCACATCAATTACCAGAAGAGTTGCTTTACTTCTTTTTTCAAAAAAAATATTAAATAATTTATTACAGGGGGTATCATTATGGCCTTGAAATTATCCCTATTGTATGAAAAGCTCAGTAGCTTACACGTATAAACAACACATATTGGTATAAGAGAACCAGACCAAGTTAAAAAAATGTGTGGAGGTGTAAATGAGATCATTTAAGAGGGTCACTGAGCTAAAGTGGTGACTGCATTGCAATATAACATGAGGAAGGGCATAAATGAAATTCAGGGCATTGGATTTTTTTCATACTAAGTGGCACCTGTCTTTCTTTTTGTAATCAAGAGGACCCCAGATGAGAATCAAACTTCTAGAAGATGTTCCTTTTGGACCTTGTTATTCTCAGGAAAGTTAGGTGTGTCTTTTTCATGCTATGAATGTTTTTTTTCTTTGCATTTTATTTTAACTTGATAAAAGTGGAGCACTAAAATGTTTATATAGGAAATGTTTCTGACATAAAGTGCCATGGGAAGCACATAATAATTATTTACTCCATATAAAAGTAATATCAGTGCCTAAAGGAAGACATTTCAAGTCTGAGCCATCATAGACATAACTCTTTCTGGTTCTTGACATACTAATTGTATTGGACAAGAAGGATTAGAAATCCAAAAAGAACACTGAAGATTTGAGATAGTTCAATGGAAACAAAGCTCTTTGAGTGTTTTCTTTGTACTCTTGGAAATTAGAAAGTGAGGGTACAATTTTTTCTCTTAAGATCCAATCTAATTGGAAAGACTTTTAAATGTTTTCTTTCATACTCAAAAGAAAAAAAAATTAGAGGAAGAACTGCTATTTTGATACTACACAGTTTGAAGTGAGATTTTACATAAATTATTTCATTGGATCCTCAAGATAATTCTTCAAGCCAGATAGGGTAATTGTTAACACTCAGTTTTACAGATAAGGAAACTGAAAACTCATTGAAATACAATTTTATGTTCATGATTATAAGCCAATAAATTCAAGAGCCAGGTCTTAAACCAAAATTTTGTGGCTCTTCTTATGTGTCTGACAACTTAATTTTAGTCAGTTAGTTTATCAGCCTTGGTAATAGTGGGTCCTTTCTGCTGGTGATAATGCCCTCCCAGAACATTTGACACTGTCTGAAGACACTTTTGATTGTCACAACTTGTGTGTGTTGGGACAGAGGTGTGGAGTGCTAGTGTAATCGAGTAGGTAGACACCAAGGAGCTGCTAAACATTCTACAATGTATAGGGATAACACTCCACAATTAAAAATTATTTGGTCCTAAACATTAACAGTGACATTGTATATATATATATATATATATATATATATATATATATATATATATGAGGTATAAAAGGAAGAAGATGTAAACAACTTTCTAAATGAAATACTTTATGGAAACTTGTGTCTTTTTAGTTTGATTGGAAAGTGTTGATAATGGCTCTGAAAAGTAATGAAAATAAAAGTGAGAGAAAATAAAAGGCAATGACACAGAACAAGAAAATAAAAGCAAAAGCAGTCCTGAAGACAAAATGGATCCTGGCCCAGAGAATAAAAATAAAGGAGTAAAAAAAACGTTTTGATAAAGTGTAAAGCAAACTCCTAAAGCATACAACAGGTGAAGACAGTTGTAAAATTTATCCAGAGAGAAAGACCAAAGATATGTGCATGTATAAAATTATGTTGACTACAGTAAGAATGGAGATACTTAAAGACATTGTCAGAGTAGGACAGCGACACTAAGAAGTATTAGGTGAATTGATCTGAGGTATGCATAGAAAGAGGGGAAAGAAATGCTAGAAAATGCTCTTTAAAGAAAGATATGCCACCAGTGTTTAGGTGCCCAAGCTTTAGATACACAAAAAGGTCAGAATGTACTGGTTACCAGTAGAGGGACTAGTAGAAAGTCAAGGGTAAACTCTGCACAAAGAATTCTTGCAGTTGGAGTTGATCTTCCTCATTTGGAGTTCTTCTTATACTATGCATTGTAACCAAATTAGCTGAAAGAATATATTTTACCCTATTCAGTGATTTTAATAAAATTATTTGATACTAGAGAGAGAAATAAACCTAAACCTCAGTAGTGCATGTGCACATTTGTGAGGAGGTATTAATACTGAGCTTCACTCAGTCATCAACTGCTTTTGGATTCCATTCACATTCAAGTCTTTAAACTTATCCTTTCCTTAGAGATTTAGTCTTACATTTGCAGCTCTTTCTCAACATATTATGGTAGTTGCAGGTTTGTTAAACAAAGCTAAATTTACCATTTTCTCTACAAAATCAGCTTTTTGTACCATATTTTTCAGAAGGAAACTTTTATAACTTTTTGTTGCCCAGGACTGAAATTGTGAACTTACTATTTGGTCTTCTCTCTCATTCAGGTCCCAACCTAGTACTTAGACAGCTGGGGTTTTCCCATTCTTTTCCTAGGCCTACATTGACTTAAGCCTTATTATCTCCTACCTATCTTCGGCCAATAAAGACCTATTATACCTTTTCCTAAATTATCTTCGCAGTCAATCCTTGCTCAGCAGGCTTCCAAATTAATTGTTTTGAAGAAGTTCTTTGATCATCTATTTCATCTAAACCTTTGAGGTGTAAAGTCTAAACTCATTCCTTAAATTAAAGGCTATCCACCCTGAACTCACAGCCAGCATTTGTAATCATATTTTCGGCCTTCCTTCACATAGTACACATCGGCCAACTTTGTCATTGTGTGCTGTATCTCCATTCTAGGCTTTCTGCTTTTACACCTACCACCTTCTTCCTGCCTCCCAGCTTTTACTCAATGACGTGTCTAAATTTTTCTGCCCTCTAAAATGCATCATTATCACCTTGTTCTACTTTTTTTTTTTATAAATTATTACTTTCTGAAACTGACTTGTCCATCTATGGTCTAGATGATTATAACTCACTTTGTCCTCTCTTCCCTTCTACTCCAATCATTCTAAGCTATACAAAAGCAAAAAATTAGACACATAATAGACATTCTGGTGGAGTGACTGACTAGTGGTAGAGTGCCTGACTAGCAAGAGTGAGGTCCTGAGTTTAAACCCCAGAACTGTGAAATCTATATATGTGCTTTGGACAAATGGACAAATGAATGAATTGGTGATTTGCTATGTCCTTTCTTAACCCTTTAGGTGCTATCACCTAAATTCCCACATAACTTTTTCTGCTCCTGTCTGGATTCTCACAGTTCTGTGCTTTTTTTATTTCACTGCTTCCAAGAGCAATCAAAGACCACACCCAAATAGCTCTCCTCATCACTAAAAATTGTAATGGAAGTAATTTTGCTTTACCATGATTTTCCTACCTATATGACCTTAATATTGTTGCTTAAACAAAATTATGAGTTTTAAAAAGACTGTAGCTTTTACACTGACAAGAAAAAAGCATTAGCCATTAGCACAAAAACTCATTTTCTTCTGCACCTAGATGAAAGTAAATTAAAGAACAAAGATTAAAACTGAAAGTACATAGATCCTGCTGTTTCTAATTTGCTGTGTTAATCAGGGCTGCAGGATGAAGTTTCTGCCTCCATGAGCCTGTTTTCATTTTCTGTTTCTATCTCATTCTCTCATTCCTTGCATTCTATGCCACACAACTGAGACTTCGATACCTTTCCAGGGTAAAAATTAATCTTAAAGACTTGTGTTAATTGCATCACACAGTAAGAGAGTCATTCTAAAAGACACATAGATTAACCTTCTTTGTTTTTATTAACTTTTTCCTGACTAAAAAACATATTAATTTTTATGAATTTTGCAGACTACAGACAGGGAATTATGTGTACTAAATGGTACGTGTGAAGAGCTGAATTAGTGGTGCTGATAATGAGTAGTTTGGCAGTTATCTAATGAGTAATTTCCAGATGTATCAGTCATAAGTCAGTGCTAGAAGGTCCAGAGGAAAGAGAACTCTGACCTGTATTATATTGAAGGAAACACCTCTGCCCTCACAAATCTCTTTACCCACATTTTTAGCATAATTTAAATGGACCTCTCTATTAGCTCCCTTTCTTACACTTCACTTTCCCACAGCTTTAACTCATTGCTAAATTTTATACCAATGACATTGATAAGAGAATTGCTGTGATGGCTTGACAAACCCATTTGGGGAAGTTTTCTTTAAGCAAGGCAGGACTACCATGAGCCACTTTTGCTAAAAGTGATTTTAGCAATCACCATTAAGAAGATAGCCATGGGATAATTTTTAACCAGAAAGGCTCTCTCAGTGCCCTAATTTATGTGGCCATTTAAAAATACTGACTATAGCCTAGTGTCACTAGAGATGCAGAAATCAGGATTGAATTATGGATTAGTTTGTTAGAATTTTGTGCTATGGATGCATATATCTGTTTAATTAAATGGAAGTCAAATATTCTTAAATAAAAAATTCAGCTTTGCGTGTCAAAATAATAAAAAGCATAGAAGCCTTCTTATGAGGATGAAAGGCAATATATTTAACAAAGCTGCAGCTCTTGGCCAGCCTGAAGCACAAAAACACCCTTAGCAATTGGATGTACCCGGCTGAATTGAAATTGTTTGAGTTCCACTTTTACCTCTGTTGGGAATTGTCTTAGCACTTCCTGACGTACCTGAATAATGAGGTTGTTGCACCTGTGAAATAATCATCGCACAACCTACCGCCACCCATGGGATGCTCAGCACAGCAGATGTTTTAGCTCCTCATCTACTGGTGGACTGTCCTCTTCCTTAGACCTTCTCAGACTTCTTCTCATCTTCAGTGCAAACATGTTATTTAATCAAATGATAAAATGAACACGAACTTAGCAAACAGCACAAAATTCATCTGTACCTTCTTCAAATGAATACTGAAAACAAATCTCATCTCCAAGTTTCTGTTTGAAGTGTGGAATGAGTACAAGAAGGTCAAATTCACAGGCACTAAATCTGCTCTATGAAAGAGGAAAGGAATGTGGAAAATTCATGTGTAAAAATCTTATTACTTGCAAAAAATCAACAAATAATAAAGTTTTCTATTTTTTAATTTCTACCTGAGAAAATGGTAGTTCAACAAAAAGTCTATGAAACAATCCCTTCAGGTTCCATGAGAACTCTTAGCATACAAAATACATGTGTATATTGGGATGTTTTTAGATGTCAGGGCATGGAAAACATCATTGTAAGGTGAATTTTCATATGTACACACACAGAAAGGAATATTTCATGTTCATAATGATGACTATAGTACTTTATAATAACTGCAGTATGTGCAGTTGAGATTAATTGTGGTGAATGTTAAAACCCATTTGAATTTCTGAACACCCACTAATAATACGGTTTCTGTGATATTTTGAGTATTTAATAGAAATATTAAATACCTGGATTATCTTCCTTATTTTCCTTCATAACCTCTTCTAGTTGGAGAGGTTAGAATTTTTAAAACTATATTTCTTTTTTTTTGTGGTACTGGGGATCGAACTCGGGGTCTCATGCTTGCTACCACTTAAGCCACACCTAGTCCTTTCGCTTTCATGTTGTTGTGCAGAGAAGGTCTCATGCTCGCTTTGCCTGGGTTGGCCTTAGACAGTGACCCTCCTACCTGTGCCTCCTGAGTAACTGGGATTATAAGCATATGGCATCATGCCTAGCTTAAAATTGTATCTGTTATGATGCTTAACAACCATGGCTCCAGTTACAAATCAGTGTTTATCCATTATGCTTAGTAGGACTTTGGAGGGTAGATTTGAGGGAAGACCACCTTCCTATATCTTTAAGCCAGTGGTTATTCAAGTGTGGTGCCTGGACCACAGCAACATCACCTGGGAACTGGTTTTAAGTACAAATTCCTGTCCCCATGCCCAACCTACTGAATCAGAAATTGTCCAGCAATTGCGTGGTGGGTTCAGTAATCAATGTTTTAAGAAGTGCCTAGTATGATTCTGGTGCTTACTGGAGTTAGAAAATCACTGCTAGTACAGCAGTGGTATCCTGTTAATATGATTTCCTAATTTAAACATGTCCATTTTCCAGTGTTTCTGGATAAGAGTGACACTTGTGTCCCCTTCCCTGCATTGGCCTCAAAGACAGGAGCTGCCCCAGGGATCACCAATATTATCCTTGAAGTCATCTGAGGAGAACAAGCATAAAACTTGATTCTCCAGTTTATCCTGTAATCTCCTGAGTGCCTGTCTATATTAAATACTTTCTGCCTACAACATCTAGAATGGGATCTGCTTTCTACACTGAGCATTTACTGTGGCAGTTTTAAAACATGGCCCAAATTCTCTGAGCCACTTTCCATTAAAAGGTGGAATCTATGAGTCTTTTCTTTGGATCTGACTGAGCTCCACAATTGTTTGACTAATAGAAAGTGGAAGTGGCACACCTCATGAGTTAAGAAATTGGCCATTTTGACTTCCTTTTTCTTGAGACCTTAGTTTTTATAACTCAGATGCTAGTCCATTAAAAAGGACAGAAAATAGCCAGGATTGATTTACCAAACATACAAATGAGACATGATGGAAGTGAGTTCTCCAGCCCTAGTCAAGTTACGCCAGCTGATGATGCATAGACAGGAGATGAAACTTCCCTCCTAAGCTCTGTGCAAATAATAGATTCATGAGCTCAAATATATTTAGCTGCTTTAAGAACCTTACCATTCTTTGATTTGATTTACCATTAACTCTGAATTCCAGAGTTTTGTAATGGACATTATGCTTAAATAAGCTGCAACTAATTGAGTATGAAGATTGGTCCCTGTTAATTGTGCAAAGACATCATACAACCCTGCTGTTGTTTAAAACCACTAAGTTTTAGCATGCTCTCTTATGCAACTATAGATATATGATACAGTTTCTAAACTAGAATATTTGTAGAGTGAAAACAAAGATGTCAAATCTTGGCCAGAATATTGTCTTGGTTTGGATCCCTAAAAGCAGACTCAGATGTGAGGTGGTAGGGGTATGAAGTTAAGAGTGAGGTACAAGGGAGCTTTGAAGACAAGAGGCTTATCCACAGCTTTCACATCATTACACAACCAGCTCTAATATTTTCCCATTTAAATATGGCTATGTAAAAATATGGCTGGCCGTGGTGGTACCTGACCATTATTCCAGCACTCAGTATGAGGTAGGAGGAGCGTTGAGTTTCTGTCCAGCCTGGGTTATATAGTGAGACGGTATAACCAAAAAAATCTATAAACCAAAAAATCTAAAACCCCAAAAAACAAAACCATATTTTCTGACACGGAGGCACCTTTGTAAATAGTGTGATTATCTATTTATATGTTTGTATAGAATTAGAATAATAAAACCCATTAAAATGTCCATAAAAAAGAATGGAAAGCAAAGCAGGGAATGTCAGAATTCCTAAGCCAGCAAGATGATATTCACAGTCATCTGAGCCACTTCACAGCAATAAGTCCTACAATGTCACATCTTCTCCTGGTGATACTTGCTGTCCTACAAGAGTCTTCTCAAGAAGATGTAATTATCCTCTCATGCAGGTGAAGAAATGACACAGTAGTGTAGGGAAGGTAGGTACCTCTCACACATCACGTCTTTAAAGAGTAAATGAAACCATTAGATACTCAGCCCTGGTTTCTCTGAATCCTAAGAAATACTCAATCTGTATAAAATAGAAACCACTCTTACTGAAACTGTAGATTTTCTTTGTGTAATCAGTAAATTAGATAATTCATGATTATAATAATTAAAACTAATTATCAAAATTTGAAATAATTCACAAACATCTTATTTGATCTTTAGGAAGATTTTATAATATACATAGGACAGTGATTGGACCTCATGTATTTTTTTACAATTTAAAATAATAAAGCTCAGAATGTATAAATGATTTGTCCAATGCAATGTTTTATCTGAGTTATTTTTTATTATAAAAATGGAGAAAATTTCCTGGATAATTTCTAATTTTCTACCATGAAGGCAAAGCAAATAGGTCATTTTAGCTCATTGTTCTATATTTTAATGAACTTTTCCTTTTAAACTTTTTAATATAATTCTTATTTATCTTTATTCACTGGAGTCAAAGATTTAGCATAATAATTTTGAATTCCACACTTCCAGAATTATTAAAAAATTATGGAACCATAGAACTTTAAGTCATGAAAAAGACCTTTGAGAAGATCTATTCCAATGTTCCTTTTCAGAAATGAAGAAACTAAGGCTCCAAAGAGTGAAGTAAAAGCAGGGGATCACGAACCAAGGTAAAGATCAGTTAGAGTTGAATCAACATGGGTCATAACACATGGGTACATGAAAGCAACAGTAGGAATCTTTCTGTACAGCTATCCTTAACTCAACTAGCAAAAATGTTTTGTCTTTCTTATTATGCTTATGTCTTTTCTTCAACAAAATCAGTGATAAGGGCAGAATAGGACTTGACCGAAACTGAGGAGGGGGGGTAGGTGGGGGAGGGGGGCAGGGTGGAGAAATGACCCAAACAATGGATGCACATGTGAATAAATAAACAAAACAAAACAAAAAGAGTGAAGTAAATTTTTATAGGTCATGGCTAATTTTTGGAGAGTGAGATCTGTTTTCTGACTGCTTCCCTTGGTGGGAACCCCATACACTGCCCTCTTAACTTTTGTCTACAACAGTGCCTGTCACAGTGAGGAGTCTCTAATGGCTACTGAATGAATAAGAAGTGTGGGCACTGTCTGTCTTTGTTTCTATAATAAGCCACTTGTAGGCAGGGGTTATGCTTTATTTACATTTTTTGCAGAGTCTAGGACATATTGTAAGCTCAAATAAAATACTGTAAAAGACTGGTTGAACTTGATTTTGAAATGAGGAGAGGCTACATTCTCCCTGCCTCTCCCCCAATGAATTTGCATTTTCATTTATGCTCTCTCCACAACTTTCAGTTGCCACCAATTAGTAACAACTTAGGTTGGTATGTCTCCTTCCAAAGTGCTTTCACATGCATTCCTTTCTTTGATTCTATCACAACCATGTGAAGATTTATAAGTTTTAGAGAAGCTAGTGGATTTATTCAAAGCTATACAGGGAATACTGTAATGCTAGGGATTTATAGCTAGGCTTCGTGTTATAGAAGTTTTGCTCTTTTTAGGTATGGTCTGAGCCACAGGGTCAACCTTGAAGATCACCCATTAGGACAATGAATGAAAAAACAAGTCACATTTGAAAAGTTGTTTACCAAATAAATTCTAGAATCTCAGGTAATCTTTGATGTTCTTAATTTATTAATGGAAAAATCCTATTTAAGTCAATCTCAGGGAAAAGAAAAAAGGTTTGGAATAGATAACCTTTTTCCTTTTCATGTAGTAAATACTATCCTTTGTTCCTAAAGACTCTCATGCCTATGGGAAATCCTAAGTCCCCTTAAGTGCCCTGACATTTCAAACTGTCATTATTGAATATAGATATTCAATTCAATTTTAAACAGGAGATAATATTTTAAGCAAGTATTACATTCTAGCCAGGTTTTTTTCTTAACAAAATAAAAGTGGGAGAATACTAGTTTGCAGTTTCTGTGTTCTAAGAATATTTCTTTCATTTCTTCCAGAGAATAAATAGGTGTGCATCCATGTTTCATCTACCAGGCTGTTATCACTTTATTTGTAGTATATAAAAAAATCCAAGGAGACATCTCTTTTGTTCTATGTGACTCTGCAAAAGACAGAACATATCTGTTGGCCAGTCTGATATTCCAATACAGAAGGCTGTCATTAAAATCTTACATACTATCAAGTGGGAAAGCAGACATATATTGCAATTACTTTCCTATTAGTTGCTGCCCATTGCTCCTGACAGGTATAAATTAGATCTCACTAGGTTGCCTACAGATTAATGAGTTCCAAAATTGGCATTCAATTGTTTGGGAGTGAAAGGCAGAAAAGGGAGGGAGATGCAAAATCTTTGTACACCTGTGATTAGAGGATATTTTCTTTCATTTCATATTTTCCCCCTCTCCTCGGTATCGCTTGGGTGATAACTGACACTTCTATCCAAGGATTCCTTTTTGCGCAGCAGAAACTTGCAGCTGAGGCGAGGCCAGAATTAATAATTTGCGTGAGCAAACACACAGCTGCTGTTTGTGGAGAGAGATTCTATTAACGAACAGTGAATTCTCATAATTAGCTGAGCGGTTTCTGCAGCTGCCCGCCTGACCCCCAGACTACACAAATTGTGGGTGGTGTTCGGCCTCGAAATCCATCTTACCTAATTACTATAAGCATGTTCCTCCAGTCCTAATGACTGCAAAAAATTAGACATTTCTTGCACATTCAAATGCTCTTCTTATTAGATTTTCCTTTGTACCTAAATTTATATTTGCCTATTAGCATTTCTAAGAGTGTACAGGTGTAGTTACAAATCAGACATAGGGGAGTGTAATTCATGTTTCTGCAAGTATGCACCCACAAATGCCTTCTCTGCACGCAGGAGCAAGATCTGGATTCTGTGAAAGCATTTTCCAAACAGCATTTAGAGAGCACACTGTGGGTCAGTAGTCGCTCAAAGCCCTGCTTCTCTCGTACCCTTAAGTCCCTTTTCATTCACCTGCCGCCCTCCCTCCCTGCCACAACCCAGCTTCCCCCAACTATATTCAATTAAAGAGAAGAAACTGTGTATGGCACGCTAAGCCCTAACCTCATGGGAGTCAGGTTTCTGTTTGTCATTCTGTCACTCTGGAATCAAACCGACTCTTTTGACGTTGATTTGCCTGATGAGGCCGTGGTTGAGTGGCCCACTCCCAGTACTGCCCATAATACATGCCTAGTATTAGTTTGCTCAGGTAACTCACTCTATATTCTTTGCAGAAGCAAACTTTGAACAAAGTCCTCATGCAGCTTGGAATACTACCAGCCTTTAGTTCGTAATAACTAGGCACTGGGATTTGTGTTGGCTGTTACCACATGAGTACCTGAATCCTAGATCCATTCAGCTACAGTATTTCTTATGGAACCTTAAAAAGTCTCAAAGTGCTTATTTTGAAATAATGTTATCATACACAAACAGTGTAGTCTACAGTTTGGGCTGCATCCTCCAAACTGTAGAGAATGGGGCTTAGGTGGTTTTCTCCATGAATGTTATCATTAATTTCTGGGATGAAGCTAAGTGAGAGAATCCTGAAACTAAACCCTCTCCTTAGTCATGTATTAGACCATTCAGTATTGATTTGGTTGTCCTTTCTTTCCTTTCTGCTCTCTGCCTGACTTTACTAAGTGCCTATTACTTGCCAATACTGTGCTGAGTGCTAGAAATACATCAATAAACAGAAACAATATGATCCCTCACCACAAGGTGCTTCCAATTAAAATAGGAAGACAAACAGTAAACAAATCCATTGCATATGTATGTACATAATTTCCAGTTGCAAAAGGTAGTACAATGTTTTTTAAAGAGCATAAGCTCTGAAGTTAGAATTTGTGGGTTCAAATCCTGGCTCTGAAACTTTTCATGCCTCGATTTCTTTGTTTTTAACATGTATAGCCATCTGATCATAATAACTAAATGAACTTCTACTCCTCCAAAATCTTGGAATATGATCTCATATGTAGGAGGAACACAAATACATATTGGCTACTATTATTATGGTAGTCATGAAGTAAATTAAAAAAAAAGTAAAACAAAAATACATGTAAAACAAAACAAAAAGTCCACAAGGCTAAAAAAAAAAAGAAAAGAAACAAAACACTCTATTAAAAAAATACCAGAGGAAGTTGCTTTATATTTGATGGCAAGGGCAATCCTGTTCTTGGAGTTACATTAAGCACAGACTTGAAGGTTGCCTCTTGAAAGAGGTTGAGCTGACACAAGGGAGGAACACCATGTATTTCTCAGCAGTGGAAGTAGCTTATGCAAACGCTCTGCTGTGGGAAATGTTAGGTACATTCCAGGAACTCAAGGAAGGGCTGTGTAGCAAGGAATCCAGTAGAGCTATAGATTAGAATAGTTGAAAGATTAAATTCTCCAAAGGGTAAGCATGAGGAATGCTTATAAATATCCTTTTGAGAAACCCATGTCACAATTCCCTGGTTAATAATAAATTTTATTACAATCTTTTTGTCTAAAGATGAGATAAGATCCTCTAACAGAAAAAAAAATGTCCTCTGAGAAAAAAATAGGTATGGTAGAATGAAGTAGACAGTCAAGTTTTTCTTTTTCTTTTTTGCTTCTCCAACAAGCCCCATGCCTATTTTTCTTAGTGATAGCTCCACCAAAAGAAAGTTTGTGTAGTGAAGTTGAAAGTTGAACATCTCATCAGAATTCAGAAAAAAAAAAAGAAAAACACAAGGAACTTTGTAAGTGAAACCTACTGAAGTGGGGGGTACAAGAAATAGGACATCTTCTACCCCACTCCCACTCAAATCATAGCTAGCACTCACATTTGAATTTGAATCTTTTGAGTGATCTTGGCTTAACTAGGCATAAATGGATCTAGAAAGGGCTACCTCATGCATTTCAGCTAAGGAAAAGGAGTTTCATATTTCACATGGAAAGATCAAAAATGAAGCAGGATTTGCTTCCAATTACTCAGGGAAGACACAATGAAGAGCTAACAAATGCTGGGATATAATTGTTCTGCAAGGGAAAAGCCAGGTACCATAACTACTTAATGCATTCCTCTTCCAGCCTTGGTGGTTTGGGGCAGCAGGTGAGATTATTTCCTGTAACTCTATGAGCAAAATACAGTATATTTTTTAAACAGGCTAAAGCCATTCATCCAAAGACATTAGTTTAGCATTAAATGTATAGGCAACATTATGTAATGTTTTAAAGTACATGAATATTCCACAATCATCAATTCATATTTGTTCAAAAGCCAAGACTAGCTTTTTAAAGCAGAATTAAATTACTGTTCAGTAAACAGTGGTAAGATAAGGGAAATTAGTCCCAAGACTTCCTCTGCTGGGGTATTTTGGGATCCAAGTTACATCATAATCTGCTCTTGTCTTTCAAGAGGGCTGGATATGAACTAGGGTGAGTGGCAATCAGCATAGCTATTGGTTCCAGAACAGATGATTATGTAGAAGAAGCCATTAAAAATTTTTGATTGCAAGCTATTATGTCTAGAATTTGTTACTAGTACCTGAAGTTCCATGGGTGATTCTCAAAGTATGATTCCTGCACTTGCTTTGGAATTGCTTGAAAAGTATGCAGATAATAACGAAGGTTTATAGGCTGAATGCTCAGGTATATGATTCTTTGACATCTGAATTAGAATCTAGATATTTCACTGCTTCATTTATTTTATAACTTGGAAAACAGCTGTGTAAACTGCAATGCTTTCCCACAAACTGTGGGTGTTCTTGGTCAGCTCATTCATCCAAACTTGAGCCTGAATTTGTCTAATTAATTTAAAGATGATGATAACCTGACCATGTGCTGAGAGCAAGAAATAAAATGACTTTTGAAATGTGTTTGGCTGAATACATATAAACACATCTAATATATAGTTAATAAACATTAGACACATTTGTTGGCTGATTGCTTTATCATAAGTAACAGCTTGATTTGGTTGGGAACAGAGATATTTACATGTCCTTAATACTTTCCTCAATTTATAAACTGGCTGGTATGAACTTTTGAAGATGTTGCAGGCTTCCTCTATCTGAAAATTGAGGTATACTGTGAACCCCTTAAGATTGCTTTCCTGTAGTATTTTTTGATGATTGGGGGAAGAGAAAGAAAACCTGCTGAAAACCATGAGTGCTCTCCCCAGGAAAGACATGTGTACATTTCAGATGGTGGACATATCAATTCCTCCTCAAGTCCCTCCAGGGAGACCAGGTGAAGACACTTACATTTAAATATAATTATAGTTTATGGGTGCTGTTATTCTTCAGGCCTTTCATTCATTCAACCAACCAATATTTATTAAAACCTCCTTAGGACTGGGAATGCTAAATTCTTAAAAGGCAGTAAGACATAGCCTTACATTCTAGGAGTTTACAGGTTAGTGGTAAAGAAATATGTATTGGTAATGACAGCACCTTAGAGAATGAAAAGTGCTGTCAGAGAAAAAAGTAAGGAGTGAGGTCCTGATAAATAGGGAAGACTTTTAGAGAGGCTAATCTATAAAGAGTGTTTTGATGGATAAATAGAAGTTGGCCACAGTAGTGGGTATAAGGTTATGAAGAAATAAAAAGGAAGAAGTAAATTCTAGGGACAGAAAGACAACACAGGTAGAGACTGTAGTCAAGAACATATTGGACAAGTCAATGGCCACAGTGGAGGGTGGGACAGAAGAGAGAGACTAGGTTGGAGAAATTAGTGGAGGACAAATCACTAAGGGCCTTTTTGCTACACCAAAGAATCCTGAACTCCACCTGGAAACCTCAAATATGCACTAAGGAAGATAATAAGCAGGCAGCAACAAACTCAAGGTCATATCTTAAAATGTTATGTAGCATCTTTGTGAAATACGAATTGAAAGATGCAAGATGACGAGTAAGGCACTTTACTTGGAAGATGGTATAAGTGATTCAAGAGAAAGAGGATCAAAGTTTGGAATTAAGACAGTGGGAGAAAAGATGAAGAAAAGGGGATAAATTCTAGATATCTAATAAATCTGACTCTATCAAGCTTTGGATGTAATTTGATGAACTTTAGAAAGACTAGGGTTTAAGCCTTGAGATGGAAGCAAGTAGAAGAATGGGTTGATTCTGCTCCCTGCAATCAGAAACAGGAAGAGCAGCAGATGGTGATAGGATGGGAAGAGTGATGACTTAAAGACATTGGCTAAGAAGGTGAAAATGGGAGTAAGAAAAGAGGCTAAGATAACATGTAAATTAATAGTAATGACAGAAGAGAACCAGAGGTGAAAACTTGGGTTAGGGCTTTCTTTAGGGAGTGGTCTGAGGAGGAAGAACTCACAAAGGAGATAAAGCCAGACACATAAGAGGAATGAGTTTTCATAGCAGGCAAAGGAGAAGTTTTACAGTGAAGGTGTAGTCAATAGTACAAGTGATTCAGAGGTGTAACGTAAGATATGGGCAAAAAAGAACCATCCACGTTCACAGAACAGAGGTCATTGGTAATCTTGAATGAGAAGAAAAATATTCTGGCAGCTCTGGAGACAATGAAAATCAATTCAAGATGGAAGCTGGTGTCTGACCCAAAGTAAGTTTATTCAAGAATGTTCCTCTAAAAAGTGTAGACATATGAGTGTTCTTGAGACTGTTTGGCTCAGTGTTCTTAGAAATTCATTGTTTTATTTTAGTGTTCTATCATATCCATATGATTTTAATCTTTGGAAAAAGATTGCACTTTTTCAACACAAGAATAACCCTTAGTGACAGGTGACTTTTAAAAATTTGTGTATATTTATTAAATTACAATGGAAAACTTTTTTTTGAAATTGTATAACCAGAATCTTTGGTTAGGGAGTACAAGAATCTAAATTATGTGAAATTTTATTTATGCTGGTGCACCAAGACATAAGTAAACTATTATTCTGAAATAAAAATATCCCAAAGTAATAAAAATAGGTAATAAATTTATGGAATATGATTAAAAAGAAATGTAAATACTATTTTTTTCATAATTTCACTTAACAAAAAAGTATCATTATTGAAAAAGTCTTGGCAAGTCACTAATATTTCCCATTTTAAAGAATATAAGCAGGGAACTTAATTTTAAAATTTTATTTATTTGGCTTAACATCTGTTTATAGTTTGTGTACAGCATGTTTATAGGTGTGTGTGTGTATACATGTGTGTGAGTGAGTATATGTCACTGTTTATACATGGCAGCTATTGCTAGTCTGGGAGCCTCCTCTGATCTCCTTTCACCAGTTCCTGACTTCTCATCTTCTGGATCTGATGGATCGAAGTGATAAGAAGTCCTCTGAGAGATAATTCTTTATGACACATCGATACCTGGGAATCAATCCTATAAATCCTGATAATGTCAGCCTGATAATGGCTAGGCACTGAAAAAATTTAAAATCCCCCTAGATAATTCTAGTGTGCATGCTGTGGGATCATGAGGAACCATATTAGATTACCAAGGGGCCAGCAATAATCTATTGTTTAATTGTTACAATTACACATCCAGGATTTTAAAATTTTTCACTCTTGAAATAATGCAATTACAAAAGGACACCACAAGAAAAAAAAATGGAAGTGGAAGTTGGCTTGTGCACATTGAAAGAAAGGGTTGAAAAATAACAGTATTTTCCCTCATCTGGGAGGAACTTTTTGAAATTAGCACATATTAATTGTATATAGGGGTTTCATTGTTATATTTCCATACATACATATAATGTAACTTGATCACATTCACTCCCTGATCCTTTTTCTTATTCTCCCCCATGCTTTTTCAGTTTTTAGAATTTTTAATGGGTTTCACTATTCTATTTTCATACATGATGTAATGGCACTTTGATCATACCCCCATCACCTCATTTTTACCTTCTCCCTCTCATTGATTTCCTTTCTGTCCCTCATTTGTCCCTCTTTATATTCATGTCATTGGTTTTTTTAAGGTCTAGATTACACATATGAGACAAAACATATAATGTTTATCTTTCTGAGTCTAGCATATTTTACTTAACATGGTCATCTCCAGTGCTGTTCAGAAGAGTTTTGATCATTTTTCTCTTTTCCAAAGATTCTCATACAAGAATTAGCAATCATTTTCTTCTGAGCTGGCAAGGAAAGCTTCTCCAGTCATATTAGCCAGTGACTCCGCTGGAAAGCAGAAGAGGAAATATTTCCTTCATCTTTATTTTTCAGTGTTAACCATAGCACTAGTATGTTTTAACTTCC
The DNA here is from genome assembly GCF_047511655.1 of Castor canadensis. Lineage (NCBI taxonomy): Eukaryota > Metazoa > Chordata > Mammalia > Rodentia > Castoridae > Castor > Castor canadensis. Next base: position 154,083,703 of record NC_133388.1, read on the forward strand.
CGAATTTGAGGCTGAATTTTACATGTTTCAGCAACCCTTTAGGAGTTCCAATACAAGGATATAATATTCATAGTAAAAACATGCATCAAATGACCTAAGAGCAATTTGTTGGACTAGATTTGAGTGTTTGCTTTGTAGGTTTTTACACTGGGCAGACATTCTTGCATGAAAATCAGTTCTTTGTGATGTTTCATGGCAAGAAAAGATCACATTTTCCCTAACCATGAGAAGATGAATGCTAGCTTTTATGTGCACAATGCTTTAGGCTTCAGGGCAGTCTAGGATTTCACAAGATCTGTGAAATCCTCTTTTCTTCATCCTTATTTATGGGAAATAACTCATTGGGACCTTATCTGATAGCCTTTCTTTCAGTGGGGGTGTTAAAACTAACAGTGTTTGATGACAGAACACATTGCCTTGGGCTAGAGTATTTTAATCATATGAGTTGACTAGCATTTATCATTTGTTTCTTCCTGTTCAATTTCACAAAATCAAAACAAACCAAGTTTGGGGATTTCCCCTCGGTACCTCCCAATTTCTAAAATTTCTAGTTTTCTCAATTATATAAGGAGACTTATAAATACCTATTTGTACTTCCTCCAAAAAAGTTATGATTCAGTCTTAATTTGGGGACCATTAGATGAGCTATAGGATTGTTACTAGTAAGTAGCGATGTCCTTTCTCTCTCCTTTCACATTTAGTGTGGACAGGCCTCCCCAAAAGGGTGTGTTCCAAAAACGTCATGTTGATTTTCTCTCTTAAGTAAATTAACTTAGAATTTAAAATATTTTTAGAAATCATAAAGTGTATCTATAGCATGATTCAGGTTGGGTTTGAAGTCATATATATAAAATCTAACCTGAACTCTCTGAGCTATTATACACATCAGAATTCCCCACGAGTGATGGAAACGAGTTTGAATGAGTTAGCACCCACTCAAATCCTTCCTATAGAGAGCATGAATCTTTAAGATCCATGTTTGTTTACATACAAAAAAGCAAAGTACTATTTCTGAGGGAAAAATCACCACCATCACAAAGCTTTTGGACATCAAATAGATCTTAAAAATCAACAATTTGATGAGTTAACTCAAAATGAATCAGAAACATGTGGATTAAATTTCTTTTACCAAACACATGGGTTTAAAAGGAAAAGAGAACTTAGAAAATGTGTTTTGAGTTTTCTGAAACCCAAAATGTTTGAAAAATAATTTGAAGCAATGGGCTGACTCAAAATGTGCTTGATCTCTCAGTTTACTCAGTCTACAGGGATGTGTCTTCTTCTTCTTTTGGTGTTATTGGATTTGAACTCAGAGCCTTGTGCTTGCTAGGCAGATGCTAAGTCACCAGCCCTGCATTTAGTTTAAAAAAATGAACAAATACAAAGGGAGATTGAACTCTTGCTGGAGAACTCCTTCTGGATTTTATCCATACATATGAACAATGGAGTTGAAAATACTCCAGCAATTACTCTTTCTATGATGACTAAGAATTATTTTGAAATAGTCATAGATTATACCATATATTTTTCCTTTTGAACAGCTTTGATTTTTTTTTTAGTGCTAAATAGCATAAATTTTGCTAATACTGCACATGCTTCTTCCTGTTTTGTGAATTGGTTGGTGATCAACTAATTTATAGAAAGGGCCTATGCTCATATTATTTATCACTCAAGGTGATAAACATACTTTTACATGTTAGGAAATGCTATACTGTGCCTTAAATATAAAGCCCTTGGGTTAAGAACACTTTTTTTAAATGTGCTTTTGAGAATTCTTTGGTTTCTGAATTAGTAATAAAATAACTACACAAGATTATTAAAATTACATTTGGTTCTTGCTCATTGCTGATATTTGGACACTTTGTACTGAATTAATATAGAGATTGACTTTTTGTCTTCTCACAACACTACTGAACTCATTGACTCACTGAATGCTTCACACTGCTCACTTTTATAATAATCATAGCTGCTATTCCTGGCTTTATATGAGCCATAGGGTATTCTTGTTTTGAGAGTATGCTTCTTATTAGAAAGATTATCTTTACTAAAAACAAAGACAAATACTATCAGCTTCCTTTAATTAATTTAAACCTTCCTTTAATTGTGGCAGAATTTATGTAATAAATATGAAGATATAGGGAAAACCACAGGTGACATGACATGTAGGGTGGTAGGTAAGAGCACGGAATAAGCTCCCTGAATTCAAATCCTTGATTCATCACTGACCACTTGTGTGATCTGCAGTGACATCCCTAACCTTTTCAAGCTTTGCTTTTTTCATCTATAAAATGGGGACACCAATAACATTTATCTCATAGGGATTGTCATATCAAATGAGAAAACGCAGGAAAAGTGCTTGGAATAGTGCTGGACAGAGGAATATGAATAGAAGAAAGAACAAATAACAAGAGATTTCTGGTGTTATTGACCCAGTTCACGCATCTCTTCTAGACCACTTAATACAAGACACTTATCTGTAGAAAGGGTAATAGAATTCTGGTGTAAATTTTAATAATTGCAGCAGTGATTACCTTTAGATCCGGCAAGTTCATTACTGGCTGAACAATTCCAGAGACTCTCGTTAAATGGTCCATGGAATGAATCAGGCATGGAATTAACCTATCTTTAGTTCCCTAAAGCTTATGTCCCATGAAGGAGTATTCATATTGCTTTGTGCCTATACCTTGATCCTTTTGAAAAAAAATTGTTTAAGGGAGTTAAGCCCAGACTTCTAGGTGAACTGACCCTTCAGTAATTAAAAACAAAAAGGGAAAAATTCCAGCAGCAGAAATTATTTTAAATGACTACCATCTTTCTCTTGCAGCTACTTTAACTGCAAGTTATTATTGGCTATGCCCTGTGGTTTGGATGCCAATTGAAAGGCAGCTGCCCTGTCCCAGCCTGGGAATTCTCTGCAGGGGATTCCTCAGGAAAAGAGGCATTTTGTGCAGTGGAAGGATAAGTACTGGGTTAATAACCACTAAATATATCTTTTTCCAAAGCTCCAGTGAAATTCAAATAGTGTTTTAATTGCTTAAAGTGTTGCTCTCTAAATGGGAACACCAAATTGGATCTGCTGAATTTGTGAGAATATTCCTTTGCCATATAAATTTTTTCACCATGGAAAAAGTGGGCATTACTACTTTAGAAGTGTTGTCTTGGAAACCTCTTGGTATAATTTCTCTTTTAGAGACTTACCATTTATATTTTCTGGAATACCCTTTTTCTTCAACCTTCACTGAGTTCTTTGAAAGATTGTGGAATCATTGAATATGAAGGATTGCAGGTTATCTCTTGCAAGCTCTTATTCCTTATATGAATCTCTTACCAAATAATTTTATAATCTTTTTCCAATGTTAGAGGACTCACTATATCTTGAGGCAGGGTATTAATCTTCAGATAGCTGTACTTGTTAGTAAATTCTTCTTTATGTTTGGGTGAAATTGACTTCTTTATAATACCTACCAACTAGTCTAATTATATTAATCAGCATCACACAGTACAGATCTAATCCCCTTCTACAGTTCCAGTACCTATTCTCATTCCAGTTTAATTCACTTACTGAGCACTTACTGTGTACTGTCATTGATCATTTGAGAACATTTCAGCTCTCTTACTATCTAGTATCCTCTAGAGATGCCTCAGTTCTACTCTATCCCTTCAAAAAGGGAATAAGTTACATAGACAATGACATTCCAGAAGTAGTGTGACCAAAGCATCATAGAGGTCTGGCAATCACAAACTTTGGACTAGCTTCTCTGTGGACAAACTGAAAATAAGATTTCATTTGCCTGTATTGGCAATCTCTATCTAGTTGAAGCAAATTAAAATCTGTTTATTTTATTTATGGTAGAGTTAAGTCACATTCCATCTCTTGTATCATTAGAGTTGTTTATTTGATAGTCTATTGAATCTCAACTTTTTGGTCTAACTGTGGACTCAAAATATACAAGTACTTTGTAGCTAGAGGGGAAAAATGATTTGTGTTATCTATGTCTGTCCTAGATAGACTGACATAGTTGCAAGAGAAATTTGTAGTTATAGCCAAGGTACTACTCTTAATTCCCTCTGTTGCTTGCCAGATTACAAAGCTCTTCCTCTGGTTACTTTAATTTTATTCTAGCATAGATAAGAGAAGCAAAAAACAGATCTGCTGCCACTAACCTATACCTCACATGTGTATTTTAGCATTAATGTACCTCAGAAGTATAAGAATATGCAAATGCTAGAATGAATTCATTGATCCCAAAACTTCATTGAGAAGTCTCCAGCCATTTTCCATCTTTACATTTTTCCAACCCTATGTTTCTATACAATTTTTCCGAAAGAATCAATTATGGTATTGTGCTAATGCCATTGTCATCTTATTAAATTTAGGGCATTGTTTTACTTATCAGATTTTTAGGCATCTTTACTCTGTCATTTAATGTATTTGCTATATTTCCCAGAATATTTTCTTCCACTAGTTTGATGTGTAAGTCCAGCATTGGATAATAGTAAAGAATTGGTATTTATTTCAGGTACCTCATCTGCTACCTGTTTGATCAGAAAGAATAACAATTTTTCTAGATAGTCGAATTCTTCCAATGCAGCAGTCTTGAAACTACAATTTCTAGGAGATGTCAACACCTGGCTTCACTAATACTTCTTATAAGTAATTGAAGGACTTTCATACCAAGTTAAATTCATGTAAAACAAACACTTGTTATGTCACAGATAACCTATTACCAATGAATGAAATACTTCTTTCTTCCATATAGAAGATTTGGAAAGACATCCTTTATCTTGTTTGTCATGGTTGTTTTCTTTTAAGCTTCAAGTATATAAAATGGGACAACAAATTAGCTCACAGTTTGAAAAACCTCATGCATAATCACATGTTAGATTGATTTTATGGAAGATAATAAGGACCACAGAGTCAACATAATTTATCCTCTTTGAGAAACAGGATCAAATAAACAGTAATGGAATAAAAAAAAAAAAAAACCTTAAAAGCTTCAGAGAATTGATTCTGATTCCCCCATACATGCTAGGGGAGTTACTGAACCCCAAAAGACACATACACCCCCTGATCACTAATCTTCTCTAGGGATTGATTTATTGGATTCTTTCTACCAGCTGTTCAGATATTACAGAAAACACATCAGGCTTTGTTGGTGACCCCAAGTGCTTTAATTCCTATGCATGCATATTTTAACATTATTACAGAAAGGTTTCATTTGCAATTTACAGGCTGAGTAGCAACGAGTCCGTTTCGAAGAGGTCAGTGCTTTCACCAAGCCTTCTAGTGATGGAATTATAGTTTAAACAGCTGGAGCTCTGTCCCAGGAGAGACACTGGGATATGGCTCCTTAACGGCAGAATAAATCCATCAGACATATTTCATGTGTCTGATAACATTAATAGATACCAGGGCTGTTTAAATATTTAATGAACTCACTTAGAGGCTGTTTACCAAGGGGGGGTGGAGAAAGCTATAGAAAGGATGATCACATCTTTTTGATCTACAATGACAACAACAAAACCAAAATCTCCACCAATGATTTTCCTTTCTTGCTGCAAACTCCATTAGGGGAACCCTTTTGCTACATGACATGTTTCATTTCCACAGAGTGCAAGAGAATGTTTTCAGTTTTGCAGTTCAAAAGTTAATCATTACCATGTGGCTCACTACTTAATAGAGATACCAGAAGTCGCAGAATAGCTTTCAGTTGGGATGGAGAAATCAGAAGAGGAAAGACAATGAGACACAGAAAACAAGTAAATGATATTCAGGGCACAAGGCCACAGAGGCCCTGGGTGTGTTAATGAGTGGGGTGTTGAGTAGAAAAGAGGGAGCAAACAGAAAGCAAGCCAAGGTGGTTCCTGGCTACCTTTACTAATGGTCTTTAGGAGCATTGCTTGCTGGAGTTCTTTCTGGATATGGATGAAGATCATTAAAAGAAAAAAGGCATAAACTTTGGCATAAGTTTATTTTAATGTGAGAGCAATTTCGTTTTGATTTACAAAATTTCACTAAAAGCAGTTTGGCTAGGCAGAATACAATGGTTTATTCTGTGGTTTCAGATGCCTGCTTGGTCATGCAAAAATGAAACAATAACTAAAATTTAAATGGTGGGAAATTGCTGGCATAAGGTCTTCACTGTCTGTTGGCACCAACAAATATTCATGCTGGAAAATGGTCTATCACACACTTTCCAGAACATTTTTTCTCTGTTATATTGACTATGACCCTAATCCAGTTCCCTTTATGGGATTAAGGCACTTGGGTTTGTCTGGTGTGCACCATCTTCTTCTGTCCTAACACCTGATCAATTCATCCTAGATCAGAGTGAATTAAGGATGCCTCCTAGACCAGGTTGAAAATGCCTGGCCATTTGGTAATTTAACTCTAAAGCTGAGTGTAAATAACAATAAAGTAGTACAATTTTCTTAGGGGACCAAGAGAGTGTCTTGGCTTAATTAAAAATGGATACATTTTGAATATCTCAAATGAATACCATTAGCATTATTTATACTGTGATTTCTCTCAATTCTATTTTGCTATAGGTTTATAATTTGTTATAAGAGCATAAGAAAGCAGATGGTGAATTTCCTGAGTACATAGTGTTGCTCTACTTTTTGAAGGGCTGTCATTCTCAGAAACGAAAGATGTACACTAGGCCATACCTTTCCAAACAAATCATTTTCAAGTATATAAATAGCATAATTAATCACAATGGAAATATAAAATGTTTAATCAGTAGCAGATGGACTGAAACAAAGAAATCATATATATAAGGTTGTCAGAAATGTTCAATGTTGCATACTTCTAAAACATTTATAAAGAGAATTATAATTAAGAATTTTATTAAAAATTCTTTATAAAAACAATTTTAAGGGCCATGGTTTTATTTCGACTTAATTCTTTATATATACATATATAATTATATATATATATATTATATGATAAAATAAGTATTCTAGGAAAGCAACTGAGTCACTCCCTGGCAAAAGAGAAATTTATAAGAGAATAGTATAAATCTCCAAGTTCCCCGCTTTTATAGTAATTGTTGGTAGAATTTCTTCATATCCATGAAAAGAAGCAACATGGGAGAAACACTGTATGGGAAAATTTACTTGGTGTAAAACAGGCACAGATCATTGATGCTGATTATCATTTAAATGAGTGCACTTAAGAAAAGAGAAAATTCTGACAGCAAAGGAGCAGGGACCTCCTTTTGGGTCTAGTTTGAACTAAATTCTGCAGCAATAAAAGCTGAAACTAATTTCCAGATGGAATAAATTGGTTCCAGGATTTCTGAAATTTTGGCCAGCATATTGCACAGCTGAAGTTGATCCTTTCTCAGAACAGTTACCACAGGGAATGGGAAGGAGGCAGAAAAATGCTCAATGGGGGTACATTTCCCCAGAGATCATGGGGTGGAGCAGTTAAGTGAGGTTCTGTTTGCGTCAGCTTTCCATTTCTCTGAGATTCAAAGATCAGCAGTTCAGATCCTATCTCTGAATCTTTGTGGTCTCTACCAATGTTCTGGCCGTGGAATGAAATCTGTTAAGGTAATTCTCCTAGTAATGGAAAACCTAAAGTTTTAGATATATGCACTCCCCAAGAATTCTGTCACATTTTGAATCAACTGAACTACTGCAATGATGAATGGGAGCCTGAATACTCACAGGTTTTCTTTTGCACACAAAAAAAGACAGAGGCTGGGTGCCAATGGCTCATACCTGTAATCCTAGCTACTCATGAGGCAGAGATCAGGAGGATCATGGTTCAAAGCCAGCCTGGGCAAGTAGTGCACAAGACCCTATGTCTTTACTTTCCACCCTCATAAGGCCCTACAATGTGAAACTCTGATTTATGAAACATAAGTATATTCCCATTTGGAAAACCCATTGAATCTAGGTGATTTGAAGATTTTTTTTTCTGCCAACTTACTTATATGGTTTTGGATAGTCAACATTTCTACCTTTCTTTCCCTGTCTATCTACTGTGCAAACTCCTGAAATCTCAATTTCTTTTTCACAATTGTATAGAATCTACTCACTGGAATTTTGCAACATTTAGGTCAGCTATATTGAAAAACACAGCAGAACTTTTCACTCAGCTGACTTTCACTGGTTCTGGTCCTTTGTGTTTAGGCTAGAATCCCATTTTTTCCTTTCCACACCATCTCTTTGGCTGAAAACTATCTTATATCCTTTTGGTATAACCCACAAAACCAGAACTGGGTAACTTTGTAAGTGTTCTCTTATTTTCTGTCTTTTTAATCTGTCTGTTCCTGAAAAGATGCTTAATTTTGTGAAGTTGGTAGACCAGTTTTGTTTTATATTTTATTTTAATAGTTGTATCCATAGTTATTAGTCAATGACTTCATAAATAGTAGGTGCTCAAGTCCATCTTTAGTGAATGAATAAATTTCAAGCTCTTAAGAATCTGTCTCCATCTATCCATATTCTCTGATATGACCTCTTTTAGTCTCATTCCTATTCCGCAATCACATCTTGCTCATTTTTATCTCTCTTCCTTTATTTGCACTTTTACTAAATGAGGAATCTTTATCTCTTTGTTGACCCTGCCCAGCAACACACATCTGTGGGTACTAGCCATAGCTAAGAAATGTTCACATTCTTCACCATGGAGTCTTCTCCAAGACTTTTATGGCTGTGCCCTCCTACAAATTTCTCATACAGTGTTTCCCATTACAAATTGCCACTTGATCACATCATGCCTTGCTATGTATTTTCACTTCTTGTGGTGGGGGGGTGACAAAGGACCCCAGGTTTAGAAGATTGAATTAAGTATTCTGTTTTAACTTTGTATGAATTTATTATTTATCTCTCAACAAGATTGCAATTTTTTTTATTGTGCTGGATGGGGGTACATTGGGGTATTTACAAAAGTTCTTACAATGTATATCATACTTGAATTCACCTCCCCCCCCACCACCATTCTCCTTTCTCTCTCCCTCAGGTATCATTTTTACATTTGCATACATGTGTACACAGTATGGGCACCATATTCACCCTCTTTCACCCTTTCCCCACCATCTCCCTCCTCCCACCAGTACTCCCCCTCCCTGGACAGGACCTGTAGAAGAAAAAAGAAAAAAAATGACATTTTTGCTTATTTAAGATACAGGGAGTTTCCTTGTGACATTTCCATGTATATATGTATTATAACCAGAATTTGTTCATCTCCTCTATTTTTCTTCATCCTACCTTGGTCTCTTTCTTATGATGGTTTCAACCTGTTTAAAAATTCTATACTCATTCTTGTATAGAAAATATGTCAACCATATTCACCTTCTTAATGAGAGGGGTAGGGTAAAAGAAGGTTGCAATATTATTAAAGAAAATTCTGTATTTCTAACATTCTCAGTCCCCAGCACAATGTTAGGTACATAGAAAATAAATATTTTTATATGAATAAAGTACTTTGAATTATAAATCTATCAAAAATGTACTATATGATAAGAAAAGCACTGAAAACTAATCCTCATAAAATAAACAAAAATAATTAAATTCTCATCAGTTTGATAGCAAAATGCTTGATCTAGGTTTAAACTAATAGTTATGTTGTGGTTGAGACCAAATGACCTATGAGTCTAGATCTAGAAGTGAAAAACTTCTTTCCACTTAAAGAGGGCATTAAACTCTTTGAAACCACTAGGTCACCCAGGCCAAGAATTTAGTGCACAAGGTTATAACACACTAGGCTGTACATAAGCAATCTTAAATAATTCATATTTTTCAATGTGGCTGATTTAAACAGAACAACTAAATTATTCACCCAAAGGATATATCATGATCTACTTTCCTCTTTCCCCTATATTTTCACAAGCATTTATAAACGATTACATTGGGAAAAGAGTTATGCATTTCTATATAGATGCCCAGTTGTTTCTTGCTGACAGAGTTGCATTTTTTTTGCCATGAGTAAAAATAATTGTAAAGAAATGAGTTATTTGACATTAATGATGTTTTCTAGTCTACCCATGAATTCCTCCATTTGCCAGGGTCATTAATAAAGAAATATATTCTAAGTTTAGAAGGTGTGATTCAATAGGAAATCTAGGAGAGCAAAGAGAGTCTGTAATTGTCCACTCTACATTTTCCAGTTTTGTGCAAATAAGATGGTGATTGTTTTCTTGAAATTAAGTTTTGTGCACACATCTTTACTATTTGAATTCTATATGAAGATACATAGAAATATGATATAATTTTTCATTTTCAACAAACATGACTTATTGCACCTATTTTGCTTTCATCGTGTAACCCCGTGTCTCTCTTTATTTAGAGATTGCTTCTTAGCATGCACATCTCAAGTGATCTTTATCTAAATAGGCAAACTCATGAGAATATTAAACTAAACTCATTGACTTGAGCTGCATTATTGGACAAAATCCATTCTGTATGCTCAGAACTTCCATGTTAGTGTTCTAAACAATTATGATAAACTTGTCATGACATTTGATGTAATGAAATGATGATATCACTGTATAGAAGGTTGAGTTAGTAGAATTACATCAATTAAATCTATTTATATGAGTATTTGATTTTTGATAGTGAAGATGATGAACAAAATATTATTTTATCACCTATTAGTTTTTCAGAAACAAGTTTCATTTTCCTCTGTCTTTACCTACCTATGAAACCATTAGATCCACTAGCTTATCTGATTTAAATCCAGGAAAAAACTTACATAAAACAAAAATGTTTTGAGGTTGAATTAGTTATTGAATGCTCTGAAGAGATAAAAGTCATGACTTTAGTTTTCTCTACAATTATTTCTTTCTTCACCGTAATTGTCTCCCAATTCCATAGTTTAGTCTTACATTATGGATCCAATTTGTGATATCAATTTACTATCATAATATATTGAGTCATATCACTAAATCAGTTCTGATGCTGAACAGCCTCAGGAATGAGAACAAGGCTTAAAGACAATGAACAAAGACCCTAAGAAGACACATGTGGGGTTCTCATTATAGATACAGAACTCAGAAACTGAAGTCTTCCATTAACTTTCAGCTTAACTTGGGATAAAGCAGGGAGATATGGGAGCAAGTTTTAATAATCTGAGTGACAAAACTTACATAGTACCATTCAGGCAGAAAAATAAAGACTCAACCAAGATACTATCCTTTAGAGGTGGTAAAGCTTGAGGTTAAGACACAGGCCCTTGAAATCACTTTGCCTAGCTTTGAACCCTACCTCTATCACCTAATAACTACTAACCTCAAGCAAGTTATTTGATTGCATTTGTATCCCATTTACATTTATACAATGGATATAATATAACACAACGTATAGCATTCTTGTGATGTTTAGATGAATTAATACTTTATCTTATAGAATATTACTCATTATATTTTATGAACCAAATAAACTATGCCAAGTAAAGAATGGCTTCCTATAGGTTTTCAGATGTGTCCCAATAAAGTACCTGCTAAATTTATATACATATTAAACGTTATCAGTTATTATTTATAATGTGCAGGTAATAAATATACTCAGAATTATCAGGAAGATAAATTTATATTATCTCCATTTTCAGCTTCTATAGAATGAGTAATTGTGTTCTTCCACAAAACAGAGTTGTTGGAAGATAAATATTTCCAGTGGTATGATGTCTGGTATTGAACTGAAGCATAGGGTCACTCTAGGGAAGTGTTAGTTAGGAAGCACCATACTTTTTCAGTGTTCCACATTTACCTCTCCCCAAACCACACATGACTGTAAGATAGAACCTTCCCTGGTGGGGGAAAGAAGTACTGCTCCTCAGTCAAAGTGAAATGAGGCTCTGTTTCTTTGGATAGACAGCAAAACTGAAATCAGAAGAACAAGAGTTTATGACTTTACAAATTACAATAATGTTTAATTATTAATGTAAGCATCTTACTCTTCTTATTAATGAAATAGGAATTTTATGTGCTAGTGTGTGTTTGTGTGTGTGTGTGTGTGTGTGTGTATCTATATGTGTGCTTTTTCATGCCTTGTGGATATCTTCACTAATATATTCTCACTTAAAACATAGGTGGCATTAATAAATAATAAACAAACATCTGAAAACAGTAGGTTCCTAAATCCTCCTCATAAGTAGGAAGCAGTAAAATTAAGGGAATGAATTAATGTAAACAAGACAGTAAGCACCAATGAGATAGCTGAAAGAAGGAGGTCACATTTCAGCCCAAGTGCTGGTTTTGTCATTTTACCCAGATGCAGGGTCACATACTTTTGGACAGAAAAGCATCTTTCCAAACAGATTAATTCAGAAAGGAAGGGGTCCACTAAGTCACCAAAAAACAAAGCAAAGAACATGCACTAAAGTGGAGAGATTTGTTTCCCTGGCTCATGGCAGCAAGGTCAAGCATTTCCTTTGCTAATAGCGAGTGAACCAATGAATGGCAGACCATTAATGGATGTCTTAAGTTATGGGAAGGAATCAGGTTTCCCAAATGAATGTTCTTTCAATGTACTAAAAGGAAATGATTGGCAACCTAGAACTAGAAGAGCTCTCACATTAAAGAGTTTCCTTTACATCTCAAAATGTACAACACTGGTTTAGTTAAAAGGAAAAGAAAGAGGATGAAGTCCTGAAGAAATAGGAAGAAGCATGCTTTTGGTGACAAGTTGGAACAAATCTTCATTCCTGACAAGTGGCCACATTCCCAATTTTGGAAATGAATAGAATTTTAAAGTCCAAAAATTTTAAAGTGTTATTAAGATAGAGGCAAATGAGAAGTGGTGGGGTTCACTTGTATAAGTTCAGTTATGTAAGTTCTTATTATTGTGGCTGAACTTGACCGAGATTTGTCAAAAGAAATGGCAAGAATTTGGTTTCTTGGGCTTTGACAAATGTAGTATTATAACAAAGCCAGACAAGAAGGGTAGAGCTATAGAAACTGCCAGGGATTGAAAATGGATTTCTGATGTTCACACAAGATTTTTTGGTTCACTGAATGTGTGATATTATTGTGGGATTTTCATTTAACCCTTAAATACCTATCTCAATTGTGGCCACAATAAAACTTGTGAGAGTTATTACTGAGTATCCAAAGCCCAATTTGTCATACCATTTAATCACAACAGCGTTCTCATTGTGGAGCATCAAGTCCCAATCCCTTTGCCAATTCCCTGAGATGACAGAAAGGAGGAAAATATCTTTGAGGAGGCTATTTATTGCATTGTCAGCTGATGGTACTTGTCCATCTTTGATAAAGGACCAACCTGCATTCTGGGGTCATTGTTTCATCTTTCTCCATGTCCTGTACTGTTGATTCAAGTATAGAGGTTCTTGCTGACTTCAAAGGGAGCTTAATAGTACATGGAGAAAGACAGGAAACATGGCGGGAACATTTCAGTGAGGACTTTACAAGGTCAGGTTTCCTTTTTGTGATTTTCCTATGCACATCTCCAACTGTTTTGCCTTTCCATTCTCAGGAACCAATGGATATCTACCTCTTTTCTATCCATGACCCTCATTAAAGTCATTAAAATATTTCATTTGAATTCTACAGACAATATAATTAATACATGGGCTCTTCTACTTTGTGTATGTTATTCATATAGCCTTGTTGGAAAGCTTGCTCACCAATATCCTGTGAATGAAATCAGAATTTCGATATCAATTTATAATATCTTCCTCAGATAGGAATACATTTGTGAGTATGATCAAAGCCAGAAGTTAAAATGCCACTTTTCTTAATCTAAGACCCAATTCAGTGCCATCATAATGCTTCTTATAATCATCCCCTCTCTCCATAATTTACTAATGCAATTATGTTAATAATGGTGGTGAATGAATTTAAGTCTTTATTTTTCTTTGAGCCTTTTTAGAAGCCTAAAGTGTTTCTAAAAACATATTCCATTTATAAAAAAATGAGGACACATGCATGTACAAACTCTACTTATGCCAAAGCATTTTTTATTATAATGAGTTGCATCTTTCTGGATTTTCTGCACAATCAGACTATAATTAAGCATAGCAAGATGCAGGTAAGTGCCTGAGATGCATGTTTAATTAAAAGAGAAAATGCTGTTTAAATATCAATTTGTATGACATTCAATTCACAAGCAAGATTCAGAAAGCTTCTCTGTCTTTCTCTTATGTGTGTGTACTTGCACACATGTATGTTTTCACACTGAAATCATATTCTCATTTCATATGCTCAAGTTGCTGCCACATGTACTGCCCCCATCCAAGAAAATGTTGATATATGTTCAAAATCTCCCTGAAAAATAAAATGCTTGCATTAATTCATGTAGGGCAAATAAAAAAAAAGCAGCCAGGACCCAGCAGGCTGAGTCAATGTATAGCTTGCATATGGAAACAATGACATGATTGTTTACTCACTGGTTTAACGATATTCACTTTCTCCTAATGATAATGTGGAAAATGTGAGTACCAGATGCTACACCCAGAGCAGAGAAGAGAACAGGGGAAGGTCTAGAGTAAGGAATTTATCCTGACACCAGAATGTGGTGTAACTCTTCAATTTATTAACGCCATGTTTTTTCAGGAAAAAAATACTTTGATGTCTGCAGCTTAAATTTCCATATTTTTATAACAGTTCAGCAACAAATTTACATATTTCCTGGAATCTGCAGATATAAAAGCGGTAAAACACTCCAGGCATTATTAGACAGTAGATTATAACCCATTACTATTGTTTCAATTAGCAATGTAAAAGTGACCTGCAGTGTTCAGATGACCCACTAATGGATTTAAATGCTTTCAAATATTAATGCAGGTTTTCTAAAGATGAATCCCAAACCCATTATTCCTGGAACAACTATGAGCTGAAAAGCTGGCAATGATTGTGCATTATGTGGAAAGGCTCATGGTTAATTAAATGAATACCTAGCATTACACTATTCACTTTAGTGCTACAAAATTATTTCTCATTGATTTTTACATTCTGAGTCCATGATTCAATTTACTTCTGCAATTTGTGTTGCCGTGTCAATAAAAGAGAACTGCTTGAAGATGGAAGCATTAGGGACTGATAAATAGATTAAGATCCAATGAAAACTGCAGTTTTTCTATTGTTTTCCTCTATTGAAATATCATTTGTAGCGGCACTTTGTTATGTATTATTAATACAATTTTTGTTTGCTTCCATCTGCTCTCCTCTCCCCCTTTTCTATACAGGAACTGGAATGTTAGCTATTGCTTGAGGGTGAGTAGCTAATTTTTCAGTAACAAGTTCTCTCACTATCAAGAACAAAAGCACCATCAACACAAATCTGTTATTTCATGTTAAATGAACTAGAAGGGTAGATTCTTCATCAAAGACAGTGTGGGGAGTTACTGTGTGTTAATTTCAAGGACTAAATACCACTCCTGTTAGTTAAATCATGGAAGGTAAAAAATAACAAAGAGGTCTAACCCCATTATCCAATGTATGCAATAGAGATACAATGTGATATATTTATGAATTGAACATTTTATTCAAAATTCATATTACACAGTTTATAATTGAATTTGCATGTGTCTTTTTCTCTTTGCAAATTCCCTCACTCAGTCTTGTTAAAGTCTGAAGTTGTATGTTGAGATTTGTTTTTGAACCTTTCGTTACTCCAAAATGTTACAACTTCAACTTCATAGTTTTTGGTGTCTAAAGAAATCTTAGGTGTGTTGTTTTCATGTGATTTAGACTCATAAGCCAGGTGGTGTAAGGCATATACTATAGATTTAACCTTTCCTAAGAAAAGTATATTTACTAGTTGAATGTAACCATCGACATCTTTTACCCAAGTTAACCCATTGGCATTGATGGTACCTAAACAAATTGTTACCATGAAGATTTTTATTAGATTGCATCTCACCTCATCTTTGGCTTTGCACTGTTTTAGGCTTAATTGATAACAGAATCTCAAGAAAGTGGTGTGCCTATCTTTGAAGGAGTCACATTTCATTGTCTACACAGTTTTTACAGAATCTTTCTTCAAGCCATTACTTTTCTGATTGAACTGAATTTATGACTAAAATTTGAGTTTGACCATTGTTATTACATACAATGTACAATAGAAAATATTTTGTATTGAAAATCATTTTGCAAACATTTTTTGTTGCTGTTTTGTTTTTTGAGGCAGTGTCTTAGTATGTAGCTGAGGCAGATCTTGAACTTGCTCTGCATCCCTGGTTTGTCTTGAACTTATGATTCTCAACCTCCCAAGTGCTAGGATTTCAGGTTTCATGTCACAAATGTTACTTTTTTGGTGGTATGGGGATTTGGACTCAGGGCCTTGTGCTTGATAGTCAGGCACTCTGCTACTTAAACCATACTCCAGCCACCATAATTATTCTTAAGAAAAGATCATTTTATAGACATAATACCATTAACAAAAGAATAAGTTTATTTACAATTTTTTCAACTAATATGTAACTTTCTTATTAATTGATGAATGCTGATTTAAATAAAAAAACTTTTTTCTCTATCATATTGTCAAAAGTAAGAAGAAAGCATAACATTGAATATTGATGATGGAAAACAAAGCATCCATGAATGTACTTGTATCACTGGTAAATGTACAACCATGCAACTCTTCTAAAGGTGGTTTGATAAATGTTCCCAAATTTTAAACGTTTTGTATACCCTTGCATAAACTGCAATACTACTATTACAACTTAACTAAGAAATAATTATGAATGTATGCAAAGATTTAGCTATAAAAATAGTTAATCCTGACCTTATGGGGTCATTAATGAGAATAAAAAATAAAATGAGGAATTAGCTAATAATGTATGGTGCATTAGTATAATATACAGCAATATTTAATGATCCAGAGAGATTTTTATGATATATTGTGATTAAACACAACTGTCTCTCTGTCTCTCCCTCTGTCTCTCTCTCTCTCTCTCTCTCTCTCACACACACACGGACAAACTGACCAAAAGTGTATAATGTGTACTACGACCTCTTATTTGATATTTAATGGTGGGATTACTTAGGATATATCTCCTAAGGGTATAATTCTAAGGGTTTAGAATTATAATTTTGAGTAATTGTTTTCATATAAACAATAATTCATGCTCACTGAAGAACAATTTAAATTCTGCATATCTATAAGTCCACATGCAGATTCATAGAAACAGGGGGTAGAATGGAAGAATTTAGGTGTTATGTTATCATTTTCTTGTATTTTTTAACTTGAATTTTTAAGTACTTCTACAAATAACATAGGTAATATATTTTTCATTGTTAAAAATATGATTGAGGGTTTTTTTTACATTATCTTACATAGAAACCAAGTGGAAAAAAGTCCTTGTAACTCTTAGGGACTGAAAGATGGAATGATTAGAAATAATCAAGGCATAGGAAACTCTGCTGGTTTACCTGTCAAAACACCTGGCTTAGAATCCTAGCTCTTCAAGGTTCTAGCCGGGGTTGGGGGGGGCGGGGCAGGACCTGGGCAACTCTTTCAACTTCTCTCAGCTTTAGTTTCCTCAGCAGAAATGGTAAATGAGAAAAGAGAGTGCTTGGCCTAGTTACTGAATATTGAGATGTAGTGGCTTTAGAGAGAGTTACAGATGCTCTGAAATACCACTGATTTCTTACCCGTTTCACTTGACTGCTTAATTTACTATCCTGAGTCAGACACACTTAAAACCTAATATGACTTTTACCCTGTGACATTCATTTCAAAGAATTTTCTGCCATTAAAAGGGAATATACCTTTTTAGAAAAGAGCAGAGTGATAAGTAACAAAGCTATGGTCATCACACTTTACCTCCAATAATTAGTAAAACATCAGCCTTGGAATTGTAATCTTTGCCTGAGCGGAGTCTGTATCCTGTCTTGCTCACCATTGTATCCTCTTTATCTGAACATACTAGGCTCATATAGACTAAAAAATGGACGCAACACACCCAAAGAAACATTTCAAAATCTATGCATTGTATTTTTAATGAATTTTTATTTATTTCCATTGCAGCAAAATTAAATGATGATATATTTTGCTAATTACTTAGCTGCTAAATAAAAACAGTGTAAAGCTAGAGAGGAAAGTTGCTGCTCTTAGAGGCTTGAGGGCCTCACATTGGGTAGCTAGCCAGGAAGTAGTTCTTTCTTTTTTGAAAGCTTTGTCACCTGCCACCCTCATTGCATATGTTAAAGTTGCACTGCTCAGAATTGACTCTTGGCTGGTAAGGCCTGCTGATGTACCCTGGGCTGGTGAAGACAGGCAGGGCAGCTTCTGAGCTACACAGTGTTCTCTGTTAAGTCATTGGGGAAGGAAATTTTGAAAAACAGTTTCTTTATGACAGAACTTTTCAGAATCCTGACTGCTTTAGTAATCACTGTGGCTGAAGGTGAACACTGTGGATGAATATACTCTGTATGCCGTTTGGGTTCATGCTGGCTCTTAAGGCAGAACATTTATAGGAGAACCTTATGTCTTTTACCTCAATGTGCTCATCTTTAAAATAGGACTACTTACAATACATAAGTCATATGCTTTAATGAAGATGAAATGAGTAAACATACAGTGAGCACAGAGAGGAAAAACCAGAGTAAGCTCATAAATATTAGTTCCTACTGCTATTACTACTGCTCTACTTCTCCTACAGAAGATCTAAATGATTTTTCAAGAGGTATCATCTAGGGTGAGACAGAATAAATTGGAATCTCTTTAAACTAAGTAGCAAAGTGAAAAAAAATAGTTCAGATTATTAAAAGAAAGAAGATATTTTACTAAAACTCCTTTATAAGCTCCTTTACTTTTTTCCTTAGTAGTACAAACATAGCTAAAAATTTCAGAAGGCATACTTTTGTAGCTCAAAGAAACATAAAGCTATCTGGTATGCTCACCTTAGTTTGTTCTTCTCTCCAAAGGGTAGAATGGGTTGCTGAGTGTTACACAGCTGGATGCCAGGATTAAACCTATTTCTTTTGCTTCATGGTCCTGGACTTCCTCTACTCTATTTCTCTTAGTAGCCTAGAATATAATTTCTTTAAACTAAACAACCCCCCCCCCCGCTTTACTTTTCAGTCTTGGGGCAATAAAAGACACATATTTCTTGCAGTATTACATTTTATGTGATCTTAAATATTAAACTACAGACACACACATACACACTTAATTTTTAACCAATAGACTGCTTGATCCAGGCATACATATACATTTTCATAGGAAAATTCAAACTCCCTGTATAACTGTTTTTTCAGTAGTGTTTGGCAGAGGAATAACCAGAAAAATAATGCAGCCTGCTAGGCTGGAATCAGGGCATGACTGGTTATGTGTCAATTGTGTTGCTCCTTGGTTCTAGGGAGCACTGATGGAGAGTCTCATTGACTGCTATGATATAAAAAGAACCCTTGATCAGAGCATGTCACCCATCCATTTTGAAAATAGCATGTAGAGCTAGTTGGGTGCTTGGCTGAAGTATGTAACTCTCAATTCTGTAGAAGGAAGTATTGTCAGCAGATGGATCTCTATTCTAGTGTGACAATTCAGGACAGTGTCACAAACTGTACTTTTCCCAAGTTCGCTTAACAGGGAAGTGATGCTCTCAGATTTATACAAAATTCACATGGTATTAAGATTGATTTTGTTTTTGCGTATATTAAGTTTCCTTACCACTTTCTTGATCAAAGCACAATAAGATATAGACATTAAACAACTGCAACACAAGTACGGAGGAGAAAATAAGTAGAGGAAATAAATGGAATGCAAAAAGAACATTTCATAATGTAACAGGAAGAGAGCACTGTTTAAACATGCAGTTTTTCTAAATGTTTTCACAAATTTGATAGTTCTATTCATTTTATTTAAACTTATCTAAAAGTAACTTATATCAAGAGAAAAATACATCCTTTATACTATATTATAAAAGCTATAAAATGTCATTAAATACTGGAAATTCAGTAGGAAATATTATAGCCAGAAATAATCAGAACACAATAAATAGTATAGATTTTAGGAATTTATGGTCTAAGGTAGATAATGCATGCATTATTAAGCTAGGTGGAAGTCACCTAGAGAAATATTTATTCAGTAGTGAGCTAAATGAGGCTACTGAAGATTATTAAGGTCACTATAAAAACATTAAACCAAGGAGAGGGAGGAGAAAGTTTCTGAAAATAGAATCAATGGAATGCTTACTGTCAGAAATCCACAAAGAACAGAATATTTGTGTGTCAAGACATATTGCATAAAAAATATTTTTTGAATAGTTATATAAATAGCTTCATTTTTCAAAAGCAATAGGAAATACATTTTACATAATATGATCAGAAAAGGAAAACTGCATTTTGTGCAAAGCTTGATATGAATTAATTTTCTTTGCTTTGGCTTAACTAACCACAGCTTCTTACCTCTAATCATAACAGACTCCTTCTGGTTTAATTATGGTTCAAGTTCTGAAGATGAGTTAACCTCTTACACAGGGAATTTGACTTGCATTGATCAGGGGGAAAAAAAGGAAAAGAAAGAGGTCTATCCTCATGTTAACCATTTAACTGACCACCATGCTAGCTTCTTTTTCAGCCATGGTAGTGAAGCACCCAACTTATAAACAAGATGCAAGAAGAACTCTCAGACAGCCCAAGACAACTGCAAATAGTGTTATAAATTAGCTCTTCATTTAATGCACAGCAAGAGATTCAGAACTGAAAGAGAGGACTCTCACTTTGCTGAAGGAAATTGTAGCTTTAGAGACAATGGTGAAGAAAATTGCTAGAAAGAGCAGGACAATTTAACTGGAAACTTGGCTGTGCTTCCTATCCTTTCATCCAGCTTTAAAAAAGATCAATTCTTTAGCTTACCCTTGCAACTTTAATTGCAAGGCTGATTATATCACAGAAGAGCAAACATGAGATTAGATCTGAAAATATGTTATTTACTTTGGCAATCAAATAACAACAAAACCATTGAAAATACAGCATCCTTTTCATTTATATACTGAGCATATATTTTTAACATTTTAAAATGCATGTTTGCTATGCATTTACATAAGATAGATTTTTTTTAAAAAGTGTTTGGAAAAACTAAACCTTTGTTTGCTCTAAATTTCAGGGTTCTGGGCAGGGGCTACTGAATCTCATACCGAATTTTGTGACATTTTCTTCCTACTTTGAGGTTGTGGAAAGAAGATGTGGTATACCAAAACACTGCCTTTTTTAGATTCTAGATCCTAAACTAAGAACAATGATGCATCTGCATGGAAGAGTGTGTTATGGGATCACCATTTTTCAGAGCTAGCTTGAATTAGCTTTATGAAACCGACCATAGTCTATTTTCAATGAGTGTTCTTTAGTATAATTTTCGTGGAAATGGGTTTCAAATTTCCAACTTCCTAATGTTCAAGAAGAAATACCACTTTTTATGATCAATAATATGGGAAACCCTTAATATAACCCAAGTAACTTGTATTTCTTCAAAATGAAAAAGATGGAAGATGGCAGGTTTAAAAACAGAGAAAGAAACCCAAATGACAGCAGCACATTCCTTAAAGTAATTACTTAATATTTAAAACTGAAATTGACTTTTAATAAGAAAAACTGAAAGTGTTAGATTCTACTGGACCTTGCCTTACTTGGAGCTTAGTGTATCTAGTGTAATAAATTCACACTTTTCTGTTTTAAATTCTTTCCTACAACAGAAGCTTATAAAAAAGAATATAGACTAAAGAGTAACTTGCATAATGAGATTTAATCTATGTAAAATATGTCCCAGAAGAAATGTCCTTTACTTTGATCATATCCCTTGAAACAAGGTCCCCTGCTGGAAAACACAATAAAATGAGAGCTTGGGAAAAAACTTGTCTGGCAAGCAAGGTTGCTTTTTAAAATAAAAGTTCACCAAGTCCATGATCCTGGGGTGGGTTTAATTAATGTCAATGAAATCTTGAAGGTTCCCTGAGACTTAAAGGGGAAATAAATCTCTCTGGGTTCCTCATGCCTTTCTCTGTGAGATACTCAAGATTGGATACCCCCCACCACACACACACACACACACACACACACACACACACACACACATGCTCGTGTGCCGTATCACATCCACAAACACATGTACACACGTATGCAGGTGCACATTCATACACATGGTATGTATCTGTTTCATTGTGAAATGCTCTCTTTAAAATTTCATTTATTCACAGTAGGTGCACACATCCTTTCACCATCATTCTCCACATGGCTGTAGAGTGTCAGCAGCTATCTTGTCTCTGCTCATCAGAATGATTTAGCCTAATTTTCTAAGTGGACATAGAAATATTCCTGTCTTGTTTTGGGGGTCTGTCAATGACTCCTTTTAATATGGAAGACACAGAGCTGCTCCGTCAAGCTCAACTGAAAAAACATACCTGAATAGAATCTTCAGTTATTTTTCATTAAAATTTAATTCTATGTTAAATAGCTCCTCGTTGAATTGAAAGAGTTTGGTTTTTTCCAAGTGTGCACTGCATTTCATTTCACTCAGACTCAATGAGATTCTGGGCCTGATTACATATCCTTCTACCAGAAACAAATTAATACAAATGCCAATAAAATGTTTAATTTTATTTTATATTGGTTATGTGTAAAGAGACTTACTAAGAACAGGGTCAGAAATCACAGAAAACCATTTTCGCTGAAAAATGAAAGAGGAGGCTAGAGATCAGCTTTTCTTAATACCTAAATGTATGATTAACTCACTGCCTAGAAGTAATAATTCTCCCCTGTAATAGCACATACAACTTTCAATGAGAACGCTCACATGCATACCCAAATACATACTTCAGAACTGTGAAACAGCTGAACCACACCCAGGGAAACAATCATATTCACTCCTTATCCACACCCTGGAAAATGATTTTCTTTTGCATGTGTGAGTGTTCTCTTCTTCTTCTCCCATTCTATGTATGCCAGCTACCTCATTTTGGACCTTGGAGTCACTCTTAAGGTTGTGTTTTGCAGACTTCAGTTTTCTAAAGATCTCAGAAATACACAAGTGGCCTAACAAATATGGTGTGATTGCTGTGTGGATTCGTGTTGCTTTTGTAGTTTCTAAGACACTCTAACATTATTTAATTAGCTAAAATTTCTCCTCTTGAGAAATGAAAACTCAATGAAATGTCAACAATGCTGTCAGTCTGCTGCAGGCTAAACTCATTACACCAAAACTAAAGGTAAAAATAGTCCAAGGAAGAATTCTTTGTCATAATTTTAAGGTCCACACCTTATGCCAATGAAACTCATATATGACTCTGCAAATGCCAAATTGGGAAGAGTAGCTAATAAATTATCTCAGCAGAGGCAATAATTGATCAGTCCTTGCATAAAAATGTATATAATTAGTCAAATAATATTATCAAGTGTCAGGGACTTTCTGAGTACTACCTTTATTGCTTGATGGCTTTTTGTTTTTCAGTCCTGGTATGTCCGAAAAATGCTCTGCGCTGTTCTTTATTCTTAAAATGAAACTTTTCCCCCAAGAAAGAAAAAAAAAAAGATTTCTCTTCAAGCAAAACAGAGTCAAGAACTGAACAAAAACACTTCATCTGAATTATCACAAGGGGTTTGGGATCCATAGGCTCATTACTAAGGATAATAAAATTTGGCATTTTCTATTGTCGAAGGGTTTATAAAGGCTAAATTTCTTGATTTATTTAAATAGATGATAGGAAAGAGCAAACTACAAAAACAAGTGCTATATACTGAAGGCATGTGAATTACCTCCTTCCCAAGGATAATGCAAATTAGAAGTACGTAAAGCTTTGTCTGCACCTGGGATCTTTAATGAGGATAAGAAAAATCAGACAGAGATTCTCCTGGGGAAAGAGAGGATCGTTATTTGAATAACCTGCAGTGAATTCTAATCAATGCGACGTGACTTTGAAAATGAATGTGGTCTTTCAACCCGCTGTACTTGAGCTGTAATATTAATCATACCTTCATGGTACAGTAAAGCTTATGACAAATGCTTATCCAGTGGACTCAAAAAAAGACTGGTGTGGGTGTGCCAAAGAAAGATGGAGCCACAGAAATACAAAGGCTTTTCCCTTTTCCTCCTTGCTAGTCCATTTATGGGCTTGTGTGTTCTGTTATCTTTCTTTGATTATCTCAAAAGAGGCTGATGCAAATTGCATGTCATAACTGTAATTGTTTTCTTTTTTTTTCCAAAGGTGACATTTTACACGTAGCTTATTTCCTGACACAGTCTTAGGAGTGTTATTTAACATTAAATTATACCAGGAAACTGGTGTGCCAATCTGCTAAGAATGCATTAAGCAGCACAGCAAACCTCTGCAACACAGGAGGGAATTTTAGCTCTGCCCCATTAGAGCCCTGAATTCTTTATAAGTGCATCCTGGACCTGAAGAAGGTTGAGTATAAACATAGCAGATTTCCTGGTAGGCAAGACAGAAAAGTGATGCTGACTTAAATAATAATTTTCAAAAAAAAATCAGTTATCAAGTGTTTTCTGGCTTGAAAGAAAATGTAATTAGTTTTTGACAAGTTGACATTAAAAGGCTTATTACAGAACACAATGCATTAAAGCTAAATTCTCAAGAATCATGAGGAAGGAAGAAGATGATAAAATAAACATCTTAAAATAATTTAAATAATCTTTTGTCTGGAAGTAATTCCAGGGAAGAAAAGGAGTTTATATTTGCATTGGCCTGATGGAGATAGTGCTGAGGAATCAGAGCTGTGATCCGGTCGGTCATTGTTGTTGCTCTGATGTTCTTCCGTGAACTGCGAATGGTGCTACTCACCATGGTTTTGGAATGACAAATTCATATATACGTGTGAAGACATAATGTGGGTAAATGGTTAGATAAATGAATTGAAGTCACAATCCCTCATATCACAGACTTTGTTTGTGGTCTACAATATGTATTTTAAAGGTCATTTTAATTATTTTTAGTGATGGTTTTATTCTTAGACAAAATTATTTTTATGAATCATTATAACTTCTTTTACCTGTGATTTGAACTTTTAACCCCAACAATGTCCAACATTTTTGACTCTTTCAATGTGCTAAGAAAATAGATATCATATGAAGTACACACTCTTTTTGTTCCTATTTTAAAAATGAGAATTCAGCTTTATGAACTGTATCAGTTGATTTGATTGGGCCCTGGGGTGCTTATTTATTTGGTTAAATGTTATTTCTAGGTGTGTCTCTGGATAAGATTAGCATTTGAATCAAATGACTGAGTAAAGCATTTTGCTCTCCTCAGTGTGGGCATGTGTCTTAGTATGTCTTTTGTTCCTATAACTAAATATCATTGACTGGATTATTTATAAAAAAAAAAAGGTTTATTCAGCTCATGCTTTTGGAACCTGGTAGGTCCAAGGTCAAAGGGCTGCATCTGATGGTGACTCTGCAGGGCAGGACGTCATCTGAGAAGATGACCAAACTGGCTTTTAAAACAGCCCTGCTCTCATTAATCCTTTAATCCATTCACAAGTGGTAAAGCTCTCATAAACCAATCACCTCTGAAAGCCCCCTTCACCTCTTTCAGTGGGGACAAAATTGCAGCAGAAGTTCGGTGAGCACATGCACACCATAGCGGTAGACATTATTCAATCTGATGAGGGCCTGAACAGAACAAATATACAGACAATTTATTCTTTCTTGCACTCTGATTTCTTGAGCTGGAATACTAGTCTTCTTTTGTCCTTGGACTGAGACCTTACACTATTGACTTTCTTGGCTCTCTGACCTTTGGACTCAGATTGAAACTATCTCTCTCTCTCTCTCTGTATATATATAATATATATATTATATATGTGTGTGTATGCACATGTATAATGTATATGTATATATGTATGCATATGTATATATGTGTATGCATATGTATATATGTGTATGCATATGTATATATATACATACACACACATATATATATTTAGATGAGGGAGATCAGTGAATATATATATGTGTGGTATGTGTGTGCATGTATGTGAGCATGCACATTTCTGTGTGCTATTGGTTCTGTTTCTCTAGAGAACCCTAACTAATATAAGGTTCTTAGAGGTATTGTGTTATTTCCTCAATTTATTCTGAGTTGTAAGTGGCACAGTCAAAAATCAAATGTGTATTCATAATAGTAACACTTCATGCTTTTAAAAAGCAAATTTACTGAGTTACAATTTACATGCTACCAAATTCATGCATTTTAAGTGTACAATTCAACAATTCAATAATTACTAGCAAATTTACTTCACTGAGCAACCATCATCACAGTCTAGTTTTACAATATTTTCATCTCCCCAGTAAGATACCTCAGGCCTACTTACAGTTAATCTCTGTTCTTATCCTTAGCCCTAAGCAACCACTAATGTATTTCTGTTTCCATAGGTTGCATTTTCTGGACATTTCATATAAATGGAATTCTACCATATGAGAGGCTCTGTGTCTGTTTATTCCACTTATAATGGAATAATTCCACTCACAATGTTTTTGAGGCTCATTGATGTTCTCACCTCATTCCTTTTATAAAGCATTTGTTTACTGTTCACTCTGCTCACTGCTTCTGCTCTATTTTGAGTCATTTCTATTTTGATCTTTATTTGGGATGGGAGGCAAAGATATGCACTGTAGCATAGGGGAACAACTATGGATTAAGAGGAAGAAGATCTGGGTTTGATCCTATGAACAAAGCAATTCTCTCAACTACCTCACCTGCAAAATCTTGCTTACTGAGATAATCAAATGACATAATGCCCAAAGCAGCAGTTGTCAGCTACATAAAGTGGTAGCTTGCTATTATATTGTGTGTAGTACAGCATTGTTAGGTTAATGAGTCAAGTCTTTAAAATCTAAGAGTCTCTATATTTAAGGAGCCATGGATTTAGGTGAAAGATACCAATGAATACAGACTCAACAGTGGTAAGGAAATCTAAGATGCTTCTGTTCAGGCCACTGTTTAATGAGCTAAGCCCAAGTTTAAGTTTATATGCAGTAAGTGATAGGTTTTAATTATGAAAACCACAGTAGCTACCATCAGTCTCAAATTGTAGAAAGTACAAAGGATTCACTTATGTTGTCCTCTAAAAGTTCAGATTACTGGGCTTACTAAGATTGGAGCTTAAAAACCATTACTTAAAAATCATTAATCTTTGGAGTTTAAAAATCATTACTATTCTGAAGGTAACCCATTTAAATCCTGAACTTTGAGAGTGAAAACTGTTCTTCAATATGTTAACCAAAGCATGGCACACATTCCAGAATCATATGTCGAATTCTCATGTATTTCCAGAGGCTGCTGAAATTTTCTACTTCTTTTAGTCTATCACTCCAATATTTTAGTTAAAACACATGGTCATCCAGCCTCCCTTCCTGTGGGGGTGATCATGCAACTAGTTCCTGGCCAGGAGATTTGAACCGAAGTCCTACATGCTATTTTGAAGTCAAGTCTTTTTAAGAAAAGGGGTTTTACTCACATTTCTCTCTTTTTTTCTTTCTACTAACTAGACTCTGTATAGGACAGTTGTAAACCATCCATGACCTTGTGGATAAGAGCAACAATAGTAAATTCTAAAGCAGTAGGTAGAAGAAATTTGGGCATTGCATAATCTAGCAGACTGCTTTCCAGCTCAGATTCTCTTGTTTTTCTTTTATTTTCCCTTTCTCTCTTCCTTCCTTCCCTCCCTCCTTTCTTTTTTTTTCTCTCTTTCTTTTCTTTCTCTCTCTCAGCCTTTCTCTCTCTTTCTTTCTCTCTTCATTTCTTTCTTTTTTCTTGAGACAGGATATCACGAGCACGGGCTGGCCTGAAACTTTGCTTTGTAGCCCAGGCTGACTTCAAACTCACTATTCTCCTGTCATAGCTTTGGGAGTGTGAGCATGCATCACTATGACTTGTTTCTAGCTCAAATTCACAAGTGAAATAAATACACTTTTATTTTGCTTAAATTTTTGTTATTCTTTTCTCTGTTAAGTGACAAAACCAATATCTTAACTAATATACTAACTAAAAAGCATCCACTGTTTAGAAAACTCAGGTAAATAGCTTCTAAATATCACAGTTCCTAAGGTTTCTTTTCTGGACATACTCATTTTACTCAGGTTAGGATCTGGGCCTCTCTACCATCCTGTTCACTAGGATGGTTTTTGAGGTGCCTGAGATTGGTAAGAGGAGCACTGTGACAAAACAACTTATGTAGATGCATCACAGAGAATTAGAATT
The DNA here is from genome assembly GCF_047511655.1 of Castor canadensis. Lineage (NCBI taxonomy): Eukaryota > Metazoa > Chordata > Mammalia > Rodentia > Castoridae > Castor > Castor canadensis. The sequence goes on from NC_133388.1 coordinate 154,111,832, forward strand.
CATGTGCCAAAGATTTCCATTTAGTCTTGTAATTTTTAGGTTTGATAAGCTTGCAATCATGGGTGTGAATTAACTGACAGCAAGTGACTGTGCTTAGTCATCTTTGGTTTCTCCAGAGGCCCTGTCACACATTAGCACTTGAAATATCTGCTGATTTATCCTGAGCAGAGGACTTCTGTGTACACAAGTGCTGACACAATGAAATTTGCAGGCCTATTTGTAGGTAATGCACACTGGCCCTGGAAATATTTTCTTTAAAAGAAGGGATATGGGAGTATGTAGAATTAGGCAGTCAGAATAGGTACTTGCTGGATTCTTTCTATCTCTAAAAGAAGAGAGACTTCGTAGCTCTCTCTTTCCCCAAATCTATGGCTGATTCTCTGTGGTCTTAAACAAAGTACATTTTCCACAATGCACCCAGCTCACTCTCTTTCCAGCTTCATTTCTTGGTAAACTTACTCTGACTTCTCCCTTTGTATTCTTGACCTTACATTCTGTTTCACCTGTTTCCTCTGCTTGGGGACATATTTACCTATCAAATTTCCATCCACTCTGCATGAGTGAATGCCCTTCAGTGGTGTGTGAATACATAGATCCCTGATGGCAGGGGAGGTAAACAGCCCTGACAGTTTCTGGACATCATTCTAATAGATTTTGAATGATGATCTCTCACTGAGAGAGTCCATACGGCACAACTCCAAAGCAGAATTCAAAGAAGTGAAGATACCTAGTGATGGAGAAAAGGCTATCCCCAAATTCTGAGTTTCTGTGGCTCAAGGTAGTATAAGATCAGAGCTGATTCTATGGCATAGCCCTTTCCTGATCAAAGCTTCCCTTTAGGAAGTCCTATAGCATGGCCATCAAAGCATGCCTCTCATCATCCTCACCATATCTGGATACCCTCTGCTTCCCCACTCTCCCACCCCCAGCACTACCATCCTAGCCTGAGTTACCTGAACTTGTCTGAACTACTGCAACAGTCTCCCCAGTGGCTTTTTCCTCTTGCACTCTAATGTCCTCACCCCAGTTAATTTTACACAAGTCAGAATATTTAAAATCCTCCAAAGGCTTCCCATTGTACTGATCATGAATCCTAAAGATAACTCTAATAATCTATTTTTTGACATCCCCTCCAATGTCACCTCATGCTGTCTGAGCTCTGTCCATTGTGCCCTCCCCACACTGGCCTGCTCCCTAAACACACTAAGCTCTCCTCTTTTTACAGCTTTTGAACCTGAAATATCTTTTGCTGAGACCACTTTCAACTTAGCCTGGCTGGTCTCTTCTCTTTGAACAAGTCTCAACTCAAAAACCACCTCTCACAGAGACCTTCCTTGGCTCCTCCTAACTTATGATTCTCTTTCTCATGCTACCAGAATCTTTTCTCAGAGAAACCAAAATCACTGGACATTAATTTTTTTTATTTGAGCACATCATTAGATCACTATAAATTGCTGCTAAATGAGTGAATTTAGCTTAATGGGTAAAAACTCAGACCCTAGAGCCAGCCTTCCTGGTAAGTCTTGGCTGAGACATTTGACGTCTATGTTGCTTTTTCTTGTTTTGATTCAGTTTCCTCATTGCTGATGGAACCTACATTTTTAGGATTATTTGTCATGAGTAAATAAATTAGAATATGTAATGGAAAGGAACAACACTTATGGGGAATATTGTGTGCAGTCAGAAAAGTTAATTCACAATTTAAAAAATTGCATTTAAATTTCTAACCATGACAAAAGCTAAAAGTATGTCAGTAACTATATAGCTTTATGAAATGCTTTCAGTTTTAGGTGCGGGCAGAATACACTGAATGATCGTTATATGCCACATTTTTAGGCTCCTGAGTTGTCAAAGCAAGCTATTGTCAGAGCTCTGTTTTCTTCATTACTCATGTATTGAGAAAATTTTACAGAATAATTATATATAATTGTCTGTACTAGGTTTTAAAATGGACCAATTGTGCAATGAGTTGAGTACAGATATAAATAAGTGTTTACTGTCTGATGGATATCAAATGTCATGTAGCAGGGAGAAAGAAGCACCTCATACAGCTCTCCATTTGGATGAGCACAGTTACCAGGAAAGGCTCCTGGCCCTTGTGTGCTATACTCTAGCCTTGGGCTGCTAGGCACTGAGTTAGCACCTGTGGATGCCCCACTGTGGCCAGAACACTCAGGGAAAATGCAGTCGTTTCATAAGTGCAGAACTAGGAAAGAATGCAGAATTGTTTGTTCTGTTCAGCAGCATGTGAATAAATGTGCTGCACATATGTATTTACACAAATGCAGAATTATAGGCTTGCTCCAGAGGGGGAAGGAGAAAAGTGTTGAAACCTGATGGTACATCAAGCATTTCCTGAGGGAGGTTGTCTGTCAGTCTGTTTGTGCTAGCTGATTGAAAATCACATGTGGCTTTCATATGTAGAAAAGGAAAAGTATTTGCATATAAGAATAGGAAATTTTTTAGTATAGTTCTTAATGTAAGCCACTTGGGCAATCATACCATATTTCTGAGGAGATCTTTGGTCAGAAGGTTCCGGAAAAACTTCTGAAGACCACCTTCTTCATTTTTCTCCTTTTTTTCTTTGGCTTTGGAACTCTTTCAGGGATGGAATTTATTCTAGGTGAAGCCCCTATTCTAATGGCATTCTTCCCCTTCTTTCTCTATTGCAAAGAGATGAAGATGTGAGGTTTACTTTCACCCTGTTTTCTTTCAATAAATGCAAAATTTTATTATAAAAAAGGTGAGTGGAAAACAAAATAACGAGATTCATTCCATGGTTAAGAAGGTCTGTGAAAAGTGCAACAAGACTGGTCTTGCGCTATTGGACTTGGACAACATTGTACTTGCATAAGCATAAGTAAAGAAGCAGATTAACTCTTTATTCACATATACCCTAATAGCAAAGTCAATAAAGCTTCAGAAGAGGACATGGTATTGCATATTCACTGAGTCTTACTAGTTTTAGGGTTGAATAAACCTAGGTCCGAAGGCTACTCCTGCTACTTACCATTCATTTTACTGTGGCAGCAGAGCCTATAAGGGTTCCTCAATAGTCTTCTTTTCTTCCTGGACTTATATCCAGATTGCATTTCCCAACTTCCTTTGTACCTCAGTGTGACCTAGTGATTGAGTTCTGCCCAATGATCTTCCATCCTGATCCATGGTCAAACTATAACTTGGGATGTGAAATGAATAGGGTATGATTGCCCAAGTGGTTCATCAAAATTAACTTTTGATGAACTAGACAATGGAAGTTTTGAAGTTGGTATAGCAACTAGCCTACCTATCATATGCATTTTAATACAATTCTTAAACTCTCTGCTTTAGTTTCATCTGTAAATTGTGCTAATACAGCTACCTAGTAAGGATATTTTAAAGACCCTAAAAGAAAATGGTTCATTTTCCTTGGTTCTAGTTTTTTTTCTCTTCTTTCATGTGCTTATATTTTTCCATATTATAGTAAAAAAAGGTCCTAGCCTTTGTTCTCTGATGCCCACTCTGTGTGCCAATTGTAGGAAAAGTACAGTAGTCCAAAAACCATGACTGTAACCAAGTCATTCCTAGGAAGGAGTGACAGAATGCTTTAAGTCCTTAATTCAGTGTAAGACATAAAGCTGGCCCCCCTGAGACCAGTCTCTGAGCAGAGTAACATTAAATGAAAACATATGGATAACTCTAGCAGTGTTGAATGTTCATACAGATCATTACTAATTTCCTCAAAAGGGATGCCACAGGGATTTTATACAAATGTGTTGCACAGAGTTTCTCAGAGATTCTTTCTTGACTTCAGACTTAGGACATCTATTAAAAATCTCTCCCATGCTCTCATCTATTTGGCTTCCTTTCTGTCAAAGTCATTGTTGTCTTCATTCTTTCCTTACCTCACTGCTGTCTTTCTGCTGGTGGAAACCATGGAATTTCTGACCCTACCCTCTGGCCAAACGAGACCACACATAGCCAGGAGCTTCAAGTCCTGTGTCTGCTTTGTGGAGAAGGCGTATATCCCCTGGGAAGAGTGGTTTTAATTTCCTCCAACAGCTTATTTTGTAAATCATTCTTGTGGAACATTTTCAGTGAATAAAATTCTCCAGCTTATTATATGGTTTCATATAATACCCAAATTAGGTGGCCTGAGAAGGAAAAAAAATCAGAATGGAAATATTTAACTCACTTTGATGATAAGTGTCATAAATAGGTCTACACAATCAAAGAGAAATCAAGAATTGATTCCAAGGGTAGGGACTGGGCCTGAGAGCCTGCATTGGCAATGCTAATCTTGGCCTTTCTGGAAGATTGAGCAGGGCTTGCCAGCTGGGAAGGAGTACTGTGGTTCAGATAGGCTGTAATATCATTCATATAAGGAGAAGTCTCTCATGAATAACACCTCTCACTTCTGACTTCCCAAGTCATCAGAAATAGCTACATTTCTGACTATGTCAGGTTAAGAACTATGAAAATATAATTTTTTATCCATGAGAGATAAATATAATTATCATTGATAATTCAGACTTGCCTTCAGGCATATGTATTTTGCCAGCCAGGGATTAATTTTAGTTGATAACAGGATGAATCAACAACTTGGGGTCCCAGTGAAGAAGTCAGCTAGGAGCACTCCAACCTCCTTCAATTTCTCATGCCAATCAACTTGAGGTTAAAAATTGTGAAGGTTTTATATGTTACCCTCTTTGCAAGCTAACACAAGGCATGTGATTTCTGAGCAAGAGCCAAAGGTTAGCTTCTTATTTGCATGTCCCCAGCTACCAAGGGGACAATATACATATAGTGGGTTGGAGTCACATCTTTAGAATTCTGAGCTGGGGAAATCCTAACATTCTATAATGGATTGTCAGAAAACCTGTCCAAGATTTTTGCTCCAGAGAGAGATACTATTATGATTATTCTGAATGACAAATAAACCTGTTTTTGTCTCTGGAAGGTGACATTAGCTCTAACTTTCAAGGCTGTTTGGTATGTAGACATCTTTGAAAAGATAGTCTGGAGCAAAATGTTGCCAGTGTCTCTGTTCACCCCCTGTTCAGAACTGTGAAAGACGCATGGAAAATTATCTTCTAACAACAGTAAAAAAATGGCATATTGAGTCAGGTATCTGGAAATTCTACCCAGGTCCAAAACCAGCTTCGCTATTAGTATTTAGCAGTTTTCAAAGAAGTTACTTAAACTTTCTGAATTTCAGTTTCTGTGTTTGTGAAATAGAAAATAAATTACCTACATATACAACAAATATGTAAGTCGCTTACAAATATACAAAGTTACATATAAATATACAACTTTACATTCTAAATGTGGCAATATAACTTTATTTTGCACCACTTGTTAACTTAGATTGTATTGCTATGGCTTTCAAGTCTAGTTGGATTTGAAATGCTATTTAACTTGGCTATACTGAGCCCCAAAAAGAGCCATGCCCAAGGAGACAGGTACCTGGGTCCTAGCTCTACTACAAGCCATCTGTATAGCTTTAGCAAGTCACTGAAAGTAACTGGTCAAAGAATAGACTAAACAAGAATTTAGCAATAGCAAAAAGATTGCATTCAGTTCTAGGCTTGAGAAATGGGTAGTGACTACCTAGAGAACTGTGTTGAGCCCATCCCTAGGCTCAGTAGGAATGTGAACATACGATGAATCAGCCATATCTTTGAAGTACAGTACTTCAAATTAACATGGAGTGGTCTGAACATGGGTCTGATAGGACCCATACCATTGTGTGTTGCTAAGTTAACACACACAAATTCATGAATTGATCAATTGACAAAATGGGAAGACCATGAAATGATAAGTGGGTGACAGGGAGGCATATGAGCCACAGTACAGTTTTACTTTGGGATGAAGTGAGTCTTACTTTTAGTTAGGCCATGACCTCTAAACCAGGCTAAGTACTTCTGGAAATCTCAGATGTTGTCAGGCTGTGCGTGAAGCCCAACCAAGCTTTTTTCAAATGACCCGGTATGCTGATGCTGCTTCTGGTTTCTCATGGGCTCAAAATGACTGCTCTGAAGCAGCTGCTCAAACACTTTAATGGCTACAATTAAACAGTCCCAGAGGCTGACCTTTAGACACAGTGGTGAATGGAGCCAACTGCCCTGGGGGTCTGCCATCTTTGGCAAAGCCTCCTAAATCCAGTGTGGCTTGGTCTTTTGTTTGATTTCTCAGACCATATTCTAAGGAGAAACTGTACTTCCAACTACCTGGTAGAAATGGCAAAAAACTGGGGATGAGACAGACTGCAAAAAGAATTTTAATGTCTATAAGAAAAAGACCTTGAAAAGGGGGACAACTAGAGTGGTAGAAAGGGAAGGGAAAAAGAGGAAAGAGAGAACAAGATAAGAAAGAATAATAGAGAGGATGGATTCCCAAATGCATGTATGGGAATGTCATGATGAAACTCCTTATTATGTACAATCTAATATATACCAATAAAAAAAAATATTACAAAGGAGAAAAAATACCTTGGAAATTGCATGTTTGAAAGTTTTTCAAAATTGTCTGGAGTTATTAAATTCTTTCAACGGGTAGAGCTAAATTTTTACTAAGAAAAGGGAGAGAATTTAGTGTTTTTAGGTATTTCAACTGACACTCAATTAAGTTTGAAAGAATAACCAATAAACTTCAGAGTGCTTCAGATAGGAGGAAACAGTCATGGAAGTGGGCTAGAATGTTGGTCTGTAAGAGCAGATGTTGTTTTCATTTGATTCATTGTTATTTTCCAAATGGTTAGAATGCTGCTTGATATTTAAAAGACGCTCAATTATCATTGTTACACAAATGTGGGGACAAAAACTGCCTTTCATGAGGTCCCAGTAGAATAAATATGTGAACTATGAACAAGACATTGGTCTCTTGTGATGAGTTCTGTGAAAGTAGAAAGTATGACATGTAATAAAAGGTAATTGGGTAAAGGAAGGGACAAGGACTTTGGTTAGAAAGGTTAGGGAAGATCTATCTAAAAGTTATATTTGAGTTGAAAGACACATGGCAAAAAGGTGAAATTTTGGAGGTGGAGAGATTTCCAAGCAGGCAGAAGGGCAAAGGTCCTGAGAAAGGAAACAATGTATGTGTTAAAGCAGCAGAAAGCTGAATGTAAGGGGAGACTACTAGTGAGGTAGGGAATCATGTAGAACTTAATCTAAGTGATGAGCAGAAGCTAAATCCTATATGATCTCCTAATCAGATTAGGGAAATTTAGGTTTTACCTTATGTATTAGTGTCCTAGGATTACCTTAACAAATAACCACAAGCCAGATATCTTAAAACCACAGGAAAGTATCCTCTCACTGTTCTGTTGGCAAGATTTGTTTCTTCTGGAGGCTCTGGGAAAGAAACTATTCTCTTAGCTTCTAAAATCCACTGATAATCCTCATGTGCCATGGTTTATACATAGATCACTCCATCATACCAGTCTCTGCATCTGTCTTCTCATTACCTTCTCTCTATGTTTCTCTTCTGTAATAGAAGTCATTCTTCTTCCTCTTCCTCCTTCTTTTTTTCCTTCTTCTCCTGTACTTGGTTTTTGCCTAGGCTGAACTTAAATCATGATCCTCTAGTTGGAATTACAGTTATGTGCTAAGCTTCCTTTTTTTCTTTCATTTTTTAAATTAAGATATATTTTTTTTGTACAGGATGGATTCATTGTGATAATTCCAAATAGGCTTATATTTTACATTGGCTAGATTGCCCCCACCATCTCTCTCTCTTTTCTTCTTTTTATCAAACACTTGTCATTGGATTTGGGTACATTTGGGATAACCCAGGATGATCTCATCTCAGAATTATGAATTTAGTTACATCTGTAAAGACCATTCTTCTACATAAGTACACATGCACATATTTCCAGTGGTTATATCTTTGAGAACAGTGCACTATCCAACCTGCTGTATTCTATAAATAATAAAAATATTGGAGATGCTATGCAGAGTGGTGACAGAAGACATATTTTTCCTGCTAGAAGAGTGAATTAGAGGAAAAAAAGGGAATACAATCTTGGTGGTAAGACTTCAGGTGTTTGGAGATGGCTCTGTTTCTGTGGGATCAGAAGGAGGTGGAAAGCTAGAACCAGGAGTGGAGCAGTATGAGGAAGTGTCTGTGTTGAAATGGGAAAAGTAGCACACAATTGGCATCCTTGTCCCAAGATGGTAACTGGCAGACCATCACACAGAGGTTGGCTGGAAATCATCAACCTTCTTCTTTCCTATGTTCTGCATTCCCCACTCTTGGCCTTTTTACAAATCTCCTTTTCCATCAAACACTCAAAGTTGTGGCTTTTATCCCTTATTTGTATGTCTTTTTTTTTCTTTTATTATTCATATGTGCATACAAGGCTTGGTTCATTTCTCCCCCCTGCCCCCACCCCCTCCCTTACCACCCACTCCACCACCTCCCTCTCCCCCCCACCCCCTCAATACCCCGCAGAAACTATTTTGCCCTTATCTCTAATTTTGTTGTAGAGAGAGTATAAGCAATAATAGGAAGGAACAAGGGGTTTTGCTGGTTGAGATAAGGATAGCTATACAGGGCATTGACTCACATTGATTTCCTGTGCGTGGGTGTTACCTTCTAGGTTAATTCTTTTTGATCTAACCTTTTCTCTAGTTCCTGGTCCCCTTTTCCTATTGGCCTCAGTTGCTTTAAGGTATCTGCTTTAGTTTCTCTGCATTGAGGGCAACAAATGCTAGCTAGTTTTTTAGGTGTCTTACCTATCCTCACCCCTCCCTTGTGTGCTCTCGCTTTTATCCTGTGCTCATAGTCCAATCCCCTTGTTGTGTTTGCCCTTGATCTAATGTCCACATATGAGGGAGAACATACGATTTTTGGTCTTTTGGGCCAGGCTAACCTCACTCAGAATGATGTTCTCCAATTCCATCCATTTACCAGCGAATGATAATATTTCGTTCTTCTTCATGGCTGCATAGAATTCCATTGTGTATAGATACCACATTTTCTTCATCCATTCGTCAGTGCTGGGGCATCTTGGCTGTATGTCTTAAGACCTCTGTAGCACTCAGATAAATATTCATGTTTAACTACAAAATTTCCTGAAACTCTAGCTTCCTTTCTGCCCCACATTACCCTTCTGATAGGGTTTCCAACATGCATTGCCTATCTTTTTTATAAGTGAGATTGCCATATGAAAGAAGATAGAAAGCTTTATTTTTTTCTAACTGGAAATTAGATCTTGGCAAATTGCTTCCCCTTTCTGGAAGTATTTCCAATAGCACTCATGACAAGCCCTCTCAAGAAGTGGGAAAAATAACCAAATCCCGTAAGTGGATATTATGGACCAAAGCCTGCCCTCCATAATTTGCAAGCCTTTCTCAGAGGCATGGAACCAAAGTTGGAATTTGTAACTGGAAATTAAAAGTGGAATCAAAGAATTTCCTCTTCAAAGTCTAAAATATAAAATGTGCTGACACAGGACTATTGAGAATTCTACTTGTCATTCTGCCTGATTAGTGGGGCAGAAAGAACAACTTTTGTGGTACAGTAAGACTCTGGGTGCTCTGCAGAATTATGTACCTTTCTTGAAATTGCAGATTCCTACAGTGTGCAGGGGGTTCCTCAAATTATGGGTGTATCTGTTTTAAGTCATCTCAGTTGCAAATGACAGAAACACCTAACTCAAGTTGGCTTAGCCAGATAGAGAATTTCATGGGAAACTTAATTGTAAAACTGGGGTTGAAAAAGACTCCAGGTGACCAAACTATACCCATGGGGTTCAGTTCTCTTCTGGTAGTTTTACTCTCTCTGTGCTGACACTACATTTATATACTTCACCTGAAGAGAAGGACTCCAGGACTCCGAACTCAGTCAGCAATTTCATTGCATCCAATTGGCCCATCCTTAAACATTACCTGTGTTGAGGTAGGCAATGCTGACTGTCTAGGTTTCAGTCAGATGCCTTCCTCTGTAGCTGAGTGAAGTCAAACCTGCAATAAAAGCATACTCTTAGCCTAGGGGAGGAATAATTTCTTGACGAGAAATCAGGGTACTACTATAAAATAATTATGATGAAGCAAAATTACATCACTTACAGGCACATGTCCATTCACTGGTCATATGGCAGGGAAAATCACACAGCTTTTGTTCTTCATCTTTAAAGTGGAGATATTTGCACCCTTCCCACAGAGTAGTTGAGAAAATAAAGTGAACTAATACATGGACAGTACACTAAAGCAGTGCCTGGACACATCTATGCTAGATTTAATATCTGTTTATTAGCTGGCTGCTGGCGCCTCAACCTTGTATTCTTAGCTATTCAGGAAGATTAGATCTGGAGGATAGCAATTTGATGCCAGCTTGGGCAAATAGTTGGTGAGACCCTGTCTCCAAAATAACCAGAGCAAAATAGACTTGAGATGCATCTCAAGCAGTGGAGTGCCTACTTTGCAAGCATGAAGCCCTGAATTCAAATCTCAGTCCACCCAAAAAAAACTGAAAATTATTTTCAGTGAGAACATTTTATCTTTGCTGCTTCATATAGATAAGCATCAAGCTATTTTATTGAACATGTTGACCCAGAGAGATCTTAAAAACTCAGCTATGCACATAGAACTAGAGAGCAAAGAAATTAAAAAAAAAAAAAGATGAAACACACCCTGATTTGTAGCTCTTCTCACCATCTCCACTGCTGCCCCTACTCTGAATCTCATGATTACCCACCCCATGGAGTTCTGAATCATCCTTTTCTGTGATCTCCAGCTCAACTCTCAGATTTCAGCGCTCACACAAGAACCCAAATACTCTGTCTAAAGCATAAATCTCTTACTTAGTATCTTCTAGTGGCTCCCCATAGAAGTCAGAATAAGTGAACTTGAACTCCTAACTTACCTACTGTCTAACTCTATTTCAACGCTATTCCTCCACGGTGGCCATGGTCCTCTATCTTACACCCTCTTGGTCCTCCATCTGTGTCTCACCCTTGCTAAGTTAATTGCTATCTCTTCTGAGAACATTCTTCCCTTGAATCTTCAAGTGATTGCTTCCTTATCATCATTCTGGCCTCATTTTTGATGGCAGCTCCCTCAAGAGACCTTTGCTGATCATTGCAGAGAAAGTATTTTCCTCCCTCAACTAATTGTCTCTATATTGTTTTAACTCTTCTGTATTTCTTTTTTTTACTGTTATTGGATTTTTTCCATATTTCTTAATACCTGTGCATATCTTCATTTTTTAAAAGAATCAAATGTTTAAAGAGGTAGCAAGGGAATAGATTATTACCTAGCACAAAGGCATAGGGAGTTGGCCTAGTGTTGGAAGCTGCTTGTCCACTGAGTACATTTATTCCTACCTGACAGGCCAGCTGAGACTTTGCGAGGGTAATTAAAACTTTGCCAGTCTGAGAGTTATGGAACAGATATTAGTAGAGAAAGCCCTTGCTTTGTGTTGGGGCCCTATAAGACTGCACAATAGTAGTAAAGGTGAAGTGGAAGAGACAATAGATTAGATTTTTTTTCTCTGTCATTGAGATTGAATTGAGGTAATTGCTAGTGTCCCTGAGTGCTCTTTAGATACAAATAAAAATACAATCTGGAGGAAAATGATATAATCCTAGTCCTCAAAATACTTCTACAATTTTTAATGTAATTTCTGTTATCAATGACAAGTAATAAGGAACATTAAGAGACATGATATCAAGAATGAAAAGCAATAAATAAAAACAGACAATAGGAAATGATTCACAAGAATTCCAGATATCTGAATATCATAAACAAATTTTAAGATAACTTCAATTATGTTAAAGGGTTTAAAAGTATTAAGAATTTTAGCAGAGAATGAGAAGCTAAAGGTGGGAGGTGGAGAGGGAAGAGGCGGGAGGCAGAAAGAAGAAATAGGCCAAACAATGTGTGCACATATGAATAAATTAATAAAAAAAAAATTGGACATTCTAGAAATAAAAAATGAAGCAATTAAAACTAAGAATTCAACAGAAATTCAGATTCAGCTGATGGAGAAGTAGTGTATTCTAAACACATCAAAAAAGGTATGGAAAACACTGTGGCACTGTGGCAAGAGTGACAGAGAGGACTCATTAAGTAGTATAAATGCTGGGGTTGGAGTCTCTGCAAAGAAAAGGGGACAGATGTAACCTCTGAGGGAACTTTTAGAAATTGATGTAAGGCATCAAGGTAAAAGTTCAAAAATATTTAGAAACTTAGGAATGATAAAGAAAAAGAAATCTACGCTCAAGGAGCCAAGAAAAATTAGATTGTTTTAGAAGGAACAACAGGTAAACTAAGAGCTGAGATCTCAAAAGAAACCATGATACCAAAAAGCAATAAGTTATTATCTTTAAAGTGTTAAAACAAATTAATGTCAAACTACTACTACAAGTCAAAGAAAAATATTTTTTTATGTTTCTTCAGATGGAAGAAAAAATGATGCCAAGTGGAGAGTGGAAGTCACAGGAAGAAAAGTAGAGCAGACAATGATATGTGTGCCAATGTGTCTAAAAGAATATTGACTTTATAAAATAATAAAAAATACAAATACAATGTCATTTTTGAGTAAGAAACTATGTATATAACTAAAATATGTGGAAATAGTGTAACAAATTGCAGTAGTGGAGAATGAAATTAAAACATTTTAAGTTTATGATTTTATCCAGAAAGAAGAAAGAAATGATTAAGATTGTACTTTGATGTATCAGTGATGCATGTTGTAATGTCTAGAATAGTGAAAGGATGATTTGAAACTACTAGAAAGTTAGAATGGAATAAAATTAATTCATGAAAGGCAACCCAGGAAAACAAATTAATATTTATAAATGATTTAAATGCTCCAATTACCTGAGAAAAGTTATCATATTAAATAAAAAACTTAACTATATGTTATTTACAGTTATTCTGAATGTAAAGACTGAAAATGTTGAAAGTAAAAAATGCAGAAGGTATAATACATAAGCATTGGCCAAAAAACCCATTTATGACTATAGTAATATCAAGCAGCTTTCAAAGTAAAAAAGAAACATTCTTAATGTAAAATGTAGAATTATACAGAAATATGTAAAAATTCTAAATTTATATGCATCTAATAACATAGCCACAAAATACATAAAGCAAATATTGACAGAATGTTAAGACTCAAAAATCACAGTTGAGATTTAGCCACACCTTCCCATTAATTTATAGGACAAGAAGAAAACATATCTTAAGGAAATAGACATTGAAATGGTTACATGGTTATTCATTTTACATTACAACATTGAAGTATATATTTTAATCTTCCTTTCCACATTATATTTGCCAATAAAAATTATTAAAATAAAGTAAAATGGTTAGTATTGGTCTTTTCATTTATTTTATTTTTATTTTTATTTTTTAAATTTCTTTTATTCATATGTGCATACAACGTTTGGGTCATTTCTCTCCCCCTTCCCCCACCCCTCCCTTCCTCCCACCCCTCCCTCTCTCTTATCTCTAATTTTGTTGTAGAGAGAGTATAAGCAATAATAGGAAGGAATAAGGGTTTTGCTGGTTGAGGTAAGGATAGCTATACAGGGAGTTGACTCACATTGCTTTCCTGTGCGTGTGTGTTACCTTCTAGGTTAATTCTTCTCGAACTGACCTTTTCTCTAGTTTGACTTATTTCTAACACAAAGGATTGCCTCACAGACATGCTGAATTCAACATTTTAAAATGTTTTCTCCTCATTAATAGTATTGCCACTTACACAATCATCAACACTAAAATCTAACAACCGTATTTCATCCTTTTGTTTCACTCATTCCCAGGATCCAATAAGTGGATAGCATGGATTTTACCTCTTCTCACACACCCAGACTATTTTTTCCTGTTCACCTAACACCATATATTAGTTCAGTATGTCATCACTTTTCACCTCCATTGCTGAATCTCTGTGTCTTCAAGTTAGTTCCTGCCTCCATTCATAACATAGCTGAAGTAAGGTTTTTACAGTATTATCTTAATACCTAAGAATATTGTGTTGGTTTTAAATTTTGTCTCCGCCATTAATCAATTGTACAACTTTGGTTTAATTTCTTTGAGCTCCAATTTACTCTCCTATAAATGGTTATAACATCTAGCTTCTAGGAGGTATCCACAAATTTATGTGGATAGATAGGTATAAATAGGTAGTATTTGGCTTGATGTAACTATTCAATAAATGGCAGCAATTTATAGTTTTCTATCACCCTTATCCAAACCCCTGCTTTCATTCAGTTGCCACATCATGACAAGCTATTTTATACACAAAGCCTTATATATATATAAATATTTCTTTTGGGGAGGGAAATGTCTTAATAATCATCTCCATTCTCAAATTTTACGTAAGCCAGGGTTTTTTTCTCTACATTTTTCTCTATACTGGTGGTTCTTAATCATTACTGTAATTGGGTTCACCCGTGGAATTTTATAAAGATACAGATGTCAGGGTTGTACCTAGAAATTCTGATTCAGCACTTGGCATTCATTTTATTGTTGTTTTGCTTTGCTTGGTTTTAAGACAGTGTTTCACTGTGTAGTCCAAGTTAGCCTTGAACTTGTAACTCCTGCTTCAACCTCCTGAGTGCTGGGATTACAGACATGGGCCACCAGGAAGTTTATAAAAGTCTATAAAAACTTCCCCAGGTATGTCTGTGGGTGATCTCATCTATGCATGGGTCCTCCAGCACCCATAGACATCCACGCCTGCATTTATAGCTATTATTTGAATTGGACCTACCTCTTGAGCTCCATACAGGTACATACAGTTTGGATGCCCAATCACTACTCACACTTCCTTTGTCATTTCCCTCTGTCTAATCTTCCTTTTCCTACACTCTCATCATCAATGTATAGCACCTAATCCCCCAGTAAGATAAGTAATATAGGTTTGAGTATTATTCACAAGGTAGTATGATTTATATGTAGAAATGACCTCAAAGGAAAGTTATAAAGAAAAAAAATCACTTTTCATCCCACCTATATGCTTTGTTCATATTGCCATGTATACTTTCTAAATTCAGGAATTAGAATGTTTGTATACTTTTTCTGAAAATAAACCAATTGATTGCTTTTGAAAGTGCTAGATTGCTAGGTTAGGTACATATAAAAGTTTATATGTGACAAATTTGTAAATTTATCCTATACTAAAGCCACTAAATTGATTTGAAATTAAAAAGTTATTTAATAGCTGGTGTTAGGGTACAAGATTATGCATTTGGCAAAAATTTAAAACCATATTCCTCTATTCTATATCAGAATACAATGATGGAGTTAATTATATAAACTTTATAAAAATCAAATATAGTTGTTTTGTGGTGGGAAAATTTTAAAGACCAATACTAAGTTTAGAAGCCTTAAGATGAAGAATTGATAGTCTTGACCGTGAAAAAATGAAAGTTGCTGTTTAACGAAAGTCATATATCCAGCAATAAGATGATAGGGGACAGTTATGACATATATGACATGACATAATATGCATTCTCTTTAAGATAAAAGTGCTCATACAAGAAAACTATATATGATACAATAGAAAAACCCAAGGACTTGAATAGGCAGATACATAAAATTAATCAAATATAAAAAATATTTTAAAACAAGACATAATTTTTACCAATCACATTGGCAAAGATGAAAAAACATGACACCCATATAAGAACAAATGTTCATTATGACAATTTTCTGGCGGATGTGCACATTGGCACAGAATCTCTTGGGCTATTTGGAATTATCCATCAGAGTTTAAAATATGCCAAACTTGATCATACAGCTCTATTTTTAAAATTTCATGTGGGGATAACTAGCTAGCTGAACAATATAAGCACAACATGTTTATCAGAGCCTAGCTGTTAACTTAAAAAATAGAAGTAAATGTACTTTAATAGAAAATTGGTAAAGTGTGTTTATAGACAATGTGCAAATAGTAATAATTTCATATAAATGGAAACTACCTAAAATAAGAACTAGGAGTGGTTTGGTCCCTATTTAGAAACTAACAACTATAATAAACTCTTATAATGTTCCCAATGGCTTTCCTGTGTGATGATGTTAAGTGGAGGTTTTATGGCACTCTATTAGGTCTAGGCTTTCCTTGTTGGGCCCAATGAACATATGTTTCTTTATTATTAGAAAATGCAGCCAGGAAAGCTGGCACACACCTGTAATCCCAGTTATTTAAGAGGTGGAGGTAGGAGGATCATGGTCTAAGGCCAGTCAGGGCAAACACAAAAGAGACTCTGTAAAACAAACAAAAAGTGAAGAGGAACTGGGGCATGGCTCAAGTGGTGCAGAGCTTGCCTAGAAAACTTGAGGCCCTGAATTTAATTTGCAGTACCACCAAAAAAGAAGAAAGATAAAAGCAAAAAGAAAGTGGAGTGTTGCTGAAGTTTGGAAACTGGATTATTGTGTGTTTCTTTTAACGCTGGGAATGACAGCTAAAAGTTTGGACTATTGCTCTGAGAGACTTCTAACATAGTACCTCCATTATGTGATAACGTAATTAAATTCCAAAGATCCACTTATTCATCGTGCTCACTTTCTAAGAAAGAGCAAGGCAAATGGAAAATTAACTGATATGTATGTATGGGTTGTCTATTATGTCATAGGTTCTGTGTTAGGTATTTGATATGCCTTAATCACCATTTAGTGTTCAGATTATGGTCACGTTTACAAAAGGGGCATTGCCTACTACTCAAACAGGAAGAATTAACTCATTGGGCATAGTCTCTTGACATACAGCTATCATTTTCAATAATTACCAATGGGGGTCAAAACAGAAATTCTGCAATAGATTTTTTTTCAAAAGGCTCATTTTACATGTTTCTTAAAGTGGCATGTGTTTTAATTGGCAATTAAGGAATTCCTAATGTACTGTGAGGCCTGAGGATGACATTTGGGAAGACCTGCAGGTGGAGTGCCTGAGATAACTGCTTGTTCTTTTAATGTGGACCCCAGGAACTATACAAGGTGTATGTAAATTACATACATAGAAGAACCTGACTCCTTTAGTAGGCTTTAATCTAACCTGCTTACTTGACACATTTATTCTAATCAGTATTACTTTGCAAATTGCTAAAAATATTAAAATACTAGTGATTTCCTCATTAATATGCAGGGAACTCATGTAAAGCTCAACAGCTGGTTTCTTCCCTCCAAAGCTCACAAAAGAATTATCTAAGTTTGCCTCGTAAGTGTGGATGGTTGTAGAAAAGACCTAAATAAAAGACTTAGAGTAACACTTTTATGCTTCAATTGTATTACCCATAGCAGACTGTATAGTCAGGTAAAAAGTTGCCAAAATTATTTCTTGGTTGAAATTTGCCTCTTCCCTCAACTGGGAAATAGCTACCCTAGCCTTTGAACCTAACAACCTACAAATCATGCCATTTTGACCTAAACCAAAGTAAAAACTGCTTTGAATCCTGTCTCCAAATCTGTAAATCAGGATGGAGATAACACATACCTCACATGGCTATGCTGAGAATTAAATGGGATAGATGATCAGGAAAATGTCAATTAAACTTAGGATTTGATTTCCTTTCTTCCTACAATATTGAAAAAGTTTTAATTAAAGACTAGGACAGGGTTGTCAAGAGTTTATGGAAAGAAGCACTCTCAACCACCACAGCTGGGGCTATAAATTGGTACAAAACTTTTAAAAGCATTTTGGCAGTATCTTTCCAATCTGCATCTCTTTTAATCCAACATGTCATTTCTTGGAATCTACACTACAGAAATTCTCACATGACTAGGTAAGGACAGATGTACAGCATGCTTATTAAAGCAATTTTTAAGTAAAAAATTGAAACATATATTACTAAGGAAGTGGTTAAAATATATTAAAGTGAAACCATGCTCTGTCATTTCATGCACCCCTTACACACACAAATACAACCCCCCTGACACACATACACATGCATACCAATGTAAGGATTTGTTCAGGTTGTCTTATTGAAAGACAATGGTTAAAGTTATGGAGACAGCCTAAATGAGTGGACAAAGACAATGTTTTATGTCTGTTTATGTTTATATACATATATATGGATAATGAATTTTATTCACAAAGATTATGTCATTTGCAGGAAAATAAATGGGACTGAAGACCCTAATGTTAAGCAAAATAAGCCAGAATCAGAAAGACAAATAGTGCATATTTTCTCATGTGCAGAATCTAAATTTTAAAAATTACTTAAGAGCAAAAGGAGGACTACTTGAAAAAAGGGAGGAGAACAGTGGGATGGGGAGATGGAGATAAGAAAATATAATGGGGAGTGAATATGATTAAAGTCATTATGTACTTGTATGAAAATGTCATGATGAAAGCCATTAAAATGTTATTTTAAAACAAATAGTATAAAGTATGATAGCAATCTGAGAAAAAGGAAAAAATTTACAAAATAACACATAGAGGATAATAACATCTCTGGTGTGAGAGATATAAAATAAAGAAAGGAAGGGATGAAATAAGAAAGGAAGGAAGAAAGGAGGAAGGAAGGAATGGAGGGAGGGAGAGAGGGAGGGAAGGAAGGTTAAAAAACAAGACTAAAATAGGTACAGTTTGTGGGGGTTACTTGTGGGAGGGAAGAGGATGAATGGAGGAGATGAAGGTGACAGAATAAGGTTGATGGACTTCACATACATATATGAAATAGAATGATGAAACCTCTTGCAATTGCTTTAAGTGGGCCAGGTAGGGGTTCAGGTGGGGAGATGGTGGGAGCAAGCTAACCAATGTACAATGTAAGTCTATTTAGAATTGTCACAATGAATCCCCCCCTTACAACGTGTATATACTAGTAAAAATGAAAAAAGATATTTCAGCTCTTTTGTAGTTTTATCATGCAATCCTTTCCCACTTTTTTTGCAACCATATCCTGATTTTTGAATAAATCTTTTCTCAAGCTTGACTCTAGAACATGGAGAGGCACTAAAGTAGTCTTGGTCTATCGGGGCATCATATTCCCTAGGTGTACTAATAATACTCAAAGATGGAGAAAACCACGACTGAACTCAGGAGTGCTAATGGAAAGACAGAAAGACTCTTTTTGCTTTTCCATTGAATTAGAACTTGGGGGTATTTAAGTCTAGAGCTGCCAGTGTGCCACTTGCAGGTGAAACTTGAAGGTAAAGCCAACCTGAAGAAGAGCATCATGTTGAGATGGAAACAGCTTATCCCCTGGTAACTGTTGAGTCCTTGGACAAACTTGTACCTGAAGCCAATAATGTCCTAGGAGTGTTCAGTTAATGATCCAGTAAATTTCCCTATTTGTTTAGGTGGGATTGAGATTTCTGCATCTGATCTGAATCCTTGGAATTGTAATATAAAATACATTATATTGTTAAATAAAGTACCTGTGCTATTACTTTAATCATCAGGCAAGGAATTAAAACTAACCATAATTTTTTCAATGCCTCTAGTTACAAAAAGCTAATGAAATTTAAAATAAATGTTAATGCTTATTATTTCCTGTATGTGGTAGATGTGTCAAATATTTTCCACTGGAGACTGGTTCAGACATGTCTTTGCAATCCAGTAAAAAAAAAAAACCAATACTCATTGTTTCTAAATGTGACCATGATCTTTGGTATAAACAGATAATGATTGCACATTGCCCTGAAAATCTTCAGTAAGAAGGTCCCACAAACAGGACTAACAATTAGTGATGTGCTCATGCTGTGAAGTTGGGAACGTTCCTTTCCTTTGACCCTAGGCAGAATTTGTCACTCATTCATCTTGAATGGTAGTTTCTATTTTGTACTTGTTCAGTGCCTTCATCAAAGTAATCACCATCATTATAATCAATATCAGATCATATTCATTCAAGGTGTTGAATGCTGTCATTGCCTTTTTAAAACTTATACTTTGCAGTTAAAAAGTGATAATATGTATTCGGGATAGCATCATTAAACTATACTATTGTAGATGGGCTAAGATCTATAGCAAAAGCCCTGTCAAAAGATAGACCATATTAACAAGGAAATATTTAACTGTGCTCAATATTTTGTGATTATGATTTATGAGGTGATTTTCAGAATTTAAGAGAGAAGACAATTTAAGAGGGAGGATAATTACAACACCACTGTCCTCCAAGGGGTGATGAGTATAAGAGGTATTTGGAGAAGAGGATGGAAATTAATAAGAACATAATCTCAATAATCTAGGCATTAAATGACTGGGAGCCAATCCAATGTGCCCATTAAATATTTGGTGGCACCTAAAAGCCACACCTTGTTTAAATGACTTGACTAAATTAAAACACTCCACTCAATATGTGTCCACTTAAGAATCTACAGTGAGTAGTTTAATAGGTTGTTCCTATCTAGTTCATAAACTTTGTGGCTTAAAAAATATCTTTTTGTTGTTTTCCCAATTCCAAATGTGGAAAAATTAAACTGGCAACATCATTTTAACATATTTACATGATGAAATATGTAGATGTAGTGTAATTTTTGCAGATTGTAGAATCTGAGCGTATTGATTGAACAGGAGGAAAGCCTGGTATTTGAAACTCCAGTCATAAAGCTATTTTTTAAATAAACTTTCTTGCTTATTCTTTATTTAAAAAGCTGAAGTTTCTTTATTAAGAGTGACTTAAATATTTGTATGGAGGATACATGTGTATAGATTTCTAAAAATAAATCTTAAAAGGGAGATGAGGTGAAAGACAAGTTAGGGCTTAAACCATGAATATTTATGTGCCTTATTCAATTTGCTGAGGACTTTATTAGACATTTTGCAGCTTGATTCTCATAATGAAGTGGATATGAATGTCCCCATTTTAGAGATGAGAAACTGAGACTGAAGATGTATTTGCCCAAAGGCTCATAGCTAATAATGGGTGAATAGTCTGTTCAAAGCAAAGCTCACTTGCTAATCTTTATAATCTGATTTTCCTGTTTCCTAATCTCCTGCTGCATTTTACTGTGCACTTCCGGATGCTTCTTGGCAATTTGCCAGAAGAACAGGTCCACTTCGTATTCTACTGGCTCCTTCACTTTCTTATTGTTTCTAGTTTATATTTTATATCAATGCACTCATTTCTTCATAATATTCCCTAGCTTTACACAGTGTCCTGAATATTAATATGCAGGACAACAGTCAAAACCAATGAAAGGATGACTCATGGAATTTCTACTGCTGATGATAATAATACAAAGAGATGCAAGGGAACATTTTTGGGAAATCTCATTTCTTTGGGAGAATGTAGAGTCCTCTTAAACAGTGCCAATTGCAAATGCCTTATCTCACCTCTTGACAGCTATGATGGAGAAAATGCAAATATTTCAGAAGTAACAATAGTAATAGTGTTAGTTAAGATAGCTGAATCTTTAAAATTTTTACAATGTGTCAGTCATTAGACCAAGTACTTTGCCTGGATTACCTCATTTAATCTTCTTAACAGTCATAGGTTGGGTACTGTTTTGATTCATTTTTAAAAGAGGAGGAAAATTAGTTTAGAGGTTCAAATAACTTCCTCAGGCCAACCCAGAAAATGATGGAACAACAACTAGATCGATACATAAAAACAAAGGTTTTTCTTATGTGTTTCATCTCATTGCACAGCCCTTCTCTTTCTATTAATAGGTTTCTTTGTGAAATGAATATTTGGAAGAATTTGCATATTCATTTCTTTCCTGATCTAAAAAAACCACAATTTACCCTAAATATTTGGCAACTGTTTAACTCTTAGCAAATTTTAGTGTCTGAATTATAACAACTAAAATAATTTTATTTCCAGTTTCTGAGAATATTATATATTTGAAAGATGGCCATTCCTTGAAAGTTAGTTTCCATTCATCATTGTAAAATAATGTGTAACATCAAGTATTATTTTTAAAGATATGTGTTAAGATAATATTTCAGAGTGATTGTGAAAGATTGGCATTTTAAAATAGAATAGAAATTCCAAAGGTGATCTCATTTTAAAATTCTTCATTGAAAAAGGAAAGACATTTGAACTAGAAGGGAAATTTGGCATAGGTGAATTGTCAACTGGTAAAAATAGGTGTCTAATTCTGGAGGAATCCATTATTAAGTGCTTCAGAGTGAGAAGACAGAAATACAACATCCGCTGCCCCATGTGTCTGATTCTTTGCAGTTGCACATAATGCTAACTTTGATGTAGAAAGTTAGTATTCAATGATAACCAAGAGAAGCTACTTTTTCTCCTCTTACTGTCATGCACCAAAACACACATGTATGTGTGCATGCACGTGTGCACACATGTACACACACATAAAAGAGTTTGGAAGAAGTAATTCATGTTTGTAAGTTTAGATAGACCTTTCTGCCTGAAATAACTAAGGGCAATACAGCTGAAGAATTCATATATATTCTTTTTAAGATGGAGGCAATTAAAAGTTTTAGAACTTTACATATGCTGTGTAAAATTTTTAAACCCCCTCCTTGCAATGGAGAAGACTGGAAGAGTCCCAAGATTTTCTTTCAAGAAACATCATATTAATATTCTCACGTATTTGAGATTTAACATTTCATATTCTTTCCTCTGCACCTTTTATTGTTCCTATTTACAGTGCACCTGAAACACATTGTGTAATTGGCAGAGAGCCCAGATTCTCCATTTAGAAACAGTTTGATGATTTCACTTTTTCTTCTTCCTTTTTTTTTTTAAAACAGCAGGTGCTCCACATTGTAAACAATGCCAGTCGCCATAATATTATCAGCTTTTGAATTTTTATTACATTCTTGCCTCCCTACATATTTCAAACTTCAGTGCAAGGAATTTTTGGCACCAGCTCAGTAAGCTTCTTATTTCATAAGGAAGATAGATTCCAGAGAATAGAGTGCTTCATTGTCATTTATAATTAGAAAGTGTAAGATTTACCTAATCATAAAATCACCCAATATTTTCAGGTTTGTTTCTAATTTTCTAGGCAATACATTCACATCTGTCCTAAGCAGAAATGCTAATTCCCTTTCCAGTTGCATTAGTTTCACAAATGTTTAACCCTTTATCACCCAGGATCTAAATATAACTCTCCTTTAGCTTATCTTTAGCAAAGGAGATAGTTAAAAGCTAGTTTTTGTCTTTAATACTTCTAAAATTGCCAAAGCTCATTGTAATTGACACTTTCAATTGAGTTGTTTTAGTGATACACATTGATTGTGTATCACTGCTAGATCGATTTGGTCTCAGCTGTCAACATGGGATAAGGAGATGGCTGATGTGATACAATCAGCCATTTACATTCCCAGCAATGGTAACCAAATTCCCAGCATGGAAATAGTGTTTTGCACATAGCAAGTGCTCAATAAGTATTTGCTGAAAAAAAATAAACATGTATAAGAAATTTCTCATTGTCTTCAGAAGTTAAAATTTAATTTCTTATAATAATATATACATTTATGCAAATTTTGTTCAAAAATCAGCTCAAAGTTCTCTTGGAAATACTGAATTAAGCAGTTCAAAATGAATTAGTCAGTTAGTGGATACATGTCAAAAACAGCTGTGTGCAGATTAATGAGAAAGAAGAAATGATATCCAGTCTCAAATATGAATATTTGCATCATTTCTGAGATGCATTTCAAGATAACACTTAAGATAAACAATATGTAGTATTTTTCTTCACAGGTTGTGAAGAACTTTCCATTAGCTAACCAAAGGGGGGAAAATCAACCTATTTTATTTCTGTAGCTATGTTTATTCCCACTAAACTGCACTTAGAACTACATTTTTTCCAGATCACTTCAATAAGTGAAAGCCCAACAGAGAACAGATGCAATATAAGAGCAATAAAGGAAGAAAAAAATTAAAAAATCCTTTGTTCTCCCTGCAGTACATCCGTAAATCTATTAGCATTATTTCCCTTTCTTCTCTTTCTCCTTTTTTTTTTTTTGCATCCCAAGCCAGATCTCCAGTTCTCTGAAGCAACCCTTAATCAAGCTCCCCAAAGGCCTACGACTGCATGCAGCAATTTCTCCCCTGCTCTCAGCACAGATGTTTCGAGCACATTCCATTACACCTACAAGCCATTACAGCTAATGGCTTATTCTGATGAAGAAAGCTGCTTTCTGCTCAGTGCAGCAAAGGGGAAAATTTCCTCCTGTACAGTTCGATCCCTGCAACAATGAAATGTGGGGGCAGGTGGTACAACAGAACTCTCTAATGTTAATTACATACTGTATTACCCCCAAATTTGGCTGGTCATTAATTATGCTAATTTACCTTCCTGAAAATTAGCACCATCAATGTGAACATTTGAGCAGATTACAGCAAAATGTAGTCTATCATAGTTGCTTGTAAACCCAAACCTTCTGAGCCATCCAAAAAAAAAAATTACTGTTATTGCATATAAAAACTTAAGGAAAATGATTTAGGTAATCCTTGGTCCCTTTTGCAGTAAACGTCTGGATTTGTTTCAGTTAGATAATATGAAAAGGAAGTAGCTTCTTTAGGTCTTGACTAGATATGTCTTTTAAAATTTTCTAAAATGTGGAAAAATAAGTATAAAATCTAAAACACCAAGGAACAATAAAGATGTTATATTCTGGACAAATGAAAACATAGGTATTATCTTGAAACAAATAAAAAGTGGAGAAAAAAAGGAAAATAAAACTTTGTTGGCAGTCTATGGAGTTTGAATAGTATGAAGGATAGTGACTTTCTTTTATACTTATTTCAGAGAGCCTTGATGAAGAAAAGCACACATTGTCTTCAATAGCTCCTACAGTTATGGATTATATTTTTTATTTATTACTCTATAAAAAATTAACATGTCTCCCCTTCCAACTAAAGCTTAGGTTTTACCATATTGATTATAGGCTTAATAAAGTGTGTGAATCAGGTTAGGCTGGTTTTCCATATGAATTTAATAAGTACAATTTCATTTTAGCCTGCTGGAATTGATTGGATTTCAGAAGTAAATAGAATATCTTCTCTATGGAGTGAACAGTCTCCATTTCCTCTTCAAGGCTGCTGTTTCCTTCTATCCATCTCCAAGAAGCCATCATCATATTAACATAGATGACAATCTGGCAAGGAGGTGCTGATCAAAGATAAATTTCACACTCGCACTTCGCATTTTCTAATTACACCATCTGTGTCAGACTCTTTCGTGGCAGTTCTGCCCAATCTGTCAAATGCTGCGTGCCTATGGGAATGCAGAGGAGCTGAGACGATCGCCTTGTCTCCCCCTACCCTCCCAGCCGATCCATCACCCCCAATAGGAGCTGGGCAGAGATATTAGTCTAATTGGGGACTGGAATGAAGATTCCAGGTTGCATGGGAGATGAGGTGTTTGGGGGATGCAAGACATGAGATTGCAATTTGAATCATATTACAGGGCCTGCCCTAGCCTGTCTCAGAGCAGGCTGAGAACAAGCCGTGCATACAGTATCAGGACTGGAGGGTGAAGACAAAAGAACAGTTTTTAAAAAGAATCATGAATGAGAAAGTGTCTTCTTTCATTTCTTTCTGTTTCTTTCAGGAACATTAAGGATAAATGATTGGGAACAGGTACTGATGGGAAGTGTTCATCCTTTTATTATAATGTTATAAAACATAAGAATAAGGAGTTAAATAGAATGACCCAACAGATAAGGCCACATCTAATCTAATCAAGGCCAAGCAAATAATCCAACAGTTCTACCTAAGCAACACAAATTAGTTCTTGTGGGAGGCACATGGTACTCACAACTGGACACAACAGACTAAAATCAAGAAGTACTGAAGGTAGCTAGCTACTTGAATAAAGAATTTTCAAACGTATATTAAATGTTCAAATTCACATTAATCTCTTTTTTTTGTTGTTCAAACTTAGGGTGACAAAGTCCATGAAATACCAAAGAAAAATGAAATGATTGCTCTTTCAAACTAGAGCCATGCCATAGCTCACTATTTCTAGTTATTGATTTCTTTCTGCCACATGCCATTGCCTTTAAGTCACATGCAACTGACGCCAAGGTAAGCGAATAAATGTAATAATGCATTTTTAACTATTCAAGAATGTGTGTGTGTGTTTGTGTTTACTCCAAAATAGTACTGCTACAGAAGCTGTCCTTGCTTTTCTTTTTTTCATGATAATGCTGTTTCTGCTATCCTTGAAAAATTTGCAATCGTTTTTTACCCTAGTCATTCTTCAGTGAGAAGATCTGTGGTGAAAAGGAAGCAGGAAAAGAGGGGTGAGGGTTAGAAAATGTGACTTCAGAGCCAGCTGGATTAATTACTTTTTGACTTTGTTTCCTATAAATTTCATTCTTTCATGCATTTGTAGCATATTCATAGGAAAGTTTATTGAAGATTCTAAAACACCTCAGAAACTACATGGTCATATTATCTACGCACTTACGTGTTCATACCCTGTCTCAAATGGTGTTTGAGATAGCTATTGAATTATAGTTGATTGAAAAGAACTCATCATAAACACACTATCCCAATGCCCAGACACTGAAGTAGAACTTCTTGTATTCTCACATTTTGTCCCATAAGAAATCAACTAATCAACTCTTTTTTTTTTTTTTTTTTTTTTTGCGGTACTGGGGATTTAACCTTGAACCCAATGACTCATACATGTTAGGCAAGCACTCTACCACTTCAGCCATGCCCCAGTCCTTCTGTTTTATTTATTTATTTATTTATTTTTTAAATGTTAAATTTTTTTATTTACTTTTTTTTCTTTTATTATTCATATGTGCATACAAGGCTTGGTTCATTTCTCCCCCCTGCCCCCACCCCCTCCCTTACCACCCACTCCGCCCCCTCCCTCTCCCCCCCACTCCTTCAATATCCAGCAGAAACTATTTTGCCCTTATCTCTAATTTTGTTGTAGAGAGAGTATAAGCAATAATAGGAAGGAACAAGGGGTTTTGCTGGTTGAGATAAGGATAGCTATACAGGGCATTGACTCACATTGATTTCCTGTGCATGGGTGTTACCTTCTAGGTTAATTCTTTTTAATCTAACCTTTTCTCTAGTTCCTGGTCCCCTTTTCCTATTGGCCTCAGTTGCTTTAAGGTATCTGCTTTAGTTTCTCTGCGTTAAGGGCAACAAATGCTAGCTAGTTTTTTAGGTGTCTTACCTATCCTCACCCCTCCCTTGTGTGCTCTCGCTTTTATTATGTGCTTATAGTCCAATCCCCTTGTTGTGTTTGCCCTTGATCTAATGTCCACATATGAGGGAGAACATACGATTTTTGGTCTTTTGGGCCAGGCTAACCTCACTCAGAATGATGTTCTCCAATTCCATCCATTTACCAGCAAATGATAACATTTCATTCTTCTTCATGGCTGCATAAAATTCCATTGTGTATAGACACCACATTTTCTTAATCCATTCATCAGTGGTGGGGCATCTTGGCTGTTTCCATAGCTTGGCTATTGTGAATAGTGCCGCAATAAACATGGATGTGCAGGTGCCTCTGGAGTAACCTGTGTCACAGTCTTTTGGGTATATCCCCAAGAGTGGTAAAGGCACCGTTTGACAAAATGGATTAAAAAGGAAGATCCAACAATTTGTTGCTTACAGGAGACCCATCTTACCGACAGAAATAAGCATATGCTTAGGATGAAAGGCTGGAAGAAGATTTACCAAGCCAGTGGCCCCCAAAACCAGGCAGGAGTAGCAATACTTATCTCTGACAAAGTAGACTTCAAACCTACATTGATCAAACGAGATAAAGAAGGACATTCCATACTAATAAAAAGGGAAATAGACCAAAAGGAAATAATAATCATCAGTCTGTATGCACCCAATGTCAACGCACCCAATTTCATCAAACATACCCTGAAAGACCTAAAAGCATATATAAACGCCAACACAGTGGTTGTGGGAGACTTTAACACCCCATTATCATCAATAGATAGGTCATCCAAACAAAAAATCAATAAAGAAATCCAAGATCTAAAATATGCAATAGATCAAATGGACCTAGTAGATGTCTACAGAACATTTCATCCAACCTCTACACAATATACATTCTTCTCAGCAGCCCATGGAACCTTCTCCAAAATAGATCATATCCTAGGGCACAAAGCAAGCCTCAGCAAATATAAGAAAATAGAAAATATACCGTGCATACTATCTGATCACAATGCAGTAACAGTTGTTTTATTTTTGAAATAGGGTCTCACTGACTTTTCCCAAGCTGGTCTCAAACTCACAATCGTCCTGTCTCTGCTTTCCTAGTAGCTGGGATTGCATGCCTTGAAGGACAAGGACTGTGCCTTATTCTTTGTCTGTCACATTGTGCACGATCACAAGTTTATTATTGAACTTTAATACATAGTATT
Source organism: Castor canadensis (assembly GCF_047511655.1). Taxonomy (NCBI): domain Eukaryota; kingdom Metazoa; phylum Chordata; class Mammalia; order Rodentia; family Castoridae; genus Castor; species Castor canadensis. Next base: position 154,140,035 of record NC_133388.1, read on the forward strand.
AGTGCATAGTATCAGTGAATTTAATACTTGTAAAGAGAGAGAGACACCATTTGAGTCACTGCATAAGCACAGGCTGATGGCAGATATTATTCCATTTGTAAGGAGTAAAAGCTTCCACAATGTCCCTTTAGCATTTCTTTGCTTTTACATTTGTTGTCAAGTAGTTATGAAAATTTTGTAGCTTTGCTTAGACTCCTGGATTTCTCTTTTTAAAGTAATGGATGAGGTCACCTTAATGTGGACTATTCTTTAAAGACATAAGTTGATATAAACTACTGCTTCCAGGGACTATCTTCTCCAGCCATGGTAGTATTTCCATAGGAATAGTAATCTTACACTTCCTAACAATTTCTGGATTAAGACACAGCATCATCATATGATCCAGCAATACCACTCCTAGGAATATACCCAAAGAAATATAAGTCAGGTTACAATAAAGACACCTGTATAACCATGTTTATTGCAGCATTACTCATAATAGCTAAGCTATGGAAAAAAACCAAGATACCCCACTGCCAATGAGTGGATTAAGAAAATGTGGTATTTATACACAATGGAATTTTATTCAGCCATAAAGAATGAAATTTTGTCATTTGCAAGCAAATGGGTGGAACGCATGTTTTCTCTCATTTGGGGAATATAGATGCAATAGAAATACGAGCAATATTATGAAAAATGGGTCACCCTAAGAGGTGGTCACACACCAGAGAGGGAGGGTAAAAGAAGGAAGTTAAGATGGTGAATATGGTTGGTGTGCTTCCTACAAAAGAATGAATGTAGAATTTTTAAACCTGTTGCAATCACCACAAGAAAGGGACTAAGGTAGAAAGGAGAAAAAAAAGAGGGGATGAACCAATATGGGTTATAATACATATATTCCTGGAAATGTGATAATGAAACACCCTGTATGGCTATCTTAAACAAACAAAAATGTCACTCTTTTTTATAAGAAAAAGGCAAAAGAGGTTCTGTCTGAGGGAGATAGGTACCAGTGTGTGGGGAAGGATATAAGGAAAAGGTGTAGGAAGGTGACTATGGTGGAAATATTCTGTACACATGTATGTAAATGGAAAAATGAGACCTGTTGAACTATTCCAGGAATGAGGGGAGGGAGAATAAAGGAGAATAATGGAGGGGGTGAATTCAACTATGACATATTGTAAGGACTTTTGTAAATGTTACAATGTATCCCCAGAGCAACAATAATTTAAAAAATTTTTTAAAAAGACATGACATAATTACTTTCTTTGATATATCTATCTTTTTATATATAATTATATATATTTATAATATCACATTATACATTATATGATGTTATTTATATATTATGTATGTTATATATAATGTAAGATAGTATGATAATTTATGTAAATATCTTATTTAGTATTAACTGAACAATTCAGAAAAAAAGGTTTATAAATGAACAAATAAAAATTCAGAGCTGGACATGCTAAATATTCACTAAAGAAATCTGTCCTTTTGGTTGAGGAGTAGAAAGATGAGAAAATTCAAAGCCATATTCAATATCATGAGTTATTACTGGCAATGTTAAGAAATAAAGTATCTTTCATTTCAAACCTTCTGATTGTCCTAAGCCTGGGTGTCTGTGAGACATCCTCTTAGTAAATGCTGTCATTGAATTACTTAATCATTCCACTTGTTTAATTCAATTGGGGATGGGCACTGGATACCAGCAAAGGCAGATGAATATCCATTCTTAATTATTGCCATGCAACAGTGTTCAATGTCTAAAACCTGTCCTGAGTCTTCTCTCTTCTCATTAATTACAAGACAACTAAAAGTAAAATGTTCATACATCCTGTACATTTTTAGAGAGTAAATAACTACTGCAAATATTATTTGCAGAATTGTGCATTTTTGGAATATGAACTTCTCTCCATTCTGCTTAAAGAACATTGGTTACAAAATAGTTAAATCCATGAAGCCTGTTACAATGGGTCATCTTCAAATATTTAACTGAACTACTGTATGTGATGCTTTTCTTTACTGGACTTACAAGAATGATTTTTCTGTCCTTATGGATGTTAGCTAGAACTTTAACAGTTCTAAGATGTTTACAAAGTAGTTTTAGGTTTGAAAATATTGTGTATTTAGAAAGTGATCTTTGGAGAGTTTACTATAGCATTTTGTCCCAAATACCGTCAAAGCATACAATGATCTACATCTTTTCTGAATACAGAGGTAAAAGTAAGAAAAAAAGTTTGTCATTTTGGAGAGCAAAATGATACAGAAACTTGGGTAACTGCAGTAACAGTTTCTTAACCATTCAAAGTCTCATCCACAACTTGGTTTCTGCCCCAGCACCCACTTGTACGTCATGTTTCCATTAAGCACTAAAAACTAAAAATAAAATAATTATGTCACAACTATGCAATTCAATCCAAGAAATCTTGCATTCTTATTTCAGCAATACTTCTATGTATAAATATTTCAAGAATAAAGATTATTTTGGGGGTCTCTGGCTCACTAAAACTCAACAACTCAAAGTATAATATTTACAAAAAAGAAAAGTAACATTTTGGGCTAGTATTCACAGAGCTGTCTTCTAGATAAGGCATTAAGGATGGGAAAACTCCAGCTTCACCTCCACCATCCTGGAAACTGAATGGAGAAAAGCTCTCCTGCCAATTCTGTTTCATCTTGATCGCTGTCCAATCCCAGCCCAGGAAGCTTTATTTCACACCCCATTTAGAGCATGCTTGGAGGAGCACCCAAAGATTTGGAAGTAGACTCAAAGCTTATCTCGATGCTCCAGACATGAGCAGTGTGAAAAACGGGACTTTTTAAAATAATGTTTCCTGTTCTTCCTGCTTCTGGTCAAGCCAAACATTCCACAGAGACCGTTGTGTTCATGGAATGTTGGCACTTCCTCTGCGAGGCACAGCCAGAGTCTACACGCACAGAGGAATTTGAAACTGATTGGAAAGTCTCAGATCAGGATGAAAAAAATGTTACAGAAGCACAGCTAGCAGGACTACCGTTCTCAAGAACAGTGTGAGAGCCCAGTTTTCCTAATGAGAATTGAAGTCAAGCCAACCCTTCAGGTTCATTCTCAACATGGGTCTTAACGTTGATAGCCACAGAAATGCACAGCTAGTGACTTCTCATTCAGTCTAATCTATGGGGGAAAGTAAAAAAAAATTTTTGCAATTGTAGACTGTGCCTACCATAAATGAACAAGATTGGTAAAAAAAAATGAATAATAAATGTAAATATAATGAATCCATAATTTGGGTATAACATTGGACTAGAAAATGAAGCAAGAATATTTTTCTATGAAGACAACATGTTTCAGAGCAGCTCACTAAAAAGTAGAGTTAGGCATCTCAGTGCAGTTTCAATGTTAATAAAATAGAATGAAATGTATGGGCAGTATATAGGATAAAAGAGCAAATAAATAAATTTTCTCTATTTAGTTACTGACATATTCAATATATCTTCCCCAATCACAGGTATTTTTGCTTGAATAATCTATTATTTCATATTCTATTTTATTTTATAATTTTAAAGTGAGTTGACTTACAAACAAATTGATACATGAAAGCATTGGTTAAGAATATCATATACAATGTTTTTTTGGACCTCTTATTGTAAACTGTTTTCGAGTTTGACTCAGGTTGTGGTTCCATTGTTAGAGTGGACATCTACTTGGGTAAGTAATTCAAGGACATGATATTTTACAAACCAAAGTGTGAACAAATATCCTCACTGCAAACATGAACACAGTGTGGCTCTATCTGCCCACAGGTAGCAGAAGACTGAAACATTCAGTCTTCAGTGCATTAAATACAAAGAAAAGACTCATCACATTGATTTTCAAATTCAGTGTCTTGGATTTGAGAGGAGGAGGAGTTTTGCAAGAACTGAGAACAGTACTTGAATTATTAAAGAATTTACAGTCTTTAATTAACATTAAATGTATATAAATATTTATTCTCAGATGTGTTCTTTATACAGATAACCAAGTTTTCAAATTAAAAAAAAAAAACAGAGTGGGAGCATTTTGAACTTAAACTTTTCTCTGGATACTAAGTCTTCTGAAATTGTGTATAGAGTATTTTTAAAGCTTTTTTATAAATAGGGATTTTTTTCCTGAATATTCAGTTCAGAGCATCCAAACTGGACTCTAATCATGCCAAAGTAGGAGTTTCACATGGCTGTACAGAAACAAGGCCAAAGACCCAGCAGTTGAGGTACTTCTTTTCAGGAGCCCATAGTCAGAGAGGCCAGGACTAAGCAAGCAGGACACATTTAGTGTTACATGGCAGACATATTCATTACACTCAGGCACATAAATTAGTCCTCAAAGGGACTAATATTCAAAAACAAAATTTTGAATTGTGTCTTTGCTACTCTGCTAATGTAAGGAAATAAGAAGCATGACTTTGGACGAAGTCAACCTGGGTGTGAGCCATGTATTTCTCCTTGTCTGTGTAGCCTCGGGGAAGTTACTTAATCTCTCTTGGATCTTCATTTTCTATTAATGAAGTCAGTATAATCATGCTTATCTCACAGGTCTGAATGAAACCCAAGTCAGAGAATATATATGTGCATACATACATACATATATGTATGCAAATATATACATGTATGTAAAAGCATATGTTCTACTTAATACTTAGGTATGCCAAATGTTCAATGAATGCTGGTTTAGACCTCTTTTTCTTCCTTTCTGTTAAAATATAAGCCAGTGTCTCCTACTAGGGTTAAAATTAAAGTGAAAGAGAAAGGGTTACAACTTTCACAGAACTGTTGCTGAAGAGCCTTTCTAGTTAGTGGACTGGAAGTATACTCACTATGACTTGGAATTATGGAAAAGGTAACTTTCTCACTTTTAAGACTGCCTCTCCCTGTTCTGGTACTTTTTAGTCTATTTAAAGTTTCTTTCTAATGAAAGTTGTTTTTCTTTTAAACTGTTGCCCCTTCCCCACTTTTCAGAGTAGGGGATTAGGTTAGGATTAGAGCTTTTGTAACTAATAACAACTGAGGATGTGCGACCCCTCTTCCAGCCCTTCCTCTGTATCCTTGCTTGTGTCTGTCCTTTCCAAATGTATCCTGAGTGAACTTGAGTCAAGAGTGAAAATACAACAAAGCAACATGATTCACAGAAAATGGGCAAAATTTTAGTTTGCTATTTTAAAAACATTTTAACGTTTATGTTATGATATTCTCCAGCAGTTGCAGACAAATCAAAGAAAATGGGCAGATTTGACTGTGTATCAAAGTATCACAACCATTGATGTGAGAGGAAGTACAACAATTACCCTACAAAAAAGTATTAGAGGACATTTCCTCTCAACTTCTCTGTAGACAGATGTATCTCTGTTAAGAAATACTGAGAGCTATGGATTTTCTCAGAAAACTGCTGGCTATATGTAATAGGACTAGAAATATTTAGCATTTACCAAGGCGGAAGGCTTCTTTTCTTAGATGACTTCCCTATTATCACATGAAAGCTAGATCCATGGCTTGTCAAGAGGTGTGAGGCAGATAGACATGACAACCTTCATTGAGACCCTTGTTAACCTACAGAGTAAACAGGGATCTAAAGAGTCAAGAGAACCATGAAGCTATGTTCTACCTAAGCAAAGTCACCTGCAATCTGATTCAGAGTTCAATATCTGGGTCCTTTTCTTCAACTCATTCCTTGAGACACCTGACACATCATGGACCAATCAAGTGCTAACAGTAATCTGAAGACCCTGGCCAGTTGTGCTGGGTGATGGTCAAATAAAACTCTTGTTCTAGATATTTTCCCATTTCTTTCCTGTTACCATGTATATCAGAAAATGCAAATTCATCTCTCATAGCATACATTTAATTTTGTCTTTATTTGTAAACTTTATTCAAGATTTACTTCCATGGTTCTTTTCACTCTAAGTGAAAGTAGCTTGACAGCATGCCTGCTTTGGTCAGATCCTTTGATTTTAACGATTCACTCTACCTCCTCCTTGGTACAATAGGGAGGGCACTAAGCAAAGGAACTGCGGCAACAAATGGTATCAACTAAATTCTGATCTTTTCTGAAATACACTCAGCACAGCACAAACAGTAACATTCTCCCAACCTGGTAGTGTTTGACCATTGTTCACTGTTGTTAGTGTTGTTGCTCTGTGTTACATTTAGGTTTGTGCTTCAGGGAACAATTAGTACAGTTAGGCATGAGAAGGAAAGTTGGATTAAGATAAAGGATAAAAGCAAAAAGGAGATGGATCAGACACAAGTACCACAGCAGCTCTGGAGTGCAGGAAGAACAAGAAAATGGATTTACTTCTCTCCTAAGAACAGTTGGGTGGAACTAAACCTATGGAGCACCTCATAGGGCAGATCCAGAGCCAGATGCCTACCGCTGTTGTGAGGTTCAGTCCTCTCAGCAACACTGGGCAGGTGGTATTGCTTCTCCTCAAAGGAAACTCAGGTTCAGAGACAGTAATTTGTCCAAGTTCACAAGCACTAAGTGACAAAACATGGCTTTAAATCTACCTACATTGAATCTAATACACCTGTCTGATTCTCTTCCCACAGTTTTGTACCCTGGAAAGAAGATAAGCAAAGAGAGAAAGCTATAATCCTTTTGCATGCCCATGGATGTTTAAACACTTTGCCTATCTTTCCAGATGGGTGCTTAAACCAAGCCTCTTTATACTTCTTTTCACTTGGGCCTTGTCTCCTTTTCATGTAGGGACAACAAATCTTATCATGATAGTATTTATTAAATTCTACATCTGCATAACACCTTGCTACCAAGAGGAAGAATAAAAGACAAGTAAAAATGGCAAAGGTCCTGCCCTCTGGGACTCCATAATAAATAACTGATTGCTAAGAAGTATAGAAAAGGGTATCTAGCTCCAGACAAGTACTCAGCAAACTGGTACAGCTAATCCCACCACAGCATCAGATTTAACAGAATAGTCAGATAAACCAACTAACCAAGCTCCTGTCACTGTGAAGGAGCCCCAGAAGAAGGTGGATTGTGATCCTTCTCACCTGAACATCCCCCCAGACCTTAGACTTGCCTTTTCTCCATGTGCAGTTCTAGTATCACAAGTTATCTTCAATCATTGTGGAGCAAGGCTTTTCACCAGCTGTCATATTAGTGAGTACTTCCATCCCTCTGAGTATTTTGTTTAGCTATTATGTCACTTCTTGCTTCACCATTCATTGTGTGTGTGTGTTGTGGGGGGGGTGGTGTCCACCCAGAATGAAGCCTGGCAGACCATTCTGATGCACACAGCAAAGAAAAAGTGACTCAGACATCTACTTTCAAAGGACTGTCATTTTTATTACATTTCAAAATAAAATGAAATTAGGAGTGGAGGAGTAAGATACTTTCTACAGTCCTTAAAAAAAGGCATTTCTTCATATTTCAAAGAGTAGGCTGGCAGTCAACTTGTATAAATTGCTGACTTAGCTTCTTTCTGTTCAACTTATTAAATAACAACATTCTGTAAAAGGAAAGAAAGTTGTGTAATATATAAGGCTATGCATGAAAAGGGCAACATAAATTTAGACTGTGTCTGAAGGCCAAAAATGTAAAGGTTGAGAGGGGGAATTTTTGGAGAACCTTCTATTATAAGTGGAATAAAAACTCAATTAGTGATGAAGTGATCATAACAATGACATCACACAATGACTGTAAAAATTTTTAAATGAGAATAGTTATTTTCAGAAATTTTAATATTTTTTTCTTGCACACAGGCCAACAGATTATTAATATTGCATATACACATCTATGGTGTTCTTACCTAGTTGTTTTTTCTATGGAAATTTTAGTTTCATGTAAACCTGGGAATTTAAAGTACTACTTTCCATCTTCTCACAAAACTTCTCATAGTCGGAGATTCATCGATGGTTTATTACTCAGATAGAAAAGTATTAACAAAGAAACTGTACCTGTCCAGTCTCTGTGTCAAACTCTGCTGAGAAAAATCAACTCAGAGCTCAGCTGTATACAAATCTATCAAACTTTTCCTCCTTTTGGTAGATGTCATCCAGGGCATTGTAAATCATGTGTGCGTACTATATAATTATATTGTCCATGGATTTATGCAACTCTGTTGCATATTTCATTACTTTTCTTGGTCTAGTTATTAAAACTACATTTTACATGTCCAATAGTGCAATTCAAATTGTACCAAATATGAAACACTGACACACAGAAGTGATGCCTGAGCAATTTAACCCAATTCACTGAAGGACAGGAGAATTACCTTTTTATTGTAATGCATTGTGGAGGGTTGTTCAGGCTGCTTTTTCACATTTGTGATTCCTTCATCCACCTTTCTGTGCAAATCTAAAGCCCCTGTCAACCTGTGCGGAAACCTTGGCTGTGTTTCATATCATCTTCCTCTCATCCAAGGGAAGGCCCTGTTCAGGGAAGGAGGAGTGCGGTTTGTTGGCTTACAGGAAATCCGAACACCCATGGGATGCGTTTCAGAATCCAAACAGAGTTCAAAACATAAACATTCCACGTAATTTGTTGTTTCCATACATCATTTGCCTCTTAAAAAAAAAAGACTGAAAAAAAATTTTTAATGTGTGACTACAGTGACAGAGTGGGTGCCAATAGCTCTCTGGATGGCTTCTTATCTCATTCCCTTCGTGAAAACAGTTAACTAGGCACTGGTGAGAAATTCTGTAACTGCACAACACAAAGCTGGCGCCAGCGCCAAGTGTGGCATGCCAGATGTGCGAATCCATCGTGCAGCCCGGCATCAGCAGCCCCAGCAGCTCGCCATAGCCATTAATCTAGAGACCTCTGGGAGTTCCGGGGAGCGCTGTAAAACCCGGCCCCTGCCAAGGCTGCATCAGATAAAGCCATCAATGCATTGTAAAAAAGACACAAAACCTATTTCATGGGCTGCACTGATCAAGCAATTACAATCATTGACTACATTAAGCAAAGAAACAGCGGGGTGCCCTATAAAATTGACTGCCAACTTGAATAATCAATAGACTCCATGTAGAGTAAATTAAATAACTGAAAAACTATTTGGAAAAGCTGAAGTTAAAAAGCCAATCAGTAATCCCTCATCCATGGCAAAACAATCTTGCTTCCAAAAGATCCTTTAGTTTGCTTGAATTTTTATCCCTGGGAAATCCTGGGACAGCGAGCTTAAGAAGGGAAAATTCTTCCTCCTCTTTGATCCTTCTTTTTCATCACTGTTCATTAAAGGCAGGAAGGTTGTGTCTGAGAGTTAACGTTCAGAAGAGAGGCATTAAGATTTGTCAGGGCTCGTGGTTTAACCTGGGACTTAAAATTACAACAAGGCTCTTTCTTAGGTATTTAGAATAATTTAGAATTTGGGGATTTTAAATTATTAAATTTTGCATAAGGTAAAGTCATACATGCAGAGATAGTGCTACATAAAAGCCCTTTTGAGAGGGGTCTCTGATTTACCTTGTCCTCACCCCCACCCCACAGGAGTTTTTAGAAGTCAGAACAATTTCATATTTCCTTCTTCCTAAGCTATTTTTCTCCTTTTTTCTGCACTGGAAAGAAACAAAGCATGTTGAGAAAAACAAACACTAATGTGTATTTTATGTTATTGGTGCCATGAAAAGTTTACATTATTTCACAAGGAACTATTTTAATGTGCACATACACATTATTTGTTTTGTTTGGGCTAGGAAGTATACTATTTCATAAGCAGTTTCTTTATTGCATTATTAGAAAATCCAGGAGAAAAAAATTGACACAAATGTCAAAATGATTTTTCCTCACAAATAAGCACATATACAAAAAGCCATTTTGGATGGATTTCCTTTGTGATTAAAATGTAGGAATAATAATTCCAGATCTCAGAAACTAGGTTAGTTTATAGCAACATAATCTGGATGTGAAAATGATAACATTGGAAAGATTACCAGTATTTATATGTACTTAACAGTGACATTTTTCCACCAAAAGAGAAAAAAAATCAAATGCATTATTGCAGACAATACAATTTTCTTTGTAGTCAAACCTGTTTTTGAAAACAATATGTAACAGTAATAGAATGAAGACACCCACAGCCCTGAGGAATACATCATTAAGCAGGAATTATTGCTGTTCTCACTGAATGTAAGATCACCCTGATATTATGAATGATTTGCATATTAACGAAAATAATATTGAAGTGTATTTAATGTGGCATTTGAATTAACTTTTAATGGCATGCAAGTTCTTTTGGGTCAGGCAAGAGAATAAATCGCAGTATGAATTTAGAACTAATTGTCACCTGCTAAGCTTTCTGAACCTAGGTACCTAGAAAATATCTTACTGGCATTATTTTTAACACATTGATGTGTTTTATAGAGCTGTCTACAGTGGAACACAATAAATTAGTTGTCAATAAACAGCTTGTTTTAACAACACTGTTTCCTTTCCTATTAAATCTAATAGGGACAAATCCCTTTGAAATGGTATATTTCATGAGCAAACTTTATTTAAAAAAACTGTACCCGGAAAAGGAGAAATAGGATGAACTAAAAATGATTACGTGTCACAATAAAATTCTCCAACTTGTCTGCTGATGAGATGATAATGTTGCCCATAAAAGCAGAAGGAGCAAAGCACTGCTGAGCTCCTGATAAAATGTCATATTGAAACCTATTGTATTTACTTCTTATTAGATTCTGAACTCAAATAGATCTTGATTGTTGAGAGCTTGGGTATTTAAAAGCCTTAAGATCATCAATTACATTACTCATAATTTCCACATCTGCCTTGCCTGCTGCAATTCAGAGAGAGAGAAAGACTATTATAACAGTCTTCCAGCAACTTGATTACTGGGAGACTCTGTTACAATGTGCACTTGAAATGCTGTTAAGACGTGAACTTAACTGCAGTTTTTGATTTTATGGAACTATTCCTACACAGATAGCTTTTGGTAATAATTAAAATAAAATGGTAAGAGATTTGCCAAGCCATGAGGGAGAAACAGAGGGTCACCCTAAACCCAGACCTCTGCAGGGCTGCAAAGATAATTCCCTTTTGGAGCTACCCTATTTTACCTTCCTGGGAAGAATTAGCTTTGTGGGAGCTCATATGCATTTTGACATAAATAAAGTAATAATTAAAATGGCCATTATATAATTGAACAGCAGTTTAGTTATGTTTGTGCTGGGTAGAAGCAGGCTGTGGGGAGTAGGGACCTAGAGAATTCTTGCTGTCAAAACGTTACTAAAGCAGCATAGTATTTTCAGAAATACCTTGTTTCCTAATTCCTGATGGACAGAACAACCTGGGGCTAGTTTCCACAGGCTCCTGAAGGCTTGTGGCATTTTCACGGTTCAGGTGTCCTGATAGGAACACTTTAAAATAACTGGTTATCTTCCAATAAAGCAGTTCCCAGCACAGCATTGTACACAAATGAATGTTTATTCTGTCTTATTGGATCTCACCAGACCCAAGGAATGGGTTGAGAGAGGTCCTGCTATTCAAGAACTGGGAATTTCTAGGTCTAATTTACGATCAAAATTCTATATTTGTTTTTTCTTTCAACACACAGGTTTAACAGAGTATGAAAATTCTTTTTCAGTAACAAGAACCCAGCATATTTGAAACCACATTTCAAATCTTAAGAAAGGGGGAGGGGAAAGCCAGAAATGTTATTTCTCCAGCAATGAGTCCTCCTGGGGACAAATGTCTGTAATTTTGCCGTTTCAAGTTTTTCAATGGATAAAGCTTTTTGTTGTTGTTTGTTTGTTTGTTTTATCTCTTTGAAGAATCAGTTCGGAGATCACAATTGGAAGAAATCTAAGATCTCATCCATTAGTCTTAGAAACAAAGGAAGGATTTGTTGGTTCTTGATAATTCCTATAGAAACTGGAGCATTTTACTCTTTCTTGGTTAACAGTTTTAGTAAGCATTTAGTCTGTATGTATCTTAAAGTAATTAAGCAAATGGAGAAATTGGGCCAAAAATATTTTGAGATTTTCATTGAACTCATTTGCTATTAAGAAAGAAATTCTTCCATCTTGGGTGAGCTCTGTTTCCTTCTCCTCCAAAGAAAAAAACATAATAAGAGAAAATAATTAATGTCATTTCACCTAGAGGAACAACAGTTTACAGGCCCTGTGACAGTATTTACATGTTCAGAAATATATGGAGCACATGTTAGAGTGAATCTGGACAAAAGTACAAAATGTTCTCAATAGCTTCCCCACAAAGCAGACTTTGAAATGTATTTCTGCACACACAGTTACTAGATTATTCTGGATGATCCCAAACAAAAGTAAGAATCACCCTGGTATGAACTGCATCAGAAAAATTCTTAGTCACTGAAAAGAAATAAATGTCCGCCTAGGAAGAACAAAAGTGTGGTTGTTGATGACTAGCAATGACTTTATTTAAAAAGGATAAATGCATGGTAGCTGTTTCATTGTGATGCTGAATTAGAAGAATCTAGTTTAGGTGCATTCAGGAACTTTTTTGTTTCCCAGCATTGGAAAAAACAAACTGCATTTGCAAAATTTATTTTTATTTATTTTACTTCTCTTTAAAAAAGAAATTAAATCAGGGCTTCCCAGCACGAGCTGTGATTAACTAGATCTACTGTAAAATAAAGAAAATCAGCTTCAATTTAATTTATCCTGTTTTAACTTCTCTGTGACCTTCCTTCTCTTTTATTCTTTGTCCTTTTTCCTTCAAGGATATGGAAAGAAAACTAGCATTCTACCTTGATTTGAACTCTGTGATGTGCACAGAATTTGCCTCTTGTTTACAGGAGCTGGCAGTCACACATGAGGGACATCAGGCAACGCCTGTAGCAGACAAGCATTTTAACTCACACTGCACTCTCTGGCTCAAGGCTATGTGCAGAAAAACAGAAATGAACATGAAGGATGCAAAAAGGAACCTCTGAACAGAAGGCGGAAAGGTGTGTCCTGACCAGTGACCGGATCAGGTGTAGTGCCTACATCCTGCTTTATTTTTAACACCTTGTCTAGATTTTCTAATCAGTCTGTCACTTTCTTCATCACTGACACAAATATAGTATTAACTAATCACCACAAAGGCTGGTTGATGGAGCATTAATTAATCATTGTGGCCTAAAACCTATAGCAGGATGAATGAACTGAGGAGAGAGAGAGAAGGGGGGGAAAGGGGAGAGAAAGGGGGGAAAAGGAGAGAGAGAGAGAAGAAATTCACAGGACTTTAAGAATGTTATCCAATTTTATTATTAAGAAAGTATTCCCACACTGATATGTGCAATTTAATTCTCCCCAAAAGTGTTTGTGGCACATATTTAGCAAACAGCATCAGGGTTGCAAATTTCCAACCAGAATGGAAAGGAACTTTAAAGGACATCTGTTTCAATCATTTCTTTGACTCCTGAATTCCATGTGTTTTAATTTCCTCCAGCTCTCAAACTGGCTCTTCTCTTCTACCTTTGATGGCAGCGAATTTGCTTCTTCTCTATGCTGTTTCATTCAGGGAAGAACTCTAATTCCTCTTTGTGTCACCAGGTCTCAATTCTTCCACCTTGGGCCATATGTGCACAGGGTGACTTTCTCTTCCTTATGTCTTTTCGAGTACTAATGGGAGTGATCAAATCTGAGCTCTTATTTTAAAACTTTTTTTTTTTTTGGTAGCACTGTGGTTTGAACTCAGAGCCACAAGCTTACTAGGCAGTCACTCTAACACTTGAGCCATACTCCCCAGGTCTCCCATCTTTAAAAAAAAAAAAACCCAAACCAAAATTTTCTTCAGTCAGCTTGGTTTCTTCAGATAACTTTACTTAAATTATGGATTTATATTTATTTTTTATTTATTAGCATATTATAGTTGTACCAAAGATACATTTGCAAAAGTACTTATAATATATCTTAGCTAGATTCACCCCCTCCATCTTTCTCCTTTATACCCCCCTTCTTAGAACATCTTCAACAGATCTCATTCTGTTTTCATATGTGAATACATAGTGCTTCCACCATATTTACCCTCCTTCACCCTTTCCTTATACCCTCCCCCACCCATTGGTACTCATCCCTGGGCAGGACTTGTTTTACCTTCCTGTCCTTCATTTTTTTTAAAAGACATTTTGTTTGTGTATGATGGTTATGCAAGGAGTTTAACTGAAGCATTTCCATATATGTCTGTATTATACCCTGAATTGGTTCATCCCTTCCATTATTCTCCTATATACTTTAGTTCCCTTCTTATGATGATTTCAACAAATTTGAATGTTCCATATATGTAATTGTATAAAAAGTACATCAACCATTTTCATCTTTATTCATTTACCCTTCTCTCCCATTAGTGCCTCCCCTTAGCATGACCTCAAACTATATTGTACTTAAATTAATTTAACTCTACTTTACTGCACCTTCCTCTCCCCTTCCTCCCATCTTGTGTTGTTCAACAGTTTTCATATGTTTCACTGAGTCTTGTTCCTATACAGATGTGGATGTTTACTAATTTTACTAAATAACTCTCAACAAATTCAGAAGGCAGTGGACATGGTCCCACTGCCTTTAGGATCAAAACCATGACACTTTCTAGAATTTATTACCAAAAGTAAGAAACTGAGTTTCTTAGTTTGAGTTTTAAAAGGGAATAATATATGTTAATTCAGTACAAAGAGCACAGTCTTCCCAGCCTGATGGATCTGGTTTGAAATATGTTTCTGTTCACTTGTTATCACTTATAGTTAATTTTTAGGAGCCTCAGTGTCCTCTAGCTAACATGGAGATAATGCCCATTTTTCTGGGCTGTTTTAAGGATTAGAAATAGTGTGAGCCAGGTACCTAAAACAGAGCTTGCCATATTATTGGCAATCAATTACAAGACCATCTTTGATTGCTCAGAGAGTGAAACAATTTTTCCTAGAAAATGTTGAATAATGATGCAAAAAATAAAACCAATAGCAGTACTGTTGTGAAGAACTACTTATACCAATCACACATGAAATGTGGCTCTTGCCCACTAACAATGGATTTAAGACCACCATAAATCATTTCACAGAGATCGCTCAACAGGCCTCACACAGCATCAGCAGTTTCTAACTCACAAACCTGCTCTGCATTTAGCTACAACCCAAAGGTGAAAGACCAGCACTGGCTTTCTTACCCTTGAGCATCCCCAATTCTCATCTTCCTAATAACACTTTATGAAACCATGCTCTCAGTCAGTGCATTTAGTTTTATTTTGTTGCCTTACTTATTGGTTTTTTGTGTGTGTTTGTGCATGTTTTGTTCCCCCCACCCCTTATTTCTGGGAATGAATAACTTCTAAAGAAAAGAGTTCAATATAAAACAAATGTGTACTTGGTTTTTCTTTGTATAATGCAGCTAAGAAATAATTATATGGATACTCTGGTGCAGAAATACTTCCTGTCCTATCAATATTCTTATTAAGAATAATAATAAAGCAGCATGTCATGAGACTATGCTGTCATGGATTTTTACTCTTGTGTATTTTTATCTTCTCCACCCTGGATTCTTTACACATGGCATGCTGAGTATGACATTATTTCTGCTCTGCTAAAAGACAGTGTCAAATAAAATTAGCCCTCTCCACTCTACACCATAACAATGTCTATAGAAGTGTATTATAGTCTTTATTTAATATATTAACTATATTTGTGTGTACCTGTCTTTATAAATCATAATGAAAACCCTAATGCATTTTGGAACCCAGCAGCATATTCAGTGAAGATAAAAAAGCCTATATTCTAAGTGTAGTCTCCCTTAAATAAAGAGAAAGAGGGTCAAATAGCCTTGTTCAAGAGGGATTTTACTTGGAGAAAATGGAAGGTTAATTATTGAGTAAACAACTTGTTTACTATACATGAATTGGGGTATTTGGAATGAGGCAATTGATTTATATTCATCTTCACACACTATCATGTGTGTGAATCTGTGTGTTTCATATGTGTGAGGCATAAAGTGAACAAATTATGTGCAAGACACAGAAAAAAAGAGAAATAGATGAGAGAGGAATATCACATCTTCCTAAAGATAAAGCTGTTTGGTTTGTTCCTCAGAGGGTCAATGAGTTATCTAATCAAAGGTTCTACATGAATGGTTACAATGAATGCTGACTCTACCTCTGTACTCACAGAGAGCTGGCCCTGAAGATATTGGAGGGGACACAGAAGGAAAAAGCCTCACTCTTAATGAGTATGTGTGGCAGGTAACTGAGCCAGTGGGATAAATGGAACTGCATAAGTGAGCAAACGTAAACCCCCGTGCATTTCTTCCCTTGCTACCTCAGGCAAAATGCAGGTAATGAATACAAGAGAGTGTACTTCCCATTTCTATACTTGGTTCTGTAATACCATGACCCCTGGGAACTGGTCTAGACATTCTTCATTTCCGGACATTTTCATTTCTAGTTTAAGACCATGGTTCTCTGATTCTAGGGTAAGCAAGTCAATGACCCATATGGCTGAAAGCTTTGCTTTCTTGGAAATTCATCTACTGTTCTTGCTCCTCAATCAGACTGTACATCAAATCAGTTGATAAGAAAGAATTCAACAACCAACCCAAGCTAGAAGTCTCAGGGTAAGGAACCAAAATAGGTTACCCTTTACCCATCACCAAATCATTCAAGCAAAAGTCACTTTTAAAGAGAGACAGAGAGGCTGGTGGAGTGGCTCAAGTGGTAAGAGTACTTGCCTAGCAAGCATGAGGTCTTGAGCTCAAACCCCAGGGCCACCAAAAAATAAATAAATAGAGACAGAATAATTTTGAAAGAAAATATTTAACATAGTGTTTAGTCCCTAAAACTGTCTCTAATTTCTGTGAAATTATCAGATGCTTGTATTTATGTTGAACAGTTGTGTCATCAGCTGACCTTCTGAGACATTCCCTTGCATTTGAAAGAAATCATTTGAGGAGTAATCATAGATGCCTGGAACAGAAGGTAAGCACTTAATTCAAGCCTTTCGTTCTTCTGCTTGCTGTTCATGTGAGTTTGGTCCAGTTATTTCATCTTTATGAGCTTTAACTTCTCATCTGTAAAATGGTCATTGTGGAATATCATACATAAAATCCAGTAGGATTTTATGCCAGAAGCACTTAGTATTGAGCTTGTGATATGGACATGAGTTGATGAATGGCATTTCCTTTTCTTTGACTTTTGTTTTATGAATTGCCTTGATCTTTCATTGTTATGAATTTGTTCAATGACAAATAGCAACAAAAATGTGAACAGCAAATGCAATAAAAGCATAGTTGCTAGGGCTTTTGGTTAAGTGGGATGGCACAAACATATACTGATTTTATATAACATAAAATTATAATAAAGAAATTAAGAAGTAAAATTCTATAAATACAAAAAGAATAGCAGAGGAGACAAAAGAAGAAAGGCGCCATTCATAAGATGGAGAATGGATTGATGAGGAGCCCAAGAAAATTGAATACAGGAGGATCAGAAAGGCCATACTCCTGAGTAGCAAGACCACTCAAGTAAAAGTAAGGAGAAGTAAAGGCCATCAGGTTTGTCCTCAACCAATGGGGGATGGGAGTCAATGGGTGGCAGGGCCAGCCTCCCAGCCTTCAGGAGGACAATTCTGGAAGACATTCAAGATGCTTCTGAAGAGGTTGTGGTAGAACTTATAGTCCCACTTCTGATGCCCACAGCAGCAACTGTGTCCAGTCCTCCAGACTTTGTCTTCTCTCTTGTATCCCTCTCTCCCTGCTTTCTCACCCACCTTCTGGTATGCATTCTATGATAAACAGCCTCCATCTGCCTTGTCTCAGCTCTCATTGCAGGAGGATCCAAGTGAACACAAAATCTGCATACATAAAAGCTATGTTATAAAATATAAATTTCAAAAATTAGACTGGCAAGTACTTGTGTTTTATACATTCTTTAAGATAAAATGAAACATCTGTATTGATGTTATAGGGAAGTGACTCTATGGCTTGGAAGTTGTAGTTGTAGTCTTACATGTTGTTTCAAAATCTGTTCTGCCTTAAAATCAGAAATGAACATCCTGTGGTTTGGAATAGACTTTACATGACTAAAGTTCTCTAACTATGACGAAGAACTTGATGTTGAACAGGCCAGCGAAGAAAGTTGACATGAATAGTTTTTCATATTAGAAAGAAGATTAACATTATTTCTTAATTGCTTAATTAGTCTAATATTCATCATAATTTGTGATTTACATACTTAGTGCTACATTATTAAATTAAATGGTGATTTAATATACCAAAATATACAATTGTTGAAGTCTGTATCACTGAGCCAAATTGCAGAAATTCACTACAGTGAGCTGAAAATATCCTTTATAGCATTTCTACCAGGCTATAAACAACCTCATTAGAATAAGCCAATATAGAATGTTGAAATGAACTAACCATTCTGAAGACAGAGCAATGCAGAAACATGACAACAAAAGACTTGTACCCTGAACTACCTGGTGAAGACCAATCGACAAGTCAAGGATTGTCAATTTCATCAATATCAGACTGGGATTACTCCAGTAAATTATTTGAAATAGTTGAATGATGGGTTTGGGTGTGTGTTAGGTTACATGTTTACATTATCTTTATAGTTCTTTCCACTATAACCCCCAGAAACACCTCTCCCTGCCAAAGTCAGACCTCATTGTTATTGCTGAGATTGTCCTTTCTTGGAATTTCAATACCATTGCCTAGAGTCAGTTCCTTTTTTTTTTTAATTCTCCCTAGCAATCTCATTCCAGATCTCAACCTCAGTGGCTTTTCTCTTTGGGAGGAGGAGGGACTGAGACAGGCTCTGACTATGTAGCCCAGACTGGTCTTGAACCTGAGACCCTCCTGCCTCAGCCTCCTTACTGCTGGGATAATAAGCATGGCATACTCTGACCAGCCTCAATTGCTTTTGATTGAAGTTTCTTATAATATTCTCACTAGAAGAAAAAATACAAGATATGAGGGTTATGATGTGTACACTACTTTGATTTTATTGTTGTATTCCACACTGCATTTATGTGTCATCACATCACATTGTATTTCACAAACATGCACAATTATAAGTTGTCAATCAAAAATTAAAATTTTTAAAAGAAGCTTTTGTACCTTAAAAAGAGCCTACTGCCTGTTTGCATCAATTGTGGTACCTTTTAAGGTTTGCCAATGACTGGCTTCTGCCCTCCCTTCACCAGATTCTGATTTATTGTTGTGGGGAGGGATCCTGCCAGTAGTATGAGCTCAGAGTTCTCCAGGTGATTCTAATCAACAGCTAAATTGAGACTCATTCACAGGACACTGATGACTCACAAAACTTAAGAGTTTCTACCTTCTATTGATTTTCAGACTAATTCCAGATGACATTTGAGAGGCAACATAGCATAGTGATTAAGAACATTGGTTTTCATGCTGTAATGGAATCCTTGCTTTGGTGCTTGGTTACTATGGACTTGTCCAAATTACTACTTCTCTTTTATTTTTACTTTTTTATTTCTTTTATTTCTGCTTTATTCATATACTCATATGTACATTCATTGTTTGGGTCATTTCTCCCACCTGCCCCCTTCTCCTCCCTCTTCCCCCCACCTCCCTTGCTTCTAGGCAGAACCTGTTCTGCCCCTTTCTCCAATTTTGTTGAAGAGTAGACATAAGTAATAATAAGAAAGACAAAGCGTTTTTGCCAGTTAAGATAAGGATAGCTATGCGGAGAGATTCCTAGTATCGCTTCCATGCACAAGTGTGTTACAACCCAAATTAATTCATCTCTACCTGACCTCTTCACTAGTTCCCGATCACTTTCCCATATTGACCTCTGTTGCTTTAAGGTTACTGTATTAGCTCCTTTCAGTGGGGACATCAAGTTTCAAGTTTTGGGTTTTCTACCTATCCCCATTCCTCCCGTATGTGTTCTCCCCTTAGCGTGTGACCCAGGTCCAACATCATTACTGTCTTTGCCCTAGATCTAAAGTCCTCTTCTGAGCCTGGCTAACCTCTCTCAGGATGATGTTCTCCAGTTCCATCCATTTACTTGTGAATGATAAGATTTCATTCTTCTTCATGGATGAGTAAAATCCCATTGTGCACATTTTTTAAATCCATTCGTCAGTAGTGGAGCATCTTGGCTGTTTCCGTAACTTGGCTATTGTGAATAGCACTGCAATAAAAATGCCTCTGGTGCCTCTGGAGTAACTGGAGTCACATTCCTTTGGGTATATTCCTACAGTGGGATTGCTGATCATATGGCAGATCTATGTTTAGTTTTTTAAGAAGCCTCCATATTGTCTTCCAGAGTGGTTGCACTAGCTTGCATTCCCACCAGCAGTATATGAGGGTTCCTTTTTCCCACATCCTTGCCAACACCTGTTGGTGGTGTTGAACATAGTTATTCTAACAGGGGTGAGGTGGAATGTTAGTGTGGTTTTGATTTGCATTTCCTTTATGGCCAGAGATGGTGAACATTTTTTCATGTGTTCCTTGGCCATTTGAATTTCTTCTTTTGAAAAAGTTCTGCTTAGTTTAGTTGCCCATTTCTTTATTGGTTCATTGATTTGGGGAGAGTTTAGTTTTTTGAGCTCCCTGTATTTTCTGGTTGTCAGTTCTTTGTCTGATATATAGCTGGCAAATGTTTCTCCCACTCTGTGGGTGTTCTCTTCAGTTTAGAGACCATTTCTTTTGTCGTGCAGAAGTTTTTAATTTTATGAAGTCCCATTTGTCCATCCTTTCTCTTAGTTGCTGAGCTGCTGGGGTTCTATTGAGGAAGTCCTTGCCTATACCTATTGCTTTCAGAGTATTCCCTGCTCTTTTCTGTACTAACTTAAGAGTTTAGGGTCTGATATTAAGGTCCTTGATCCATTGTGAGTTGATCCTAGTATAGGGTGATAAACATGGATAAGTTTCAGTTTTTTGCAGACAGATAACCATTTTTCCCAGCAACATTTGTTGAAGAGGCTGCCTTTTCTCCATCGTATATTTTTGGCACTTTTGTGAAAAATAAGGTGGGATTTATATCCAGGTCATCTATTCTGTTCCACTGGTCTTCATGTCTGTTTTTCTGCCAGTACCATGCTGTTTTTATTGTTATGGCTTTGTAATATAGATTAAAGTTGGGTATTGTGATACCTCCAGCATTGCTCTTTTTGCTGAGTATTGCCTTGGCTATTCACAGTCTCTTGTGTTTCCAAATAAACTTTAGGGTAGATTTTTCAATCTCTGTGATGAATGTCACTGGGATTGTGATGGAAATTGCATTAAACATGTAAATTGCTTTAGGAAGTATAGCCATTTTTACTATGTTGATTCTACCAATCACTGAACATGGGAGATCTCTCCACCTTCTGTAGTCTTCCTCGATCTCTTTCTTCAGGGGTTTGTAGTATCCTTCTAGAGGTCATTCACATCCTTTGTTAAGTTTACTCCTAGGTATTTGATTTTTTTTTGAGGCTATTGTAAATGGAATTGTTTTCATATATTCTTTCTCAGTTTGTTCATTATTGGTGTATACAAAAGCTAATGATTTTTTTAAGTTGATTTTGTATCCTGCAACTTGCTGTGCTATTTATGGTGTCTAGGAGTTTTTGAGTAGAGTTTTTTGGGTCTTTAAGGTATAGGATCATATCATCTGCAAACAGGGATATTTTGACAGTTTCTTTACTTATTTGTATTCCTTTTATTTCTTCTTCTTGCCTAATTGCTCTGGCTAGGAATTCCAGGACTATGTTGAATAGGAGTGGGGATAGTGGGCACCCTTGTCTGGTTCCTAATTTTAGGGGAAATGGTTTCAGTTTTTCACCATTAAGTATGATGTTGGCTGTAGGTTTGTTATATATAGCCTTTACAATGTTGAGGTTCATTCCTTCTATTCCTAGTTTTCTTAGAGCTTTTATCATGAAGTGGTCTTATCACGAAGTGGATCTTATCAAAGATTTTTTCTGCATCTATTGAGATGATCAAGTAGTTTTTGTCTTTGTTTCTGTTAATGTGCTGTATTACATTTATAGATTTGCATATGTTGCACCCTGGGATGAAGCCTACTTGAACATGGAGAATGATCTGTCTGATATGCTGTTGGATTTGGTTTGCCACTATTTTGTTGAGGATTTTTGCATTGACATTTGTTAAGGAGATTGGACTATAGTTCTCCTTTTTGGAGGTGTCTCTGGTTTTGGAATGAGTGTAATGCTGGCTTCATAAAATGAGTTAGGCAGTGTTCCTTCCCTTTCTATTTTGTGGAAAAGTTTAAGGAGAGTTGGTATTAGTTCTTCTTTAAGGCTCTGATAGAATTCAGCTGAGAATCCATCAGGTCCTGGACTTCTCTTTTTGGGAGAGTCTATATTGCTGCTTCAACTTCATTTTGCATTATAGATCTATTGAGGTGATTAATAGCCTCTTGGTTCAATTTTGGACAGTCATAAGTATCTAGAAATTCATCCATTTATTCAAGATTTTCAAATTTATTGGAATATAGGTTCTCAAAGTAGTCTTGGATGATTCCCTGGATTTCCAAGGTGTTTGCTGTTATCTGCCCTTTTACATTTTTTATTTTACTGATTTGGGTTTTTTCTCTCCTCATTTTAGTCAAGTTTGCCAGGGGTCTGTCAATCTTGTTTATTTTTTCATAGAACCAGCTTTTTGTTTCATTGATTCTTTGTATGGTTGTTTTTGTTTGTTTCTATTTCATTGATTTCAGCCTTTATTTTTATTATTTCTTTCCTTCTGTTTCTTTTGGGTTTTGCTTGTTCTTGTTTTTCTAGGGTTTGAGATGTACCATTAGGTCATTTCTTTGAGATCTTTCTGTTCTTTTAATATATGCACTCATGGCTATAAACTTTCCTCTTAGGACTGCCTCTGCTGTGTCCCATAGGTTCTGGTAGGTCCTGTTTTCAGTTTCGTTAACTTCCAGGAACCTTTTAATTTCCTCTTTTATTCATTGATGATCCACTGATCATTGAGCAATGTGTTGTTCAGCTTCCAATTGTTTGCATGTTTTCTACTGTTTTTGCTGTTGAGTTCTAGTTTTAATTCATTGTGATTAGATAGAATTCATCAGATTATTTCTGTTTTCTTATATTTGCTGAGCCTTGCTTTGTGCACTAAGATATGATCAATTTTGGAGAAAGTTTCATGGGCTGCTGAGAAGAATGTTTATTGTGCAGAAGTTAGATGAAATATTCTGTAGACATCAGCTAGGTCCATTTGATCTATGGTGTGATTTAGTTCTAGAATTTCTTTGTTGATTTTTTTGTTTGAATGACCTATCTATTGGTGATGGGGGGTATTAAAGTCTTCCACTACCACTGTGTGGGAGCTTATATATTTTGTAGGTCCTTCAGCGTGTTTGATGAAATTGGGTGTACTCACATTGGGTGCATATAGGTTGATAATTGTTATTTACTTTTGTCATATTTCCCCTTTTATTAGTGTGGAGTGTCTTTCTTTATCTCATTTGATCAATGTAAGTTTGAAGTCTACTTTGTCCGAGACAAGTGTTGCTACTCCTGCCTGTTTTCAGGGCCATTGGCTTGGTAAATATTCTTCCAGCCATTCTCCCTAAGCCAGTGCTTGTTTCTGTCAATGAGATGGGTCTCCTGTAAACAACAGATTGTTGGATCTTCCTTTTAATCCAGTTTGCCAAACACAACAAGGGGATTGGACTATGAGCACATGATAAAAGCGAGAGCACACAAGGGAGGGGTGAGGATAGGTAAGACACCTAAAAAACTAGCTAGCATTTGTTGCCCTTAACGCAGAGAAACTAAAGCAGATATCTTAAAGCAACTGAGGCCAATAGGAAAAGGGGAACAGGTACTAGAGAAAAGGTTAGATCAAAAAGAATTAACCTAGAAGGTAACACCCATGCACAGGAAATCAATGTGAGTCAATGCCCTGTATACTATCCTTATCTCAACCAGCAAAAACCCTTGTTCCTTCCTATTATTGCTTATACTCTCTCTACAACAAAATTAGAAATAAGGGCAAAATAGTTTCTGCTGGGTATTGAGTAGGGGGGAGAGGGAGGGGGCGGAGTGGGTGGTAAGGGAGGGGGTGGGGGCAGGGGGGAGAAATGAACCAAGCCTTGTATGCACATATGAATAATAAAAGAAAAATGAAAGAAAAAAGAAAAAAAAATCCAGTTTGCCAGACGGTGTCTTTTGATGGGGGAGTTAAGTCCGTTAACATTCAGTGTTCATATCGATAAGTATGTGGAGATTTCTGTCATTTAGTTGTTTTTGTTGTTTGACAGTTTGATTGTGTGCAGCTGAATTAATGTTACTCTCTGATTCCTTGTCTTTTCTTCTCCTGTGGTTTGGTGTTGCCTGTCCTTTCATTGTTTTGTTTGCTTTCATTTTCTGTGTGCAGAATTCCTTGAGGAATCTTTGTAGTGGTGGCTTAGTGGTCATATATTGTTTTAATTTCTGTTTATCATGGAAGACTTTTATTGCTCCATCTACTTTGAATGATAGTTTTGATCGGTAGAGTATCCGAGGGTTGAAGTTGTTTTCATTTAGTGTGCAGAATACCTCACTCCATGCCCTTCTTGCTTTTAAGGTTTCTGTTGGGAATTCTGCTGTGATTTTGATGGATTTTCCTTTGTATGTTATTTGTTTTTTCTCTCTTACAGCCTTCAATATTCTTTCTCTAGTCTCTGTGCTTGTTGTTTTCATGATAATATGTCATGGGGTAGTTCTATTTTGGTCAAGTCTGTTTGGTTTCCTGGAGGCTTCCTGTACCTGAATGGGCATAGCTTTCTCTAGGTTTGGGAAATTTTCTGTTATTATTTTGTTGAATATATTATGAATCCCTGTTGCTTGCATGTCTTCTCCTTCTTCAATGCCCATGATTCTCAGGTTTGGTCTTTTGATGGAGTCAGTGAGTTCTTGCATATTCCTTTTGCAGGTCTTGAGTTGTTTGACTAATAGCTCTTTAGTTTTTCCTTTAATTTCCATTTTATCTTCAAGTCTGAGATTCTGTCTTCTGCTTGTTCTAGTCTGCTGGAGTGGCCTTCCATTCTGTTTTCTATTCTGTTTCATTCTTTTTTCTGAGGTTTTCCATATCATGGGTCACTTCCTATTTAATATTGTCTATTTTCATCTTTAATTCATGTATTTCTCTATTTATAGTGCTCTCTGTTTCACCTTGGTGTTGATTTAGGTCTCTTATGAGTTCATTTATTTGTTTCTGTGTCTTCTTGTATTCTTTATTTTTGGTGTCTTGAAATTTCTTGAGTGCCTCTTGTATGTTTTGGTTAACCATGTCTAGTAACATCTCCATGAAATTCTCAGTAATTACTTGCAGAATTTCTTCTTTGAGGATGTTCTTGTGGGCATCCCTGGGTTCCTTGGCATCGTTTTTCTTTGTTTTGTTGGAGTCCGGAACTGGGTATCTGTTTTCTTCATTTCCCTTTGAATCCTATATTAAATTATTTTGGGGGGGAGAATGGTTTCCATCCCTTTTTCGTCTTCCCATCACTCTACTTGGTACTGTGCAACTATGTTCTTGATAAGCTAGTTGGTGGTTTCAGTCACCTGTTTTTCTTTCCCTTGGTTTAATTTCGTTTTGTGGCTGTACTGGATTTGTAGGTAAGTGTGTGTATGTTATTTCTGTCCCTGGTTTTGGTGTAATTTAGTATTTGCTAATTCACAATAGCATAACTAACAACAACAACAAAACCAAAGAAATCAATGTGGAGAGATGAACAAGCAAATACAAACAAACAAGAAAGAGAACAACCAGACAAACAGACAAACAAAGGAATGAAAAATTACAGGTTCAGGAACACCAGAATTTCAGTTTTAGTTTGAGTTCTGGTGTTACTCCTCTAGCATCCAATCCTGGTATTGGTATTTAAGGAGAAGCTCTGTCATAGTCTCACCAGGTGGTTGGGTAGTGTTTGTTTTTTTTTTTTCTTCTGTCTTTCAGAGGCGGCTGCTTGGTCAGCTCCTCCCTCAGTGGGGTCTGGCAGTTTAAGTTTGTATGTTGTCCTCAGGTTCTAGAATCAGCTCTGTAGCCCACCAGCTGTCCTGCCTTGGAGTTGAGTTTTCACTGGGCTTGATTATTGGAGGCGTATTTCTTTGCCTCTCCACCTTTCTCTGGGGCAAGGTCAGTGATCTGTCAGCTGGATCCCTGCTGTCAGCGTGTTGTGATGGTTTCCTGATTATTTTTCAATTTTGCAGTGTCGTTTGACTTTGGGTATTGCTCACTGGCTCAGGAGATGAGCTTTGTAGACCACTACCTGCTGTATTTCAGGCAGCAGCTTAGCACCTGCCCATTGTTGTCCCTTCTGCCTTTCCAGCTTTTGTTTACTGAAAGTTTAGGTGGAAATCAGCGCCATGCCCCTCTCATCTTCTCTGGTGTACTTTTGGCAACTCTGTCCCTCTGCTGTGTATTAGTTTTCAGTTCCTTATTTATTGTTCAGTTTTTTTTTTTTTTGCAGGGTGTGTGTGTGTCAGTGAGAAGTTTTCTTGCCCATCAGGTGACAAGTGATGAAGGCTTAAAGTAAGGAATCAGCAAGAGAGGCAGAAAAGAGACAAATCACAGAGACAGAAGCAAATGGAATGAAGACCTGCAGTGAGTGAGTGAAGAAGAAAGATATGAGGAGATCCTGTTTTCTAATTTATAGGAGTCATGTGGATGGTGCTCAATCATCTAAATTTAGGAACAAAGAGAGCAAGTTTGAGCAACAGGTTAGGACATCAATTCTGTTATATTTTTTGATGATATATTTCTAAATAAACAGTAAGTGTCTCATTCAAAAGCTCTTAGAATACATAGAAGAAATGCAAAAGTGAAAAGTCAATGGGGTTCCCTCCTCCTCACTGGTATCACCAATAGCAGTGACATCAGTACTATGTGGCAGTAAGTGTGTGCACAGAGATTTTTGTTTGTTTTTATTTTATACAAATAGAAGTATACTTTGGTTTTCATTTCACAATATATCACAGATTTGCACAGTAAATATATGTGCTCTGCATTGTAATTTTCAGTGGCCTCACAGTATAAAATGTTATCACATGGACATGTCACATTTTACTTCACCAGTTCCCATGGTTGAGTGCTTATTGGTTTTCTATTTTTATTTTTGACAATAGCATTATAGTGAGGACATCTTTCCAAATTCATTTTGCACATACTAAAATTAAAGAATCTAAGAGGTGTACATGAAAGATACTCACAAGAAATGTTATATTTAAAGCACTTTTAAAATTCTATGTACTGTACCATGTATTTTACTAATATTAATTTATTCATTCTTCACTAGTCTGTAAGTAGATGTTATTAACCCCATTTTGCAGATGAGAAAACAAAGGTTTAAAAGAGAAGAAGTAGCTTGCAATGCAGCTGGTTCACCTTGGCTGGGGTGAAGAAGAGCTGCAGCTCCACATCGCAGGAGCTGCTCCACCTGAAGCACCAGGATGACCTGTACCTGGACATCACCATTATAGATGGAGTGGAAGAGGACCACAAATTAAACATCTCAGCACAAAGTAACTGGAGTGGTTGCTGTCTGTGTGCACCAGGCTCTACAGGTACTGGCACAGCATATGACACAGCCACAAGGAAACATTCCAGAGGCACATTGCAAACACTAGAGCCCTTCTCATCCTGGATCCTGGGCCATGGTGTTAGAACACAGCCTCCTCCACACTTTTAGCTAGAATGGACAGGTTGTAGCACCAAGAAATAAATGAGAGGGAGGATCCAAAATGTCGACTAGGGTGTAGAAGCAGACAGTGTGAGCTCCAAGACTCCAAAACCTTGCTGATATGCTGGAGCCATGCTTGACAGAAATAAAGCAGCGAGAAGAATCAAAACTTCAACATCCTGAACCCCTAATCTGTGGAAAGCTTCTCCATACCACGTTACACTGAGAAAACAGGAGGGCTGCCATGCCACCAGATGCTGGCACCAAACCTGCTTGGGAGACATTTGGCAGACCAACAGGAGAGCACCGAGCATCACATGGTTTTTCCCCAGCTATCCTTCTACACACAGCCTTAGTTAAGTTACTCTTTGTGAAGAGTACCTTCTTATGTACTCTTAACAACATCCCTTTATGACAAACTACAAAAAATTTGGTTTATATTATTCATATATTCATTCAATTAAAATAGTTCTGGGCATCTACATTACAATAGGCACTGTGCAAAAATGATGAAAATAAAGTCACGAGTAAGATATACACAGGCCATGTGTAGTCATGGGGCTAAAATACTGGGGAGGAGGGATGGAAGATAGGCAAATGACAGCCTCTAATGACTTGTGTAGTGTCACACAAGTCAAGAGAGTGAAGAACTAGAGTGCAGCTATAAGAGGTGGGCCTCTCAGAAAAGGCAACATTTCAGTTACAACCTGAAAGATGAGATTGGGAGAACTATTTGAAGAGCTTTGAGAAGAAGAGTCCACACAGAATGAGTAGGGTGAAGGCTTAGAGACTAGAAAAAGCATGTTGGATTCTTTGAAGAAAAGGGTAAGTGTGGTAGCATGGTAGCAGCTCACTGAAAGGTGGAATATGAAGAGATATAGAACTAGAGGGTGAGGCTGGGCTTTTTAGGCCATGGAAAATTTCAGATTTTATTTCATGAGGAATGAAAAATTATTAAGAGACTTTAAACAAGAGTATGTGTTTTAAATAAAGGCATTATGGTCTGGATCTTAAATATCCCCCAAAGTCTCATGTGTTGAAGACTTGGTCCCTGGCTGATGGTGCTATAGGGAAGTGGTGGAAACATCAGGTGGGGACCTTGTAGAAAAACGTTAGGTTATTGAGGGCATGCCATCAATAACCAGGTCTCTTCCCTTCTCTCTTGCTTTCCTGGCCTCTGTGAGGTGAACAGCATTCTCTACACCACACTCCCTGCCATAATGTTCTGCCTCACCACAGGTCCAGAGGCAACAGGGCCAACCAACCATGGAGTAAAACCTCTGAAGTTGTGAGTCAAAAAACATCCTTCTTTTTTTTTTTTGGTCTTTTTATTATTATTATTGTTTTATTATTCATATGTGCATACAAGGCTTGGGTCATTTCTCCCCCCTGCCCCCACCTCCTCCCTTACCACCCACTCCACCCCCTCCCTCTCCCTACCATCCCCTCAATACCCAGCAGAAACTATTTTGCCCTTATCTCTAATTTTGTTGAAGAGAGAGTATAAGCAATAATAGGAAGGAACAAGGGTTTTTGCTGGTTGAGATAAGGATAGCTATACAGGGCATTGACTCACATTGATTTCCTGTGCATGGGTGTTACCTTCTAGGTTAATTCTTTTTGATCTAACCTTTTCTCTAGTTCCTGGTCCCCTTTTCCTATTGGCCTCAGTTGCTTTTAAGGTATCTGCTTTAGTTTCTCTGCATTAAGGGCAACAAATTCTAGCTAATTAAAAAACATCCTTCTTTAAGTAGATTTTCTCCAGTATTTTTGTCCCAGTGACAGAAACACAGAAGGATTAGAAAGGCCAAGAATACAACAAACAAAATAGGAAAACTTTAGTGGCCCTGTTGAGATATGATGACACCTTACAGTAGTAGGTAGCTTTGAAGAGTCAGAGTGACTTAAGTGGATTTGGAGTAATTTTTGAAAAAGAAATGACAAAATTTGCTGACAGCTCAAATAAAAGAAAAGACTCTCAGCCTTGGGCTGGAGTCTTCCAGCATCTCAGATGCTGGCCAGTGGAGGTGCTGCTTCAGAAAGAAGGATGGAGCTGCAGTCTACAGTTCCCTTTTCTTCACAGAGCTTTGAATGTAACTCATCAAGAACACCAGTTTCCACCTTTATACCAGGTAGACCCAGGTAACTTCAGTCTGTAGATCTTTAACTTAGAAGCCCAGTCTTGACTAGCTAAGTGCAGGCAATTCCCTCATTGCTACCTATTGCCTTTCCCAGTCCTCAGCTTCTGATATACATCTGGTCTGACTACAGCCATTGTCACTCTGATTTCATCATCACAGTATCCTCAGCATCTAGTACAAAGTATGTCAGATCACAGGTGTTACAGATTTTTTTGCTAAATTGATGCATGTATGAGTGAGGCAATTGCCAATAAACGTGTTTTAGTTTATTTCATAGTGAAGGTTTGATTCGTCACAAACATTACATTTGCTATGTTCATATATCTCCAAATTAAAGAATTAATTCATTGCTAAGGTGAAGTAACTCACCTTTCACCCAGATGATAGACATCATTATTGATGCATTCTGATTAAATAGATCAGAAAATGAGGGTTACAGATCTTGACACCTAAGGAAGATCATACTTGCTTGATCACGTAGGCAAATGCATTTCCATTTATGCTTTTAAATGTATTTTTGTACTTCCATACTTATTAACCTAGTGAAAGAGGCATGAAAGGTATTATTCTTCCTGTTTTCCTGAGGCCATAGGAGCTAGTGAAGTAATTTGTCTAATGGAACTAGTCTTATTGGTGGAGAAAAGTAGAGATGGGAGCCACACCTAACATATCTTTGGTGCTCTTTGTCCTCTGCTGTCATCAGATTTCTCAGCCATGTAGATACAGTGAGTTGGTGTGACTGTCTGAACCACCTTTAGAATTTGGCCTTGTGTCTTTAAACAGCTTAAAATTGATAACATACATTGTGAGACTCCTTTTTCTTGCTTAGGTCATTCTTTACTTCTCTACTTACAAAATATTTTAAAAGTAACATTTTAAATATCAAATTACTCTTTCAGCAGAACGTAAACCACTCTGTATATTGCCAAAAGAAGATTTAAGAAACTAAACAGGTCACTTCATCCCTCCTGGACCCTGGATTTTCATACTTTTCCAGTCCTTCTGCTCATTCTTCAGTAAATCCCTCAGCAAAAGGTTCCATGAGAAAAACAGTTTTCAGCTCATCCAACAGGTGATATTCATTACTGTAAAACAAACGCATCTGAACATCCATAATTATTATCATTGAGGTTTCATTTTTGTTCTTGTTGTTGATAGTCATGAATAAGGAGAGACAATCATATAACAACACCAAAGAGGAGAGAAATTGCTGTAGTGTCTACATCTGCAGAATAAACCCTTAGACAAGAGAGTTCATGGGTCTGGATTTATTTCTAATCCTTTTGACTGTTTTATAGGTCACAGATTTAGTGCTCAAGCTCATTCTGCTTTATTTTCTTCATTTTTAACTCCCATGATACTGTTTATTAAGGAAGATGTCAGGTATCTGCCTGTCTCCTTCAAAGAGAGCAAGACTATTTCAGGAAGGATGACATGCATAGAAATAGCCAAACAAAACAAATTTTCTTCTATCTGGAATAATTATGCTATTCATTAGCAGCCATAATTGTACTTTCTATAAAATACCAGACTATACAATACCACTGTCAGATGAAGTTTGCAACAGAGACTATAGGAAAACATATTCATTTTAGATGAATGAGTTTGAGGTCACATCCTTTTCCAATGAGAAATGAGGTAGAGATACTATCAAGTCTTGATGAGTTTTTAGCAGTGCAGATCATGATCTGATGCAACGTGAAGTCAAATTTCAAAATCCTCTGTGGTCTGATTTTACTTGTCCTCAAGAATAGTCATTAGCCTGAGCTCACACCATTGGAATTTGGTTTTAAGGATAGGGCAAAGTTTCTCTGCCATAATTGCTTCCATCTGCTACACTAACACATGTGTTCCTGCAATAAAATTTTCTAAAACTCTCCAAACTCCACATGCCCCCTTTCGACTGGGCTCATGCTGTACTGATGTTTCACCTGCATTCCGTCTGGGTGGGAATCTGTCTTGCAGCTGGCTGCTGCTTTGAGGGTGGGGTGGCCGGGGGAAGTGCAGCATTTGCTGTAAGACTCCAGTGGCAAATTGAACGCAGACATTGGCCTTAGGCATCCAAAATTGTTATCATATGTGTTACATCATATACCCTACACATGTCTCAACTCATTCCAGTGAATTTTTCTTTAATCCGTTTCATTTATTCATTTTTAAAT
Organism: Castor canadensis; assembly: GCF_047511655.1. Classification (NCBI taxonomy): domain Eukaryota; kingdom Metazoa; phylum Chordata; class Mammalia; order Rodentia; family Castoridae; genus Castor; species Castor canadensis. Next base: position 154,171,885 of record NC_133388.1, read on the forward strand.
GACACAAATAATATGCAAATGTATTCTTATTGTAAAAAACTTCTATTAGAATAGCAAAAAGAGAAAGTTATCCTTGAACACATGTTCTTCCCTCCATTCCAGATAATAAATGAGACATTTTCTAGAGTTGGAATTTCCTCTCCTTAGAACATAAGTTTATTTTATTTTCTGTATGTGAGGAGATATTCAAAGGTCTCTAAAACATTTCCAAATGCAAGATGTCAAAGGAAAATAACTTCATGAAATCACCCTAAATCAAAAAAAGAAAATATTACCTGAGAAGTAAAGCTATATATTAGTGTAGTGTAACGGAGGGTTATTGAACTGGTGAGTCTAAAAAGTTCAATATGATGACTTGTATACTTGAACCTCAAATTATTGTAGATATAAACTGACCCTCAAGTAATACAGAGAGTATTACTGTAGCTGTAGTCCAGTCCAAGTTAACTGCATACTTGCCTTGTTTCAGATTCTGAATGAGATTGGAGTGAAACAAGCCTGTGCTGGGATCAGAAGCATCACCTGGACCTGAGAAAGCTGAATGTTGGCTTCCTTGTTCAAGATCCTACTGAGGCTGCCACCAAGGGATCAATAATGAATTGACACAGTCACTCCACTTAGTCCCTGAAGTTATGGTTACTAGTTGCAGGATCTTCTTTAGCAATTGTTTTCCAAATATGTCATTATATATGTGCATGTACATAGTACATATATATATATAATATACACAGACATATGAAAATATACATATTTACCGAGATACATACTTTTAAAAAATTTTTGCTAGTAAGTACATTACCCAGAATTTTCATATAATAAGGCATACAATTAATGTGTTTGTGTGCAGTCTGTGTAGTCCCAGTGTGCACTAGCATTCTTTGAAGAAGGTGAAAAGTTTAAAGTCTGGAGTTGGTTGCTTAGGTTGTTATAGTTATTTGCCTCTTCTGATGAATGTTTGGTCTAAGAGACACTGCTCAGTTGAAAATGCAATGTCTGTGTTCCCTGGCAGACTGTTTTAGGTAGATGAGGAAGTCACAAAGAGGCAGAGTAAGGTCATGTGGTTGTCAAGGGCCAGAGGACAAGACTGAAAGACCAAGAATTGTATGCTGAAGATGGCTAATCCATCCCTTGGATATCAATCCTTCTCTCAGACAGGACCACTCCTGAACCACGGAAGACATATGACTGTCAAGCCCACACTAAACTGTCTCAGGAGACAGAAGCTCCTTCTGGAACTCACGCAGATCCAATAAGCCTAGCTCAAAGATCTTCCCTGCCTCTACTATGCTAACTATCACTTATTTCACAGAAATTAAGAAGTGTGTGTTAGCATCCACCTTAGTACTATCTCAGGTTTCAATCCCTTCAACAATTAGAGAGCTTCATTATGTAATATTTGATATATATGTGGCATTTTTGGATGAGGAAAATAAATGGACATAAACCCGATATCTGATTTACGAAGTATGTTCATTATAGCCACTTTAATACTTTTATCTGAGCCCATCACTCTGAGTTATGGACTTAGCATTCTTTTGCCTTTTCTTTCCTTTTTAAAAGGAAATTTAAAATTTCTTTATATTTGTTGGCTTAGTTTTATAAAATTATAATTATTAACCCATGTGTTGCTTTTATCCCTTAAAACAAGATGTTTAAAAAATCATTGATATTTTAATAGTCACTTGTTTATATAGTTGTATGAGATTCCTTTGTCTGAACATATTACAGGTTAATTATCTGTTTTTATGTTGATGCACATTTAAATTTTTCCAGTTTTTTTTTTTTTTTTTTTTTGCTGTTAGAAGCCATGTCATTATGAAAGATTTTGAATTTCTGTACCTGTTTCCAAGGTAACTCATGAGTTTGGCTATAGCAACATTTCTCAAACTGTGGAATAAAAGTCATTGTTAGTTCATGAAATAAATTTCATAAGCTTTAATCAGAAATTGTTTAATGAGATAATTGAACAAAAACATTGGAAGGAGAATGTCTATAAAACTTTCAGTTTTATATTTGTGCCTTACAAATGTCCTGGGTAGAAAATTGGCAAATTGATTTCCAAATGGTTGTATCCACTTATACCCCCCAGGAGAGTGCATGTTGTTTTCCCTTTCCCATATCATTGCCAATGCTTGATATTACCAGATTTCTTAATTTTTCCCATTCTAATATGAAATTCCATTGGGTTGTTAATTTTCATTTCTGGGATTACTGATGGTAGTGAAAAGTTTTCAATGCTTATTTGTCTCTAATATGAAATTCCATTGGGTTGTTAATTTTCATTTCTGGGATTACTGATGGTAGTGAAAAGTTTTCAATGCTTATTTGTCACTTATATTCTGTAAGATACTTTTAATGTATTTTGTTAATTTCCTATCAGTTTGTTTATCTTCTACTTTTTTTTTTTTTTGCAGTACCAGGGTTTGAATTCAGGGTGTACACCTTGAACCCCTCCACCAGTACGTTTTCTGTTGGGTATTTTGTAGATAGAGTCTTGAGAACTATTTGCCTGGGTGGGTTTCAAACCCTGATGCTCCTGGTCTCTGTCTCCTGAGTAGCTAGGCTTATAGGCGTGAGCCATCGGAGTCCAGCTATCTTCTATTCTCAATTCTCTTCCTCCTATCCCTCTCCCCAGCACTCTTTCCAGTCCCAAAAAGCTGCTCTTCGTTTTCTTTTGTCCTCTCTTCCTTTTACAATTCACCATTTCTGGTGACCACCATTCCATTCTATACTTCTACAATGTTGATTTCCTTAAATAAGCAACAACTGTGGTATATGAGTGAGAATTGTGGTATTTGTCTCTCTGTCAAGATAAAGCCCTCTTCATTTTGCTGCAAATGACAAAATTTCATTCTTCCTATGGCTGAGTAGTATTCCATTATGTAAATAAACACATTTATCCATTTATCTGCTGAAGGGCATCTGAGATGATTCCATATTTTGTCTATTGTGAATAGTCCTGAAATAAACATGGAGTGTAAGTGTCTTTTTAGTATAAAATTTTTATCCCCTTTGGGTATATGCCCATCAGTGGAATGGCTAAGTCATATAATAAGTCTAGTTTTAAGTTTTTGAAGAATCTTTCCACACTGTGTTCATCATATTTGTGCTAATTTATATGCCCACCAGTAGTGTGCGAGTTACTTTTTTTTCTGTATCCTTGTCAACATTTGTTATTGCTTGTCTTTTGATAATAGCCATTCTAACTGAAGTCAGATGATATTTCATCATTGCTTTGATGATTAGTAAAACTGAACATTTGTTTTCATGAATTTTTTGGCCATTTGTATGTCTTTTGGGAAGTATATGTTTATTTCTTTAGCCCATTTTTAATTGGATTATTTGGGTTCTTGCTTTTGTTCACTTGTCTGGTGTTTATCTTTTTTTAGTTCTTTATACATTCTGGATATCCAACCCTTCTCAGATGTAACATTTGCAAATCTTTTCTCCCATTCAGTAGATTGTCTCTATATACAATAAATGAACTTGTTGTAAAATAAATTAAGAAAGCAATCCCATATTTTCTTCTAAAAATGTATTTGGTTCTTCAAATTAGCTAGGTCAAATTTGAGAATGTGGTTCTTATTTTTACATTATATTTTCACTGTTAATCTCTCTTTATGCATAGCTATACTATATCTGACATTTTAAATATGTTCGGTAGTTGGGAATCTACTCTACTATGCTTTCTGTTGACTGTCTATTCGTAGCTGGCTTCCCTGTGCCATTGTTTTCTAAGTTGGGATCACATTTACATGCAACTTTCAATTTGTTCTTTCTTCAAAGTCACCTGAATTCTATATCACATAAATCACTCTGTAAAACTTCTGAGAGCCTAACTTGGGAATGCATGTAACTACAGAGAATTTTTGTTTCCTTCAGTTATGATGTAAGGGATGCTACAAGCCTAGGATTGTCTTAGTCTCCAACTCAGGTACAGTGTCCCTTCCTCAAGGAGCCCAGATTGCATTTATGATTCCAGCTGGCATTTGAATTTTTTCCTAGGAGCACATTGATTTTGAGTTACAATCCATTGCTTTCCCCAACCCCTGTTTTCAGTTCATTGTTGTTTTTAAATGTGCTTGTTATAAATTACTGTGTAGGGTGCCTAGAGGTCTAGTCTACCATATAAAAGAAATTTAAGTTTGAATTGTCTGTCATTTATCATTGCTATCTTTCTTCTTGGTACACTTAATATAAGTGGAAATATGAGACACCTTCCATTTTACACAGTACAGCAATAATTCAGAGTTGATTTTCTTATTTATTTCACTAAGCATCAGTTAGTGAAGCTGTTACAGAGCTCAGATTTAGATTTGTAGTCTAAATTTATAGATCCATTCTGTTTATTCATCATCAACTATAACTCTTTTTAAAAGTAAAGATATGGCTTCTTAGGACAGCTCTAAGAATGCTTCTTGGAAATCAGATTATTCTTAAAACAAATTTTGTCAAGTTAAGTTTAAGTGAATCAGAACATACGGATTACATGTTCATTAAAACACACACATGGGTTGAGAAATGATAGAAAAATGCGTTTGGCAAATACCATTTGGCAGCTTTCCAAAGCCAAAACATTTAAAAAATACTATTTAATCATTTTATAAACCTAAAACATGACCAGATTTTTCAAAACCTAGGAATTGCATTCTTTGATGTATTTCTCAAAAAGAAGCTTTAACTAAGTATAAATACTTATTTTATGAATATTAATAATAAAATCCTGTATACTAAATCTTCTTGCATTGAATCACCCAATATACTTAAAAAACTTGCAATAAGCAGATTCAAAAAGGACACAAGACCCCTTATTTTATACCTAGAAGAATGCTGGCATACAAAAGCAAGTCACATGTGTGCAGACAACTCAACAATGATCAAATTCCAAATTTAATTGCCATTTTTATTCTAAAATTAATTGACCAAAAGGACCAGGGAGTAGTTTGAAAGAGACCTTTGATTACCATTTTCACTTTAGTGAAGTGATCATTGTCCTCTTGGTCCTTGCAGTCAAGCCATTATTTTCACATTCATAGGGTTCAACCTTACCAACTGCAAATGGGGCTATTAGACCATGTGAGATTAGCTTGATTGAGAAAATTAGGTTTACTTACCAAATGTGTAATGTTGCTGTGCTAAAACTTGATCTGGTTCCCCAGGGTATTTACTTCACTTTGGTTCTTTCTAATGTTGTGACCAAGATGGTTCACATTTAGCATATTGATGGAGAAATACTATTTCCCAAGAATAGAAGGTTTTAGTTCTCCACTCACCCAATTGTCAATGGATACCTAGTCAGGTGTAATTATTTTTTCCTTCCTAAATTCAACAAGATGACTTGAGTTTGGGATTCAGAAGTCACCTTCAATAGCTTTATTCTAGGAAACTGAGTTTGTAGACATAACTACTTCCTACACTTTTTGCTTCTTTAACACTAAGCATCTCTTGAATAAACATTTACTATAAGCAAACGACATTGTACACAGTGTCTATCACCATAGCAATCCAGGGATAATTTCATTCCTGTTATAGAGAACAGCTGTACTAGAGCTAGCTCCTGTAGGTTACTTAGAAAGAGGATTCAATTTCTAGTGAGTGCAAAGTCCTACTACCTACTTTTCTGCTTTAACAAGAAGGCCAAACTTACAATATGTCTTCCCTCTACAGATCTTTGGTATATTCTGCCTTTCTCTTCTTGGTTCTCCAGATCTAAGGTAGGACTGAGACCTAGCATACTTACAGACAATCTGGAAGTAATTTTCTATTAGCTCATAATGAAATAAGGTTCACAGAGAATAACTCAATTTGCTAGCTTGTCCAATCCCAGACACACCTGCGCTGACTGTGAGGATTACAGTGATATGTGCTTTTGTGGCCATACCCTGCTTTGCCTCCTAGGACTGAGCCTTCTATACACACCCCCATCAAGTTATTGGTTCAGAAACCGGTCAAGAATGTCCATGGGCAAGCCCCAATCTCCAGCTTTTCCACAGGTAGGAAGTGTGGTACTTTCCAATCCTCTTTGGCTTTATTCTTCATGCCACTACCTTCCCCTAGCATAACAAGGCAGTACACACAGTGAAGTAGCATTAAGCTCTGATTCTCTCCTGAATCTCAGAAGCAGGTCTAAAACATATCAAAGATTTAATGTTTAAGATTTTGGTTTTATTTCTTAGAGAATATTGTAAATATGAAATATTATTTCTTAGCAGTGGCTATTACTTTTTAATGACAATTCTGTTATTATCACTAAGCAATAAAGATTTATCATTTTCATAGCAACTACCTAGATTATTTGTAATGTGAGTCCACATGGGTGTGCTGTAACTGTCCTTGGTCCTAAAATCTTAACAGAGAAAGACATCACTGGGCTCATATAGCATACTAGAAAAAGGCTACCTCCTTGAAATCAGGGCCTTCCTAAAGCACTAATTTTAGATTCTTGTACATACCAACATCAAAAGATAATACTGAATTAGAAATATGTCCTTTTGTTTCATTTCAACTCAAATGTGAAGACGTTGGATTTAGACCTTTGATAAAATATGGTAGTGATTTTAGCCATATAGTAGGATGTCAGACACATATTTCGCATACTTTAAGTGTGGTTAGTGTTCGTTGATAACAGCACCCAATTCCATATAGAGATACTAGGTTTTTAAAAGCTATTATAATTGTGTTATGGATATTTGTTTAGGCAAAGGACCTGATGCAGAAAAAAACCCCAGAAAAACCTACCTTCTTTTCTTTTCAAATTTTTTTCAGAAAAGAATCTGACAACTGTAACCTTATATTAATAGAAAACAGGAGCTACATAGTTTAAAATTGGATCCATACCACTATATTTAAGGACAAAATAGAATGACTTCTTCAGAAAACTCTGTAGGAAAAGTACCACATCTTTTGAATTTATAAGGTCATTTCATTTTATTTACTAATCTTCAAATATCAGGGGATGGTGTTGAAAAACTTTTATGGCATATTATGAATAGCTAAATTTCTCACAGTGTACAAAAAGAACAGAATAAATAGTTCAGCTAATTATATTTTTTAACATAATGTGTTTTTTATAAAGATGTAAAATTATTATTTAAATGGGTTAAACTGGGTTGATAATCACTAATGATATTATTTTGCAAATGTAAATAATATTAGGCTTCAAAGAAAAGGCAAAGTGTGGTATTCAGAGCCAAAAACACATATTTATTATTGAAGATTCTAACCTTGCTTTCTGAATTGTGGTTTTTGAGCAAAGTGTCACAAACCTACGAAGTCTTATCTCTTCTCCAATCATACTTGCTTTCAAATTTGATCCTGGAACATGAAACAGCATATACTTTCTTCTTCTGCCCTATGTGGTTCTCTGAATGTTTGCAGAAAGAGAAATCACTGTTTTGGTTTTATGATTCTTTCTGCTCACATAGAAAGATTGTTAGCTCCTCACATGTTCCAGTAGGCAGGAATTTGCTCTCAGCTTTGGAAGTGTGTAAAACCACACAGTTATCTAATAACCATCTCTTCCTAGTCAGAGGAAATTTCTCTTCACATTTCCTTCCCCTCAACTCCTGTTCCTTCAAAGTTTAGAGCTAGTATAAAATTAATTTGCATTGAACTGTTTAAGATCACTTTCAACCACTCTAGCAGAATTTCAGTTCTTTTGTAAACCTATTTCTTTCTTAAAAGAATTGTGTAACTTTTCCAGAGCGTTCAGAAATAGAATCCAAGGCAAATACTAGTGTTTAAATAGAAGTGATGAGCATTTGTTCACAAGCCAATGAAGAAGGAAAAAAAACCTTTCTAGATTCCAGTTTCAAAACTGATATCTAAAAGTAAGAAATCTTTCACTTTAGAGATACTTTAATTGAACATTTTCTGAACCTTCATTGCTTTGATTTTAAAATACAAGATACTGCCTGCCTGCCAATTAAGAAAGTAAGACTTAGTCCTCCTCACATTCTGCCTGGTCTTGTGGGCTTCTGCCAGTGAAAGTGGGCATGGCAAGCTTTCTTAGACAACTTCCCTGCTTCCACGGTGTCCAAACAGAAATACAGCTTAACAGCGAAACTTCTTCTCACCATGAATTTGACATCATCCCTCTCCTCACTGAAAGTGTAGCATTCTTGCAGTTGCCACTTGTATCATCTTTAAGCTGCTCTTGCTCACCCACAATCCCCTTGCTTCGGTCATCTCTTAAAGGCAAAAATTAACTCATTTTAATCACGCCCATCCTAAACTCATCAGTGACTTACAGCCAGGTCCAAGAATTACCTCATGTTCTACCCTTCCCTGCACTCAGCTCAGACTAGGTCTTCCTTGGCACCTGGACATAGTGAGATGAAGGTTCTAATGTAAAAGGCACTTGCTCTGAGAATTCTTACAACCATGCCCAGAGGAGCACCATTAACTCAGCCAATTGCTTATTTCTTTCCTAACACTGATCACAATTTCTGATGACTATTTTTATTTATTTTTAATAATTTACCCCTTCCTTTGGGACTATAAGACACCTGTAACTATGTCAACTTCTTAGACTCTGATATCCTTTCAACCAGTACCTTACACAAAGTAATCATTGAACAGACAAATGCAGTACAGTGTGCTCACAACAACAGAATATTCCCACACTGTAATATGATATAGGGCTGCTCACTGGGCTTCTAAATATAGAGCAAATAAGTTGTGCAAAATAAGCCATGTGAGAAAATGAATACTTTTTGGAGAATGTGAACTTTGCATTCATTTAGCTTCTAGGTCCCAATTTATGTCCAAAGGCTGCATTAATGTAGGTTTCTTTGTGATTAATTATTTATGAAATGATCTGTGCCAAAAAAGCAGACCTGCTTCAAATAGCTTTCATCCGTCTGAAGGTACTAATAGACACAACTCACAAAATCTACACACAGATTACTACAGGTTTTCTGAAATTATATTAATTATACTAGCTATCACACAACATGGGGAAAGGAAACAATATTTGAAGGAATTTGTAAATGCTTAAAGGGGCAGCTGTTTCAAGATCCAGGTGCTGAAATTAAAATGGAAATTTACATTCAGCCATTTTTAAAAGAGGAATCTGTTAACCATGATATTATGGGCTTGATTTTCCTACTCATTACATGATACGGATTTTATTTATCTCAAGGGTTTATGATATTTGTTCTAACTCCCATATTATTTACTTGGACAATTTTATAATCTCATAGTGGCAAAGGGGAATTAATAGAAAAACATGCAAAACATATACAAAATTTTATCTCAGACAATGAGGAGAAATTCATATACATGGAAGAGAAAGAACTTCAAAAAGTTAAGAAGAGCAAAAGCAGTCATTATCAATGATTTTTAAAACTGTACAATGCTTTTTTCAAGTGCATTCTGAAATGTGGTATATGTATCTTATATATTGCAAGCATAATATGCACCCCTGCATGTACACACACACGTGCATGCTCACACACATTTGTCTGTAAAAATGATTTGATTGACAAACAAATGGAAGCCTGGCATCTTTACTTCTTGGGCCACCCTTACACCTACCATGGTGTGAGTAGGAAAATCAGATGTACACTATCATGATTTACAAGATCTTCTTATAAAAGGGTTGAATGTAAATTTCCATTTTTTATTTTAGCACCTGAATCTTGAAATAAACTTATGCTGTTCTTATACGGTCACCTCAATCTTTCTCAGCCTGGGGATAATTAAACTTTCATATCTAAATTATCCATATGTGTATAGAATTAAGCTGTCTCCTCGGCCTGTGGTACAGAATCAGTTGTATACCATTACAAGAGAACCAAGAAGCAGTTACTCAATTCATTGTGTGTGTGTCTACGTGTTACACAGTTCAGAAGAGAAAATATGTAACACTATGAGCAATTTGAAAACCACTGACACAAGCAGTAGAAAAATATGACTGTACCTTTATATAGAATGGGTTTGTTAACTATACAATAAAAGTTCTCCCATACCTTTTGATTCCTACATTGCCCTACTCAATCATTGCCAATCAATCAAAATTAAGAGAACAAGATGAAGCCCAACTGCCTTCCAGATGTGGAAGATATTTAAAGTGTTGAAAAGGTGGGTGAAGAGCAAAGACAATATAATTAAATCAATCCTCTGATGAATTGCCTACCTTCTCTACCTTAAAAGTTGTATGCAGGAAAAATATATTTTAAAGTTTAAGGCAAATCATAGTATCTTGGATGATATCATTAGACATATATTATCTATTATATTAATTGTGTTACTTGAGATGCTATTGCTCTGTATTTCTTGAAAATGACTATATAATTAGGAAGGGCATGAAACAGAAAACAAGAAAGCATAGTTATGGACCTAATAATAAGTAGAATAACATCATTATTAATAATTAAGAAAATGAGAAAATTAAATATTTTTAAAGTATGAAATAAGGGTAACTGTTGAGAAAGATAAAATTAATATATGCCTATGAAGTGGCTGATTCTCTTTTGTGTTTGCTGACAGCATGAATCTTGTGATCTCCCAAATGCACATGGTAACAGCTCAAAAAAGACACTTCTGAGAGAATGAACAGCTGTGTCCTCTGCCCCTTAAATCTCTTTCCTTTGTAGAAGGAGCCATATCTTTCTGACATTCTTATATATTTGTTTCTGTCATATTCTGGGGCTAGATAGATGAGAATCTTCACTTAAATCTCAAGCAGTCCTGATGATTCACATTCTACCCATGCTTCCTATGGAATGTCTAAGCTTCTTCCTCTGTGGTTTTATCTCATGTAGTTCAAAATTTTCTTTCCCTGTGTCTGAATTCCTGATTGGGGTTCTCTATCCTGAACCCTAGGTTTGTTCTGTTTGGTTTTGTTTGGTTGCTTTTTAGATACGGTTGAGTTCTTGTCACACATTGACACCTGAAACTGAAGATTTCCTTGCTGGACAGATGGTGAGGGTAGAAATGATTAACAATAATATCAAGTATTACAAGGAATTTTACATTTACATACATTATTTCTAATCTTACAACTCTAAGTTAACTATAATTATTTTCACTTTATGGTCAAAGAAACCTGGGCTCATAGTTGATAAATAAATTGCCCAAAGTCCACTGCTAGGAGATTGTAGAGCTGGACCAAAATGAGGCCCATTGACCTCTAATCCTTCTTACTCCTTAGAACACAACACATAGGAACTCTCTGACGTTTACTCCCCACCTCCACTGTGGATTCACCATAACTTAGTCATGGGTTTGTCCATTCATCAGGTATTTACTGAGCAGCTAGGATGAGTCAGGTGGGATCCTAGACACTGAAGTCACAACAATGGGCTATAAAGTAATTATAATTCTTGAGTTTACAGACCTCCAAAAACACTGTGAATCTCTAATAGAAAGGGTTAGTAGATTTTTTTTCTTTTATTCCAGATAATAAGAAATTACAGAAAGATTGTTAAATAGGAAACTGTATGATCAGATAATGTGTCTTAGGAATACTGTTCTCAGCGGGGAGGATGTTTTAGAGTGCGTATGTGAAAGGACAAATGATAGAAGCAATCTCACAAGCAACAATGAGGCTAACTCAGCAATATTAGGAATAAACAAAGGAAGATGAACGATACTTAGTTGAAGGACTGGTATTCTGTGACTAATTGAATATGGGGGCTGAAGGAAAGAGAAGCATTGAAAATGCTTCTGAGGTCTCTAGGTTAGGGACCTGGTTGGGAAATAAATGACAGAGTTAATGTTTTCAAAAAGGGTACCAGTTTATAGGAAAATATCAAGTTTAGTTTTACATGTGTTGTGTTTGAGGCCATGTGGGAAATCAGGTACATTTCCAGTAAACACTTGGGAATTCTAGTTGTGAGATCAAGGAGGCAGTAAGAGTTAAATAGAGGGTTGGACATTATCTGGGAACAAGTGATAGCTGAAGCCTGGGAATGGCTGTGATAGCTAAAGGAGAGAAGATAAGAAAAAAGAAGGAAAGAATCTAAAAGCGAACATGAAGGTTGAAGTTATACTTAGAGAGCAATCAAGAGAAATGGAATTTGAAAGGAGGTTGTTGTATATTGCAAAATATGTCTGCAATCAGTTCTTTACTGTTCCCTATTGCTATTGATGTCCCATGCGATGACTTTTAAACTTTTTCCATAGAGAGGTGAGTCTCCTTCCCTTCATCTTGAATCTTGGTTAGACTTTGGACTTGCTTTTGTCCACAGAACAGAACAGAAGTGATGGATTGTCACCAAGAGCCCTTGTTCAGTTTCATATTCATACTAATAAATCTGAGAATCTGCCAAGTGTGCAAACCTAGTTGGAGGAAAAGAGGCCTTTGGCTCAGAGAGAGACCACTCCAAGTAAGGCCACTCCAGGCCAATCTCCCCGTAGCTAGGATGGCAGTCAACTGCAGATACTTGAGCAACCCCAACTGAGACCCAAAGAACTACACAACCTCAATTACTGACTTGTAGAATTTTGAACTAAGTAAATGATTGTTGTTTTAAGTTACTAACTTCTTGGAGAGTATATCATGTAATATCCTACTACATTTGGCAATGCATAGGACTCCAATGATCTCTCAGAGAGCAATTTCCAGTAATGCAGTGGGAGAGGAAAACTGATAGAAGGAGGAATGGAGATGGGGGTGAAAGGAGATTTCATATTCAAAGTGAATAAAAAAAATATTCCCTGCCCTGAGAGAGGAGATTGGATGCAAGGAAGTAACACTTTTTGCACAGTATGATCCTTAGTATCTTCAACTATAAAATGAAGAGTTTGGGTTCAGTGATTGTGAAAAATGCTTCATTTCTCATATTTAATTGTGCTTGGGTGGCAGAAGAACTTGGTACTTCTATATTCCGGGTTCGAAATCAAACTGACATGGAAATGACTTCTATCTGTGTGTTTTAAGGTTATGTAACCAAAGTCTGAATCATCTGATATTAAATAATTAAATAATTCTTTTTTGGTTTGAGCTCACATCTGTATTGCTATATTCCCTACTTGCTGGTCTAGTTCTATCTAACAGCAATCCTTTATGGATTTGGAGCATTTAACAGTTTCACAGTGTGTTTTTATATCATCATATTAGAATTTACTGAATCTCGTCATACGGTTTTCCTTAGTCTCCTTCAGTTCTTCCGTGGCTTTATAATAGATTAGGATCAGAGATAGGGATGGCTTAAAGCAGTAGGACTAAGTTGTAGTTGTCAATAAAGGAGGAAACAAACTCATTAAACAGAAAATCACAGGTATCCAAAGCTATTCAGTGAAGGCAAAAAGTAGAAATCCCAAAATGTTAATTACACTGTTGTATTTCTGCCTGTATAATAACTGATGTGCATGAACCTGATTTTCAATAAGCCATTAAATTATACATAACTGTTTTGTAAAGGAGGGACTATTTTAAAGCTAAGGCTGAATAACAAAATGTGTTCTTTTGGCAGAATCTGAGATGGACCAGCACAGTACAGATGGCGGGCTAGCAGAGCTGGGTTTGATGTGGTTGGGGAGATTAAGACTAGAACTCTGCCCCTAAAACTGGCCATCCTGCTGCACAAGAGAGGTGTTGTAGAACTCTGGATGTATCCTTGGAAAATGATGCAAATAGAAGTGTGGAGTTAATTACATCCTTCAGAAAATATGCATCAAAAATGTAAAACTCAGTTTTGGGCATTAAGAGATAAAATGCTCTGGGGGAAATTACTTCATATAGAAAATTACATTTCTTCTCAGTGATAGATAAATAAGGTTTTGCTCTTTTTAAAAAGTAAAAAACCATCAAAATGCCATTTTAAATTTTTTATAGAACAATTCTATTGACATACACAGAAGTATACTTTTCATGCAAAAACTCAAAATTCTTTCATTTCCACCTCATAAAACACTCTTTCTGTGCAAGGTAGATCTCTGCCTCTTGAGTATGCACTAGCAGTATCTTGAAACACATTGCCAGTTAATATCATGACATTTTCCCCCTAGTTCATGGCTTTTAAATGTTTCATTTTATCAATGAACTCAAAACCAAACCTAATAAATATTAATTTTCAAGCAAAGAGCAAAATATAAAGTAAGGGACTAAAAGTTAAAATTGAAAATAATACTACTACAAACAAAAAGAAAACAAAAAATTGATAGATACATAAACCCTGCACTTTCAAAGAACAGTCAGTCAGTATGACACATGCATGCTTTACAGACATAATTTCTTTTTTTATTATCTAGAAGCATTAGAAGCAATAGGATATACTTTCTTGACTGTAATAACTACTTGCAGTTAATTACAAATGAAATAGAAATGGTGGTAATATTAGAGACTTGTACTCTGCATAAAACTGGAAATTACTGCTATTACTCTTGTTTGGTAGAGAATATTAGGTCATAGATGCTAATTAGCAGTTCATAGCCCTCCTACAAAGGGGAAAGCTCATTACTGTATGAAACTGTCTTAGTAGCCAAACCCAATATTCATGGCACTCTGACCATTTTTGTTTGAGTACTTATAAGTGATAATAGCAGTAAAGAGTTACTTTTTTTTTTGCCAGAAACAACAGAAAGGCTAACCTATGCAGTCTCCTATCATGCTTTGAAACTCACACTCAATGAGCAGGGACCTCTCTAAAACAAAAAGATTAAAGTTTTCATTAATACAGAGCAGAAACAACAGTGTGTCCCACTAAACAACTGTTCCTTAGACAAAAAAACCTAGGAAGCACAGTACTATGTGGGATCAGAGAAAAATGAGAATGGCTCTAGGGCATTTCCAATGTGCAATTTATCATACATTTTCACACTTCTGTATACACACACTCAAACCCACAACTAGACTTGAATATAGCTGCATCTCCATCAATATAGATACAGACAGATTTTTTTAAATAAAACCAAATCCTTTCAGAAAAAGACAGTTCTTGGGCTTATTTGGGTATTTTGTTTTAAAAAGAGAATTTTAAAGCCATAATTTATTAAAATACTTCCATTACTTCCAATAGACATATACTATTATTTATATGCAAGTATTTGAAAAGCAGTATATTTTAAAAAAAGAGTAACATGTTAAAATTCAAACCTGAATTTAATTATTCTTTTTGAAGCAAAAGAAATTAAATGATGCATAAATCTTGACTGGTTAGTCAAACTAGGTTTCATATTGAGATGCAAATTATATTTTAATTCAAAAAAATTCAATCCTTTACATTTGCATTCTTGGACATGCATGTATTCACACACATATCCCTATAGAAACACTAGTGGCCAAAAAAGTCCTTAACAAGGGAGATAAGAAACTGAGGAATAAATTAGAGCCACAGGAGTGTATGGACTCTTTAAAGAAGGGATATTCATTTCTTTTCAACATAATGATATGTCCTATTTTAATTGGGCTTTCACTTTTCCCAGAAATAGTACATCCATTTCACCTGTGGAAGAAAATTAATTAAAGAATAACCTATAAAGATTGGAAGAGTAAATCTTCTCTTCATAGTATCAGAGGTTCCATATGATACAAAAATATCTTTGCTCCACTCATAAGCACTTGTCAAGCATTAAACATAGGCTACAATCAAATATAAACGAACTGTGACTTCATTAATCAAAGTTGAGTGAGAAAGCGTGGGGAAGACAAGCTACCTCCATCCAAAATCAGCAGAAAATGGGAGTTGGGAGGTCAGGAAAGCTAAGAGCATCTTCTTTTAATCTATACACTTTGGTCTTAAGAAAGGGATTGCCTTCTTTGATGTCCTGAACTGAATCAAATCTCTGCCCTGTGTAGTCTCAACTGCAAGTATTCTGACCCGTTACTGGACCGTGTGTTGCAATTTTTATTTGAAAATATGGCACTGTTGCAGGTACCAGCTATGGGTACCTGCTGAGAGAATAATGGAACATTGGTATTTTACTTTTTTTTAATTTCATTGTAATATAGTAGGTGGAAGAAACATTTGGTATGGAAGTAAATGTCCTCATTTCTATAAGAGAGATAATTATACGATGTTTTGTTAACATTTGGATGTCATTCTGCCTCTATTATGCATCTGTAAATAACTATTCCAACAACTTATATTTATAGAGTAACTTATAGTTTTCAGGAATTTTTCGTAAATTCAAATAGAGAGTACTCTATAAGACTGTGTGCCTGTGTGTCTATCTTATTTACCATTTTACCCCACCAATTGTCCCACCTCCTCATCAAAAGCAAAGGTTAATTACCTTTCAGTGGAAGGCTACTTTTTTCCCCACTAAATTACAATAAGAGTAAATCAGAAGTTTTCAGAACTTCAGGGTTTTGATTGATGAATTCATTAATTCATCTTTTAAAAATGAGGACTCATTTTAAATATTTTATGTATGATTTGCATGTTGGCATTTTAAGGGCTTTTGAAAAAAAATAGTGCTTAAGAGAAAGGTCAAACTGATCACCTTGGAGTCTGGGAGACCTAGCAAAGCACAGAGCAAAGGCTGGGTCAAGTACTCCCGGTCTTCCTCTGCCCTGAGCAATAGTTCGTGTTGGATGGCTCCATGAGCTTCTTGCATTGTTCCTTTAGAGCAAAAAACGTGTGTTTAGTGAGATTTTAGGGTTCGATTTTCCAAAACAAACTTCTCTTTGCATCAGGACAGTTATGGACATACACAACAGAGGTCAGGCTGTTGTTTCACCTTGGATATCGACATTAGTGAATATATGGCAATGGCACTGACTTCTCACACGAAACCTTCAGCCCAAGTCTTACATACTTTAACATAGTCTACATCTAGTCACTGATGACAGTCACATCTCTACCTCCCAAGACTACTGAGCATGCGACTGTAAACTCCATTTATGGCAGTTAGAGTCTTCTACTCATTGGACAAATTGTTTCTGGTTCAATGAAACAGGCATCATCATCTCATACATATCTTGTGACATCAGAGAAGTAGTGAAAGCAAGAAACTGGATCTAATAAACATTGCCATATTTCTTCTCATTATTTATTACTCCCCAACATACTTTAGGTAGCTGTTTTTGAGAATTCATGAAGAAATAAAACAATCAAATGTCTCAGTCAATTGTTTTTCCTCAATTGACCAGAATTAAACCTGACTTTTAAAAACTAAAGAAAAAAGAGAAATATTCAATATGATTAGTTAACAGTATGCAAAATCATTATTTAGTTTTTCATCTAAGATAGCATAGGGTAGACATAAATGGGAAAGCAGATACATAGCATGGCACAAATTGCAAGATAAGTCATATAAAGTGGGCTTTCTTTAAAAACATCTTAACAATAAAAGAAAGATCTTTTATTTTATTTTATTTATTTTAAGTGCTCAACCACTTAAAGCAACCTCAACCCAAATTGGTTCATGCATACAGAATATTAAGGAGGGATCTAGTGTAATGAGTGAGGGTTTTCATTGAAGAAAGGATTGTTAATGATATATGGAGCTTCATCCTTATTAAAATCTGAGGCAATATTTATGTGCTTACCTGTTGGTTAGGCCATCCTCTTGCTCTTGCAGTGTGTTCCTGGCCTCATTCTCAGTCCTTAATTTGTGCTTGAAAAATATGTACATGTTGAGCCAGATGCTTCCAGTGCCTAAGGTACTAAGTCTGTGATAAATTAGACACTTGAGAAAGAGGATTAACTCACTAATTTCTGCATAGACGCTCACTGCACTTTACATAAATGAAGAATCTAAAAACCCAACTCTACCAAAAAAGCAATGAGAATTACTGTGATTTTACATTCTGCATAGTCTTTTCAATATTTACAAAAATGCTTTTATTCACGTGCTCCCACCTTCCCCAAAAAAACACTAGCAATTTGACTACTGGGTAAAGCTACATACTTCTAAAATGAAGGATATTCTTTGGTTTCCTGGGGTAGGGTATCAACTATGTTTACTAAATGTGCCACATACTATTTTCTATTCCATCATGTTAATATACATTCAGGAGTTTGATCATTAGTTGTCCATAGAGTGTTTGGATTAGTCTTAGCTTCCTTGCCAACAGGGCTGATTTTGTTTTAATTCAGAAAAGCTAAATTATTGCACGTTGAAAATGTTTCATTTCTACTTCTTTCAAAGGTTGGAGGTAGTCCTTCCTTTCATCTTTTCTCTCTAGTTCAATGACTGAGGGTTTCTCAAAAATACTGGATTCGTATAGAACTAATCTAAATTTTCTGTCATCTGAAAGTGTCTGAGTCCCACTTTTAATACTCAGAATTTTGATGGAATACTTGAAAGGATAAAAGGGCTCAAAACAACACTGAACAAATCAGCAATTACAATGCAATGACTGGTACAGTACAGGATGTCACAGAATGTCGCCAAATCTCCTATGGCATATTGCACTTGGTTCCTCTTTTGCATCATGCTGACCTGGGTTGTTTAGAATACTTATGAAGCAAAGTTCTCTTGTGTTGCAGGAAACTCAGCAAGTCATGAATGCATTCCTCAACTTCCTCAACCTTCTGACAGAAAACTTCTGCAACAACAGGGCAATACACCCAATTTTGTAAGATGCTGAAATTTTGGCAGATAATTCTTTTTTTACTTGACAAAGTTGTGCCACAGGATCTTCCTTCTCTATTTTTCTGATATACACCATCACACTGCTTTCTCATTCATGTGAAGTTTTTGTTTCTTACAGCACTTCTGTAGGCTAATAATCATGTGTTGTATTTATTCCCGTGTGTTCCCTTTTTTAACAGAGTTTAATTTGTCCTCCTTTTGTTGTCATGAACATCTGCCCCCTCACAGACTGTTGAATCCATTTAGAATAAGATAATCTGCCAGGTGCAAGTAAATATGTGCCACCACACTATTCCCTGCAAAAAGAAATGCTTTTCTCCAAATATTTTCAACATAATGGCTACCAAACAAACAGTAACCATCCATCCATTTTTTATCAGTTCAAGAGTGAAGTGATATTGAGATTTTTTGAAGACTATTTCTTATGATATCCACATTTTTCCTACCTTTGAAATAATTTTTCTGTTCAGTCTAAAATGAATATTCTCTGTTATAAGATATCAAGCACGCTTTATGCTTCCCCAAATTAAACATCTATTGTCCCATCCTGGACTTATTATGAACTAAAGAGCAAAATTTTAACAAGAAGACATGATACAGGTTACAAATTCAACTTGCATCTTGATAAATATTTCCCATATCCTAGGCATGCTGCAATACATTTCTAAGTCAAAAGCAAATGTACAGTAAAATGTATTGTTTAAAAAGCAGTGTTTCAAATTTAGGTAAATGAAATTTAAAATGGAAAACATTTAACAATCATCGATTTAATGTAGTTTTAAATTGTCTTTGGATTTGGCTTTGTTGAAAGACAGATGAGGTATGGTAAAAATTTCTCAAGGCAAAAAATGAGCTTTGGTATAGGAATACAGAGAAAAATATAGGGCACTTTAAAGTCTTCTGAATTTTAATTCCAGCAATGATATTGAGATGATTTGTTACAGTAGGCAAGTTGTGCAGCCCACCAAGGGTCACTGTTCCCATCAGCTGTGTTGTAGAGGTGATACCTAAATGGTTGTCCACCTTGTAGAGAGTCAGAGTGATCTATTGCCAGTAAACAGGCTTTAAAATGACAATGAGATATACAAATAGAAACTGCTATTATTTTTCAGCAATAAAACTTAGTGAACATCAAAAATACTCATGTGAGGTTTATATTTCAAAAAAACTATTACATTCTAGAGTCCTTTTAAACTCATACCTTGGATATGTTTATTGAAATGTCATTTTATTTGATAGCATTATCTTTCCACAACATTATAAAATGTTTTATTCATTTGAATCACTTCCCAAACTGTTGTATTTCCATTAAAAGGAATAAACTATCCCTGAAAATGTACATGCATATATCTATCCAAGGTTACAATCATTTAAAACTTGCTTTCTTTCAAGACTTACTCCATTCAAAATTTTGAGTTCCCAGCTACAACTTCCATAGTTCTAAGCCATAAGACAAATCATTTTTTCTTAGATTTTTATCTGATTAATAATTCTGGAGACTAGGAACAGAAAAGTATAGTTGAAACTCATTATTTTCTGTAGTATATTCTATAAAGTCATGGAGAACACTGAATTATAATACCATCAGCCATTGCCCCTAGGAGAAATACAGGGTTAGAGTTCATCAACCTATCAATTTGTAACCTTGTTTTATGTATTTTTCTTTCTAAAAACACCTTAGTTGATATATATATAATATATACACGTGTATATATATATATCAACAATCTATGCCTACACAAAACTTATCTAACACATGTATATCTCTATAAGGCACATCACAGTCTTCTTGTCCATAAGAACAATAGACAATTCAGCACTATGTTTAGGGGTCATTTAAAAAGGCAGCCCCCCTACCAAAACCACAAAAATATAAAAAATGCAAAGTAGTGAAAGGACACTTGTATGCAGTGTGAGAACTGAAGTAAGAAGGCAAAGCACACCAGATGAGAATGTGCACAACAGGGGATTCCAAGTTTTCACCACTCTGCACAAATCTGTGAATAACTTCAAGAGCATGAATGATTTGCAGGTTACAAAAACATTTTAGCAACATGCAAATTTGGTGATATGGAATCTGCAATGAGGTTTGACTACATCTTATAAGAAGCACAGAAATCTGAGCTGGGCAGAATTAGTGAATTGGTGGCTTGTCCTTAAGTGGCTCTTCTGAAATAGAAGTAAAGAAAGCCACTATTCCCTGTTTATCATTTAATATCTGTCTTTTCCTCTCTTAACTTCCACATTCAAAGAAGTATATTGTAAATGTGTTTATTTACAAATTCTTTGTGTGGAACAACTTAAACAATTATTTTTAAGGCATAATTTGTGTAAACAAATTCCTTTTTCTTCTTATCTGCCATAGTACTTTATCATTTATAACTCAGAACACTGAAGAATTTCAACCAAGTGGTACTGGCCTGAGAAGCATTTGCATTACCAGTCATGACTCTACATGACCTTTGGAATAAAGGCAAATCTGATCCATACTGGTTTTCTCCTGATAGACTACTGTCATTAGAATGGAAAAACTAGTACACTTCCTGATAAGTTCTATTTCTTTTAATTTTCTACCATGTCCACTGAGAAGAATTCTGGGTTCAGCACTCGAAGAGAATGACCAAGTCTTAGCCACCCATGCAATGTTCTGGCCACTTAATGCAACTTAATGGCTAACACACCATCAGTGGAGGAAAAGGAATGACTGTTCCACACAAAAATGGAACTGGATCTTTCTGAATCCCACGATAGGAACTATTCATTAAAAAGCTTGCTCAAGCCCTCACTGTTTACACCTGTTCCTAAGACTGCTGCTTTAGCATTTTGTGAGTTGATTTCTGAAGTTCCACAAACATTCCATGATACTTCACTGGATTCTAGTAGATATTCTATTGTGATTTGTTAAAAAAAATGCTAGGAGCTAAAACCTGGGAATTAAGTTCTGCTGCTGTAAGCTGTATGAGGTTAGGAAGATCCCTTAATATCTAGAGCTTTATTTTCCTCTAAAATACAGACAGTAATAGCTACCTCAAAGAGTAAATATGAAGATCGAATGAGATAATAAATACAAAAGGGTTTGTAAACAATTAGCCTTTAGAAGTAGGATCTTGTGTACAATGCAAGCCACTATAAATGTATACAGCAATATGATTATTTCTAGAATAATCTTCATAAATACAGTAAAAGTAACAGCTTCTTCTGAGCCATAGTTCTTAATTTTCCTGTCTTGTCTTAGCTCAATCAATCCCAAATTTGCTCACATAATTAATATTGATCAAAGTGACCAGATAATTGTCAATCTTGCCCAGTTTTTAAGTTGATTTTCCATTTCAATTGAGAAATCTGCTACAGATTTAGGTTTGAGAACATTTGTTTTGGATTTTTTTCTGCGCTAGCTTGAATTGCTTTACCTCCTGTCTGCAAAGCCCACTGAAAATCTGTGTGAGTCTGTCTGAGGGGACTATATGAGGCAGAGAGATAAAATGTTAGAGAATGAAAAATATTGAAACAACCCATCTATATATGAATATAATATAATGTGCTATACAGTAAGCTGTTGAATATTAGGGGAGCATGGTGATAGAGAATGAGTAAGTAATGGGAGGAGGGGACTAATTTGATTAAAACATGATATATATGAAAATAGGTCTTTTTTAGGATTAGGGGCCAGTGGGAGGTGGGTAGGTACAAGGAAAGGGTGCATAAAGGTGAATATGGTGGTTGTATTTTGTATTCACATATGAAAATAGAAGAATGAAACCTACTGAAATTGTTCCAAAAACTGTGTGTTGGGGGAAGGGAGAATGATGGAGGTGGTAAATCTAACTTAGATACATTGCAAGCACATATGCAAATATTGGAATGTATCCCCCATGCAACTTGTACATGTAAATAGAATTATGAAAAGTAATAAAAAAAGACATCCAGCATGTTAAAACCTTTCATCAAGCCACAGTTTATGCATGAAATCTCAGAACAGTTAAGTCTAATGATAACTCTTTCTTTTCACAAATCCCTATTTAGGAACTGTTTCCCCCTACAGTATTCATGTCAAATTTATTGCCCATATAAGAACTTTAAAATTTGATCAATATGTAGTCGTTTAGGACCTATTTTTATGGCTAATGTTTAAGCCAACTCCTCTTGTAGGTTCAGAGTGGACTTTGTCTATATTGTGTTTGATACATTGTGTCTTATTCAATAAACACTTAAGACCAACCAGAGTTGCAGCAATTGATGCATCAGTTTTATAGATTTAATGGATAAATGGTACTTTAAAAGATCCTTTAAAAGTAGAATGAGTAAATCATGAAGCATTTGAATTTACTCCCCCTATTTCTACTAGGACTTTAAATGTTACAATAGTCAACAAACAATGAAAGAATGAAGACATTGGTCTTTATACAGACAGACTTCTGAAGCTTGGTGATTTGCACTCTTTTCTGAACTAACCCCTATTTCAATTACTGTGAAGGGAGCTCTTTGGGTGAGCATTGATTCTATTTCAATACTCAGTTGGACTAAATGTTTGTATTGCTTTTGTGTTATGTTACCTAGACAACTACCTTAAAATCCTATCATTTTTTTTACTCCTTCTAACCTTCATGCCCAATCCTAACCTTCATAAATGTTTCAATATAAGATACCATCATTGCTTGGTGGGTAGTTCTTTATGGTCCATTGATTATCTATACAGAGATTAATCTCTTCAAAGCTGAAAACAAGGTCTCCTATATCAACACAAGTTTTCATGCATATGGTAACTACAATAGGTTTCCATAAGGCCCCATAATATTCAGAGAACAGACTTGGTTGATTCTAAAAATCACCTTTGTCTCTCCTTAATTTGGTGGTATACTTCAATTACAGTTGTAAAATAGAAGAGACTGGAATGCCCCCTGACAGTAGCACTGCATAGGAGCAGGTTTGCCTAGGGTTTATGAAGCAGACTTGCCTATTTCAGTTAATTTTACAGCCCTTTGCCTGTAAGATGGTCTGTTCTGCCTGACCACCTGATGAATATGACAAGCAGCTGGTTAAGAGAACATGGGGGAGGTCACTGTGGGATTTGTAGCTTTCATTCTTTTCTTTGGCAAATCATAAGGTTCAATAGCATCATTAACACCTGAGTACCAAAACATGGTACTCCTCTTTTATGAATCTAACTTATTTTCCAATTAGGAAAGCTTATTTCATGAGGGGAAGGATAAGTATTTTCTAAGAAAGTTTTAACAACATTTTTAAAATTGAAATATTTTAGCAAGTCTGAGACTTGTAGTTTAGTTTATTCTGAAGGTGATAGTTGCATTTATTATGGTAAAATGTGTGTATGTATGCATCCAAACTCACCAGATCATATACATTAAATGTATAAAGTTTTAAAACATGAATTATGCCTCAACAAAGCTATTAAAATGTCAATTTGTAAATATTAAATGCTAGACTACAGAAATTAAAACTAGTTTCTGTATCCAATATTAATTTCAGTGCAAGGAATTTAATTTTTGAGTTATTAAAATAGCTTATTAATTATTGCTAAAATAGTATTATCTTATTAGTTAAAATAACATATCAAATAGCCATCAATGAACACACACTCATGCACCCTGCTTTGCTGAAGGCCTTTGGAAGGCCCAAAGACTCGTTTATTTATTTATTTATTTATTTTGTATTGGGGCTTGAACTCAGGGCCTTACATTTGCCAGGCAGATGCTCTACCACTTAAGCCATCCCCCAGCCCTTTTTGCTTTTGTTATTTTTCGAATAGGGTCGCCACCACACCCAACTTTTTATTTGTTAAGATGGGGACTTACAAAGTTTTTGCTTAGGCTGAACTTGAGCTTTACTCCTCTTAATCTCTACCTCCCTATGGATTATAGATATGTCTAAACACTCTCAAGACACTCCAGTGAGTTGGTGGTATAACCAGGGAAATACATGTACATGAAGATAAAGTTATATGACTACTACAGAAATAAATAATTGCACACCAGGATGATGAAAGTATTTCTTTTTCAAAACAAGTTCACAAAACAAGACTAAATTATTAAAAGACTGTTCTTTTCTAACATCTGCAACTGTTTTCAGAGAGAAAAGGAAGACCAACATATGCAGACAGCTTCAAGTCTCTCAGTTCTTTAAATTTTTTTAAATATATGTTTTATTTTATTTATAGATACTACCTAAAATTCTTTTGGGGAAATTGTTTTGTGGTCAGTGGTAGGAATAAGGGTGGAAAATTTGAGAGATGTGTAGATGAGGGAAAACTATGACAGGGAGTGGGATAGAGAATTTGATGATCAGAGAGGTATTTGTAGAAGACCAGTGATCCACTCTTTGAAGGGGTCACAGAATTGATTCTTGCTCTACAGAGTTTGTCAGGCTTTCATTTGAAAAATGCAATCATTAGCATAGCACATTTAGTTTACAACTTTGAATATGTTGTTTTCATTTTCTATCAGAGAGGGTCAAAAAGTTTATAGGTTTATATCAAGGATATAAAGAAACATGATCATTGACCTTAAAGATATCCTTCTCTCTTTATTCCACTGAAACCTAAAACTCAACTGGTGAATGCTAATGCCTTCTTCCTCCCATTCTTGTGTATCCCAAAGGTGGGAAGACACCATTAAAAATCTAGTCCTTTCATCAAATAGTCAGCAATATCTTTAGTTCTACATCTTAAATGTCTCTTACATACACTCCCTCTATGTCCTGTATAAGGTGTCTGCTTTTGTGGGCACCCTTCACGCTACCATCAGAGTTCCATTTCTAAAATGCAAATGTGAACATATCACTGCTCTACTTAAACTATCTAATAACCATGTATTGCTAAAAGGATGAAGTTCAATGTGTTTAGAAGGGTGTTAAAAGATCATTTGCCACCTGGCCTCTTCTTTACTCTTCAGTCTCTTCTCCTTTCATTGTCTCCATCTGTGTTAGTCAGACTTTTCATCACTGTGACAAATACCAAAGAGGAACAATTTAAAAAGATTA
The DNA here is from genome assembly GCF_047511655.1 of Castor canadensis. NCBI lineage: Eukaryota > Metazoa > Chordata > Mammalia > Rodentia > Castoridae > Castor > Castor canadensis. Next base: position 154,197,370 of record NC_133388.1, read on the forward strand.
TTTAGGGCTGTGATTACAGAGGTTTTAGGACATGGTTAGCCAGCTTCATTGCTTTGTACCTAAGGTTATGCAGAATATCATGGTAGGGAGTATAAGGTAGAACAAAGCTGGTCACCTCATGTGGCCAGTGTTCAGAGAGATACAGAAAAGGACCAGGGACAGATATACCATTCACAGGCATGTCCATGGTGACCCAGCTCCTCTAACTAGGCCTAAGACTCTGGCACCTCCTAATAATGCCATGAAATTATGATGCCATCAGTGGGTTAATCCATTAATGTACATGATCACATGATCCACTCACTTCCCAAAAGGCCGATGGGTCAGCAATGAAGCCTTAAACACATGAGCCTTCTGGGGACATTTCAGATTAGAACCATAATACTATCCACCTGGACTGTAGCCTCACTGAGCAATTTGTGGCTCCCCAAGTCCATTGTGTATATGCCTTTTACATGATATTCCTTTTTCCCATCCTTCAGGACAGAGTTTAGTTGTTACCTCCTTGTGACCACTGCTTCACCCACAGGGGATACACTGTTTCCCCTCTATCCTTTATCATAAAACTTAGAATACGTTATTGAAAGCATCAGGTTCTCTAGGCTGAGTGCTCTTCAAGAGAAGAGGCTGTCAAGATCATTCATCTTTGACCATCCATCATCTAGCAGTGCTCAATAAATTTCAAGTGACTGAATAAATATCTTGTTATTTTTCTTACATTGAAGATGAGTTGCTCAGTCATGGACTATATCTTATTTATCTATACTCTCAAATCAAAGCAGCCAGAGAGTGTAATGCTTGCTAAATGAGTATAGAATGAATAAATTAAAAATTGTCTACCTGAAATTGACTGATTGGCTAAATGTATGGAGTAATACCTGGCTATAAAATTGCCCAAGAGGATGCAAGATTTTAAATTATTTAAATGCATTTTGTTTTATAGTACAATTAATTGCATAGTTTACTTGCAAAAGATGTTAAAATTGTTTTTAAAATACTATTTTAACTTATTTAAAAAATTCTGTGCTTATTGACTGAAGTTTCTAGAATTTTTACTAAAAGAATGATGTGATTTAAACCACATTCATCTTAGAAGGTTAAGTGTGGCTCTCCTTTCCTTTGCCCATAATTATAAAATAAAACTTTTTGTAATAAATATATATTCTAACTAAAACTTATCAAGTGCTAAAGACACTATGCCAAGCACATTGTATATCATTTAATGATTATGATAACCCTAAGTGCTTTTAGTTCTTTTAGCCTACTTTTTCAGACAGGGAAACTGGAGCTGAGGAACATTACCTTGCCCAAGATCACAGAGCAAATCATAGGTAAGTCCTGGTTGAAAACAAATTTATCATTCACAAAACCACAGAATAGTAGTCATAACCCTATCTGCTGTCTCCCCCACTTACTACAATAAATTACGAATTAGATGCCCTAGATAGATAGAACATTTAATTAAATATTCTTGGTGTATATCTACTTCAACATCTGCTATGTTTACATACAATAAGACCATTTGTTTTCAAATAATGTTTATTGAGGGCATTTGGTCAAATTGGATATATCTCCCATTTATTGAGTGTGTGCCATATACCCATGTCTCTGTTAGGCACCTTACACTTACCACCTCATTAGATACTGAAAAGTGTTATTATTTTGGAGATAAGGAAACATATCCAGAAACGTCATCTAAATGAAAAGAGCCTTTTTATAATGTTTTATTAAAATTAAAAAAAACTTATTGACATAAATAATTGTACATATTTATGAAGTACAGTGTGCACATACATGTATAGCATATAATGATCAGTAATTAGCATTTCCATCTACTTAAATGTTGATCACCTCTTTGTGTTGGTAATCTTTGACTGCCTCTCTTCCCTCTGTCCTCCATTCCCCCTATTCTTTTGAACCTATAGAGACCAATATTCCACTCCCTATTTCTATGAAATCAACTTTTTTAGCTGCCAGAATGTTTTGTTTTACTATTTATTGGGCATGAAAACATAAATATAGAAAGATGCACAAACCTGTAAAGGTTCTGTGCAATTAATTATAACAAAACATTACTGAAACCAGGCCTCATGTTTTGCTAAAGTGAGTTCATTGACAGGAGCCCCTTTGTGTGGAAATGGGAGAACTAGTCTCAAATCTGCTTCCTTGAGAACAAGGCTTAGAGGTATGTGGGATAAAGAAGCAAGATGGCTTGAGGTATGGGGGAGGCAACTGGAGGCATGAAAAAATGAAGTAATTAGTCGTCTATGCAAGCATGACCAAATTTCAAGGTCCTTCATAGGATGCATATTCAGCAAATGACTGCAAGGGTGGGATTTTTGCCCTGTGACATTAAACAATCACCCATTGGACACTTACACAGGTCCAAGTGAAGGACCTGTGATTTCAGCCAGTTTCAGCTACCTCAAAGTTCCTGAAAAATAATTTATGCAACTTGTTTCCATTGTGACCCACATGTCAGGGATGACGTCTACAACAAAGCTAATGGGAATATATTACTTAGTTGTATGATGTATAAAATTAGAGATAAAAGCTAGAACATTAAAGCAAGTGAAACTAAAAGGTTTATGCAGGTTTTCTGTTGTTTTCAAAAAGAAGAACTGAGTTACTAAAAGCCAAATCAAGAAATAGAATTTTGCCTCTTTTTTCTGTTTCCTGGCCACCAGGATGTGTTTAAAAAAAAAAAAAAAAGGAAATAGAACTTTCCAACATCCCATAAGTCTCCTATGTACCTTCTCAGACATTACTCTTTTTCCCAGAAGTAATCATTTTCCAGAGTTCTAACATCAGAACTGTTCATAAAATTTATTTAAAAGGAATCTGTTAATCACTTTGAGTCTTGCTTCTTTCATTATTATATTTGTATTATATATGGTGATGACTCATCCCTTTTCATTGTTGTGTAAAATTCCACTGTGGTTGTACATATGCACTCAAGCAATATACATCTATGTACATAAATCTATACATGAATCATGAATTTCAATTTCAGTTTTTCATTAATATTTGTATTGGTTTCAGTTATGAATAACTTTTCTATGAGCCTTTCATGTATGTCTTTGCTGCCAACATACACATTTTTCTCCTGGGTGTATATTCAGGAAAAGAATTGCTGGGTTGTAGGCTAAGTGCATTCATTAAAACACAATGGTAAATGTATTTTCATGATGGTTGTACCAATATATACTCTGGCCAATAGTAAAAAGTGTTTCAATTATTTGACATCCTTATTGAGTTCAGATTTTCAGTAGTTATTTGTCCTTTTTACTTTTATTAGCTATTGTACTATATATAATGATATATCACAGTGTTTTAAATTTGCATTTCATTACTAACAAAGTTGTACAGGTCTTTATTTTTTAGCCATTTTGATATCTTTTTGAAGAGTTTTTAAATTTCTTGTTGTTTGGTTTTTATACCATTCCAATATTATTGATTTATAGAACTTTGTATTTTTTGTATACAGGGCTTGCAAATTTCTCAGAATTGTTTATAGCTAATGGCTGTTTTATATTTTATATAGTCTATTTTTTTTAAATTTTGTTTTCAATTTATTTTTACTAGTATACAAAAATACATCTGATTTTAAAATTGCTATTGTATTCAGCAAACTTGCTAAGAAGCTCACCTATTGTTCCCTGGATGTAGTCATAGACTTGTTGGATTTTTGACACATACAATTATAATATCTATTGTAGCAACAGTCTTATTCCTTCCTTTCTAGACAGTCTGCTGTTTGTTGCCTGGCATGTTTAACCAGTTTGAATTTCCTGGCCAATATTGTTTATTCCATTTACATTAATATCATTGCTACATTACTAATCTATTTTGATTTGTCCTTGCCCATTCTATGAATTCTTTCTTTTCTTGTCTATATTATTTTGGAATTATTTGTTGTTTTAAAAACTATTCTATTTCTACTTTGATTAGCTTTTTCTATTACTTTGCTGTATATCCTAGTGATTGCTATATGCGATCTAGAATTACCCAAATTGATACATTTTTTATTCTTCTAATTTTATTTTAGAAGACTTAAAACACCATTAACCTTTTGAGTATCTAAATTCTCTCTTTTTAAAAATTATTAACAAATACTATTCATTAGGTAATTGCATTAAAATCAGGAAGATTAGAGTTGCAGGCTTAAACTTTTTAAATGCTTGAGTTATCCCATATTTGTATTTTTTGAATAATTAGCTCTTGCTAATGAACTACTGGTAGTCAGGATCTGGAAAGCTACTTGTCTTCTAGTTGTCAGTAAGACTGTACAGAAGCAGTCTTGTAATTGTTAGTATTTAAACCTCATAAGATTTTATTAATATTATGTAATGAAGTTAGCAATAATGTAAAATTTCACATATCTTATATGTTGTTGGAGGTGGTATTTTTGTCTAATTTCTCTTGAATCTACAACTTTCCAGGGGAGAAACTTCTGCTGAAAAATACCCTTTAGTATTTACATTAGTTCAGGTCTGCTAGTGAATTTTCTCCACTTTGTTTATTTAATACTTAATAATGATTTATTGTATATTTCAAAATAATAACTAGAGGAAAGAATTTTGAATGTTCTCACCACAACAAAACGGCAAACATTTCTGGCCATGGCTATGCTAATTATAGTTATTTGACCATTATACAATGTACACATAGATCATATTATCACACTGTACTCCATAAGTATGCACAATCATGTGTCAGTTAAAATTAAAGAAAATAAAACTGATTAGTAACCTAAAAATAAAATAAAAGTAAAGATTTTTATGTTACCTTTATTTTTGAAGGATATTTTCACTGGGTATAGACTTCTAATAATTATTTCTTCTTTTTATCCTTCTCCTTATTCTTTCTGTTTTAAAGATATTCTTTTTTTCCTATTGGATTTTAACAGTATATTTAGATGTGATTTTTAAAAATCCTGATATGATTTTTGAAAATCCTTCTTGACGTTCATGGTGCTTCTTGAATACACGACCTCGTGTTTTTCTTCAATTTGGAAAAATCCTCAGCTATTTTCATTGATCATTTACATCCCATTTTCTCTTCTCTTTCTTTCTAGGATTCTAATTTCATGTCTGTTAGGTCTCCTCACACTACCCTCTATGTTTCCTCCCTTTCTTTTTATTTTATATTCTCTTTATTCTCCATTGTTCTGTTTGAATATTTTCTTCTAAAATATTGTTTGGGCTACAGATTGATTCTTCAATTGTGTCAAATATGTTGTCACTCACATTGAATTCTTAATTTCTACATAGTTAATTTTTAATAGCTTCAAAATCTCCAATGAACTCAAGAATATATATCGCCTTAAATATATCATACACAACTAATTTAAAGGCTTTATTTGTATTTTAAAATGTTTGTTTCTGTAGTCTGTTTTCCTCCCTATATTTTCTTATCTGATCATGTGCCCAATTATTTTGACTAAATGCTGAATATCACATATGAACCATTATACAGATAAGGATAGACCTATACTGATATTGTCTTCCCCTACAGATGACTCATGAGTTTTGGCAGGCAGCTATGCACCCCAACAATACAGTCTAATCTTACTCTATTTTCAAAGATTTAGTTGTGTCTGGGCTTCAATCTTTTTGGTATGTTTTTCTACTTCTAGTTTACCCTTATTTCTATCATCCTTACTTCTAGAGTTTTTTGAGATTTTGCCCAAAGCATTGGTGTTTTATCAGCACCGTCAGCAACTCCTCTATTCCAGTTTGTTTCCTTCTGTCTTTGCAAGATTCTGTGAGCTTACTTATAGTTGTCTTGGCTGTTTGGTCATCTAACTTAGAATAGACAGATACTGCTAGGGACAAAAGAGACTTTAAATCTAAATGCACCAGCATTTTCTCTCTGAATGTCTGTCTTCTTCAAAACCCTGACCCCGTAATCCCTTCATGCGCTACTGGATTTCCAATACTTTCAAGCAATTTTTAAAAAATATTTTCCCCTTTCTCTAGTTCTCTTCAGCAGAATGTTGTTGAGATTAAATAATTTGTTATTTTTGGGAGTGCCTGTCTAAAGCCCTTTTAAAGCTCTATTATTCTTGTCTTTTAAATAACATATCATAGCATAAATATCCAAATAAATATATCCCTGTCCAATGATTTTGGGAAGCTTGTCGCCTATTCTGTCATTTTACCATTTTTCACTGGTTTTAGAGCCTTTTAATAAGTTAGACTCCCCCTAATCAATTTTGTTTCTCTTAAAGCTATATATGTCATTTGACCCCTGATCACATACTTTGACTGCTATACATGGATTTACAACTTAGATCTAAAATATTTAGAAAAAAATCAAATCCATTTTATATATATAGACTGGCCCCCTTTGAGTATTTAATAAAGTATTTCACAATTTCTGAAGGCACTCCTTGAGGAAAAGTTTCAAACATGATTTGAAAGTGGCAATTTTACTGGGGTGTGTGTACAACCTCCCCACCTGTCAAATTTGGAAAGAATGCTAAATACAATATTTGGATTTGTCAGTATTCTTATAGTTAAAAGAAAATTAAACTCAACATCACAGTCATCCACTTTTTTTACTTTCAAAATTCCTTCTTCTTTCATCCTTGATAAATAGTATCAAAAACAACACCCACAGTGTATTCATTTGCCAACACATTTGTTTCTAAAAATATATCGATTGTCTTTGAAACACAGTGAATGCTTTTTACCCGTTGGCACTGTCAGTTTTGTTCCATGTTCAACACAGTGCCTTGGGGATGGATGACAGAGTTCTTCATCCATAAGGCCACAGATTGCAGCAGACATATGGGCCAGCACGGTTGAGCATCTCTCGTGTTTGGAGGAAGAAGCTTTCCTGCCATTACCAGTAAGGCCCTTGGTGTCCCCCCAGCATTAGCCTCATCCCAGTCTGGATCTCCTCTCTGATCTGCCTCAGATGGGTTGATTAACTTTGATTAAAGCTGAGTCTGGTCCCATTCTAAGTAACATGGAAAACCTTCACAGGCTTCTAGTTTCTTAATCCCTTTATTATAGCTTCCCGGAAAGGAGTCCACTTTGTTTCTGGATCACCAACAATTCCTCTTGGAACCAGCCTCGGTTTCAGGAGGGCAACCAGGCAAGGATAATCCTACATCACAGTATGCATTACTGACCCTCAGCCTGTGCCCCGGTGTGTGGTGAGGCCCGAGGCAGATGTTCCCGAGAGGAAGAGGTAGTGGCTGGGCAGCTGTGCACACAGAAAACTGTTGAAGTTTCTCTACGATTTCCTCCCCAGGCCCTTTTACATTCTAATCTCCCGTTTTCTCCATTCCTATAGCTTTCTGAAATTTTCAGAGTTAAATTTTAAAAATTGAACTTGCAAGTACTAAAGGATAACCAATTCTTCTATGCTCAAAGTAATTTTAAGACTATGTATGGCTGGAAAGAAAATGAGGATTTTCCCCCTTTCTAAGAGAAAGCTTAATTGGTGGAAGCTGGAACCACCCTGTCTCAAAGGGGGAAATGTCTGCTTCCTGTCTGGAACCAGATAGCCAGACTATCTAGGTAGAGGAAAGGTTTTCAAGTGCTTGGGTCCGTCTTCTACACTTGTACTTCCCAAGAAAATAAAGCACTTTAAAACTTTGACCGCCTATGAGCAGGCCGATGTTTCTGTGTGGTTGGAGCTGAAAAGGCGCTAAGTGAATTGTCTTTTTCAGCTTGAATTACCTGACTTCTCTGGCTACTATAAGCAGATTAGCTGAATTGTTGCCAAATCTAAACTTTAATTTTTTTTTTTGAGAACATAATTTTCAGCCTAAGTAGCATTAAAAACATATACAATGAAGACACTATTTTTTTTTTTTTTTTTTTGCCTATGATGATCCTGAGGGCCTGAGGCTACTCTCAGCATTAAAGGAAACATTCTTGCTACAGAAGTGGGAAGACACGGACATGAATGGAGATGCCTCTTCCTAGTACAAGTCAAAATTACCAGGGTGTATGTGATTTGTAAAGGGTGCAAAAGTTTGTAAAAACATCTGAAGATATCTGTGTTGAGTTTGGGAATTGCAGTAAAAAGCAGACCTTCATTGTTCCTGTCCTCAGCACCATCATTTTGGGAAAAGATGGTGTCAGGAGGGCAGCTGCTCTGGTTTAACTCCACCCTTCCCATTCAGGCTGCCTGTTTCCCTTACCATAAACTGCTGCTCTTCTTTTGTGGTGGCCATTTTCATGAATGCAAAGATCACAAGGGTTAAGGAGCATGCAATTGTCAGGTTAGGTTGACTGCTCCAACAAACCACCCCAGACCTCAGCAGCTTTATACAAGTTGATTCTTCATCTCATGTCACTGTTCAGTGGTGTCAGCAGGACAAGCCATTTGAGTTCCTCACATTTAAAGACTCTGAGACCATGGAAAAAGTCCCTACAGATCACAGTGTAAAGGGCGGAGCAGGTTTTATTGGTCAGGCATAAGAATGGCGTAAAACAACTCTATACATACAGTTCAGCTAGAATATTGTTCCTAAACACAGGGAGGGTGGGATGTGTTTCTTCCTGTGTGCCCCAGAAGGAAAAGGCAGACAGTTGGTGAACACCTTTCTAGACTCCTATAAGAAAAAAAATGAAATTGCAGAATTGTTCACAATGAATCCCCTTTGTGCAGTTAATATATACAAATAGAAAAAGAAAAAAAGTTGCTCTTACAGATGTAGAGAGTAGAATAGTGATTATAAGAGGCTGTGGAGGAGAAAGGAGAGATTAGAGAGAGGTTGGTTAACAGACACAAGACTCCACCCAGAAAGGAAGAATAAATTCTACTAATCTAGAACACAGTAGACTGATTATAGTTTACAGTAAGGTGCTATGTATTTAAAAATAATTTCAATTCTTTTTAAAAGGACTTGGGAAAGGTAACTAGGTTTTATTTATTTAAAAAAAAGACTTCAAGAATAGTGGGACACACATGCACAGGAAATCAATGCAAGTCAACTCCCTGTATAGCTATCCTTATCTCAACTAGCAAAAACCCTTGGTCCTTCCTATAATTGCTTATACTCTCTCTTCAACAAAATTAGAGATAAAGGCAAAATAGTTTCTGCCTGGTAGCGAGGGGGTGGGGGAGGAGAGGGAAGGGACGGGGTAGGTAAGGGAGGGGGTGGGAGGGGGGGAAAATGACCCAAGCATTGTATGCACATATGAATAAAAAAAAAGATAATGTCAAAACTGTAAAAAAACATATTTTCATTCATTGAAAAAAAAAAGACTAGTGGGACAAAAAGAATGTGACACAGAGTAGGTGCAGGGGCTGTTTGTTGGTTCCATAGGAGAAGAAATCATACCATCTCCATTTAGCCCTTGGCAGTCTAACGTTACCAGATGATTTTGTGAGCAATAGAATAAAGTAGTGTTTTTTGTAAGCAGAAAGTCTCATTATGCTTGAGGTGAGTCAGGAACGGAAGTGAAGGGAAAGTGTCTATTTTGGGCTCTGCACACAGCTGAGGAGTCCTAGATTCATGCCAGAGAGACACAGCTGCAGCAGGAGGCACGGCTGTCCATCCACCTGCACGCCCAGCCGGTGCTGTGCTGATTTCCTCGCTGCATTTCTGGTCCTCTTTGCTAAAAGTTATAAGAAGCAAAACCAAATATGACAGCATTTCCTACAGTGTTATGCAGCCCTTATATGATTTCAATAAATAAGATATTCCAGGCAAGAAAAGCACTCATCTATATAAAAGGAACTTCATCGAGTTTGCCAAATTTGACTCTGGTGCATTTAAGTGCATGTTACGAGTAGCAAAATATCTTGGTCTTGCCTCTAACCTTATTTACCCAGTGGTGGTGGTCCTTTGGTCATTAGTAACCACTTTCTATCTAAATGCTTTTGAAATATACAACAAGGACAGTTGCCAGGTACAGTAAACATCAGATTAAATTGATATCACTAAGCACTACTTTATGAGCCCATTTAAAATGGTAACCAGGCAACCAGATTGCTTTTGTCCAAATGGATTGCACAGTCATAATTTTTGCTCAGAATTAATTTCTAAATAAGTTTCTTGAAAACAAATGACACTTCCAAGTAAATATTTAAATGGACACACACTTGGAAAATGCTCAGAGAGAGTTTGCCATCCATCCTAAAAGGACTATGTTATTCTAGAAAAAAAAAAAAGCTTGCCAGATATTCCTCAGTTAAGCAATTTGAAATGAAACAAGAATTATGACTAATCGAATTTTATATACTTGGAGATTCTACAACTTAAATAAACTAAAGAATATAGGTAAATTAGAGAAGGATAGAAACCCCCTCAGGGGTCAGTTGGGAGAGGCAGAGATTCATGGTCCTCATGCAGATCCCCTAGGGCTGTCTATTTGCTCACCAATAATTAATCAGCACCTCATCTGTGTCTGGGGATATGGTGGCCATGGGGACATTAGAGGTGAATGAAACAGATGTAGATCCCAGAGCTTAGGATCCAGGCACTGACAAAGGATAACATCTTCCCACGGGAGAAGTTTGGCATTTCCTGGGAGTCTACAGCTTCTTGGGTGGTGACATCCAGAAGGACCTTTGAGAAAAAGTGACCCTAAAGCTGACTCCTGAGAGTCACAACTAAATAGGAGGAAGAACATATGTGAGGGCTGGGCTTGTGAACTAATTCCTATAGAATCTACAACTTGTGCAAAAAGACCTAAAAATCAGACAGGGTATGACAAGCTAGAGGAACTTACAGAAGTCAGAATGTAGAAAATAGTGGGCAAGGGCCAGAATGGCAGAGAGAGAGGTGAGCAATAGATGGATCCATGGAGAAATGTTGAATACTTAGGGCAGAAGCATAAAACATATGCAACAGCAACTACAGCAAAACAGATACATAGATACCCACATACACATAGATATACAGTATTTATATTATATACATACATTCATATATTTTTATACACATATGTAGATATATACTTTCCCCCTTTCAACAGTCGATTTGCCCAAAATAGACTGTTCTATTTTAATAAGAAATGCCCAGTAAAAATTTTGAACAGATATATAAAGCAAGTGCAGCCAAAAACTAGAATCAATTTCCTATTACAAACAAGAAAAATCTTTTATTAGAGATTAGATCGATGTTGGAAATTGTGGTTGTTCTGAAGAAACAACGGTACTTACTTAGTGTCTACTATGCTTCTATCACACGCTGGTTAGGCAACTGGGGATAACAAAAGAAATGTTTTTGCTGAATCAATCAATGAAAGATATAAATGTTTTTCTTAAGGCATGCTGTAGAGAGAAAGTCAGAAATCATGAAGCAACTGGGAATAGCTGAATGTTATTATAAGAAAGAAAAATCAGAATTTAGGGAAAAGAATTGTGTAGCAGATAGAATAATTAGGCTATAGGCAATGAAGGAGTTGGTGTTAGAAGTGGAGAGAATGTAAGAAACCAGAAACAGGGTATAGAAGAAACCCAAGAAAATGATCACATAAATGGAAACGGTGTGTGCAAAGAGGACCATAGGCTATCCAGATTCAGAAGGCTAAGCCACACACTGTGTGCCTAGCCTTGGTCCAGGAGACAAGGTAGAATTAAACATGGATTGCTAGGTTCCCACCTTCAGGGAGAAGAAAATTTACCATGGTGTATAAAGACACAAAATAATAAACACGGAACATGTACAAGAGGATTTTCAAGACAGAAGATACTTGAAAGCAGAGACTTAACATTACAAGTAAACTTTTAATACTTTGAGCTTGAAAAGATCCTTTGCCATTGTTTTGGCCAGAGAGTGAGTAAACAGTTTACTTACAACAACTGGCAGGTTTTGAGCACGGGGATGCTTAGGTTTGCATGCTTGATCAACCACATGTCTTACACATATGAGTGTACCCATGGTTGTGATGTTTTTTATTGATAGCTTTTGCTTGTTTGAGTTTTTGTAATACTCAGTGAATATTTTTACTCCATCCCACTTCAATTTATTTAGGAACTTTCTGTGCCAGAAGGATGGTATCTGTTCTTCACAGAGCTTGGACTACAACCTTAATTTCATGAGGTCAGATGTAGGTATACCCATGCAAATTTTTCTCTATGGCCCTAAGATGCTGATGGAAGAAGGCATTAATGATATCCCAGGCAGTGAGGATAATCGAGTCCATTACCAGATGTGCAGAGTTCTTAAGAGCATGGTGCTTTAGGCAAGTTTGTCTCACAGGGCACTGGGTTAATTAGTGTTTATTAAGTAGTTCAAAGATTAAAAAGAAAGGACCAAGAAGTAGCAGGACTGAGAGGTGGTAGTTTTTCTTTTTCTGGTTCCCACTCTGGCATCCAGGCTTTCAGACAAACTTCAGTACCCTGTGTGTTGGCTACATCTGGAATTTCTTAACTTTTTTGACCCCTTTCCTTCTGTTTCTAGATTTGAATTCAGGAAAAGAGATGCACTGGTTAGATTCACCTTAACCTCCTTAGAATAATAATAGTAATTGTTTAAAGTTCTTTCATATTGTCAAGTACTGAGCTAGGTACATTCACAGATATTATCTCCTCAGATGAGCATAAGAACACTACAAACCAAAGGTCAAAGTGCTAGTAACTTGTCCAAGGTTATACAGCAAGGAAGTGACAAGAATAATTCAGATTTAATTCTGATTGGCTCCAATGTCCAGACTTTTTCTCCTCTTTTCCTATTAATTGCCTCTAGAGATTGGACTAATAGTATGGAATTTGGTGCAGTTTACAAACTCTTTCATGTATGTCAATATCAATGTTAATAATTAACAGAGGAGAAAGCCTTTTGAAACTACTGTTGGGCAAGATTGCAGCATGGAGTTTAAGCAAATGCTCACTGAAGGTATCTTTATTAGAAACTTTGAGGGATTATAAAACCCCATAATACCCTCTGGGTGAGTCCTATCATATCCAGGTCATGCAAGATCTACATGTTGATGGCTTAGAGGTCTCTTTCTAATAAGTTAATAAATCAGCAGATAGAAAGACTGTGTTTCAGACGATTTTCTTTAACTCTGTACTCTCCTTTTAGGCTAGTGGGTTTTTATTGCACAGAGAATATTGAATTGCTTGAGTCTCACCTTATTCATTTTCTAACATCTATTCTCCTTTTAAAAATTTTTATAGGAATAAAAAGAATATGAAAGTGGAAGTACTTCATATATTATGGATTTATAGTTTAAAGTTACTGAGACAGAAAAATAAATGCCAATAATATTCAGGCTACTGATATATTGAATCTTTCTGTTACTCATAGTTCAAAGTCATTTCAATTGTTTTACTATACATGCAATAATGCTTGAAATAAAACATCTTCATAAAGGGCTGAGGCTTGGGGGTCTTATTTTTTAAATTTGACATGCTATGTCAGTATGCATATAATTTTTAGAAAAAGTAAATATTAACTTATACATGTCTGTTACTTGCTAGCATCAAAATTTTATCTGTGGTAATGGAAAATAACTTAGTAGAGTTTTCCTCTGACAAATACACAATGATGCATTGAAGTGGCAAATACACTGTTTTACATATATTGGTGATGAAAATTGTCCAGCCAGTGACTATACTTATTGCTCACAACAAAAATCAACCTATGACTCTCTCTGTTGAGCTGGACAGCATCAGTCTTTGTAGTAAGAAGTCTGCCAAATTTCCTCTCTCCTGATTCTCTACTCACAGTCATTTAATGAACCTCATAAAAGCTAATATCCCAATTTAGCAGTTCCTTCCCTTGTGTTTCGCTAAGAAAACAGAACTTGCAATAAAATAAATATGCAGAAGGACTCAGGGCAAAGGTATATTATATGTATATGATTTTAATAAAAACATGTTTACTTTGTGCAGGAAAAAACACCTAGTGATAGCCTAAAATGTAACACAAAAAAATGTGCAGAGCATCTGACTCAAATATTAAAATCAAGATGTTATCTCAGATCATCACCATTTCCCTCCATCAGTTATATTCCAGATAAGGTTTATGACTGAGGCAAAGACAGAGCTCATATCACAGGATGATGCTGATGTTCAAAAGGCTGTTAGGTCAGTGAGAGAGAAAGTGTTTGGAACCAGAGTAAGGTGGTGAAATTCACACAAATGAAATTGCTGTTGCTTTATAGTCCGTGGTACTCACTGCATCAATGAGTCGGGAGGATTTGGGGAGATGCCATTCCATTTTAACACATTTTAGAGTTCTGTTTTGGTCTGAAGTTTCCACGGAATAATAATGAAGTCTGAGAAGGATGCTGGGGACAGTCCAATGCTTCTAACTCCCTTACTCAAAGACTTTGATTGCTTGAGAATGGTATTGAAAAGCCTCAACAAAATTGGACATCTGATCAACTGCCACTTTCATCCTCTTGAAAGATTAAAATTTGGTGAGAACTCAAATCCAGAGAAATACTTCTGAGAATGAGATCTCTATTCCTGCAAAACATACATTCTCTTAGTTGACTTGAGTTTTGAATAGTAATTAATGTGTATGTGCCCATGTGTGTGTCCCAAAATAGTTGACACATGAAAAATACAGTTAAAAATCTATAAACTCATGGGATGATATTAATGAAAAGCAAATCAGATGACTCTACTTCATGCATAATTCTGTTTCAATGCACATATTTGTTTGACTGCTCATATTAGAGACAGCAACAAAATTAATTGCTTTCTTGTTTCAATATCACTGTATTCATTTTAATTCAGCAGCCTCCAAGAATGTCCTCTTCTATCTCTGACTTCCCACCACCACAATTATCACTGCCATCACCATACCTGCTCTCTGATATATTATCATTGTAATCAGTATCTTTATGACACTTAAGCCAATTGAAATTCTATAAATATTTATATAGTTAGTGAAGTATTTATTTACTTCACAATACTGAAAGACCACAATTGCAGGAACAGCATTTCTCTTATTTGTTGGTCTGAGTATAACATACTTATCTTAATTCTGGTACATTGTAGGTAGATAGTAAATATTTATTGAATAAATAAATGAGTTTATTGGGATATAAGTCAAGGGTTTAGAAGGAGAGAAAAGACATGTACACAAAGTACTATACTCCAGAGCAGAATGTAGTCAACATTACAGAGCAGATAGAAATACTAAGGGAGTATTATTTGTAGAGGGAGGTGATTAATTTTGGCCACTAATGAAGACAGAATGATCCTATAATATAAATACCCATTAGGTGAAGTAGAGATTTATAGATACTGTGTACCCACTAACTACTGAAGGCTAATGCAGACTCCCTGTTACTTTTTTTACATTCAACACAAAGAATGGAATGCCACCTTGAACTTTTACTTATATTGTAGAAGAGGA
The DNA here is from genome assembly GCF_047511655.1 of Castor canadensis. NCBI lineage: Eukaryota > Metazoa > Chordata > Mammalia > Rodentia > Castoridae > Castor > Castor canadensis. The sequence goes on from NC_133388.1 coordinate 154,212,659, forward strand.
AGGTATTGCATAAACAGCTATACGCAACAGACCATGTGTACTAATTAGAAGAATATGGCTTCTAATCATTGTAATTTTGCTCTCCACATCCCATTCATGTGTGAGCACTAATTAATGAATAATATTAAGCTCTTTGATGAGTGTTCATATTCACTTTGAGCATTTTAAATAAATAGAACATTTCTTATTTAACTGAAAGACATAATAGACATAATACTGAATGAAAATAAAGTTGCAGTAAACACACACACACTATCTTTCGTACACCACTGACAGACAGAGAATTGATATTCACTTCTATGGAAATTAACCTTAGTGAGTTCATGCTGTTTGCCCAAAAATTTCTATTTTGATGCCATATTTAAATTCCTAAATGTTTAAGGATATTTGCTGAAATTTTTATCATAATAGTAAAAAACTAAAACAGCTACAATTTTAAAAATAGATAATTGATCAAGTATGAATAAAATGAAGACATGAAATCCATGATTGTGGAAGGTATTTTTCACTTTTGAAATCAAATGAAATCTTGGGAAACTCTGATATGGAAATAATAGAGAAATCAAACTGTCCTCATTAAAACAGTCCAGCAAACTCAATGTCTTCTTGTATCTACTGCCTAGACAGAGTTTATAGTCCACAGAATATTTGTGAAGAACATTAATTAGTGTTGGAATTTTTCTCATGCAACATTAAAAGTCTTATATGAAAGATGGAAAGACAATACCATCTTTTAATGCACAGAACAATATTAATATTTCTTGTCTCTGTGCAATGAAATTATAGTATATTTGTTTCTACTCGTTTATGGTTTAAAGTTTTTTGCTAAAAAAATGGAAATACATTTCTATGTTTATGGAAAATTTATTTTAAATAAGAAATGTAACCTAATATTTTTATTTTCAAAGTTCAGCACTAATCAAAATGTTTTCCTTTTCCTTGATGATTAATTCCTTCTAGGGTTCTCATCCAGAAGCAGTGAGGAAGATATCAGGAGTGCTTCTCTGAGCCTCATCCTGGGCATTCTTTCCAGCCGAACTATGTTGTCCACAGAGTATATTCCAATACCAATTCAAATGACATGATAATGACTTTCCTAAATTTTATTTTTGGAAAATTATAAAAGTGCATGATGAAGGAAAATCATTCTCTAATACTATGAAGTATTAGATACTATGAAGTTCACAAGTGCCAAATGGAAGGTTTTCTCAATATAAATTGTGGGTTTTTTATGTGTTTTCTTTCAGAATAAATGAGCCTTCTTCAATGGGATCCACATTACAAAATCCTGCAACCAGGTATACTTTTTTGGCTTGTGTGGGAAGGGTTGGTCTAAGGGGGCTTTGCCATGATAGCTATTGCATCCCTGTTGTTCGTACTTAGTCCACAATAGAGTGAAAGCAGGGAAATGCCTCTTCACCCTCACCTGCAAGTTTTCTCTTTGGTAGACCCAGCTAGTACCAGTCACCTGTTGGGGACAAGATTTATAAGTATTAATGCAGTTCTGCCTGAACATATTCCCATTGGAGTCTGCCACTGTGGTCTGCTCTTATTTACATATGTCAATTTTCATTAAATAGACTCATGTTTATGCCAAAATGTTTTAAAGTATTTTTTATACTTTACAAGGCTATACAAGGAAAACCAACACTTGCCACAAGTATGTAAAATTATAATAAAAAGTATTGCCAAATTTTAGTTAGAGAGTATTATCTAATACACACTGCACAGAAAGTCTTTAGGCAATAGACCTTGTGTCTTTGCTAAAAGGAAGACTGGATAGTGTTATAAAGCAGTGGGAAAAAGCAGTTCCTACCTCAGGCTTTCTCGTAGGCTTACTACTAGATTGAGAAAGGATTAAAAGGGATAGAGTTTTGGGGTTTTTTTTTGATGATTTGATGGTATTTAATACTATGCCCATTACTTGTTAACACCAGATTATTTGTGCTTCAGCTGGTATCTCCTATGTTGAGAACTGATGCTCTAGAATGATGCTATGACCATATGTAGTTGCTGTCTTCTTACCCATCTCTCTTCTAGTATAAGGAGACTCTGACATCTCCCACGGTCTTTGCTTTAGCTTACCCACCCTGCTCCCAGCATATTTCACATGCTCAAGGAAAAGAATGGGGTTCAATGTCTTTATGGCTCTCTTATACATGTTTGTGTCTTCTATAAGCCTTTATATATTTAGTTTTGTTTGAGACAAACTCATATTCAAATTCCACCAGGTGCTTTACTTGCCAGTAAGCACAGCATATTTTTGAGGCACTAAATAAATAATAAATAATGCCAAGTCTTACTTTTCTACACTTACGTGCTGATAATTTGTGTCTGCATGGGTACCAGATGATGTCATTGCTGTAAGCTTTAAGACTTTCTTTATTACAGCCATGCTAGCATTATTTTTAGCACAGCAGGTGTCAAAAAGGTTTATTTTGAAAGAAAGAAAACATAAAAATGAATTATTTATGTGAGTTAAATCAAAATGTACTTGATATAAATGTTTAATCAGTTTTTCACCAACTTCTTTCCATATGCTCTGCCCTGCTCGATGGTGCAGTTCTAATGGAATTACTAAATATATCTTAATAGCTCAGCATACAGTGTTATGCAATGGTACTTACTCAAGAGGAATTTTTCAACTTGTATTAAGCAGGTCAAATGATGAAAAACCTGTAGGATGCTCATTGTTTTTACAGAAAATTATTATTCAATGGGCATAGAAAAATTCAGTAAGTTTGACACTTAAAATGTGCTACGTTGACCATATTTAAAGTTTCTCATTCCTTAGAAAAGATGAGATTAGAAAATAACTTTAATTTTGACTGTAATTGCAAATGTTTTTTTCGCCTGCTTTCATAAGTAATCAGCAGATTTGCTGTTACTCCTGGAATATGAATGTTTTGGAATTAAAATGAGAATTCCAAGAAAGACTACACCATGACTAAAGAGCAATTTTAATATTATGGAAGAAACTGAAAACCAAAGGCAAGACCAATATTTAAGGTCTTAGCCCACTTCTTGACTGGCCTTCAAATAGTTGCTTCTGTGTTTTCCTACTTCTCAGAGATTGATGATATCCAACTCTTTATTTTGTATCATTTGCCACTTTCTCAGTCAAAGCTATATCTGCAAAAAAAAAACCTTATTATGTTTATATACAGATATTTTACCCATCAAATCTTCCCATTTTTAAAGATAGAATCTAAGGGCAAATCACTCAAGTGAAGGGTCACAAGAGGATTCTTAAACTTCAGCTGAGCTATGTTAGTAATAATCAACATTATAATGTGAATGAATGTTTATTGTGGGCTTTTCATGGGCCAGGAATCTAATCAGTGTTCTCCATATGCTGTATGAAATTTTCTGCATATAACCCTGGGAGATAGATAGAAACTGTAACCCTGTCTTCAGAAGAAATTATGGGAACATCAAGAAATGAATCAATTTATCTTCATAAAGAGAACATTTTAGAAATAGTAGATGGAGCCTGAAATCCTGGATTGTGGCTGTGATCCTAGCTACTTGGGAGGTGGAGATCTGGAGGTTCATGGTTTGATGCCTGCCCAGGCAAACATTTCATGAGACCTCATCTCAATACACAAAAGCTGGGAGTGGTGGTATCTCAGTAAGAAACTAAATAGGAGGATCTTACTTAAGAATCTTGACCAGTTGGGTATAAACACATGACCATATTTGAAAAATAACTAAGTCAAAAAAGACTCAGTGTGGTTCAAATGACAGAGAACCTGCCTAGCAAATGCAAGGCCCTGAGTTCAAACCCCAGTACCACCAGAAGGAAGGAAAGAGAGAAAGAAATAGCAAATGAATTTAAGAGATTGAAGATTGTTTGTATTTTGGAGTCAACAATTAAATCTATGGCATAATTTTAGGCACATAAAACCAGTTATAACAGCAATGTTTGTCACTAAGAATAAACATACATGTATATTAAAGGAGAATCAAGCACAGCTGAAATTCTATCTGTACTTTACACAAAGCCCCAAACATCTATTTTTATAAAACTGCATTATTCCATGCATGCTACTCACCACACCTTAATAAACATGGACCTGTAGCAGAGACAATTCAGGAAAGGACAACTAAAATAACAAAAGGAATTGAAGCTTTCTTAAGGGGATAGACTGAAAAGATCTAGTTTTTCAATGTGAAAAGCTGATTCTTTTGATGCTGAAGCAAGAATACTTAATAGGTACTAAAATGGAGAATATGGATTTGTGGGCAAATAATTCCTTACCTGGAATGTTGGCAGCAGGTGAATCTCTTGAACTTTGAAAAAAATACATTTAGAAAAAAAGGGGAAATAATTATGGTACTAGTTTATCCAATAAGTAAATGTAGGCACACATTCCTAGAGAGCAGCAAAGGAAAACCAAATGAGTTTGATAGGGTGAAGCTGAGCACATTTTGAAGACACTATAAGACTATTTTCCTAATTTTCTGCAGTTAAAATAGGAAGCATCAATAGATTCCTAAAAACATCACCAAATCCAAGAAATATGGAACCTGACTCATGAAGACAGGTAATAGGTGGAAACAAACTGTCAAGGCTGGTCTTTGCTCTGTGATCTCATATTGATCATCTTCAGCAAGCACATGAGGATTCTCCTGGACTTCCCAGCACCATGAACATGGGACTCCAGGGATTTGTATTGATGGACAAGCGACATATGACCAGGGTGGATGTTGTTAACAGAATCAAAGGGAAAAGTTTTCAATTTTCTAAGATCTGAGAGTTTCCTGAGACTCTCTGGATACAGTTTTGAGTAGGAACACCTCTTCTAAGCTTCTTTCTCTGTTTCCTACCTTAATCCATTTTCTCTTCTTTCTCTACACTGGAAAATATAGTAATGATAGTAAGTATTAACTAATTATGGAAAAAACTGAGTGCTTATTGTGTGGTAGACACTGAGTCTTTTATACATTGCTTCACTTTATCCACTGCACATATAAAGAACAAGTTTGGTTTTTTACTGTTTAGCCTTCATCTCCATCTATTACTGGTGGCAGCACCATACGAAACCCAGTGCTTTCCATTCTCTATTAATACAACCTCTGTTCTTCACAAACTCCCATACAGGTTTCAGGTGTGGGAACAGGACCCAGACTTGGTTAAGTGATAATAATCTATTCTAGGCATGGTGACTGGTTCAGGGACAGTCAAATGATTCAAGTCAATCTTATGAAAATTTGTCAGAAGACCTTGTGTGAAAAAACTGAGAAAAGAAGAACCTCTCTTTCTTTTAGGGTCACTATGAGCAGTGATGGGATGAGCCCAGAAAGCTCAGGAGCCACCCAGGTCTACCATGAAAGAGGCTAGAAGTGAGAAAAGCAGAACCAAGGTAAGGATAGAAAACGTAAGTAGGAGAGCAAAAGGAAGACAGTGTGTGTGTGTGTGTGTGTGTGTGTGTGTGTGTGTGTGTAGACAGAGAGAGAGAGAGAGAGAGACAGAGACAGAGACAGAGAGAAAGGCTAAGTCCCAATTTCAGCCCTTTTATAGGCAGAGTTGAAAGTTTCTGGGATGTGAGCTACTGCATTTTTATTTCTCTTTTCTCAATCACTTTTGAGATGAACATTCATTAACTTGCACAATGCTGACTACTAAACTGAAAAAAAAATTGGGAAGAATATATTATTAACATTTTACAGATTAAAAAACTAAGCTTTAAAAGATTCCTTCTAGGACTCTCCATTCTACCGTACATAGGTTGTCTTTGGAAGTCATATTCCAACTTTTCTTAGACTTTAATTTTTGTAACTGAATATGCTTATTCATTCTTAATCAGCACTATAACTTTTCTAATTATTTTCAATAAATTTTTTAGATTATATGAGCAACCAGCTGAAATTAAGTTCTCAAAAATATCTGTAGAATGTTTTTGTGTTCATTGTCCTGAGTCACCTAAAGCAAATTCCACCTGAAAAATGGTTTTCAGCCACAATTTCTTCATCTCATAGTTTGTAGAACATTTGTAAATGAGATGTGAATATTTATAGACATTTGTGACATTACTACTGCATTTAGAAGCTTTTATACAAAATTATAGATTCATGTAAAGGTTATAAATTAGAAGCTTTACAGAAAATGTCTAAATATTTATGAATTTAACTACATTTAGGAATAAATTTGCAAATTTTACATTTGCTATTTTTTCACATTTATGAGCAAATATGAGTTTTCTAATAATCTATCAAAATGAGTCGACACTCAGAAAAGCACAAACCCCAGATGGAAATGTTGTCTTCATTTGCTCTGAGCATCTCCCTCCCCCTCTGTCTCTGTCTCTTGCTCTCTCTTTCCTCTCCTTCTCTCTTCCCCACTCCTTTCTCCACCAGAAATAATATATGCAAAATTTGCTAAAGAGATTTCAGTGCTTCCAACAATCCTTGGTATTTATGAGTTGTCAATCATACTATCTCTATATTTTTAACTCTCTAATCAGTCATTCATCAACCATGAGCATCTAAGAAAAAGAAAATTACACTCTGAAGCTCTTAAAATATCATGACCTGACTATTTAATTTATTTAATGGTCCAAGTGAACATATCTGGCATAAATTCAAGAAAAGCCACCCATTCTATATGGACATGCTTCTGGGGAAATGTACCTAAATAGAAATCTTACGTTTTCCTGCTCCTCAGCACTCCAGCTTTGGGAGCTGATAGGAAGAGGAGGCCATCTCTCCTTTGCATGCTTGGGTTAGATAGTCCCTCTATCAGCTCACTGCACTGCAGTATATAGAGTCACAATGGAGGTGATCAGCAAGCACCCAGGCCACCCATCATCACATAACTGACTCACAACCAGAAGTCTTTTTCTGTGTACCACCAAGGCTGCTTGACCTGGTCATCCCAATAACCAGACCATACTGAACACGCAAATGACAACCATCCTACTTTTGGCCACCTACCTTCAAACCCACTCACTCTCAAACATTTCTTTGACATCACTGAGACTTTCAGTTCCTAATAGCTACTATTTCATCACTGTCCTCATTCTGCCATATTATCATTTTCCTCCTTACTTGATTAAGGGGCCATGGTCCATCTTTATAATCATCTCTGAAAATGCTGAAAATTCCCCCTTTATAATAATCTTTGTGAAAACACTGAAAATCTCCTTTTTTATTAGACCAAATTCCAAGTACTTGGGTCAGACCCACACCTAACAAAGTTGCTGAACATTCCTGAAGACCAACACACCATACATTGACCTCAACTTCTGAAACAAAAATTTCCAATTGGCAGTGCTGACTCACACCCTCAGCTTCCTTTCCACAGTTGTCACACTGGACCAGTAACTCAGGCAAAGTCACACTGTACATGGAAATGCTCTAAGACTGGTTCAGGGATACACATGAAATCCAATTATGGTAGATTAGCGATTTCATGTGGCTTGTTATCCCTTTTAGAGACCATCTAAATCTCCCCTGACATCTTCTCCCTCTTCCTTTTGATGAGATGAATCACAAGTAGAAAGCCTAGAACTGCTTCAGCTCCTTTCCCATCAACAAGAGAGCAAGGCTCTTGCCTACATGATACTAACACTGTGGGAGACAGAGCAGACAAAATGACCAAACAAAACTCAGATCCTTTATGATATGTTTGAGCTGTACTTAGTGCCAAAGTTCAACCAATCTCCATACCTTACAGTTATATTAGGCAATGAATACTTTTTATTGTTTAAGTTGGCATAAATTGAGTTTTCTCTCATATGCTATAAATAAAAACCCCAAAATGGATAGACTTTCTTCTATGATTCTTTCTTGTGCTTCCAAAACCCTTGGCTAAGCAGTCTCTTCTTTCATCAACTCTTTAAGGGTTGTTGAATAAAGAAATGATTGTTGAATCCTGTGAAATAAACTCCTTCATAGTTCACTGTCAAATTCTAGGGAGCAGCAGTGAAGCTACCCTGGAGAGACCTGTGAAAGTAGAATATGGAAAATGACCATAGATAGTGATTTTCACAGTACTTGAGATACATATTTCAAAGTAGCTCTCGGATTCAAAATTGGTCTCTTCTTACTTGTAATCAAAGTAGTATATAGGACTCTAATTCTTAAATATTAGCAGGCATCCAAAGCTGCTACCAGCATGGAACCTGCATGCATCAGAAGAAATCTACACCTATTTTATTTATTGCATTAGTATAAATAACAAATCTGTGCAGCAGACTCTAAGAAAATAGTGAAAATTTTACATAATAGTAATAGTAGCTTCCATTCACTTAGGAGTTATTGTTTGGTGGGCATTATGCATTTTAGCTAAGGTTATTCTAATTCTCACAACAGTTCTATAATAAACATTTTAACCTCTACTCTATAGATAGTGAAAACTGGTGTGGAACCAAGACCATAAGGATATATATAGTGGTTTGAATGGTGGTGCCAGGAAAATATGTCTGTTTCCTAACCCCCAGAACTTGTGAACATGGCCTTATTGGGGAAAAGGACTTCTGTAAGTATAATTAAGTTAAACAACTAATGACAGGAATATCCTGGACTTAAGGCAAGATGCAATTGAATGATAGGTATCCTTATGAGATAAAGGCAGAGGGGGTGTTGAGACATAGAGAGACTGAGGTAAAGGTGGAGGTGGAGATTGAAGTAACTCAGCTAATAAGCGAGGATTATTGTCAGTTACCAAAAGCTAAGAGTGAGACAAGGAACAATTCAATCTCACAGATGCCAGAAGACATCAAAACTGCCAACATCTTGGTTTTAGATTGCTGACTTCCAGAACTGAGAGTGAATAAATTTTTCTTGTTTTGAGCCACATGGTTTATGGTAATTTATTAGAATAGCCCTGGGATACTAATAAAAGCAGAAATTCAAATGCAGGTTTGCCTGGCTCTTAAGAGTTTGTGCCTTTATCAAAATACCACATTGAATAAAAACTACTTGAAAAGTAGACTTTAGATGAATATAGATGAGAGAATTTAAGATTTGCTGAAATTACCATAGAAGCACTAGCATCAAGATAACTATTCTGATGTATGCTGAGTCCAGGGATAAGGCCAGAAGAGCCATCAGTGCAAGACAAGGGCAGTACCAAAGATAATGGCCAGGGGTTTTCTAAAAATTTGTTAGCCAAGTGATATTGAACTATAGACTATAGACTTCACCTATATTACTCTTATGATCTGTGTGTATTGTTCATAAGTAAAGAGATATAAAATAAGCATAGGCATGATTAAGTGGTTAATATTATATTTTGGGTTTAGGTGTTAATTGTTTTTGTTGCCTTTTTTCAACAGTGTAAACACTTATTCTTAGGAAAGGGATTTATCAAAAGGTATTGAGTGACTCCTCTGCCAGATACTTCATACGTTATCTCAATCTCTAAAACTAGCAAGAACTCTTCTCTATCTCAAAAATGTGAATACAGGGCAGGACCATCTATAGACTATGTAGCACCTTTGTGAAAATTACACACACAAGTGCCAGGACAAATGGCTTGACAAGAGTAGCAAAGGGTTTAGCTCAGCTCTGCTTGGTCCCTTGGCTATGTCCACAAGCTCATGTGCAGAGTGGGAGCTACACAGCTGTCCAAGGTGAACTCAGAGCTGAAGCCCAGGGAAGCTGTGTAATGGTGCTCAAATGCAAACCTCAGTAAATGTGCATTCTATGTTTGGGACTCACTTTTCTCTGGCTTTAAATTTCATATTTTCATATCACAGTTAGATATTCAAGGAGCTTCAGAGTTTGCTACAAAAATGTACTTAAATTGTTAAGAGAAGTGACAACTACTGTTGAGCAGGCCAAGCACATAACTTTTCAGAAATGGTACCAGAGGACTGTTTCACCTTCCTCAGGTGGAAAGGACCAGCTATGTAATTTGCAAGGGTTTGTACAAAATGAAAATGTAGCATCCGTAGTAAAAAAAAAAAAAAAATCAGTAAAAGTTTCAATATTGCACTTGGCACCTGTGGCTCACACCCAAGGCTCCATATAAATGGAAAAAAACTGAGCATGTGGCATATATCTATCATCCCAGCTATAGTGGGAAGCCTAAAATAGGAGGATCATGGACCAGGCCAACCTGGACATAAAGCAAAGCCCTATCTCCAAAATAACCAGAGCAGGAATGTCGAAGGTATGGCTCAAGTGAGAGAGCTCCTGCCTAGTAAGTGCAAAGCCCTGAATTCAAACCCCAGAAGCACCAGAAGAAAAAAAAAAAAAAAAGAATTTCAATATGACAACAACAGAGCATTAAATTAAGCCAGGAATTCCTCCTAAGTGTGGGTCCTTGGGAGACTGCTTAATGGTGTGTCTAGAAGCCAGTCCTAAAGGTAGCCACATGAAGCAGAGCAACTGGCTTGTGGAGTAACAATAAAAGGGTCATTGGGAGAAAAAAATCTATATTGCTTCTCAAGCTCACTTAGCTTCCAGTAGTACCACTAATAAGTTGCGACCATTACAATTTCTTAATCAGGAAAGATTTTTAATGTCCTGTTCAGAGTTCTTACAAAATAGGCTACTGCATTTCACGAGGTGGGCATTCAAATGCATCAAGAAAAGTATTGCAGTGGTCTCTTAGTAAAATAGGTAAAAAGAAACCCCACTGGACCTATGTAAATAGCTGAGTCAAGCTAATGTCAATGAAAAAATGCTTCAGATTTGCTGGACAGTGGAATGGAAAAAAAGGACATTAAATTCCACCACTCCAAGAGAGGCCAGAACTTCTTTTTAAATTTACCCTTTGAAGTCTCAGAAATGCTGCATTTTGGTTTCTGTAAGATGCTAACTATATTTGAATTGTTGCTTGAATCAGTTTCCCAGTGTGTGTACAACTATTTTGAAAAATGTAAGAGGTAATTGCATGAAAATAGTTTTATGGTCAAATAGTTAGAGAAGCTTTGTGCTAAACAGAATGTTTTACTACAGGATGTTCCTGCGTCCTTCATGTGATCTTGTGCTGGGAGTGGCATATGATATGTGACTTTTGTACAGAGCATCTTGGGAGAGAGACGGTGTTCCATGAAATACACTTTATGAAGCACTTCTTTATGTGAAATTGCATGGTAGGCAGTGTGCCAGAGGGCATTTTCAAGCTTCATAAGTCCAGGCACACTTGTTTAAGAGCTTACTTACCTGGGAACTTCTGATTTGCCTATTCTCTGCTCATTATTTCCCCTCCCCATATCCCAAGTGGAGGTTGGTACACCTGTTCTCACAGTGTCCTGGCATTTGGTACTCAGTTTTCACCTGAGGAGCAGATTATGACTGTGAAGATGGAACACATTCTCAGCTAATCTTAGCTGTGGGGTTAATCCTGTTGTGGAGACCTTTTTGTAGTTTACATTGATGTGCACTGCTCAAAGATCCATCTAACACTCAAAATGAGACTCCCTGAGTCTATGCCCAGGAAGCCGCCAGCACCATTGGCACTGGCAATGTGCCTGGCTGCTCTTGTGTGGCCCAAGGCGAGTTGCTGTGTTCACTAAGACAAGTGACTGCTGTGTTCTTCCTAATTTTAAATATGCCCACAGAGCAGACAGGGACTCACAGTTTGACAGATAACTATTTCACGTAAGTCAAGAGCAACTGAGTTTTCCATTCTACTACACTGGAAAACCCTACTAGGCTGTAAGAACAGCTGCCAACACACAAGCACCAAACCATTCCATGTAATCTGAGGTTCTGAGGCCCAGCCTCTGTGGATAGGAAGGTTGTATGCCCATTTTAGACTTCTAAGTCCCAGGAAGCAAGGTACATAAATGCAAGTGTCATCTGAGATTGGACAAATAACATTTTTATCCACTTTTAGTCCTATAAATTAATTGAACAAAGGGGTTTCATTGTGATATTTCTTTATATGAATATAATGTACTTTGGTCAAATTCACCCCATTATTTTTTCTTATCAGTCCTCTGACCTCTCCCTACTTTCTTAACAGCTTTCAGTGCATTTCATTATACCAGTACATACATAATGTACTTTAATTATATTCATCCTCCTATCATCCTCTCTTTGCCCCCCTCCTGGTCCACTGGTCTCCCCCACAAACTGTCCCTCTTTTACAATTATGTCATACTATTTTTTAGGTGCAGATTCTGCATATGAGAGTGGACAAATAACTTTTGGCACTGTGTGTGGATTCACACAAAGGAATATTGAAGTCACGGGTGTGTATTTACTAATCTTGGCTATGAGAAAGAATATTCAAATTCAACACATGAGTTTCAAACTAACTCTTCTCTCTTGACCTCAAATTATCAAAAATTTCTCAAAAAATTATCAAAAATCATTTTATTGAATTATCTTCAACTATCAGTCCTTTCAAAAAAAAAAGCATCAAAACCGCAGATTTTATTCAAGAAATTTTTTCTTATTGAGTGAACCCCTAAAATTTCTGCTTGAACAGTAGATATTGGCTACTATAAACTTTCACAAGTTGCCAATGAAATGCCTGGGGTTGAAAGATCTGCTTTTTCTTTTTTTACTAAAAGCAGCATCCTATTATTCATTTAACACATGTGTTGAGCTTCTGCTTAATGCCGACAATTCTAGCATAACGGACAAGAGTCCCAAGCTGGTTCAGCTAATGCAGATCTCTGAAGTTACGTGCTGTGAGGATGACTGTTGAGGGGTTATGACCATGGCAGCTGCAAGCCCCTGAATGTCCCTGATTCTGCTTTCCTTATTTGCTTCTTCCTCATACCCTCAATATAACATGGTGTACATCTCTACTTACTTACCTGCAATTCCTCAGCAAATTATAATCCAGGCAGTGCACGTCAACAGTTCTTTATACTCTTCCTGTTATGGATGGAATTCTCTTAGGACCTTTGGTAGTTTGGCTTGGTCCAGTCTGGCTTATTATTGCCAGTCAGTCCTTGGTTTTTTTGTTGTTGTTATTAACTTCAAGTTTTTGACCCACCCTTTCTAAGTCACTCTTCTCATGTCTTCATGCCATTTCACTATGAAACAGCATAAAGCTTCTTTTTGCTTTCCTCGTTAGTTCACAATGGTTAGATGCATTCCCAGTATGATTAAGTGTGGCCCTAATGTGCAGGAATAAGGTCCTACACTCTTGACTAAGTCTGAAGATGGAAGTCAGCCTATCATATTTCCCAAATCCCTTAGAGAGACAAACATGAAGCACATGGGAACAGCAGGGAGGCAGCCTAGTATGGCAAAAATAGATCTGAAGAAATCAGGAAATTGGAGTTCCCATTCCTGTTTGCTACTACAGAGCTGTAGGACCCAGGAGAGAGATCTGTGAAATTTTCATCATCTGTAAGAATAAGGCTGTAGGAGATGGAATTCTTAAATTTTAAAATCCTAGGCTTTAAATCAGGTTACGACCAGTATTAGTGAAACAGCATGAAGACATGGCCTCTTTAGGTGGCATAAGGAGCTGGATTTTTTTTTTGTTGTTGTTGTTTTGTTTTGTTTTGTTTTGAGACAGGGTCTTACTAAATAGCCCAGATTGGATTAAAACTCACTATGTAACCCAGGCTGGCTTGGAACTCACTATCCTCTTGTTTCTCTGCCTTCCAAGTACTGGGACTACAGGTGTGTACCACCACTTCCAGCAAAGAAATGGATAATTAGACAAAAAAAAAAAAACCTAAATAAAAAGTACATCCCTTTCTAGATGGACTTTGCATGGGAAGCTGTAATTTCTAGTGACCTCAAGTCCATTTTTCCCTCTCTGCACCTTCACATAAACAGAAGTCCAAAGTAAGTTAAGCCCAGCTGTTCTGCACTGATGAAATGAAGGTGCTGTAGAGTTGGACCAGTTTGGTTTGTGTTGCTGGCTTATAGGCCTGTGCCTGGTACATAGTAGCCTTTCAATAGAGATGTGCTTAAATAGCACTGAATCAGTAAGTAATGACTTTGCTCTTTTGCATTTGTAAACCACTTAGTGTCTCTGTGCCTTGGTTTCCTGATTATAAAGTGCTTATGGTACAGACTCACTTTAAGGATGCAGTGAGATAATTCTACCAGGCTCTGCACACAGCAAGTACATAAGGTTAGTTGTTGCAAAGTGAATTGTCTTAAGGATTCTCTGGGTTGTTTCCCTTCAACATTTTTAGTCCATCCGGCAATATTTTCTAGCATGGTAATGAACTCCTTTCTAAAAGTGAAAATCTCCAGCCCTGATGAGAGAAGCTGTCAAATCCTGAAAAGCATATTAGCAAAACGGCTGGCCATTTCCTTGCTTCACCTCTGGGTCTTCGCCCTTTGTTTCTCCTTCCACTGTATAATATTTAGATCAAAGCATTCTTGCCCTGTTTATCCTCTAAAGCACATGATATCAGTAGGTTAATAGTTCAAGGTCACCAGCCCACATCTCTCTGCACCTTGTGGCAGCCATGCTTGATAGCAGCCAAGACCCCAGCTGGTGTGGGGGAAGTTGCAGTGAGCTTACTGTTTGTGCACCCAGCAGATGTAAAAAGCTTGGTGCAGTGATCTGGGTGCACCTGTTGGTTTGTCACCATCTGTTAGCCAAAGTGTTAAAGAGCCACACCCTCAGATGGCCAGCTGAGGAGAACTTAATCTCTTCCCTCCTAGGCCTCCAAATACAGGCTGCTGATCACATCTTACAAAAGAAGAGAGCCAAACACAAAAGAGAAACTGACTGAGTCCCTGCCTACAGAGAAACCTAATCTGTCATGGCTGGATTTTGTTTTTATGCTAACAAGAAAGGGCTTTAAAAGTAAACCTAGATAGCCATTACCTGATAAGAAATCCTGTTACAAACTGCCAGTTTTTAAAAGGAAGATATTAGTTTAACATGGATACTAACATTTAAGGGAATTAAGTGGTAATAGTATTTTGGATGCCAACTTACTGAGGTGGAAGTACCATAAGCAGCCAATGTCTGCCTCCTCTGGGGAAGACAGAAATGGCATATCAGGGGCAAAATTGCAACTTCTAATAACCTCAAGTATGTTTTTTCGTTCTCTACACCTTTGAGTAGATAGAAGATAAACAGTATGAACACCTACACAGGGGCCTTGGATTCCCAAAGATTAGAGAAACATTCCTCTAAGGAAAAATAAATTCATATGACCATTATCAAATCATGAGGAAAACTTTACCCACTCATTCTTCTCTTCTTCCTCTTTGATATTTGCTACACAGAAGGAAGTGATTTCAGAGCTAGCTGCTCCTCTGTTCAACTGGACATCAGATACTCATTTTTCAAAGTAATCTAATCGGGCAACAATCCTTTTATTAATGATCAGGACAAATCTTATCAAAATTAAATATTAAGCTACAATATGCATCAAAAACATTCTCAAATATATATAACTACAAGTTATATATATTATATATGTTAGTATGTTAACATATATATATATGTTAAATATATATATGTTAAACATATATATATATGTTAAAATGTTAGTATGCGTTTCTTGTCTTTATTGAGAATACATGGAAGCAAGAAATGGATTTCCCTCCAAAGTTGTAAAGTAAGGCTGATTTACTTTATAATTTAAGATTTTAAAAATAATTATCCAGTTAACAATGACTATCTAGCTAATGAGTTTGATTTTTTAGAAAACCTAAAAACACATTGGCCAAATCTTTTATATGGCCTCTCTACCTCCTTCCTTTCTTTTCAAACTATCATTCAACCTAATCCTTAAGGAATATTGAATAGAATTAACACCTTTATATCAATCCCATTAGTGTGCTGTTAAATTAATGGGTTCATTTCTGCCCTCAAGCAAGATGTGGATTATAATCTTGAGACGAACTACCTTCAGGCAGTAGGCAATCACTTTAAAAACCTGAAAGCAGGCAACATATGGCACACTATACAATATAAAAGTGTTTGAGAGGTACAAGTTTCCACCCTCCTATGATACATGCCCAGTTTTAAATAAAACATAGCGTCATCTGGTTCACGCTTAAACACTGAAATTGAAATTATTGGCCATACTGTCATTTTCAAAACAATAGCTAACGGTTTGCACATGTGCTGTTTACAGAGCCACAGCCTATAAACACAGTCACCAACCACAACTTTGCAAAGGTAAATGACAGCTTGAAAAATTTCAAGTCCCCAGAACTCCTGGGATTTCCTCATTTCCCCCCTTTCATTCATTCTTTCTTCTCACCCCCCCTCCCAGAGTTCCCACTCCCAACTCTAATCATAGACACAACAGATCCTCCTCTGCCTGCACATGCGTAACTTCTAACATGTCACCCCCTTCCCCCCACGACACATTTTCCTGCTGTTGAGACCAGCTGGGATGTATTAGTCATGCTGAAGCACGTCATGTAACACAGCAAAATATCAGGCAGCCCAGTGTCATGGGAAAAGTGAATCTACTTCATTATCTACCTAGGGAAAGGAAACAGAACTATCAACTAAATGGGCCTGGTCTTCCTTTCTGTATTGTTAATACTCTGTTAATATCATTAATGATATTCCAAGGCTGCGGTATAAGGGAACATGGTCTATTAGGTAAGCATCACTGGTAATGTTCTGACACGCAGTGCTCTGGAGTCTTTTCCTAATCTTTTTCTTTATGCATAATTTCTGTGAGTATCAGCATTTTGATTTAGCATAAGGAGGTTACTAGTATCAAAGTGGAAGTAGGCATGTCCCAAAGACAGACATTTTATATCCCCAAACATAACAGTATATAGTAAAATGTTGCTTTGGAAATTTGCAGGGAAAAATTATAATTTGCTGCTTCTCCTTAATGTAATTTAAATGACATGCAGAGCCTATTGAAAATAACTTTTCTAATTCAGGGACCTGAAAGTCTGTATTTTTAACAAGCCTTTAGGCAATATGAATTTTGGTTCTCAAACCACACTTTAATTATCCGGGATGTATAGAAAGGTCAGCATTTAGGAAAGCTCAAGGAACACTATGTTTTAGAACTACTGAGTACTGACATTAATCAAAAGTTGATCTAAATGAGATGAAAAATGGTTCGGGTTGCCCCACCCAAACTGTGGTGAGGCTTGGTGTTTAGGATCATAGTGTTGAGAGTTGGTGGGTCCTATCAGAAATGTTCAGGGCAATGAGATATTCACCTTCATAAAAGACTTAGTGTAGTTGCCTCACAACTACACTAGTTGTTTACCCAAGAGCAGGTTGTCATACAGCAGGCTTGGCTTTCTTAGTGTCTATCTTGCTTCTTCTCTTGCACAACTGCTCTTCCCACACATGCCCACTTCCCCTTGTTACTTCTCTGTTAGGATGGGATACAGCATGAGGCCCTCACCAGAGGTCAAGCAGATGCTGGTGCCAAATCATTGGACCTCCCAAACTGTGAACAATTAAACCTCTTTTCTTTACAAAGCACCTCAGAGATTTTGTTACATTAATACAAAACAGACCACAGCAGAAAACATTAGCAACACCTGGATAAGGGTAAAGCAAAGGAGCCATCAGAGGATTTTCTGGGACTTGTTAGTGAGCATAAAGAGTAATACCTGTAAGAGATGTGGCATACACTTAGGTTGTCTTTTTTTTTTTTTTTTTTGGGTGGTATTGGAATTTGAACTCAGGGCTTTGCACTTGTTAGGCAGGCACTTAACCACTTAAGCCATGTCTCTAGTTCTTTATATTCTGGTTATTTTAGAGATAGGATATCAGTGTTTTTGGTCAGGTAGGCCTAGAGTGCTGTGATCCTCCTATTTTATGCTTTCTGAGGTAGTAGTTGGTTGAGATGGGGTCTTGCAAAGTATTTGTTCAGGCTGGCCTCAAACCACAATCTTCCCAATCATGCAGTCTTCCAAGTAGCTGAGATTACAGGTGTAAACCATCAATGTTCAGCTTAGGTTAAGTTTTAATTATTTTTTATCATTAATAAAGACCTAAACATGTCTAGAAACCCTCAAAATTCTCTTGAGGAGGTCACATGTTGATATCAGATGTTTTTAACAAAAAGCAGATGTACAAAGTATGTTTTCATAAATGAATAAGTTATACCAAAAGAAGATGTAAAATTAGAATTGGAACTTGATTCTGGCGTGGTAATAGCATCCCTAATAAAAGGGTAGTAAAATCCTTGGGGATTAAACAGGGACATGGTTTCCCAATAAAAGCTATGGTGATATAAAATATTAGGTTCTCACTGTTCCCTGAACTCATTTACATCTGCTATTTCCTTTGTCATTTTTCTCATGTCACTATAAAAGTTTGAAACTATTTTATACTTACACAACTGTTTTGCTTTTATAACAACTTTTTTAAGAGAGAAAACTATTTCAATTTTTTTTCTTCTCGTGGAACTCAGGGCCTCTCCCATTTGCTAGGCAGGTGCTCTACCACTAGAACGCCCCAGTCCTTTTTTGTTTTACTAATTTTTCACTTTATGCCTAGGTCAGCCTGGCATGACAGGTGCATGCCACTAGGCCCAGCTATTGGTTGAGATGGGATCTCAGTAACTTTTTGCCTGGGCTGGCCTTGAACTGAGAGCCTCACAATCTCCACGTCCCGAATAAGTATTTTACAGATCTTAAAATGTCAGTAGCAGATCTTAAAATGTCAGTAGGTGCTGCCTTCATGACATTAAGAAACACAAGGACTTTTGACTTCCTATGCTGGAATTAAACATAAATTTTGGGAAATGAAAAATAATGAGTCAAACTTCTTTCTTTTATTTTTTAAGTGACATGATAGTTTCCCGAGGCTGCAGGAGAAAATTACCACATACTCAATGGTTTACAACAGAAACATGGTTTCTTATAGCCCTAGAAGCTAAAGGTCTCAGATCAAGGGCTCAGCCAGGCTATGTTTCTCTCAGAGCTCCAGGGAAGAATTACTCTAAGCCTCTCTGTAGCTTCTGTGGTTTACAGCAATCCTGGGTATTTTGTTTGTGGACTATCACCCAGTCTCCAGCTCTGTCACCTGGTGTTCTTCCTGTGCGCCTCCTCTTGGAGTTTTTCTTTCATCTAAGGCACCCGTTACATTGGATTAGGGCCCAAACCCACTTAGAATGACCTCATCCTAACTTGATTACATCTGTAAAGACCCTGTTTCCAAATGGGGTTCTGTTTATAGGTAGCAGGAGTTATGACTTCAACATACCTTTTTAGGGGACACAATTCAATCCATCAAAGGTATTGTGGCATAGATTTCTTTTTGGACTTTGAAATGTAAATTCCCAGAGTGTTTCTTCGAACCATAACATTTTGAACAGTATTACTTTTTCCCTAAAGCAAGGGTGAGAATCTTCTGATACTGAAGTGGTATGATTAGGAAGGGAGAGTAAAATTTAAGAAAAACTTCACTTGTTTAAACTGACAAGTAAAAGTTATATATATTTATCATATACATATTTTGATATATTTATACATTATGGCATAGTTAAATCAAGCTATTTCATATTGTCATACCTCACATACTTTTCATTTTTCTGATGAGAACACTAAAAATCTATTCTGGTAGCAATTTCTATATAGATAATGTATTGTTATTAATACTCATGTTGCATACTAGATCTCTTGAACTTATTCCTTCTGTCTTAATGAAATTTTCTGTCCTTTGATCAACATCTTACCATTTTCCCCTGGTTCTCTTGCTCTAGTAATCACCATTGCACTGTTTCTATGAGTTCAACTAGACAAATTTCCCCTTTTAAAATATAAAACGTACTGATTGGATGCATAGTAGATATTACAGATCTTTGTTTTTGAGCTAAGGCAGTTTGAAATGTCTATTCTTATGAAGATTTGCAGTTGTTTTCTGGTTATGAATAGCTACAACTAGAAATGAAGAAGACTACTTTACTTTGTCATATAGTTAACAGAATGCAAGTTTCTTGAAGATAGACACTGTCCGGTTATTTTGACTTCAAAAATGTACTCTCAATACATGCTCCTTGAATGTGTTCTCATATCCTGTAATGTTGAGTCATCCCAAAGGCAAAGCAGAAGTTGCTTGATCATCTTCATCTGAGTGTGCTGTTGTCTCTTTAGACTTTGGGAAAAATGTTTGTAGGAAAAGGTAAATGACATTTCACTTTTTGCTACACATAATCTATTAGTAGCACTAAAATATGTAATGAACAGCTGCAAACAATAAATAATTGGTATCCTAGGTTTAGGTTTATCTCTTAAGACTTAAAACTCTATATTTCCATTGGGAATATAGTTCAGTGATAGAGCACTTGCCTGGCATGTGTGAGGCCCTGGGTTTAATCCCCAGAGCCATCCAAAAATAAATAAATAAATAAATAAATAAAACCATGTAAGCTTAATATTTTATCCTACATAGTGAGTCCAAGTTACTTGGAAGGTCATGATGCTAGCTAGTGTCATGCTCCATTTGCTCAACTAAGAGATGTTAACTCAAACAAGTCCCTTGCCTGATGACTCCATGATATATGGAAGAAAAGGTGAAGAAATTTGATATGAAAACATTTTGACTTAATATCCTACCAGAATCTTTCTCCTAACCTCTCCCTACCACCCAACCACACATATGCAAAAATATTCAAAGAAAAATCCTTGTTGTTAAGATTCAAAAACTCATCTTGAACTTAAAGCTAGCAAATGTCAGCAGTTTCATGTTAGTTTGTCCTAATGTTCTCAGAAATCTAAACTGTGGTATCTTGCCACATTTAAAATTCTTCCCTGCTCGCTGCAGTCCCTAATAATATCCTGGCCATGTACCTTCATCTATATTCATGAGGGTGCAGATGCAGCCAAATTAGTGGCAGCAAAGCACATTTTACAGTGTAGAAAATACAATCTGGCTTCCTTTAAACATTTTTTGACAAAAAAGTTTTATTAAAAAAAAAAAAAAGAAAGAAAACCAGACAGATTTAAATTCACCACCACCCGTCGGAGGAGTCTGTTACAAATGCACAGCTGGCTTGATGATGAGTGACAAATCAAAAGTCAGAGAGAAACTTCCCGATCATCTGAGCCCTTGCCACCCGATTAGCAGAAGAAAAACAGGGCAGATGGAGGGAGACGCAGCAGTTCGGAGGGAACAGATGGCCACTACGAACTTGATATATGAAATTAATAACACTTTCTCAAATACAATTAGTAACAGGAATACATTACCTGAATTTTCATAACTGTGAGCAAGCTGACATTAAATGAGGTTTTTCAGATTAACAGTTGATGTGGCATTGATATTTGGAGGGAAATAAAAATATATAGCAATAAGACAAACCTCTTGCTTTTTGGTGCCATTGATCAGGATGTTGTAACATATGAAAGGAGAATTGCTATTCAAAGAAATTCCATATTTAAATTTCACTAATTGGGATTTTTTTTCTAATGTAGCCATTTGGGCCACATAATGCATGAGATACTTAAGAGCCTCGCAGATGTATGCAGCATCCATTTCCTTAGATGAATTGTTCTTAAGAAGACATTAACCATAATGCATCTCCTTACAGACAGGCTGTGGGAAAGGCAAACACAAACAGGACAGTCAAAATGTTAAGGTGAGATGAAATCAAAAGCTAGCTTTAGGGATGTTTTTGTTTTTTTCAAATCTAAGTAATTCTAGAAAAATAATTAAGCTTTTTCTACTTTGATGTTCAGTCTCTAGAATGAGCGAAATACTTAGCTATAGATTTTATTTCAAGTGTTGTGTATCAAAAACAATTTTTAATTCAAAAGACCCTGGTGATGACACTTCTGGATTATGTTAACCAGTCCTCTGGGAAGCTAGAGCCTCCATGAACTCAGGGAGGTCAGCCCTAGCATCTGAAGCTCCTGATGAGGCAGACCTGACAGTGATGGAGCCTCTCTGAATGAAACCCACCCCTGGCCTCTGCAGGAGACTGAGGCAACCTGGGGTGTTACAAGATGAGGCCATGCAGCAGCTGTACAGCCTTTCTGATTGCAGAAAAGGGCACATCTACCCTATGGGTGGGCCCTGTCACAGGGCCAAGACCTGTGGGACAGGCGTGAGTGTCTCTGGAGAAGTGAATACACTCAGCATGATTCAGGGAAAAAGCTACAATGTGCAAGCATACCGGCCATATACTCTTCTCTAGGATGGCAGAAGGAGTCTCTCCTGAGTCTCAGGAGGCAAATCATTAGTTCTGCTACAACATGGGGATAGATATGACAGCTGGTGGCTGCAGAAATTGGCAGATGGAGAAAGCAAGGACATTTCCTCTTCCTGAAAGGAATAACCCTAGTTATTCAGGTAATTGAAGTCACGGGAAAGAAAAATTATACATTATAGAGCTAGCACCCTCCTATCTGTATTTCTTAGTATTCCTCTCTCCCCCAAATCATTCAGAAATACACATACTAAAAAAATGGTCAAAACAGACACAAATGGGAAAGCTTAGAAGACAGGGTGGATTTAAAGTACTTAATTGGGCATCAATAATATTTAAAGTAATACCTGAATTGAATTTATGGTTTTAGCTGTAAAGTCAGTTAATAGTGAGACTTAAATAAATCATGCCACAAACCTTACACTACATAAGGAGTTTTTACTGGTAAAATAAAAAGAATGGATTTTATAGAAGAACTGACAGATTTGAAAATATTTTATTATAAATATTTTGTTAATTCCTTCAGGTCACATGGATCATATCCATTGGTAACTGAGAATAAAAAAGTTACCAGGAAGGTTAATAATAATAAATGTTCCCAGAAGTTTCAATCTAATCCTTAAGAAGGGAATGTATTTTCAAGGTAAACATATTTTCCATAAAATCTGAAACAAAAATAAGTTCATCACACACATTTAAGTTAAGCCACAGAACTAAAAACAAGTATGAATTGGGTAGGCATGTGTCTTAATTTGGGTCTCTCTGGAAGCAGACTTGAAAAAATAATTTGGTCCAACTAGTTTATTTAGAAGGAAAAATAAATCACCAAGTGTGGATGACTGGGGGAAGCAAGACAGAGAAGTGAAGACAGCCAATAAATGTCACATCTTCAAACACCAATCACCACTGTGGATAACTGTTACTTGATTTTACAGGGGAAACACTGGGAATCCATGTAAAACACTCCTTCCAGAGTTAACCCATTGGATGAGGGAGAGAGCTGGGGTATTTATGCTCTAGCTCCTACCAGTCATCGGTTAAAGACTACTTAACCATTGGGGATTGTTAATTCTCCTGCACTTCTGGTCTGTGCAGGTGGCCAAGCAGGCTTCAGAAGCAAGAGAAAACCCTTAGGCAAAGAAAAACAGGTGCTGGCAGTGGGAAGTCGAGCTGCTGCACCTATGAGAGGTAAGGGCAAGGGACCACTTACTGCATCTGCTATAGCATGTAATAATAAGACTACTTTCAACTAATTCCCCACCTGATAGCTATTTGCTCTGCTAGACTGTATGACATGAAAAACCCTTCTCTCACCTCAGGGAATGGGTAGAATCCACAGGACTGCTGTTCCTGCCTCCAAGACTGCCTCTACTGCAGCCTCCACAAGTGAAAGAGAACACATCCCTTCACCCCAACTCAAGTGAGTACATGCGAGGATTTCCTAAAGTGCTTCCTGTCTCCTAAAGGAAGTCACTCTTTTATAGTGGTCCTCACTTCACACTTGGCATTGATCATGCTGACATCAGGAGTGAGACAACGGAGGAGATTAAAAAGCTGCCCTCAGGATTCATCTAACATTCTAGCGAGGGGAGGAAAGAATTCTGCCCTCCTCTTTTTGCTGTTGTTTCCCTAGAGGCACAAATTTGGAGTCCAAGGTAAAATCCAATTAGGTTTTCCTTTTACCTTATTGGGAATACAAAAGAAAGTTTCTCCTTCTTCATTGAAATATGCCTATTGAAGAGAGCTAATAAGCAGGATGTCTAAATAGAGGGACTTTAAATAGGATATTTGCTGATGTTTTCCATTCTCCTTTGATGCTGATGGGCAGCAGACCTTTCAGAAAAGATTACAATAACCTTGACATCCCTGGCCTGTGAGCTGTTAGGCTCATCTGTTCTATGACAAGGAAACCTCATTAGGTGGGAATGCTACAGGACTTGAGTGTCACTTGGAGATTATTCTCAAGGATTCTCTAAACACTGAATCTCTTCAAATGACCTCTTATCATTTAATTTACTCTCTAAATTTTAAATTTGGGGATTTTATTCCCAAGAAATAATCTTTATTTCCTCAGTCATTCAAAAATATTTCTTTAGCACTTCTTATGTGGGAGGCACTGGACCAGGCAAATATTTCACCTGAAGATTTCTGCTTCTGTGAAGTTTACATTATTGCAAAGGGAGTCAGTTAATGAGTGATGGAAATGTTGAGAAATTTAGGTAGTATGGGAAAAGGCAGCAGGTTCCATATAGTAAAGAAACTACACATGGCTGGAAAAGACACCTAAGGGTGTGCCAAGGTTTTCAGGGGAGTCCTCACTGGGAAAGTGACATTTGCACAATGATTTAAGGACATAAGGACACAAATTTGAGTATCTGGAACATTTCTAGGGCTATCAATTCAACAGGAAGTATGACAAAACCCTTTCGAGAGAAACCTACATGCTAGTGAAGAAGCTTAATCATAAAAAGATAATCAAATGAACATTATGGAATGTCAAGAAATGATGACCATCAAGAGGAAAAATAAGGCACAATAATGGGATACAGCAGGGGTCTGCAAACTTCCTCTAGAAAGAAACAGGTAATAAATATTTTAAGATTTTGGCAGATTCTGACATACCAGATTCTGCCTTTATGGTACAAAAGTAGTTGTAGGCAATAAGTAAATGAACGGGCATGGTTGTGTTCTAATAAAAATTTTAAATATAGGCAGTGGGCAAGAATTTGTCCATGAATATGGTTTGCTGCAATCTGGTCGTGGAAACTTTGAGAATATGAAATTTTAGCACTCAGTGATCTGAATGAAATGAAAAAGAGCTAGAAAGTATCCCAAGTGGATGTCATCATAACTCCAGAGGTATTGAGATGGAAGCTTGATTGGCAAATGTGCACCTTGAAGTCAAGCGAGCAAAAGGAAGAAATGAGGAAATTGGATCCAAATATATGGTAGACTATATTACTGGTCACAATCATTTACTTCTCCTTATGTGCATGCTATGTGCCATATGGTACTGTAATTCCTTATTCTAAAGGAGAATAGTATGCTTCTGTAAGACTTGACTTTGCATGTAGTCATGTGACTTGCTTTGACCATTAGAACAATAAAAGCGACAATATGCCAGTTCTGAAGCTAAACCTTAAGAGACTTCCGTATCTGTGCTCTCTGTCTTGTGTACCTGACATTACTATGAAAAGCTCAGGCTAGTCTTCTGGTCCCTAGAGGAGCAGAGCCATCCAGCCAAGCAATCACAGTTGATTCCCAGCCTAAACCAGTCAACTCCTAGCCAAGCTAGAGAGACACATAAGAATAATAAACATTGTTTTGGTTTCAGTTTCTTGTTACATACAAATAATTAAGTGATTCAGAGGTGTAGTCAAGGCCCGCATTATGGTCATAGTAAGAATTTTGGAGTTTACTCTGTGGGAAGGAAACCATTTGAAGTTTGAAGGTAGAATAAGGTAAGGATCGGTTTATATCTTAGATGGATTACTCTACTGTCAAAAATCTCAGAGGAAGTAGAGTGAAATATAGGAGACTAACAAGGTTTTTTCACGATAGATGACAGCTAAAACTAAAGAAGTAAAGAACAAAAGTGTGAATATATTTTGAACATAGAGCCAATGTAATTTATGAATCAGAAGTGTTGCATAAATAGAGTAACATAACACATTGTTATGTATTGCTACATTTGCTGAAATGGAGGGTAATCTAGAAGACAAAGTAGTTGAGACTGAAATAAAAAAAATTGAGATCAATATCAACAAAAAAGTGAGAGGCATAGTTTAATTTTTCCATTTATGTACATGAATACATAATATTTCCACCAAAAAATGAGACTTATTGAAACTATTCCAGGAATGAGGGGAAGGGGAATAAAGGAGAATGATAAAGGGGGTAAATTCAATTATGATATATTATAAGAACTTTTGGAAATATCAAAGTGTACCCCCAAAACAACAATAATTAAAAAAGGAAAAAAATAAAAGTAAAAAAAGAGGAAGGCAGAGAAAAAGAAAAAAAAACACATTAACTTTTAAGTAGCACTTTGTAAGTGTTATTTAACTGTTTAAGCTATGGTTCAGTGAGCACTGCCATATATCCAAATACCCAGATTGGGTGGCTTGCCAAAGAGGCATTTATTTTATCACAGTTCTGGAGGCTGGAAGAGCAGGATGCCAGCAGGGTTTTGGAGGGATATTTTTTATTTTTAAAAATAAATCTTTATTAGGATATATTAATGATACAGGGAGGGTTTCATAGTGATAATTCTGATTAGATTTATACATTGGTTATATTGCCCCCACCATCTCTCCCCCTCAGCCCCCTCCCCACCCCACTTAAAGCAATTGCAAGAGATTTTCTAGTTCTGTTTCATATAGCTATATGAAGTCCATCTACCATATACCATCACCTTAATGTTTTTAGTTCACCCTCCTCCCTCCTTCTAGTAGCCCCCCCCCCCCAGGCTGTACATACTCTGCCCATTTTACAGTCCTGGTTTTCATAGTTAATATTTGAGTTGACATTCGAGGGGTGTCTAAATGTATGCCCTTTGTGGGTGTGCTTTACTTTGGTTTGTTCAATCCCTTAGAATACTCACCCTTAACACTTTAGTTCTGACCTTCCCTTTCTCTCTTCCCCGACCCCACCGAGTTCCATAGAGTAGTTACACTGTTACAAACAGTTCTACAAGTGAGTTCTACACCTGAGTTTGTATAAGATCATGTTTGTTTTTATATATATGTTTATCTTTAGATCTATCTTCCATGTATGAGAGAAAACATGAATCTTTTGTGTTTCTGATCCTGGCTAACTTCACTTAACCATGATTTCATCCAATTGCATCCATTTGCCTTCAAACTCCATGTCATTATTCCTTGTGGCTGAGTAATACTCCATTGTCTATGTATACCATAATTTCATTGTTCATTCATCAGTTGTAGGGCAACTGGGTTGTTTCCAGAGTTTAGCTAGTGTGAATAGTACTGCAATGAGCATCAGTGTACAGGTGTCTCTACTGTATCCTGTTTTATGTTGTTTTGGGAAGATGCCCAAGAGTGGTATCACTGGATCATAAGGCAGTTCTAGCTCTAGTTTTTTGAAGAATCTTCATACTGTTTTCCATAGTGGTTGTACTAGTTTGCATTCCCACCAGCAGTGTGTAAGAGTTCCTGTTTTGCCACATCCTCACCAGCATTTGCTGATGTTTTTACCCTTGATTCTGACCATTCTAACTGGGGTGAGATGAAATCTAAGTGTTGTTTTGATTTGCATCTCTTTTATAACCAAAGGATTTGAATACTTCTTCATGTATTTACTGGCCATTTGTACCTCTTCCTTTGAGAATTTCTTATTTAATTTATGTGCCCATTTCTTCACTGGGGTGTTGATTCTTTGTGGGCTGAGTTTTTTTAGCTCAATAAATCAGTAGATTCTGGATATTACACCTATTCTCCAGATGAGTAGCTGGCAAAGATTTTCTTCCATACTGTGGGCTGTCTCTTTAGTATAGTGACTGTTTCCTTTCTTGTGCAGAGCTCTTTAGTTTGATGCAACCCATTTGTTCATTGTTTCTCTTAGATGCTGAGCCTTTTGAGTTCGTTTAGGAAGTCATTCCCTATACCTATCTGTTCCAGTGAATTTCCTACTGCTTCTTGGAATTGATTCAAAGTTTGAGGCCTTATATTAAGGTTTTTGATCCACTTTGAGTTGATTTTGGTACAAGGTGAAAGACAGGAATCTAGTTTCAGTCTTCTGCATGTGGATATCCAGTTTTTCCAGCAGCATTTGTTGAAGAGGCTGTCTTTTCTTCATCATGTGTTTTGGGCTCTTTTATTGGAGATCAGCTGGCTTAGATGCGTGGGCTTATGCCTGCTTCTTCTATTCTGATTCATTGGTCTTCCTGTGTGTTTTTGTGCAAATACCATGCTGTTTTTATTGTTATGGCTCTGTAGCATAGTTTGAAGTCTGGTATTGTGATGCCTCCATTGTTGGACTTTTTGCTCAGAAGTGCTTTGGCTATTTGAGGTCTTTCGTGTTTCCATAGGTATTTCATGATGGCTTTTTTCCATTTCTGTGTAGAATGTCATTGTAATTTTGATAAGGAATCCATTGAATGTGTAGATTGCTTTTGGTAGTATGGCCATTTTCACAATGTTGATTCTACCAATTCATAAGCATGGAAGGTCTTTCCATCTTCTGAAGTCTTCTTCTATTTCTCTCTTCAGTGGTTTATAGTTTTCATTAAACAGGGCTTTGGTTTCTTTTGTTAAATTTATTCCATGGTACTTTGTTGTTTTTGTTTTGTTTTTTGAAGCCTCTATTCCTGACTTATGATTTACTTCCTCCTTCTTGTGTCTTCACATGGTCTTTCTTCTGTGTATACATGGAGAGAGAGAGAGAGAGGGAGAGAGAGAGAGAGAGAGAGAGAGAGAAAGAGAGAGAGGAGAGAGAGACTGCCCTCTGGTATTGCTTCCTCTTCTTATAAGGACATAAGTTGTATTGCATTAAAGACTTACACTATGACTCCATTTAACCTGAGTTACTTCTTTAAAGACCCTATCTCCAAGTACAGTCACATTCAGGACTAAGACTTAATGTGTATATTGGTCTGTAACAACTAACTTCGTTTTTGTTTTTTTTAAATAGTTAGCAGTATTGTATAATGGACTAAAGCAATTTGAGTTTAACTCTAGTTAGCATCACCTCTTTATGGAAATTTTGTACATATTCCCTATTTTAAGTTTTTCCTATTAAGTTTCTCCTACCACCTGACAAAAATTTCCTTCCTTAACATCAGTGTTGACCACCATAATGCAAACCCCTAGTTATTTGTTCCTCCCTCTGCTTTTATAACTGCTCTTCTGATTGACACAGTTGACCAGATCCTCTTTGTGTTGGCTGAGGAGACCCTGCTTTCTCTCCTTTACCTTCATTTTTTCTGAACTGTCCTTTGAAGTCACCTTTGCTGTTTTACCTCTAGATGCTGGAAAGCCTCATACATCGGTTCTTTTCTAGAGCATTCTGGCACTAGGTGACCTCATTAGATTTCATAAATTTGCATTGACTTTATAGACTATGTGTGCCCTACATTTACATTTTCACTTTGATCCAGTTTTGTGTCTAACTGCACCCTTGATCTCTCCACTTAGATGTTAAAAGGCATCTCATGCTCATTGTATCTAAAATACAATCCTTGAATTACCTCTACACAAAACCAGTTCCTCTACTAGTTTTCACCAATAGAGTAAACCACCATCATCAGATCAGGCCTAACACCTGAGTCCCTTGTGGTTTGTTTTCTTATCCTTTATGCTTTAATCTACAAGCAAACCCTGTCACCTTTATCCCCGCCCTTATTTCAGCTACTTATTAACATATCCATAGCTACCACTCACTGGTCAATGAAAATAAAATTTGGGGCTTAATAAAAAGGTTGCTGTAGTTTTTGCTCAAGTGTGAATTCTTTGTAACTCTCACTGGAGCATGTTGCTAACATAGTGAAAAAATGAGGGAGATAAAGAATATGTGTGTTTTAATAAGTAAAACTTCCTCAGACTTTTTTTTGATTTTGGTTGAAACAGAGTTTTGCTATGTAGCCCAGACTTCCCTCAAACTCTTAATCCTCATGTCTCAGCCTCACCACTGCTAGGATTATAGGTATTCACTAGCATGCCCACCATCTTCCTCAGATTTTTTAAAGCATAAAGTATGTTATTTATCATTGATAATAACTATTGACTTGTGGTAAGCCAATATCAAGCAGAAAATCAATATGCTTTGTACAAACTTCCTTTTGGAAGAGGAATTTATACTATTATCCAGCTGGATCAGAGGTTGTGATTTGAAAATCTTATAGAAGGTCAACTCATGTTACATTCTGTCCTTTCAAGTCTAAAGGTAGAAACACTAACCAGGGATAATTCTTTAACACAAAGAACCAGTTCATTTATGAGTAAAAAACAAAACAACAACAACAACAAAACAAAACAAAGAAGCAAGTCCACAGTGGAGATCTATCAGAATATTTGGTAGTAGATACTCCTCATATTAACCACTTTAGTTCCATGTGAGATGATCTAAATCCTTATTATTGTCATAACAAGACAAACAAAACTATTCAAGAGGAAAAAAGAAATAACCAAAAGTAGTGTTATCTTATATATCCATAAAATCATTATGCAGTTTCAACCAATTATAAGTCTGCTTTCAGTTAAAAAAGTGCCACAAGCCAACCACAGAAATGAATCCAAATGAGAATTTGGTTGGAGACTGCCAGCCAGCAGCCAAATGAAAGAGCTGCCTGGCTTCCTGATGAAGCTGTATTTGATTCGCCTTAGGATTTGCTGCCATTCAGACCATTGGAATTACTTCCTCTGTGATAGGCTTATAAAGTCCTGAGACTATGTCTTAATTCACTCCCACCACTGCTTAGAATTGAAAGAAGTTAAGAAGTCAACAATCTATTGAAAAGAAAGGCTCATTGAACAATTTGCAGACCTCAATGCAAACTGAAAATGTGGGACCTGTTCAAAATGCAGGAAGAAAATGTCTCCAAAAGTTCTAAAGTATTCAACTTTTTCCTTTGTTCTAAGATAGCCCAGTTGACTTCTCATGGTACTTTATGTTGCAATCAAGCAGGTGAATATATACAGAGAATGCAGACACTCATAGGTACTAGAGCCACCAGATCAACTTGTCAATCTCCTTTTTCATACTCATCACCCAAGGCATGGCAAGTGTGTATGTGGGGGGAGGGGCATGGCCCTGAGGAATTACAGTTTCTGTGGGGGGTCACATTAGGTACTTTGATCACAAATGGGTAAGATGCATACCCTTCAGGTCACTCTGTGGCACTGTTCACCCTGAGCAAGGAGAACTATACCTTCCTTGAATTTCTGCAGGATGCAGACTTGCCCTCTCTTTGTCTGTTCCAAGGCCCTCATTAGGGGTGGGGACACTGGCAAATGTGGATCTTCCCATGCTGACCTGCCCCTGCCCCTACCCCTGCCTCTGGTTGAAGATGGTAAAAGTATGGGCACAGGAAGGATAAAGTGTGGTGTCTAAAGCCCGGAAGTAGGAACCAGGCTATTGAAATTCATCCCAAGAAATGGGGATGCAACAGGTGGTGACACTGACATTAGCAGACTCCAAGAACCGGATCCCCCAAGTTCTATTTTCTCATCAGACTTTGTTTGTAAAATATAAATTCCAAGATAAAATTTGTTAATTTAAAGACGTATCTATAGGACATGGAACTCTAAGCCCAGCTCCTTCAAGTCAGGGACCCTGAGCCACTGCACTGGTCATGATGGTGAGAAGTGAACTGCTGGTGGCATCCTACTATCCTGACCCTAGAAGGCCTTGGAGGAGCTGTGTATGTAGCTGCCAACATACACAATCTTGTTTTTGAGAAAGAACTTTCTATCTCAATAAGAACGTCAATGCATTTTAGAAACCTACAAAACAATGTGACTCTTATTTTATGGATTTATACACATTATACATAGCCAAACTAGAACTTGCTGAAGAACACAAATGACTTAATTTGGAGTCTTGTTTCTAGGCAGTGTCATTCTAATTAGAGTGTAATGAAGGCACTGCTCCAAGCAATCTTGGCTGGGTTCAGTGAGCTTAGACAGATACGGCTTTCTGCGTTCTTTACAGCCTGGACTGAATTAACAAACATCAAAGTCTCACAGTGACCGTTTTTCCTCTTTTCTTTGTGGCTCCATGTCTTTATCGGTGTTGTTGGGCAAGCCACATTCAGCAGGTCCCAATGTCATCTCTTTATGATGAATCATTGTGCACATTCAGACTGCTATAATGTTCATAATAATGTCTGCTTGATAATTTTCATTGTAGCACATACTTGAAAATCTCATAAAGGCTTAAATTTAACAAATAATTTTTAAGATTTTTTTTCACAGCTTTGCACATATGGTCTCATATTTTTAATTCTTTTGTTTGTAGTGTTGCCTTCTTTGGGTAATGATTAGAAATATCCATCATATTTAATTACTATATAGATACAATTACATATAAAATTATGATTACATATTTATAATATTTACTGAATGTTTATACTTTCCAACCATACTTCAATTTGTTTAATCTTCACAACAAACTTGTTTGAAGTAAGTACCTTCATCACTAATTCACATATAAGAAACTGTGTTTCAAAGCGACTGAATAACTTGCCTAAATTCATACAGATGGTAGGTAACAGCATTTATCAAGGTCTTACTATGTACCAGGCTAAGTATTCTATATAGATTATCTCATTTAACCCTTACAGCTAATCTTTGGGATGGTTAATATTGTTATCCTCATTTTACATATAAAGAACTTGAGATTGGAAAGGTTAATTTTCTCAAGGGCACACATCTGTACTAGTGAGTGTAAGAGCCAGAATTTTACCATAGGCATTTGGGAACCACAACAGGTATTTTCACCTACTATACTATTTACAGAAGTTTGCACTTAAAAAAACTCACTAGAACAATATTTCTGTTGCCACATGTTCTAAAATCTTATACTCTCTCATCAATAAACAGAGTATATTCCCCCTAGAAATCTTGTAGGTATTATGACTGTCATGAAAATTATGGTTGAAGTGACATTAAATGTCTTTGGAAACAGGTCATAAGTGGTGATCTAGTTTCTACCTGGTACGCTCTCTCTCCCTTTCTCTCTCTCTCTCAGGATGCTCATCTTTGCCACTATGAAAGGTCGATTAATGACTTTCTAAAGATGCCAATGTCCCAATCCCTGCAACTTGTGAATGAACATGTTACCTTACATGGCAAAAGCTAGGGTAATTAAAGTCCTTGAAATGGGAAGATTATCCTGGATTATCTGGGTGGTGGGTGGCTCAATGTAATTACAAAATAAAAATGGAAGGGAGGCAGAAGGTTCAGAGTCAGAAGGAGATGTGATGATGGAAGAAAGACACAGTGAGAGGCAACTAAGGACAGAGGAAAGGAACAAAGAATGTTGACACCCCCTAGAAATTGGAACAAGATTCTCCTCTAGAGCCTCCATGCAGAAAGCAACACAGTCTGGTAACAACAGGATTTTAGTCTAGTCAGACCCGTACTAGACTGCTGGCTTGTAAAACTGTAAGATAATAGATTTGAGTTTTTATAAGATTCTAAGTTTGTCATAATGTTTTGAAGCAGTGATAGAAAATTAATAAAGGCTTTGTGCTGTGAGGAAGCCCAGGTCACTGCAGTGATAAGCCCAGATAAGATTTTAGCCAAAATCCAGCATCATTTGCTTACAAATGAATGGACTTTCAGATCATTCCACCTCTCAGCCTTCAGGTGCACCACTGATGCCCAGTGGAGTACAGACGACATGCCTCTGCTGGGACCTTCTCAAATGACTGATAGGAGTGTCCAAACAAGTATTTTATTCCTTGCTTTGACGAAACTGTCCAGTCTGAAAATCAATTATTCATTACTGTGTTTCCTGATCATAAATTACAAAAAGCATTAGCCTATTCCCAACTGCTAAGAATTTCTTATCTTGTTGAAGTGTAAGGCTATTTTTTAGGAATGAGATCTCAGAACATTGTGATCAATGCATAAGAAAGTATGTCAATTGGCACAGAGACACTTTCACGTTCAAAGACTCAACCAGGGCTGAAGGTGTGGCTCAGTGATAGAGAGCTTGCCAATTCCCAGCTCCTCAAAAACAAACAAAAAAAGGAATCAATTTTGTTCATGATGAGCTTAGCCCTTTATGATCTCTACTGATTGTAGGACTGTTTTAAGTGTCAGTCTTTAAAAACTTTCTCTTTGAATCCTTCTCAGGCTTCACACAAATAATTAAGAGTCCTAATTCTACATTACATAGCATTTGGAGCAAACAGAAAATTGTGAAGGACCATCTAATAAGCATAGGTACATAAACACCTGCCTTGGTTCATTTTTTTTTCTGAGAAAACATCACAGAGATACCAAGATCATGAACCTTGGTATTTATGAGTTTCAGTCATTCATGTTTTTATACTTTTGCTCCTTAATGAAGATAATTATTTTGTATCTTTCCACACTTTATGTATGGTACCATCAACATGAAAGTTAGTTTTGTTATTGTTATATTTTTAAGATTTAATTATGTTGATATGCATAGGTCTAGCTTATTCATCTTTGCATATCCTTCTCTCTCTCTCTCTCTCTCTCTCTCTCTCTCTCTCTCTCTCTCTCTCTCTTTCTCTCTCTCTGTCTCTCTCTCTCAACACTAGAGTTTGAACTCTGGGCCTTGCATTTGCTAGGCACATGCTCTACTATTTGAACCAAACCCTCAGCCCTTTTTATTTAAGTTATTTTTCAGATAGGATCTCATGATTTTTGCTTGGGGTTCGTGGCTTTAGACCATCATTCTCCTACCTGTGCCTCCCATGTAGCTGGGATTATAGGCATGTGCCATCACTACCAGCTTGACTTTTTGCCAGAGCTGACCTTGAACCACACTGCTCCCCATCTCCTCCTCCCAGGTATCTGGGTTTGCAGGCATGTGGCATGCTTATCCTCTCTCTTGATAATGAATAGTTTATGTTTCATTTTTTGTTTGATTTGGTTTTTCACTTTTACACAAAAAAGCTAGATATTGCCAAATTGTTCTCCAATTTTTATTGCACTATAGTATATGAGTTCCACTGTTCTATCTTGCTTACATCTGCTGTTATCAAACATTTATTGCTTTGCCAAACTGATAAGTCTGAAATTATATCTAATTGTAGCTTTCCCAGGTTACAAAGCAGCTAGGCAGCTTTTCAGATATTTATATATATATGAATCTTCTCTATGAATCACCTATTTATATCCTTTACCTACTTTTCTATTGAGTATTTTTGTGTGGGTATTTATGTTTTCATGGCATTTCTTAAATATTCTGTATAATTTGTTTTGTTATATGCTTTGCAAAAGTCCTTCACAGGTTTTGTAGTGTCTCTTTATCATATTTATGCTATGTTTTTTGTATCATCAGCTTAAATTGAATATAATCTGCCATATAAATACTTTCTTCATTAGCATATGGTTTGAGCTATTATTTAACTTATTCAAAATCAGAAATAGAATCCTTTTTCTAAAGCTGTTCATGTTTTTCTTTCACCTGGAACTTGATTTCTTATAGTGTATAATGTGAGGTAGGGGATTAATATCTTTAATAGGATATATTATTTTTCATCAAGATTATTGAATAGTCTTGCCATCACAGTAATTTTCATGGCATCTCTCATATTAACTCGTATATGACTTGAGAATATACTACAACCCCTCTGTTATAGTATAGACTTTTAAGAAGCTATGGTTTCTATTCATAATGTTCTTTTTGCCACTCAATTGCAAATACTCTTCTCTTCTATTTGGTCCTACTTTATATGTCACCTCCTTCATGAGTGAGCCTCACATTTCTTTTCTCTTCTCTGGGTTGACAACAGCCTTTATTGCAAGATGCCTTATACCAGAGATATTTATGTGGAAAGAGTTTTCACTGCCAGATTTTTAGCTTTTTTGAGGCTAAACACATTGTCCTGTTATTTTATACTGTCAAGTACCTTGTAACTATTTAATAAGATTATCTAAAGGAATAAATTAATGAGTGAATCTTCAAAACAGAACAGCTTGAGTGACACTTGGTAGATCTGAATAATTCATCTTCCTATCTCTGGTCCTTTTCTCTTGTTTTCCTGGTTTTATGTAGAAATTTTAACATAGTTATTATGGATGGCATTTTTCTTTTTTGAAAATTGCTATTTAAGTTTGCAATTTGTAGTGATACTGCCTTATTCATTAAACTCTTTTCATTTCTATTTTTCAAAAAATAAATGATATCTAAGAACTAAATTATGGTGACTTTTTGGCTTTGACCAAAAAATCCCTAAAGCTGTAATGTTGAGAAAGAAGATGCGCTCTGTCCTCTAGGAAGATGCTATTAGTACATATTGCTAAAATCAATTTAAAAAAAAAGCATACCAGACAGTGTATATTCATCCAATTTTACATAAGTATTTTAGGATACTCAACAGTCCTCTATAACCTGTAGTGGCTCCATAAATAGTTCTTGAATATTTTCATGATAATAAACAAATGCTTCATCACATGCCTTACTTTGAGAGGTCTTACAAGATTCATCAGTCACATAGGCAACAAGAAGTATAACTTATTTCTATACACGATTTCCATCAAAGCATACACATCAAACACAGTAAGTAACCGCATTATTGACATGATCTTGAAGTTGCCATAGTCAGTAGTTTATGATACTATTTGCAAGTAGATTTAGACCACTTATTGTTTTTAACCTTCAAATGATTATCAGTCCTTTTTTATTGCATGCAAATTTGCCATTGACTAAACTCACAGTAGTAGATGGAACCATCAACTCCTCCTGAATAACTCAAAAGAATGAGAAACACTCTGGTCTTTGGAATCTCACCTGCAAGACTTACATTATCTCAGGGTGGAAGCTTGGATTTCACATTACTTACAGGTCAGCAAATCCTGCATGTTTTCTTCATTTTGTTTAAGAAAGTCTGGTTGTAGCCTATTCTACACTATTTTTGCAATAAGCTGTGTCCCTTATCCCTCTAATTTGCTTAAGATCAATTACTTTCAAGATTTCACCCAAGTTAGTTTTTTAAGTTATCCTTAATACTCTGAGCTTTTCTCTTGAGTTTTCTCTTTCTTATATCTAAAAATATCCTTTTATTATTGGCTTCCAAGGTGTTCAGTCTACATAATTTCTAAAATCAGTCCTGGCTACCCAATTAAACCTTACCTTTTCATTCTTAGGCCCTTAACTTTTTGTTTTCTAGTAAATATCTTTTTTGAACCCTGTTTGCCTCCAGTCTCCTATGCTTCCCTCCCATTATATGCATAAAAATTTTCTACTTCTCATTTTCCTCTTATTCACTTCCTTGTAAAAAAAAAAAAACTCTGCTTTATCTCACATTAGTGTTTAAGTTCCAAATTTACATTTAAAGGGCATAAATAACTCTTATCTACAACCTCTGTCAGACTCTTCCTCTCTTTAGAGTTCAGTTTCCTTGTTTGCCAAATGAGGTGGATGGAAGGGATCTGTAAGGTTTATTTTAGCATAAACATCATGAGGCCATGAATGTAAGAATTGCTTTCTTTGGTACAACTGAATTTATTAGGGTCATTTGCTACAAAATAGGCTCTCTGTGTTACATGGAATGACCTGAGCAATCTGACCATCCATACATTAAATGGTAAACTGGATCATAAAAAAGAAGAACCAGGCAGCTCTAGCATCACAAGATGAGTCTATGCACAAAGTCAGACCTGGTTGGGAAGAAAGGATACAGCAAAAACACAAGTGCTAAAAGGTGATCTGAAATACGATGGCCATAAGCAAAGAAGCATGTTGAAGTGTCTTTGTGACAACCAGAATATAATAACCCAGAGACTTTGGCCAGTGTCAGGACTTCAGAGAAAGTATTAACAGAAAGAAGAGCAATGAATTTAGAATCAGACACCAGAAGAAGAAAAATGACAATTTTTATTTTAGTAAGGATTCTACCAGATTATGAGAGGTCAACTGGACAGAGGGACGGGCAGCTGCAAAACTGGCCGATAGAGACAGAGATGGATTATATGTGTGTCAGGTGGAAGGAGGCATGAGTCCAAAAATCAATCCTTAGTCTTTTTCTCATCTTCAACATACAAATGCCAAAAGAATAATTTCTTTATACAATGAGAAATAGATGGATTTTGCTCTTTGCTAATGTATTCCTCAGCTGCCTCTCACCAGATTGTGAATTCCATGGTTAGACTATTGTGCCATACAGGTAGTATAAAAAATGCAATTCTATTCCCTCAATTCTGTGTGTCAGACAGCATATCATGGTCTGGAAACCTTCAGCTTTAAAGACTGATTCTTTATCAAAAGCAGAATCCTTGCAATGAACTTCTTATTTCCTAAGAAGAAAAATAACAATCTAAAAGTTTATGTAATCAAACTGTCTTTCATTTTTTAGTAAATGAATTACTTTGTTTTAGTTCAAGCATATATCTACTACTTGTACCAGAAAATGGGTGGTGGATGATTGGACTGAAACAAATTTGAAGTTTAAAAATTATAAAACTCTCTATAGAAGTAAGACAGGTATTATTTCTATATCCACTTTACAGATGAGAACTCAGCTGCCCCAAATGATTTGGTGCATTAAACTTGGTTACATAGAGCAAAAAGCTAGTTAGCATTTAAACACAGGCCTCCTGACTTAAGGTGCTATGCTACCCTTACTACTTCCAGCAGCTTTCCCCGAGACTGTGCAAGAGGTATATTCCTTACACATCCTTAACTCTCATGCCCTTGATAAATTAATGAGTATGTAACAGACACAATGAGTGTCCAGGCTGAATCCCTGGATGACCACCTGTCATTGCCCTTACATCTCCCCTAACTCCTACCTTACCTCATGAACTAGAACAGCTTTACTTTCTTTAGCAGTGTTTGTATAGACAATGGTGATGGACACCAGAGATTCCTGGCAGAAGAATCCCTCCCTTACTTCCTTGATTAAATCATTCACTATATATTAAACGAACCGTTACCCCATGCAAGTCACTGTGTGAGGTACAATGGGAAGTCAAAACTTGACTGGGCCTCACAGACTATTTATACTAATGGATATAACTACTTTATACTATTTTATGCTAATCTCCTTTGCTTTGTAGCATTAGAGAAAAGGTTTCAAATGGTTGAAGTTCAAGAGAAATTAAGAAAATGAATCTCAGTGCAAATAACCAAAAAGTTCTACATAAAAAAAAAGTAGCACTGATTTGTGTTTGACTCTAAGTTATAGTCAACCTTCTCAGCACATTTTTAATATCAAAGTGAATGAATGCTGCAAATGCTGAAGACTCCACTAACTCACTAACTCGTACTGGGTGTCTGTCTCTCTCCCCAACCAAGTGAATCAGCCCAAGACTGCAGCCATCAGCTTTCATTCTTCTTCTTGCCCCCAACCCTGGAATCCCCCTCCCTGACTAAAGGAAAATGCCTGCTGATGACACTTCCTGGCACGACAGCAACTGTGAGATTTTCCGTGCACTTCGCCTTTTGCTGCTCCCTTAACTTGGTGACCCACTGGTGCTGGCCAGGGCTGCATTAACCAGGCCCGCCCGCCTAAGAGAAATTCCTTTCATTCATCAAGAGATAAGGAGTTTTGACAAGCCTCTCTGGGGAGAAAAGGGAGAAAACACACACACAAACACACACACACACACACACACACACACACACACACACACACACACACGAGATTGCCCTGTAATACTGAGAAACACAAAGTAAAGGAACCAAAGAAAGACCTGAGAAAGCTTTAAGGCAGAGCCAGGGCAGCCAGGGAGTCTGCTATCAGAATTAAATGCGATGAAGTCCAGAGCCCCTCTCTCTGTCTCTACCTGCTTCTTCTCAATGTCACTATCGGCCAAGAGTTTGATACAAAACAGATCCCCAGAAGTATTCCAGTAACTCCTCAGGACCACCAGGGCAAAAACAAAAACATTCAGGGCTTGACACTTACCAGGGCAGCTTGCCAAGCTTATCACATGTGAAAAGAGCTGCTCAGAGAGAATAATCTTGCTCATGTTCACGAGACCGGGTGTTAAGTCTCTGAGAACCAAGGGCATTTTCCTTTCAGAACAGCCTAGAAGGTTCTGGAATAGTGCTTCTCTACGAACTGCCAAAAAGAACAATTATACATCTTATGAAAGTAAAAGCCGGGGAGAAAATGAAGGGTCATTGGTGAGGAATAGAGAATTAGTCTACTTTCTTGCTTTCAAGTGTGAACACACCCAAATGACCCTCACCTTGCAAAGATATTTCACACGTTCTTTATTTAAGTCTTTTCTGCAAACCTGGCCTTAAGGTAATTCTGACACCAACCTAATGCTTGCAGAGAGCATTTCTTTCCCTTTCTGCTGGCTCCACCAGAGACAATAAATAGCACGAACTGCAACCTCCCTTCATGCTCTCTGTGTATAGGCTTGATTATGTGATCTGAATAAATGCTGTATGAGATACATTGTATTATTGTCCTCATTATCCAGATGAGAAAACTGAGGTACAAATTATTTTTACAGAGAAGATGCCTGAGGCCACGTGGCTAATGAGTGACAGAGCAGGGATTTACACTTGCTTCTCATTGGATTTTTTTACTTTAACAGTTTTTTACTTTTTTCTTTCCTTCCTTCCTTTCTTTCCTTTCTCTCTCTCTCTCTCTCTCTCTCTCTCTCTGTTGTGTGTTTTCTAATTGGGATATATTTGTTGTACAGGGAGGACTCATTGTGACAATTCCAAATAGGCTTATATTATACGTTGGTTAGATGGCTCCCACCATCTCTCCCCTTTGACCCCCTCCCCACTTCACTTCTAGTAATTGCAAGACGTTTCATTGTTCTATTTCTTATAGGAATGGAAGTCCATCAACCATGTTCCTTCACCTTAATCTCTTTCATTCACCATCCCCTCTCTGACAAGTACCCCCACAAACATACACTTTACCTATTTTACAGTCCTATCTTTCATTATTAATTTCTAAGTCCATGTTCAAAGGGATTTCTTGATACATCCCTGCTGTGAATATACTTTACTTTGGTCCATTCAACCCCTTCCATTTACTTTTTCTTATCCCTTCCCTCCCATCCCCCACATTTTTCAACAACTTTCAATGCATATCATTATGTCCTCTACCTTCACAGATGCTATGTTTTACAATATTGTTGATGCTCTCTATCAATCTCTTTTCCTTTCCCTCCTTCCCCAAGTTCCATAGACTAATTCCATGTTACAAACATGCTCTTTTCTGAGGTTGCATATGATTTTGCTTGTTTTTGTGTATATGTTTATCTTTTGGATCTATCTTCCACATATGAGAGAAAACATATGAGACACTCCCCATTTCTCATCTTAGATTACTCTGTTGACTAACTAATCTTTTTGCCTCTAAACCTTTCCCATGATTTCAGTCTCATATCCCTGCTTTAGGTTTCTCATTTTCCAAATAAAATTTTCTTCAATATTGTGCGAAACTTCTACTGTATGCGGTTTTATGTTTAAATATAAGCCAGCCTGTGTAGAGGCCATGATATATATACCCTATATTATGTTATTATATAAGCTGACCTGTATGCCTTATATTTCTCAAAACAGCTATGAAGTTTTAAATTTGTAGTCTGTTAAGATAAATTCTTATATCTCAAGTTGAACCTCACCCCTTAGATATGGTTTTCCATGTTTCATATATACCCATGCATCCTATTCCTTATGCAGATTTGTTAAGAAGATCTGTAAGATTTCATAAATAAATGCAAGTATTGCTTTCCTTGTGCTGCATGTAGCTAACATTGTTTAAGATTGTGACAAACTGGTGAGGTGTCTGGCCCACCAGTTTCATTTCTTCCTCCAATCTTAAGAGGTGCCTGATTCATCACACTTTAATCAAAGCAATGATAAGTTGGCCTTTTTCACACTATGACACTTATATTTATTAGCCCAAAAATTCATAGAATGCCTCAGGAACCTGTCATCTTGGGGACCCAGACAGTACAAATCCTAGGTAGATGCTTAAGGTGTTTATTGGAACAGGGAGAACAGAAGACTTCTAGAACTTGGCTTTATAACTTTTTGTCTACATCCTCATGGGGATATTTCTTTCTTTCCTTAGCCATATCACTGTGGTTAAAAAAGTATTACACACTATTGAGCCCAAATGACTGAACCAAAATCAATGTTCAAAATAAAATTAAAATATAAATTTTTTGTCATGTTGATCTTTTCAGCTTTTTTTAGATCTCTTTCCTCACTTCCTTAGTATATTTGAGAGAATTCAAAGTGATTGTGCTTTCTGGCTTAAAGAATAAGCAAATTTGCTCAATGACACTATTTTAGAAGGAGAGTAATTGAAAAACAATGTCTAAAATGCTCATAAATAACATATGTGAATTTGAAGATTTTGTACTTTAGTCTATATGACATAAGTGAAAGGTTTAGAGTTTGCCCAAAACTTCAGTATGATTCTTAGATTGGGCCTTTTTCTTTTCCTGGAAGAACTTTGATTTAGTAATTCTAATGGGTTTCTTCACATATTATTCCTGCCCAGACTGAAAGAGATTTGAGTATTTATTTAAATAGTGATGATAGTAGATAAGGAGTAGATGTCTTCTTTTCTCATTAGAATAAAGTTGTATACTACTGAAAATAGATTTTACAAATACCTTGTGTACCTTTCCGGCAATTGAGAACATCTGAGTTGGGAGTTTCCTGACTTCTTAGCTTGTCTACTTCTAAGGAGGAAATTGATTCTAAGTTATAACAAGAGAGCATTGAGTTAGATGTAAAGAAGAACTTTGTGTGTCAGGCTGATTAAACACTGGCACAAATTAGCAGGGAAGCTTATGGAATCGCCATCTGTGGAGATATTTCAAAAATAGAATTGCACAATTTTCTTCTTTGGATGATTTAGGAAATGCCCCTCCTGGCAAAGAGATGGACCAAATGGGCTCTTGAAATCCTTTTTGGTTTTCTGCTCCTCAGAGTCTCCTTCTACAATTCTCAAAAGTATTTATTTCCTAAGTAGAATGTAGAATGGAATGCTTTTAGCAAAGGTGGTGTGTGTATGTGTGTACATGTGTGTGTGTGCTTGTATATATATATCCATCCACGTCTTTAGGTGGAAGGATGGAAAGGAAGTATTGAATTATTTTAAAAATAAAACTTTTATTTCATAAGTTATGTTTTCTTAGTTAAATAAAAACGACTTTCTCTGGTTTTGTAGGATCTTTTCAGCTTTCTACCTCCTCACTCTGCCCACAATAAGTGTAATCCTTATCCTGGGCTCTACTTTGTCTCTTTTTCTCTACTCTCACATATGTCACTCTCAGGTCAACTTTATGTTCTTCTGATGTTTGTCTTCTTGAATGAGCCAAAAAATCTGCTTCCATCACTTTTAATATTTCACTGGGTTCCAGACCTGCAACTCAAGAACCTGCCAGGACAGCTACCTGAGAAGATTCCTCAGCAAATTCAACTCACTGTGTGCCATATAGAAGAGCTGGTGAAAGGTACTTTTAGATCCTTACTCTCTACTCTTCTCTTTTATGGTTCCCTTTGCAGCCTCATCACCACAGCCCCACTAATCATCCCTCAGCTCTCCCAGGGTTCCCCATCTGGGTCTTCATTATCTCTTCAGCCTCATCTGGCACAACAAATTCTGCCCCTCAGACCCTTAACTGATAATCAAGTACAGTCATAGAAAACCATGCCTGACCCTCTCCTCTGGCACTGTCCATTCTTATGGCTCACTGCTCTGTGAATTCATTTGCCTTTTTCAAACTGACAATTCCTGTTTGTCTATCATATTTCCTCTGGTTTTAACGACCTTTCCACCTGACTACAAAATCATATCTCTATAATGCGACACATATCTCTAGTCTCAGCTCATCTTAGGAGCCCTTATTGAATCTTCCCTTTTATACATTAATTGTCACCCATGCAAGGATCCATTCAGTGCATTTTTCACATGACTGTGGAGAAGGTTATAGCATAGAGGTAGGTGGGTTACTGCTTGTCTGGGGCTATATTTTATGTATCACATCCTAGCTATGTGACTCTGATGACTGACTTAATTTCTCACTGCGTCAGTTTCCCCAACTATAGAAGTGAGGATAAAAACAATACTACCCTATGGAACTGAGAATGACAACACTTAGTTGGGTACTAGGGAGAATAAAGATGTAACTGGTTCCTTCAATCAAAGAACTTATCATGAAATAACAAATATTATATGTTAAGTCAAATAATTGCAATAATCTTTATCATTACAACTAATTTTCTGTTAGTGCTTGCCATCCTGCCCAGCACTGTTCTAAAGTAAGTGAATCATTTAATAAAATATATGCTGTGAAAACTCTTAAAAGAATTAAGCAAAGCAAGGTCACTTGCATTCGCTGACCTTTCTTTCTGCTAGGAAGACAATTCCCTATGGCATATTTTTGAGTGGTTAATTAGTCTATTTTAAATTATTGAAACTATTTAGCTCCTACCACAACCCACGAAAGATTGTCCTACAATCCTAGATTTAAATTCTAAGAAATTTCTTTGCCTGAGATTTATGTTTATTTAAATCATTTCAACAAGTCTCATATCCTATAAATTTATAATTTCAGAAGTGGTATCATTGTGCAGGTTTTGTTCCCTAGAATTTATAGTTATCTCATTACTTCTAAGTTTTTCCTCCTATGATGCCACACCATATGCAATTAGTCCTTTATTCTTCCAAGGTATTAGTTCTAAGTAGCCAAATCTTGGTTATCTTTGAATATATTTTTGTCTTCAAATTGCCTCCCATTTACTTAAAGCTCTATGGCAAACTCTCATAAATTTAAATATCACTTTATCTGGTACAATGATTATGAAAAACAATAAAACCACAGGAATGAAAAGAAGAAAATGAAAACAAGCCTTACATGAGTTTGGCACCTTATACAGTACAAAAACACTTTGTACATCAATTATAGTGCAATTTTATCTTACATGGAGATTGGGCTCTCACACCAATATGTAAGATGAAAAGTGCCTATAGTTAAAATTACTCTTAAAAATCCCTTAGGAAGTGCCACGTGCAATATCAACATACCATTTCTCAATAAATCCAAAGATTTCTTTTTTTCTTCTGCTATTGGAACAGATCTCTGTTTCTTTGGTTGAGCTCCAGATAAAGCAGTTGGCTTGCGTTGAGGGACCAT
This sequence comes from Castor canadensis, assembly GCF_047511655.1. Classification (NCBI taxonomy): domain Eukaryota; kingdom Metazoa; phylum Chordata; class Mammalia; order Rodentia; family Castoridae; genus Castor; species Castor canadensis. The sequence continues at coordinate 154,257,432 of NC_133388.1, forward strand.
GTTGCATGAAAAATAAGTATCTTTAAACACTAGAATCACACTCCTGCACCATCAGGTGCCCACATTATGAGAAGTAGTCACAGAAAGACAGAGACCCAAGTAAAAACAGCATCCCCATGTCACTTTCACCCTGGGGCATGTGGTCAGGCCTGGAGAACTGTGTAACATGGGCCTTGCTATTTCATGTCTACCTCTCCATCTCTATTCTCCCACTCTGTCTTTGATTTCTTTCTTTTTGTGAAGGATGAAGGGATAGGCATATTGCTGAGCATTTTAGCTCAAAACAACTATTATTGCACTCCATTTGAGTATCTTAACAACATGAAGAGATAGGGGTTATTATTAGTCTCATTTTATGAGTGAAAAATATATAAAAGTTTAGAATAGATTTGTAAGATTTAACAAGTAGAAAACATAGGATGCTCATTTAAATTTCAATATCAGATAAGCATGAATTACTTTGTAGGATAAGAATGTCCCCATACAATATTTGGGACCTGCTTATACAGACTATATGTTTTATGTATCTGAAATTCAAATTTAACAGGGCATCTTATGTTTTATCTGTTGACCTCAATCAGAGGCACAGTTTGGCCTCTAGTCTTCCACGCCCCTTGCATTAGATCATGATGCTGCTCATACTTTGAAAGTATTCATTCACATACTTCTTTTTTTACATCTGAATAACTTATTTGTCCACATTGTATTTATGTTTCAAATAACTTTCAGCTTGTTCTACAAAGCTACTTAATTTGAAAAATAAGCAACACATAAAAATGTATGTTTTTATTAAAATAGATCATAAACTAAGACTCAGTTCTTAACAAGGAATTGAATATCTCCTTGGTTTGAAAGATGAAATGTTCAGTGAGTTAGATTTGAAAAAAAATGATGTGAAATCCAGGGAAAAGTTGTGAATACAGTAAAGGCCTTTACTGCCTATATGGAATGGAAAATGTTTAAGCCAAAATAAATAAGAAAGACCACATTCATATATTTAATATATTGGATTTGTACTCATTATGACATTATTAATAGCCAATTAGAAAATTCTCTTGGTATCCAGTTTTCTGACTCCATTTCACAATAATTGGTATTGATAGCATTTTATTGCTGCCATATACTTTGCTAGCACCAAGACTGATGGATTCTGACCCAGAAAAATGTGATGCTTTAATAAGGCAAACACGATGTTATGTTATTTTTATTATGCCACGTTACCTGGCAGGCAATTACAGTTCTGGATTTTAACATTGTTTTCCAAGAATAACAATCATATAATGTTTAGTTTGGCCAATGCAAGGTTTGTGAGTTGCCACCTGTTAGAAGAAAAATAAATCATTTCTATAGATGGGCAATCTGAGGTAAATCACGAAAGGTTTTAAGATAGAGAGCAGCATGTTCTGTAGGCTACACTGAAAATATTGAGAAGTGAGGAAAATTAGATAATAGACAAAGATTTGAATATTATAGATTGTTAGATCATCCTTAAAACATCCCCAAAATGCTACCATCCATAAGCATGGATGCAAGAATCTGACATTCATGACATTTAAGTTGGAGTAACTCTGGAACTGTAACTTAAACTGGTGTTAAGATGCCCTGTAGAGAATTATGAACCCATTCTAGGAGGTCAGGTGGCCAGAGCAGCTGACTGTAAAGCCACTATTTAATGAGAGGCAGATATGGGGTGGCCTCAGGTTTATGAATTTATGCCCTGAAGCAAATGCACCAAGAATAATTTCTTCCCTTAACCTCAGTTTTCTCATCTGCAAAAAGAGTGTTTTCAGGGTTGTTTTGAGCAAATTGGTATAAAGAAAAAGGAAAATTCTAATCGCATAATAAATGTGCAATAAATGAAACTTCCTAATATTATTGATAAACTAAATAAGGAGAATAAGACTTGCTTATTTGTCAATTCTTCTATTGAAAAAGCATTAAGTGAATGTTGGGTATGATTTTCTAGTGCAGAAGAATAAGTCGTTCCCACTCCTGGCTCATGTTCTCTCCCTGGCTCCTTCCCACATCCTTTCAGCCCAATTTGCTACTCCAACACCAGAGGTGGAGGGATACATAAGATTACCAAGTGAGTAAGTTACCGTATGGGATAGCACTTCTTGTGCTTGGGACTATACATACCTTATTTTCTCTAAATTTAATATGTACAACAATATCTATGTAAGGAGAGTCTTACTGAAGGTGAGAAAAATGAGGCTTGTAGCATTTTAACAGTATATCTAACTGAGCAAATGACAGAGCTGGAGTTTGTACATGAAATTTGCATAGCCATAAAATCTAATTCCTTAGCCACTACACTTAGAAGAAAACTCCTAAGAGCCCCTAAATAGATGACTCAACTTCTTGACGTGAGAATAATGGGGAAACCAAGTCTTTGTCATTTCTGTGGCTATTAAAATGATCTTGCATCCAGCATAAAAACTGAAAGCTCATTTTTATATCCAAGTACCATTGCACCAATTCTCTAGCTCTCCTCCATGAGTGTGCATTCATTAACATTTATGTAACTGGTCCTTCTTATTGCTGATGTGATCAAAATCAAAGGGTTAATGAACTAAGCCACCCTTGCTAAAAATAATCTTTGCAAAGATCACATGTGGTAATTCTAATGAGCCATTTTATAGCAAATTTACTAATAAAGACCATAAAGGAAACAAAGAAACAGAATTACCAAAGTCAAATTGAAAATCAGTGTTATAAAAAGCCAATTTTGGTCCATCCAGGATACAGAAATCAGGATTTTTATAAAATCCAGGATTTTAATTCTATACTTTTTTTTCATCAATGATAGCAACTTATCAATGGATAGCCACTCTTAAATATCCACAGAGAAATTAGATGCAAAATTTGCTAGGGGAAAAATGAGTCATTGGAGGATTAGCAATGTTTCTAAATTAGAGAATCTTGAGAGTGAGGTTTTAATCACTAGTAAAACCCCAAAATCTTGCATAACCACCTATTTCTAAAGATTTCAAAACAAGAGTATTAATTTATCTACTTATTGACCTTGAAATACCTAATTAGTTCTTATTTTGAAATAGCATACTATTTCATTTACTATCTTTTCATAATTATAACCATATATTTTGTAGCAATGCTCAAGTACAAAATTAAGAATATGAGATTCCAAATGAAAAGGTGATCTTTCAGTTCAGACAAAATCTGTTTAAATCAATCACAGCTGGACATATCACTAGTAACAAACGTAGAGGAATGCTTGGTCAAGATAACTTTAAATTTTATCAGAAAAACTAAAGGAGCTCACCACCATCACATCATTCCCATGAAGGCTTGTGTCAACAGAATAGCCAACCAAATGCACCTGAATCCTGGAAGCAGATAGTCACTTAAACATTCAACAAAATAAAGGAAGTCATTCCATTGCCACAGTAGGGAGAAGGTTGACATGAAGATGACATTCTTGTCAACAGAGAAATCTTCACTTCATAACAGGATCCTACCTAGGTATTCATGTTTTAACTTTCCTCTCTTCCTCATTCAATCCTGCCTCTTTCATGCACAGTGTTCCATTCCCTGTCAAATCAGTGATTCTTCCACATTGCCTTTCCCTCATCCTCTTGAACATTCATTTACTGCTTTGTTGTTGTTCTTTCTTTTTTATTGCACCAATTTCTTGTTTTCAGTGTTTAATCTAAACAAAATATTTCAGAACCTCAAGCAAACACATCTATTTTCTCTTACTGTCTACTATGTGTGACTGGAGAGACCTCAGAAGATTTAGATGGTCTCTTAAAAGGTGTTCATAGTAAAGACAAGGCCACTAGCATGAGACAGAGCATCTGAAGGCACTTTGAACATGGATCTATTTGGCAGAAGCAGATATGTTTCAGTTCAGAATATCATATTGGGTTTTGACTGCGAGTAGAATATTCTTACTATTTGATGCCATGAATAAAGCTTTTCTCTTCTCTATGGTTCAGTGTCTTCAACAATGAGATGAGAGACTACTCAATGTTTGAATATTCTGGAACAGAAATCGGTTTGGACATTCTGAAGTGAAGGATAAAGGGACATCTAATTTTCTTTGCAGATAGTAGGATATACCATCTTACAGATGCCAAATGTGTCTGTATGAGGGGTGGGGAAGGTTTAGTAACCCTCCCCTCCTCCTTTTTTTTAGGACAGGCTGGTCTGGAACTTGTGATCCTCCTGCCTCAGCCTTCCAAGTAGTGGGATTATAAGCATGCACTACCATATCTGGCTCAAAAAACATTCTTAACTTTAGTTTGGGGCAAACAATCTGAGTAATGCCTAGGTAATCTTTGTATATTTTTAGTCAATCTCTCTTTTCTAGTTGAAAAGAGAAATAAGTTACTAAATAAATTCCATCTCCATTTAAAAATGAAAAGACAATAACCAAAGAACCCTCTGGTAACTGAAGAAGTATTCTGAGATCTGGCTGATGTCCTGCAGTTGATAGAACAGGCAAAGCCACCACCCTTCCTTCTTCAGCAACCCAAGCAGAGACAGTGACAGTGTGACTTACAGTGAGAAAAGAGGAGGAGGGGAGTGAGGGCTGAGGAAAGGAGGGAGAAGCAAATTGAAGAGAGAAAACAAAATAAAATATATTATCATAAAAATGTAAAATATCAAAGGAAACCATTTAGGAATAAAAACATGAAACAGCTCTCATCCATCAGCAACACAGCTGGTAGCATTCTTATTTCAGGACTCAGCCGGTGGGCATTACTGTGTGGAATTACTTTAGAATTCTCAGTATTGTTTAACATTGACCAATTGCTTCTGGGAAGGCTTAGAATACTTAAGACTCTTCCAAAGAAGCAGTCTTTAGGAATATTTTAATCTTCCCGAAGGTAAAGAAAATCAACAGAGAGCAAACTGAAGTTTGGAGATTAGTAAATATACATTAAAATAATATCAGTGTTAGTAGCACAGCTTCAAAGAACATGCCATTTTGAATTGAGCAAAAAATTGATCAGTATCTGGAAGGGTGTATTATCTCTTAGCATATTATTGTTGGACTGAGTTTCATTGGCAGGCAAAAAAATTTCCTCCTTCCTCCTTGTGAAGTGCTGCTAGGGAGAGAAGAATTTTCTAGATGGCCCAACTAAGGATCATCACCGAACAATTTGCTACACCCTATCAGTGGATTCTAGCCATGGAACAACAAAGGAAAGTCTTCTTAGGGCACAGTGCAGAGTACTCTTAACTGAAGGACGACCACACAAAGAGAAATTTAATTCTTTTCTATATTGGAGTTGAGATGCACCAGTCTTTGAATTTTCAGAGTGACTTAGAGGAAAGATGAGAGATTTTCAAATGAAAGTAAGTTTACTTGAATGAAAAAAATGTTTTTCTTACCTTTAAGAAAGATAAACACATAACATGATTCCATATGAGACAAACAGGTGGATGAGTCCAGGAGGCAGGATTTCATAGCAGCAAATTAATGCCTTAGTTGGTTTTTTTCATTTGCTTTTGTTTAGTGAAGTGGAACTCAAACTATTTTTGGTTGTGGGCATATTCCATAAAGTCAAAAGATTTGTAGGCTACATTGATCATTTATCTTAAAAAATGTTGAAAGCAAATACAAATACATATACAAACTTAAGAATACATCTGCTTACAAATAATTTTGAAGAATAGTCTGCTACTCAGTGTTTCATAAATGTATTATTATGTTATGTTATGATATGATATTAATCTGTCAGAGGTAGATGTTTAAACAACTATATCCTAACAATGAAATTAAATTATAGCAATATCTTTTTGGGGGGCACTGGAAATTTTAGCACTAGGGGTTGAACTCAGGGACTCACACTTGCTAGGCAGGCACTCTATCACTTGAGCTACTCCATTAGCTCTTTTACTGTTGGTTATTTTTGAGATAAGGTCTTGCTTTATGTCTACACTGCCTGAACCATGATCCTCCTAAGCATGCTTCCTCGCATAGCTGGAATGACATGTGCCCACTACAACTAGCCATTGGTTTAGATGGGGGTCTTGAGAACTTTTTGTCCACATTGGCCTTAAACCTCAATCCTCTCAATTTCTGCCTCCCAAGTTTCTATGATTACTCATAGTGACTCATGCTTGTCTGTAATAATATTATTTTGAATAGACTTACAGAAATCTTTGGTTTTGTGGCTAAGAGTTAATGACTGACTATGCTTTGATATTAAATTATTTCATCATTAGATATTCATTAACTATATTGAAAACTGTATAAAGCAATGAAAAGAACTCAGAAGTTTCAAGACATAGAAATAACAATAATGAGTAAATGATTCTGGAGAAGTCTCTTAATAGTAATGGGCTTCATTTCCCCCCAATCATTGAGACACTTATTTTATATGTGGTTGAAAAGACTAAAATGGAAAGTATATATAAAATGTATTTTTATAACATGAACACATTAAGAAAATAAGTCATAATTACCAATAAACAGCAATGATTTTATTTTCTGATGGTGCTAGAGTTTGAACTCAGGGTTTTGCACTTGATAGACAGGCACTCAACTGTTTGAAGGATGCCTCTCTTTTTGCTCTGGTTATTTCAGAGATGAGGTCCTCCTTTTTTGCCCAGGCCAGCCTGAACTGCAATCTTTCCTGAGATGATAGGCACATGCCACAATACTTACCTTTTGTTTCCATTGAGATGAGGTCTTACAGATTTTTTTGCATGGACTGGCCTAGAACTGTGATCCTCCCAATTTCAGCATCACAAGTAGCTTAGGTTGACAGGTGCATGCCACAGAGCCCAATTTTGGTTGGGATAGAGTCTTTTTTTTTTTTTTTTGTAGGTTCTATGGTAGCTTTTTTTTTTTTCCATTTTTCTTTTATTATTCATATGTGCATACAAGGCTTGGTTCATTTCTCCCCCCTGCCCCCACCCCCTCCCTTACCACCCACTCCACCCCCTCCCGCACCCCCCTCTCAATACCCAGCAGAAACTATTTTGCCCTTATCTCTAATTTTGTTGTAGAGAGAGTATAAGCAATAATAGGAAGGAACAAGGGTTTTTGCTGGTTGAGATAAGGATAGCTATACAGGGCATTGACTCACATTGATTTCCTGTGCGTGGGTGTTACCTTCTAGGTAAATTCTTTTTGATCTAACCTTTTCTCTAGTACCTGTTCCCCTTTTCCCATTGGCCTCAGTTGCTTTAAGGTATCTGCTTTAGTTTCTCTGCGTTAAGGGCAACAAATGCTAGCTAGTTTTTTAGGTGTCTTACCTATCCTCACCCCTCCCTTGTGTAGAGTCTTGAAATCCTTTGGCTGAGCTGACCTCTAAGCATAATCCTCCCAATCTTAGTCTCCCAAGGAGCTAGAATTGCAGGTATGAATCACTGACACTTGACTAATAATTTCTTTTATCTAAGAAAAATGACCCAAAGAGTCTCTCTTCTTCCCAGTCTGTTGGAAAATGCTTACATTGATGTTACAATCTTTGTCAAGGAGAAGAAAGATAAGGGCAAAATAGTTTCTGCCAGATATTGAGTGGGTGGGGGGGAGAGAGAGGGGGCGGAGTGGGTGGTAAGGGAGGGGGTCGGGGCAGGGGGGAGAAATGACCCAAGCCTTGTATGCACATATGAATAATAAAACAATAAAAAAAAAGATGTCAAAGTAAGACTCTGGTACATATATCTGGAGTTCAGGAAAGGAGTCTGATCTGGAAATGGATGTGAGTACCTACAGATTAAATTTAAGATAAAAATAAGAAAAAAAAAAGGAGAAGAAAGAATCTAAGGAAATTTTCAATAATTGTTGTTTACTATAAAACCCTTTTTCTTGATGGAGATATTAATTTAAATTGACTAAAATGCTGAAACATTTATGTATGCATGTACAAACATATCAAAGTGAAACCCATAATTCTGTATGCTTAATGTGCACTAATAAAGTTTTCTTAACAGAAAAATTTTAAAGAAAACATGTAAACATCTTTCCCCTAAAACAATCATAAGATTAAAATAAATCCTTAATCAAATACATTATTTGGTTAAGGCCATGGTACTCCTTAAGCATGGGGCTTTTCAGAGTTTTAGAGCATCTCAAGTCACTTTTATGTTTTGAAGCTTCCTGATATAGTAAGAGAATATAAAGTTGCTAACATAAGGCTACAGAAATTGTGGCATATTCTAGATCCCTAAATTCAGCAAAGTAATACTTTAAGAATACACTGACCTTGTGTATGAATCCCTTTAGCACTCCTGGATGACCATGAGTTGCTGGGTAAGTGACTCCTGCCCTCTTTCAATTGTCACCCCACCTGCAGGGGCCTAGCTCTAAGTACATTATTTTTCTGATATAGCAGCCAGATATGACTATGGCATATGCATTCAGGTTCTCAAAATGAGTAACAATGTTGCTCTAGATAGCCTTATCCTGCAAGAATTATCTAGGTTTGCCAGAAAAATTCAGTGTATGTGAGCGGCATTCTAGATGTGCATCTATTTTTTTTTTTTATCAGCTTCTGCAAAGACGAAGCAGTTCCTTTTATTTCAAAACAGGGAACAACTAAATCACTTCTCTCATATATAAAGTAAAAATAAACTAAGCCAGCCTGTACATTTGCCTACATATCCTCATGAAACAATGTCTACGATATCTATTCATTATATTACACCCAAACTAATATTCTGTGGAAAAAGAATTCTCTCTCCATGGGGTTATTCCTGTAAATTGGCAGATGAGAGGAAAAAAAGACCCCAAACACTAATATTTGCATCGATTCTAACCAACTCCAATGCCAAGAAATGCACTGACTCTTTGAACAGACCTCCCCCATTCTCCCTAGGGTGTTTTCTGTGCATGGTGATCCACAAATATTATCATTCCATGACAATGCAGTTTCATCAAGGTACGTCTCAATCCAGGCGATGCGAGTCCCACACAACAGACGGAGACTTTGGCGGAGCGCTGCGCACGCTGCGTGTGTTACTTACTGGTTATATTGCGGTGGCCACACTGAGTCCCGTATGGCGCTGTATTAACGAATCGCATGCAAGCACCTTCTGTTGAAACATCTGCGACAGGGAAATTTCAGGCATTTTTCCAGATAATTTTTGTGCTCTGGACCAAATTTTCATTAGGACTATAAAACCTGGCAAGCAGTATTGTTGTGTATGATTTTTTAATAAACTGGGATATGCTTTTGTTACAAGAGTGAGAAAAGGGCTCTGTGGAGACTCCTTTCTATTATAAAAAGTTCAGGAAACATATGACAGTTCACAAAATAACATCTCCCAACACTTTTTTTTTTCTAAGAACAAGGTTCCAGGATTTCGTAGACATACAAATAAAATTCACAGTTTTGGATGCAAACACAAAAATGCAGATTTTCACTTCTTGGAGTAAATGATTCCCATGGAGACTCTCCTTAAGGAAACACATGTTTGTTAAGAATGCATACAACCAACAGAGATGTTCTATATGTATTTAATTTTTGATTTTGGCTGCCAAAACAACAAAAAAAAATTGTGGAAGAGTTTTTACTTGCTTTAAGAGACATTGTGTCTCAAAATAAGGGGGGAAGGGAGAGGAGTTTGGGCAAATGCCTGCTTGTACTCATAAACAATGTGAACCTGACAATTAGCATTGTTCATTCTTTTCACTTCTTAAAATATGGGTTTTTCCATTTTCTTTCTTCATTGCCAATAACCACCCTACTACAGTGATGGAGACTAGAACAGCTCCCTTTTGTAATTCTTTAATTCCCTGCGCCCTGCTACAAACACTAATGCAAAACAAACACTCTTGGCAGTTAATATGTGCATTATCATTATGTAAATAGGCATGTTATCATTATAATTCGACGATGTTGTACTTTGTAAAGGCTTTTTTTCCCCTTTCCAAATATATTACCCAATTTAAGTTATAATGCATATTATACCACCAGGGCTGTATACACAGAGAATTGGTAGACTGTATATAACAAAATGTTTACCACCTATGCAAAAGACACTTGATGCTAAGACTACCAAACAGAGCAGTGCTCCTCCCCATTGTTCACCACTGCCACAGCGGTGCACAGAAGCCTTTGAGATTAATATCCATCTTGCTGTTCAAATCGAGTACCCCATTATGACATTTTATATTGACAACATTATAAGCAGAGATGATACACTTTAAACTCGATGAGATGAATGATCAAGTACTAGCAGAAAATAGACTGCGTATCTGAACCTTATATGAACTAGGAACAACTCGTGTCACAGTCTGTTTGGAAATCTTACAATGTTTGCATAAATCCATTGCTTATGCATAAGCACCAGGGCACTGGAATCCTGAGGCAGGCAGTAATCTGTAAAGTTCTCCCGGCGCTTGATAAGCATGCAAGATGCATCTTACATTTTCCTTGGTGAATTGCAAATTTTTATGCAAGAAAGAGCATATAGCTAGCTGCATCTTGTATGAAAAGATCAACGCTGATTTCTTCAGTAGGGATTGGAAGAGAGCACAGAAGGAATGGCTGTAAGGAAAATGAAGGCCCTAGTTCATCATTTAATTTATTTAGGACCCTCACATCAGCAAAACTCATTTGAAGGAGTAGAGTTTTGGTGCTATTATTTGTCTTCACATTCTGTAGTTGTCAAAATTGTTGGATATATAACCATTTATTTTACTTGTCTGTAAAGAGATAGAAGTACCAATAAAGTAAGTGGTGGTGTTCCATTGCTTCATTTACAGTTAATAGCAAGTAAGCTATTAACTGTGAAACAGTAAGATAATTACAATATTTATTCTTTATTTGTTTAAGTAATGCTGTCCATGTTCTTTTTTCTTCAAAGTGTCTTAAAGGAAAATGCTATTTGACACATTGTTAAAATAATGAGAACACAAACAACTTAACAGTTCAATTTTTGAGCCTGTTATGATGGCTTAAGCCTATAATCCTAGATACTTGGGAAGCAAAGATAGGAAAGATCACCATCCAAAAAGTTTGGGAGACCTCATCCCAACAGAAAAAATTGGCTATGGTGGTTTGTGCTTGTCATCCCAGCTACTGGGAGAAGCATAAAAAGGAGGATTGAGATTCAGGCCAGTCTTGGCAAAAAAAACAAGACCCCATCTCAAAGATAACCAGAGCAAAAAGGTCTGGAGGTATGGCTCAAGCGGTAGAGTGCCTCCCTGGCAAGCACTACAGCTCTGAGTTCAAACCCCAGTACTGCCAAAAAAAAAAAAAAAAAAAAGATTTTTTTCTTTGTAAATTTAAAACTCATCAGCATTAGGATCTGATTCACAGGATTTCATTTGTTCCCCTCACCTTTACTAAGTATTTGTCCTGTATAAAGCCTTTTTCCTTTTTAACTCTGTCATCTAATTGTGGTTATCACATATAGTATTAGATTTGGAAACAGACCTACTATGGTTTGAGAGATTCCAAATATTTCAATATACATCAGAACTGCTTTATTACAAGAAAAGATCAATTCTAGTCTATCATCAGATTAATGGTAGGTACATTTGAGAGGTGAGCGGGTGAGTAGATAATGTAGGAGCTCATACAATATGCCAGTACAGCATGTTGTTGAGTCATTCTGCATTGGGCCACTCTTCTTTACTTCAGACCTTTGTGCTTATACTTCCCCCTTTCTCCCACTCTAACCTACTATCTCCCACTGTACCTTGATCATTTCTAGTTGAAATTAGTTGGCTAGAGCAGCCATAACAAAATACTGCAGCTGGGTGGCTTATGCAGCAGAAACTTATGCTCTTACAATTCTGGAGGCTGAAAATCCAAAATCAAAGTGCCAACAGAGATGATTTCTGATGAGGCTCTCTTCCTGCCTTGTAACTATTCCTTCTTACTATATCCTCACATAGCCTTTTTGCTGTATACCTGTGGAAAGAGAGGGAGGAGGAGGAAGAGTTAGATGGACAGTAGTCTTGGGCCAGGTGTGGTGGCTCCCAGCCATGTGGGAGGCCAAGCTGACCCCTGACAAAAATGAGAGACCCTACCTGAAAAATAACTAAGGCAAAAGAGCATTGGAGCCATGGCTCAAGTAGAAGAGCACCTGCCTAGCAAGCTTGAGGCCGTGAGTTAAAAAAAAAAAGACATCAGTTCTTTCAGACTAGGGCCCCACCCTAGGGCCCCATTTAACTAAAATTACCTCATTAAACACCCTACTTCCAAATGTAGTCACATTGGGGGTTACAACTTCAACATATGAATTTTAATGGGACACAATTCAGTTCATAACACTAGTCATCAACCAAGTCATAGTTTAGATCTGCTTTCTTTCTGGGAACACTCCCTAACTCTTAAATCTGGTTAGGTGACAGTTTCAAATTAAGCCAAAGGTCCAGTACCATTCTGCAGGTTTGTACAAGCAGGCCTGAACTTTTCTACACTATGACAACAGGTAATAGTTCTAAGTTGGAAGAAAGTACTACATGAGTTAGACATGTGTGACTCAAGGCTCCCAGACAGGTATGAAAAACTGAGGACAGAGCCCTTCTTTGGGTATGAACCTACATTTTGCATTCGTGAAAATGAAGGCAAGGACTAGGAGACTTCTAATTAAGGAGTTGGAATCTATGGAAAGCAGGAGCACAAAGGTTGACAAAAATGTTAGTCTGGTTACAGTCCTGGCTGGATTGTGGGGGAAGAGACAGGATTCTTCTGGACCAGTGTGGCTTAGAATGGCAGCCAATGGAGAACAGAAGTGGGAACTTCCAGTCACTTGTCTGTATCTACTCAATATCCACAAACTTGAATGGAGACATGTGTTCTATTCTCCTTCCAAGTTACATGTTTTTCTGCCTTTTCCTTGGAAGGGTGGATGGGAGTTTGTCATCTACCATGGGACTCACAAACCTGAATCTGTAATGACATAGTCACTGCCATTGGCTTCATCTTTAGAAATCCTGTCTAGCTTTTGACAAGTCATTGGGGCAGAATGGTGGCCACTCATCTATCAGGACTTCACCACAGCACTCTGAGGAGTGCTGGCTCCCTCTTCTCATGTCCTGGGATGAATTCTGATGGCAACTGTGTCACTGTTGGTGACCTGAAATACTTTATGTAGATCAGTTAAGTTACACACCCTATGATCTGTATGCAGTGGAAACATAGAGTATTGTATCTCTGCTCCAGGGAATATTTAGAGATGTCTACAGACATTTGGGGTTGACACTACTTCGGGAGTTGTCAAGAAGGTGATACTGGCTTCAAGTAGGTAGAGTTCAGGAATGTTGCTAAACACCTTATATAACAGGACAGGCAACAAAGGACAATGCAGCCTCAAATGCTAATGGTGCCAAGTGTAGAAATTGTGGTGTAGTGGTTAAGGAAATAAGCTTTGAATTAAAACAGTTATTTAGTTCATTTCCTGAGCCCATCCAAAGCTAGGTTCACTCACTTACAAAATGAGGATAAAAAACACACTTCTTAGTTTTGTTATAAGGATTAATTGAGGTGATATATTCAAATATCTATTCTTAGTTTAACATGAACCAGGTGCTTGATAAACTATAAATTTCTTTATGTAATAAATCATACTCAGAAAACATCAAACATAACAATTGTTATAAATAAACAAAATGTCATGAATACATGCATTCTATATTATAGATTCATATGTCTCCCTTGTTTGTATGCATGCATATATGCTCATGTGTCTTGAGGATAGTGTGGCTGTGTGTTAGACTGGGAAATTATCTGTAATTGCCCCATTGTTCTAAAGAGTGAAACTATCCTATGAGGCATGGAAGAAGGGAAATGCAAATCACCAGCCAGGAAAATCCCTGTCTGTCTCTTGAGGGCTCAGCAGCCTCTGAGAACAAGAGAGGAACATGGAGAGGACTTGAGGGTTCAGGAGGTAAAGAAAGAAAAGTACAGGATGAGAAAACAGAAGAAACTATTTAGGAAGAGTCAGTGACTGAGAAACTTGAGCAACAGTGAGAGGCTCAGGAAACCTGGAAGGAAGAAATTGTAGGAGGCTGGATTGGAATCCTCAAACCAACATTTCCCCTATGGCTACAACCTAATGTCATAAGGATCCTTTCTTTCCCAACTGAAAAAGAGCTTAGTTTCCTTTTATGAAAACACATGGGACATACTATGTTCAATTAAGGCTCTGCTGTAGTTACTGAGCGGAACTGAAAAAATGTTTTTACCAAAATGAGGAAACTTCTCCCCAACACTCCCACCTTTTATCCTACCATCTGAGGGAGAAACCAGCCCCACAGAACACTGGCTGAATGCTCTTCTGCCAGGTATGGGTATGTCAGTGAGAGAGAATAATGTAAATTGCTATATATCCAACACTGACTGGATCCTAAAGGGAATTTTAATCATTTTTAAAACACCAAACATCACAACATGCAAAATTCTGAAAAGTCACTGAGTTATTGAACCTAATAGTGTGATTATTGAAAAGCTAGAATGTTCTGAATTTGCTAATCAGTACAATCATAAAATTGCTTATTTTTTAAGATCCATAATCCATCTATTTACAAAACTTCACATAAGAAAGAAGTCATCTTCTCAGTATGTGTGTGTGTGTGTGTGTGTGTGTGTGTGTGTGTGTGTGTTTGAATTCAAATTTATTTTTTTTAACTGACGAGCTCTCCCAGAAGTAAAGATCTTGAAAGGAAACAGAGCTCAATTCCAAACCCACAATGGTCACAGGGTGCCTACATTTCCCCTAACTCTCTTTAAAGTTGAGCACACTTTTCAGGAAAGGTGAAAAAAAATACACATGCTAGAGAAGCCTTTTATAAACAAGCCATTTAAACTTCAGAGACAATTAGCCCCCTGCCCAGTTTTAACTTCTGAGTTTCAAATGTAGCCTTGGCGTTCTTGATAATTTACTTTTGGAATTCCCAGCTTGGGTCGTTCTGCCCTCACACGTGTGGCTGTGTAGGGACGCAGAGCTGCCATGGTCAGTTTGACAAAGTGTACATAAGCTCTGGCTCACATATCTGCAGTATCATGGACGGTCAAGGAGGCGCCTGTTATAAAAATACACAGCGAAACACAACTGAAGGACTGCTTTTTCTCAAAGACCAACGTAATGCATTCCTTCTGTTTAGGCTCATTTTCCAGCCTCTCACATTCTTTGTGAACAAGAGTTATAAAACAACCCTGATGCAGGCCAATTATTTTTACTTTGAAGGCCATTAATCAAGATTGACTACGAAAATGAAGACAGCTAAGCAAAATTTCATATGTGACTAGAGTGAGATTAAAATAAAACCAGATGGGATGGACAGAGACACTAAGCTTTTTTTTTTTTAATTTTTGGACTTCATGTAATAAATGTCTTTTACAAATTACAGCATCTTATTTTCTTACAGTAAATCAAATCAGTCCGTAAAGTACAAGTGGTCTCATTGCTGAAATGTCAAAAATAGAACCTGCCTTGTTCTTGTAGAGTAACTCCTCAAATCGAAAGCAGCAGTGCACGCTAACAGTCTATAAACCATCTACCTGTGTTCAGTCAGAGCTTACCTGATGGATGTGCTTCTCCTGGCCTCAGAGCAAGCCACACAGTGAATTCACAGAACACCACCATGGAAATATTAGACTTTGAATCAGAGTTGCCAAGTAGTCCAATTAAGAAAAGGTGGGTTCAAGACCTGTTAAATATCCAGATTCTCTGTCACGGAAAAGACTAGGGAGGTCAAGATCCTACCCAGTTTAGACACTGGAAAGCTGTTTTTCCTCAGATCTTCAGAACCCAATACAGCTAGTACACTCATTTTTCTTGCATAAATATACATTTTGAAATGGATATTTCATGAACAAAGAATAAAATAGGCATGTTGAAAATACCAACTAGAATTGTCCTTCTGACTATTACAACACTTTCCCCTAATTTTGCCTGCATCGCAATATTCTATCCCTTGCTTCATACAGTTGTATTATCTTCCCACAGTAAGAAAATGACTGAGAATAACCAGCTGTTTCAGGGTCCCTATCAAAATACACACCATAATCCCAAAGAATTCTTCCCCATTTACCACTGTCAGGTTAAGAAGTCTGCTTAGGAAATGAGACTAAACTTTCTCTTCATAACATTCAATGAACCATTTCCACAATATATTTAGAGAGGACATATGCATTTCTTAGAGCAGATTCAAAATAATCTGTAAAGAAAATGAAATAAATTTTCAATTGTGTAAATTTCCTTATTTCTTTTGATGCTTCTTTTCTCAGAAGGCATTTCTGAGTTTAAAAATAACTTTTTAAAAAAATCCTTTCCTTAAAAAAAAAAAAATCAACACTTAAGAATGAAAAAGGACACCCACCATTTTTCCTCTGTAATTCCCTAAACAAAACAGGAAATGTTTATCTAAAATTCATCATAAAACAATACAGCTCCCTAGAAATAGTTGCACCTCATTTAATGCAATAAGTTGTGATCCCCAAAAGTCTCAGTCACACTATGTTCTTGTAAGTGGGTTCATTATTTTATTACTTCTTATTTAAAGCCTCCTGGGAAATCATTTAAATAAATAAATAATAAAGTTTATTATTGTTGTATGGGGGCTGAATTAACTTAAGTTGGCATAAATAAATGTGTGAAAGGCATCTATATTTGAAAGTTCAGATTTGTGCATGAATTTCTTGATCAATGTCTCCAGCGATGAGACCAGCTCTCCACAACCTGCTTGTTTGTAAAGCTGGGAGTAAAGGACTCAGTTCTAACAAATCCAGAATGTCACCACGTGAATTTTCTACTTTGATCTCAAGCACATCAAGTCTGAACTCAATAGATTTTTTTGTTCAAAATTAACTGCACATTTCAATATATTAATTCTGTCAATTGCAACTCCATCTTCCAAACCTAAGTTTTAAAATCCCCAAATTTAAATGTGATAGTGTCCTCGCTGTTTTTTTTTTTTTTTTTTGAAATTTTACAACTTTTTGTTATGGAAGTTTCAAGTGCATGAAAATGTAAATGATGTATGTGCCCATCACAAATCTTCAATAATTACCAACATTTGCCTATTGAGTTTCATTTCTTACCCCTACTTTTTTTTTTGTTTTGTGTTAATTGTAAAATATTCATAATGTAACACTGGATTATTTTTCTACACCATTTTACCCAGAAGTACTTCAAAGTGCATCTCAATAATGACTTTTTAATATATGATCATCTGCTATTTTCACATACAATGTGAACAATAATTCACTGACATAATCCAACTTTCAGGTCATAGTAACATTTATTCATACATCTAAAGAAGTTTTTCTACAATTATTCATTCAAATCTGGATCCATCCACAACCCAAACTTTGCATTTGATTATTACATCCTTTAAGCTTCCTTCAGCCTGTTCTGTCTTCCACACCACTTTAAAAATGTCCCCAGTAGGCCCTGAGTTCAAACCCTAGTACTCTCAAAATAATAATAACAACTAATAATAATAATTATTATTGAAAGTCTTAAATGCCCATGCAACCTTCTCTCATCAGTCCCTAGCCATGGAAGGGCTATCTGTCAAAGTCAGACCACACAGTCAAGTCTTCACCAGAGTCTAATACACAGGACCTCATTGGAGGAATGAGTCAGGAGAAGGGCTGCTTTTAACTTATCAGCCTTCTAAACAAAGAAGGGAAAGTCAGTTGAAAATCTAAGAAATGGAGTAGCACAGATCAATTTAACACAGCCCAAAGAGGAATTGCCAATTCTCCCCAAACCCCTCATATTAGTATTTACTACCGTCTACTGCCATTATTCATGTTCAAACCAAAGAATTCAAGCACCAGTTTTGATTCTGCTCTTTAATTATGTACATCTAACCCATCAATAAATGTCTGCCTACCAGATCTGCCTTTAAAACATATCCCAACTCCCAACACTTTTCCACTACTCACTTTAGAATTGTAGTCAAGTCCCCAATATTGATGATCTCTTAGTTGGACTACAACAATGGAATCCTCCCTCATGTCCCCCCCTCTTTTCTTGCCCCAATAAATTATCAAGAGAGTATCAGAAAATCCATTAAAAATGGAAATTAGATGTTATCTTACATTCCTCTTGAAAACTTTCAATTTTTTCCCTAACATACACTGTATGTAAAACAGTTTATACAACCTTTCCAAGGTTGGCCTCCACCCACCTTGCAGGTTTGTAGTACCTCTTCTGTTTTTACTGTAGCTTATCCTATTCTAGCTCACCTGGCCCTTTCTTGTTTCTGAATTAAGCCAGGATCATTTCTGTCTTGAAATCCTTGTACTGGCTGTGTCCTGTACCTGAAATCTTCTTTTTCTTGATATTTTGTGTAGCTATCTGCTTCTTGTCATTCAAATCTCTGTTTAAATGTTACCTCCTCAGAAGAACCAGTACTAACATTCTGCATAAATTCCACCAGTTACTCTCCGCCACATTACTTTTTAAATTCTTTTCTCTTTTTCTTGTAGATATGGTCATTTATTTGGTCACTGCCTATCAACAGTAGAATATAAACCTCTGTCCTGTTAACTGCTGTATTTCAAGCATTAGATCTATGCTTGGCTTTTAACAAGCATAAAATAAATTTGTTGAATAAATGAAGAGATGAAAAGACATAAAAAAGAGAAATTAAATCAAACACAAAAAAGGAAGAAGTAGGGATGAAATGTGTACAGAGGTATGAGAAATTGATGCTAACTTCAGAATTCAAGTCCACAAGTTCAAGGCCTCCTTAAAGACTTCCCATTTACATGCCAAGAGCTTATTTTTAAAGGGACAAAGTGACACTGCACTTAGTCAATTATTTCATGGGACTCCTTTTCTTCTGGACATATGCACCTCTGTCCATGTTACTTCACAGTTTTCTCTTCCTTCCTGGCTGGACCACCTTGTTCTGATCTTGCCTATTCCCAGTACAACCAGTGCACTGGTGCCAAATTAATCTTACTACAAATAGTTTGTGTGATGTCACCTTCTAGCTCAAAACCTCCTCAAGTGGTTTTCATTATCTAAGGGTAAAGGTCAAACGTTTTAGTTTAGCACACAAGACCAGGGGATCACACCCAGACAGTCTCCCAGTCTTATCGTCCATGGCTTCCAGCAGGAATTCAGGTCCTAGTGAGGCTGGGCTCCTCAGCCCCTTGAACTCACATTATTTCCTCTCCATTTTGTTCATGAAACCCCTTCTGATTAAAATCTCTTCCTCTTCTATTCAGCTTTTAACCAGAGATTATGGTCCAGATGGAATCCTAAAGGATATTTTTTTTAATCCAGAAAGCTCATTATTGTTACTGACTGTATCTTTGACTATTATCAGACATTCCTTCTTAAGACCATTTCCATGAGTCTTACTTTCTCTGAAGGCTGAAAATGTATTCTACTTTACTTCCTCCTTCCTGAAGTCAGTCTCAAACTTTGATATAGAATATGTGATTGAAAATTTTACAAAGACTGCACTTTTTCATCTGGAAAAGGGAGAAATTATAGTACTTTTGTAGATTTCTTTTTAGGATCAAATGAAATAATGCATTTGATTAACTTATCACAGTGTTAGCATATATTTTTATGTTAGTCCATGACAATGAGGTAGGTCAAAAACCTGATTAATTCATTGTCAAGTGATTTTTATATACCACATAAAACATAACATTACAATATGGGGCTATTTTTACTGCAAGTAAATCTCACTAAACCACATATATAGTAAACCCTTATAAATGAATCTCTTAAAAGTGAATATAATTTCTGATTTCTTGTGCTACCACCATATTTTGTAATCTGACCTGTGATTCTTAGCCTATTTTAGAGTGGAAACCTTTTTATATTCTGAGTAAATCTCTCAAAACTTTTGTTAGAAAAATATACATATACACAAAGTTTGGTAGATAATTTCAAAGAGTGCCATTGCCTCTTAAAGCCCATATATTAGTTTCATAAATCTATTAAAACTTTATGAAACTCAAGGTTAAGAATTCCAGTGTCAATCTTTTGGTAGCTTTCCTTATTCCTGGCTCTTAATAGTGCAATCTGCAGCAGAACACATGAATTCATATTTTTTTTTCCTTTTACAGCAAAATTAAATAAAGTAAAAGAAAATTAAAATAATGAAGGAATATGTTTCTCTGAATACTTTTTGCAATAAGTACATTAGTATGCTCTCACATTAGGCTTCAAAAACGTGGACCACTCACCATAGGTTAGGTCTTTTCTACACAGGAGATGGAAAATACAATGCCAAAGGAGAGCCCGGGGTTCACTTTCAAATTTGAGGTTTTAATTCTCAGAACTTTCTCTCAGTTCTTATGATCATGAACCTTAACTCTCTCTGTCTCTGACTTTCTCTGGCTCTCTTTCTCTCATCACCCCGTCCTTTTTATAACTTTCTTTCCTTCCTTTCATGAAGTTATCAAATGCTTTTTCAGTGCTGTGAGGTTTATTAAAATAGGGAAGACAGTGATGAGACACACAGCTCCTATCCTAACAGATCTTACAGTCTCTTGGAAAATACAACATTATTAAATTTTATATGAATGAATATATACTCTCAATATAATATATGCCAAGAAGGACAATTATCATAGGCTGTTTGAGTATGTAAGTGGGGAAGATAATCCAGTCTAGGGATCAGAGAAAGTGTCTGGAAGAAAGACACATCTTAACTGAGACTTGAAGACTGAATAAGAGTCAACTAGGTGAAGTGTTTTGGGTGTGGGAATTGTAGTGGTGTGATAACGTCACCAAGGTAGGAAAGAACCTTCTAGAAACTCATAGAAGTTAAATGACACTGAAGTGTTAAAAAATTACAAAAGCCTTCTTAAGTCATAGGTTTCTTTTATGAATACTTCTAATATGAAGTCATAGAAGATCAGGCACAGAGTTTTAAAATGTGGGTTCACTTATGTTATATAGCAGAAAGTTTAAGGATAGGCAATTACTTGTTCTGGTTCAGCTAACCACTGATCCTACTATTGACCAGATCGATTCTGTTTTCCCTCTTTTTGGGATTAGTATATATATTTTTTGTCATCTTCCTGCTTGACATCTCATGGTCCTAAGGTGACTGCTGAAGCTTCAGACATCACAACCACATGAAAGGCAAGAAAAAGCAGCAGCTCCAGCTATATCTGTGTATTTCACATAAAAAAATAAAAGTCTTCTCAGTCCATATCCAGTTACACTCCATCGGTCATAAATCTTCATGTTCCTGTCTAGCTATAAATGGAGGGACTGCTGGAGAGATATTTAATTTTTCCAGGCTTCCTAGAGTTGGTGAGTAAGGGAAAGCCAAGAGGTGGAGTAATGTGTTCTTTACCCTAAAACACAAAAATGAACCAGGTACAGCTGGGCTTGCAGCATCTGGGAGGCAGAGGCAGGAGGATCACAATGTCAAGGCCTGTCTGGTCTACACAGAGAGTTCCCTGGCCAACTGAGCTTCATAGTAAGACTGCCTCAAAAAGGAAAATGAAGGCATTCAGTTCTCTAGGTTGAGAACTAACAGTCATTTAAAAACATATCTCTCTTAGGCTGTCATAAGGAACCTTGATTGGAGAGGCAAGAGATGATAGGAGATTGGAATTTGAAAGATACTCACCAGGTAAGAGTAGTTGAGACTTGAGTTAAGGTGGTGGTGGTGGTGGGTAAGCAGAGGAGTTTGGGAGGGTGTTAGAAGGTTTAGGATGGCGCCAATTATTTCCAAATGTGATCATGTGTGTGAATTCACTTTATAATTATAAAGTTTTATACCAAATTAGTATGTTGTGAGGTTAGAATTTGACTAACTTGTTACTAACATACACATTATCACTCAATTTAAAATTCCTCCCTTTGTTGGAACTTTTGGGAGCAGAAAGTTTGGTCCACAGCTGGGTGTGGCATTGCATGCTTATAATCTTAACTACTCAGGAAGCAGAGATTGGGTGAATTTCAGTTTGAAGCCAGCCCAGGCAAAAAGTTAGTGAGACCCATATCTCAACCAGCAAGCCAGCCATGCTAGGGCACACCTGTTATCCCAACTACACAGGAATTATAGGTAGGAGGATCAAGGTCTGAGTCATCATTAGACAAAAATTCCAGATCCTATCTAAAAAATAACTACAGCAAAAAAGAACTGGGGGCATGGCTCAAGTGATAGAGTACATGCATGCCTAGGCAGTATAAGAGGCCCTGAGTTCAAACCTCAGTGTCACCAAAACAGAAGGGAAGAGAAAATTTGGCTCATTCATTTGGCAAGGTAAAATAACTTTCTGAACCTTTTTCCTTACAGAAGCCAAAACTGCATTTAGTGCTATAAAAAGGAAAAAAGAAAAGAAAAGGCCACAAAAACATCCTGGGCCAACTATATTTGTTGCCTCTGAGCTTAATAAAATAAATGTGCTTTTGTGCTCACACCAAAGTCAACCCAAATGCAGCAGAGAAAGGCTGTCTTTAAAGACATAAGCAAAAAATTCATACTCCCTTAAGCAAGGCAAATCACTTTACAGAAAAAAAAAGGGGAGGTCGGTAAATTGAACCCACATTCTAACATAAATCTCATAGAAAAATATTAGAATTTCTCAGGGTTTTCTATAACTGCCACTATTAGAATTCATTCCTGGGCTGAGATTTTTTTTTTTATTTCAACTTTCACATTAACAGCCCAATAATAAACCCCTGATTAAAGAAAAGGGATTACAGTGAAAGGGTTGAAATAAGCTTAATTGTAGAGGTATGATTAGTGCCACAGTGATAGACTCCCAGGTAATGATTTTTAAAATTTTATAGAAAATGTTTAACAAGATGATTGCCTGACTATAAAATGTCTCTGTATAAGAAAATAGTCTTTGAAAGCAGCACTGGGCCTGTTGCACTAATACATCCATGAATGGCAACATTTCTTTTATAGTTTTGATGAATGCTGGAATAGAAATTTTATTATAATGATTTTGGACCCAGAACTGTGAAAATAGCGGGCAGAATGTGAACACTTTACCAGATCAATCAATTTTCATTTAAAATTCTACTTATTGTGTATGGTATCAAACTATGAAAATGTAACATTTCAAACTAGTGATTTCTGTCCTACCAAAATTGCAGTACTTATTTGGGTTTTGAAGGAGATAGGATCAGTGTTAGAGACAGCATGGTATAATCAAAAAAAAAATTGTAGCTAAAATTCCTGTGTTCTCGTCTCTTTTACTTAGTTACTCCACCTGCAAACATTTACACAGGGCCTGATGAGGGCAAAACCCTGCAATAGAGAAACTCCAGATATTTCCAGGTTTTCATTAAACACTAAAGCTCTGCAAAGAGGGGAAACATCATCACTTGTGTGATCTCATGTCCATTTGTATTGGGAACATAAGTTTCTGGGAGGACAGAGAACACTCCTATCGGGAATTCAGAGATAAGAAGGGGCTGAGGAAATGCTTCTAGGAAGAGTTGGCACATGAATTAAACTTGAAATCTCCACATATTGTGGGATTTAGCTAGTTCAATGGAAGAAAAACTATTAGGATGCAATGCCTCTTTTAAAGGGTTTAGGCAGTTGGAATTATCAGGGTACAAAAAGTGGCAAGGCAGAGGCAAGACCACATTGGTCAACTTTGTCTAACTTGAGTAAGGAAAAATAACAACTGGGAGGGTATAAAATAGTTATGTGTCTATCATTAAGGAGCTTGGACTTAAACCTGAAGATAGTGAAAAAACATCTGGAAGGTGCTATGGTCACATTTATATTTGAAATAATTCATTTGCTTAACTCTGCAGGATGGTCTCTCAAAATGCTATTAGGAGTCTCTTGGCAATGGGATTGGAAAAAATAGATGGAAGAGGAGCCAAGAAATATTTTGGAGAGCTGGGTTGTAGCTTAGTGGTAGAATGCTTGCCTGGCATGTATAAGGCCCTGGGTTTGATTCCTTGCACTGAAATATAAAGAAAGAAATACTTGGAAAGTAAAATCTGCAGAGAAGTAGGCTGTTAAAACTTTGCCTACTAATAACACCACTCAGAGAAAGTACATAACATGAAAGGAGCACGAAGCCCATTTCCACTATGTAGTTCCTTAAAGAACAAGTGAAAGGTTCTGGAGATTAGGGCTGACTTCCATGCTTAGTTTTCATGACATTCTCACTAGGACTACTGAGGTTTTTCCATCTTTTAATTAAAAGTATATGTTAGCCTCCATTTCATATTTTACTACTGAGAAGAAGATTTTAGATTTTATGAGGACACCTGTGAGATAGTCCCTCTTACTCAGTTATAGTGTGGTTCCATCTTCATGTACATGTGATGGGTTAGGTTTCCAAATGCTCCAACATTGAACAAATGATTGGTCTCAATCAAGAGTCTATGTCTAGGCACACAGTAGTCATACAGTGATTTTAGTTAATGAACTGGCCTGACCAGACCTAAAAGTAAATCAATGTTTAGATTCTGATCAGGAGATAAAACATCTCTAGTTTCAAAAATGTATTGAGCACAATTATTAGAGTGTAGATTATGATAGTGTCATTCTACTCCCATAGAAACAGGAAGGAAAAAATTGCCATAAAAACAAAAGTCTGCTCTCTTCTCCTATAGACCATTCCATCTGCATCTGGAAATGATATTACAGTGTATAAGAGTCAAAATAATGCCTACCACCCCCTCCCAACACCAAGATGTCCATGTTCTTATCTCTAGGAGCTTTGAATAATTATGCTACAAGGCAAAGGAGATTAAGGTATTAAACTTGCAGATGGAATTCAGGTTGCAAATCATCTGACCTTATAATACAGGGATTACCCTGAATTGTCTGAGTGGGCCCAATTAATCACAAGAATCCTTATAAGTGGAAGAGGGAAGCAGAAGAGGAGGGATGAGAGAGAGAGAGAGAGAGAGATGACAGAAACAATGTCAGAAGAGATGCAGCACTGTTGGCTTTGAAGATGAAGAGCGCCATGAGCCAAGGAATGTGAGCAGCTTCGAAAAGCAAGAAAAGACAAGGAAATGGTCTTCCATACTCTCCAAATGGAATGCAGACTTGCTGACAACTTGATTTTTGTATGGCAATGCCTAAATTGGACTTCTGTCATGCATAACCGTGAAATAATGTGTTTGTGTTTTTTAATCCCAAATTTGTGGTAATTTGGTACAGCAGCAGTAGAAAGTAACATATAGTTCTTGCTATTATATAACTTTCTAAACTAAAGTTACCTAGTAAAATATCTGGAAATTGAAAAATGGATAACATTTCCAGCCCCTTTCCATTTTGAAATGGCAGCAGATTCCTCCCATTAAACAAATTCATGCCATGGCTGTGCTAGAGGGGGCTTCAGGGTCCCCTCTCTCCTCTATTCCCTTCTCAATTTCCCTTTTTCATTATCTCCATGTATTTGACTTCATCAAACTTCCACACCTAGAGAAGGTATTGGGGAGGGGATGGCATTATCACGTACAGTTCACGTCAACTATTTTTTTAACTATTATCAATTCTTACTTTCCAGGAAATACACTTACTTCTTAGCTACCTAGTCTTGAGTTCATCTGTTAGTATGGGTAAATCCTTCAGCAAGGCTAATGGGATAAATACTTATAAGACAAGGTGATGCAGAAATTAAATAAGAATACTTAAGATCACTGAAGCCCAAGACTGTACTGGGAAGAGGGTTTTCTTTCACTCATAAGCTCTTGACATGATCATTCCCACCACAGTACTTGTTGGACATATAGCTAAAAGAAATGGCTAAGCTGAAAAGTCTAGGAAACCACAGGCTATAGAAGGAGGGTAGGTTCACAGGTTATCAAAACATAATTTGGGCTTGACCAGGTGTCTGCAAAGCCAGGAGTGGAGTCATCACATCTTCCTTTAAAGCCTTTCACAAAAGTAATTGGTTTTCTATTTGAATGATTATATGTTAAAAAGAGTTCCTTTTATATTAAGTTATTGATTTTGTTTTCTTACCAAGTCTACTGAATAGAGCATTCAGCTGGTAAGAATTATTTTGCCTGAATTAAATATGGATGGGTAACTCAGGCCCATTTCAGGTTCAACAAACATCTTGAACTATTTTTCAAACATTTGGGATTTGGCAAAAAAAAGTATTTTATTCAGTAATTTTCTGCTTAATTTTTAAAGCTTTATTGTTTTAAGGGAAATTTAATCCGTATGTTTCTGATTCATTTACCATTAACTAATCAGGTTAGTTTTTTGTAGTCATTTTTTGTTTTTTGGGTTTTTTTTTTTTTTGGTGGAAGAGATGATTTAGGAAAACTTTCAGAGACTTTGACAAATTCCTTGAGGGGAAAAATACAGAGAGAAGGCTTCGTTTTGCCATGGGAAATCGAGTGTCAAATCAAGGGAAATGAAAGAGGTTCTAGATTCATGTCAGCAATCCAGCCAATCTCAAAGCAAAATAAAACCTTTTCTTCCATTTTTTTCAGTGCTAAGGATGAAGGAGTTTATGGATTTAGAAACTACTAACATGAATAGGTCCTTAGGAAACTGGTTCACTAACATTCACTCTCTGGGCTGCAGCAGGTTTGTAAAAAAAAAAAAAAGGCAGCTCCTCATGTCAGGGGCAGAGAGAACAGCCAGAAAGGAGGAATTTGTAGGAACTTAAGAAGGAACTGTTATAATTATATACACAGTGAAGAGAAAAAGAAAATGAAGAAGTCAAAGAGAAAAACAGAGAAGAAAATGATGACTGTCTCTGGAAAAGTTTAACAGTATATAATGTCCTTTTTGTTCCTAAAGAAAATATAGATACACACCCTCTGACCCTAGATAAATTCTCTAGATAAACTTGGAATTGACAATTAATACTATAATCATATGTTAGAAACTAATTAATTTTTAAGTGATACAATAAACATTATTCTATTTCCATTATTTTCTAAATACATTTATTTGCAGAAACTTTTTCAAAGTTATTATTAGGGGCTGGGGTGAAACTCAAATGGTAAAGCACTTGCCTAGCAACCATGAGAACCTGAGTTCAATCCCTATTACTGCAAAATAAATAAAGCTACCGTTACTAAACTTCTTCAGTTTAACTTGTTTCTTTCCAAACTTTTTGTATTACTTATCCCATTTCAGAAGCAAGAAGTGCTAGTTAAAAAGAAAATGTATTATGTTAGTTGATATTTGTATAGGTTTTGATTCATGTATGAAGTTTTATACTGGTTTGTGTGTGTGTGTAAAATTCTTGAACAACAGCCATTTAGTTTCAAAATTTTCTGTTTTCCATCATTAACATTGCAGCCACATTGAGTTGAATACAAAAATACTATGGCTAAGTCATCAAATGTTTTATAGAATTGGGTAACTTAATGCTATTATCCATTTAACATGCATTGAACACCTTCCATGTATACAACACTAATGAAGAAGAATTATTTTACTGGAGCAGAGGGCTAGAGTTCCTGAGCTTAAAGGTCTAACAGAATAAAATTTTTAAAAATGAAAAATGAGAGGGAGAGGGGTAAAAAAATGAAAACTGAGGTGATATTAAACTTTCAGTTTACAGTTTAGAATCATAATAAACTACATGTCTTTTGTAAAAGGAACCTGCTCTGGAAACAATTTTATATTGAGAAAATTTTAAAATTTATATTAAAATTTTTTTCAAGCACTAAGCTCCAGTTTACATTCTGTCAATTTACATCAAACCATTTTAAATCATACCTTCTACAGAGATGCCAAGAATGTCAGTCAAACTGTAAGCAATTTTAGCATTTCATAAGAATGACATGTCCACCATGAGGTAACAGAGAGGGAAATCATGAGGAATTGTTTTGATGCACAAAAGCAGTCTATCATTTTTAATACGTCCAAGTGTTTTTCTTAGGTCCCAATTTAAAAATTTTGATGAAATATTTGATTCATGTAAAAGACTTGGATTAAATAAGTCACGCACAGATAACAGAATAGCCTTTTTTGTCTGCATATCAAAGGTACTTTGATTGAATTTAACACATACCAAGCTGCTAGAAGTAGGCAGGGATAGTTCTATCAAGCAGCTATCTTTGCTCCCTAAGAAAATGGGAATGCAGTTCCTTCTAGAAAGAAGATTAGCTTTAGGTGTTAACAAAGGACAGTGATCAGAAGGAAAGTAAATCAGCATGTATTTTTTACTTAAAATCTATGTGGACATTGAGGATGGATCAACACTGCTAGGATTTCATAATGTGATAAGAGAGAGAGGTAGAATAATAGAACAAATATCTTTGTATGTGGAGCAAAGTAATATGCCCTGGGTCCAAGAGTTAGGGGAGAAGGAGACGGAGGGAAAGAGAGAAAGAAAATATGGATCCCGCAAGGTCACCTGGCAAGAGAAGAAGCAAAAAAGCAAGACAAGAAAGCTGAACTTGGTTCACAATGCCCTATTCTAGCTGCAAATAACCCAGTTCAATGAAACCTGACACACTCTTGGGGTAAGCATTAACTCATTCGTGAGGGTAGATCTTCCCACTAGATACTCTCTTTAGGGTCTCACTACTTTTCATTACATAGAGAAGACAACTATATCCATACTACAACAAATAGTGGAGTATTTTCCTTGTTATGATGCCACAAATTATGCTGTAATAAGCTTCCTTATATTGTATGTTTTTATTTCAATAGAATTGATTTCTAAAGATGAAGACTGCTGGAATTACAAAGTGTTTTGTTTGGAGGATCATTGTGAGAAAATTCTTCACCATCTTGAATTCTTCCTCTTGTCCACTTCACACATTAAGCCTAATCCTGTTATATAAGTAAACGGAAAACCATTCTTTTATAACCAGAATTTGTGTGTGGGAAGGGAGTAATTATTTTTAGAAAATTATTTTTCTTAAAAATTTGACACATCCCTGTATAGCTATCCTTATCTCCCATCCAAGTACTAACCAGGCCCAACCCTGCTTAGCTTCCAAGATCAGACAAGATCGGGTGCGTTCAGGGTGATATAGCTGTAGACAGCTATCCTTATCTCGACTAGCAAAAACCCTTGGTCCTTCCTATTATTGCTTATACTCTCTCTTCAACAAAATTAGAGATAAGGGCAAAATAGTTTCTGCCTGGTAGCAAGGGGTTTAGGGGATAGGTGCGGGGGGGGGGGGGGAAGGGGAGAGAAATGACCCAAACATTGTATGCAAGTATGAACAAAAGAAAAAAAAATAAAATCACTCATTATAAAAAAAATTTGACACATGGCTCTTTTCTATGCATCCATTAAATAGACCAAGTGTTAAATAATTATTGGTGAAATAAATTTTCAAACATTTCCAACCTCCTAAGATGAAGGAATCTAACTGGTATGTCTTTGACATTCTAGTCCTTTCCCATAAAACAGTATATTTGAAGAAGTTATTGACAGGAATGGAGGAGAATGGGGTTGAAAGGACCAAGAAAGCTAATAGTGAGCTAGTATCCAGAGCACAAAGACAACTCCCAGCAGAGAAACAGGGAAAATCAACCAACTAGACAACAGCCATGCCTATGGAATGGCTATAAAAATGAACTTCATGGAGAAAACCACCATAGTTTGGTAGGCAGAGAGATTTCTGAAGCTCTGTAGGATTAGCTTTATGTAACTTCAATGTTAGCAAATCATGTTCCAGCCATTAAGAAAAAGGAAACAATCCTACTCAGCCTCAGTGAGCGGGATTGCCTCCTGAACAAAGTGTACCAGAGTATGTAAGCTAATATTTATGAATTCTCTAAACAGGATGGCAAAGGCAAGAGGAGAAAGCAGAGAATTCTCTGGCTAGAAAGTACACATTTTTTGCCAGACTCCACACAGATCCCTGAAGTTGTGGAGTTAGGCTAGTACAGGAAAAATTTTGTTTTGGACGCAAGTAGTTCACTATATTTGCTTTCACCTATCACTTACTAGGATAAGTGATAATTCTGTTTTCCTTTTTATGAAATTGCTCACCTCCTTAGGTTCTACTTGAGTTTTATAGCTATCTATAGAAATGGAAACTCAACTGAAGCCAAGCAGGTCTGGCCCTATTTCTCATGAGCCTCTGTATTACTAATGGGAATCTGCAAGCAGACAAGAGCTTACCATCCATAGTAAAGCACTTGATAACACCTATGTAGAGGCTGTCCAAACACCCTGATCCCTAGGGTCAGGAAGGAGCTATTTTGTGGCCTTGCGTGTGGGTACAGAACATCCCTAAAGTGCTACTTCAGTTCATATTTTAATTGTTTCTTTTTTAATGGTTTATATGCTTTTTTTTTTTCTTTTATTATTCATATGTGCATACAAGCCTTGGTTCATTTCTCCCCCCTGCCCCCACCCCCTCCCTTACCACCCACTCCACCCCCTCCCGCTCCCCCCCTCAATACCCAGCAGAAACTATTTTGCTCTTATCTCTAATTTTGTTGTAGAGAGAGTATAAGCAATAATAGGAAGGAACAAGGGGTTTTGCTGGTTGAGATAAGGATAGCTATACAGGGCATTGACTCACATTGATTTCCTGTGCGTGGGTGTTACCTTCTAGGTTAATTCTTTTTGATCTAACCTTTTCTCTAGTTCCTGTTCCCCTTTTCCTATTGGCCTCAGTTGCTTTAAGGTATCTGCTTTAGTTTCTCTGCATTAAGGGCAACGAATGCTAGCTAGTTTTTTAGGTGTCTTACCTATCCTCACCCCTCCCTTGTGTGCTCTCACTTTTATCATGTGCTCATAGTCCAATCCCATTGTTGTGTTTGCCCTTGATCTAATGTCCACATATGAGGGAGAACATACGATTTTTGGTCTTTTGAGCCAGGCTAACCTCACTCAGAATGATGTTCTCCAATTCCATCCATTTACCAGCGAATGATAACATTTCGTTCTTCTTCATGGCTGCATAAAATTCCATTGTGTATAGATACCACATTTTCTTAATCCATTCGTCAGTGGTGGGGCATCTTGGCTGTTTCCATAACTTGGCTATTGTGAATAGTGCTGCAATAAACATGGATGTGCAAGTGCCTCTGGAGTAACAGTCTTTTGGGTATATCCCCAAGAGTGGTATTGCTGGATCAAATGGTAGATCGATGTCCAGCTTTTTAAGTAGCCTCCAAATTTTTTTCCAGAGTGGTTGTACTAGTCTACATTCCCACCAACAGTGTAAGAGGGTTCCTTTTTCCCCGCATAAAAATTATTGTTTTTTTCATTAGCATACATTGATAGTACATATGAGGGGATTTCATGGTCATTCCCATTTTTAGATGAAGGATCAAGTTATCTCAATTTTATTCTATTCATTTGTCCATAGGCTGAAGTCTGGCTTTTACTACTACCATTCCACTGAATTGGCTCTTGAAGAAAAATCCTAAAATGTAATGTCCAGTGGACATTATTGGACAGATGTTTGCTTTGTGTCTGACAATGTTCATTACAATTGTCATCACACAACTTTCACTTTGTGTTTCCATTGCACCACTCTCCCATGCTCATACATTTCTCAGCCCTCACTCTGGCCTTTTCCAAGAAGTCTGCTGCTATATTTTAATGTTGATATTCCATTTTTAAACTGTCTTGTGCTAATCCACTTTCAGAATTTTGATCCCACCAGAAATAGTAGTACAACTTATTAGTCCTGATGGTATTATATCAAAAATGTACCAATCTCTCTCTCTGGCTCTGAAATTTTCCCAGAACCTACTGGTCATTTTTACCTGGTTGCCTTTAGGGTCTTTTAGTCCCATATTGCCCTAAGTCCTTTGGAACAAGTTAAGGTATTAACAAAAAAACTAAAAGAGCCATCCACAGTATAGAATTCATCATTTTCTTGCCCTCATCCTCCAAACTTGCTCTTTCATTCTGTAATTGTTGATTCATTCGGGAGTTTACCATTTATCTAGTCAACCAAAACAGAAACCGAGGCTGAAAGGTCATTCTTGAATTCTTTTCCTTTAGTTCTTATATCCAAATAAATAACCAGCAAGAATTTTTATATTTTACCCCTAAATAATCAGGAGTCAGTTTCCTCATTCCCGTTACTACTTACTACTTTATGCAAGATCAATGTTATTGGGCTGGTGGAGTGGTTCAAGTCATAGAGCACCTGCCTAGCAAGTGTGAGGCCCTGAGTTCAAACCCCAGTATTTCCAAGAAAAATCTATGCTATTAAAACATTCTTCTAGTCTTTAGGTCTATGTGCCCCAAATCATCCTCTTACAGTGGACAAAAGAATGCATCAAAATACAATTCTGATGTCGTCACTTCCATTGCAAAATTTGCAAGTGGTTCCACATTGTTTGATTGTTTGATCTCTTTCTTTACCATTGTCATACATGATGACCACCTTCATGCTTAGCTCTTCTGCGATGCTGAATTCTTCATAATTCCCCCCATATGTTATGCTGTTTATTCTGCCTGTGTCTTTGCTAAGACTGACTACCTCCGTTTGGAATGTCACTATCCACTTCACTTGGCTAAACTCTTCCTAATCTTTGAAGACTCTTTTTGGGTATAAACTCTTCCAGCAAGGTTTTTTGGTCCCTACCATACCTCTGAATGGATGGGGTAACTTTACTTTCTCTTTACTTCCATAGTAGCCTCTAAATAGCTTCACTAGACTTGTTATTTTATGTTATAGTTATCTGCTTATGTCTGTTATTGAGTAAAAGGACTATGTTTTGTCTATATATTTTTATCCTCAGCACTTAATTCAATGTCTGACATACAAAAGGAATGGGAAGTTGTGTGTGTATGCGTGATCTATCTATGGGACATCTGTCAGTAGGCTGGACAGATATATTGGGGGAACATATGGAAGGGCCTCAGTACTGAAGTGTATACATTTTGGAAATTGTAGACAACATAGAAGCATTGTTTCAGAATGAAATGTCAGTGCAATAAGAACAGTGTGTTAAAGAAATGGTCTTGGCTATGGTGTATTAATAAACTAGGACTGGAAGAATGGTGAACAATCATAAAATTTCATAATTTAGGAATGAAATAGAAGTGATCTGAGTTAGAATAATGGCAGTGACATAGGATGGAAGACGTATATACTAATGCATCCCCTCCCAAAATGCACTGTGGTGGCTGTGTCAGGTCAAGGGAGCTCGGAAATAATGTCCATTTCATTCACTGTTGCATGCTACTGCTTAGCATTGAACTTTCCCTGGAGGAGCTGGTGAATAAATGACTTTTAAATGAAAGATTAATGAATGAATGATGACACAACCCCTCTATATGCATATACTACACATTCCTTATGATTGTAGCATGGGATGTTCTTTGTTGCCTATTTATTTTGTTTTGTTTTATTTTTTAACCTCTGACAGCTCCAATTTGGTGGTCTGAGTTACAGATTTAGAAAAATAATGGATTGATGTGACTTTGAAGTAGTTGGGTCACTTTCATTCTCTCCCAGCTGCTTCCCCGGAGTTTCAGACCTTAGCACAATTAATATTACTGTTCTGAAATAGGCTTTAAAACTTTGATCTCAGCCTCTAAAAATGCCCTTGTTATAAACAAGCAACACATCTAATAATAACCATATCACCTGCTCATCTAAAGGATTTCATGTATGTTTAATTAATAATTGAGAACAAATGTCACCATAGTTGCCTCAGTCTAGACAGGGGACAATTATATCATCTACTTATTTTTTTCTGCTTGAGGGATATATAAAGCTTTCAGAGAAGGTTATTAAGCATTCAGATAATTAAACTTTTTTTTTTGCACATTAATGAATTTATATTTGAAAACAAGTGTCATGAGTTACTTGTGTGTTCAAAGAATCAATTTCACAGAAACCTTTATAATGTACAAAGATAAATGTTCAGGAATATTAACTGCAATACTGTTAAAATAGTGAAAGTCTGGAAATTAACCTAAATATCCATCATAAATCATGGTACACATTCTCAGCCAAATTTTAAACAATCCTTTTTTTTTAAAAAAAAGAAGTATATATATATATATATATATATATGTATATATATATATATATATATATATACACTGAGGCATAAAATTATGCAAGATACATTCTAAGTGGAAAAATTAAAGAACTATGAAGCAGAATATTTAGCAGGAAGTAATCATGGATAAATAACAATATAGAAAATATGACTGTATACATATATACATTCTACCACTATTGATCTTAAAATTACCTGGAAGAAGTCCTAAGAAAATGTTTATATCTGTTGATGTCAGGATTATTTTAAGTATTTTAAAATATTTTTACACTGGTCATGTATTGATTGATAGAAAAAATAGATGTTACTTCTGTGTTTTCAAAATTCTGTTGTGGCTTTTTCTTGAATTTTAACTTCTAGAAATTAATAGTTTTAAAAAATCTTAAAAGGACCCAAATTTTTTCTAGGTTAAAAAGTAGTCATTCAAATGCAGATATTATAAGTATTAAACCAGCTTCATATTATTTAATGTCAATTTAAATATCAATTAGTTAGAAGTAGGAAATTAAAGTCACGTTTCCCTTTCTCTATAGACAAGGATAATGTTAAAAATATTAAAAAATTCATAGAATACTGATCAATCAAAAGAAACACAACTTATGGTCATGGAGAGCCAACCCTTTAGATGCCTGATCATGGATGATTCTGGAGTATTTGGAACTTTCTAGGATAGTTGAAGCTGTATAGCTAAGGTGGCACTTCAGGAATAGGGGAGGGCATTTATTTACCAACCAGTGGATAGTTTTCATTGTCTTTTTTAACAATTACCACAGCTCTATAATGTTGCCTATTTCTGAACCATGTTGGCTTCAGGGACTTTCTCTGAGAAAATGAAATACTGTAATTGCACACTTTCTTATATTTAATATGCCTTTTCTTTTCCTTTTGATTCCATAGTTATCTTCCATTCTTTTCTCAAATCTGTACCTATTAATTCTTCAAGATTTCTCCTTCAAACCCTAGTTCAAATGTTAACCTCTCTTTGTGAAGCCTTCTATGGTCTTGATCTTTGTCTTAATTCAATTGTATTTCTATAGAAGATTGGGTGTCTTCACAGTGCTTAGAAGTCTTAGATCAAAGTAACAGATTTGGTGTCTGGTGAAGGTCGTTTTCCAGATAAATGGACATTATCTTCTCTCTGCATTCATAAGGCAGCAAAGGTAGGGAACTCTCTAGGGCCTCTTTTATAAATCACTAATCCTATTCACAATTGTAGAGCCCTACTGTCTCAATCACCACCCTGAAGCATTACCTACAAATATCAGCACCTCAAGAAAATAGATTCCAACATATGAGTTCCAGAGGCACATAAAATTCCAATTCTAATATTCTTTTTCTCTTACCAGAAATGATGGAGAGATAACCACTCCCTCTGGTTGTGAGTTACTAAAGAACTCTGTTGATTACAATGTTATGTTTCTTCTACTCCATTGCATACTGTTATAATTAGGTTCTGTGAGATCATGGATGTGTCTTACTAATGTAGTTTTTGTCAACTAGTTTAGTGCATTTATTACATAACAAATTAATAGTAGTGGAAGTGCAAGACATGGTAGTAATTGTTACCTTCTTCATACTAGTTTCTAGCACCTTTCATAGATCAACTTCTTCACATAGAAGCTAACAAAAAAATCAATGTGACATAGTCTTCACCATTCATCAGTGTATAAATTAAACTGGGGCACCAAGAGAGTCAAAGATTGGTTCAAGGTTTCCTGTCATAAAGATAGAGGGAAGATTGGGCTTAGGCAGTGTGGTTGAGACTATGAGTGATCGGCTGTGAGTAATTTAGCCATTTGCTCATATACCAGATATTTTCATGAAAATTGGACATGCAAGCAGATCTCAAAGTCTAGAAATCTTATTACATGGTAAAAATCTTTCACAAAGTTATCTGTCAGTTCTTGATGGATAGTTGTATGCTGGGTGTTAAATGTGCCCAGTTCTAGACATGGGCAACTATACTAGTTAATATAACTCAAAGACCATAGAGTAGAAACCAAGACTTTTAGCCTTATAGATGAATAAACTACTCAAAAGGGAGATGGTATGTTGGTAGAGTACACAGGCAGTATGAAATGTAATCCTAGATTTTCTGTTAGGTTACCAAGAAGAGAATCTGAGAACGTATGTGTGTATGTATTTGTGTGTATACATTAATATGAATGGACACTTGACTTTGTGTTAATAAGAAGTATAATTATCTCTTATATAGGATTTTACATATACTAATACATATAATAACTTTAAGAAATAGATGCTATTACTACATTCCCTTTAGAGATAAGTAAATGTGAAACTCAGAGAAATATGTCATTTACTTAAGGTCACAGAATTAGGAGTAATGACACATTCAAACTTTCTCAGTCTGACAGTATAAATTTATAGGCTTCCTGCCTAACTATCATGTCATTCTCTATTTTTAAAATCATTGCTAACAATTATTGACCTGTGTTATTATGTTTCAGGCTCGGTTATAGCCTGTATTAGTAATTGGGATACATTAAAAAGTACCAATCATAAAGAGAGCACTTGATACATGTTAGAACTCTGTGGGAGAGGTGCTACATTTGCTTATGTTTTCAGAGAAGAAAACGGATGCCTAATGGGGATAAGTAACTTAGTCTATTTTACAGTGACTAGGAAGTACTGAAGGTATGATTTAAATTCTAGAAACTGGCTACTCTTAAACCTTTAAACATTACACTTCAAAATTTAATGCATCAATAGTGGGAAATTTCAGAGTTCCCTTGTGTAGTTCAAATCTCAGCCCTACCTATGTACAAGTTGCCTGACCTTGGACATGCTACTTACTTCTCTGTGCCTCAGTGTTTTACATATGAAAATTGAGTCTGATAAAAATGTCTACTTCAAGCTGGTTATGGTGGCACACACCTGTAATTCCAGCTACTTGGAAGGTGGAGATCAGGAAGACCACAGTTTGAGGTCAGTTCAGGCAAAAATAATAGAGACTATCTCAAAAACAAGCTGGACATGATGGTAAATACCTGTAATTCCAGCTAGTAGGAAGGTGATTCAAGGCCAGCCCTGCAAAGATAGCTCCAAGTCTTCTCTGAAAAGCAAACCAGCAAACATGAGGCTGTGAGTTCAATCCCTAATACCACACACACACACACACACACACACACACACACACACACACACACACATACACACACAACCTACTTCACAGTAGAACTGAAATAAGGTATACAAAGTACTTATCAGGACTTGCCAAAAATGATCACATTTGTTAGGAATTATTATTTGCATGATGGTTAATTTGTCCTATTTTAAAATCCATAGACAGAACTTCATTTGGCTCATTAGAATTGAAAAGCCTTGGAAGGTGCTTGAATGCATTCTAAAAATAAAATCAACAATGTGTATGTTTGACCACTTTAGTGAGTCTTGGTGTTCTACAAGAAAAATTTGTTTCATGTAGTCTCATCTTTCAATCCTTTCTCTTAGTTTCTAAGCCTTTGGAGTACTGTTTAGGAATTTATTGCCTATGCTAATATAGTCCCTACTCTTTCCTGCACTAGTTTCAGGTCTCACATTAAGGTCTTTAATCCACTTTGAGTTGATATTTGTACAGAGTGAAAGACATAGATCTAGTTTCAGTTTTCTGCAAGCAGATATCCAATTTTTCCAGCAA
Organism: Castor canadensis; assembly: GCF_047511655.1. Classification (NCBI taxonomy): domain Eukaryota; kingdom Metazoa; phylum Chordata; class Mammalia; order Rodentia; family Castoridae; genus Castor; species Castor canadensis. The sequence continues at coordinate 154,294,868 of NC_133388.1, forward strand.
CATTTCTAGAAGAAATGTTCTTCATAGCAAAAGAAATGATCACCAAATTGAATAGGCAGCCTACAAAATAGGAGAAAATATTTGACAGGTATACATCTGACAAAGGATTAATAATAAGAACATACAGTTAGCTCAAAAAATTAAACTATCACAGAAACAGTGGCCCAATGAAAAAGTGAGCAAATGAACTGAACCAGGCTTTTACAATGGAAGAAGTACACATGGCCAAAAAACACAAGAAATAGTGAACATCCCTGGTTATATAGGAAGTACAAATCAAAAACCACATTAATATTCCATCTCATTCTTATTGGAATGGCCTTCATTAAGAATACAAACAACAAAGGGAGGACCAAGATGGTGGATAGCCAATTGACTCTGGAACCCTGAGCTCCATGTTTCCAGAAGAATACTTAGATTCTTGGTAGCAAGGATCAAGTAACCTGGCTTTTTTTTTTTGCCAATGAAGATATTGCCAATACATAGGTAGGGTGAACATAATGTGCAATGGCCAACGCTTAACTTAGCTTTTTGTCGTATATAACAGCCCCGGAAACTCAGGAACTGTGGGCTGACATCTGCCAACCTACTTGCTGAAAACCATTTTTTTCCCTTTTTTTTTTTTTTTGGCTTCTTTTCTTCTCTCTTAGAAGAGCAAAAACACAATGCAGAGAACTGCAGAATGAGTTCTGCAAGCATCTGGGACATCCTGGACCTGCCTTGAACTCCTGCCTGCCTGAGCTGTCCTGATTCTGCTGAGTGAAACTGTAACCCTGCCAGGTGAGTGCAACACATCATTTGTTCTGGAGTGTACCAAATAGTCCAGCACAGCTTGTGGCAAATTGCACCCTTCCTGGACAAAACTGGTGGCCAAATAAATGGAGGGAACATTTCATTTCTGCCTGTTTGGGGTGGGGTAGAATGCTGAACTGATCCAGCCTGTGGTGGGGTGTGGGGGAGCAGGGTCCAGCTGTGCAGTCAGGTGAAAACCATAACACATTCAACCACCTTGGAGAAACTGGTAGTGAGCTGAAACTGACAGACTTCAAGAGAAAAGCAGTCCTCCAGAGAGCTCAATTCTAGCTACCAGGCTTGCACTGCGGACAATAGTTCAAACAATTCATTGTGGGACAACTTCAGAGAACCCGACTACACCAGATGGCCAAACCCACCAAAAAGAGCCTGGGTGCAAACACCCTAAGTGGGTCCCCCCACCAAAGCTGTCCAGCAGGGAAGGGCAACGTCCATTGCCACACAGTCTGTCATGCCAACCTTAAGAAGGGGCAGAGACACAGAAAAAGCCCCTGTCAAAAGTGTTAGCACCTGGATTGAAAGTCAGATGAAAGAGCCCAGTACACTCATGGAACTGAGAGAGAGCCCATTCCTCTCCATAACAATGAAAAAATTTGGACAATAAATACATACATGTTTTATTTAGATTTATTATTATTTATTTTATTTTAACCTATTTCTCTCTTCCATTCTGTCCAAATATGAAGTTGCTTAGCCCTCTCTTGATCCACTTTCCTTTCTCTTCCCCCAATTTTTCTTCTTTTCTCTCTTCCTTTCTTCTCTCCTTACCTTTCTCTCCTCTCCCTCCTTTCCCTCCATTGCCCCTACCCTCCTCCACATTCAGTACTCACTGTATAGTCTATTGTACCAACTTTATACATTACCCCCATTCTTCCTATACCTCTGCAATTCCTGATAATAGCACCCTCCCCCACAATGACAGAACTACATTTTTACACACATTAGGGCCTTATTACCCTGTAGCCATCATGCCTCATACCTCTTCTCTCACTTACCTTCTTCCCCCTTTCTTCCCCCTCTTGTAGCACCATCTTTTTAATTACCAAAGTATCTATCTCTATGAAAACAACTGTTATCTTCCCCAACACCTGCTGTTCATTGAAAATATTGCCAAGGATTTTTAATATATTATGAAAATAACTGGATTGGTATTGAATCTCTGGATTTGTTATTGCTAAGCTATAACTCCAGGTCAGGGAACAGAAATATTAAAATATACTAGCTTAACAACTAAGTTAGTCAGAGCATAGAAATTAAGTCATGTAAAATAAAGCAGGTGATTAAAACCATCAACTAACTAATCAACAATGCACAAGCAAAGCACAAAATAGAACCTCCCCATGGCATATTATAGTTACAACAATTCACACAGAGAACAAAGAAAGAATATTGAAGGCTGTAAGAAAGAAAAATCAAATAACATATAAAGGTAAACCCATCAAAATAACAGCAGATTTCTCAACAGAAAACTTAAAAGCAAGAAGAGCATGGAGTGAGGTATTTTGAGCACCGAAAGAAAACAATTTCAGTCCTAGGATACTCTACCCAGCAAAACTATCATTCAAAATTGAAGTAGGAATAAAAGTCTTTCATGATAAACAAAACTAAAACAATACATGATCATTAAACCACTACCAAAGAAGATTCTGAAAGGAATCTTATACTCAAAAGATCCAGAGATCTTAGGGTTTGTAAGTGTTACTGGCATCTTTGGCTAAATTCTTGGCTTTTTCATTTTATTTCATTCAAGCAAAATCACCTGGAAATTGTGTTTTTTAAAAAAAAGATGATCTAAAACAAATCTGAGAAAATAGAAAAAAAATTAGCAGTAAACGTATATATTATATTTTCTAAAGTGAAAACTAAGGGGAAATATCTGGTTGCTGGTTTTAAAGTAACTTCATGAATGCATCTCAGAGCAGAACTTACAGCTTCAAAACTACAAGGAGCAATCACTACACACCCATATGAACATGTGACAAGGGATGTCCTAGAACAGACGGCACTCAGTCAGTCAACGCTAAAGTGACACGCAGAGGCGTAGGTGACATAAGCATTGCCTGGAGAATAAGAAAGACAGAAGCCTAGCCCTCAGCATAGCTCCACTTAGGCTATTCTTTGGGACTAGTCTAAAATACAGCTAGCTATGAGAAATTACAGAGGAAAACATTCTCTAAAAAAAAAAAAATAGCAATACAAGGGTGGAAGTATTAAACTTCAAGAGAACAGCAGACAAGTAATCAGAGGGTAGCATAGAGTTGGTTGTATACCATAAACTCTTACACAACAAAAAGCAACTAAATGGCAGGAATCACCACATATCTGTCAATATTAATACTGAGTGTTAATGGCCTCAACACCACCATCAAAAGACACTGATTGACAAACTGAATTAAAAAGAAAGTCCCAACAATTTGTTGTTTATAAGAAACCCATGTTACAGATAGAAACAAACACTGCCTTAGGGTGAAAGAGTGGAAAAAGATTTACCAAGTTAATGAACCCCAAAACAGGCAGAGGTAGCAATACTTATATCAGATTAAGTAGACTTCAAACATAAATAATTCAGAAAAAGCAAAGACCACTTCATACTAATAAAAAAAAAATACATCAAGAGGAAAAAGCAGTTGTTAACTTATATGTGCCCAATGTTGGTGTACCCAACTTCATTAAACATATATTACAGGTCTTAAAAACACAGATAGATCCCAACAAAGTGGTGGTGGAAGACTTCAATACTTCTTTATCACCAATAGATAGCTAACATCCTACTAAATGAGGAAAAACTAAAACCATTTCCTCTAATGTCAGGAATGTGAAAAAGATGTCCACTGTCTCCACTATTATTCAACATAGTCTTAGAATTCCTAGCCAGAGCAATAAGACAGGAAGAAGAAATAAAAAGAACACGAAGTGAAAAGGAAGTAGTCAAACTATCCCTATTTGCAGATGACATGATCTTGTACCTAAAAGGCCTGAAAAACTCCACTAAAAAACTCCTACCCACCATAAACAGCTGCAGCAAAGTATCAGGATACAAAATCAGTTTACAAAACTCAGTAGCCTTTTTATTCACCAACAATGAACAGATTGAGAAAGAATATAGGAAAATAATTCCATTTACAATAGCCTTAAAAAATACCTAGGAATAAACTTAACAAAGGATATGAAAGACTTCTACAAGAAAAAGTATAAACCATTTAAGAAGGAAATTGAAGAAGACTACAGGATGGAGAGATTTCCCATGCTCATGAATTGGTAGAGTCAATATTGTGAAAATGGCTATATTACCAAAAGCAATCTACATCTTCAATACAATTCCCATCAAAATTCCAATGACATTCATCAGAGATTGAAAAATCTACCCTAAAGTGCATTTGAAAGCACAAAAGGCCACAAATAGCCAAGGCAATCCTGAGCAAAAAGAGCATCACTGGAGCAATCATAACACCCGACTTCAAATTATACTTCAGAGCCATAGCAATAAAAACAGCATGGTGCTAGCACAAAAACAGCTATGAAGACCAGTGGAGTACCAGGTATGAATCCATGCAGCTACACCCACCTGATTTTTGACAAAGTTGCAAAAAATCTGTGATAGAGAAAAAGCCTCTTAAACAAATGTTGCTGGGAAAATGACATCTGCATGTCGAAAACTGAAACTAGATCCATGTCTTTCACCCTGTAATAGTATCAACTCAAAGTAGATTAAGGACATTAATATAAGACCTGAAACTTTGAAGCTAGTGTAGGAAAGAGCAGGGAATACATTGGAATTAGTAGACATAAGCAATGATTTCCTAAATAGAACTCAAATGACTCAGCAACTGAGAGAAAGGATTGACAAATGGGACTGCATGAAATTAAAAAGCTTCTGCACAGCAAAAGAAATGATCACTAAATTGAAGAGGCTGCCCACAGAATGGGAGAAAATCTTTGCCAGCTGTACATCTGACAAGGGTTTAATAACTAGGATATACAGGGAGCTCAAAAAACTAAACTCCTAAAAAAATCAATGACCCAATAGGCAAATGAACAGAGGTTTTTCAAAGGAAGAATCCCAAATAGCTAAAAAACACATGAAGAATTGCTCAATATCCCTGGCCATAACACAAATGAAAATCAACACCACGTTAAAATTCCACCTCACTCTTGTTAGAATGGCTACCATCAAGAACACAAACAATGGCAAACGTTATTGAGGTGTGGGGAAAAGGAACCCTCATACACTGCTAGTAGGAATGTAAATTATTGCAACCATTGTGGAAAACAGTAAAGAGGCTCCTCAAAAAACTAAAAATAGAACTGCCATATGGTATAGCAATTCCACTCCTAGTGATATACCTGAAGTAATGTAAGTCAGGTAACAACAAAGGCACCTGCACACCCATGCTTATTGCAGCATTATTCACAATAGCTAAGCTATGGAAACAGCCTCAGTACTGATGAATGGCTTAAGAAAATGTGATATTTATACACAGTGGAATTTTATTCAGCCACAAAGAAGAAGGAAATTTTGTTGTTTGTAGGTAAATGGATAACACTGGATACCATCATCTTAAATGAAGCTAGCCAGGTTCAGAAAGCCAAAGGCCACATGTTCTCCTTCATATGTGGACTATAGACCTAATACAAATACAGCAATATTATGAAAAACAGGTCATGTTAAGGGATGTCACATAGAAGAGGAGGAGGGTAAAAGAAGAAGTTAAGGAAGTGAATATGGTTGCTGTACTCGGTATACAAAAATTAATATGGAATTTTTAAACTTGTTGAGATCACCAAAAAAAAAGGGGGGTGGGAGGTAGAAAGAAGAAAAATAGATGAACCAATTCAGGTTATAATACATAGATACATGGAAATGTCACAAGGACACTCACTGTATAGCAACTTTAAACAAACAAAAATGTCATTTTTGTTCTCTTACAAAAACAGAGAACTGGAAGGCAGAACAGGTCCTTTCTGGTACAGTGGGATGGGGGAAGAGGTGAGGAAAGGATGTGGGAAGGTGAATATGGTACAAATACTGCATACACATATATGTACATGGAAAAATGAAACCTGTTGAAACTATTCCAGGAGTAGGGGTGGGAATAAAAGAGAATGGTGAAGGGAGTGAGTTCAAGTATGATATAATTGATATATTATAAGAACTTTTGTAAATGTTACAACGTACCCCAACCTCACACAATAATAAAAATTTATTTAAAAAAAATTTAAAAAGAACACAAACAACAAATGTTGCTGAGGATGTAGGGGAAAAGGAACCCTCATACACTGTTGGTGGGAAGGTAAATTAATACAACTACTATGGAAAACAGTATGGAGGTTCCACAGAAAACTAAAAATAGAACTGATGTATGACCAGAAATACCACTCCTAGGACTATAAATCAGGTTACAATAGACACCTACACACCCATTTTCATTGCTGCATTATTCACAACAGTCAAACTTTGGAAACAGCCAAGATGTCCCACAACTGATGAAAGGATTAAGAAAATTTGTTAATTATACATAATTCAGCCAGAAAGAAGAAGGAAATTTTGTCTTTTTCAGGTAAATGGTTGGAACTGGAGAACACCATCTGAAGTGAAGTTAGGCAAATCAGGAAAGCCAAAGGCTGCATGTTCTCTCTCATATGTGGAATAGAGACCCAATACAAATACAAGCAATATCATATATGCATATAATATACACAGGGCATGTACCAAAAAGTGGTACTGGTAAAGGAGACTAATGGAGGAGAGATAGTGAACAATAATGTAATGTATCACATCTATGAAAGAACAAGACACAGCCAAACACACCGAAAACTGTCAAACAACACAGGATGGGGGAAAGGGTGAGGAAGTGCCGTGGAGGGTTAGATTGACTCAAGCACAATACATTTACTGATAAAATACCTAGGCAAAAATCTCACTGAGCAACAAACAGAAACCTAAACAATGAAGGGCAAGAATGTACAACTGGTCACACAGGAGGGCAGAAGTGGGAGTGGAAGGGGAAATGAATAAAGTAAAGAAGGTGAATATGGTTGATGTACTCTGTATACAAGTATGAATATGAAACATTCAAACCTGTTGAAATGATCATAAGAGGAGGACTAAGGTTAGCAAGGAGAATACAAATTCGGGATATAATACATACGTATATTTATGTATATGTAAATGTTACAATGAAACACCCCATATATAACCATCATGAACAAACTAAAATGTCTTTTAAAAAATGAAGGACAGGAAAGTAAAACAAATCCTGTCTGGGGTTGGTACCAGTGGGAAGGAGGAGGACATAAGGAAAGGGTGAAGAAAGGCCATGTGGTGGAAGATCTATGTATTCATGTGTAAAAATGGAACAATGAGACCTGTTGAAACTGTTTGAACAAAGGGCAGATGAAATTTGTCACATTGTCCCCAGGTAGAACTATAATATGAAAATAAATAAAATGTAGTTTAAGGTGAGAAAAAATTTAACAATACATCATGTGTATTACAATATGTGTTTTGGAGGCAAAAATAAACTTCATCCCCACTTTTTTTTTTACAACAATTTTGTTAGAGTCTTACTTAGAGGAGCAAGATGAAGTTTAGAAATGTGAAAATCCATAGCTGTCTCAGAGCTTGAATTCAGTTGAAGAAAGCTGTATTTGACACAGACATCATCTCACCATTTGATTCAACAAGTATTTATTGAATAACTAGGTGCCTGTTACTGTGAGCTTTGAGTTCAGAGGGGGCTGGTGTCCAGCTTCTCCTTTGTAGTCTTAAACTAGATGATGAACCATAGCCAGAAAATTCAAATATGTAAGTTTATCATAAGAAAAATGATCAGGGAACTTAGTGGTTCCTCTTCTCAACTAGCTGTCCTACAATAGCCTATAACATACTGAAGTTCTCCCAACATAATAATTAAAACAGAGCCAGTTGTTTTTAATGAAAGAAAAACAAACTTGTTCTTGTTGTTAAATAAAAGGCCTGTCCTTTTCTCTGTGTCTTCTATTACATTTTCACCACTGTCTTCTATATCATGATGCATGTAAAGGTACTTTGTAAATACACTCTAGGTATTTTTTGTCTATGGTTTTGTAACTGGGCAGCTTCAACCAGGAAGTGCCAAATCTTCCTGGATATTACCACTTAGAAGTCCGTCTGTCATTCTGACCACTAAAATTCCCCAAATAAACTTATTTCCTCCTGAAATTTGTACTGTTCCCATGTTCCTTATCTTAGTTAATGGCACCAATACGTTCAATTTTCCAAGCGTACATTTCTTTTATAGCTTGCTTATATGATGTTTTGGTTTTTTGCTTTTTACAGGTAAGATCTCACTATGTAGCCTAGACTGGCCTAGAACATGAGATTCCCTGCCTCAGCCTCCTGGGTGCTTGGATTGTAGACATGTGACACCATGCCTGGCTAAGCAACAGATTTTATTTCTGGTTAGTGTTTCTGAAAGCCTTAAGCACAAAGAAAATAACAGTACATCCCCCACTCCCACTAAAATGGATATTATAAAAAAATATTCATAGGACAATTATAAAGAAGTATAACAGAATTCTAATTTTTCCTGAGTGAGCAACTTTAATTTCTTCTTTCAGCTACATTTCATTCCAAAAATGCTTTGGTACTTTCACCTTTATTGGCCTTAGAGTTTACTGAGTAATCCACATGCAGGACCCATTATTCTGTTTTCAGAATAATGTCTGGTCAGCACAAACCCAATCATATCATTTCCCTCACAAAACTCTCAATTAGTTAGCAGGACACTCCAGGCACTTCCTAAACTGGCAATAACACACCTTTTCTTGGATTGTTTCTGGGTTCTTCCCCAATGCCCGCTATACCCTCCCATCCTGATCTCTAGCCACAACTCTTATCATATTTCCAGGTAGTTTCATATCTCTTTATAATAACTTTTACTGCGTTTTTTGTCTTCCCCTTTCCTATTCACTGATATTTTGTGTCATATCAATAATTTTCTAAAATTACTTTTTGTCTTTGAAGACCTTACTCAAATATCTTTAAGTATTTCTAACCATTCTTGTACTCATGATAGAAGTAATTTGCTCTTTGTATTTTCTATGAAAATTGGTTTATATACAGACAAAGTACACACTACATTGAATTATTGGTATAGTCTAATTTCCTGCTAGACATGAGTCCTTTCGAGGATGAGAATGCTTCTTCCTCCTTGTCCTTCCCCATTCTGCCCATGGAATTGAATTCAGCACGGAGTTTAAGCAGAGCCATCAGCCTCTGGACAGGAGGGAGTCAAAGCCCTACTCCTCTCCTATTGGAACCTTCTTCTCTTCCCCTGCATTTTATTTTTGTCTTCCTCCAACTACTCTCCTGTGTTCAGGAAGAAAGTGAAGCTAATTTGGTCAGAAAGAAACAGAGATGGACTCTAACTACCAGCTCTCTAATTGAGTGAGGCACTATAGCCTCCAGTCCCCCCTTCACTGTGAGCACCACCTCATTCTCACAGCAGCTGCAGCTAAGAACAAGTGACTCCAGCGATTCTCTTGAGCCATGACCCTGAGCCAAATGCACAGGCCAGCTGTCCAGAAAACTCTGTGATAGAATGTTGGAGGCCAGTCAACAAGAATTTAGGCATTTTTAATTATAGAATTTGCCCTCCTGTGAGTACATGACTTTTTAGGATCCTTATATGTTTAAAGAAGTGAGACAGAGGTAGACATTAGATATTCTGGGGCCCCCAATTCTAATATCTTCTAATACCATCCAAATTAACCCCAATTCCTATCAATAGCAGAGCAGTGGTATTTTGTGTACTGAGAATGATCCTTTTTTAAATCTAAGAATACCTTGGGAAAAAACAATTGGGGCTTTTGTTTCTTCTTCTCTTTTATTTTGTTTTGTTTTTCTTGTTGTGCTGAGGATTGAACCCATGGACTTATACATGCTAGGAACATATTCTACCACTGAACTACATCCCCATTCCTAAAAAGAAAAAATCCCTCTATTTTCTGATTACCTTAACAGATATAATTGGTTCGGTCCCTAAGTCTCCTTACTGCAGCAAGCTTGGAGTCACTGGCTGGGATGCCTACTGGGATGGGATTGATAACAATAAGAGCATGATCTTAACATGTTTTGAAACAAGCTCTTTAACAGCTAAAAATCTGTTTTTCTGGAGGCTGGGTAATTTAAAAGGAATAGCATGCTTACTATTTTTTAAATTCCCATTATGGAGGTCATTTCTTAGAAGTCTTTCAAATTCATCATCTGTTGACTCTTCTACTTTCACTGCAAACTCATGAAGTTAGGGAGATCTGGTTCGTACTTAAGTCAGATCTAACATGAGAAAATTCTTTCCCAATCTGCACTTTTAAAGAGCAAGATTGTAGTTTCTGTTCAACTTTATATACAATGCTTGAACTGATCTCAAATTTGTCAACATTTCAAGCAAGGTGCTCCCTAATTTTAGTTGGTACACATGAAAGAAAAGTGGGTCATTCACTTCAAAGCTGAAGCTACAGGCTATTGACGGGCTGTACTGTGCCAAATCACAATCTCTTTTCATGTTTCAAGTTAAAATTTTTAAGCAGCCACATGTTTGTCATTGTAATTGATACTACAGTGCTGCTGTCTATTGGCTCTTTCATCCTCAAATATTCACAGTATAAATATTCCCCTTAGCTCACAATTTCTATTTCTTTCATCGATACTTTGTGCTCACAGACAGGGAGTGCTGTCCTTAGTAATGAAACACTACAGACTGCAATGAATAGTGCCCAGACTGCCTTTTTTTACAATGTGAAAGGAGAGCATTTGTTGTTATTGCATTATTGTATTTCTGAATAAAAGTCCCTACTCCCACTGTAACCAAATCAAATGAGCTTGTGTCAGATTTTATTCATCGGAATTGTGGTTAATGCAGTCCTCAGCTATGGCATTAGTTATGGCCTGCTCAGGACTGCTGAAGAGCTGGCTTTGTGATTTACCTGACTCAGTATGTGATCAAGCATCTCCATTATTGGAATAAAATGAAAACTTTCAAGATCATGGTCATGCAATAGAGGAAACAATTTTACCTCAGCACTAACACTCAAATGCTACACTAATCTACAGTAATTCCGTTATTGCATTTGGAAGCAATTCCTTCTATTCACTCAGAGATAACTGTTACAACACAATAGGCTGCCTCCTGCCTTTTCCCCCCAGTGAGCAAAATTTTCTGTTCATTGCAAAGTAACCAAGCAGTAGTAGACTGTAGTGTTTGTTTCTATGTGAATTAACATGTGAATGAAGACCATCAGGAGGCTTGGTTAGTATTTTGAGGTTATAGTGAAGCATATACACGGGATATAGGATAATATGCATGGGGAGAGATTATTGTCTCCTCAGATTTTAGTGAGAAATCTAATAAAAGATTCTTAGACTCTACTAGGCCCACCAGGTCCACTCTGGCTCAAGAGGTGAACTACCTGGATAGTTTCAGCACCATTATCTAAAGAGAATTATTTGTTTCCCAAATATCACAACTCATTCTTGATGTACCATTATGAATTTGGTGCATGGATGCTTCATTTTTTTGTCCTTTTTTTCTCAAATACTTTTTGTAATTGGCACATATGATTTGTACATATTTTTGAGGACTAGTATGAAATTTTAATGCATGTTATTTTGTGTCTTAAATTTAAATCCTGCTTCCAGATTGAAATCAACCATTCTAGGTAGAAGCAAATTAATTTCATTGAGAAAGTTACCAAAATCCACTGCTACTTCCCATCCCTAATGTGCATTTTGTTAACATTTTTATATCAGAAAATCCTTCTATGACTGTCTACAAACTGTCGTGAAATGATTTCAGATTGTATGCACCTAGAAAAAGGAAAGGAAAGCAATTTAGTAGATGACAATAACTATGAAAAGTATATATTACTTTAGCAGTGCTTCTCTTTTTCTAATTTTCTGTTTTATTAACCTCTTCCACCAACTACCTCATAAAATGGTTTCTTTTAACACATAATTTTGGACATTCTGACCTTTAATAAAACAAAGAAGAGCATCTAGAAGTGACAGATTATTTTACAGTTGGCATCATTGGGTCTCTTAGTTAAAAATCCCTGTTGCATATATGTTAAACATATAGCCAAAGAATGTGATTCTTGTCACAGTATGGTGTCAACTTTCATGCAAACAAGCTAAAATAAACACGAATGATGTAAAGCTTATAACTGGAGAAATCGACAGTATCTGGGGAATGTAAGAGAGGAGGAGTTGAGTATCCATGGCCAAGAGAATTCAAAGAATGAAAATCCCAGGCTAATCACCCCAGACAGTTTTGCTTGATTTGATTAAAACATGTGTTTTCAATGATGTGATTTGTAGATTTAAAAATAGTAGCAAGTCAAAGCACTACTCAATCCTTCCTTAAATGGGGATATGAGGGCACAATGATTACTCAAAGAAAAGAGTCAGTGGAAATCAAAGGGTATTACAAGACTTATTTTTTTCATTTCAAACTTCGTCCTTCTGAAAAGTTTCATGGCATATCAAACAGTTTCTGAATTAAGATGACATAATCATCATATCTAATGGGACACAAAGGGAGAAGATTTTGAATTCATTCATAATAAGAAGGATGTTGTGTTCATTCTGCATGGCCTGTGAAGTCAAAGAACATTACGATTTTTAGAGATTTAGTTTTATAAGATAAAAAACGCAGTAGACCCTTGATATCCACAGGTATATGGTATATGTTCTTTTTCAAAAAAATCTTTTTCAATTTATCACTTCATTAAGCACATTAACCTTTTTTTTTTTTGACAGTACTGGGATTTGAAGTCAGGACCTCCTGCTTGCTTAGCAGGTGCTCTACAACTTAAGTCACTCCCCCAGCCCCAGCATGTTAACTTTTATCATGGATTTTTGGGCACTGCTTGCTTTTGGGGAGGCATATTTTCACAAAATGAAGAGCAGGGAAACACTCAGCAGATCATACAATGATTTAAACACAACTGATGATAATGCAGGAGTGAGAGCTTTTCTACATCAACCAAGCTTCATAATGTGTGCATGGGAATTTAAAATTTTTGTTTTTGAAATTTCTTTTAATGTTTATATTATATTTCAGACTGTGCTTGGCCAAATCTACAAATAAGGTGGGCTAACTGTATGCCTGTCTGTACAAGTATTTCAAATCCTTAAATTTTGCTGAAAAGTTTTAGATTAAGTGCTGAGTGACATCCATGTGCCTTAAGCCATGCTATATTAATATGCAAAGGAAATACGAAGTGATAAGACTTGGGATGTAAATATTTAAAGTATTCTCTCCATGCAGTCTTTTCCTATGTTACACATAAACAAAATATATTCCCCTATCATCTAGTAGAAATGTCTGTTTCTTTGCATATATCTTTCTCCATAATTTTACCCTTTTCTTTTCAACTATGGCTCTCAGCATATTCAGGAGAGGGAGAGGAAATTCACAGTCCAAAGTCATGAGCACAGAAGTGGATATATGGAGGTTTAATGTTGTGCCTTAAGACAGCAAGCAATGTCACATGCCACTCAGACATCTATACTTCTAAACTCATGACATTCTTCATTTTAAACTTCTCTTGCTCAAATGCAAGCAAGCAGGAAAGACAGAATAGTCTCTTTAGAAATACCATTACAACATTGGGCTTGATTTTCTGCCTCCCCCACTCTACCCCACTATAACTTTTTTGTTAGGAAAGTTGGTGCTTTTAACTGAGACTTGAATACTCAGGGAGACAAGTTCAGAGGATTCTTTTTTGACTTTGTAGCTTCTCAGCTTGAGCTGATATTAGGTATCCCTGACTGCAGTCAGCCTCAGAAGATCTGTCATTCATCCCTCACCTCCTGGATGAAACACCACTGGGTGTACCTTTGAAAGCCTCATTGCTTTATGTTCTCAACATTGGACTTGCTTCTCACACATGCTTATCAGCATTGAGTTCATGCTTAGAAAACTTTATATTTTATAGGATTTGTCACCAACACGAAGGCCCAAAGCAATGAAGAATATAAAGGAAAAGTTGCTTTTCCTGTTTTTATCACTTCAATAGGTCTTTCCTATGTAAATACCACTTTCCTAGCACAACTTTTTGGGCAGAGCCATCTGTATTATCATGGAAATGTTTATATAGGATCACATATTGGCCTCTTTTTTCCCTCTGCTGTCTTTGGCACCCATTTCAAAGTAAACCTGGTAAGGCTTTGCCTCCTGTGTTCAACCGTACTTTCTTAATTCAGGTTATTAAATACACGACAACTACAAAGCTTTTGACAGCTATAAAGACACAGATGCATTGAGAGATTTATTTTAGATAGTGCTGAAATATTTGTGATGACAAGTTATACCAAAGTTATACCAAATGTATACTTTCAGGGATGGTATCTAAATTCAAAATTCTTGAAATGTCCAGGGTACATGCCAAAGAAGAATAATTCCAAGTGGGTGTCTTTCCATTTTTGAGTGAAGGTGGCAAAGGAATAAGGTCTTTATCTCTCAGAGAACAGGAATATTCTAATTTGCTGACTGTTGGCATTCATCTGTTATTTACTTCAGGTTTAAAGAGGTGAACGTGCTACATGTGTATGTTAGCCATCCTTCAGCCCCTCTGACCTAATTCATTCAACATGAGCATATCTGTGACACTCACCATCCTGGTAAATATTGTTCCCATTTGAAAGGGCAATGACAGGAAAGGATAAAACTTATCCAATTGTTTCCAGAGGGACCATGAGTTCTTCTTTTCTACTACAATACTTAATACGTGCTGAGTACCACATGGGACAGATTCAGGTTTTGTGGGTCTTAAAACTGTGCCATTGGGGATAATCTCCTTAGGAAAAAGATTACAAAGTTAATTACTAGTGCTAATTTTATTTTGCATGAGAAACAGAAATCACATCAAGTTAGGAATTTTAAGGAGCTGATGAATCTCATAAGCACCAAATTTAGACAAATATTATAGTAATTTTATTAAGTAATTACCTGGGCTACTTCTGTAATTCTTCTCTGTAATTTGGTTGCAATCTTTGAATGCCCCTTCACAGATCAATGTGATTTTTTTTAGGTGAAAATAGAAAGGTAAGATTCTCCTCTATTTTTCCTCTTCTTGCTTAGTTGATTGAAATTTGTTGTTATGGTTTTTGTATTATTGATAGTTCCTTTTTCTTTTAGGTTCAAAGTAGCTATAGTAACAATATAAATTTAATAGGAAAATTCTATCAATTCTTTTTTTACATATGAACTATAAGATTGTAAGGATTGTCCATAGATGAGCTTCTAACTCTGTTCAACTTATATCTCCCAGGTCACCCACTTCCTTTTTGAAAAAAGCATAGGACAGGTCAGTTTTGCAGTTGGTCTCTGGCTCTGCACCATTGGGTTATGACCCAGGATGAGCCACACTGTTCATGACAAGAGTGTGCCTAGAAACCATTCATATACCAACAGCCACTGAAAGTGTCTTCCTTAGAAGTTAGTGTGATGCTAAGGCTCTTCCCTGGTCCTCAGGCCAACTTTGACCTCTACCAGATAAAGTAGTTAAATGCATTAATTTAACTTTTTAAAAATGTTTTTAAATTCATGCAGCTGCTCCAAATGCCACTGAACACAAGAAGAACCCAAAGAGGGAAGAGAAGTGCAAAAGGACAACATTCTTAAGTGATTACTGTTAAATTGCTAATTTTATCAAGCTTTGCAAAATGCAAAGGTGTGTAAACAATTCCCTGTTAAGGTCTTGGATAGTCTGTACAACGTAGACATCCACAGCTTAAACTTTGCTTTGTGATTCTAAATCCATATGTGGGGCCAACCATATAGTATTTCAAGTTATTAGCATGCAATATTTATAATTTATTGAGTTACACTCATGTGTTATAAAATTCATCATTTTAAAGTATTCAATCAAGGGTATTTTAGTACATTTTTCAAGTTGTGCAACCATCACAACCATTCCAAACATTTTGATTGCACCTATTCATTTCTTTCTCTCTCTCTATTTTTTTTTTTTTGTGGTACTGTGGTTTGAACTCAGAACTTCACACTTGCTAGGCAGGCACTCTACCACTTAAACCACATATTCAGCCTTAATTATACCTAAAAGAACCCCTGTGCCTGCTGGCAGTTACTCCTTGTTCACTCTCCTCCCAGTTACTAATCTACTTCTCATTTCTATGGATTTGTGTGTTCTGAACATTTCATATGGATTGTGTCTGGTTTCTTTCAAGGTTTATCCATGAGTCTGCATGTACCAGCATTTCCTTCCTTTTTGAGACTGAGTAATATTTCACTGAATGGACATACTATATTTTGTTTACTCATCTATTCATGGACAATTTGTGTTGTTTTCCACTTTTTGGCTGTTATGTAGTTTGCTGCTATGAACATTGTGATCAAGTTTTTACATGGACATACAATTTCAGTTTTTTGAGTATATATCAGCATGGATTTGCTGAGTCATATGGCAACTCTATGTTTAGTTTTTGAAGGAACTGCCAACGTGTTTTCTTAAGCACTGTATGAAGTTTCCAATTTCTTCTGACCAACACTTATTTTCTATCATTTTGGCTATAACCCAAGTGGATATGGAATAGCATTTCATTATGGTTTTAACTTGCATTTCCCTAATAAATAATGATGTTGAACATGTTATGTAATTATGGATCATTATATGTCTTCTTTGGAAAGGTACCTATTCAAATATTTTGGTCATTTTGAATTGGATTCTTTGTCTTCTTATTGTTGATTTGTAATAATTCTTCATATATTCTGGTTGCTAGTTTCTTATCAGAAATATTATTTGTAAATATTTTCTCCTACATGTGGATTGCTTTTCACTTTCTTGAAGTTATATAACCCTTGCACTGCTTTGTTATAATGTTACATGTATTTATAAGCATCTTTTTTTTTTTCTAAATTTCATTTCAGGCTTATTTATTACTAGCATAGAAAATTAAGCTATTTTTATGTCTGATCTTCTATCTTTAAACCTTTCTAGAATAGTCTATTCTAACACTTCAAGAATGTGTGCATGCATGTAAAAATTCCTTAAGATTTTCTCTATACAATGTCTTCTGCAGATAAAAGTACTATTCTTCTTCTTTTATAATCTGGTTGCCTTTATTTCTTTCTCATGTCTAATTTCTTCAACCTTGAATTTCCAGGGTAAATCCCATTTGGTCATGATGTATAATTCTGTTTGTATGTCATTGGATTTGGTGTTCTGGTACTTTGTTGAGAACTTTTATGTCTCTATGTACAAGAGATATTGTTCTGTAGCTTTCCTTTCTTGTGATGTCTTTGTTTAGTTTTGATGTCAGGTTAAGGGTGGCCTCATAAAGTGAGTTGGAAAGAGTTCTCTTGTCTTTTTTAAAAGAGTTTGTGAAGAATTGTTATAGTTCTTTAGATGTTTTGTAGACTTCACCAGTGAAGTCAAGTGGTCCTGAGATTCTCCTTGTGGGACATTTTTTTTGTTATTATTTTAATCTGTTTTGTTGTTATGGGTCTGTAATGATTACTGATTGTTTCTTTTTGAGTCATTTTTGGTAATTTTTGTCTTTCTTAGGTATTTCTCCACTTAATCTAGGTTCCTATCCTTACTTTGTGTGTGTGTGTGTGTGTGTGTGTGTGCTGTGTGTGTGAGGAAAGTAATGTTAAATGTATTAAACACAGAGTTAATATCTTTGTGTTTGAACCCAGGTCAGCTTGGCTCCACAGGTCAAGATCTTCACCACAAAGGTGCCACTTTCCTGTTATAGTCGAAGAGGAAACCACAGCTCTAGAACTTCTTCCAAGATCCTTGAGGTCCCAAACCAAGGGAAGACTTCTGTTGCACTAAACTGAATGCTGTTTCCCTGCTCATTATTAGGAGAATGTTCTCTGGGAAAATATTATGTGGAATATGGCAAAATTTGAAGAACTAAGAGTTTCATATCATTTCTATTCTTGAATTTGTACATTTATTAGAAATTTATTATGTATTTTAACTCATTTTTCATATATTTTAACTCAAATTTAAATTTTATTTCCTTAATCTATGAAGTTTAGCATCACAAAGTTTTAAAGCTTACTTAAATGATATTCCACTTAATTTCCATCTTAAGATTTCTTAGCTACTTTATATTTTATTAAGCTTGTTACATTTTCTTCTTCAATCTTAGAGTATTTTAACACCAAAACTTGTGCTTTATACTCTTAAATTCTTTAAAATTTACTTTAAGTAATGTACTCCTCACATTTAATGACATTTTTATCGTATTTCCTTAGAATCTCACATTTGCTCAGGAAAAAAAACAAAATGTCACAGTTCCTGACTTTACAAGATTTACTCTCTATTTTGACTATATTTCAATAGGCTTTTCACAAGTTTCAATTCTATCTTTTATTTTTACAGTGTTTCTAAAAAATTACTCTTACTTTATTAGTGAAGTTACATATTAATAAAAAATCACTTTTTATTAAAAAGTAATGGAGATTGAACCCAGGGCCCTGCACATGCTATGCAGGTACTCTACCACTGAACTATATCCCCAGCAAGATAATATTTTGATGGTTGCTAATATGCTAGATACTATGCTTAGCTTGTTTCATAATTGGTCACTTACACACCATTTTAAATTAAGATACTGTTATCACAGTCATTTTACACATGATGTAGTTGCAGAAATGTGAGTAAGTTGGCAAAGGTTATGTAGAAACTAAGAATCAGATCAGAGATCCAAAGTTGCTCTTAACTGCCATACTTTTCTGATTAACATTCTATCTTAAAGCCAAGCACAACTAACTTCTTAAACCCTAATACTAGAGATGTCAGTATAGTCTGTACCAGGCAGCTCTATGCTAGAATTCTTAGGAATATAATAATATTTGTCAAGTGAAATAGGACATAAATATTTTTTGGATCAAAACTCCCTAGATCACATTAGAAATAATTTCTCTTTAAATAATGCATTTCCAAATCTGTTATATATTTAAAATCATGGTGCTATGAACAACAACTCCACATAGAGCTAGTCTTGTACAACTCATCTTCCTATGAACATTCTCCCTTAAAAGCTCAGCTACTTGGCCAAGGATCCAAATATGGTACAACTAATAGCATTGTCATTTAAGCAGAATACCTTTACGTAAAACAGAGATTCTTTATTTCCAACTCCAATTCACAGCATGATGTCTGAACCAGCATTTATAAACCCATGTATATCTGAAACACCACAAATGCTAACTGACCTCATCCTCTTCATCCAAATGTTTTCCTTTCTTTGTAATCATTGCTCCAGTATCTGGAATTGCCACCCACTCAGTGCCCTAACCAGAAACCTAGAAGCAATGTGCACTTCTTTTAACATTTCAGCCTCACAAAACCCTCCTTCTAAACACATTCAATCAATCCATGTCCTTTCAATTCGTACAACCCAAACAGCCCCTATTTCATTCTTTCTTTTTATTGCCATGGCCTCTGTCCTACTTTGAGGCTTGCCATCTCTCCTACAGGCTACTGCTTTATCCTTCTATCTCTTCAGAGTATAATCCTCAAATCTGCCTTCCTTCTCTCTCATTCATTCTCTGCACTGCTGCCATGCTGATCTTTTAAAAATTCAAATCTGTTCAACAAAATTACCAAATTTGATAGACAACATTAAGAATTATTAGCATGACACATACAGCCAACTATAATTTGGTCTCCAATTAACTGTCTACCTCCACGCCTTTTGATTTCACTTTATGAGCAGTTTTTAGATTGATAAAGTTTTCCTTCAGGCTGTAACAGCTTGAAAGGTTGAATAGACTCACACGCTTAGTAATCAACTGTGTTTTATTAACCCTTGTCTACACCTGCAAATTTCTATCTTTACAAAAAAAACTTCATCCAGTACTTTTGTGTGTACTTTTGGAACTGTTCCATACGAGCTCACAGAACATTCTTCTTGAATATGGCTTCCACACGAAAACAATGTATTGTTCTTATTCTTTCCATTGGAAAGCTTTCTTGTCCCGTGTTAAGAATTCTGTTTCTTAATGCTTCTTAATGTTGCACACAGATCCAAGAGGAGGCCTACAATGTACAGATAGAAGGTTGCCATTCAGATCTGGGGACTTCTAGTGAAGTCTCATTGTACAATATAAGCCTGAAGTTTTAACAGCTAGTTCTTCAGTTTTCTTTCTTCTTTTTAAAAAAGTCTCCTCTTGGAAGGCCCTCTTTGCTCTGATTTGGGTACCTCTGTGCACTCTAGTGAAAGTCTGTAATAGTATGCTTCCTAACTTCACCATCTGCATTAGTTCACTCTCACTTTCTTTGATTTCACCATAAAGTCTCCAGGGTGAGCCTGCTATTTGTATTCCCAGCATCTACCACAGTGCCTGGGACATAGGAGATAATTAATGTTTGTTAAATACACAAAGAATGTTCCTTCTAATGTACACACAAAGAAATGTAATTTTTGGAATTTACTAACCACAAAAAATTCTGCTTTTCTT
The DNA here is from genome assembly GCF_047511655.1 of Castor canadensis. Taxonomy (NCBI): domain Eukaryota; kingdom Metazoa; phylum Chordata; class Mammalia; order Rodentia; family Castoridae; genus Castor; species Castor canadensis. Next base: position 154,315,162 of record NC_133388.1, read on the forward strand.
ACTTAAGTTTCTATCAGGAAAACTTGTATTTTCAATAAATTCAAATGCAATGTTGTCCAAATATCATTGCAGCATTTTCAACTGCAAGCTGAAGAAAAGTTAATTCAGAAGGCAATGATCATAAAGACACTCTTTATACTCAGTGCTGGGAGGCATTTGTTAGACATCTCATTTATCACAAGATCCAACAAGAAAAAATAACAAAACTAACACAGAATTCTGGTTTTGTTAGAAGAAAAGTTAAAGGAATCTGTATTTAATCAAAACACACAAAACAATCTCCAGATACTGTCTGGCAACAAATTTAAGATTTGCAGAGCTGAAATGTTGATTTGCTTAGCTATAAATATTACCTTGATGAAAGACAGTCCTAACTCTGTCTTCTACCACTTTATGTTGATAAGAAAGTTACTATTGTATTTGTTTTCTTAGGAACCCATTAGATATAAACTTTCTGGAGACATCCAGAGAGATATAACTATTTAACATGAAAAGAGATATCTAAATTTTATAAGGAAAGCACCTATGAAACAAAGAGGTATGTGTGTGTGAGAGAGAGAGAGAGAACAAAAAGAAAATTTTATTCAAATCTACTAATCCAACAGCTTTATGAAAAAAAGAAAACTCCTTTTCATGTCAATGAGAATTCTGAATTCTCAAGTTTGGGCATAGAGCCCATCCTGTGATATGTTAACTAAAAGGAAAAATTTCTTTTTCAGGCATCTGCCTTCCTTTTTCTCCATTTCCATGGCAAGCTGTTTCAAGGTGCTTCATGAAAAGCTTCTCAAATCCAATGTGTTCTGAAAGCCACAAGTTTGATGACTGATGAAAGAGTCACAAGAGTGAGTTTTTTGCGTCTCTTCTTTAGCAGAGACCTTGAAAAGCCAAACGACGGGGAAAGAGCCTGATTCATCTGCAAAAGCTGAAGAGTGTGTTTAACTGTCACCTACTGCATTTTGAGCAGTGCCTATTCAGGCGCTTTCCTCAAAGATGCACACACTGTTTTGAGAAGACAGAGAAATACTGAGTCATGATAAATCTCATACTGAACTTTCTTTCGTTTATGGAAATTGTAAGTTTAAATGTTACAAATAGTCACATTTCTATTCACTGTATGTGAATACACACATACGAAGTCCTCCGCTATACAAAACTCCTTGGAAATGAGTTATTCTGAACAGCTGAATGTTCCAGATGGCTCTGGGTTGGTTAACCCGTTAAACTCCAGGTACAATGTAGCAAACAGCTCCAAAACACACTCAGGTTTTGTTCATTTGAAAACTTTTAGTGCATAGGTAATGTTTAGAGATTAGTCAAATTTAAGTTTGTTTCTTTTTCTTTTTTTTATTGTTTTATTATTCATAGGTGCATACAAGGCTTGGGTCATTTCTCTCCCCTGCCCCCACCCCCTCCCTTACCACCCACTCTGCCCCCTCCTTCTCCCCCGCACCCCCTCAATACCCAGCAGAAACTATTTTGCCCTTATTTCTAATTTTGTTGAAGAGAGAGTATAAGCAATAATAGGAAGGAACAAGTGTTCTTGGTTGAGATAAGGATAGCTATACAGGGAGTTGACTCACATTGATTTCCTGTGCGTGGGTGTTACCTTCTAGGTTAATTCTTTTTGATCTAACCTTTTCTCTAGTTCCTAGTCCCCTTCTCCTATTGGCCTCAGTTGCTTTTAAGGTATCTGCTTTAGTTTCTCTGCATTAAGGGCAACAAAAGTTTGCTTCTTAAGTGTACACAGTGTAGAATGTATTTATTTAGTGTCATTCTGTGTACAGAATACATACTTAAAGAAATAGCAGTAAATCTTGCAGATAACTTCTATTTTTGGTATTAGACATAAGCCATTCTTAGATCATTTGACTAAAAACTACTTAGGAGACAATTAAAAATTCTCATTGGACACTGGCTGCATGGTGCTCTATGTCATTATGTAATTCTGCAAAAGAATTAAACAGCAATACTCAACAACTCTGATACTAAATGAGGCAAGTTAGCCATTGTTGCCTTGATCCATCAACACCATTGTAGAATTCTTCCTGTGCTTAAAAGCCTATTTCTTTCTTTATGATTATCACAGTTTTCTAGGGTTCTTTCCTTTGTTATTTGAGAAAACTGGATCCATGACCTACTAAAATGATTGATATACAGTAAAAATAAAAGGGTTGTTTGATAATGAATTCTGGAGTGTTTTCTGATATGCTGCACTTGCGTTTGGCATTGCAGAATAGATATCTGTACCTTTGTTGTCTTATTTTGTAAAACTTTACTGGAAGAACAAAAAGAATAATCTACCAAATTGTTCAACTGTAATAATTTGTATACTTTCAAGAGCTAAATCCTAAATTCCTTGTGACTGGGGACAAACTTATATTTAATTTCATTCAGCCAAGGCCGTTGTGGTTTCTAACACACAGTAGGCAGCTATACTTCCTGGACAGAGGATGCAAAATAACCCTGGTATGCTCTAATCATGCCCTTCTCCTTCTGCCTCACTCACTGTCCTTCATGGTGATTCCATTTTTCTCTTCATAAAAGATTACCCACTTTGAGGTCTATGGTCTATTTTGACCCAGCAGAGATGTATTCCCTCTTGTTTTACCATTGAAAATATGTTTTCTAGCATACTCCTCTCTGAGAAAAACTGCTGAAGTTCCAGGAGAAAAAGAAAACTCAAAACTCCAACTACAGGGACACAAATGACTAGAATCCAAACAAAAACAACTCCAGATGCATAAATCTCAATGTGGAATGAAGCAGCAAGACAACCATTCTCCCTCAAAAGCCAATTACACCACTAAGGATCTAAATACCTACACAGAGGAAGAGATATCAAATAATTAATTCCAAAAAACAACAGTAAAAGTGATTACCAATCTCAAGGAAGAAACACAAAAGCTAGTAAATAACCTCAAAGAGGCTGTGAATAAATAATTAAATGAGCTCAATGAGAACACAAACAGATGAACATAACTAAGTCTATCCAGGATATAAAAGATAAATCAGTAAAGATATGGAAACCCTGAAAAATAATCAATCCAAAATAAACAACTCAATATCCCAAATAAAAATCTCAATTGAAAGCTTGGTAAACAGACTAGAGCAAATTGAAAGTAGAGTATCAGAAATGGACAACAAAGTAGAGGAATTAGACCAAACAGTAAAAGATCATGAAAGAATACTAAGAAAACATGTAAGATTTCTGGGACACCATGCAAAGACAGAACCTGTGATTCATAAGTGTAGAAGAAGGAGAGGAGATACAAACTAATGGCATTAACAACTTATTCAATAGAATAAGAGTTGAAAATTTCCCTAACCTCAAGAAACAGAGAGTCACAGGTGCAGGAAGCTTAATAATAAAACCACTCAGCACACAGAACAAAGAAAGAATTCTGAAAGCTGCAAAAGAAAAAAGATAAGTCACATGTAAAGGCAAACCCATTAGAATAACAGCAGTTTTCTCAACTCAAACTCTAAATGCAAGAAGGTAATCGAAAGACTTAATTCAGGCCATGAAAGAAAGCAACTGTCAACCTAGACTAGTCTATCCACCAAAACTATCCTTCCTAATTGAAGGAGAAATTAAAACCTTCCACAAAAAGGAAAAACTAAAGGAATTCACAACTACCAAGCCAGCACTACAGAAGATACTTAAAGGACTTTTATATTTAGAAAAAAGTAGAGGGAGGAAGAAACACTCAAGAAAGATTAAACCCCTTTGAGCAAGCAGACCAGTAAATAAGGAATAGGTAAAACTAAACAATGGGGGGGAAAAATGGCTGGAAACAACAGGCACATCTCAATATTAACACTGAATATAAATGGCCTCAAAGCTCCAATCAAAAGACATAGAATAGCAAACTTGGTTAAAAAAAAAAGACCCAACCATATGTTGCTTAGAGGAGACTCATCTCACTGAAAAAAATAAACCCTGGCTTAGAGTCAAAGGGTGGAAAAAAATTTTCCAAGGAAATGGACCCATAAACAGATAGGAGTACCTACACCCATATCTGAGAAAGTAGACTGCAGATTAAAATCAATCAGAAGAGACAATGAAAGTCACTTCATATTAATGAAAGGAACAATTCATCAAGAGGAAGTATCAATCCTTAATGTGTATGCACCAAACTCAGAGGCACTCAACTACATTAAAAAAATACTCTGATTGCCCTAAGACCACAGATAGACCCTAACACAGTGATAGTGGGAGACTTGAATACCCCACTGTCACCAACAGATAGATCATCCAGACAACATATCAACAAAAAAACTTCTGAGCTACTCCACACACTTGACGAAATAGACCTGGTTGATATCTGCAGCGTATTCCACCCAACAACTAAGCAATAGATATTCTTTTCTGTGGCTCGTGGAACTTCCCTCAAGTCTTAACAAATTCAAGAAAACAGAAACAACCCCCTGTACCATATCAGATCACAATAATAAAATGAGGCCTCAGTAACAAAAGAAAGCCCAGAAAATATTCAAACACATGGAAATTGAACAACATAAAGCTAAAAGCCCAATGGGTGACTAAACTAATAAGGGAAGAAATAAAAATGTTTGTAGAATCTAATGAAAATGAAAATACAACCTACCAGAATCTGTGGGACATAGCAAAGGCCATGCTAAAAGGAAAGTTTATAGCTATAACTGCCTACATTAAAAAAAAAAAAATAGAGACCTCTCAAATAAACATTCTAATGATGAACCTTAAACTCCTAGAAAAACAAGAACAAACCAAACTCAAAACCATCAAACAGACAGAAATAATAAAGATAAGAGCTGAGATAAATGAGATTGAAACAAAAACAAAGAATCAATGAAACAAAAAGTTGTTTCTTTGAAAAGATTAACAAGATCAACCAACCCTTAGCCAACCTAACAATACGGAAGAGAGAGAAAACCCAAATTATTAAAATCAGAGATGAAAAAGGGGATATAACCACAAACACCAATGAAACTCAGAGAATCATTACAGAGTACTTTGAGAAATTATATTCAAGTAAACTGGAAAATCTAGATGAAATGGATAAATTCCTAGATACATATAACCAACCAAAACTGAACCAAGAAGATATTAAATACCTAAATAGTCCAATAATAGTCTCCCTACAAAGAAAAACCCAGGACCTGATGACTCAATTTTACCAAACTTTTAAAGAAGAACTAGCATCAGTACTCCTCAAACTTTTCTAGGAAATACAAAAGGAAGGCACACTACCAAACTCATTCTATGAAGTTAGCATTACACTCATTCTAAAACCCAATAAAAACATAACCAGAAAAGAGAATTACAGAATTATTTTTCAAGAATATAGATGGAAAGAGTCTCAACAAAATATTGGTAAGCAGAATTCAACAACATGTCAAAAAGGTCATACAAAAAGACCAAGTCAGTTTCATTCCAGGGATGCAAGGATGGTTCAACATATATAAGCACATTATCATAATACAGCATATAAACAGAAGCAAGGACAAAAACCACATGATCCTCTCAATAGACATAGAAGATGCCTTTGACAAAATCCAACACCCTTTCTTGATAAAGGCATTGAAAAAACTAGAAATAGAAGGAATGTTCCTTAACATTATGGATGCTATATATGACAAACCTAGAGCAAACATCATACTAAATGGAAAAAACTGAAACTATTCCCCTTAAAGTCAGGAATGAGACACGGCTGTCTTCTTTCTCCACTCCTTTTCAATATAGTTTTGGAATTCCTAGCCAGAGCAACAAGATAAGAGGAAGAACTATAAGGGATCTAAATAAATAATGAAATTGTCAAAATATCCTTATTTGCAGATGACATGATCCTATACCTAAAAAGCCCCAAAAACTCTACCAAAAAACTATTAGAAATCATAAACTCTTTCAACAAAGTAGCAGGATACAAAATTAACCTACAGAAATCAGTAGCTTTTTGATATACCAACAATGCACAGACTGAGAAAGATATCAGGGAAACAATCCCATTTACAACAGCCTCAAAAACAATAAAGTACCTTGGAATAAATTTAATGAAAGAAATCAAAGACATTTTTAATGAAAACTATAGACCACTGCTGAGAGAAATTGAAGAAGACTTCAAGAAGATGGAAAGACCTTCCTTGCTCATCCACTGGTATAATCAATATTGTGAAAATGGCTATACTACCAAAAGCAATCCACATGTCCAATGCAAACCCTATCAAAATTCCTATGACTTTCTACACAGAAATAGGAAAAACATTCATGAAATGCATATGGAAACACAAAAGACCTGGAATAGCCAAAGCAATTCTGAGCAATTTGTCCAATGCTGGAGGCATCACAATACCCGACTTCAAACCATACTACAGAGACATAACAATAAAAAACAGCATGATATTGGCACAAAAACACACAGAAAGACCAATGGATCAGAGTAGAAGATCCAGACATAAACCACATATCTATAGCCAACTGATCTTCGACAAAGAAACCCAAAACACACAATGGAGAAAAGATATCCTCTTCAACAAATGCTGTTGGAAAACTGGATATCCACATGCAGAAGATTGAAACTAGATCCCTGTCTTTCACCCTGTACTAAAATCAAATCAAAGTGGATCAAAGACCTTGATATAAGGTCTGAAACAACTCCAAGAAGCAGTAGGAAATACACTGGAACAGATAGATATAGGGAACGACTTCCTAAACAGAACTCAAAAGGCTCAGCATCTATGAGAAACAATGAACAAATGAGACTGTATCAAACTAAAGATCTTCTGCATGGCAAAGGAAACAGTCACCAGACTCAAGAGACACCCCACAGAATAGGAGAAAATCTTTGCCAGCTACACATCTGATAAAGGACTAATACTCAGAATCTACAGGGAACTCAAAAAACTCAGCCCTCAAAGAATCAACACCTCAATGAGGAAATAAACAGGGAATCCTCAAAGGAAGAGTTACAAATTGTAAATACAAGAAGTTATAATAGAGATGCAAATCAAAACAACACTTAGATTTCATTTCACCCCAGTTAGAATGGCCAGAATCAATGGTAAATACAATAACAAACACTAGTGAGAATGTGGCAAAACAGGAACCCTTATACGTTGCTGGTGGGAATGCAAATTAGTATCACCATTATGGAAAACAGTATGGAGATTCTTCAAAAAACTAGAGATAGAGCTGCCATATGATCCAGTGATACTGCTACTGAGCATCTACCCAAAGGAACATAAGACAGGATACAGTAGAGACACCTGTATGCCGATGTTCATCAACACTATTTACAATAATAGCTAAGCTCTGGAAACAACCCAGGTACCCTACATCTGATGAAGGGATCATATTGCTTATTCTCTCTCTACAACAAAATTAGAAATAAGGGCAAAATAGTTTCTGCTGGGTATTGAGGGGGGGGAGAGGGAGGGGGCGGAGTGGGTGGTAAGGGAGGGGGTGGGGGCAGGGGGGAGAAATGAACCAAGCCTTGTATGCACATATGAATAATAAAAGAAAAATGAAAAAAAAAAGAAATTGTGATATATATACTCTGCCATATGTAATAATGACGTGTGGTTTGAGATAAATGGATGCAATTGGAGGACATCATGTTAAGTGAAATAAGCCAGATTAGAAACACAAAAGCCTCATGTCTTCTCTCATACGTGGAAGACAGATCCAAAGATAAACATATACACAAAAACAAGCATGATAATATACAAATTCAGATCTAGAATGTGTTTGTAACTGTGTAACTACTTATGGGACTCAGGGAAAGAGGGAAAGTATAAGAAAATGATAGAGCATAAGTAACATCGCATAACATAATACGTGAAGGTAGTGTATACAAGGATGTGCATTAAAAGCTGTTGAAAAATGGGGGGATTGGAAGTAAAGGGGTAAAGGAGAGTAATGGAAGGGGTTGAATGGACCAAAGTAAAGTACACCCACAGTGGGCATGCATTTAGACAACAACTTAAATATTAATAACAAAAACCAGGATTTAAAATAGGTACAGTGTGTGGAAGGGTACTAAAGGAAGGGGGGAGGGTGAAGGAAGGAGATTAAGGTGATGGTATATGGCAGATGAACTTCATAGACACATATGAAACAGAACTAAGAAACTGCTTACAGTTGCTTTAAGTGGAGCAGAGAGGGGGTAGAGGGGGACAATGGTCACAATGTAAATAATGTACAATATAAGTAACTGGAATTGTCACTACAAATTCCTCTCTGTATCATGAATACATCCTAATAAAAACTTATTATAAAAAAGAAAGTATTTTGTCAGACTTTCTTTTTATAGCACTATTTGAGGGCTTTGTCCTTTTGGATTGAGTTTGCTCATTGCACCTGGTTATTCCTTTATTAGCAGAGAAATTTTGTTTTGCTTTGTTTTGGTACTTTTCAGTAGGAAATTATACCAGGAACTTGAGAATTCTGGTAAGTTAATAATTGATAATTAATATTGTATAAACTATTAATTAATTATAGTTTGGTGCTTGTAATTTGGTTATGTCATGTTTTATAAATTAATCCCTCTTATTTCTTAATATTACTAACTTAGATAAAAGGAAGGAAGAGGGAAAACTTTTTGATAACTATAAATCTTACATTTCATTAAATATTTTCTTAGGGTTAGACTTGATAAAATAAATATATCTTACTTTATGTATTTAATGCATATAATATTTCTTCGGGAAGAACTACAGTTTGTCAGAAATGAGGCAAGATATCACAATTAAATGTTTTACTGAGTGTCAAGGATCATAAGGAAAATGTTATGAATCTATTAGAGCCATATAGAATTGATGTAAAATAGTAAAGAAATGTGATAAAAATCCTACACAGACGTTTAGGACTGTGAAAACACCGAAAATTCTAAACGGACATGTCAGTGTATCCATGGTTGCTGTGTTTTACTATGACTATTGGAATGCTCCAACACCATGTCCTAGGACCTCTTATTTGTCCTGGTCCATAGCTTACAAACTCATAGGTGATCTTATTGCTTTTCAAAATTTGAGGAATCCTCACTCCTATTCCCTGCATGGGGAGCACAGAATGTTCTTCACCCCCTAACCTCTCCCTATTTTATTCTGTTATACTAAAATAAATTCTTTTTTTTTACATACACTTACATTTTCTGTATGGATAGGTTATTTATTTTTATTGTTGTGTTGGATGGGGGTACATTGTGGGATTTACAAAAGTTCTTACAATGTATCAAATATATCATACTTGAATTCACCTCCTCAAGTGTTGTCCTTTAACCCTATCCCCAGAATCACTTTTACAATTGCATATATGTGTACACAGTATTTGCACCATATTCACCATCTTATAAACTTTCCCTATCACTTTCCCCCTTCCTCTGGCACCAATCCACCCTTCCCTCCCCGCCACTGCAGGACCTGTTCTGCACCTGTTCTCTGATTTTGTAAAAGAAAAAAAAAATGACATTTTTGTTTGTTTAAGATAGCTTCTCAGGGAGTTTCCTTGTGACATTTCCATGTATATATGTATTATAACCCTAACTGGTTCCTCTCCACTAGTTTTCTTCATTCAACCTTAGTCTTCTTTTTATGGTAGTTTCAACCAGTTTAAAAATTCTAGATTCATTTTTGTATAGCGAGTACATCAGCCATATTCACCTTCTTAATTTCCTTCTTTTACCCTATCCCTCTCATATGTGACCTCCCCTTAGTGTGACTTCTGATTATCCTGATATACTAAAATAAATTTTTCCTTTAAAAAAGATTTGAAAAAGATAATTCACAAAAACCAGCAAACATGGGCAAAAATGTGTTTTAATTAGTAAGGAAATCCAAATTAAAAATTCACACACCCACTGAGAATGGCTATAATCAGAAAGACTGACAACACAAAGTATTGGTAAAAATTTGAATCCACCAACTGCAACTCTCATGTGTTACCAGAAAAAAATTTGACAGTATCTTACAAAGTTAAATATACAGACTCAGTATCTTGGCAATCCTACTACTAGGTATTTCTCCAAGAAAAATGAAAACATATGTGCTGAAAAATATTGGTATTCTTTATTCCTATAGCCTAAACTGGAAACAATGCAAATGTCATTAAGTTGATGAAAACATACTGTCAAATATTTGCACAATGGTATATCAATCAGAAATAAAATGCATTACATTACTGATATGTAAAACAACATAAGCTGTGTGCTGGTGGCTTATACCTATAAAATTTGCTACTTAGAAGCCTGAGATCAGGAGACTTGAGGTTTGAAGTCAACCCAGGCAAACAGTTTGCAAAACCCATCTCCAAAAATAATCAGAGAAAAATGGACTGGAAGTGTGGCTCAAGTAGTAGAGCACCTCTTTGAAAGTGTGAAGCCTCGAGTTCAAACACCAGTACTAATAACCTCCTTCTCTCTTCTCCAAAATCCCAACATGGATGAGTCTCAAAGGTATAAAGTTAACTGGAAAATGTCTGAGACAAAGGATACAAACTGTGCAATTACATTTATATAAATGTCTAAACAGGAAACACTGGGCGATGGAGAAACATACCAGAGCAGTTGGTGCAGGATAGAGAAGAGCATGGGGCTGATGGAGTGGCTCAAGTGGTAGTGTGAGGCCCTGAGTTCAAACCTGAGTACTACCAGAGAGAGAGAGAGAGAGAGAGAGAGAGAGAAGTGCATGAAGGGCTCTCCTAGGGTGCTGGGAGCATTCTGATATTGCATGTGTTGTGAATACTTAAGTTTCTACAAATTTGTCAAAATTTTTATAAGACTGCAATATTGAATCATAACGCACACCCATAATTTATATTAGAATTCATTCTAAGAACACCAGTTAAACTTGGTTCATTAATTCATGCATTTATAGATTCATTTTTTATTTTCTTATTTTTGTAGTGGGTAGGGGTACATTGTGGCATTTACAAAAGTTCCTATAAAATATCAAATATTTCATACTTGAATTAATCTCCTCCATCATTCTCCTTCATCTCTTCTTCCCCACATTCCTGGAATATTTTCAACAGGTACACAGTATTTGCACCATATTCACCCTCGTTCACCATTTCCCCTCTCCTCCCCACCTTCCACTGGTACCAACCCCTCCCCCCATAGGCAGGACCTATTCTGCCCTCTTGTTTTAAATTTTGTGTGAGAGGTGAAGAAGAAGAAGGAAAAATGACATTTTTGACTGCTTAAGATAGCTACACAGGGAGTTTCCTTGTGGCACTTCCATGTTTATATGTATTATAGCCCAATTTGGTTCATCTCTATTTTTCTTCTACCTTAGAAACTACCTTATGGTGGTTTCAACCAGTTTAAAAATTCTATATTCATTCTTGTATAGACAGTACATCAACCATATTCACCTTCTTAACTTTCTTTTAATACCCTCCCTTAGCGTGACCTGTTTTTCATAGTATTGCTTGATTGATTGTTTTATACTAGAGGGTTAAAACACTAAGCAAAAGAAGGCAATACTTGCTTTATGCTTTGCTGAAGCTTACAGACTAATAGAAAAAGTAGATGTGTTAAGTGTCCTCTGTGACAACCCCCACAAATGGTAACTATGAGGGGTGATGGACATGTTGCTTTGACCGTTATAGTCAGTACACAATGTGTTCATATATCAAATCATCGTGTTGTAGACATTGAGTATATGTAACTTATTTTCTAATTAAGCATTTTAAAGTAAAATTTGAAAAAAAAAATAAGCCAGTTTTCAGAATATCAAAAAAGACATAAAACTTTTGTTTTAGTATTATTAGAACAAGTAAAGTTTATAAAACAGAAACACCGATTTATAAGTAAACACCAATTTGATATGTTGATATTTACTTTAAAAGCGTATCTTAAAATACTGACATGGCTTTGTGGATTTATTTCCTAGATATTTTCCAGATTGTATGCCAGTTAAATGAATGGCAAAATGTCTTAGTACTACACAGAACTGGAATCTTACCAACTTAAAATGATTTATTTGTCTGGGTATATTATTTTTCATAAATAAAAAATTCTAGTTATATAAGATCAAATCTACACTGTATTTTGTTTGCAGAGAGGTTTTATTAATTGAAATTGCCTTTGCTCATCCTCCTGAATTAATAAAATGTGCCTGACAGTCATCACAGTCTTACAAGCCACAGTTGTTATGAAAATATGGTTGCTAGGATACCTTCATTATTTCATCGTCATGTTACACCAGTCTATCAATTAATAAAGAAACACTCAAGTTAATTCTCAGTCACATTTATACACATTCTCAGCATATGATTTCCCTTATCTTCAAGTGACATTTCTCCCTGTAGTATTCACCTTCTACTCCATAAAATATTAAACACGAGGTTATCACATCAGTTTACAAATTACAGCAATGATGCACATCTTCTACCTAACCTTTCCATTCACTTTCCATCACGGTGAAAGTTCTTACAGCAAATATTCATGCCTAGACTAAATTATTTTTTATACTTCAGGACTTATGTCCAAGGAAATTGATGTCTAGGAAAAAATACACATATAGAATTGGTACCTTCAGTACTTTTTCATTTTTTCTTAGGGAAACAGGAAGGTTAAGCAGAAAATCTTTTGAAAGTCACTCTTGCATCTTTAGCTATTTATAATTCCCAGGTTTCTTCTTAAAACATTAGGATTAGGTCACCAAAAATGACTGTGGGGTTTTATCAATACATATTTTATGACTATTCCATTGTCATCAAATTCATCCTATGTTGTCTTGAGTTGCCATTCTTAGTGAATTATAAGAAGAAAAAAAAGTTGGTATAATAAATTCATTTCATTATATTTGTTCATTTAAATTAAGTCTCTGTGCATTTCAATTTATGCTACCAAAATAAAATAACTTACATTAATTTTTCAATAAATGTTCTGGATGCCAGTGGCTCACTCCTGTAATCCTAGCTACTCAGAAGGCAGAGATTAGAAGAATCGCAGTTCAAAGCCAGCTCTGGCAAGTGATTCCATGAGACCCTATCTCAAAAAACCCTTCACAAAAATAGGGCTGGTGGAGTGGGTCAAGGTGAAGGCCTGAGTTCAAGCCCCAGTACCTTGCAAAAAATAAATAAATAAATAAATAAATAAATAAATAAATAAATAAATAAATAAAAGGCAACAGATTCTGAAAATCGACAAGAGGAAAAACACTGGCCCTAATGATTAGACAATATTTAACTATACAACTCTTTTCAAGACTACATATATTCTTTATATCCTCTCATAAATTCCAGTAAATGAAAATTATTGCTAATTTCATTATCCAAGAAAGCTGAGTAATATATAGATAAAATTATTTGCAATGTATCATGTACACTCAAGAAGAAAATTATGATTTCCTAATGTTGGGAATGTTTTAAAAGTAGTATGATCCCTCCAAATTCAATAATCAATATTTGCATGTGAAGTTTTATTCAAATTGCAGAACTAGTAAATGGAAAGAGGACTCAGAAAGAGAATTCAAGGAGTAGATTCTCAACTGTTAAAAGTGTTTTTAAATAGTTCAACATATCTTTCTATTTATATGTAAATACATTAAAGGCAATTGTATCAAAGCACAAACTGACCATACAGATGCACTCTTTCAAAAAATCTGCCTCTGCCAAAGACCGTACACAGCTGTTTTCAATTCACTGAAGTATATGTGTGGTCCTCATTTCAGGTCAAAGAAAAATATCTCTCTCTTTCAAAATTTCCATGTGTGGCTTGGCAAATCATACTGTTAAAGTAAGAACACTTTCAAGTGAGAAAAAAAATCTTTTTTTTTTACCAATCCCAGTGTCCGATGAAATGGGCTAAAACTGTCCTATAATGAAATATAGGAAATTTACTAATGTATCTGATGTTTTGCAAACATCTCCCAAGGTTTGCTTTTGTGTTTTGAACAAAATGCAACCAAATTTTTTAAACTTTGAGAAACAGAAATTAAAAATAGGTAACAATAAAGTTCAGGATGATAGTTTTTTGATGGAATAATGACATTCAGAGATTTTTAAGTTCCATGCTATCAGTGTCTTTTTTATCAAAGATCATTTTGGATTCTTCCTCAGCAAAATATCACACTTTACTTCTCACACAGTGCATCCCTCTGGTTCATTGTTGCTTATACTTTTGCCAGGGTTAATATATTTTAAATGAGTCTGTTAGGGAAGCATAAAATTGTTTTCCCATCAAACAGAAAAAAGGCACTTTATAATGGTTATTCTTTTTAACGTTGGCAAGTTGAAGTCTAAACACTTGCTTTTCTTTTTGTTTTTTAACATACTGGGGTTTAGACTCAGGGTCTCACAATTGTTAGGCAAGAGTTCTACCACTTCAACTATAACCCCAACCCTTTTTTGCTTTACTTATTTTTCAGGTAGGGTCTTGTGGTTTTTGCCTTGGTCGCCCTGGACCATGATCTTTCTACTTATGCCTCCTGCATAGCTGGGATGACATGCATGTACCACTGCACCACCCTTTTTTTTGTTGAGATGGGGTCTTGGTAACTTTTTGTTTGACCTGGCCTTGAACCATGATTCTCTAGGCATGAGCCACTATGCCCAGCTCATGTTACTATTATTTATCTTGTAGCCCCACTTTTTGCTTTAATGTCATCATGAAAACTCTCTCTGAAATACTGTAGTGAAATAAACTTATAAAATGTCAAATTTATGCTTTCATCTGCAAGTTACTTTCCATTTTTAAATACTAAAAAATGAAATAAGGATCTAACAGATGATTTCCACACAAGGTTGTAACATGGACATATCTTTTCTCTGTTTTTCAAATGACTTTAATCATCACTTCCTCTAGAAGACACTAGAGTAATTTTTGTTAACAGTCTACTTCACTAGTTTAAATATTAGTCCTTTGTTTTACCTATTTTTATAAAATAATTTTTATCATTTCCAGCCTTAGGACATAATTGATTCTCTTTTTGTTTCTTGATATAGTGAAATAATCTCAAGTTAGCAGAACATATTTCACAGTGACATTTTTCCAGGTTGGCTCATCAAATGTTTATTAATACTTTCCTAGGTGTCACAGACAGTGATGGTAGGCTGCTCTGCTTGCCCCACTTCATCTATGTGCCATTGTTAAAATGATATAATTGCCTCTAAATTCCAATTTGGACTCAAGTGGATGGAAACAACACATTGCTTTCACTTTAAGCAGATGTGAAAGAAGGTGTAATCATTTAATCTCCTTCCATCTTTCAATTCATGCTACCTTCTTAATGCTTTCCTTCTTAATGCTACCCCTACTTCATATGTCAGAATCTCAGAAAGACTGAGCTAAAAATAACAGGAAAGACAGTAGACAATAGAAAACCATCCTGACGACTTATAGAAGTGGGAAGGTTTGTGTTGTATTAGGAGAGGGGTTTATTAGTACATGCAAGAACAATGAAAATATGAATGGGAAATAAAAGAATGAAGACCAAAGGAAAAGACAAAATAAATGTCAGAGAAAACTATTTTCTGTAGTTATGTAGTTTTTATTTGATTTAGTATTTTGACTTCATTTTTCCCATAAAATATTTTAGTGCTATTATAGAATTCATACAGTCAGTATGCACACTGAATATTTTGAAGCAAGGATAATATACAAAAGTACAGTCTGTAGATTACTGAAATATACATATTACAATGAGTAGTTGCTAATGTTGAACTTAAAAAAAAAAAAACATGGAGTATAGAAGGTTTATCTGAATGTTCTGCTTGAAGATACAGTATGCAAAATCAGGCTTTGTCTCCACTGCTCCGCCCACACTCTGTTGACTACTACTGAACTCCAAAGATTCCCACAGTCTCAGGATTCCCTCACCAGCTTCTCAATCTCTTATTCAAGAGGAAGTGCCTGAGCTGTAAATCTCCATTTTGCAGACTATTTCAAAGGGATGACATTCCTATTAAAACTCCAGGCTTAAGAGATGCTGGAAATCACCCAGACTTTGGGTAAAAAGAACTGGGACTTTATTTTTAATGCTCTCTGGAGAAGCATAACCTTTTACAAGCAATAATTTACTCAGCAAACAGAAAAGGAATAAATAAACATCTCAAAATACCTTTATTAGGCAACATAGCATTGTAAGCATAGCAGAGTATCAGTGGTCTCTCTTTTGTGCAGATGAGAAGGATGTTGTATTCTGGTGAAAGTGAAAAAAATACTTAGCACCACAAATACCTTAATCTAAAACTGGACCATAGCCCTGCAGGATACTCTCAGTCTCACCCTAAAGCCTGGAGAGTTCTTTTAGGAAAGTAATGGAACATTTGTAAAAGCCAAGAACTACAGTATGTAAAACTAAATTACACACCAAAATCATATGGCTTTCCACATATTCACTGGTTTGATATTAAAAAATTTGTTCTGATATCTGTTGAGCTTCATGTAAAAGCTATAAAAAAGGATATAACTGTATTGATTCTCTTCCTTGAAAGATCATAGTGTGTGATTAAATTGATTAAAAAAAAAAAGAAAGAAAATTGTATGTTTAAAAATATATCATGCTAGGAAAAATGCTGATAGTAAAATTCCACAATTACTTCCCTGCTTAAAATTTGGACAGCACAGATGAACACCATTTATGTTCTTTCGGAACTTTAGCTGCTACTCCTCATCAAGAAAGAAATCCTCATTCTTAGTTCTTCAAATCTTTCAGAAGTATTTTGGCCTGAGGTGGAATCTTCCATTGTTAAAAAAAAAATAAAGCATTGAAATTATATTCAGTTTTTATGTCCACATCCTTATTCAGCAGCAGAGTCGGAACTCAGAAAATAGCTTGGGTTACCTGACGTTGCACATTTATGAATTCTGTAACCCACACTAGACCCGACAGAGTTTTAAAAGTGTAATTACTTTTTTTCCTTATCCTTTCCTGGCAACACTTGAAATGAATTCAATGGTGATGGTGTTAGCAGCATGGGCCCGGTGATAGCACATGGAACTGTATGAGACCCTAGGACATTCCTTCTAGTAACTTCTCTCCTGCTATACTAGACAAATATATATATTGTTTGCTTCTCTGCAGCATTTGGCCATGTCAGAAGACTTACACCTATGAGAATGATTTCTGTTGCCTCAAGAAAGTGTTTCTCCAATCATGCCTAAACCTGGTTTAAAAAAATTCTGCCTGCCAATCAACTCAGAAACAAGAATGAATATTCACTTGTCACTCACTTGAAACCCTGAACTTTTGTACTTAGTCTAGCTCAATGCTCATTGTTTTACAACATGTTTGTGAGAACATAATGGAAAGAAAATTATTCATCTAATTTGGGAGAAGTGGCTGCTACATTTTGGTGTGGCATGTGGCCTTTCTATGTACACAATGATAGCCTGCCATGTACCAGCTTTTCAGCACTGACTTGTCACCTGGCCTGTGGCATCTCACATTCTCATGTGCTCACACTTGTGCTGTGGCCCAACCAACTTATTAAGCCATAGCCAAAAAGCAGGTGGGGCACATGCTTGTTAGAGACTGAAATGGCAGGCCACATGCCTCTCCAAGTGCTGTAAACACCAGGGTTTGTTTGGAAATTTCATCTCCTGGTTACAGTAAACATGACTTGATGGAGCATCCAGCAGAGAAGTGACATGCCCTTTTTCTACAAAAAGGAATTTTCAGGAAAGAATATAAGCTACTAATGAACTGCAGGATAATTTTTCAAATCACCTATTTACTCTTGAACTCTAAATATAATGCAATCTAGTTATCTTATGCCATAATAAATAAAATGATATGAATATGACATAAGGACTTGTATTTCTAAAGTTCAATAAACCTTGTAATATAACCTACTGTAAGTTGAAAATCAAAAGAATGCAACTGTTGGATTTTGTGCAATAACTTCTTAAAAGTAAAAGACTAAATTACAGAATAGTATAGTAGCTTACTATTATAATAATTATAATATGGTATAATAATTACTTTTATTAGATCTTTTCAGCTCTAAAAAACTCCCCAAATTCTATTCTAATTCCAAATTCAGTGAAAACAGTTCCACAAAAATCACTCTCTAGTCTAAAAATGAAAATCTAATCAACTGCATAAAAGGATAATTTCCACCTTAGTGCTGTCAAAAGTTTCATCATTATTCAAAAACTCTAATAACCTGAGTAACTTAGAATCATGGCAAAAATAATAATAATGCAATTTGATCAGTGCATTACCAGAAGTTAGTTTAGCATAAAACAATGGGCTACTTAAAGGTTGACATTTTGTTTTTCTAAGTTGGATTTTAGGCTCTTTGAATATTTTGGCTTCTTTGCTCTTCTTCTTCCACTCAAAATTTCCAGCCATACATTTTAGATCACTATTTGGATCTAATTGATCATGTGATAGTTTTTTTCCACATAGAAACACATTAAGAAAACTCATAAGTAATTTGGGAGATTTGAAGATATTTATTCCTTACACAAACCCACATACAAATGATATACTTAGAGCAAGTTTAGCTAGGATCTACTTCTCACCTCTATTCATTGATATTTGTTAGGTAAACATCAGATTGTGCAGTAATGAATAGCTACAATGATTTTCCCTTTCAGAATTAGGATTCTAAACCAAATTCAAAATCAACTGGTGATGTCCATGTAGTTTTTTAGTTACCCAGGCTGTTAGATACATTTCAATTGTCTTGAGGATACTTTAGGAGTCTTCATCTACAAGGTAGAAGACCTGCTCTGATTTTTATTGATGAGGCTTCCATACTTACTGCTGACATACAGGCTAGATGACAAAGATAAATGAAACTTTCACAGAGGGCAACAGAAAGAACAAGGATGATGTCATTCCCTTCTATTTTCTTTAATATTGAAACACATTTCCAAAGAATTCCTGTCATAATACTAAAAGGAGTTTTGAATTGAGAGTCAGAACTGTTTTGAAACTTTACTCAGGTGAATATTAAGGGTGGAAATCTTTGTCTTTTCTTCAGATTTTTGCCCCAGATTACCTTCTTGGTCTTTTGTGTACCTCCAAACTTTGGCAGTGCATCTTATATTTGCAAAGTATGATCTAGCTAAGTTTATGCATATTAGCTAATCTCTCTTCAAATAGAACAAAATTTTCAAGTAGCTTTAGTGCCTAGCAGACCACAGTAATTCCAGTATTATCTACAAAGTATTAAAGGTGATATAGAGAGAAAGAACATAGATTGAGGAAATTTTTTTTTTAAGTCATGGAGGAGGAGTCATTTGAATATCAGTAGAGATTTGACAGAGAGGGAATGCAGAGAATATTTTAGGCAAATGGAGCAGCTTGAGAGAAGATATAAATGCCCAATATGTGCTTGGGAGTTAGCCAGGGGGACAGTTTGTCACTCAAAAAAGGCAGAAGGAGAATAGGGTGAAATGCCAATAAAAGGCCTGGTTGGCCCAGATCGTGGGTGGTCCAGGATGCCAGACTGAGGAATGTGTACTTAATAGGCAGTGGAGAAACACTCAGGGCTGCTGTTAGTTAGAAGATAATGCTTTGGGAGTGTTCTTTAAGCAGGTTTTGTCATCTGCTGTGTTGGAGAGGGAGGATGAATTTGAATGTGGAAAACAATTAGATAATGTTATAACCTCAAACAGGGGTTAGGGTCTGAGGTCAAGCTTTGTAACCAAGTGGTTATGTAACTTGGGTCAGGCAATTAACCTTCCTGGCCTCATTTCCCTGATCTAGATGACCTTTAGGTTTTTTCCAACAGTAACATTCTGTAATTCAAGGTAGTTCAGAGCCTGAACCAATACCATGGGAATAGGCGTAGAAAGGAGAATGTGGGCATAAGACATTCGAAGAGATAGATTCTATTCTCTTTTCTCAGTGGAGTCTCCAATGACATTCTGGGGTTCTAATTCTACAATGTGATAGACGATTTCCAGCATTTGCAGATGTTTTAGCATCTCTAGTCCTTACCCACTAAGCCTGAATAACACTTTCCATCCATTGTGACAATCTAAAATTCTCAAACATCTCCAAAATTTTCTAGAGGATTATGAGCACAGAGTTTTCCTCTTTCCACCATCACATACAAAATAACCATTGTAAGTGTACCTCAACTAATATTTGGATGACAGAGAACTGAGAGACTATTGGTGTCATCAATAGTCACTGAGAATTCATTAGGATGAGCTGTTTTGTGAATGGTTATGTTTTATGTTCAACATATTAAACTTGAGGTGCCAGTGGGAAAGCCAGATACCCTACTTATATGCAGGCAGAAGATGATAGGAAAGAGAAAGAAGCAGCACAAAAGTTCAATAATTTATCCAGTCAAACTTGAGAGACAGAAGTAGGTTCTTGTTCACATATTCAAATATTTTATTAAAGAAAAAGAACTGTTTTGGGGTTGCTGGGATCTTCTCACCTGCTTTACTTGCATTGGAACTTACCCCAGAATTTCTAAGGAATCAAACGAAAATGGCCACACCTTGGGCAACCTCATGAATCAGCTACTTGCCAGGCATTGTCCTTGTGCATTCACATTGTCACTGTGTCTCAGGCAGGTTGAATATCTGGATCAATGCTACACAGTTTAGTAGCAGAGAAGGAAGATTCAAACCAGCTCTGTCCAGATCCAAAACCTAAATTCTTTTCACTGCCACAGCGTGACAATTACTGAACTTGAATTTCAACAGTCCCTGATGACATGCAAATGGGTGTAATATATTCATGTATTGCTCCCTCAAGGCCTTCTGCTGCATGGTGCCTAAGGCAGAGTGACTGGTGGGAATTGAAGGTGCCATACAGGGTGGGTAGAGATGCAAACCATCCGTGCATAAGTCTCATCAGGGAATACTAGCTCTATTCTGACAAAGGGTAGTATTATTTATACTTATTTGTTTCATTTATAACACTTTTGTAACAATGGAAATGGAGTCCTTCTGAAAGTTGTAATGAAAATCTCAGAATCCTTAGTTACTGAGGACTTTTCCTCAGGTCACTCTTAAGCACAACAGCCAATTGTGTGTCCCCTTCTATACCCAGATTTTTTTTACTCTGTTTTCCACTTGACTTTGCAAGTTGTCTATGTGATTCCTGCATCCATGTGTGGTGCTTTCGTGGTGGCCAGGGCTCCTTGACTTTTGCAATTATTGCCTTATGGCATTGATTACTTGCCCCTTTGTATTAAATGCTTTCTCTCTGACTTCCTCTTTTAGCACTCTACCCCTTTTCTCTTTAATCATGTCTCCATGCAGCCTACACAGGCTGGTTTTCAGGTCTCTTGGTCTCGATGCTGGCTCTGGCACTGTCCTGTCACCTGTAACAAGAATAGAATTTCCTTTCTTTTTTTTTTTTTTCATTTTTAAAAATTTTTATTGTTTTATTATTCATATGTGCATACAATGCTTGGGTCATTTCTCCCCCCTGCCCCCACCCCCTCCCTTACCACCCACTCCACCCCCTCCCGCTCCCCCCCTCAATACCCAGCAGAAACTATTTTGCCCTTATCTCTAATTTTGTTGTAGAGAGAGTATAAGCAATAATAGGAAGGAACAAGGGGTTTTGCTGGTTGAGATAAGGATAGCTATACAGGGCATTGACTCACATTGATTTCCTGTGCGTGGGTGTTACCTTCTAGGTTAATTCTTTTTGATCTAACCTTTTCTCTAGTTCCTGGTCCCCTTTTCCTATTGGCCTCAGTTGCTTTTAAAGGTATCTGCTTTAGTTTCTCTGCGTTGAGGGCAACAAACGCTAGCTATTTTTTTAGGTGTCTTACCTATCCTCACCCCTCCCTTGTGTGTACTCACTTTTATCTTACCTTTCTTAACCGTGAAATTAGTAATCCTCATTTTATTTTCCCCCTTTTCTTCTCCAGTACTGTCCTGTTTTCATCAGCTATCCTGTCAAGCTACAGGTCATGATCTTTGGATTGTATTTCAGTGAAATACAAGAAGGGGGACTTGATAAAAATAACTTCATGTGAATGGCTTTAACTATTACTATATACATGCATTGATAGTTAAGAGAAAAGTTTACTTTCAATATTTATAGAATAATACTCTGGATACATATATGATATAAAAAACACATTATATGTTTCATTATATTTATGGACATGTAGGGATTGCAAGTTGATCAGTCTGAGTCCAATTGGTCACTAATTTCACTTCTGTTTTATATAATGGTTTCCTGAGAAACTGTATATTAAAATTTCCTTTCCCAGTAAATAGGTTTCAGGAAGAAACATCTGTTCTGAGGGATCTCAGTTCTCTTCTATAGTACTTATAGTATAATAAATCAGTCAATAAATGCTTTTTCTTTTTTGTTGTTTTTTTGTACACAGGGGAATTGAACCCCAGGCTTCACACATGCTAGACAAGTGCTCTACCACTTGAGTTATGTTCCCAACCCTTTTATTTTCATTTTGTTTTTGAGATAACTCTGCCAAAATGACATTGAACTTGAGATCCTCCTGCCTCTGCCTCCTCCAGAGTAGTTGGGATTATAGTCATGTACTCCCTTACCTGGCATTGTTTTGCTTTTATAAAACAAGGTCTCATTATGTAGCTGAGTCTGGTCTTAGATTCATGATCCTCCTGCCTCAGCTTTCCAAGTGCGAGTGTTAGGATTACAGATGTGTAGGATCATGTCAGACTGAATGCTTATATCTTCAAAGATATGATTTGGACCTAAAAGTATTTTAGACCAGGTTACAGGATGGAAAAAAAATAGATGCTTTTGTCACATGGAATAGTTCAAATGAAAATTAGAAGATGAGAGAGGAAAAAAACCTAAAGTGTTTTCTCATATTGAGAAGTTATAATAAAATACATGATTATATCTTACTTGTTAGCTAAAGTGAGTGCAATCAAGCCCTGGGAAATTCAGTGAATTACATCTGGCCGCTTTTAAACAGCCCTACTTTCCTAAAAGTGAGCAGAATTCTAAATAAGAGCTAAAACAGAGGTATTTTCATCCACAAAGAAAAAGAGCCATAAATGACTTCCAATTGAAAAATGCCCAACTTAGCTCTTCTTACTAATTCTATCAAAAATCCCCTGATCTTGAATGATGTCTAATGTGGTTATTTCTATTATTTAAACCACATATACTTTATGTGCATCCACATTTAATCATTTGGATTTTGACATATCTCCTGTCAAAAAATGATGCTTATTTATGGGTCATTGTAAGTAAGAGTTGAAACTTCACATTGACTGCTTACTGAAAATACATCTAACTGAAATACCTCTCTAATGGAAGTTTCATGCACCCACTGGTCACCCGGGTAATAGAATTTCCTGAAGTCAAACAGAGGATGGTGAGCCAACCCAGATATTGGCAGGAAGTTGTCACTCTGGTTAGTGTTTCTGGAGCCCAAAGGTCAGGGCCATTCTAAGGAAAGGAGGCCATAGCAGTCCTGGGTGGTATAAGGTCTCACTGCAGAGGGACAGTGCCATCACTGGAGATGCTGAGGACAAAGAAAGGAAGAAAAACAATCTCTCTAGTGAGTTTAACATTGCATTTTTAATAAATAAGTTCTGATTGTCTTTATGTATGATCACAACATCTAGGAAAAAAATCAAATGTTTGTTTTAGACATGTATTTTTCTAGAGAAGATGTAATTGAGCAAATAATTTTAAACATGTAAGATCAGACTTAACTCTAGAGGTTAACTTCTTAGGGTTGTGATTATTAATACAACAATTAATATTCAACAAATACTAGCTATATTATTATTGTTATTGCCATTGACAAACTACATTCTATGTGTTCACGCCCAATACATATCTCAAGTATTAGTCCCTTGTTGTCAGCAAGGCATCCAATATTTTGAGTTGCCTTGTCCCTCAGGATTTGAATGAAAATTTGCCTCAAAATCTACATCCCAATGTCGCTGGCTGTGAGAGCTGGTCAAACAGACATTTTGCCTAGACAATGATTTCTACATTTCTTCTAAATCTTGACTTTTACCTGCATGTGTCATAACTTCCAGTCATTCTAGTGTGTCTTTCCTGTGTAACCCAATATAAAACAAAGCCCCTTTCCATATTACTTTAGGATACCACAGAGAGAGGGAGAGAATCGTGAACTTGTATTTTAAGAAAATTTGTATGTGTTTCAAGAATTTTCCTGGTGAATTTTATTGGCAATATAATAACATATTATATTACAAAGATCATAGCATGTAGCAATTAAGTCTGACAATAATAATAATAATAATAATAATAATAATATATTATTGCCATTCTTACCAATGAGAATGTCCTACTAGCTGATTCTTATTTTGATTCTGCTTTCTCCAAAACTGCACCCCAAGGGGCATCCTCAGACCCACCCCTGGAGACCAACCTCTTCATTTGTGGGCCTCCTCCCCTCTTCCACTTGGATGCCTCCAGAAAGGCAAAGTTATTATGTAGAGTAGTATAGATCTTTTTGTATGACTCTTATTGTATCCTATCAATGTTCTTAGGGATATCAAAAAGAACTAATATAAATCCATATACTATTTTGACCAACAAAATAAAATTATCCTTTCTAAAATAATTTTGATGTCATCTTTGAACTAGCAGGTTTTTTTCCCCAACTAGATGTACATTTCTCAAGGTTATACAAGCATATACATGACATATATACACATTTATATTTCACTTTCATCCCAATTTTATTCCACCCTCTAGCATTTCATCCTTGTGCAGTTAATTCCTGCCAAAAAATGTAAATGTTTGAATTTTCCTAAGCTTTATTTAAATTGCTAACTTGGTGATGCTAACGCTTGCTACTGCTATCAGTCTACTTTCTCTTTGCATTTTATGGTTGAGCATTCTGCTGCCACTCACCATCCTGTTCTGCCTTAATCTTCATTGCTTGCCTTGCATTGCTACCACTCTGCTGAAGGAATTCATCAATCCTCTTCTTCTAGGGAAATCATTTCTTCTTTTATCTCTCTATGGAAACTCTTTTCTCTTCATCCTTCTCCCCCGTTGGTGCTTCAGCAGTATTGGGGTTTGAACTCAGAGCCTTGCATTTGCTAGACAGGTGCTGTACTACATGAGCCACACCCCAAGTCCTTTTATGCTTCAGTTATTTTTTGATTAGGGTCTCGTTTTTTTTTTTTTTTTTTGCCTGGGCTGCCCATGAACCATAATTTTTCTTATTTCTTCCTCCTGGTAGCTATAATTATAGGCATGAACCACAATGCCTGACTAAACTCTTTTCTTACAATTGCCTTCCATTGGCTATCCTCCACTTGATTTCAAGTTCTTATTTCTAACCATTCCACATTTATCTCCCACATTTCATTCTTTAACATTCTTCTTCTATTCTTACTCATGAAGGATTCCTGTTTGCTTTGCTCCAACTACTACCACCAGCCAAACAATTCCCAAATCTATATTTTCAGTCATGGTCATATAACATCTTTTCAGTGTTGCATTTCAACTCTCTATATTGCTATTTAAGTATGAAATGCTATAGTCATTATTTTCTTACATAAATTTATATTTTGTACTTATTTCTTTATTGTCACCATGTTTGTCTGTACCTTTATTATTTCAAATCACTCAAGTCTTATCAACCGGTTCTTTAACTAACACATCCATTAAGCTCAATCTTTATTTCCTCTCCATTTCTACAATAGCCACAGGAGCTCAGACCTAATTGCTACCCACTATAGTCTTTGTATCTTCCTCATTTATAGTGTAGTTTCTCATATCAATCAGAATCCCAAGCTCCTCCTTAAATTTACCTTTCTATACATTCAACTCTAGTTGAATGCAAACAGTATACACATTTTTTTTTACTCTAATTCAAACAGTATACAAATTTACCAGGATAGTTTTCCTCAAATACAATTTAAATCACATCACTTCATGTGATCTAGGACTAAGTTTCTGTTACCATTTTACTCTACTCTAAACACTTTGAAGTCCTTTGTCAATGGCCCTGGTCTCTCTCCATAGTTCTTTTGTGTGCTTGATGCTTACTGCCTCCAATGATGGTGTTTTCCCTGGAATAAACATTCCCTCTGTGCCCCTCACTCAGGCTGATCATTTCACTAAAGCTTTTCTCAGCATTTACTCTTTCCATACTGCCTATTCAGAACACATATATTCCAAGATGACCACTTTCTAGGCATATCTTTCCTCTGCACATGGAAAATGATTACAAAATATCAGATATGATCTTTATGAGAATAACCTTTCTAAATGACAGGCTTCAAGTAACCCACTTTCTCTCTACTTTATAAACCTTATTACATTAAGTAGAGCAACGCACATCCAACAAGTGTTAAATGGTAGGCAGGCCAAAGAACTAGGCAACAATATATTCCATATGGCAAGTCATTAAGAAAGTTCTACTTATAACTTGCCCAACCTATAACATACTCCCTTTTCAAAACACAAAATAAAAAGCTGTATTATTCATGTAAAATAAATGAACAGAGTCAGGGAAGGGGAAACACTAAAAACCCCTATTCATCCTGAAGCCCACCCAAGCTGAGAAATGGAGAGGTGACACTCTGCATCAGCCAGCATATCTTTAATTTCTCCCTGCTCCAGCTCCTATTATCTCTCTACTGCTACAGCTGCATACTGCTATTGTCAGTGGTAAAGATGAGACATCTCTAATTAGAGGGCAGAGTAAATTGCTTTTATCTACTTTTAACATGCTTTTACATGGCACCTGGTACACAAGCCTTAGCTAGGCAGCCATAATTTGAAAAGCAAATGAATGTTCAGAGAAAAACGATACGTTTTTAAAAGAAAATTAAATATATAGAGTAGCAAAATCAACATGCTGGAGACTGCAGAGGTTTAGAGCTGTCAGAGTCTGTGTGCTTATATATTACAGTGAATTAAAATCAGCAATCACAGCCTATGTGCCCTGCAGAGTCCAGTGGTCCTGTCTTTCTTTTCCTATTGGAAACAAACTGTGAGATTTAAAGTCTTGAAAAATTATCAGGGGGAAGAAACAGTCTGATGTGATTCCTTTGACAGTCTGTAAGAATATCTTTAGGTGAAAGAAAAAAAATCAAAATCTTTGTTGACTTTCATATATCTAATCTCTTCATAATAAATAAATCCATTTTTTATGAATATCTGTTGCTGGTTTTGTACTCAATTTTTATTTCTTACGAGATCCAGAAAACAGTTTTAAAAATCAAGCAATTTATTAATTTTTGAAAAATAAAGAGAAACCACAGTTCCATCCACAGTATGCTGGACAGCAATGCCATTCTAGAAAAATATCTGACATTTATTATTGCTTGGGATACAGATTCTGCAGTTCAGAGAGCCTGGGTCATATTCAAACTCCATGGGTTCTTCTCCTTCCGATCATTATCAGCAAAAATCCATCAAGTGTTTTCCTCCAGCAACATCCTTCACTGGAGGACACGTTCACTCTACTCTGTGCCACTGCTATAGCCTTTCCTCATGCATAGTTTCTGTTACTTCTTTAGAACCTATGGTGTTGCCTTCCAAACTTGGTTGACTTTTTCCCTTAGAGATTGCCTGATTACTGGCTATAACTTCCAGGCTGCAGGAACTGTCAGCTCTAAATAATAACTGGGCTACACTGTTATTTACTGCTGACATGGAACAGAAAAACAACGACAGTCCTTTAGGGCAGCGGGTAAAAAGGACTTTCAACTAAGAGAAGCAGGCACTGTAAATATAGTGGTTTAGGCGAGGAAACTACCTGAGTAGGGAATTCCTGTTTTCCCCAGTCCTCAAATGCAAGTCTTTTGCACTTAGAGCTGATGATTTTTAACTATTTTTGATATACCATGAATGAGAGTATATAATTTAAAGGACTAAAACAAGTAGTATAGTTTAGAAGTATCTCTAATTTAAGTAGTTGAGCCGTATGCAACATTAGAAAAAGCACTCACTGTGCTTAGAATGTGCTGTTTCTTATTTTATTCTGTATTAGTCATTAGTACATTTGATTAAATAGTATTCTGCCTTCTGAACACTTGACAGGATTGCACTTTCTAGTCCTCTTGTGCTGAGGTACACCCATGTGACTAGATCCAATCAATGATTCATGAGTGGAAATGACCTTTATTGCCTGGTATAAGACTTTTCACCTCTCTCTCTTTCTGCCCAGGCAACCAATAATGTTCAAGATGGTGAATGATCTATGAGCTTAGATCTTGAAGTGAAAACAATGTGGAACCTAGAATTGTTCCACATTGGTTATGGTAGCATGAGAAAGATATAGTTTGTTGTTTTAAGCCACTAATATTTTGGTGCTTTTTGTAGTCATAGCATACTCCAGCTCAACTCAGATACTAAACCATTATTACTTATTGCACATTGTTAACACTCATCTACTTACTTTTACTTACTAATTCAGCACCTCTACACATTTTGATCATAGTACTTACCATCTAAATTGTGTTTGCATTATCTTTCTCCTTTATTAGTCTATAATTTTCATGAGACCAGAGATACACACTCATCTTCATATTACCAGCCCACTAAGAACTATGTTCTTGGCCCTTTAGTTGTAGACACTGGATAATGTTGAGTTAAACTTAATTCAATTTACCAAAAGGTAACAGTTCAGTTCTATGCTCAGATGGTGGTCAATAAGATAGAGTGATGATTAATCTTAAGTAACATTTTTGGATGTGTGCCCTAACCTTAAAAGAAGCAAAAATGATCAAGTCTACCTGATGTAGTAGAAAAATATATTCAAGTTAGCAGGTTTGAGTTGGACTTCTGATCTTGACTGTGTGACATCTGCTAATTCAGTTTGGCAAAAATTTATTAGCTGTCCACTTGTACAATAGGGTACTAGATCCTGAGAATACAAAGAGTGTCAACTGTTCTTGAGGAATTAACAGGGTCATGGCAAGTGTCATATGAGTTACATTTTTATCTTCTTTGATAAATTAAAGATAATAATATCTACTTTACTTAGTAGACATATTATAAGGTTTAATGGAAATAATATATATGCAAATGGGAGGTTTTTCTGGTGTTGTCTTTTGATACAGGGTCTCATTATTTAACCCAGGCTAGCCTCAAACTTGTGATACTACTGCCTCCACCTCCCAAGTGCCAGGATTATAGGCATATGCTGGCACAGCCAGCTAAGGAATAACTTTTAAACCGTTATGAAATTTTAGGTCTGTGAGTGTTCTGGTTTGGCAAGGGTGTATGAGATAAAAAATAATAGCCACAAACATACTTTTTGTTTGGCAGAATTCAAGTTCTGATTTTTGCTTTTAAAAAAGGCAAATATTTCCTGAGCGAAAACACTTCCTTAATTATATGCATAGTACAAAAAGTAATGGAAAGTGGATAACACGTAGAAAGAGAGAAGACAATGACTGGTATCAGTAAGTGACTCAAAGTATTGCAACCCCTAGTCATAAAATGATTTGTCCAATTGTATATGATTCATTCAAAGAAGAAACTACAACATCCTTAAGTTATAAAATCCTTAGTAGTTATTATTAAAATATGATTTTTCAGTATATAGCAAAGTATAGGCATTTAAATTATGTATTCAAAGATGAATTTATACTAAGTGAGCCAGAGCTATAAACATCTACCAAAAAACTTAAGTAGGATTCTTTTTTTCTCCTCTCTGATTCACTCTCCTCTTTAAGTTCAGAGATTAGCTTTTACTTTTGTTTGTATCTTCTCTCTATGTCATAGGGAAAAAAGTGGTAATAAAAGAATTTTTACCAAACTCATCACTTATATGATAAATTTGTGTCCTAGAAAGACAAGAATTAACTTCAGTTGTTTTCCTGTAATGTGGCTTCATCTCACTTCTCTATACTGCTGAAGCCCATGGTCCTGTTTGTAAATGTGTGTGTTTGTGTGAGTGTGTGTGTGTTTGTCTGTTGGAGTAAGGATAAACAAAAGAATAGCAGGGATTAATAAACATACTTGGTAAATAATCTATCATTATAGCCTCTATGGTGGTAGCATAATATTTAGACAGTGCATGACAAGGCTAAGCTGTGTGATGCAGAAATAAATGTTCTAGAATGTCACAGAGAAAGAGGAATTCACTGAGAGATAGGGAATTAGGAAAGTTTTCCTATAGGATTTAGAAGCTCAAGGAAATTGTAATAACCAATTTAAGCATGGAAATTCCATGTTAGAAGAGTGACAGAAGTAAAAGGAGAGATGAGGGCATAAGCATGACCTTAATGGGAGAAAGTTCACAGAAGTCTACTGGTGATATTTCACAGAGGGAGGGGGGAATTAAGGTGTCATACTCATGTTTGGATGGATTATGAAAATGAGTCTTATTGATGAGATTTGATGAAGTACAAAATGAAGATGAATTTGAGAGGGCCACAATATAACAATAACTTTTGGGTTTTTTTTAGGAACAAGTACATGTTGTTCAGTGACTGTTCCTACCCTATTAAAGCCCTCTTACTATCTTACTAGTGATTATTAAAATATGATAATATATTATATGTAAATTGAATTTAATAGATTAACAAGAAGTAGGTTCATGAGCTTGGACCTTTAAAAATGAATGCCAGTTTTAAAAACTGAAGTAATTAATGATTTTTTGGGTAAAAGGTGTCTGTTAAGAACATCAGATACTTCAATTAGTACATTATTGTTTTTTTAAAAAATCTTTTATCAAGAAGGTAAAGAAATGGTAAGAGTACACAAAAATTACCCAAGTCATTTTAATAAATGTAGTTCTGTCCAGGTTCTGGCCAATAAAGACCAGAGTAAATTTGATGCCATGTATTTTGAAACAATATTGGATCATTCTGATTAGACTCTGCCTTCTCATTTGATCAGTAAATGTTACCCAAAACCTTCTCTCCATGAATTCAGTCAATTCCTATAATAGGCCCACTCTCTGTCCCCATATCTGTACAACCACCAGTGACTCTCCTTTGAGAAGGCTGAGTATCTGATGTTTTTAACAGGTGCCTTTTACCCACAAAATCATTAATTACTTCAATTTTCAAAATTAACATTCATTTTTAAAGGTTCAAACTCACGAAGCTACTTCTTTGTTAATCTATTAAATTCAACTTACATGTAATATATTATCATATTTTAATAATCACTATTAAGAGGACTTTTACAACTCAAGTAATTCACCTTAAACATTATGAGCAGCCCTTATAAATTTAAACTTTCATTTCCTTTGTACATATTTCACATTTTCTGATGAACAAAAAATCCTCCAAGTAGTTAAATAACACTTGCAGAATTAAACAGTAAGTTTATGCCTGTTGTTGGTGGCTCACGCCTGTAATCCTAGCTACTCAGGAGGCAGAGATCAGGAGGATCGTGGTTCCAAGCCAGTCTGGGCAAATAGTTTGTGAGACACCTATCTTGAAAATACTTAACACAAAAAGGACTGGTGGAGTGGCTCAAAGTGTAGGCCCTGAGTTCAAGCCCCAATATCGTAAAAAAAGAGTTTATGAATCTTACATTATCTTTAATATTTTAGTACTCTTTGATGCATCATTGTCTCAACTTTCAAATAAAAAACAGCAACTTACGTCCATCACCCACTCACACGTTTAAATTGAAAACTGTTAGACACTTCAAAGGTTATATTCTTTTAAATGTTATAAGTTTTTAAAAGATCAAAATTACATAGATTAGCTGTATTATAAGTAATGAAGTTATGAATTTGATTTGGTTCATCAATTCTTTATTTAACTCTATATTTTGCCAGGGTGAAAACAAATCCACGTAGGAAACCAATTATGTCATTCCAAACAGTTTGGAGTTTCCTTCTCAGGTAAGTTAGAATTGCTTCCTCAGTTAGCTATGATTGTTTATCAGCCAGAGTTTGTGGCCAGTGTGAGTTGGAGCCGCAGACATCTGGGGACCTTGTCCACAAGATCAGAAGGGACAAACAGAGCTGCAAATGAAGAAGTCTCAGGTTTGGGGTACACAATAAAGTCACATTTCACCAAATTCTTCATTTCAAATAAAGAGTTGGAAACCCACTTTAAAATTTCAGTTAAATTTCTTCATATTACAATTGGATTGATTTTTTTTATTTGGCTCTTTTAAGACACAAGAACCATCAGATTGGGCTTGGTGTTTTTCTTTTATGTTTCTGGCTCCATACGATACTTTCTAAGATCATTCCAACATCTAAATGACAATGCCCAATGGTAAAATGTTGTCCAAGCAAAGTGTAAGAGAGAAATTTGCCCTGAATGTGTATTCCTATTAGCCCATTGTAATGTGCTCCTGAGAATACTATGGTGAATAATACAGAGTACTTGTGCTGAAGGAAAGTAAGTCAAAAAAGCAAGTAGACATGCAAAGAAATAGACATTGCAAAGTTGGCTCTTAGAGTAATGGAGAAGA
The DNA here is from genome assembly GCF_047511655.1 of Castor canadensis. Lineage (NCBI taxonomy): Eukaryota > Metazoa > Chordata > Mammalia > Rodentia > Castoridae > Castor > Castor canadensis. Next base: position 154,347,409 of record NC_133388.1, read on the forward strand.
AGAAACTTCTCTTGGAGTTATTAAGGAAGGTTTTCCTGAGGAAACACTTTTGATTATTGTATTCACTATTCAAACTTAGTACTTTCTATGAGAGCGATGCTGAACAGTAGTTATCAGAGTGCAGTCCTGAACTTCTAGTATCATCAGCATCACCTGGGAACTTCCTAGAAATACCAACTTAGCACTTCAGACCTCCTAAAACAGAAGGTTCTGCACTCTGGGTATAATAAGTCCTCCTGGTGATTCTGATTCGTGTTAAGTATAGGAACCACTGCATTAAAATAACATAAGTAAGGTTGGCATCAAATTATGTATATCTTAAAAATGCCCATGTTTCAAAGTGAAGTTATAGACCAGACACAAAATATGAAGAGTTTTGTAGATGACTACTGATTTTTCAGTGAAGACTACAAATTTGGGTTTTGGATACTGCAATCCATTGTACACTGTTTGAGATAAACACTGCTGCCAGATCTTTCAAATGTTCACTGATCAAATACTGCATTTAAGCATTCTTAATGATTCTGAACTTCAATGACCCTAGATGACCTGTTCCCGGACTACCAGCAAAAGGATCAATAGCTAATAAACAAAGGCCTTAGAATTATGCTCTTTATAATAGTTAGTTTTTTAAAACTGTAGTGAAAAACAAAGCTGAAAAGCTCCTACTTTACTGGATGTGTTCCTGATTGAGAAACAATAAAGTTAGGACAAACAGACTTTCAGCAGGAGAATAAGTCTTTTAGTGCAAAAACCACTGTAGGCCAATCCCATTTTCAATCACTAATTTGTACTTCATGATTGATAGCAGCAAAGAAACTCAAAAGGAATCCAAACATACACAAAATTATGATCCTGGGCACTTTCTGATATACATATTCAACAAATTCCAAGGACATCAAGATGAAGATCTTTGATATAGAATGCTTCCTCTTTCTTCATTCATATACAGTGAATTAAGAAAACAATAGTTTTAAGATTTAAGCATGGGAAACCAGGTCAGAAAAAAGAAATCATTTACTTCCCCTCCTCAGATCTAAAATGATCACTTAGAGCTTCAAAGATTTCCCTCAAAATTCCCATCTTTAGAAATAAGACAAGAATTTGGCAATCAGCTATTACTACTGACTATAGTTCTATTAGTCAAGGTAAGGAAAGCTATTATGAAATTCAAATTGATTAAGTGATGAAATTTTCAAAGTCTATTTATGATTAGTGCTAACCTTAAAAGAGTGAGTTTGATTTTTAAGCAAGTACCCCTATCCCTTTGAAGGCCATAAATCTTGATCTTTACAAATTAAGACATGATTTTGAGTACAATTAAAAATTATCTTTCTCTGACACTTCCAAATATCCACTGATGCATTAAATACCTTTATTAACAGATTTCCTAGTTAAATCAGTAGATGTTCAAAGCTCTAGTTTGTAGAAAGGCAGAGGTACCTCTGTGGCAACAGAGGACAAGTGTTTCTCTGGGTTTAGCATGAATGTTTACAGGTGGATTGCTTATTATAACAAATAGTACTATGGTACTGTTCATATGGGATTATTTTAATGCATGATAAAATTTGAGGTGTTTAATAATATTTACCAAAGTTTAGAATTTGACATTTGTTTTGTGTTTCATTAGGAAATGCGGGGCATGTTGCTTGATTTGGTGAACTAACTTTAGGTTGTCTTTCATTTTAAGGATTATGTCCAGAGCATAAGAAAAGAATAAAGTGAAAATGTTTCAACCTTGAAAGCAGAAAGTAAAGGACATTATAAACTTGCTTATAATTCTTGTTTAGATTGCATCTGATTAACTATTTTCCAATCTAGTTGTGGCATAATTGGCACATGCAAGGAGTTAAGAGGAAATTCAATTCTTTATTTGGAAAAGGAAATTCTCTACCTTCTCCACCTTTGTAGACAAATGTAACATATTAATATCCAACATAGGACATGTTCAATGGATTACAGCACAAACTGTAGGAATCAAAGAAGTCTATAAAAGGTACCAATATTTAAGTTACAGTGCCTAATACACAGAATGAATTAACTCACTGATGGACAGTACATAATAAAACTTGTTGTTGCTCCTGTAGTGATATTTTAGCAACCACTATAAGAGTATACAACCAAATTAAGCATTTTGTGTGAAAAAGTTACTGAATGCATTCAAACCTGATTGGAGCTATATGAAAAACATGTTAGTTCTCTTTGGATGCCTCTGATATGGAATTGTTTCTCAGAAAAAGTCACCAGTCCAAAGAAATATATTCCTTCACCAATCAGTCCTCTCTCCAGAATGTCAAGGCTACTCCAAGTCTTGCTGCACCCTATGTAATGGATCTCTGTAGCTTGCATGAGCTAATTCCCGGCACATCCTTTAGATGAAAATTAACAGCAGTTTTTCATTATGACACTGGGACCCCCAACTGTGCTCAGAAGTGTTTCAGAAAAAAATATGGCATTATATGATTTCACATATCTATATATTTTTGAGGTTTCAAAAAGCACCTTTTTCAGAACCACTTATGTAAATACAATGATGCTCTAATAGAGGTGGAATTATCATTATATTTCATTTTAAACGTTGAAGAAAGAAAAAACCACATGGCACAAATTTGAACTAGCACATTGTTTTCTTGATTTACAGAGTTTGAAGAGATACTGAATGAATAGCCCGCACTAATGTAATATTTCATGTACTTTCTATAGTTCTGTGAAATTTCTATAATACAGTAAAATAAGCCTTGCCTCAGGTTTAATGTCTTCTGTTTATTAGCAGAATATGATGCACCTGCTTGAGACACCTGCACATTTTAACTTAGCATTTTAAACCAAATTCAATCAAGTATGCATTAGCACAATGACTCACCATCCAGTACAGTAAGAATTTAGGGTTTGGTTCACAAATTGCTTAGCAAGATGGATGTCCCCTCTACCCTGCCGCCTTGTTGCTCCTCCAGCCTCACCACCCCACGTGGAGGATTATCTATCACAGAACAGTAGTTTTATCCTTATTGTCAGGAGGAATTAGGAGTTTATTTAACTCTTGAGAGGCAAATCCACAAGACTCATGGTCTGTTGTTCGTGAGACAACAGGAATTTTATTTGTGATTATAAATAGGCATATTTTCAAAGAGAAATGTCCATCAATCATGAGAACATGAACCTTGTGCATGACAATTTTTCTTCTCATTTATAACAGCAGCTGCCAAGTCTGTTTCCTAAAGGAAACAGAAAAACAGAAAAAAAACTAGAAGCCCTTTTTATTTCTTCTATGTTTGGCTTTATCATTATTGCACACTTTCTCAAAATATCTATATTTACTTTTCAAGTAAAGTATGACATATTTCTACAATATTTATTTCTTATATTTAAATATATTATTTCTCTTCTCCTTCTATATTTATGACCCTCTCACTCTTGGTTTCATTAATCAGATTTGGGTTTTTGGCTCACCTTTTATATTTATTCATTCAGCATATTTTGAGTTCTCATTGTCTTCTCAGGACCATCATAGGTGCTGGCAAATGTTTCTTGCCCTCATACAACTTATATCCTAGTGGAGGTAGAAGGTGGAAGTAGAAGATAACTGAATAAGTAAACAGATAAATAAAAACAAGGATGTAACTTACCATAATGGTAAATGATATGAAATAAATAAGTTTATATGATGTGAGGAAACTTATTTCTTTTCAAAATTCAGTCCAATTTATTTTTATTTTGTGAACTAACTTTGAGTCAGTCCCTATTTGATAATATTTCTATAAACGTTAATGGGTTTGACCTGTACCTTAACAGAACTTCTATCCCATCAGAGAAGGAAACACATAAACAATTACAACAGACTGTGGCAAGTGCTGCAATGGTATGGAGAAAATCTCTGAGGATCCCTAGAGGGGAGAAGGAGACTTTCCAGGGCAAAAGACAACTGACTGGACTCTTGAAAGGTCAATAAGAATTCATTGCTGGTGGATGTGTAAAACCACGGAAATTTGGAACATGATTCCATTCAGGAACATATATCTAGTATTAGTAAAGAGCATGAATGTTTGTGTGCTGGGCTTAAATGTTTGGGTTTCATCCTGAAGACAGTAGGAAACTACTGAAGGAATTAAAAAGAGTGAAAATGAGGTCAGATTTGAGTTTTAGAGACATCATTTGAACAATTTAGATGAGAGTGGTGACATCATTCCAGAGGTAGAGCGATCAATAGGAAACACTGCAATAAGTGCCAGCAAGATTCAAAAGGCCCTCACCTGGAGCAAGGTAGCCACTAGGAATACATACGTATGTGTATATGTTAGTGAAGAAGAAGTGAGTGCCTAATTAAAGGAGGGCCAGTTAGAAGAGCGATTTGGGAATGAAAATGATTTCTTGATGTGAATGAACTTAAAGATGGCTTGTCATTTTAATGAAAAATGATGTTAATTAGAGTCTAAAATAGAATGGAATAGGTGCAATGTGCTTAAGTAGTGATCTAGGAGTTCTACAGAAGTGGTTCCCAACTTGGAGTGATGTTGCCACTCAGGGAACAATGGCAACACAAGGAAATGTCTTCGGTTTTCACAATTTTGGAGGCAGTGCCACTGGCAAATCTAGTGGGTAAAGACCAGAGGTGCTACAAAAAATCCTATAGTGCATAGGACAGCCCCCACTATAAAAAATAATTTTCTAAACCAAAATATCCATAGTGCCATAGTTGAGAAATCATGCTGTAGAATAATAATATCATAGGTGCAGGTAAGCCTAGTTCATCCAAAACCCAGGAGCAGAAGCTGCTGCACTAAGGATAATGTTGAGGAGACCTCAACATTAAAAGGACTTTAGCTCTAGGCCCACAAGCTTTACCCAGTTAAGGAAGCAAGCTGCTTCATCCATCCCCACTCTTCTTCCTGTGCCTTCAGAAAAGACACAGCTAAAGGAAATATTTCTAAAATATATGTCCTTGTTGATATTTACTTCTTTGTGATATGCACAGATATTGTTGTTGTTCGTAATGTAATACAGGAATGTCCTAGTCACTTTGAGGGAGAAAAGGCATCCATCCATTGCCTACTCAATGGACTAATGCATCTGGGTTTCAAAACCTGCTTTAAAAATGTAATACAATCAATTACCAGTCAGTAGGGGATCAATAAAGCAATTGGGATATGTGAGAAAGCTGGTTTTAATGATGGCAATGGCTAATATTTATCAAATGCTCACTAGAAATAGCTTTTCTATGAATTTTCCTTCATTGTTCAATTAATCCTTAAACATCTCTATTTTATGGAAGTAATATGACTATTTGCTCTTTACAAACAAGGAAACCAGGACAGGGTGGGATTCACGAACTTTTCTAAGACCCACAACTAGTGAGTGTTGGTGTCAGTAACACCTGAGTATATAACTCTAGGGCCACGTTCATACTTGCTGCTCTGTTGTCTTTTGAATTACTTGCTGTAATTATTACAATGTCACACAATTTTCATTTTAGACAAAAAAATCTAATTTTTTCTGAAAATGAAAAGGTAACAGACTCACAATGGTGTCACATGTTTCTGTAGTAGAATGTGTTGGAGAATTCAAACTTAGCTAGTTGATGCTAAGTTAGGGGCCTTGTCATTCTTCCCCAGATCATGAATCCTGGGAGAAAAGAGGTAGGTGGTTTCAGTTGGTCTTAAATTGACATGGCAAATACTCCTTATTTCAACTGAATGTGAAAATTCTTATCTGTAAGGAAACTTGGAATAAAAGAAAAATTGAAGTGGTTTGTTTAAAACTGAAAAATAATACTGCTACATATCAGTATTATAAACTCTCTTTGTTTCATATGAGTAAACTTTTGAAAATGAAAATACATGTATTGAAGAATACGTATATTTATTGAAGAATACATATATATTGAAGAAAATCCAAATAGGACAATAGGTCTTGTTGGAACCTAACTCATCTTGCAATAAGTAAATTCTGTATTGATTTTATCTACATACACAAATATAAATACAAAGAAAACAATGCATTTATAAATTACGTCCCCAAAGTATAAAACACTTGCAGTGACATCCCTGAAAAACTTTCTTCATTTTTTCAATTTCTGGCCAAATAGTATTCTTTTTTTTTTTTTTTCATTTTTCTTTTATTATTCATATGTGCATACAAGGCTTGGTTCATTTCTCCCCCCTGCCCCCACCCCCTCCCTTACCACCCACTCCACCCCCTCCCGCTCCCCCCTTCAATACCCAGCAGAAACTATTTTGCCCTTATCTCTAATTTTGTTGTAGAGAGAGTATAAGCAATAATAAGAAGGAACAAGGGGTTTTGCTGGTTGAGATAAGGATAGCTATACAGGGCATTGACTCACATTGATTTCCTGTGCGTGGGTGTTACCTTCTAGGTTAATTCTTTTTGATCTAACCTTTTCTCTAGTTCCTGTTCCCCTTTTCCTATTGGCCTCAGTTGCTTTAAGGTATCTGCTTTAGTTTCTCTGCATTAAGGGCAACAAATGCTAGCTAGTTTTTTAGGTGTCTTACCTATCCTCACCCCTCCCTTGTGTGCTCTCGCTTTTATCATGTGCTCATAGTCCAATCCCCTTGTTGTGTTTGCCCTTGATCTAATGTCCACATATGAGGGAGAACATACGATTTTTGGTCTTTTGGGCCAGGCTAACCTCACTCAGAATGATGTTCTCCAATTCCATCCATTTACCAGCGAATGATAACATTTCGTTCTTCTTCATGGCTGCATAAAATTCCATTGTGTATAGATACCACATTTTCTTAATCCATTCGTCAGTGCTGGGGCATCTTGGCTGTTTCCATAACTTGGCTATTGTGAATAGTGCCGCAATAAACATGGATGTGCAGGTGCCTCTGGAGTAACAGTCTTTTGGTTATATCCCCAAGAGTGGTAATGCTGGATCAAATGGTAGATCGATGTCCAGCTTTTTAAGTAGCCTCCAAATTTTTTTCCAGAGTGGTTGTACTAGTCTACATTCCCACCAACAGTGTAAGTATTCTAACAGATTTTTTTCTTTCAGTTTTCTTTTGCAGATTTTGCTTCCATGGTTTATTTCTAATCACCTCAAAAATAATAAATTATATAAATTGTAGAAGCCTTTAAAATGAATTTTAAAGGTACTTTTTTCTCCCTGAAATATAAAAAGTTAATGTTTAGAGAGAAAATAGAGTCAATTTTAATGTAACATAAAAATATCCAGAACCTAGCTTAGCATTACAGTCTTGTACATAGTAAGTGTTGGGTAAATACTAAAGTTTTTGGAAATTCTTTCTAAAAGTTTAAAGGAATTAATATTATTGTTTAAATTGTCATAAACAAAATATATACAAGAAGGATGAAAACTACTCTTAGGAATTCATAAGTAATTTCACTAATTTACCTAAACATTAAATGACAGATTGGAGGTCAGTGTCAGCATGAGCAATTAGAACATGTATGTTGTGACTTGAGGAATTCACTTTATAAGAACATTTCAAATAACACTTTACAAAGCATATGCACCCACATTCTTTCACTTGGATCTCTACTGTTCTTATGAAGACATTGGTATAAATATCTCCAATATTGAGAAATAGCCAATAACCAACCTAATGCTCAAATAGCATTAAACCACTATGCTTTCACCATATAGTTTTTATACATTCTCTCAATCTTTTCCCATACTGGGATATATTTCACCTTTTTATTTTTCAAATGAGAAGTCAGTCCTTTATATGGGCATCTTCCTCCATCTCCATTCAAATGTGGGAAGAAGCCCAGAGCTTTGTAAAAGCAAAGCAATTCACATAACTCTCCAGTCTTTTCTCACACATCCCAAACTATTCCATTAATAGCACTCTGGTTTTAACTTTCATGGAAACCAGACTCTCAAATTTATGATATCTACCAGGGATAGCTATCATTTGCCAGTTTCAGACCAGTGAGTTCTCTGTAATCTTTCTCACTGACATGTTGGGTCAAGACATTTGCTCTGTGCATGCTGACTCTACCCTAAAGACTTCCATCTTGGAGATGGACCTGTGGTGGCACCTGAATTTGTTCTCATGCTCAGTGCCATGACCAGTTGCACTGCTCTGATATTGCTCACTCAGCAGCATCTTTTTCAAGTGCATGAGGCCAGTCAGTTCCACAGTTAACTGGAAAAGAGCTAGGTGCTCAGGGACACTATATGGAGGTGTTTGACATTATGGTGAATGTTTTCCTTCCCCTCCTGAATGCAGAATGCATCATATATTTCCTCAGTCCCCAGTATTGTAGGAAAGGGTGTCTGCACCTTCAGATGGAGGGGACTTTAATCCTTTAATAACTTTCCCAGGACAAGTGAGTAGAATCTCTTGGTTTTTTTTCTTTTTGGTTTATTCTGCCTGGAAATAGGAAAAACAGACAAAATTGCCCTTAGAATATATGTACACAGTAAAAATTATGACAAGAATTCTTTCCAAGATAAACAAGCCATGGTTCTATTTCCTCTGAGATTCCAGCATCAATGTCATACATTGGTAACTCTGACTTACTACTTTGAATGATTCATGAATCAATGGCCAAAACTGTAACTGATTTAAGAAACTTAATGGCAAATTTCCACTACAGAAACTCAATGTGTTTGTTTAAAAATAAATTAAATTCCTAACCAAAGATCCAGAAAGTCTCTCATAGAGGAAACCATTTCTTTTACCAAGTAGATGTTTAGATAACTGGTTTATTTTAAAGCCTGTCCTTTTCAGATTAAATTTGAATTTTCGTAGCTGAAGAATCTGGGTTATTAACTTTCAGCTAAAAATAACATAGAATAAGAAAATCAAGTGGAACAAGGCAAGGCAATATGGAAACATGGAAGATTATAATTTTCTTCAATTTCCCTCTTTTGGAGATTAGAAGTTTTGTAGTTACCATAAATGGTAGGTGCAATATTTTCCCTTCTTTAACTCTGATGATTTGATTTTTAGTAAACAAGTGTTAAGCTTTTTTCCAGTGCTTCCTTTAGAGAAACAATTGGTGATACTCTCTTTCATATAATAATGGGAAATGACTTAAGGAGAATCAAATGCTCACTTTACCAAACCTGTCTTCTAATTCTTTCATTGTTAAATCAAGGAGATGAGTAACTAGGACCTTATGCTTAATTCCTGCTTCTGTAGTCCACTTTCTGAAAAATGGTAGCTGAAGTACACATGCTATACTTAGTCTACTATAAAATTATTTCATAGCTAGCCCTGAAGAAGTATTCAAGGAAATTCTTTGAGTTGTGTATTGTGGCCAAATGGAATTATTTTTATCACTGGTATTAGAAGGCTAAGATGAACTTAAAAGGTAATCATATTGTGATAGATGTTTTTGCTATGGCATGGTTAAATTTCAAGAAGACAGGCTAAAAATTCATGTGATCCTAAGCCAAGACCCAAATTTTATCTCTCATGTCTCTGCTTTTAGGTTCTACATGTGTCTACCTCTATCTTAGTATTGACAGATCAAGTCTACAAACACTCGAGGGCCATTGATTCATATAAGTTATTTAAAGCCAATATCAATTAGAATCATAAAATACAAGCTATGGCTTTTCTAATAGGCTAGCACCAACCGAATATTTAACACTTCTTAAATATTTAACTAGTATTAACACTTTGAATCTTCAGAAAAATTTTATTAAAGAGATTATTAAAATGATATCTAGGCTGAATTAAATAGGGTATAAACTATTATCCATTTCATTAAAGTGTTTCAAAGACCTTTAAAGTACAAGTTGGAAAGAGCAAAAAAAAATTACATTAGCAAGTTCTTTTACATTTCATCTTTTTGATGTGAAAGAAGTTGAGAAGAGGGAAGTGAGTACTTCATTTCAAATTTTTTAAAAGGAAAATCCTAAAAAGGTGCCATCAAGAAAAAGTAAGATAATGTTTTCAGCAACCTTCAGTAGACCTCAGACAATCTGAAGGTTGGCTCATTCTTCCTAACTCATTACAAGGACAGGACAGCCCCACACTCACAGGGAGTGTGACAGGGAGTTGGCACCTATCATCAACCACATTATGGACTGATGCTAGTCCCTCTAAGTATTGCACCATTATACCTGATGCCTTCCAGGATTTGTCTGACTAAATATCATAAGCACAAACCAATTGTGGTTTTCTCTATGAAGGCAAGGATTTTTGAGAGTTGAGTTTATTGATGTGCAATTTACACACACCAAAATGAATCTATTTTAAATGTTCCAGTCAATAACCTTTGATAAATTTATACATCTCTATAGCCATGCCACAAATATGTACATTGTCCCCAAATTTCTCTCATGCTCTTTTCTAGTCAGCCACATGCCGTCCCAGACTTGAGGCCATCATCTCCTTTTCATTACCCTAGATTTGTTTTGTCTTTTTAATAATTAGCTATTATTAAGGCTGCCTCCTGAAAGCATCCATTTGAGATTGTGTTATATAGGCTGTAGTATCAATATGAAAGCACAATTAGGCAATACCTGGCATTCACTATTCAGTTATGAGCCTCATAAAATGCTAGAAAGGTCTGAACATCAGTCCATCAAGTCAACAGTTATAGGACCACCTGCAGGGAATGTGATTTCTGTCTCTGTAATATCACATTCAACCATAGGCTCCTGAACTGTTCCTACCCAGGATTTTACATGGTTTCATATTAGAGAGGACACTTCTTCTCTCTTGTAGTATAAAATATATTTTAAAAGATGATCCTGGGAAAACATGACCCTGCTTTGAAAATTGATTGAGACTGCCTATGTCATCTCAGGAGAAAGAAATTTATGATCAGATGTGGAATGACTCTGTTTCATTCCCCAACTCTCATATTAAAACATTACCAATTGGTTTTCAAGATTTCTCCTACTGCAGCAACTTAAAAATAATTTGGATATCAATTTTTTTGCTTACTGTTGTGTTGTGATTCTTTCCTCTGTTGTCACAAGTATGAATATCAGGTAATGGGCACCATTCATTTTTGTGCTTAGTAGTTTTCCTGGGGTGCCAGTGACAGGAGAAATGTATGCATTAAAACAAGCGTGATGAAAAGCAGCTCTCTTTATAATTTCAGCCCAGCTGCTGTATTGATGGATACAATCTCTACCACATGCTCCAGGTGGCTTCTAATGCCTGACTCCCTGCAGAAGCCTCTATTTGCACATCTTAAACCACTTATTGGATTTGAACAGGATTTTTCAGCCTGAGTGCAGTAACAGTGTTCACTTGTGTAATATTTGTAAATCCTGGCTTTACATTTCACTCACCAAATCATCGTCAGAAGACATTCAACAGTGCCTTTGTGTATCCCCGATTCTCTGCTTCAGATTAGATTGTGTCCATTTTGTGTGACTAAAAAGTGTATTGATAGATATATTTTCATCATGTTGGCATGCACAATGAAAAGCAATTCAATTAATCAGTCTACTCACATGGGGCTTTTCTTTGTCTCTCAAATTCATATGAAATTCATTTGAAGACTTTGCATTCTAAGTTCACAAAGGTTAACTTTTCTTCAGAGCATGCATCTCAAAGGACTCTGCTCAACTTGTCTGCTGTTGCTTAAATTTCAACTTTCCACTCTATCAGTTGCTTTGAATTATTGTTCTTAAGACCTTTAATAGATGCTAACAATACATTAGTATGATACCCTGTAACCTACATAATTTAAGGCTGTTATATTTATGGATGGAAGCTGGAGATGACTAAGGAAAATGCTTTCTTTTGGTTTAAATGTAATAACAGCAATGCAACCTCCAAACAGGTATTTTTCCTTGCCCTTTGTATGCAGGTAATACACATTTCAGGAGTTCTAATATAACTGATATCTGCTCACCTATCTAGCTTTTGTAACACTTAAGATACTTGGTAATAGGTTAGTTCACTAATTAGTAGGAACAACAAATGCCTTTGATTTGTAGGCAATGCCCACAGTGATTACGATGCTGAACCACAAGAAAACCTTATTTCTTACATGAATGCCATACTAAAATTCATGGCACATTAATATATATTACAGCTCAAACCTCAGGTTTTATTTTAAGAATTATTGTTTCTGAAAGATTGGGCTTCTTTTGCCTGAGAAATTCTTTCACTACCTGGCACCATTGGTATTCAGAAGCATAATATGTCACATAAGCTAAGCGTCAGCATCTCTGCCTCCTCTGTGCAGAATAAAGACATATTTTCTTGTTGAGTGATGCTTGTGAGTTGATATTCCAGAGCAGTTGGCTTGAATTGTGACCTGAATTCAATTATGTGTATGTGAAATGTGGATGATTACAAAAGGATACTCTGAAGGATGGTGGGGAGATAGAAAAACAAGAATGGTGACCTAATGATTGTGTTTAGCTTTGGAGTGGGCTTACATCAATGTTCTCCACTGAACTCTCCAAAGCACAAAGGGTAAGCAGACATGTGCAGCAAGGGACTGAATAGAATAAACCAAGGAACCTTTATATATCTTGTGGGTCAATAACCCTTGTGCTAAGAGGGATTTGCATTCTGAAGGAAACTATTCCTCTACCCTTAGTACCATCTGCCAGATTCAAAGTCCATTTTCTGAAAGGTACTAAAGCATAGTACATTTTGTTAATCCTATCAAAATATTCCCTAAGTATATTATATCACAACATTCATCAAGTACATAAATCCCAAATAACTCCAAATATGCCTATGACCTCTAAGCATAACTCTAAGGTTTAGTGGGGAACTAAGAAATAAGGTACAAGACAAAACCAACAAACATATATGAAAAAGGAAGCATGACTATTTTTAGTTATATCAAATCTTAATATTTTATATCATGAGCTAAGTGCACATGGATACACTTTCAGTGTATAATTTACACAATCTTTGTAGTAAAATTCTTAATGGATGTGTCAGATATTTTAAAAATAAAATTAGGCAAAAGCTGAACCTTCAAATTTATTTGTATTTGGCTTTCAAGAATGCTAAGCCACACAGCTAGGTATTTATATGTGTCTTTCCCCATTCTGACTTTACTATTTGTGATTTGTTTTACCGTTATATCCTACTTTCACCTCATTTGCAAGTGGCTTGAAAACTAGCAACTATGTTATAGTAACACAGCCACATGACTTGGCAAAACAATGTCAAGCACAAAGAATAAAAATTTACTGGTGAATAAATTGTGCCAATAAGAATACACATTTTTACCTCCTGAGTTTCATTCACATCAGAGATAAACTTCAAATAAAAACTCCTTTTCTTCTGGTTGATTGGGGCAAACACACTGAGATACTGGCTCTCAAACTGAGTCATACTTTGCCATTTTGAAAATTCCCAAATACTGCTTTGTTTACACCAGAGCCCTTACAGACAGTGATGTCCTTCCCTATCAGCTGTGACAGACCTGGATCAGGATGGCATGGTACTTCTGTTACTTTCCCTCCTTATATGACAGTCACTTAAGACAAATATCCAGACAAATTCTGCTAGATATTCTTGGCATTTGTGTATTTGTAGTCAACACATAGATATTTTCCTGCCCTACCTTCTTCTCTACAGTCTCATGATAGTGATTGTTAACAACATTAAGCTTCAAACATGGATAGGTCCACATATCCACACTCATCACCTCATTATCATTCAACAAGGCAAAGGCAAAATTACTTCTCATTCAGAGTACTCTAGACAAATGGCTAAGTTTTCTCACAAAGACCAGTGAGAAAAATGGGAGTGTAGAACCCTATAATTACTCCAGTGTCACAAGCAAAGATAACCACAACATTATAGACGAAATAACACTAAGAAAGCCACCGTTTGTCAAGATAGGAGTGGGAGGACTGATTTAACTGCCAATATGACCAAATTAATTATTTGTGAGGATTATTGTAAAATGCATTGTATGGCTATGTGCCACTATGTCCCTTGTTTTTTCTTAGAGCACCATACCATAATGTCTAACCATATATAAGCAAGAAGAGTTTTGAAACCCAGCCTGATTTTAACTATGTGTTTTTCATAATCAACCATGCCCAATACACACACACACACACACACACACACACAAACACACACACAATCATGACAAAACAGCTTAGAAGAAAGAACTTTAGTCGCCTGAGCACTGTATTCTCTGTATTGACCGTGGGATTTTGATTTTATATGAGTCTGTCTTTAGTTTCACTTTAGCTTTATAGTCTTCATGGAACAACTAATCAAAACAGAAAGATCTGTTTCTGCTCATCCTGTTCAGTCCTACCCACACTGATGTAGGGTATATTAGAAAGTCAGAGTATGGCACCACAATAGCAATCTGTTATAAGAATGGCTCCCCAGGTTGCTATCTTAGAAGAAACCTGTGTTTTCCCATCATGTTGCCTAGAATTTCAGTTTTCCATCATAACTAGTGTTCATGAAATGTGAACTCTCCTTAAAGGTACACTGTAGCAGTCCCAAGAAACAGCTCTCACCATGGCCAGTTTGGGAAAGTTGCCTTAAAGTACACTTAATCAAAGAAGAATAAATTTTAGAAGAGATAGTTCATGTTTTGAATAGTTTAAACAATGGAATCATGGTAGAATATAAGAATTAGTATAAGATAATGTAGAAATCTCCAAACTGCAAATAACCCACAAAAGGGTAGCACGTAAATACAAGTCAAATAAAATAAATTTAATGAAGGAAGATTAATATAAGCATATTTGGCACTTCCTGGACAAGAATTAGCCACAGTACAAAGACAAAGTATGTAAGATTTGCTACATGAAAATAAAGGTTGTAGTTGTTATTACATAAAGTTTGGAAAATTAAGTGTATTTTGCAGAATCATCAAATATGGTAGTGCTGTCTTCCTTAGAATACTTGTACTTCATTCTCTTCACAACATCCTTATTAAGTGGCCTGGTATGATGGTCATTAATATTGCTATCTTCTGTTACAGTATAGGCTGGCACTTCCTGGTCTCATTATGCTTAGGACTAAAAGCCTAGTCCTGGCCAGCGAGTTGTGAGTGGAATTAGCACGTCAGTTATATGCCCCAGAGTTAGAGTGTCCATTCAAAGCCTACACAACACATTCCTGTCCCCTTAATCATAATGACTAGCAACATTCAAGATAATGACTATTTGGTTAGCCTGGGCCTGGGTTGACTTAAATGCTCAAAGCATCCCCACCAACACATACTGAATAGAGAGTGTGAAAACATGGAATCCCCTGAATTCTAGGGCTGTTTGTCACTGCAGCATAGTCTTTTTTTTTTCCTGATGAATACAATAATGTCTGCCAAAAAATCAGTGATAGTAGACTTTATTCAGGTCTTTTGAGGGTTTCTCTGAGATGTAATTTTTATCTTTTTATGTTGACCCTGTATCCATCTTTCTGTAGCATCCCATTATTAAGCTAGCTTTACCTCTTGAGATTATAGAATGCAAATCTAGTTCATCCTTTACATGATTGCCTATCATAGTCAGTTAATTATTCTTTAGGGAACATTATTGATCATCTATTAAATGCCTAGCAATAAACTCAATGAGTGTAAGAATAAGTAAAACACAGCCTCTGCCTTAAAACAACTATGCTCAAGTAGGTGTATGCCTGGCCCCTTTGTGTGACTACCACAAAAGTAAACTAAGTACTCTTGGAAATTTAATTTTGCTTGTCTTCTTACATTTTGTTTTTGCTCATTTATTTCTAAATGCTCCTCTAGCATATGTTGGTAATGGGGCTTCTAAACAGGGGCTAAGTATACTGTAGGTTAGGTGAGAATTTTAAATGGCCTAATGTTGAGGAGAGGGTTTTCAAGTCAAGCAAAAGAATTTTCATGAAAATTACTGCAACCTTTCATCTGCAGCATCTCTGGTAAAGAGCTCGCATTACATTATGACTGTCAGGCCTTTTCTTGTGACAGCTCAGCCTGGCATAATATATAAGCTCAGTTGTTTCAACTCCTCCCTCTTTGTCACCCCTTTCTCTTCTCATGTAGCTGACATGCTTCCGTGCATAAAAATTAATGTTCCCATTTCAACTGACTCATTTGGCAGGAACAAGTTTGCAAGCCAAAGCAAATATGGAAAGAGGGAAAGAAATAAAGCACAAACAAGAGAGATGAAGAGTGTGTTTGTGATTCTACAAAATGAGAACCAGTATTTTATTACTTAGTACAACCAAAAATTACTTTTATAATTTCTGATATCAAACTGATGCTAAGCAGTTCACATTAATGAAATATATACCCTTAAAGTAAGAAGCAACTAATAAATTTTACATTAAAATTACAAGGATATAAAAGACAAGTATGACATAAAATTAGATTTTCTGTTGGATGCATATTTTTTCTATGATAAATTTCACCTGAAGATTAATAATTCTTCTATTAATTCTATATTATATATATATATTTGACTTTATTCCATTATCAGCATTACAAAGCCCCAAATCTAAAACTGTCTAATTCACAGATCTCAACTAAAATGAAAATATGAGTTAAAGCTACTAATTCTTATCACAATTTCCTTTGCCCTGAACAGACTCAGATTTTTCCAATGTTATATTAGCTTAAGGAAGAGTGTGCTGTGGGCCTTCAATTATAAAGAAAACCCAGTGGGTGGCTTGCTTGTGTAAAAACAGGAGATTAGGACATAGCTATAAAGAAGAATCTTTAAATAATAGATATGTAAAGTATAATTTTAGCATTTTATGTAAAACGATTTTTAAAAACAAGGACAATAAATAACATAGAATTAAATTATTAATCACATTTGGACTCTGTGTGATTCCAACTACATTTTTCATTTAACTAAATATCTAATAACCATATCTAATTATTAAGATTACAACTATAGGAAAATAATATTTGGAATCATCCATATATATGCTAAATGAATGAAATAGATTAATTATCTGTCAATACTTATTTCAGTATGAAAGAAGAAAAAGAAAACCACATGGAGAAACACTTGGAGATATGAGTAGAATAGAAATAGATGTCATACTACCGCAGCCCAGGTTAAGCCCAAACACTGAATAGTTCTTCTTCAGACTTGATACACTGTCCTGTTCAAGCACAATGTTCTTGCAGGTCATGGAAATAAGGGGCATTTTTCTCCAAAGAAAAGTGGATTGAAAATTTATATTTCTCCACTGTCACATCCTATTGTCTTAAAGAGCCAAAGCAAAATATATAGCAGAAGTAATTCAAGTCCCAGTATTTTTATTCTTATGTATGTGGATCTATAACTGCAGTAGTAAAACTTTCAAAACCAAATGACCCTTTTTATGTCTACTTTTATTTGTCTGTATTCCAATTGCAAAGAAAGTCTATAAAACAGTTGCACTCTGTAATATGTAATATTCAATTCAAGTTATCAAAACAGGGAAGGAATGGCTGTAGTTTTAAAATACATTTGTCCATGACCTTCATTACAGTAGGTAAAAGAACTTAATTATTAAAAGAGGATATATTAATAAATAAACCTTATCTGTTCTTCACTTGTAAACAAAGAAAACAAAATTCAGAACATTCTTTTTTGTACAATTTGTCTTTTATTCAAATGCTTTGTAAGATTTTTACTTAATGTTAAAGATTAATTTATTCAATTAACTTCTAGAATCTTCTCCACTTTCCTATATCATATTTTAAAGTTTTAGTTCTCTTTAACATTTCTATAATTCTTAGGAGATAAATGAATGGGTTATATTTTATTTAATTTTAATTTCTAAGCAAGTGCTGACCCCATTTTATGGTCAGCAAATTAGCATGATTACACATGAAGAGAGTGTAATGCTGTGAGTAAATGAAACCCACACAAAGTAGTATGCACTTCATTTTACCAAGAAGCAAGGCCATCCTTATATTACATAGGAGTTAGCTATACAAATTATGCAACTTATATCACAGACTCAAGTTTCATATTACTTTTGCACATGAAAGGAACATATGTGCAGTTTTTATCTTCAGATTTTGACAGGGAATTTTTGTTTGTTTGCTTCATTTAATTACTCATTGATCGGAGGGAGACAGAGCAGTTCTGACGGCTTGCCACATCTCTGCCTCAAATGCTTTTTCTGATCCTGTTTTTTCTTATCTATGAACTAAACTAAATTCTTATAACTTCTAAAACTATTCCTATATTTATGATTCCAGAATATGTGAATGACACAACATGTGACTTCCAAAGCTAGGTCATAAAAGGCATTGGAGCTTCTGTGGTTTCTTAGATAACGTGTTTTGAAGGAAGCTCTTCCCCATGTTGTTAGGATGCCCAACCAACACTGTTTGTAGACTTACCGCCAATAGCTCCCATGAACGTAGATGGTCCCAGACAAACATTCAAATGGCTGTATCCCTTTGACTTCATCCATATAACTCCAGAGAGAAATTTCCTCTCATGCTCTCTCTGTACATCTATCCTAAAGAATCTGCAAGTATAGCAAATCATTCTTTCCATCACAAATTTTTAGGATATTTGTTTCATATTTGAGTTGTTCTTCATTTACTTCTACTATTCCAGCACTTGCATGCATTATAAGCGCTCATAATTCTAACAGAAAGTACGAACTGTATCTCAGTACAGTGTTCTGAGAATGCTACTAAAAGAGCTATTAACTGGCCAAGAAAAGTTACCAGTGATTGTTAAGAGGAAGATAACTGTTGAACCAGAAGTAAAGCACTTGCAAGACATGGAGGTAGAAACTCATATAACTCACTTTAACTGAAAGAGATAGTAGGAGTGCCCAGTAGAGGGAAACAGGCATGGACAAATCTGGAAAGGGTTCTTCTATCTTGCCTTTATATTCTAGCTTGTGGATCTTAAACAATAAATGTATCAGTCCCTGGGGGGTCAAACCCTGAGACTATGAAAAGTCAACTGAAACATCTTCAGAGAAATGAGTCCCATAGGGGAGGCCCTTGGTCAAATAGGTTTTGGACTTCTGCTGAGATAATGAGTACCATTAGAAGAGCAAGAAATAGCATGTCATGAATGTCATTTTATAGCTCATTCTGGCCACAGTACATATATAATTGGATATGAGAGAAGAACAAGCAATTTAGGAAGCAAAGATACTTTTCAATATTCCTGAAAATAAAGTAATAAGGTTCTGAATCAAGGCAGTAGTTCAGGGAATGTAGAGAAAAAGAATGGAAAAACAATTTTGGTTTAGAATCAATAGTTATTTGAGATTCATAAGATGTGGAACACACAGTTTGTAATGTTTGGGGTCCCTTGGTCTGGACCTAAATCTTCCATCTACCTGGCACTACCTAAAAAGTCTTAGAAAAGGAACAAATGTTTACATTTTACAACTATGGAGAAGAACTTAAAATCCATGCATTCCTAGATCAAGAGACAGAGTGCAAATCATTCACACATACAAAACTAATTAAGACATGAATTGAAAAGAACAGAAATCCAATTTTAGGTACTCCCTTTTAAATGGGAAGCACCATCAGAAATAAAGAGCATAGTATGAATGGTAACCATGTATCTCAATGATGCCATAAGTTTGCTTATGTTAATAAAATGACTATGTTGATTTGAAGGAATATTGATCATCACCTAGATCTTTTGGTAAATTCCATCTTTTATGTGGGAGGGTGAATATAATGCAAATAATGTGTACACATTAATCTAAATAGAAAAATGACCCCTTTGAAACTATTCCAGGTATGGGGAAAGGGGGAAAAGGAAAATGATGGAGGGGGTGAATTCAACTATGATATATTTGATATAGCATAAAAACCTTTGTAAATGCCACAATGTATCTTCTCTCAGCACATCAATTAAAAAAAAGAAATCAAATGTATGAAAATAGAAAAATGAGACCTACTGAAACTATTCTAGGAATGAGGGGAGGAGAGGTAAAGGAGAATGATGGAGAGGTTGAATTCAACTATGATAAATTGCAAGAACCTTTGTAAACATCACAATGTATCCCCAGTACAACAATAATAAAAACAATTTTTAAACTCTAAATCTCCACTCAAATTACAAGTTCATTTTGTGCATGTTAGGCATTTCCAGACTACATTTGAAACAGAATAGCTCTTGTTACGTGCTCTACACTTGGGAGCACATGTATTTATTGATAGAATACTTACAAGGCACTTACAGTGGGCCCATAATTGCTCCAAATTCCTAATACATATATTTATTCCTCATAAAACTTTATAAAGTATGTATTATCATCTATTGTAGATAGTTGGAATTTCTCCACTTTATAGAGGAGAGAACACAGACACTGGGAGGTTGAGTAACTTACCCTAACTCAAAGCAATTTAAACACAGATAGTCTGGCTCCAGGACTTACGCATATCTACAATATATACTTCATTAATATTTACTAAGGACAGAAATAAAGAATGAATGAATAAATGACTTGCTACATGGTTCCTAAATCCACTAAACTAACATTTCTGAGTTTCTACTTTGTCCCATCTCTGAAGTATGGTAGTATTGTAGACAATGAAAAGATACACTAATGATGATGCTGTAGAACAGTATTTTCTCAATGCAGGGTCCATATAAATAGCATCTTCAAGAATTTTAACTTTTATTTGACTAAATTAAGGATAAATTATTGATCTTTAAAGTACCCATCATTGTCCATAAGTATTCAAAATCAATACTGACTATTAATAACAAAATGGATTGCCTTTTCTCTATAAAGGGATTCCAAATAGATAAGTGGGAGATATTAGAGACTAGAAAATTAAGAGATACCATTTACATGAAGAAGTAGGCTCAAATAAAGACTTCTTCCAGGAAAGAAAAATCTGAAGCCTTATATTTATTCATTGATCTGATTAATAATATCAAAATATTGTGGGTGAATGGATGTGACTCAAAAGAATTATATTGATATCAGAATAAAATTAAAAGGTTCGAGAAAGGCCTGTCATATATAAGAAATAAAATCTCACTTGAAAACTTGACCTTTAACTCAGACTCTCCCTTGGTTGTTTTATACATAGATGACAAAGGTATCTTTAAAAAGGTAAATATTGGGACTGGTAGAGTGGCTCAAGTGGTAGAATGCCTGCCTACAAGCATAAGGCCCTGAGTTCAAACCCCAATCACACCAAAAATAAATAAAAGATAAATACAGAAATCACTATCAGGTTTGGTGAGAAAAGTGTTCTTATGACCTTATTTTCCAGTTACTCCATAGAGCTCTTTGCTTACTTTTCAGACCCATTTTTACCAGTCTTTGTTTCTGTTAACATTGAGTATTAGATTTCGCAAAAAGAGTACAATAACAATATATTATTTATAGCCCAAAAGTAATTGTTGCCAGTTATATTGCAAACAAAATTATTCTTGGATATCTCTCCAAATCTGACAATACATTAACTCATCTTATTGTTGGTAAACTTTACAGTTTTTATTGGCACCTCTCATGGGGGTTTTTTAAACTATTGCCTCATTAAAACAGTTCACTTGAAAAAGTAGAAGAACATTTTTTTTTATTTTGCTGGAATATTTTGGGCTACACTTTTATCTAGAGAACTCTGAAACAGTTTTTACTACAATGAATACAAGATAATGATTTATTACCTGGTCTATAACAAGAATTATTTATAACAACACTAAATAATGTATAAGTTTTAACTGTGACAACAGTAAGATGTCTTTGGATAGTAATAACGAAGAAGCATTATTTGAAGAGAATACCTTAGAAGCTTGTGAAAGAAATTCCAGTCTAATAGAGTTATGAAGAATTATCAAATATAAATGAGTTAGGTACATGAACAGGAGGAAGCTCTAAGTGGCTCCAATATCAAGAAAGCTCTGCAAGGTGGGTGGTTTTATTCATTCTTGTCTATAATACTCTAGTGTAGAAATGCTGCCTAATACACACTTTGAATTATATAAAATAAATTTGAAATCTTCCTCCTCCATATATTTAAGATGAATTTAAGGATTTTAACAACCACAAATAGGTCTTTAAAATAAACTTCAGTTCCAGGTTTTTTTTTAAACTTTATTATTTCCATAGTAATTTTGTCTTTTTGGGAAGTAGCTATTTTACCTGGACTTTTGCATTAGGAAAAAATACAGTTGTAGTTTATGCAATTTAGAATTAATTAATATCAATTTATTAATATTTTAATAGTCATAATTGATAAAATTTTGATATCCACAAGTATTTTAATGTGCTTTAATTTTTAGCATCAATAATTAATAATATTTTTGATATTGAAAAAATGTGTAACTATTTAGTCTAAGTCTCCAAAACAGAGTAGATTTTCAAATTATATCTAGAACTAAAAGAGTAGGCATAGGTTTCTTGATCAGACAATAACATTTCTCATTTTTCTTATATATTCTGAGAACTGTCTAGGTCTTATTGGTTCTTCACCATCTCTGTCTGTAGACTTCTTACTTCAAAACAAGAATAAGTCACTGGATTTTCAATCTATTTTTTTGTTGTTGTTTATAATGAAAGTTGCTTCAGGGTATCTCTTCTTCCCAATTCTTTGGGCACAAAGAACTGTGTACTTCCTACTTCTTTTTGCCTTATCAAGGCCTCTTCTCTACATTGTTTTCTGAAAGAAAAAGACTGTAGTACCACACTACTTCCTAGCTGCTCTAATTCTACAAAAGAGGCAAAAAATAATCAGTCCATTCCATTGGAAAGAAAAGTCAATATTGCCTTGATCCATGTCAGAATTATGGGATAAAAAGTTGATGCTGTTTTAGATATTTAATATGCTTGCTTAGTGAATATTTCTTTTACCTCTAGAATGTTGACGCAGAGCTTGATACAATGTCATTAAAAGTCAATTTTAAAAACTTAAATTGTGGCTGCTTTAAGCCAGACCTTCCATGAAGTTTGAGTGAGAAGACTTCCTTACAAAGCTAATCACCTCAGAAATGCAACTCTGCTGCATGCTTTCATTTCACACCCAGAGGCAGCCACAAAAACCCCAAACAGAGGAGATATACAAACAGGTTTCAGTATGCACACACTGCTACCCTGGGGCTGGGTATGTGCATATTTGTGTACATAGTATATGAATGTGTGCAGAGCAAGTGGGGATTACAGCTGAAATACAGCATAACTAAATACACTGCTGTTGAAAATTAGACTTTATGGGAGCAAACTAAAGGTGCAAAACACCTTGTAGAGTGTGTTTTTATATGACACGCCACAATGTTCCCTAATTATTCCAATGTGGAAATATTAGAATAAATAGAAGCAAATTTATTTCCCTCCCTGATTCCTAATTACAATATACAGGCTACAGATAATAGTCTTTTTCTGCTGTCACGATTTAGCAACTTTTGAGTCAGTTTTTAACAGTCCACCCTCTCCTTTGTATGATGCTATAAATTGCAACACAATTCAGCACATCAGTGTGTAATTTCCCCCAAGGTTTTATAAAAATCATTAATATAAAACATTAATGTGAAGGGCTTGAAGGCCTTTTTTTTGTTAAGAGTTTAAATCTATTGACTTGTAACTGGCTTTTAAAATGACATTTTTCCTTGCTGCCTTCAATTCAGTCCAAATTTAAAAAAAAAAATAAAATAAAAAGATGCCAGATGTCATGAGGCCAATAAGCAGGTGGGCCGAAGCTTCTGTACCAATTCAAACTGGCACTGCATCAAACCTGGTGGGTATAACCTTTAATTCACTGCTTCCCTGGCACCAGATCTAGTGCCATCTGCTCAGCCTTGCTAAGCTGTGCTTGTTTCTGTGCAGGGACGATGCCAACAGTGCAAACTGTCTCCTACATGTGCAGGGAATCGTCGGTGCAACCAGTTTTTCAAGACCCATATGGTGGCATCTGCGAATGCACACTGTCAGCATCGCTGCCTATACCACCCTTCGAGTTTTAAGAATGGGAGGAGAGAATGCCAGTTTGTAATTCACTCTAGAGAGCCAGGAGAAAAACTTTTCCCTTCCTTCTGACTGCTTTTATGGGGTCTTTTGAAGTGAGCACCCAAGGCATTGGAAGAGACTTGACTTTAGCTCAGAGGCCAAGAGCTCAAGGAAGCCTTATGTACACATCATACCCAGAAGAACCCCCCTCAAGGACTTACTAAAGAAGTCAAAATCACAGACACCCAACATCCTCCTCCATTCATGCACCCACACTCCAGAAGGCTACCTTTACAGAATCCTTTCTTATTTCCCATAAGACTTCAAGTACTGAGATTCACATAGATACAGAGAGGGTGTTAATTTGTCTTTCTGGAAAATAAATGAAGATAGGAGAACAGATTTGTTTGTCACCATCCACATTCAGCATGCCTTGGAGATGCAGGTCATTTTTGAACTATGGTCCTTTATGAAAAGTGATATTCATTATTTATTCTTTCACACCATTTTCTGAGCACTGATGAGGTAAACTGAAGGAAACACACACACACACGAATCATACTATGATTTCCATCTAGCTTCATTAAGTGTGTGTGCCTTGTAGAATAGCTGGGGAGTAATAGCTACCTGTGTACAGCATTACCCCAGAGCAAGCCCCCAGCTCTTGAGTGAAATGGTAAAGTTTCTAAATTCATACCTACTGATAATTTCTTATTATGCTCCATATCTCAGGACAAATGCTCTGAACCTACCTTCCAGTGGAGTTAGAGAAGAAACTGATCAGTACTCTGCTAATAAACAGATAAATAAGTATTGGTTTGTTAGTTTGCTGTTCATTGCTTATTTGTATATTATGATTTCCATAAAGCTTCTATCAAGAAATCTAATACATAGTAGCTATTCAATAAGTAGGAAATATAAATAAATAAATTTATAAACACAGGAATGTTTTTAGATGACCTAATAGAAAAATAATATTTCAGAATATATGGGATACAATAAGTACTGGTTAATTCAACTGAATTACTATTGTTATTAATAGAGAAATATAAGAATAGTACTACTTACTGCATACCAACTGTATACTACATACTGTGGTTAGCACTTCACATTCTTTATCTTCTTTTATAATTTCAGCAATCCTGTTAACTACTAATAAAACCCCTGTTATTTAGATGAGAGAGCCAGCTCTGGGAAGTTGAGCTAGTAAGCATCTGAGCAAGAGTCAAATCTAGTTCCATCTGACTCCGAAGTCTGAGATCTTAATCACAGCATCAAATGGTCCCTCCTCTATCACAATATTTGGTAAATTTAAATGAAAAAAAAGTGTCAGACAAACAGGTGTATGTTTCTACCATATGTTAGGTTTTGTCTCAAAAGTTTTGGATTTATTAAACTATTATTATTTTTGACTATTACTAAGGTAAAGATTTGGGGTAAGATATACAATTAACTTTATTTGTTTAAAAGACTGTCATATTCCATTAATACAAAACATATATGTCTCGATAAGGATCTTAAGATTCTCAAATTCAAAAAATATACTTCTCACTCTGCTAGCACCTATTTCTGATGGCTACATTTCTGCATGTGTGGTGACTCCTAACTGCTGCATTAGTGATCTCGGTGCCATCTGGCAAAATAAAGATCTTGAAATACATGGCAAAATCACTTAGGGAAAGTACCATGATAATTGCAGTACAATATTTATCACACATACTTGAGTATGTTCATTTACCTGATATTCTCTCTTTCTTTAGTTGTTAACTAAAACTAGGGAGAGAATATATTTCCCAATTATAATTTTAAAACAACTAAAAATCATTAGCTGTCACTGGTATTGGCTATCACTATATATAGTGATATAATTTGGGCAACAGAATCAGAGCTTAATGACATCCTTCACCCAAAGAAATATGTCGCATAAAGTCATAGTTACCTTGAATTCACATATATATACATTCTACCTTTAACATTGAAAAGGTCTGTTTTTGAACATGTTTATAATGTCTTCCTCTTTGAAGTGTTCAAAATAACCCTTTTTCTCACTTTTCATCACTACCATCCTCTAGTCCATATGTGTGCACAGTTTTTTTCCTAGTTAATGGAAGGCAGGAAGGCAGGCAGGAAGGAAGGAAGGAAAGAAAGAAAGAAATGAAACAACAAGGAAAGAAAGAAAGGGGAAAAAAGAACTTAATATGCTAACATTTGCTATAGGGAACATATCTAGCAGAAATTCAGCCAAGAGTCTGTCTCAAATGTGCATTTCTTCTCAATAATTATTTTATTTTTTTTACTAATGCTAGAGAGCTATTAGAACAAGATAGAAAGGTCAGAATATAGCAAGATTTTTTTTAAAGGCAAATGGTTTATAAAAAATTAAAATTTAAATAGCAGAGCATATATACTGAGAGCAGAAAGGCGGTTACTCTATGTAGAGGCATAGGAGCACACACTCTAAATAAATGCTAGTGACCATGTGTCCTTTACAAATATGCCTAATCTCAGGCTGCAGTAATTTTTCTAGTTCACTGAATTGCTTCAAGGATCAAACACAATAATGGATTTGACACTGCACCATTCCATGTGACATGAAATACAAATGTAAGGTGACTTTTTATAAGCATTATTACCATTCCTTATTGCTAGTCAGGGCCCAAACACTTTTGTCAACAATAAAGGGGCAAGTAAGATGCTCGTCATCAAGAAAGTCTGAGTCCAAATGGCAGATGTCTAGAAAATGACCACTTTGCACATTTAGGTTCCACCTCACCTCACACCAGAGCTGCCAGGCCAACTGACTTGATCATCATAAGCCTAAATCAGCACATTTTGGTTCTTAGTGACCACAGTCCTCATTTGCATGCAGGTGGGTCTTGTAACTTGAAATCTCTTCAGAGTTTAATTCTTAATGGAAAATATCCTTGATTGAGATTCACAGGAAGAGAATAAATATCACTCCAGGGGAGCTTCCTAAAATGACAGGTCTGAAGACATCAAGTTTAGAAGCACTATCCTACCCTGTCTTTTCTCTCCACCATTATCTCTTACCTCTCAGGCTCTGCACACTGAAGCATTGAGTCAAAAAGATTCTTCTTTGCTCTGTCTTCCAGTTCTGGCCACACTATCTTTCCCTTCTCTGATCTTCCATTGGGTGCCTCTTTTTCCCACCTCTTTTAGACTTCATAAATTCAAGGAAGAAATAGCACCAGTTTTGCCAACTGCAGAGGGAACCAAGAATGAAAACACAAGCCCACTCATAAAAGCATTCAATGTGAATGCATCTAAAAACTTACTTACCATACCCATTATCTAAGTACTATGTTATATTTAATCTTTACATCACTCCATTGAGTAGAGGATAGAGCGCTAAGTAAAGGCAGAAGTACCAGGGGAAAGAAATGAAAAATGCACATAAGAAATGTTAGTCCCCTGCTGAGACAGTCCCACAGTCTAAATTCATCTAGGTGAGGTATTGAATGATCACTAGGCCATACTGAAATATAAGGTGATAATTACTAGCGCCTAAGACATTGGTGCCAAGCCAATAATTGCAACAGTGACAATAAAGACAAGAGAACAAGTGAAAATGAAAGAGAGAACAAGAACATAAAGAAGATACAAGTGAAGGCATAACAGAAGATTTTGTCATTTTAGGAAGTTGTAGCTCTTGGTAATGTTAAGAGAAGTCTGTGAAAAACTACAGAGATTAATCAGTGCCTAGTTCATTTGCCAGCAATCACAAACAGGTGTTTTGCAAGATTTTTTCATGGATTCAGAACTCACTCCACCTTCAAGTTATCTATTTCCAATTGAAGATTTGAGGCTGCCTGGTAAAGTTGGATAACATACTTAATCTAAGCATTGTAATTCTTCCTTGTGTTCTTATAGGTGATGCCTGTTACACCACTTTGAGCATTTCTATGCGTAGTACTACTCTAAATGAATTTCATGGACTAAACCATTTCATCAATCGCTTGTCTCATAGTTACTGTGTGCAGAAGCCAGAGCATATACGTCTCAGATCTCCCTTCAAAGGACAACCTGCTGTGAGAGCCATAGCTAGCTGCCATCCATTGGAGAATCTATTGCAGCAAGCACTTGGAGGCCACCCAGTTCCTGGACTGTTCCCAGCCAATGTCTGAGCACAGTGGAGGTACTAGAGGTACATATTATGTCAAACATAGGACTCCTCTAGTGGGAAATATTTGCTTGAGAACTCCCCATCAGCCTGGTCAAAAGATTTTTAGAATCATAATGAAATGTGAGGCTCTTCCTACTCAAATTTTTTCTTCCCACCTTATTTCATGAGTATTAGACTTACATTATGATCTGACTGTTCTTATACCTATTCTTTTTTCCTCTACTTTTTTAGATGACCTCCAATGTCTTGCACATCTAAATCTGTTTTTCCCTTTTTAAAATTTTTTATTGTGCAGGGTGGAAGTATATTGTGACATTTACAAAAGTTATGATAATATATCAAATATATCATAAATCTTTTTTTATCTGCTTCTCAGACTACTCAAACTGACACATTTTGAATAACCGTATTCAACACATGATCTCATGACCAAGAAGTAATGGAGTTGGCATTTAAATACAGACAGAATGACTTCAGAGTTGTTTTTCTTAACAATTATGCTGTTCCAATTTTCCGTATCAAAATCTCCTGAGAGGAAGGGGAGTAGAATCCAGGCCACGTCCACTCGCCAATGACAAAGAGTCATGATAGATTTGAGAGGTACTGTCAGAAAAAAAAAAAAGACAACTGGATTCACTGGCAAGCTATTCATTCTAGCCATCATAACATGAGGGAATGTGTTTTCACACAGTTCTCAGGCACAGGGAGTCAGGAGAGATGGAGAATCAAGATGGTGGAGAAAATGTGCCATGTGGTGTAGGATGGTGAAAACCGTAACCTGCTGATCACACACCATTCAATACAATGAGTATCAGAGCTAGAAGAATCTCCTTTGATTCTTTACCAAATTATTTTGGGCCCAGAAGCATCTTATGAAGAGCACCAATGTGGAGCAAAGCCATAGGTTCTGTCAGGAGGCAAACTTAAGCTTGTGTGCAAATCTCTTCTCCATCTTACCATTGGGGCACTATAATATTTAACCTCATGGAGTCACAATTTTACCCTCTGTATTCTAGAGGTGATATAATTATATTGTAAAAATTTTGAAACATTGGATGAGATAATGTAAATATATACGTTTTGTGGTAGTAATTCTTCAATTGTGGAGTGCGCAAGCACACTTTTAATTTACATAGTGCGGTTCAGTTTTCACATATACTGAGAGGGTTAGGAAATACTGAGAAAGTTGCGCTTGTCTGCAAGTGAAAGCTTACCCCCCAATTCTCATTATCTGAATTGTGATGGGTTGGTTGGCATTTGTCTTACTTTCCATGTCAGTATTCCTGGCACATACAGTGGTTTATTACACTATTCAAGGAGGAAAATTAACTGGTTTGCAACTTTCTGAATGAGATCACAGACACACATTTTCTTCACCCTTGCGTCTTCTCTCTTTGTGACTTATTTGTGGACAGTAGAGACTCAAGACCATCCTTTCCTATTCTTCAAAACTGTCATTGGATTACAAACCATGCTCCACACATTTCTCAGGGTTCATAGAGGAGCCATGAATGAAAGAGGGACCAAGTAGATGGTCCTAAATTCACTATTTTAATTTAAATTAGAACTTCTCCTTATTTAAAGATCCTCTTTTAAGAAAGAGCTGATAGACAAAGAGACATACAAAACAATTTCTATGATATCACTGCATAACAAGCTACCCCAAAACATAGTGGCTTAAACTGCAAGCCATAATTTAATGTTCTCTCAGTTTTCTGGATCATGAACTTGGAAAAAACTTGCTTGGATAGCTGCTTCTGGCCCAAGGTTGCATGCAGGTGCAGTCAGATGGTGGCTGGAACTGGAGCAGGGGGGGGACTGGCAGGGCTTCCCATTTCATTTAGCCATAAGGATTTTCCACATCCTGCCTCTACATGGATGTTCCCAGCATGGCGGCCTCAGGGCAGTGGCACCACTTACATGGAGACTTGAGCACTAGGACTGGGGTTCTAGTTCCCAAGGCTAAAACACTATGCCTTTTATCACCAATCAACAGAAGTAGTGCTGCACCACTTCCACCACATTCTGCTAATTATGAGTAAGTCACAATCTCACTCAGAACCAAGCAGGAAAGTAGGCTTTGCCTCAAAGAAAAGGACAAGATTCTGGAACAGCATTTTAGGCATTGTTATGAACTCCTTGGAAAATATGATAATCATAGAGAGATATTAACAAAAGTGCATAAATACACACAGATGTTTGAATCTAGTGAATATTTACACGTGTCACATACATATACACATTACAATGTTTCTCAATGTATTATCTGTGGACCCCTTCCAATAACAGAATCATCTGACTGCTGGCAAAAATGGTTTAACTGACATGCTACTGACCCTCTGATAATTTGCATTTCATTGTCCTTAAGTTGCAGTAGATTCTAAACCTACCCCATCTGCAACAGTCTTGGATTGTGGTTTAATGAGAATTGTTTCCTTTTTTTAAAATTCATTTATTCATATGTGCATACATTGTTCAGGCCATTTCTCCCCTCTGCCCCTGCCCAGGCTAAGCTACCTAAATAATAGGATCAAGGCCTCCTTTTCCAGGAAATGTAGGTGGGATTGTTTCCTCTGTCCTCCTTATAATAGTGGTTATCTCTGGATGAATCATTTCACAGAGTCAGTAGCTTTTTTCATCAGAAAAAGCTGTAATTTCCCCAAAGAATCAAAGCCCCCATGTTTGGTCACTATTCTTCACCAGACAACTTCTATAAATTACTGACACAAAGGTCTATAATGCCTATTTCTAAGCAGTTTGTGTGGCCCTGTCACACTTGCTCTCAACTTCAGAGATTTCTGGGAAGATATAATGCTGCCATGAACACAGACTCACACTATACCTAGCCTACTGATACTAAATTAGACCATCCTTTGCTCTGATGACCATCTTTCCTTTCCCAGGGTACTTTAGAATGCCCACTTATTTTGGTAGTAGAGAACTATACATAGAGGTTTTTAATTTTTGACACTGTTCCAATTTGAAGGCCATATGTAAGGATAGTAAAATTATTCACTTAAAGATCATACATATATGACATTGAAAAGTATTGGCTCATTTGCTTGTCATCTCATTTCCCTTGACAACATGCAGTCACATTATTCCTAGATGTCTACTTAATAAGTGAATTGATTATTCACTGCAAAATTATTGGTCTTTATAGTAGAATTCTTTACTTGTAGGTGCCTCAAATTTGATGTGTTGACATGTCTAAAATAAGAAATCACAAATTAGTTGCTCACAAGACAAGTTCAACTTGCAGTTATGTGTTTGTATCTTGGGCACTTTGAATTATCTAGGATATAAAAATGGAGTGATAGCTTAAAATCAGATTTCTAGCTTCTCAAAAAATCATCACAGCTGACATCACAAGGCCCATGTTGCTTTTTGAAAATAGTCAGTTGATGTGAATGGTAGTTGCTCCCTTCCTACTCAACCAGTGGCTTCACTTGTTTTGCATAACCTGTTTGGCTCCCAAGGGCATTACATTTGGGACACTTAATAAATTTTATATCTCAAAACTTCAACTGATCAAATAATGACTAGTAAACGAGGTTTGTATTATAACTGGCACATCTATTGAAATACAGGGAGCAATGGAAAACATCAAGAGAGCTACTCAATGTATAATCACCCAAGAGTAATAGTAGAGCCATTTGGTGGTAATTTATCTGTCAAGCTCAATACATACCTAGAATAGGGAAAGGAAATAAATAAGCATCTGAGCAGCCTAAAGATATGACATCAAATTTCTGCCTTAGAATTCATGCACTTTACTCATAGATGAGTACCCTACCCCTCAACTCAACGTTCAATGCCCATGTACTATTATCTTCTCATGTAGACAGGAAAGCTACAAAGCACAACAAAGATTTTGCAAATAATCAACAACCCTGTCCCACAGACTAGTATTTATACTCTACTATAGTATCTCCTTGCCTTTAAGCATCTGCATACAAATTTTAAACATGGCACCATGTTTTATATATGCATGTATATATACAACAAATGGGCTTTTATAAAAGTTCTCTTCAATTAATCATCCTTAATCTTCTTTTAAATGTTCTTCTACTTTTTTTTACTTTATATTTTTATTAGGATATATTTGTTGTACTGGGGGGATTCATTGTGACAATTCCTTATAGGCTTATATGATACATTGGTTAGATTGCCCCTACCGTCTCTCTCTGGGATCCCTCTTCTGCCTCACTTAAAGCAACTGCAAGAGATTTCATTGTTCTATTTCATATAAGTATATGAAGTCCATCAACCATATTCCCTCACCTTAATCTTCGTTCACCATCCCCACACCTACAAGTACCTCCCACACTGTATCTGTTTTATAGCCCTGTCTTTCATTATTAATTTCTAAGTTGTTCAAAGGGATTTCTCACTGTATCTCTACTGTGAATATATTTTAGTCAGTTCAATCCCTTCCATTGTTCTCTGTTATCCCTTCCCTCCCACCTCTCATTTTTCAACAGCTTTCAATACATATGCTTATGTCCTCTACTTTCATAGCTGTTATGAAGCTCTATCGTTCCATTTATCTTTCTCTCCTTCCCCAAGTCCTAGGTGTTTTTTTAAATTATTCATTTATTCACATGTGCATACATTGTCTGGGTCATATCTCCCCCATGCCTCCCTCCCCCATGCTTTGTCCCCCTCCCCCCCTCACTTCTAGGCAGAACCTGTTCTGCCCTTATCTCTAATTTTGTTGAAGAAAAGACATAAGCATAATAAGAAAGACAAAGCATTTTGGCTAGTTGAGTTAAGGATAACTATACAGAGAGATTCCTAGCATTGCTTTCATGTACTAATGTGTTGCAACCCAAGGTGATTCATCTCTACTGATCTTTACACTGGTTCCTGATCCCCTTCTCATGTTGACCTCTGTGGCTTTAAGATTTCTGTATTAGCCCCTCTGGAGTGGGGACATCAAACGCCTTCATGTTTCAGGTTTTCTACCTATTTCTGTATCTCCAGATGTGCTCTCCCCTTGTCATGTGATCCAAGTCCAACCACACTGCTGCATTTGCCGTAGATCTAAAGTCCGCATATGAGCGAGAACATACGATTTTTGGTCTTCTGAGCCTGGCTAACCTCGCTCAGAATGATGTTCTCTAGTTCCATCCATTTACCTGAAATGATAAGATTTCATTCTTCTTCATGGCTGAGTAAAATTCCATTGTGTACAAGTACCACATTTCTTGATCCATTCATCAGTAGTGGGGCATCTTTGTTTCCATAACTTGGCTATTGTGAATAGCACTGCAATAAACACGGGTGTGCAGGTGCCTCTGTAGTAACCTGTGTTGCATTCCTTTGGGTATATCCCCAGGAGAGGGATTGCTGGATCATATGGCAGGTCTGTGTTTAGATTTTTAAGAAGTCTCCAAATTTTTTTCCAGAGTGGTTGCACCAGCTTGCATTCCCACCAGCAGTGTACCAAGGTTGCTTTTCCCCATATCCTTGCCAACACATGTTGTTGGTGGTGTTTTTGATGATGGCTATTCTAACAGGGGTGAGGTGGAAGCTTAGTGTGGTTTTGATTTGCATTTCCTTTATGGTTAGAGATGGTGAGCATTTTTTCATGTGTTTTTTGCCATTTGAATTTCTTCTTTTGAGAAAGTTCTGTTTAGTTCAGTTGCCCATTTCTTAATTGATTCATTGATTTTAGGAGAGTTTAGTGTCTTAAGTTCCCTGTATATTCTGGTTATCAGTCCTTTGTCTGATGTATAACTGGCAAATATTTTCTCCCACTCTGTGGGTGTCTCTTCAGTTTACAGACCATTTCTTTTTTTGTGCAAAATCTTTTGAATTTTATGAAGTCCCATTTGTCCATCCTTTCTCTCAGTTGCTAGGCTGCTAGGGTTCTATTAGGTAAGTCTTTGCTTATACTTATTAGTTCCAGAGTGTTTCCTGCTCCTTCCTGTAGTAACTTCACAGTTTCAGGTCTGATATTTAGGTCCTTGGTCCATTTTGAGTTATACTAGTACAAGGTGATAGACATGGATCTAGTTTCAGTTTCTTGCAGATGGGTAACCATGTTTCCCAGCAACATTTGTTGAAGAGGCTGCCTTCTCTCTATTGTTCCTTTTTGGCACCTTTGTCAAAAATGACTTACGTATACTTGATCATCTCAATAGATGCAGAAAAAGCCTTTGATAAGATCCAACACCGTTTCATGATAAAAGCTCTAAGAAAACTAGGAATAGAAGGAAAGTATCTCAACATTATAAAAGCTATATATGACAAACCTACAGCCAGCATTATACTTAATGGAGAAAAACTGAAACCATTCCCTCTAAAATCAGGAACCAGACAAGGATGCCCACTATCTCCACTCCTATTCAACAAAGTACTGGAATTCCTAGCCAGAGCAATTAGGCAAGAAGAAGGAATAAAAGGAATACAAATAGGTAAAGAAACTGTCAAAATATCCCTATTTGCAGAAGACATGATCCTATACCTTAAAGACCCAAAAAACTCTACTCAGAAGCCTGTAGACATCATCAATAGCTACAGCAAGGTAGCAGGATATAAAATCAACATAGAAAAATCATTAGCATTTCTATACACTAACAATGAGCAAACTGAAAAAGAATATATGAAAACAATTCCATTTACAATAGCCTCAAAAAAAATCAAATACTTAGGTATAAACCTAACAAAAGATGTGAAAGACCTCTACAAGGAACAGTATAAAATTTTTTTTTGGGGGGGGAGTTTTTTTTTTTTCCTTTTTCTTTTATTATTCATATGTGCATACAAGGCTTGGGTCATTTCTCCCCTCTGCCCCCACCCCCTCCCTTACCACCCACTCCGCCCCCTCCCTCTCCCCCCTGCCAATACCCAGCAGAAACTATTTTGCCCTTATTTCTAATTTTATTGTAGAGAGAGTATAAGCAATAATAGGAAGGAACAAGGGTTTTTGCTGGTTGAGATAAGGATAGCTATACAGGGCATTGACTCACATTGATTTCCTGTGCGTGGGTGTTACCTTCTAGGTTAATTCTTTTTGATCTAACCTTTTCTCTAGTTCCTAGTCCCCTTTTCCTATTGGCCTCAGTTGCTTTTAAGGTATCTGCTTTAGTTTCTCTGCGTTAAGGGCAACAAATGCTAGCTAGTTTTTTAGGTGTCTTACCTATCCACACCCCTCCCTTGTGTGCTCTCGCTTTTATCATGTGCTCATAGTCCAATCCCCTTGTTGTGTTTGCCCTTGATCTAATGTCCACATATGAGGGAGAACATATGATTTTTGGTCTTTTGGGACAGACTAACCTCACCCAGAACGATGTTCTCCAATTCCATCCATTTACCAGCAAATGATAATATTTCATTCTTCCTCATGGCTGCATAAAATTCCATTGTGTATAGATACCACATTTTCTTAATCCATTCATCAGTGGTGGGGCATCTGACTATAAACTTCTGAAGAAAGAGATTGAGGAAAACTGTAGAAAGTGGAGAGATCTCCCATGCTCATGGATTTGTAGAAGCAATGTAGTAAAAATGTCGATACTCCCAAAAGTAATCTACATGTTTAATGTAATTCCCATCAAAATTCCAATGACATTCATTAAAGAGATTGAAAAATCTACTGTTACATTTATATGGAAACACAAGAGGCCACGAATAGCCAAGGCAATACTCAGTCAAAAGAACAATGCAGGAGGTATCACAATACCTGACTTCAAACTATATTACAAAGCAATAACAATAAAAACAGCATGGTACTGGCACAAAAACAGACATGAAGACCAGTGGAACAGAATAGAGGACCCGGATATGAAGCCACACAACTATGAGCAACTTATCTTTGACAAAGGAGCTAAAAATATACAATGGAGAAATAGCAGCCTCTTCAACAAAAACTGCTGGGAAAACTGGTTAGCAGTCTGCAAAAAACTGAAACTAGATCCATGTATATCACCCTATACCAAGATTAACTCAAAATGGATCAAGGATCTTAATATCAGACCCCAAACTCTTAAGTTGATACAAGAAAGAGTAGGAAATACTCTGGAGTTAGTAGGTATAGGTAAGAACTTTCTCAATGAAACCCCAGCAGCACAGCAACTAAGAGATAGCATAGATAAATGGGACCTCATAAAACTAAAAAGCTTCTGTTCATCAAAAGAAATGGTCTCTAAACTGAAGAGACACCCACAGAGTGGGAGAAAATATTTGCCAATTATACATCAGACAAAGGACTGATAACCAGAATATACAGGGAACTTAAAAAACTAAATTCTCCCAAAACTAATGAACCAATAAAGAAATGGGCATGTGAACTAAACAGAACTTTCTCAAAAGAAGAAATTCAAATGGCCAGAAAACACATGAAAAAATGCTCACCATCTCTAGCAATAAAGGAAATGCAAATTAAAACCACACTAAGATTCCACCTCACCCCTGTTAGAATAGCCATCATCAGCAACACCACCACCAACAGGTGTTGGCGAGGATGCGGGGAAAAAGGAACCCTCTTACACTGTTGGTGGGAATGTAGACTGGTACAACCACTCTGGAAAAAAATTTGGAGGCTACTTAAAAAGCTAAACATTGATCTACCATTTGATCCAGCAATACCACTCTTGGGGATACCCAAAAGACTGTGACACAGGTTACTCCAGAGGCACCTGCACACCCATGTTTATTGTAGCACTATCCACAATAGCTAAGTTATGGAAACAGCCAAGATGCCCCACCACTGATGAATGGATTAAGAAAATGTGGTATCTATACACAATGGAATTTTATGCAGTCATGAAGAAGAATGAAATGTTATCATTTGCTGATAAATGGATGGAATTGGAGAACATCATTCTGAGTGAGGTTAGCCTGGCCCAAAAGACCAAAAATCGTATGTTCTCCCTCATATGTGGACATTAGATCAAGGGCAAGCACAACAACGGGATTGGACTTTGAGCACATGATAAAAGCGAGAGCACACAAGGGAGGGGTGAGGATAGGTAAGACACCTAAAAAATTAGCTAGCATTTGTTGCCCTTAATGCAGAGAAACTAAAGCAGATACCTTAAAAGCAACTGAGGCCAATAGGAAAAGGGGACCAGGAACTAGAGAAAAGGTTAGATCAAAAAGAATTAACCTAGAAGGTAACACCCACGCACAGGAAATTAATGTGAGTCAACTCCCTGTATAGCTATCTTTATCTCAAACAGCAAAAACAATTGTTCCTTCCTATTATTGCTTATATTCTCTCTTCAACAAAATTAGAAATAAGGGCAAAATAGTTTCTGCTGGGTATTGAGGGGGTGGGGAGGAGAGGGAGGGGGTGCAGTGGGTGGTAAGGGAGGGGGTGGGG
Organism: Castor canadensis; assembly: GCF_047511655.1. Taxonomy (NCBI): domain Eukaryota; kingdom Metazoa; phylum Chordata; class Mammalia; order Rodentia; family Castoridae; genus Castor; species Castor canadensis. The sequence continues at coordinate 154,384,652 of NC_133388.1, forward strand.
GCAGAGGGGAGAAATGACCCAAGCCTTGTATGCACATATGAATAATAAAACAATAAAAAAAATGAGGTAGGTATAATTGTGTGGATGCATATCTGGGTCCTCTATTCTATTCCACTGGTCTCATGTCTGTTTTTGTCCAAGTACCATGCTGTTTTTATTGCTCTTGCTTTGTAATATAGTTTGAAGTCAGGTATTGTGATACCTCCAGCATTGCTCTTTTTTGTTGACCATTGCCTTGGCTATTCACAGTCTCTTGTGTTTCCAAACGAACTTTAGGGTAGATTTTTCAATCTCTGTGATGAAAGTCATTCGGATTTTGATGGGAATTGCATTAAACATGTAGATTGCTTTTGGTAGTATAGCCATTTTTACTATGTTGATTCTACCATTCCATGGGCATGGGAGATCTCTCCACCTTCTGTAGTCTTCCTCGATCTCTTTCTTCAGGAGTTTGTAATTCTCCTTGTAGAGGTCATTCCCATCCTTTGTTAAATTTACTCCTAGGTATTGGATTTTTTTTGAGGCTATTGTGAATGGAATTATTTCCATATATTCCTTCTCAATTTGTTCATTGTTGGTGTATAGAAAAACTATTGATTTTTATAAGTTGATTTTGTATCCTGCCACCTTGAGGTAGCTGTTTATGGTATCTAAGAATTTTTGCGTAGCATTTTTTGGGTCTTTAAGGTATAGGATCATATCGTCTGCAAATAAGGATATTTTGACAGTTTCTTTACATATCTGTATTCCTTTTATTTCTTCTTCTTCCCTAACTGCTCTGGCTAGAAGTTCCAGTACTATATTGAATAGGAGTGGGGATAGTGGGCACCCTTGTCTCATTCCTGATTTCAGGGGGAATAGTTTCAGTTTTTCACCAGTAAGTATGATGTTGGCTGTAGGTTTGTCATATATAGCCTTTACAAAGTTGAGGTGCATTCCTTCTATTCCTAGTTTTCCTAGAGCTTTTTATCATGAAGTGGTGTTGGATCTTGTCAAAGGCTTTTTCTGCATCTACAGAGATGATCAAGTGGTTTTTGTCTTTGCTTCTATTGATGTGCTGTATTACATTTATAGATTTGTGTATGTAGAACCATCCCTGCATCCCTGGGATGAAGCCTACTTGGTCATGGTGTATGATCTTTCCGATGTGTTGTTGGATTCGGTTTGCCATTATTTTATTAAGAATTTTTGCATCAATATTCATTAAGGAAATTGGCCTGTAGTTCTCTTTTTGGAGGTGTCTTTGTCTGGTTTTGGGATGAGAGTAATATTGACTTCATAAAATAAGTTAAGCAGTGTTCCTTCATTTTCTATCTTGTGGAAAAATTTAAGGAGAGTTGGGTTTTGTTCTTCTTTAAAGGTCTGATAGAATTCAGCAGTGAATCCATCAGTTCCTGGACTTTTCTTTTTTGGGAGACTAATGATTGCTGCTTCAATTTCTTTTTGTGTTATAGATCTATTCAGGTGATTAATATGTTCTTGGTTCAGTTTTGGTTGGTTGTAAGTTTCTAGAAATCTGTCCATTTCTTCAAAATTTTCAAATTTATTAGAGTGTAGGCTCTCAATGTAGTCTCTGATGATTTCCTGGATTTCTGTGGTGTTTGTTGTTATCTCCCATTTTGCATTTCTGATTTTACTGATTTGGGTGTTTTCTCTCCTCATTTTAATCAGGTTTGCAGAGGTCTGTCAATCTTATTTATATTTTCAAAGAACAAGCTTTTTGTTTCATTGATTGTATTTTTTGTTTGTTTGTTTCTATTTCATTGATTTCAGCCCTTAGTTTAATTATTTCTTTCCTTCTGCTTGTTTTGGGATTTGCTTGTTCTTGTTTTTCTAGGAGTTTGAGCTGTAGTATTAGGTCACTGATTTGAGATCTTTCTGTCCTTTTAATATATGCACTCATGGCTATAAACTTTCCTCTTAGGACTGCCTTTGCTGTGTCCCATAGGTTCTGGTAGGTCATGTTTTCATTTTCATTAACTTCCAAGAACCTTTTAATTTCCTGTTTTATTTCATCAATGACCCATTGATCATTGAGCAAATCTGTTGTTCAGCTTCCAATTGTTTGCATGCTTTTTACTGCTTTTTTGTTTGTTAATTTCTAGTTTTAATGCATTGTGATCAGATAGAATGCATGGGATTATTTTTATTTTCTCATATTTGCTGAGGCTCCCTTTGTGCCCTGAGGAATGACCAATTTTGGAGAAGGTTCCATGGGCTGCTGAGAAGAATGTGTATTGTGCCGAAGTTGGATGAAATATTCTGTAGACATCAGCTAGGTCCATTGGATCTATGGTGTGATTTAGTTCTAGGATTTCTTTATGGATTTTTTGTTTGGATGACCTATCTATTTGTGATGGGGGGTATTAAGGTCTCCCACTACCACTGTGTTGGAGTCTATATATGTTTTTAGGTCCTTCAGAGTATGTTTGATGAAATTGGGTGCACTAACTTCGGGTGCATATAGGTTGATAATTGTTATTTCCTTTTTGTGTATTTCCCCTTTATTAGTATAGAGTGTCCTTTTTATCTCATTTGATCAATGTAAGTTTGAAATCCACTTTTTCTGAGGTAAGTATTGCTACCCCTGCCTGTTTTTGAGGACCATTGGCTTGGAAAATCTTCTTCCAGCCTTTAACAAGCCAGTGCTTGTTTCTGTTGATGAGATGGGTCTCCTATGAGCAACAGATTGTTGGACCTTCCTTTTTAATCCAGTTTGCCAATTGGTGTCTTTTGATGGGAGAATTTAGTCTGTTAACACTCAGTGTAGTATTGATAGGTACGTGATGATCCCTGTCCTTTAGTTGTCTTTGTGGATTAAGGGTTTGATTGTGTATAGTTGAATCAATGTTATTCTCTACTTATACCAAACTACATGTTTTTAAAATAAGTGTACTATACCTCTATTGAGATGCACAATTATTTATTTGGCTTAGTTTTTTCTAATTTTAGTACTATTAAAATTAGTTAATAAACAACCTTGAAAATAAAATTTCTCTCTAGATCTCTGATTTTTTTGTATGATATATGAATGTAAACACTTAGTTTAAAGCACTAAGAGTGAGGTTTATGGGTTCAAAGGATGGGCACTTTTTAAACTGGTTACTTTAGAATGGTCTTCCCCAAATGTATCAATCTATTTTTTGATAAAAATATATATGACTTCCCATTGCCCCCCCAAATAACTTTCCCAAACTGGATATTACCACTTTACCATTCGGATTTCAGGCATGGGGAAAAAGGATAGAAAATAGTAGAAAAGAAATCAAACTAAGATGAGGAAGACAGTGACATTTAAGAAAAGGAAATCAGCCTGGTAGTCCTGAATAATTTCTATAATTGTATAACTCAATGGCAAATATTCATGACAATGATTAGAGCTGTCAAATAAATACTCAACTACCTCTGCTTTAAGAGACATAATGTGCTAGCAACAAGGTAAATCAGAATATCCCTTTGGAAAAATAATCTTTGGTACTTAAACATATGTCCTTTGTCTCAGTAATTGCACTTCTGGGACTCAATGTTAAATTAGAAATTCCTATATAGAAATGGTCCAGGGTTCATCAATATTCACTAATATGTTATTTATACTAGAAATAAAATACATAAAACCAAAGAAAACATGAAAACTAAATGATGAAAATAGATTCATTGCATATATTATGGTATCTCTACTTCTAAGCTGTGATAAACAGCTACATTAAATTATAAGCAATGAAACAGACCAAAAGTTTTCTACATTAAAATATTTCAAATTTTAGTAGTTCATCATCATCTTTGAGTGTTAAAATTATACATGATTGTCTTACTTTTGTTTCACCATGTGTAACAAATTTTCCATAATGGTCATATAATATTTTCATAATGAACAAAACCAATCTCTCTCTCTCTCTCTCTCTCTCTCTCTGTGTGTGTGTCTCTCTCTCTCTCCTCTCTCTTCTCTCTCTCTCTCTTTCATTCTCATTGATAGTACTCAGGTTTGAATTCAGGGTCTTGTGCTTGCTAGGCAGGTGCTCCATCACTTCAGCCACATTCCAACCCCTTCTTATTTTTTTTCTTTCTTCTTTTATTTTTTGGTTTTGGTTTTAGGGTTTGAAATAAGGGCCTCATGTTTTTTATACAGATACTCTAGCACCTGAGCCATGCCCCCAGCCTGACACTTATTTTTTTAAGCAGTATCTCCTTTAGCAAAATATACATGAGGACTAAACTATTACACAAAAAGTTTGTTTCTTAACAGTTAAGCTAGTAAAAACAGTTTTCTGTGTTAAGTGATAAATTTCCATTGTCTGAGGATATCCTCCCCAATGTTCAACATATTATTCACCAAAGATAACAAATTAGATATTACTATTCATAAGTTATCTTAACTTCTACTTTTATTACTACATAGACTAGAAGAATTCCGGCTGGTATCATTTATAAGTATGAATGACTTTTCGCTGATATCACTTATATTAAGTACGAATGACTTTTCTGAAAATTCAAATAGCTACCCATTGCTACAATAATGTTACATTATAGAAGTTCACAACATCTTAGTAGCAAACTATAATAAATATTTACGAACCTCATAAGTTTAGGGTTTGGCTGGGAACCTTTGGCACTGGGTAAGATTGCTAGCATCTCATGTCCCATCTTGACTGTGTTGATTGTTACTTCTTGGCCTTTCCCCACATGGTCTTCATTCTCCAGCAAACTTCCTGATTATACAATCAAGTATCTAGTGGAAGTGCTCAGGTGCTTTTTTTGAGATTCTGCATGCATCGCATTTCTATCACCCCACTGGCCAAAGCCATATGACTAAACTCAAACCAGTTACACAGCGATGAGCATGACTCTAGGGAGGTCTGAAGGACTTGGGTAATGATGCAATTATTTTCCATGATACAAAAAATATTTGCAGTTTTTTCCTGTTTTAAGATGTATTTTGGGTTCCTGAGCTGGCATTGCCATCAACACATTTATTTTTCTAGTACATTTGTGAACCCAGTAAACCTGGGGGAAAAGGGCAGTACTATTTCTCTTCATAACTCCATACTCTACAACAAACCAAAAAACTATTATAGCTAAATAGAAAAAAAAAGCATGATGGAAGAAGCATCCATTGTGATGCAGCTGGACAAATCTGATATAGCTGGAGAAAATTTCCATTGGCCTTGGCTGACATGTATTCATTTCAGAACCAAAAATTGAAAAGAGCATCTGGTATTTTATAAGGAGTCTTTGTTTCAGTTTATTTTTAAGCTTGCATTTTATCATCCAGCACAAAGTTAATTTCACATAAAACTAATTCCATGAGAGCATCAAGATAGATAAATGCTCATTGAGTAAGTGAATGCAAGATTTAATCAATTGATATTTGAGTTATGTGCTACAACAAATTAATAGCAGAAATTTCTCTGCCTTCTAATTCACCCTGACAGAAAGAGACTGTGTATGGTTTTCCATTTCTCCTCACCACCAAACTTAGCTGTTGTAATGGACAGAAAAAAATATTGAAAGGATATCAGCTCATCTACTCACAGATCCATACCTTATCTGAGAGGTTTTACTAAAATAGTAAGTCCAAGAGAACATTAGATGAAAAAGAAGATAATAAATAGAAGGTTATTGGTGGCAGGAAGGATATCTAGTCTCCTTTTAACATTGCACTTTGAGTTAGTAAGAAAATGACATGTAGAACTAGGAGCTATATATTAATATACTTTGTTCTATCCTTAAAAGTGGAGATGTCACTTAAATTGTTTTGGTTGACAGAATTAATGAATAACAGCATTGTTAAGAGAGAACCTATTTCTACATTTTAACATGTAAGACTATTGTTAATTTACAAAAAGGCATAAAGTACTGCTACAACATAGATGAACTTCAAAAACATTATGTGAAGTGAAAGTAATTAGCCATGAAATGCCGTAAGTAATATGAACTTTTTCATTAAAAAACGGTCAAGAATTAGCAAAGGAACATAGATAGAAGAATTAGGGGTTTGCACAAATTGGAATGGGGTGGGATGGAGAGCAGGAATGGAGAATGACTGATAATAGATACTATGTATTTTTTAATGAGTTTGTTTTAAATTAGAGTGTGATTATGTTTGCACAACTTTGAATATACTAAAAAGTCACTGAACTTTACACTTTGAATAAGCAAATTTTCTGGAATGTAAAATATATCTTGGTAAACCTATAAAAAATATAAAATTGAAAATCAAGCAGTGTGGATTATAGAAAAGGGTAGCATGAAGAATACTGGATGATAAAAGAGTATCTATTAATCATTAAATTATTTTAAATCAATTGGAATTGTTTCATTAAGCTTATATAAAAGATTCAAAGTGAGTTTTAATATTACTTTCATCTAAGCAAACTGAGCTAAGAATCATTTATATCAGTGCAATGAAAATAAAATACATGAGATTTCCTTATTGAATTTAAAGCAGGCAGACAATGGGAAAAGAAAAAAAATATATCATAGAGATACAGTGAAGACATAGAGGTAAATTCCAGGGAAGCAAGTAAAAGGATTTGAAAAGAAAAAGGTAAAATTATAGTGGAAAGAATAACAGGAAAATGGTGAGTTCTACTTCAGAACCAGAGTTTCTGTGGATATTATTGGCTAAAAATGGATAGGTAAGACTGTTTCCTTCCAACTTAAATTATTGCAGCATAGCTTCTTGTTTTTAATCATTTTTTATTCCAGGAAGATGCAGGTTTACATTCACAAAATATTTGGGAGAAAAACAAATAATATATCTAATCTCCACACTATTATTTTTTCTAAATATCTTACAGTTAATCATATTTCATACATTTAGAATTACAGAACCCAACTAGCCCAGAAAGACTTAAAATCAGTAGCTACTCATAAACATTTTCAAAGTGTCAATTCACTTATCTATATTTCATTTTTTAACTTTTCTATAAGCTTCTTCCATCTGTCTTTGTGACTATCTATAACAACTGAAATGCTTTAAGAGTCAATGCAGGAGCTCAGGTGTGTGATTAGAGCAAGCCAAACCACAGTAAACACATCGATCTCTAAAACCAAAATCACCATTATAGACAGTCCACTCTCAGTATTCTGTGTCACTTGGCCTTAGGACACCCAAAGACACTGGAATAAGAATTGATCTATATCATACAGCCTAGGCACTGTTGAAATCACTTGCCCATGTCACACATAACATTCATAGGAATTACTTCTCTGTCAAGCAACAGCTTAAACTTGGATTGACTTCTTAACTTACAAGGTATGCAAAGTTATTAAGTGACCAAAAAAAAGCTAAAGTACATGTGAGAAAAGCAGACAAGAAAGGCCACCAAGTTCAATAAGGGCCAAAGAAACCAAACAAAGGTGACAGTTCTTAGTTTTTTGTTATGCAAGGTGAGACATCACAATTACAGTTATCCTTCAGTGTTCTGAGATTTGGAAAGTATTTTATGAAATAAAATATAAAAAGTTAAAGATTAAATATTTAAAGTACACTGTATGAGCATTTGATAACAATGACAAGTAAATCCAATAAGGGGTTGTCCTTTTTGAAAACATACTGAGTGAGCTAAACCATGAAACTTAGAGGTTGGTGAAAATAATAGATGCATGACCCAAGAAATTCATTCCAAAAAGTTCTCAAACACACACTGTTAGCACTATTAATACTTCTTCTTATCTTTCCAGTTCTTGGGATCAACTATTCCCATACATGACTCCAGCAGTATGGGAAATATTCTTATCTTGCATCTGGGTAGCCAATCTTTCAATCAATATATTACTGGTAAGAATCAATAGCAAATACTTAGATAATGGCATACAATAAACCAGAGGAAGAAGCAAGGTCAATAGTGAAGTTGTATAACCTTTAATCTTTTCTCTCATTATAGAGTGTGACAATCCCATTTGATTCAGTAAGACTACATTATTATTGCGTTTAACCAAATATGTTTATGTTGGTGAAGTCCTTTTGAGTCAGACTCTGAAATATAAAACTACAGAAACATGCTAGAAATACATCATCTAGACTCTGGCAAACATCCATAAAATTTATATTTGCATGGCTTTGTTCATGTGATCATAGACTCATTGGAAAGTTAAACATGGTTTTAGAGGATAGTATTATTGCAGTCTAATAGGGGTAGAGAAAAAATAAAATAAAAATTCAGATGTAGATAAGGTACAAGGCAAACATTGGCAGAGTTATAGTAAAAAGAAAAACTAAAAATGTCAAGACATTTTAGAGTTACTAACAAAAATGTCTTTTCAAAAGCATCGGTACACAGTGGGAGTGGGTGAGCTTATATAAAGAATGGATGAATGAGGTTGAATTTAGTGGATATATTTTGTATTTGTGTATAGAATAGAAGAACAAAACCTGTTGCAATTGTTCTAAGAAAGGGGAGAAGGGGGAAGAGAGAAAAATGTATGCAAATATCACAATGTATCCCTTTGTACAACTATTATATGCTAAAAAACTTTAAAAAAAGAATTTGTACAAAATTTTAGGAATGAATAGGGAAATGAGGAATCAGAAAGTTAAGTGAAAAGTGCTGTAATATTAGTAGAGAGGGGTACATAAAAGGAATTTTCAAATTGTGTCATTTTATTCATTTTAAGATTAGGTAGAATATAAGCAAAAGCTAATTAATTATGACACATTCTGAAACAAGCAGTCAATTGCAAAGATATGTTGTGGATCTATTGGTATTTTTATGGATTTATCAGAATTTTTAGAAGCAAATGGAGATAGATGTTAAAGAAGATGGATAGTTTAGAGTTTTCTAGGAAGAAGAAGATTTATTGGAAATGCAATCCTAGAATTATTTGTTATATTTATGACATAAATCACTCCCAGAAATATATTTATATGAAAAACAAAGTAGTAATATTCATATTATATATTATAAAATACATATAATCTTATGTATAAAATTTGGTCCTTATTTAGATAACATTTCTCTACAATTTCTATTTTTCAAAATGACAATGTGACAAAAATCTAGATATTTTAAATTTAGGAGAAAATCTTGGATCTGAAATCAACTCTCAGATGGAAAAAGTTACCAGCCCAGCCACCTGAGATATCTGCCAAGAAGCCAGGTGCTTTGTGGGAATCTCTTCCGTAGCTTAGCATCTGGGTTTTCTAAGTCATTACCAAGGGAGAAAAAGAGAAAAATCTACCACAGTGTGTAGTGCTGAGGTTACTGGCCTCTTCAGAACAATAATATGAAAATGTTTTCTTTTCAACAATGAAACTTACAAAATGGGAATAGAAATCCAAAGGTAACAAAATATGCATGCTCTAAAATGTCTTTTCTGCATTATTTTTAATTTATGTTAAGACCGTATTAGCTTCAGAGTGTTTATCTATGTCCCCAAGAGAGGATTAGCTAGGAACATTCTTTGAGATAAACTAAAAGAACTATTTGGTGCTGGCACTGTTAAATTTTTCTGATGTGCAGGTGTTTGTAGTATTTGTACAGTTGCCTGATTGGTTTCCATCCAGGTAAATCCATAGAGAATAAGGTTTATCAGTTCAGGATAGAGAGGTACAGAGGTTATTACTGAATATATGAAAGCCTGCCACTAGCCACTTCCATGCTGCTTCCTAAAGAGTTTCATGTCCTAGCTTTGAAAATAAAAGCATGGCTTCACTTCCTTATAAAGCATTTCCTGCTGCTTTGCTGAGTCACACCCACCTTACTTTATTCCCTCAACATCTTTTGTAATCAACTCTGCATTCATAACTTTTCATTAGAATTATAAAGTAAGAATATATTGTTATTGGAAAATAATGAAACATACCAAAAATCTTGTTCCTTTTACATATTTCTACAATGGTACTGGGAAAAAACTCATTCATTTGTTCAATTATTCCTTTGACAAGATTTTACGAAGCATCTGGAATTTTCCAGGCAATGTGCTGAGTACAAAAATGAGAAAAACAGAAATGACCTCTGCCTTCATGGAGTTTGTGATTTTAAAGGAGAGACAGGATTATTGGGTATTATATTGGAATTTCAACCACAATACCAATGTGTACTAAAGGTTGCATGCCATAGGATGCATTACATCACAAACTGAAGTAATAAATGATTGGATCCATATGTTAACACAAAATGGCAACAGAGAACTAAATTTTCTTGAGTTCCTACCACCTGCTGGCCTCAGCATTGCATGATGGTTATGCTATCATTAATTTGGTCATTCTGCTAATAAACAGTATTTTAATTTCTTCCTATTACAATTATGTTGGAAAGAAAAAAATTTATACATGCTTCTCTGTTTACATATGTGAGTATTTCTCTAGGATACAGGCCTAGGAATGGTATTTCTGGGCAGTAATGCATGCACACTTTCAACTTTACTCCATAGCACCAAATCATATTCCATATTTATCATACCAATTTGTATTTCCGCTGGTGGTATGTAAAAGTTATCATCAGAGCATAGTTGTGCTAAAACTTAATATCACAAGACTTATATTTTGCTAAACTGATAAGTTAAAAATGGTATACAATTGTTTTGATTTTCATTTTCCAGATTACTAGTAAATAATGCATCTTTTAATAAAAAATAAGGCAAGCAAAAACTTTCCAAACTTCCTCATTCTTGAAACCCTTCATCCATAGTGGCACTGGAGGTTGGGAAAAGATTTGTTGGAAATGTGCCTATGAATGAGATTGTTATGAGTCTCCTAGACCCAAAAAAATCAAGAAGAAGCAGGGGGTGAGTGTCTCTGCTCTTTATCTCAAACCTTTAGAAGAAAATACCATTTTCTTTTTCTTTTGGCAGTACTGAGGTTGAATTCAGGGCCTCATATTTGCTAGGCAGTTGCTCTACCCCTTGAGTCACTCCACCAGTTCAAAAATGTCCAGTGTTTCTTAAAAGACAAAAAATCTGGACTTACCCATCCCTGCTTCACTTGCCTTAACCTACTCAATTTGGCAGGAATTGTCCCTAGAGGAGACCCTTGAATAAAAGAAGAATACCAGGAATAGTCAGCTCTGAACATATGCTAGACTATCTTAGTCTGCTATTACTGCAACAGAATACCTGAGATGAAGTATTTTATAAAGAAAAATATTTCTTACCATTCTGGAGGCTGGGAAATCTAAAAGGATGACTCTGGCATCCACTCAGCAGTGGGTGAGGACCTTCTTGCTGCATCATAATATGATGGAGACTGTCACATGTGAGACAAATTAGGCATGCTAGCTCAAGTCTTTCTTCCTCTTTTTATAAACTGTCACTGCCATCATGGGGGGCCCATTCTCATGAACTCTTTCATTCCAAATTACCTCCCATCTCCTAGTGCCATCAACGTATAAATTGGAGTATTAGGTTTTCAACACATGAACTTTTGGGGTAATATGTTCAAACCATAGTACAAGCCCAGAACTAATGAAGACTGGCATTTATGCTTGTACCAGTCAAATGGGACTGCACTATTCTGCTTGACTTCATCCTTCCTTCTTTCCCAACATGACCATCAGCTTCAATCCTACTGGGGGCAGGAGACGCAGCTGCTAAATGGAAGAAAAGAATGAGGGCCGCGTGAACAAGCATAACAGTGCTAAGTTGAGTCTGTGTTTCATGACTTCACATGATCACAGGTTCTTTTCATTATTTAAGAATTATAGGTACAAAGTTATTGTCCAGCAGCAAGGCAAAAGCTGGTCAAATAAGCAACTCAAAGAGACAGTGGCAAACAAAGGTGTTTTCTGCTTATTCAGTATACCAATTATATGAGAAAGTCAATATGTATATAATTATAAATTGAGACATGAGCACTTTAGAAAGCAAGTGTAGTGCTTAGCTAGGCAAGTATAAAGGGGAATTCCTTTGTATAGGTTGGCCAAATAAAGCTTCTCTGAGGAGATGAGGGAGTTCCAAGCATCCTAAATATGGAGGTAGAGGGAAAAGCCTGAGGAAAGACATTGCAGCTACAGAAGGTATGGCTTCTTCCAGAATGAAGAAACCAGACTAACCTGAGTGCACCCCCTTGGGGTTTGGAGAGGTTGGAAAGGATAGCAAGGGTTAGGTGTGATGGGCTACCACAAAGACTGCGGGCTTTTTCTAAATTTTATTATGGTAAATTTAAGTATATTGAGGATGAAAGTCAAAAGATCCACTTTTTACCACTGAAGTCATAGACAGTGCAATAAAGCAAGAAAAATAATTAAAGTCCATAAAAATGGAAAATTAAAAGAAAACTACCAAAACAGAATATCTTAAAGCATCCACCACACAAGTACTATAGAGAACTAATAAATGAATTTTTCAATGTGTCAGAATAAAAATAACTTTTACTTCTATACAGTACCAGAAGAAACTTCTGGAAAATAAAATTTATAAAGAAAACTTACTTAAAATAACATAACAAAATACATAGAAATAAAGTTAACAAAAGATGTAAAGACCTCTACAAAGAAAACCAAAACACAAATCAGCTTTGAGAGAAATTATGAATAGTGCTAATGCCATGTACAAAAGCTAGAAGATAAAGTGATGTGGAAATATAAATTCTCTCTAAGTGGATTCATAGATCAAAAGGATAAACTTTACACTCACATATAATAAAGATTCAGCCTATTATAGTATTTATTGTATTGATTTTTGACACCTACAGAGCTCTCAAGACTCCAGGATAGCCTCTTCACATTTTAGAAAAACATCTAACAACATTCATCTCTGTGTGGCCCCAAAAGTGGGAACATAAGTTCAGTATAATAAGCTGAATCCTTTCATGCCTTAAATAGTGCTTAGAACACATGTTTCATTTATTTACATTTGAGATTAAAATGGAGAACATTATCAAAACATAAACATAATACATCTTTTTATTTTTGTTATACTAAAAACTGTACTATGATGAATTACTTACCTCTAGTTTTATAATAGATGAAAGTTATATTCATTTGCAACTTTTGTTTAAAGAATCTAATTTGGGGGGAAATGTTTGCTTACTTCTTTGAGTGAAAAAAATGAAATCATATTTAATAGAAACTAAAATAGGAGTGAATCAAAGGAAAATGATTTACCAAAACTTGTTATTTTTTCACAATAGATTTAAGCCCTCATGTTATATAAATTATATATATATATATATATATATATATATATATCAGTAAAAGGCCTTTTAGCTTCTCTTTAGGACCCTCAGCACATATGAAAATTTGAATAAATATTTCAAGGCTCTTTTTTCCTGATGGATTCATTCACTACAAATTAAGTACTTATTGTAAGCAAGTAATATTTTATTTAGTTATATTTCTTTATTTTGAAAGTATGAATATATCTTGATTCATTTTAGACAATCCTCCACTCATAGGGTATTATAGCTTTTGTTAATGTGTAATTATGTACCAGCAAAATAATAATAGCTGCCATTCATTTAGTACCTCCTGTAACTGATGCTGTGCTAAGTACCTTACCTACATTATCTCAATTAATCCTCACAGCAGATGAGGATTCAAAAGCTCAGAAAATTAAGAAACCAAAGTCTCACTTAATAGTGAAGCAGTATTTGAATTCAGTTCTTCATGACTTTAGAGCTTATATTTTTAAAGCCAGACTACACAGGTGCTTGATTCTTTAACTTGATACCTGATATTCATGCATAACTAAAGTCATCCAGGAAGGGTGTGACACCAGATGTCTTAGAAAACATTAAGGAAAACTATCCACAGCTTTACTGCAGCTCTTCCCATGGCCACAAAGCCCCTAACTGAATGACACTAAGCAATATAAACACTGAAATTACCTAGAGGTAAACATAACTTGTCAGTAGGCTTCAGTAACATCCAATTCACAGTTGTATTTTGCCCTAAACTTTGCTCATAAAGCTCCCATAACCAGAAATGTCAGGTTGATTGTGTATTCATTTCTTCTCCCTATCAAAACCCTGCTAAAAGAATAGTAAATGCGTTTAAGACAGTATTAATCTACAAGACAGTAAGACAGAAGGAGAAGCAATGGAAAAGGATATTTTGAAAATGGAACAGGACAACATAATGACTTCTTTAAAATTATGAAATACAAAACTTGATATACAAAATTATATTTGGAATAAAAAGTCAAAGAAATATTACAGAGCATAGAAAAAAGTCAAAACTATGAAATATATAAAAGAAATGGCAAAAAAGAATTTTTCAGTATCTAAATAGTAATACTTCTAGGTAGAGAATAGAGAAAATTAAGAAAAGAGAATCATCACATATAAATGCAATGGATAATTTTAAAACTGGAAGACACAAAACCCCAGACTGAAAGTGTTTACTGAGCAGGGCATGGTAACTCATTTCTGTAATCCCAGTACTAAGGAGGCAGACCCTATTTAAAAAAAAAAAGTGCCCACTGGGTGTTCAGTAAAGCAAGTAACAAAAAATGTACCCAAAGAACACTGTCTACAACTCTAAAAATGCTATGGATTAAAGACAAAGAAAAGGTCTCAGAAGAAAGAATTCTTCTAAAGTGGAACAAGGGCCAGAACTATGTCAGACTCCTTCATAGCAACTCTTGAGTCTCAAAGCAACATAGCCATGTCTTTGACATTTTAGAGGAAAACTTACTTTTAACCTGAAATGCAATAAATAAAAAGTATCACTCAAATATGAAGGTTTTTATAGTTTGGAACTTGTCCCTCAAAGTCCCTGTGGTGAAAGGCATGATCCCCAGTGTAGCCTGTTGGGTAAGGGCTAGAGCTTAGAGGGGAGTCCTTAGGTCATTGGTACTTGTCACTGAAGGGGATTGTAGGGTCCTGTCTCTTCCTCTTTTTATTTTGCTCCTTGTCCATAAGGTGAGTGGCTCTACTCGGCTGTGTGCTCCCTCCATGTTATGCCCCTCCCTATACCAAAGGCATAAAACCAATAGCTCTGCCATGTCTTGAGCAGGAACCTCTGAAGCCACAAACCAAAATAAACCTTTTCTCTTTGTAAGTGAATTGTCTCAAGTATTTCTTATAATAATGTAAAACTGATTAACACAAAGGTAAAATACAGGGTTTTTTTTAAGCATACAAAGTATATTAGTCAGGATAATACCATATGCCAAAATAAAAGAGAATGCTAATAAATGTCTCTTTCATGCCTAGAAAGAACAGGAAATGGATTTGAGGAGTCTCTAGTGGTCTTTGACATCAAATACCCCAAAATATACTTTCTTTTATAGTGGCATCAGGATTTGAACTCAGGGTTTTGTGCTTGCTCATCAAGCACTCCACCACTTGAATGCCTCTAGTCCTTCTTGCTTTATTTTTCCAACAGGACTTTGCACTTTTTTGTCCACGCTGACTTCAGACTGTGATCCTCATAACTGTACTTCCTACATAGCTGGGATTTACCAGTATGTGCTACCATGCCTGGCTTGTTCTTTGAAACAGGATCTTGCTAACTTTTTTTAACCCCTTCTGGCCTTGAACTATGACCCTCATACTTATGCTTCCTGTGTAGCAGGGATGGCAGGTATGAGCCACTGCACCTGACCTCAAAATACACTTTCATTGCTCATGTCTTAGAAAACTATTGGGAGACATGTTCTGTAAAACAAGGAAGTAAACCAATAAAGAGGAAGATATGGCACTAAGACATAGGAGTTGTAGAGTGGAGTAATAAAGACAAACCCCAAAGTCAGACAGCTAGCAGGGAAAAGTAGGGCATAAGGAGTAAGGGATTTATCAGTCAACCCAATCACTGTGAACTCGATCTATAAACTTGATGGTTGGTTTGTGTTACTAGTTCTCAAGAAATATTTGTTTTCCTTCCACTCTGAGACATTTTAAAACAGGGAATTTGTCTTTCTCACCCTTCCAGGCACAGAGAGAGATGGAGAGCTTTCTTCTATTTCATCTTTATATTGGAAATATCTTTCCTTTTGCTGTTTTCTATATGAAGCTGTCCTACTACACTGCATACCCTTCGGTGGGAGCCTGGACTTTTCTGCCTGTCCTCAACATACATACTAAGAATCTGGGAAAGTTAGATTTCATTTACCAATACCCTCAGGATACAACTTCTGCTTACCATAGCAAGATCCTGCTCTAATTTATCTTTTAGTTTGGTTTTTGAGAAGTTTTTGCTTTCTAGTCATTCTCAGTAGCCAGAGACATTTTCAGCAGAAGAGTTATTCAAGGTCTCTAATTCTTATGGACATGTAACAGGTACACCTTTCTCATCCCATCCTTTCAACACTAGTTTTGTTGTTTGTTTGTCTGTTTAACAATGTGTGAATGTATTAATAATAGAATATTTATTGATAATTATTTGCTTGCTACCTCTTTTTCCATAATTCTAACTGGAAACCTTTGTTCAGTCATTGCTGAGAAAAGAAACAATTCATCAGTCTTTACTTTGCATTTCTAAGTGGCATCTGGCCACATGAAATGAATTTCTGGTTAAACTCATTACACCTATGCTGCAGCCATGTCACCAACAACATTCTTCCTAGAAATTTGGTCCCTGAAAACAATTGTATTATTTTCAAATATCTTCTACTGTTGAGAATGATGAATCCTAATTTGTTGGTGCTTCACATATAATTAGAAGAACTTATTTCCTCATTCTATTGACTGCTAGGCTTGGTCATGGGACTTCCTTTGTCCAATTACTATGACCAAATGGAAGTTTTAGGAACCATTTCATAGCTGGGCTATTTCTCTTTTTTCTTCTGTCTTGAAACTAAAATAGGGGCTACTACTTCAGTTTGGTGCATTAAAATATGAGCTATGATATACATCAGACAAAGGACTGATAACCAGAATATACAGCGAACTCAAAAAACTAAATTCTACCAAAATCAATGAAGAAAAGGGCAACTGAACTAAACAGAACTATCTCAAAAGAAGAAATTCAAATGGCCAAAAAACACATGAAAAAATGTCACCATCTCTAGCCATAAAGGAAATGCAAATCAAAACCACACTAAGATTCCATCTCACCCCTGTTAGAATAGCCATCATTAAAAAACACCACTAACAACAGGTGTTGGCAAGGATGTGGGGAAAAAGGAAGCCTCATAAACTGCTGGTCAGAATGCAAAGTAGTGCAACCAATCTGGAAAAAAATTTGGAGGCTTCTTAAAAATCTAAACATAGATCTGCCATATGATCCAGCAATCCCACTCCTAGGGATATACCCAAGGAAATGCAACACAGATTATTCCAGAGGCACATGCACACCCATGTTTATTGCAGCGCTATTCGTAATAGCCAAGTTATGGAAACAGCCAAGATGCCCCATTACTGACGAACAGATCAAGAAAATGTGGCATTTATACACAATAGAATTTTACTCAGTCATGAAGAAGAATGAAATCTTATCATTTACAAGTAAGTGGATGGAACTGGAGAACATCATTCTGAGCAAGGTTAGTCAGACTCAGAAGATCAAAAATCATATGTCTCCCTCATATGTGGACTTTAGATGTAAGGAAAATACAGCAATGTGGTTGGACTTGGGTCACATGATAAGGGGAGAGCACACACGGGAGGTATGGGGATAGGTAAGAAACCCAAAACATGATAGTATTTGATGTCCCCACTGCAGAGGAACTAATACAGAAGCCTTAAAGCGACAGAAGTCAATATGAGAAGGGGATCAGGAACTAGTGAAAAGGTCAGTTAGAGATGAATCAGCTTGGGTTTTAACACATTTGTACATGCAAGCAATGCTAGGAATCTCTCTGTATAGCTATCCTTATCTCAACTAGCAAAAACACTTTGTCTTTCTTATTATTGCTTATACTGTCTCTTCAACAAAATTAGAGATAAGGGCAGAACAGATTCTGCCTGGAAGTGAGGGGTGTGGGGGAGAGAGGGAGGAGACGGGGCAGGGGGAGAAATGGCCCAAACAATGTATGTACATATGAATAAATGAATATAAAAATAAAATAAAATAAATTAAATATGAGCTATGAAACAGAACTTAAGCCAACGTTCAGTAAACATGTAACAGGAAAAAGAAGCAAATCTTTAATGCAAGCCACTGAGATTTGGAGCTATTTTTTTTTTACCACAATAGAATCTAACAAAAACTGGCTAATATATAAATAATTCAATTAGCATAGTTCTTAGAATAGCTATTTTATTTCTTCTTAGATAACCTGTACTACATCAGTAAACTTTTAGCTTATGCTACTTGTATTCTTTAAAGATGACCACTTCTTATATATGATCAAAACATTCAATTAAAAATACTACTAATTAACTGGGAAATTTTTGCAATCTATTCTGTGATCCAAAATATCATAAACTATTGACTTACTATAATTACAAGGATATCACCATAACAGAAAACATACTATATAGCCTTTCAAATCAGTATTATTGTTTCTTATTGGACAATTTCCAACAAGCAGTTGCCTGAAATGCAACTTCCTAACTTAGTGATAACAGAAAATCCTCAAAATTACAAAGCTGTATCTTTTCTTTATTTCTTTTGTAATATTAAAAGCAATGGAATGAAATATCAAAGGAAAAATAATATGTGGACAAATTGACCAACAGTTTACTTTGCAGTCATAGAAAATTTATAAAGATCTGTCAAATTTTTCCAATAAAAGCAATCTTTTATAAATAAAATAGTATAGGCTCTGAATTTGAAGAATAATTTTAGATATTATAAGCTGGATTCTTACCATTCTAATTTTTCTGTCACACACTATGTTACATTAACTAAAATTCACCACTGCCAAATCTTCAGAATACAAAAATCTCACATAAGGGTTCAGTTTCTCTTTTCTATAAAAGATTAGGAAATTAAATATTCTGCTTTATTGAATATGCCAGTTATCTGAATTATACCTTATCTAAAAAGTAATTGAAAAAAGAATACAATAAAATTCTTAACCCCAATACTGCTTATAATATATTTTACTCTTTATGAAGTCTCTATTTCTTTTCTTCATATAGGAATATTAATATTATTATAAATATGGGTATGTACACATAGGGTGTATAGAAAATTATAGTACAAAAATTATAATTTTCATTATAAAAACTCTATCAGTCTGTCATCTATGCCAGTATTGCTTTTGATAAGACATCACTGTTATCACTAATCTTTTCTTAAGTTTATTAAGCATCTAATATGTGCAAATTAGTATTTGAGTATTGCAGGTGAAAGAAACAGAAGGCATAATCTTTGCTTTCAATAAGATGACAATCTAGTTCAGATGTTGGGCCACAGTACCACACAGTTTCATTCCCTTCTACTTAATCCACATGGATAGGTAAACCTCTTGAGGGAGTTGTCCCAGTCTCCATTCCTCATTCCCAGGCATTCCCAACACATTGGAGAAAGACTCTCATGTCTATTACTTCTTTGAAGCTGTTCTCACCCACTTCAACCACCTTACTGCTAAATCCAGTAGATACTTTTCAATTTGTGCTTTTGCAACACTGGCTACTGTTGACTTAATTCTTCTGTGGAATGCTCAGGACCTCAGTGATACTGTGCTCTCACCTTCTCTTCCTTGCTCTCATTAACTCTTTTGTGTCCTCATCCTATGAGTTTCTCAGCCACTGCCATTCCTGAAATTTGTGGTACTCTTTATACTATCATTTACTTTCTTATCTTCTCACACACTTTTATCCACTCCATTGTTTACATTTCCACTTATATACTGATGGCTCCCAAATACACCTCTGCAGTTAAATCTCTTCCTGAGTTATAGACACAGATTTCTACTTGGATGTCCACAGGCATCTCAAACCAAAACTCTGAACAAAATGACTTATGTGACAGCAGTATTCTTGCTTCTAATTTTAATTCCACGCTATGCTGTTTTGTTTTACCCCAGGGCCTTTGCTAATGCCAGGACTCCAACCCCTTTCTGACCCACTCTACCTGACTTAGTCTGCCTGTCAAGCTTAAATTCTTTTTCCAAGCCTTAACTTGCCCACAAAGTATGGATCTGGAACCTTCCTCACTTCTACCATCACATTGTGTCACACTCGAAAGCCCCTCCAGATGGTGAGGCACGTGAGGGTAAATGCCATGTCTGCTATGTTCCCTATCACATCTCTAAGGACTGGCCACTGCGTCACTCTGTGCAAGGTCATGTGCACACAGTGGTTAAGGGCAAAGGCAAACTTCCTTAGCTCTGCCATTTTCTACTTGTGTGACTTTGGACAAGCTACTGAAACTTTTAGTCTCCAGTTTATGAGTATAACAGTTTTTATTTTATGAAATTGTTGTGAGAATTAAATGAGTTACTCTTTACAAAGGGTAGAAAATCAGTGCCTAACACATAATTGCTAAACAGTGGTCATTATTTTCATTTGCAAAGTATTTGTGTCCATGCTACCCTGATCTATCAACAAATTCAGTGCAAAGAGCTTTGATCTATTGCTAAACATTAGACTGATATGGCCGAAGAAGGAGTTCAAGAGAACAGGACTGTGCTGTTTATAATAATGCCACTGTACAATGAATGCACAGTAGGGAGAAGTCAATTTTACAAAATTTTTGTCTTCCTTGCCTAGACTTTACTATTTCCTGCAAGGAATGATATAATTGATTAAAGTCCACAATGGACTAGACCCTGTTCTCTCTAATAGGGCTCTCAACCATTACATGCATTCAGACAGGGAGATATCTGCAGAATTGTCAGCAGCTGCTCTCCTACCCTGCTCTGCTCCAAGGAATGGTGAAGGGGAAGAAGGAGATTTTACTTAAACCTTAAGTATAGACCTCACATTCCCACATGGCTTTGGACCTGAATTCTCCTTTGGGAATCAGGTACTTGCATAGCATTTGAAGTTCTCTGATTCATATCCTGCTCCTTGTTCTGCATAATTCAGGATGACAGGGAAACTGACAGGACAAGATTTTAGCATGCCCATAGCCTTGTCTGCAACACCATTCAAAGTAGGAAACTGACAATTACAATCATAGCATAATGTTCTCTTGAGGGACCAAACTAGGGATGATAGATGACCTCTGCAGGATCTGGCCAGAGATATAGATAGAAAAGTAAAATGTCTCTGTCTTCGGACAGTTGATAGTCTGCTAAAGGTGGATGTATGTGTATGACATACTCCAGTGAGTGTTTAAACAGAGAAATGTTCTCAGGTAAGAGGGAGTGAGGAGCTACCATTGAGGAGGTCAGAAAAGTTTCAAAGGAAGAAACACTCAGGAATTCAAATTCAGGAAAGGGCACAAATGTCCTCAGAGGAGGCTCGTGCAAAGTTTCAGAAAGGTTAAAGAGAAGAGTGTGGTGGGTTTGGGGAAATAGAAGTAAACCCACCTCGTTAAGGGGTTTACTTCTATTTCAGCAAAGGGCTGTGACACTGAAGTAGCAAGAGCCAGGAAGACCACAGAGGGCTTGTGTTTGGCTGTTCTTTATCCTAAAATGGATGAGGAAGCCAGCAAAGAGTTTGAATCAGCTATGCTCAAATCTTAAAAGTGATCCTTTAGAGGCAATGCAGCCTGAGAAAGGAAACACACTTTTCCCAGCAGGAAATTTGTTTCCAGAGTATGACTTGAACACTGGTAATAGAAGGCTGAGTTTTCCTTAGAGGAAAGATAAAGATATTAATTCATGTTGCCATAATCATGAGCAATAACTTGAAGACAGAATACTCTAAACACAATTCTAATTTCATTGCCCCTTAAAAATGAAACAACTCTTACTAGCAAAACAGAAACAATTTCAAACCATTAAAATTAGAAATGAGCTCATGTTTAAGTTCAATTTTATAGTCTTTTTTATGTGAGTTTCAGAAAATCTAGTAGATTCAATAAAATAAAATATCCCAGACACCTGGTATAATTAAAACAAGTGAACCAAGTGGTAAACGTATCTCTGATTGAGGCTATGTTTGATGTCTAGCCAGAAAGCCTACAGATTCTGTGGCTATAGAATCTGAAATAAATATATGAGCTGGAGTGTGTGTAGAACAGAAATCCAATCATTAGTTCGTACAGGTCAGAAAGTTACTAGCCTGCTTTGCAATGTCTAAGGCAGGTTCTTCACTGGCTCTTTAAATAGCTCAAATCTGTACCTCCTACTTGTAACCTGTGAAACATCCAGAGGAAACTAGTTATTACACATGTGCTGAAAATAATAAAGTCAGAGATAACAGAAAAGTTCATGGAAGCCCTCAAATGTTTTTCCATTTCCTTTCCACTCACCAGGATAAATAGACCTATCATATACATCACCTTTAACTTGCTGGTCGAGTCTAAAAGAAGTTGCCTCTAGTTTTCCCCACTCATTCCTTGTAAATGATTTGTGATTGCAAAATATACAAACCTGCTCCCTATCGGTTAAAATGTCACCTTTCCCTTATGTACCCAGAGGTGTTTCATTCTACTAAGGGATATAGTTAGTAGATACGTACATTTTGAAAAAGCACTTTTAAAGATTCTTTGTTCATTCAGTTGTGATTTCTTCTTCCTGAATCAGGAGCATGGGTGATAGGAAATGCAGAGCTTTATACAACAAGGTGTTTTTAACTTACAACTTTTACACACTGTGATTCTGCCTCAAATGCACAGTTTCCATAGCAACTACCATATCGTCTGATCCCAAAGCTATTTTTAAGATGCAGATAAATTTCTTAAGGAAATGTATCAGTCTTTCAAGGTAAATTTCTTCCCTAAATCCACTCTGTTCCAAGTGATACCAGCAAGATTCCCATTTCCAGGGAAAATGTACTTGAGCAAGTATATTTGGATGTGTTCTAGATGATTTTTACAGTTTGCGGAAAATGAAATTCAAATTTGTTTCAAGTAAGCATTTTTACCTTTTCTTATTTATTTGATAATTTAATTGAGATATAGCTAACATATAATAAACTGTATATCTTTAAGTGCATAATTTGATGAGTTGGACATACAATAACACTAAAAAACTATAACCAAATCAAGGTTATGAACATATTCTTCACCTCAAATGTTTCCTCATAGCTTTCACAATCCTTCCTTTCTCCCTACTATAATCCCCCTATCCACCATTCCCACAAAACCATTTATCTGCTTTCTGCTACCATTAATTAATTTGTATTTTCTAGAAGCTTCAATAAATGAAATCATACAATGTACAACTATTGTATGTTACACAACAATGTGTTGTCTGCATTCTTTCATTCAACATAGTTACTCTTAGAATCATCCACATTACTATTGATCCATTTATCAATAGTTCATTTCCTTTTAGTTTTGATTATTAGTCCATTGTATGCACAGACCACAACCATGATTTCTTATCCGTCCACCTGTTGATGCACATTTTGATGTTTCCAGGTTGGAACTATTCAAAATAAAATGCTTGTGAACACTCATGGACACCCCTCTATCTGGGCATTCACATTCATTTCTCTTTGGTAATTACCTAGGAATGAAATGTCTGAATCACATAATGGCTACATTTTAATATTTTAAGAAACTTTTTTTCTAATTTTCCCTACATATTTGTTTCATTTCACATACTGATTAGTAGTATATGCAAATTCTTAGCACATAGTTTGGTTAATCTTTTTCATTTTGGCCATTACAATAGGTATACACTGATACATCATCTTTATTTTAATTATACTGCCTGAGTGCCCAATGACATTGAGCATATTTTCACATGTGTATTTGCTATACATACATATTATTTGATGAATTATCTATTAAGTACTTTGACCATTTAAAAATGAGTTCTTATTTTTCTGCTATTGAATTTTGAAAGGTCTTTACATATTATAGATAGGAATCTTTTGTTAGATAAAGGATTTGTAAATATTTTAGACTAGCCTGTTACTTGTCTTCATGCTTTTTGATTGTTTTTTTTGTGTTTAGTGATATAAATTATATTCAAAACCCCACTTTCATGTAATATTACAAATTTTGTCTCTAGTATTTTCATTTTCATCAGTTTGCAACACTTTCAAATTTCCATTTTAATTTCTTCTTTATATTTTGGAGCTCTGATATTAGGTACATAAATATTTCAGATGATTTTTTCTATGTGATTTAATTCCTTTTGTGTTATTAAATTTCTATAGGTGTGAAAAATCCTGAAGACAAACAACTTTAAAGGAGAAACACATATTTTGGTTCACAGTTTCAGTCTATGGTCACTTGTTCCATTGTTTCTGGGCCTGTGTTGATGCAATCAAAATACTTCATACACATTTTTGAAACTAAAGTAATGAAGTCCATTAAAATTATTTTAATAAGTGGGAGAAGAGAAATAAGAGTAATGGTGGGTGAATTTGATCAGAGTACATTATATGCATGTATGGAAATATCATAATGAAACCCCTTTGTACAATTAATACATGCTTAGTAGAGAGAGAGAGAGAGAGAGAGAGAGAGAGAGAGAGAGAGAGAGAGAGAGAGAGAGAGAGAGAGAAAGGGAGAAAAGAAAACAAAGACAAGTATATTATATTGGAGGAAAAAGGAAGCTCTACCTAAATGATGCCTACAAGAAACCTTTAAGTATAATGACAAAAATGTTTTAAAAGTAAAGGCTGAAGAAAACACTAATCATGCCAACACTAATCAAGATAAAGCTTTTGTGTCTATATGAATTTCATACAAAGTAGATTCAGAATAAGGATTATTGCCAGGGATAATGAAGTTATTTAATAATGGAAGGTGTTGTGGTTTGGATCTGAAATGTTCCCCAACAGCTCATGTGCTTAATCCAACATAGCAGTGTTCAGAGATGGGGCTGCTGAGCAGTAAGTAATCGGATCATGAGGGTTCTAACTTCAAAAATAAGTTAAACTCCTTGAAGGATTTATAGTTCAATGGATTATGGAGAAGTAGAAACTTTAGGAGATGGAGCCTAGTAGGTCACTGGGAACATGACCTTGACAGGTGTATGTTTGGGGCCCTGAAGCTTTCTCTCTGTCTGTCTGTCTCTCTCTCTCCACTTCCTATCTGCCATGAGGTGAGCAACTGTCCACCACCATGTCCTTCTACCATGAGGTATTTAAAGGAGAAAGACTTATTTGGGCTCATATTTTCAGCGTGTGGTCACTGGTTCCATTGTCTCTGGGCCTTTGTTGAATCAATTCCTCATGGTAGCAAATAAAGAATAGGAAATAAGAATATTTCCTCTAAGCAGGAAGAAGACAAGAGTGCCCACTCATAACTTTTTTTCAATATAATGCCTTACATTTTAGACAGACTGATCAAGCAAGAGAAATAAATACGAAGGATACAAATAGGAAAGAAATAAGTATCATTACCCCTCTCTACAGATGATATAATTCTATACTTAGAAAACTCTGAAGGCTCTACCAAAAGACTCAGAACTGGTGAGCAAATTAAGCAACATAAAAATCAACATTTTGTAAACATTTTTGTATGTAATCAACATAAAGACCAGCAGTTTTCTTATATAATAATAATGAACCTGCTGAGAAATAAATCAGAAAACAGTACCATTCATAATATCCTAAAAAAAAACCTCAGAATAAACTTTACAAAGAAGATAAAAGACCTTTACAATGAAAATTATAAAATACTTAAGAAAGAAATTGAACTCAACACTAGAAGATGGAAAGATTTCTCATGTTTATGAGTAGAGAAAATTATTAAAATGGCCATACCACCAAAAGTGAGCTACTGATTCAATGAAATCTCCATTAAAATATCAGTAACACTCTTCACAGAAGTAAAAAAAAAAAATCTTAAAATTCATATGGAAGCACAAAAGATCCCAAATAGCTATAGCAATCCTGAGCAAAAAAAAAAAAAAAAGAAAGGTGGAGGCATCACAATACCTGGCTTCAAGACATGCTACAGACACATAGTAACTAAAACAGAATGATACTGGTATAAAAACAGACAAATAGACCAATGAAACAGAATAGAAGACCCTGAAATAAACACATGTATCTACAGCTAATTATTTTCAATAAAGGTGCCAAAACATATACTAGAGAAAAGATCACTTCCTCAACAAATGGTGCTGTGGAAAGTTTACATTTTCATGTAGAAGATTCAAACCAGAGTGCCGTTCAATTTGATCTCCCTCTCTGTGTTTACTTTGTGTAGTTTCCTTTACTATTTCAACAATGCCTATCCTGTCAATCTTATACATTGACATATAGACATCATATATATAATATATATGCACACACACACACATATATATATTTAATCAATGTCTTTACTTAACCTGTTAAATACTTCCTTTCCTGAATATTTGGAATATAGTTATAATCATTGTGCTAAGGTTTTTGTTTGCTAAATTCTAAGCTAGTTTCAACTGATTGATTTTTTTCCCCATCACCATGGGTTACATTTTCCTGTTTCTTTGTCTGCTTCTAACTTCTGATTGAACACCAAATATGAATTTTACTTTGTTGGGTACTGAGTATTTTTGTATTTCCACTAATATCTTGAGTTTCTTTCCTGGTATGTTACTTGGAAACATTTTGATGACTAGTTATAAGATTTGTCAAATGGGATCAAAGCAATGTTTAGTCTAGGATAAATTATTCCCCACTATTGAAGCATGAGCCTAATGAGTACTCTACACAATGTCCTAAGAATTACTAATTTTTCTAGTTTTGATAGAGGAAATGGTCATTATTCTATTTGGGCCTCCTATACTTTTCCCTCTAACTCTTTCAGTTGGTTCTTTTCTCAGGCTTGGTTAGTTTTCACATGCCACATGCTGATCAGTGTTCTGCTGAACACTCAAGGAAACCCTATGTGGATCCCAAGAGTTATCTCTCCATTCAGCTCTCTCCTTTCTTATCTTCTTTCCAAAGAACTATAGCCACTTTGGCTGTCTAATCTCTCTGCTTCACTTCCTGAACTCAAGGAATCTGTGAAGTTTAAGCTAGTTCCCTTTCTCTGAGTCACTTCTAGGCAACTCTCTCATGATAGCTGGGCCATTGTATGGTTGCCTTTGTTTTCTGTCTCTTGGTGTTCGTTACTCTTAGCAGCGTAATATGTACTATCTTGAAAAGCACCACATATTTTGTCTACTTTTTAAATTGCTTCAGAAAGGAGGATATACCAGTCTCTTACTCCCACTTGTCAAAAAGTGGCCACCTAAGGATATGTTTAATTGCCTAATAACATCAACTCCTTGAAATATAAGAGACAAAAGTGATATAATTCAATTGAATAACTAAAGAATATTAATACCATAGGAACTGTCTTGACTATGATGATTACACTTTGATCCTGTTCCACTCAATACTAACAACATTTACATTTGACTTACCTAGAGAAAGGAATGTTGCCCAAAGGTGGGCGTCTTCTATCCTTGATATTTCCCATCAGTGTAAAAACAGTAAGTTATAAATTGCTCCTCATATTTTCAATCATTCATACCTTGCTGGATAATCTGAAAACTGAGTCTATCTAGATAGAAGAGAATTTCAGTAGTTGCCACATAGATTCAAGCTCTTATGCCATCATTCTCAGATATCAATGTTCATTCTAAGAGTGATAAAATTCTATGGTCTACCTAGTAAAGTGAAGAAATTATATTTTAAAAACTTACCTTTTTATAACTCCCTTGGGAATATACCACAATTTGCAAATACTTTCTATTACTTATGGTCATTTGAGTTCTCCCATGTTTGGGCTATTAAAAAAATGGAGTAATGACCATCTCTGTACATATTTCCTGATACATATGGACACACATCCCCTTAGGAGGAAATACTTAGGAGTCTGATTTCTGAGGGATGTAGTACACATGTTTAGCTTTCCTTGACAAAAGCACTTGTACCAATTTATAGTCCAACCGAGTGATGAGAATTGCTTTATTGCTTCTCATCTATATCTATATTTAGTATTTTCCATGTTCAATTATTTTTAAGTCAGAGACAATAAATTTTTTAAAGTTTGTATTCATTCTTTCTTCCATTCATTTCCTCAATACAGCCATAATATTTTTGCTTTTTGGGTGCCCTGGATCCAAAAATGAAGACAGCATAATCAGTATCTTACAAGAGGCCATAGACAAACGGATTTAGCATTAATGTAAAACATACAAATGGGGTTTTTTATTTTGGGGGACAGTACTGGGTTTTAAACTCAGGTTTTGCACTTGCTAGGCAAGCGCTCTATCACTTGAGCCCTGCCTCCTTCCCACATTAGAGTAAAAAGTAAAAAAGTAAGATTCAACTTTCAATTATGTATTAGGTAAAGTGTTGGAATGGTAGCAGTAAATTTGAGATCATGTCATATATACTAGAGATTATAGATAACATTCAGTTACATGATAACTATTAATATAGTACCAGGCTTATAGCTCATCACTTGATAGAATAAACATACCTGGAGGGTTTGGGGGGGTGCATATACACATGTGCATGGTGTGTGTGTGTGTGTGTGTGTGTGTGTGCGTGTGCGTGTGTGTGTGTGTGTGTGTGTGTGTGCATATGTGTATATGAAGAGACAGAGAATTTTTAAGGATAGGTAAGGAATTTTATTTCAAACTTGCTAAAAATTCCTTTCAGAGAATTTTCTCTAAAGTTTATGGTAGGGATCAGAAAAAAAGCAATAGTAGGAATCTCTCTGTATAGCTATCCTTAACTCAACTAGCAAAAATGCTTTGTCTTCCTTATTATGCTTATGTCATTTCTTCAACAAAATTAGAGATAAGGCCAGAACAGGACCTGCCTGGAACTGAGGGGGGAGGGGGGAAAGGTGGGGGAGGGAGAAAGCGTATGGGAGGGAGGCAGGGTGGAGAAATGACCCAAACAATGTATGCACATGTGAATAAATGAAAATAATAATAATAATAAAATTTTTAAAAATAAATAAGATAAAAGACCAAGTACCTGAAAAAAAAGCTCATGGTGTAAATTGTTAAATTGTTTAAAAGCCCTAGCTTTGGAATTATGAAGGTTTCAAATATTTCTTTGACAAGGGGACTTTGAGACTCAGTTTCTTGACCGATGAAACTGGAATAAAAAGCAGTATTATATACATGTTATTGGAATTAAATTCAGTAGTGTATATACAGTGTCTGCAAAATAAATTATAATGATTCTTAAAAAAAAAAAGCCAGATAGCAAATAGTTTTGTCTTTATGGGTCATAATGTCTCTGTCTTAACTATGGGTCTAAAAACACCCATAGACAATATTTAAGCAAATGTGTATATTTTTACTTCCACCAAAGTTTGATTACAAAACAGCCTAGAGGCCTGATTTGGTCTAAGGACCATCAATAGTTTCTGGACTACTGATCTAAGGCACAAAAACTTACCAAACAGGTGAATGGTTCGTGGAGATCCTACTAATTTGTTTGTGTCGGTTTATGTGACTTTAGTGTACATGAAGGATTCAAAAACAAGTTATCATAGAAAGAGTAGAGAGGAAGTAGAAAGAATGATGAAGACTTCTGAGGTCACAGGGAAATTTCACCTACATCAGGACTAGAACGTATGAATCAGTGAAGGTTTTCATTTCCAAATCCAATAATAAACTATATTCAATGACAATATGTATTTTAGTTAATGAAAGGACTCTCTGGAAGTAAAAATAACACATTTTCATTTTACCAATGAAAGAAGATGGTGATGACTTCCCTGATCTCCACAGGTTGAGATGTTCACTAAAGTTGGGTACTTCAAGAGATAACTATTCAGTGATTTAAAATAATGGTTACTAGCTAAGAATTTCTTAGCCCTTTCATGTTAGAAAACACAGACTATAATGTTATACTGTTAAATATGAATGCTACTTGAAGTTAGTACTTCAGAAAAGTACATCTTCTTTATTAGTTTATGGAAATTGACTAGATCTAATACAACATTGCTGTTTCGATGAAAAAGACAATAGAATCTTCTCTCATCTATAATATTCCCAAAGAATAATTGGAAAAATAGAAAATATATTTCTCAATATTTAAATTTTTATGAGTTAAAGAAAAAGCCTATTATGTGCCTGCCAAACATTATACATCTGTATTCACCCAATTAATATAATTACTTCTTTTTTTATATATATAGATAATAATATAGAGTTGAGTATTTTGTCCAAGGGTACATAGCTGGTAAGCACTGAAGTTGGGAAACCAAAGCAGTCTTCTGTCACAGTTGTTTACCATTTTGCCTCTCATTCTAAAGAGAATGTACCATATTTTTACTCTCTTCTACTTAACTAGTATATATTTAAGACTAGTCTGTATGTGGCATTTAAAATTAGTCATTGAGAAGCGTGACCTTTTAAAAGAAAGCAACACATAATAAAGGTTGAAAACCTGAAAGAAATATAAATGGGAACTATATTCTGTGTGTTTGTAGCTGAACAAAATATGTTTCCAAAGAAAACATATTTTTCTCTATTTAGAACAACTAGCAGATTTTTCCAGACACTGTCCCCAAATTTCTCCTCATCCTCCTGGCAAATGGTCACCCCTTCCTCAGTGCTTCCTGATTCCCTTGCTCCTTCTCGTAGAGTGCATGGATAACATTGGGTGAAAATCACTTGCTTTTATATTATCCTATTTTCTGGGCTTTGAGTTCCTCATAGAGAGGGATAAAGTCACCTTTACCTTCAGGCCTCTGGAATCTTCACAGGAACCATCCATGTTGGCTCTTGAGTGTTTCATGAATGGTTGAATGAATGCACAAATCAAGATTTCCTCTAATCTGTGATTCCAAGGTTATTACTATCTCCCCAAAGAGATAAGACAACATCTACTAACTCTAAAAACAGAACAAAGTCTTTTCCAAAGATACTTTCTTACATATCTGTTGCATTGATTGCAGATATGTGTAAGTATTATTGAAGAGGGTCATTGTCCAATAATCAGCAAGCTCTGCAACTTAGAAGAAGCCATGCTAACACACACTAGCTGTCCCTGAGCTCTAAGCTATACATGCAGTTGTTTTGTCTTCACAAAGACACTTCCTCAGGGACACAGCTATCGCCCATTTACCTCCTCTCAAGTTTTAGTGATGTTGTTAAGGAATTCGTTATAAGAAATTGTTAAGAACACTTCAGGGAATTGCTAAATAAGTCCACATAGTTCTGCTTAAACATCTTAAGTGCTAGGTTGCATGAGACCACTGCTTTTCTCATTTTATTTTGTTTTGTTTTTCATGAAACAATGGGGCTATCACCACTGTTGTCCTTCTAAATAAAATGCTGCAGGAAATTGGATTTCAAAGCTTTCATCTTGCTGGATTAAACTGTAATAAGTTTAAAATTTAAAAAGTGTTGCTTCAACTTAACACATGGGATGGGATCCTCAAAACACTGCAGTAGAGGAGGAAATCGCAAAGTAATTATTTATTCTTTTTGCTTTGTCTTTCATGACATGAAATCCTTTGCTAAATTATTCTACTTAGAGGGTTTAGGGTTGCTTTTTTCTATAGAGCATATATTTTTTTGTTTGTTTTTGTTATAATGTGTGATTATTGCTTTTCAAAGGGTGGTGTCACAAGAGGCCTGTTGTAAAAATCCAGAGATGCCGCCAGTAATTAGGCAGCTGGGTGGCCAAGACATTGTCCCCATTATACTGCTGTTTCTTTGCCAGTCTTCCTTCTTTCTTCTGGGAAAGGAAAAAGAAAAGAAAAAAAAAAAACACTTTGTTTTTCTGTATATAGCTCTTATAAGCAGAATAAATAATCCTCCTCCCTTTGCTTTTTAACTTACCAAAGTCTTCTGATACAACATCATCTTACACATTTATGATTTATGGTCCTTGCTTTGATTTATAATCAATTGTCAAAAATATGTTTAATGAATGCTCAGGGCTCTTGTGTTTAATGTATTAAGGGGATAGGGTGGGGCTCTACTCAAAGATTCACAAGCTTTCCATGTGCACATATGCTGTTCATGTGGATTAATACTGTGCCCATTTTCAAACCCAAGTAGATAACCCTCTGATAACCAAGAAAATACATGTGTAGGGCTTATGATAGGTAAAAACCAGCATAATGGCCATGGAAAACATTATTTTCTCTTCTCTCCTAATTTCTGACAAATTCTTCTTCTTCTCCAACATGTGTTTGTAAAGAATGATTGCAGGTGTGTGTGTGTGTGTGTGTGTGTGTGTGTGTGTGTGTGTGTGTGTGTGTGGTGTTTTTAAATTCTCAATTTGAGTATGGAAGGAAATTGTATTTCATACTATGTAGAATGGCAGTTAGTAGGTATTCTGTAATTATTCTGTAATTATTTGTTCATCCAAATTGTGGGATGTTTCTTTTTCAGATTTTTCTGAAGCTCGTTGTGACGGGCTGTATGATGGTCCCCCAAAAGAAATACCAGCATCTTTATCTCCAGAACTTGTGTCAATTAGCCTAGATGGCAAAGAGTGACTATAACCCTGCATGGTAAAAAATGAAGTTGAATTGAAGTTCTTGAGAGGAGAAACTTCCCTGGGATTATCCGCTAGGCCCTGAATGTAGCCACATGCATTCTTATGAGAGAGAGACGTAGGAGTTTTGATGATGAACATGTAGAGAAGACAGTAATGTGATCACAGGGGCAGAGATGGGAGCGATAGTGCCATAAACCAAGGAATGCAAGGGACACCAAAAAACAAATCAGAAACTAGGAGACAAGGAACCAATTCTCCCCCAGAGGCTCTGGAGTGAGTGTAGGCTTGCCAACACCTTCATCTCAGACTACTAGCCTCCAGAACTGTGAAAAAATAGATTTCTTTTGTTTTGATCCACTTAGACTGTGGCAATTTATTGCAGCAGCCACAGGAAACAAATGTGCCGGCTAATCTCAAATTCGGCAGGCAGAGGCCTGGACATGTGACAGCCTGGAAGTCCTGATCTGTGGGGAAGGCCAGGAAGGCTCCAGTGGTAAGGCAGAGTCTAAGAGAAGGTACCTCAGCCCCAAAAAGTTGTTTTATACATAAAAATTACGGTGAAGTTTGATCCAGGCAAGCACTGATGTTTGAGGCCTTAAATAGTGAAGAGGCAACTATATCAGTAATTCAGATGGCAGAAAAAGAAACTAGTCAGTTGAGTATCAGTATTAATTGTGATCAGTTAATTGAAAATATTAGTGAGAGAAAACATTAAGAACTCAAAATTTGCCAAGACTTCAACTAGCACCAACCTATCAAACAGGTCTCATTTATCTCATATTCTAGATGAGAAACTGAAACTCAACGTATCAAGAAGAAAAGACAATGCGACAAAATGAGTGTGGGACAAATTACATCAAATTCAGGTTTGGTCATTGGTTGAGTGTCTCATCTCTATCCCACTTCCTCTTTATAGTGTGGGCAAAGTGATCTATCCAGCAAAATCAATCCATGAGAGGACTTGGTGAATAAAATTCTGGTTCAACATCTAACTAAAGACATTTCTGTCACAGTGTACAGCTGGAGGGAAATTGAATAAAGCATTAACAGGCATAACTATTAGCTAATATAAATTACAGCAGGCACAAATTCATGCTCCATTTTTGAAGCAAACATTGAGTTTAATTAAAACTATGGAAAATGAGAGGTAGTTTGGTTTGGTGAAATGGTCACTTGATTAAAAATTCAGTTCCTTAGTATCTCTAGGTTTCTTATCTACACAGTTAACTACAATAAATTTGAGAAGCATGTGGGCTTCATCCAAGAAAGGCATGTTACTTATTATAAACACAAATAAATATCCAAAAGTACTGACCTGCATTTTTACATACAATGTATATTAGGCTTTGTTGGGTATAATTCTGATTGGTATTCCTTGTTAAACATTTGTTTTGGAAGATTTGAAATCAACTTTATGGGGGACATCAGTCATTCAGTCAAAGCTTTATAGTCTCAACTATAGCGTACTCACAATTTAGGCATTGCCTGGTAATTATTATACCAGACATTATTTGGTAATTTAAAGAATACATTAAATATAAAGCATTTTGTATTCTCTGATTTCAACTAAAAATTGAAAGAAGTTAATTTAAAAAGTAGGCTCTTTGAGATTGAAGAAGGATGAGTTTAGTAATTTTTTTCTCAAAAAAAGCAATAATGGAACATGTATATATACTGTGGCAAAAATGAATATATCCTCAAGTAAAAGAATATAATGAATCTCTCAAAAATAAAAATTTCATAAAATCCATCATTTTACTTAACTGTACTACATTTTTTAATATTTTCATAAGTCATAAATGACTACCTAACTTTTTAAAAAAGACACTTTTTGGAAGTTTTTGAGCTAGGTATGTTTCAGAAGTAAGGATGGTACTGTCAACTACCCTCAGTAAGACATGATCTTTGAATAAGTTTTGCTTTAGTATTAACTATGTTTTTTGATAAAGTTGATTTCTCTCTCATGCTACCCTTACAGCCAGGAACACACATTTAAAAATGGCTTACTTTATTTTTCTAAGGTCATTGAAAGGATAAAGTTAGAGCAAAGCATAGATATATACCTACTCATGCAAGATCAAATCCATGGTCTTCATCTCATCAGCATTATCTTCCAATCAGTAGATAAAGATACAGTGAACTCCTTTATCTGGGAGTTGTCAGAGACTTATTCATTGCCTCGAAAATCCTTTCTAAATAACAAATTTAGAACAAATAATGATCTAATCCTTACAATCTGTTTTATTCAGGTTGGTGAAGGAGGGTGAAAGCTTTATTTTTATATTTAGATGTGTAATAGGTATCAGATTTTTAGAGCATAAGTGACTCAACTTTGTAGTAGTTTCTTGAGAAGAGATAAAATATTATGTTTCCAGGGAAGAAAGTATAATAAAAGGGACAAAATTTGTATACCAAAAGAGATGCATGATTATTTTATGTGATTATACATTATCTATATAAGTGGCAGAAACCATGGTTAACTCATTTAGAGAATTTTTTTAAAATATTGCATAAAATGGTACCTTGAATCAAATGAGGTATCTTGTTTCATCCAAAGATATACCATTGATTTGATTGAATTCATGTAACTTAGTAAGATTAGTACTGAAAGTCTGAAATTATTCTGTTTGTTCTAAAAAATGAGATTCTGAAATATAGCTAGGGTTTTTTCAAATGTATGGTCTATACACCAGAAACAAATTATTTTTTTAAGTGGTAATTGGCAGTTCTGTAAAGATTCCACAGTGCCCCACAATAATTGCATTGCCTGCAGAATTCTTAGTCACACTCCACTTCCAACCGGTATAGTCAGTGAGTCAGACCAGAAACTGTATGTAAAAAGTTTTCAACAAAGGGGAAATTAGCTTATAGTCTGCTAGAATCATGTGGAGATAGCTAAAAGTTATTTCATTTCACTCATTAAGTATGGTCTAACTTGGCTAATCTACACTGTGTTTAAAATTAAATAGCTGTTTTCCTAGTTTTTAGAGTAAGTGTTATATTTATGACTCACATGCTGAATATTTGAAATACTTTGAGCCAATACATGTAGTACTATGACTTATTTATCATTGATTAAATTTCACCACTCCACATTTTCATATGGTTCTTTCCCACATAAATTATTTCAATCAGTGTAAAATTTGATTATGCTGAAGGAATTATACATTTGACATAATTGTTGGCTTCAAGGAGTTGATCAAAAAAGTAATTTTTAATGAGGGGGAGTTGCTTATAAGATTTAGAAGCTGATGTGGTACAAGACCATGGAACATATGAGAAAGAAAAGGTTTTAGTCATTATACATTTGATTGTGTGGTTCTGTCAGAACCACAAATCTATTAATTACAGAAAGTTAATTTCTTCTTTCCTCAGATTTCTCATCTGTCAAATAGGACTAACATTTACATTGCATATATGAAATTTTAAATTTCACAAATCAAAAGTAGTCAAATAGCAATGCTCAATGGTTCATCCTATCATTGACTAGTATAGTATTATTAAATAGCATTATATGATTATTATTGCAAAGATTAAACATGTCAATGTATATAAAGCACCCAAGAAAGTGACTAGGTCATGTTAGTTACACTCACAATAAGTGTTAGTAATTTATAAAACTATGATGATTTATAAATTTATAAATATGTATATTTATATATAATTTATAAAATTGCTAGATGTAAGGATGAATTTATGTAAAGAGAAATAGACAGTATGTATTGGCAGTTTCTACTTCAGTATGCTACTTCTATTTCATACCATCTCACTTTTTACTGGTAAGACCAGATTTCTAGCTAAGCAGTAACCCAGGTTAGGCTTAGGAGTGCTTCTTACTCTCTCTGTGCTAGAAGATTGAGGTGCCTGATTCAAGGAAGGATAATCCAGAAAAAAAAAGCCAAGTATAATTAGGCGATAAGCATAGGTGCCAACGACTGAGTTTTAGAATCATTATTTTATTCCAGCTAGTCTCTAAAGCCAAAGTTTGAAAATTCAAGTAATACAACTTATGTGGCAAAATAAACCTAGTTAGTTATGGGTAAAAAGGAGGAGAGTAACCCAGGAAGATAAAAAACCACCTGTATGGACAAAATAGATAGCCTCCAATAGATAATGTCACTGACAAATCTCCTATCCTATCACTATAGAGTTTTGACTCACCGTATAGCACCCTAAATCATAAAAGGATGGCCACTTAGAGAATTGGTTTTTTTTTCTTTATAACTCCCAGCACTATGAAATGTCTGAGAAATTGTTAGTCCTAATGCTGTAATTATGTTTACTCTGTGGAGATGAGAGCACTCTTCCTGTTATAGTTGTTATACTATGTCATCTCCCTGGAGAAAGACAGATGAGGTCAGGATAGGAATTTGATAAATTTCCTTGCTGTTCAACTGAAAGACCACAATAGCACCATCTTAGAAAATTGCCACAAGCCTCACCATGTCCTCAGAGCCTCAGTTTCTCCACAAATCATTCACCAAGTATTTTTTCAAATAAAATAAGATTTCTGCTACTCATACATTTTTGAGCTTCATCATGAGCTCACTTCAAGGTATAGAAGATAACTAAAATAAATGTTAAATAGTTCTTACCTTAATTTAAATATAATTCAATTATAGTAAACTATATTGATACCTATGATTAGCCTAGGTACAAATAATACACAATTTTATAGTATATTAGATGCATTGAATGTCTTATTATAAACACAAATAATATGTATTCATATATTTGGGACATAACATTTACTTATGCTATAAAATACTCAATATGCAAGCTAGCCAATAACGTATTTTAGAGCAGCATTTTTAATGTGAGGCTATGAACTCTCTATTATTGAATGATCAAGATTCTGGTGCACATTTTGGTAAGTATGTCAATATTACAATGGAGACCATCCATGTGCCTGTTCTATTTAATTCCATTTTAGTACATATTATTTGATAACAACTATTCACATGTATATTAAGAATGGTAGGTACAGTGAAGAAAGCTTAAGTCTTAAGGCCCAAAGCCAGCTCTGTCAATTAGTATTTAAATGACTGGGAGAGTAAATTGAGTACTCCAGGTTCAGGTTTCTTTTCTTATAAATAAAAGACACACACACAAATCTACTTCATGTGTGTGTGTGCCATGTGTGCATACATGTGTGTGTTCAATATATAAGAACTAAAGCAACTGCCACAATTATGTAGAACAAGGATGTGCCCAGTAAACGTTGATTCTCTTCTTGTTCCTGGAATCACAAGTACTTTCAAAGAGGAATTGACTTGCAATAAACAGTGTCAATATAATTACATTTAATATTCTTTTCTTCATTTTTTTCCTTTTTCTGTTTTACTAAAGCAATTAGCAGTGTCAAGATGAAACTATATGTGATTTCTTGCCTTCAGTCAACAGATGTTCCACTCTCAGTGCAGTTTTTTTTTATTATTACATTATTGTTATACTAGGGGTATATTTTGACATTTGCAAAAGTTCTTACACTATATCATAGTTGAATTCACCCCTCCCATCATTCTTTATCCTCCCACCCCCTACTCTGGGAATAATTTCAACATGTCCCATTTTTCCATTTTTATACATGAGTACATAATATTTCCACTAAAATTCAGCCTCCTTTACCCTTTCCTTATATCCTCCTATGTCCCACTGTACCCACCCCCAGACAGGACATGTTTTACCTTCCTGTTGACCTTAAAATAAGACTTGAAACTTTGAAGCTAGTGCAGGAAAGAATAGGGAATACACTGGAACAAATAAGCATAGACAGTAAGTTCCAAAATAGAGCACAAATGGCTCAGCAACTAAGAGAAATAATTGACAAATAGGAGTACGTGAAACTAAAAAGCTTCAGCACAATAAAAGAAATGGCTACCAGATTGAAGAGGCAGCCCACAGAATGGGAGGAAAACAAAATCTTTGGCAGTTATACATCTGACAAGGGATTAATAACCAGAATATACAGGGAGCTCAAAAAACCAAATTCCTAAAAATTCTATGACCAATGAAGAAATGGGAAAATGAGCTGAACAGAGCTGTTACAAAAGAAGAAGTCCAAGCAGCTTAAAAAAAAAAAACAAAAATGAAGAAATACTCAACATCCCTGGCCATAATGAAAATGCAAATCAAAACCACATTAAGATTCCATCTCATTCCTGTGAGAATACCTATCCTCAAGAACACAAACAACAACTAATGTTGGTGAAGATGTGGGGAAAAAGATACACTCATACTCAGCTGGTAGGAATGTAAATTAGTACATTGGAAAACAGTATGAAGGCTCTCAACGAAAAATAGAACTGCCATATGATCCAGCAATACCTCTCCTGGGGATATACCCAAACGAATGTAAGTCAGTACACAATAAAGGCACCTGCACACTGATGTTTAATGCAACACTGTTTACAATAGCCAAGCTATGGAAACAACACAGATGCCCTACAACAGATAAATGGATTAAGAAAATGTGGTATATATGTACATACATATATATTTGTGTATGTGTGGGTGTGTAAAAAATGGAGTTTTATTCAGCCATAAGGAAGAATGAAGCCATGTGACTTGATGGTTAATGGATCCAATTGTGAGACATCAATGTGAAGTGAAATAACCCAGGTTCAGAAAGACAAAGGCCACATGTTTTCTCTCATGTGTGGGAAATAGACACAATACAAATATAAGCAACATTACAAAAACCAGGTTACACTAAGTGGAGGTCACTAATGGGAGAGGGAGGGTAAAAGAGGGATGTTAAGAAGGTGAGTATGGGTGATCTACTTTCTATATAAGAGTAAATACAGAATTTTTAAACATGTTGAAATCACCATAAGAAGCAGACTAAGGTAGAAAAGAGAAAAATAAAGAGCATGACCCTAATAGAGTTATAAAACATATACATGGAAATGTCACAAGAAAAGTCCCTATAGAGTTATCCTAAATAAATAGAATTAATATTCTTATACTATTTCTAGTAAGAACAATAATAAGAAAATCCTTTTATATAGTCCTATAAATTAATGTTTTGTTCTCTTAAGAGTACTATTGTCTTCATCTTCCCATTGAAAACATATTAAGACTCAGTGAGCCTGGGGTGATCTGCTAAGACTGCTAGTCAGTTAATAGCACAATATGAAATTTAACCAAGTCTTCTGACTGAAAATGTGGGTTGACTGGTATCTAGCCTCTTACACAGGGCTTATCCAAATCTCACAACTGAAGAAACAGCTATCCTATGAATCAAAAATGCAGTATTATAAAATATTTTCATTATAATAATATAAAAAGCAAGAAAAACTTAGAGACAAATAGTGATCTCTAGGTCTGCCCTTACATCTTAATGAGATGCTTCTCCCTGCCAACATATATGTAGTTAGATGCCTTTTCCATTACAAGTTTACCTAGTGGTAAACTTAGAATTAGAAAAGGGTATTTTCATTCATTAATTCACCTTTTGGCTAGACATAAATCGAGTGAAGAAGGGTCTTGGAAGAATCCAGTCAATTTTTCATCTATTAATTTCCTTCTTGTGTACAGAGAGAATAGATCATGTAATATATACACATTAAAGGAGCAATTCAATTCTATATTTAAGAATTTAATATCCAAAATGTAATTTGAATTAGCTACTATTATGTTTTAAACACCAAAGAAACGGACACATTGTTATATAAAGTTAAAAATCACTTATTTTTTTGAGGGACTGGTGGGGTTTTTCATTACCTGATTCAGTGGTTTCAACTTTGCTGGCCCTTGATCTTAAATATTTCCATTTAGCAATATTTCCATGATATTACAGGAAAAAACAAAGACAAAACACAAAGGACATGAGAGGCTTCTCTTCTTTAGGTTATTGGGAGTATCTGAGAAGTGATGAACCCCATGGGGAATGGTAAGCAGCTCAATTTGTAAATGTTAGGATTGGCTAGTATAGATACTAATGTCAAAGAAATAACTGTCTTTCAGCTATCACCATAGGATAAAATCCTTACACATTACTTATGCATTGGACTTTGAAAGGCAATGTATACACATAAATTGTGATATTCATCCCTGTTTAATTTAACAAGGTCAAGATCCTTTCATGTTTCCAAGTGTCATTATTCATCAGAGCTTGTTTATGTGTAAGAGATATGGACTTTGCAGAAGTCACTACATCTTTTGGTAGCTATAAAGCTTTATCCATGGATGCCTCCATCTTCCTC
Organism: Castor canadensis; assembly: GCF_047511655.1. Lineage (NCBI taxonomy): Eukaryota > Metazoa > Chordata > Mammalia > Rodentia > Castoridae > Castor > Castor canadensis. Next base: position 154,425,101 of record NC_133388.1, read on the forward strand.
ATGTCAAACTACACCAACTGCTACCCCTACTGGCAGTGGTGAAATTGCAAGGTAGCCTCTTATCTTTCTTGTCAAGGCTACATCAGTGCTTTGAGAAAAAAAAAAAAAACTAGGTTAGAAAGGTCTGGCAATACTCTTGTTTGTTTGAACAGAAAAGTAATCTACATATCACTGTCATCCGGTACCTCCAAAGATGTCAGGAGGCAGGTCATTTCTCTTTGGTGAAGTGCTTTTTCTTTTATTACCAGCCCTATAACAAAATTATTGAAATGATTCAACAATAGTCATGCCACTGCTATTGAAACTTGTTGAAAGTAAATAATAAAAGCATTTTATCTGAATGGCTGTCATTTTCCTGTTGAGGGATATATCTCTTACGTAAGTACATTTGTATGCAAGTCTGCCTTATGTGAATGGCTCTAATTCAGTTATCCTGATAGGTGCCATTGTAGCTTCATTCTAACAATATTAGCAGAGAGGAGGAAGTCCATCATTTTTAAACTTTAATTTGCAGTCACTCCGGTCAAAGGGAGTGAAACCTGATTAAAACCTAGAAAGAATGCATTTTAAGAAAACTACTGGGAAGCATTTAAGCACAACACCATAATTTGGTATTCAAGTTTATCTTAAGCAAAACTAGGAAAAGAAGACAAAGTCACTGCATTCAGAATGTAGTTAATAAAAACTATAAGCTACTCTTAATGTTAGATGGTTAATCATTTATACCTGTAACTGATTTTCTGCATTGTATGGAGAAGGCTGGAGGACTTTCAATTAAAGTAATACTTTAAACAGGGACTAAGCAATCATTAGTTATTTCATACTTTTCTATTTTTATTCCCACTAGGAAACTGAGTATTAACTGAGATTTAATACAATTTTAATTTTCCTTACATTTTGAGTAAATAACATTATCTGTAACTACTTAGACTTACTAAATGCAGAGAAAGAATGCTGTATTTCAATGGAATCAATTCACCATATTCTACAAATGTTACTGGGCACATCCTGTATGTCAGGTATCCCTCAGGTATCTTGCTAGTTACTGGGCAAAGAGCATGTCCTTCTGAACCTTATAATTTGCTTGAAAAGATATTAAAACAAGCAATTACATTGGAGTGTACTAAGTGTTAAAAATGAGACAACAGACAATGTTCTCTGAGATTTGGTGGCTAAAGATACATAAACAAGGAAAGCCTTGCGAAAAAAAATTTTAAATCTAACCAAAGGATGAATGGAAGTCAGTCCAGTGAAAAGACAGAGGAAAAGTGTGCTGGAATATCAACATCTGCCCTAATCCACTTTCCAAAGAGGGAAAATAAAAGAAACAAATGGAAGTTTTGTCTAAGAGTACAAGGTAAGGAGATGTCACAGAGGAGGTTTAACTCTTAAGAGCTGGAGATTTATCCAGTTAGAACTAGAGGTCATTAATCTCATTGGATGGTTTGTTGTTATTATTGGGTTTGTTTATTTGTTTGTTTTGTGGTACAAACATTGAACATAGGGCCTCAGTCATGTGCTCTACCACTTGCGGCACATCTCTCGACCTTTTGTTTCTTGTATTTTGTTTTTGAGATAGGCTCTCCCTTACCCTGCCCTGGCTGGCCTGGAACTCACAATCCTTCTGCTTTTGAAAAGAGCATGATGGGGGCACACAAATCAGAAGTTCTATCACAAGTCTAGCTGAGAATTAATGGTGGCCTTAGTAGAGAGTTGGCAATGGCATGGTCTAGGATATAGGATGTATACCTAGAGGGCAAACAATAAAGAAGAAGGAGGGGCTGAGGGAACAACAGTGCCTGGTGGTGCCCTTTACTGAACACGGAAACACTAAGAGACAATTAATATTGACCAAAATTCTGAAATGCAGAAAAGTAAAAGTATTACTTAGCTATTTCGTTCTACATACATGTGTTTTCTATATAAATATATATAAAGATACCTAACTTTATTTTCAGGAATTTAGACTGTATGCTATTTTAAGGAAATAGAAATCTGGAATTATTAGTATATTTTCCCTATAAGTAAAAGATGAAGCAATGGATAATTCAATGGACTTCTCAGAGCAACACAGTGAATCAAATGGCTGATCATGGCACACATCGACAGCATTTTCTTTTTCTTGTGTGACATTCAAACTCTCAAACTGAAAATGCTTTGTAGACCTGGCTCAGCAGTTAATGTGCTCATTTTGCCTGTAGGTCCCATGAAGAGAATAAGAATTATAAACATATTGTTTATAAACAATATGCTTATAAACATGTTGTTCCTTACTTAAACTTCTTATAATCAATTATTAATTCACACATTCATTAATTACTGCATTGTATATATATTTTGAACACTCACTATTGGCTAAGTTTTGTGGTTGACCCCAAAATGGGTTTACAAAATGCAAAGCATTCAGTTCCTGCTTTTGAAGATGTCATTGTTTTGAAATTGCATAGAATCATCAAATGTGTTCTGTGCAATGTTGGCTTCTTTATAGATAGAGGAGCACAGAGGAAAGTCAATGCCAGTCTGGAGAAAGTTTACCAAGAAAGATGACACTTGAATGTTTAAATCAAGCTCTAAAGATAAATAGAGAATAACCAGGAGAAGGGATGTGAAGAGGTAAGCAGCACATAGAAACGGATGGAGGTGTGAAATCACCTTATGCATCTGAGGAAGTGTAAGTAGGGAAACAGCCAAGAAACTAAGTAAAGACCCTAAAAGGTATTTTTTCAATTAGGGGAAAAAAATTGATCTTATCTTGATGGTCACAGGAAGTCACTGAAGTTACAAGACTTTTCTAGATTTTTTGAGTTAGAACATCTCTAGCAATATTTTATGGTTGTTAAATCCTCAAATCTTATACATCACAAAGTTTATTAATTTGTTTACTTTAAGATATTTCTTATGTCCTTTGTTTCTGTAACTGCTGTCTTCTTATTACAATCGTATATGTTTTTTGACTTAGTGGGTTAATCTCATATATGTACATCCTTTTAGAATAAAATGTACTTTATTCTGAGTATGTAAATTACTTAAATTTGAAGGAGAAAGAATATAATGTTTTCTTGCTAACATTTCCTAAAATCTGAATGTTATAAAAATACACCCATTTGACTTTTTAGTTAAGTGCATTGAAATGAATTTACAGGTATATTAATACTTGTGAATATACATTTGTAAATAAAATAAATAATTTTTCTCCCTTTCAGTTATAGTACTACCAGAAACCATGCTTAAAACTTGATTGCTAGTCCTGAAGTTGATAGGAATTAAAGACCCATGAACATTATATTAAATGACTTTTAATCATTTTTAATGATTCAAGAAAATGACTTTTAATCATTTTTTAAAAAAATAATTCATCCTATGTAAAAAGTGCTCACAATTAGAAAATATTTAAGCATATATGTGAACAAATTATGCTAAATTGACTGATTTTTTTAAGCTTCCAATTCTACATTTAAAATGTGTTTTAAGTTTGTGCTTATGAAATTCTTCACTCTTATAAACCAAACACCTTCTATGAGGTAAGGTTGAATGAAATATAATACCTGCCTGTGCAAATAGCCAAATGATTAGAGAGATTAAACTGTTATCATGGGCATATATGCACACATATACTTATAACATCAACATTGTGATTAATAAAGGAGGTGTTTCACAATTCATTGTAACACAATGTTGTCTAGAAATACTGTCAAAATTCATTTTCCATAAGAAGGTTTTAAAAGCACATGGAAATAGAAGTGCTTTCCTATCCTGTACCGTACAATACATAAGCATCCGTCAGCTGGCTACTCTCGACGGAGAAAGAAGCTGAGTTGACAATACTTAATGGAAAACATGAGGGGTAAACCTTAATGGAAAGAGAATTTTCTCTGACCAGGAGTCTTTTATCCATTTCATCCCAGTGGTGCAGTTGTTACTTTGACATTGACATTCATATGAGTTATAAACTGAAAGAGAATTTCCATAGAAAATAGCTCGCTGGCTTTGTTAAGTAAAACAGGTCCTTAACCATCTCAGTCCAATAAAGTACACCTAAAGAACAATGAATAAGAAAGAAAAGCCTGGTTTCCAACCTATTGATACACATTTCCTCCTAAATGTGTGTGTTTCATGTGAGTTGGAGGTTCACCATAAGGCAATCAGCAGTGCTACTCTATCTTACTCACTTTACATTTGAAGTTTCTTTGCTTACCATTTTATAACCATGGTTTTTTTCACATATGGACCCAGGTGACTTGACTCAACTTAGACATTATTGTTTCCATCTTTCCTACTGAAGCTTTCTTGGGAATCTTAAGTCTAAGTTTTTAGGAACCAAGGACAGTAAAGTAGCATTCATAGAACACCAAGGAACTAAGAGGGTGTGAATAAAAGCAAAGGATGATATAATCTTTGCACTAAGGAAGCTCACACATTTTTTCACTGAGAGGAATAAATCATAGGAGTGCATATATCACATTGGCCATTAAGACATTAACTCAAAATATGGAGATGGTTAACTAGAGGAGGTTTTATTATTTATCATGTTCCTCTATTAACCTATTTTATGCCATGCTAATTATAAAACAATTTGCACTCATTTTTTCAAGTATGTATATATGACATCTATTGAATTATATCCTGAAACAGAGCCTTAGTAAACCAGAAAAGAGAACTAGTTTACATCAAAGTTTGTTCATCCTATTTGGAAAAAAATACACAAACTGTATCACCTCATTTTTCTTCATCACTCCATGAGACAGGTATCATTCCTGTCTTTTTTTAGCATATCATCTGAGTAGATTTAACTCTAGGTTTTTTTCTTTTATATGTGCTAAAAATAAGCTATATTCCCATACAAAGAGGAAAAACAATCTATATGAATAATGTTAGTTTTGGAATCAATAGCACAAATAGAAATTAAATTAATGCAATGTGAGATATTGTTTTCATCTCAAGAAGATATCCACTGATAACTTCAGGTAAAGAATGAATGTTCAAGATTTGCTAACAATCTATGAAAATTTCAGGTCTAAAAACTTCTATTCATCCTACAAAGATTAGCTCAAAAATGACCTCCTCAGGAAGAGTCAATCACTGCCTCCAATGTGCATCTACTTATATTTCAGTAAATATCACATTGCTTTTAACTTATTTGCTTCCCTTGTTTTCTGTATGATACTTTGACTGTCACAGAGTTTGTGTTTTCCTTTTGTCCCAAGATTTGGAACATAGTTGAATGTTAATAAAGGTGCTTATGCAGTTTAATAAAAGATTTAGAAATTTATAGTCCAAGGAATTGACATTTTCCACTCATCAGATAAATATTCCAAATTTGATTTTTTTAAAAGCCCCTTTCTTTTTTGGTTGGTGGCTTATTCCATCCTAATACACTTTAGGGCTTTTTGAAGTTCTGGAAAAAATAGCTCTATTCTTTATTTAATATCATGACACCCTGCATTGCCCTGACATTCTATTCAACTTTACAATACATTGTTGAAATAATATCTCCAAAATTTAGGTAATTTAACTTTCATATCACATGTTTATGGATAAGTCTTTTTTTCTTTTACTTCTGAGACAAAATTAATGGTAGATATGAAAAATTATATGATTTAAGACATGTGTAGTTTCCCCTCCCCCATTTCCATAAAATTGAGAGGAAAGCAAGGTCTATTATGAATTCCGTGTGTTATCTACCTTTTTAATTATACAAATGTTTCAAATATGAGTAAGTTGCTTTAAAGAGCAAACATATAGGGAGAAAAAGAGTAAATGTGTGGAACAATAAAAGTTTTGGTCTACAGCACTATTTTCTACCAAATCCTGTTTTCTTTATTTCCATATTAAACAAAAGAGCTAGTCATATATAAGTTAATAAAGTCAACACAAGGGAGATGTACCTCTGAATTAGAGCCAGACGGTGAATAACCTAGCAGGAATGTACTTAAACCTGGTACCAGCTCGTGACAAGGTCTGTTCTCTATCTTAGCCCTCAATTTTTGGAAAAGCTTCAGGAGCTATGAGAAAAACTTTCAACCTGACAAACACTGCAGGGCTGGTAAAGGCTCCTGTTTTAATGCAGCCCAGATGTGATCCTTAATGAAAGCATTATGGTTTTGCAGCTGCAGTAGATGGTGCAAGCATTTTTAAAGGAATAAATTATTTTAAAATTTCTTCTTACAATTATGTTAGACCTGCATTGGGGTAAAATCTTAGGATAGATTATAAAACAATTTATGACTGTTCTCCATTTAGTACAGTCTGAATGCTATACTAAACTAAATGCAAAAGAGAGACACATGAAAACTCACTATGTATGGGCTGTATAAACATGTTTATCATTCTGACGTAGGTGCCCAATTCAACAATTCTACAAAAACTAAGTTTCAGGCATATGTATTTTGAAAATATTTAAGTAACCAGGACACTGATTCTCATGATATAGGCTTTTCTTTACATGGACATTTCTTGCTTAGCCATATTTGCATTTTGTTAGTCCCTGGCAGGTATACATACATATATGCATATATTATGCTTTCTAAATTAATTTTAAAAGCTGCAAACATAAAAATGAATGTCATTTTAAAAGGAAACAAAAATGAGATCATAGAAGGAAAAACAATACACAAGAATAATATGACTTGCTCTTCAATATTCTAGAAACATACTATCTTATAGCACCTAAATGTCAACCTGACTTCATTTCACCATGATAGAGAAATTTTCACAATATGATTTCTGTTTTCATCAGTAAAAGAGAGAAATCAGTGGACAATGTTTGGGAGAAATGAGAAGTAGTAGTTATTTTGTATAAGGCTTTGTTTGCCTTGTTTATTATTTTGGAAATGCTATAGATTGGGAGGAACCCAGTGGGGAATATGGGAAGAGCATTTTACATATTTATTGAAACATTTGCTAGCCATATAACATTAGAGCTAAAGAAAAACCTCCATTAAGCCCATAAAATAGTTTTAAGCAGTTACAGGAAGTCATTTTCTAAAAGTAACAAGAAAAAAAGAAAAAAGAGGGAAGAACCCAATGATTGAAAGGTATTAAATGATTCTGTTTGAGAGCAGGAAATGCAGGTTATTATTTGCTAACGGATTATTCAGAATGAATTTCATCATTCTTGTTACAAATGTGTTTTTTGACACTTTAATTATGAAGGAACTATTCTGAAACACAATATGAGCAGAAGATGCTATAAGTTTAAGTAAAATGCTATTACATCCTCATTTTACAAAATTCACAATCACATTGAAATTAAACAGCATTTCTCTTTTGTAGAAAGAAATGCTTACTGCAAAAATGGAATGCATGTGGATCCAGTGACATTTTAATCATTTTATTTTATACAGTATGTAGAAGCAGTGGAAATGAAATGCAGAAAGCTTTATAATTTAATGTGTATATATATATATATATACACATATATATAGTCCTATATATATATAGTCCTACATATATAACACAATCTTACATGCAATAAAAATGCCCTACTGCTGTTTAGTGAAAAACATAGTTGATTGTAATTTAGTGAACAATAACAAAAAAAAAACACACTCATTGAAGACTGGAGTGTGTAACAGATGTTGGTACCTGAGTGCATAAGTACTCAACTAAACTCTGAGCACTCAGCTGGTTTTACCTCTTCTACCTTTGTGCCCCCAATTTACTAATGAACATAGTCTTGGTTTGTAATTTATTTGGGTACATTTACTCTAGACCAGCTAGCCAATCAGTCCAATGACCATAATTTTAAAAAATAATCTACAAATGATTTTTAGAAGCTATGCCTATTAAGTTGTGAAGTATTGATAAATTTAACAGAAAATATAGTGGCATGTGAGGGCCCCGATAAACATGCCTTCTGAATAAGACAAAATCAACTGATTAAATGTAAATTTTCTGAGAAATCTTAAGCATTAGAACCTCTAGAGTGAAAAACCCCACTCTGATTTTTAAGCAGCGATGATAGGCTGTAATAAAAATTTGACTCTCAAAGATGGATTTCTCTTACTTGTAGAAGTTTCTACCTAAATTAAAAGATAAATATTTTCACTTCTATAAGGTAATATAAACCTGGTAAGATTTTTTAAATCATTATTTTAAACGAAATTAATTGATTACATGTATACCTCCTAGGTAAAAAGTCAAAACGTTTTTACTTTAAGGTTAAAGTATATAAGACAAACACCTGTCTTTAATATGTTTCTCTACATCCCAGGAATAGACAAGTTGCAAGAGTACCCTCTCTTATCACAAGTCTGTTTATTTCACATGTAAGCATTTGGCGCCAGTGCATGGTAATTTTCAAGGGTAAAATGTCATACTACCGAGGTCTGCATGTCAAAAGAAATGCCAATTGTGTGAGTTAATTATATTTCTAGACAAGTTAGGAACATGTTTGGCCAGAATTTTACTTTGCTCAGAAGTAAAAGGTTATTTTTTGCTTCCATTCTAGGAAAAGAACCACAGCTTATAAAAGAAGGAAAAGCAAAAAAGAAAAGACCATTCCGTGAAATGAGTTTGGGAAACATGAACTTGTGTAATGTTTACTGCAATTAGGCCCATTTGTTTAAATATTACACCCTCTTACAGGGAACATGCTTTAAAATTCCATGTTCTTGAGGAAGATGCATATTGCAGTAACAACATCCTCTACTTTCTCAGAAGCAATAATAGTAATAATAAACTATACCATAATATATTATTAAATATTGTGAAACACATATGGAAAAACTCTCCATTTTACTTAGTCTGTACCTGTAGAGACTTCATGCTTAAGTAATGCATATTACCTGGATTTATAATAGCAATATTCAGTCAGTGCATAACAACATAGGTATCTTGTATCCATCTCACTTTACAGGTGAACTATTCATTAGTTCTCCACCTCAATCTTTTAAAAGGCAACTTTTAGTATTTAACACATTCCTGATCAAATATATACCCTCATAAAAAACTATTTTTACACGATCAAGCAACAATTAGCAGATAGCAAGTCATAAAATATTTATTTTAAAGAAGAAAAAAGGAAAAAATTTCACCTTTGGGGATTATAAATAAATATCCCTAGGATTCTTTTGTTGTTTGTTTGTTTGTTAACAAAGAAAAGTATAATTTCAAACTGCCTTGCCTATTCCCTTTTATATGGCTAGAAATTAGTGATGCATATGGTTCTGAAATTCAAATACAATGCAAAAGACTTTCTACATTTCAATCATTTGAATTCATATTCAATGTATTGAATAATTAGCACAAATGGAATATTTCCAAAAATGTACATATCGTACGTGAAAATAGCATGAAAAATTCAATCTTCTTGGCTTTGTCTTACTTAACTAAAGCTGGTTCCAGTGCATTTTGACTATGGCAAGCAAAAGTATTTTTATTCATTTCAAAGAGGCGTGAGAGCCATCCGCATGGCTTCTGTATCTTTCCTGTGCCCTTTTAATAGATGATACCCATGTTTAGCAGCTACACCTCCACCATGCAATACTCATGGAAACATAATCAAATTTAATAGAAGCTGCCCTGTTTTGAAGACACACTTGATTTAAAGCCACTCACAATTTAAAGCTGCAGGGAGATGTAATTAAATTTTTAGAAGTCAAGGCTTTTAAATGAAGACATATGATCTATGTACATGTGTGTGAACATGCACACATATGCAATAAAATGGAAAATTTAAGTTATTTATTCTATGATTCAAAATATAAGACATTATCACTCAAATGATATGAAGGCTGTTTTGATTCATATAATAGGTATGACTATAAAACATGTCATGATCATAGCTATTGTATTACTCTATTATAATAGTATCATATTGACTCAGTTGATTACTGTTGCAATATACCTATTCTTTATCTGGCTCTATATATTTATTCCAACCACATCAGTTGAGAAAATGCTTTGTTAAATCGTGTGTGTGCTGTTTTTTATTGCCTGTGTACCCAAAGGACTTACTAAAAGGATACATTTTTATTTTAAATAATCAAAGAAAGAAACTTACACATTTGTATTAATTGCAAAGTTGGAAATCACTATGCATGCTCTTATTACATTTGTTTATGTAGTGATTATTAATGAATCTAGAAAATTCCAGTTGACTATTCTGTTTATAAAATATGCAGACAAAATCGAGACAAAACCTTATCACACTGTCTCCTAGTCTAAAACTTTTGATTTAATCTTTAGGGTTATCTAAACTGTTAAAATTAATTTATGTGTTCAAATTTGATTGGTTTTAAACTTTTACTGAGAGGGAAAACATATCAATTAAGACTCTTAAAGTCATTAAGTAAACTCCTTTGTAGATTACGTCTTTGAAGAAGACCCTGTGAAACCTCTTCAGACTGCCTTTGTTCCTTTAATGTCTGTTTAAGGCCTTGGAGAAGATACCTTCTGTTTTGACCCTCCTTGAACTTTAGAGGCTAGCTCAATAAATGCTGAAAGACCAAAAGTTTCAGAAAGAATGGGCTTTAAAGCAAAAAACTTCCTCAGGGCTATAAGCTATGCCCTTACTGTGAGAATAAACCCAAAGAGGAAGGGGAAACCTCCTATCTTTGCCACCATTAATTATCCACTTAGTGATCTATTCTGCCCTAAATGCTGCACTTTCCTGGCTGAGTATCTTTCTCACGCCTCAAGCCGTGAATCATCAACCTACTCCCACCCCAGCCCCCACCCAAAAAATCCCTCCTTTGTTGTTCAAGAATATTCAGCTATGTAAACTGTAAACTGTGTACACAGTTTTTTGAAACTCCTGAGGAGCTGTCATGATTTGCTTAAAGTCAGAAGTTTAGTATTGACCTAAATTTATAGAATATTCTTTTTTATTTACTACTATTCTATAGTTTAAAACAATACTGACTCTGTATACTACACTTGTTTTATTGACTTTTTTCCTCCTCATTTAATTTTTTCTTTCTCCCAATACTTTGCACAAACATCTTAAGTTATATTCTGTAATATTAGTTAAGATACTACAGAAGATACTTAGAAAAGAATTGACTTACAAACAAGTCATCTGAATTAAATTTCAAATGCATTTTTTCTTTGTGGAAACCAATAATGCAATAATCAAATTGTCTAACTCACTACTGATGACTTCATACCAGCCTCCTCCACTGTGTTAGATGTTTAATGAATGTGGGTATTATCTAAGGGTAATACCATAATGAATGAAACTGATATTCTTTTTGTATTTTCTGTATTTTCAACTTTCTAGAATTAGGGTCTACTATATTTATTAGGAGAAAATATATTTAGAGAAAAATGCACATATCTGATATTTCACAATTGAAAGAAATAATTATTTTGTGTAAGATAGCTATAAGAAAATATTTTTTAATTGACAGCTGTCACCTTCCACAGTATATGGCCATTATGTACAGAGGCTACTTTGCCTATATTCTGAGTGTAAATTATAAGCCTAAATACTGGAGAGTCTTTCACAATAAATTTTCTAAAAAACATAAATTCCTTTTCTATTTAAATGCAAGTCTTCAGGCCTAACTGTAATTTAAAACGCTCTCTAAACTTTATTAATTCTATGGCTGATTATTGGATATCAAAATCTTACAGAAGTTCATATTTGTGGTTCTCATATCTGAGTCAAATTTTATCAGTATTCTGTGTATTAAAATGTCCAATTAAGGTTCAAGTTCTTCTCAAAAAGGGAACAAAGCAAAAAATTAGTCTTGATAAAAGAATCATAATTCATGATTGGTCTAATTCAAGTTTTCTTATCTTTGAACACTAACCAGAATTGTTTTGTTTTTATTTGTGTTGCTTTTGTTTGTTTCTCTCTGGTGTTTTTTTTAAAAAAACATATATATAGTACTTAAGACAAAGACTTTGTATTAACATCGCCTTGGCTTTAAGTCCCATTCATTCTCTCTTCAGCAAGTTTTGATTGGGTGTGTAATTCATGTTGAATATTATTTGACCTTGAGACTAAATTCAGCTCATTTTTTCTTCTATAAAAGAAAAATAAAATATAATCCATGGGTTATTGTGAGAATTAAGCCAGATGATCTTAAAAAGGGTTTGGTATAGCAAGTACCAAATAATAAACATAGAAGTTATTAATGTAAAGTACCTGTTTATATTTATGTATTTATAACTTCTACACATATATTTATGTATATACTTTGCTATTGTTCTGAATACAACAGACTGTTCATTTTTTTTTTATTTAGGCAGCACATGAAAGTAAACTGGACTTGGTTTCTCTTCTTCAAAGACAAATCTTGGAACTTTTCTACATCCTCAGATTAGCCTTTTGGTTATTATGGAGTCATAAAATAAACATGTTTGTAAACTTACTTAGGACAAAGAGCATGTATTGTTCTTCTTCTTTTTCCTTCACCTAACACAGTCCTGGCACTAAATTGGTCCTTTATAGTTTTATCAAATCAAAAACTTAAGTATCAGAAAACATAACTCAGTCTCTCCTTTTCTGATAGGTAAAATGATATAATACATCAAATATACTAATTTTCTGAGGAAGAAATCACCCATAGAGCCATACATATGATAACTGTGTCTTAGGAAAAGTATTTTAAATAAGGAATTAAATAACTGTGTTAATATGTAGATTAACCTAGTTCATATGTAGGGTAGATTGATATGAAGAGACAGGCATCCAGATATGCACTGCTGAAAAATAAATTTATAAAGACTCCTGCAAGCATTCGGGAAAAAGAATATAGCTCAGCTGTAAGAGAAAAAAAAATCAGTTATATCTCAAATGTCTCCATGACATTTCATGTCAGAAGATAATGGAATGAGTTCTTTAGAGCATTTAAGTGAAAAAGGATGTAAGTGAAGACTGTTATACCCAGCCAAATAGTCATGGCAGACAATCTACAAAAAAAATCCATGATTCAGAAAGTTTATTGCTGAAAAAATTCTGCAAATATATTACTCACCCGATAGAGATGCACTAAAATACAGAAATCAAAAATGAGAATGATTTTGCTTTTGTAGAAAATTAAAAACTTTTAAATATATTACTATATCTAAATAATTTGGCTATAAATATTAGGCAAAATCATTAACAAAAATCTTGCTATAGTAAAAAATATAATGTATGATGAAATTCACCAATGACAACTTCAAAATTACAGATTACATAAACAAGAGCTACTCCCAGGATCTCTACCAGTGACTTTGCTAGTCATACAGGTTCTCTTTCTTAGAAAGGGTTCCATGCCTGCCTTAATATTCTGCTGTTGTGGTCTTGAAATTTTTATTTTTTCAACAAGGGATTCCACATTTTCAATTTATATTAGGTCTGGCAAGTAACACAGCCAGTCCTAGCTGTGGATACACCCTCAGGAAGAATAGGGACAGATAATGAAATCTTCCACAATGAGATACACACATTCTACAGGATATCTTCTAAGGCACTGTCTTATTCATGATTGTGGTAAAAAGAAGTGAAGACAGCAGAAAAATGAGAGTGAGCTGCTAAATAATGGAAGGAGAAGAAGAGTATAGAGGAAATGAGAGACAAATGAAGTAGAGGAAAGGGTTCGGAAACAAAAGTGGAAGGTTTTTGGAAAGAGAGTGCAGGTTTAAAAATCAAGAACAGAAGACTGATGGGGAAAAGAGAAAAAGAAAACTCTAGACAAAGTTGACCATAACTTAGCCATGACAGTCAGCCATCCAGTTCACTGTAAGGCTTTTATTGATTGATTGATTGATTGATAATTTTAAGACATTACTCCCCCGACAGAGGGGATGAACCAAAAAAATAATAATAATAATACATGTATATATGGAAATGTCACAATGAAAACCCCTGTATAACTATCATATAATAATAAAACTGTAGAACAAAGACATTATTCTCTTAGATTTTACTCATCTAAGAAATAAAGGATTATATTTTTAGATAAATGATTAAATTTGTTAACAAGTCTTTAAAGGCAATTAAGTTAAACCAGCTATGAACAAAGTTGGCTTTTAATTAGAGGGAAAATTACTTCATATTGATAATTTTGGCTGGCCAGATTTCAAACACTGTATTAGATAATGATTATATGCTTTTGACATGATTATGGCTTTCATCATAAACCATTCTGAAATGTATTATAATAAAATTATTGGCTATTTAGAGCACCATATTTAAATTGCCTTCAAATTTCGTATCTCTATATAAACTAGCACGTCTAAATTCTACTAAATAATACACTAAATCTATTATTCACTTCTGTAATTCTCATTTGTTTATTCAGACAAAGTTTTTTATGTGACTACTATGTATCAAATACTTTGTTTTGCTGTTTGTGTGACTGTTGTTACTATAAGCAAAGTACCTTTAAAGATATCTTAACAAATAGTTGGAGGACAACTACTATTGCTATGACTTTGTTTTAAAGCACAGGAGATAAATTCCACTAGATTAACAAAGTTAAGAAAAGCTCTTTGAGTCTTAATTCAGGAGGAGGTTGGTATGGCTTTAACGTCCCCTCCAAAATTCCTGTTGAAATTGGCATAGTAACAGTGTCAGGAGGTAGAACCTCCATGAGATTAATTGATTATGAGGTCATTACCATCCCGAATGGATTTATGCTGGTATCAGGAAAATGGGTTAGTTATAAAAGGCATGGGCTCCCAATTAAAAAGAAGAATTCAGCCTGATTTCTTCTCTCTGTCTCCTATTGCTCACTTGCCCATCTGCCCATCTGCCATGTTATGATGCAGCACGATGCCTTATATGCCCTTAGAGTTCCCAGTCTTCAAAACAACGAGCCAAATAAACTTCTATTACTAACAAAGTGCCCAGTCTGCAGTATTCTACCATAGCAGCAGAAACACACTGAGACAAAGAGGTGGAGAAAACTGTTCTGAAATAACATCATTGAAGAGGAAGTACAGTCATTAGAACATATTTAAGGAAGAGATTGGAGGCACATAGAAAGTGACAGACCTTTGTACAACTTTGTTGATGGGCATTGAGGAAGACAAAATAGGAGCAGTCACCCAACAGAAAAAGAGCCTGAAATGATAGAGGCAGTGAAATAAACTTACTTTTTCTAGCATCTTTCACTGGTGTATGCAGAAGATCCACTTTGGGCCTATTTTATGGTGCTTTCTTGGTAGTAAAAACATAAACTATTCAGCTCTTTATGTCTTTGCCAAACTCATAAAATATTGTTCACTGTTCTAACATACCCCAATGAATATTCAATAAACACAAGATTGGGCTAAGAGGAAGCTATATATACATAAAACCCCCTATTTATGCTATCACAATTTTGCATTTTCTCATTTCCTGAGCCATGAAGTTGTCTATGTTGCTAATGTACAGATTTTCTGCCATTTGCTATCATTTCTTAGAAACTGTTAAAACATAATCCTATGTTTGCTGTGAAATTAGCCTTGAAAAGAAAGCTGCTGAAGAGTACATAGCACCTTCTTTAGTAGTACACACCTCCCTGATTCCTACCGCCTTCCTTTACAAATAGAAAAATTTATACTTATCTAGTCAGTGAACAAACATATTATTAAACACTTATTCTGTGCCAAGCACTGTGCTTACTACTGCAATACACACATGCTTGAGTTGACATACAAGCAAGCCTCCCCCTGAGGTTAATGAAGGGCAGTGAACAAAGGCAGATTACTCACTCTCGCTGCTGTGTAGACAAAAACTTGGAGGCACAGGGTGAGAGAGGGGGAAAGAGTGAGAACAGAGGGGCCCATCAGTAGGCTATTGGGCAATCACTTAAGTTACAGCATGAACAGTGAACAGTGTGAGAAGCAGTCAGATATGAGATATATTTTAGAGTTGGAATCAATATTAAAATGATTCACAGATGGTAACAAGGTTTTTGGTGTATATGAGGATTGGTAATGTCACTTACTGAAAAGGGGGACCTTTAAGAAAGGGGCACATTGGGGAGGGATTAACAAATTAACAGGTCAATATTGAGCAAATGTTAAGCCTGAGATGCCTATTAGATAGTCACGTGGAGACACTCAGTGTGTAGGGAAGTTGTGGCTGGAAATTAGCTTTAAATACCAGAACATAGATGGTATTTGAAACCACAATACAGAATGAGATAACTTTGGAAGTCATTCGCATAGACAAGAGAAAATGTAGTGGCAAGATACCTCATCCCCCAAGGTAAGCTGGCTCAGCTCTGATTCACTGTCAGCTCCCCCTGCAATTCTGTGGCTTGAGTATACTTGGTCTCTTCTGAAGGTCACAAAGGAGGCCAGCTCTTTCTTGAATTAATGCTGCTAATCTCATGCATGTGCTGTGCTGCCCTCTCTTCGATGGCCTTTTCTGAAAATACATTTGACAGCGTTGCTTCACTTTCAGCCTAAGGTTTGAGTAACATAATTTGTGTGTTAAAAGAATTAGCGGAAACCAGGTGCCTAGCCTAAGGAAATTACGTTCTGGAGGCATGAAACTTAAAGTCACTGTATTCAAGATCATTGGTTTGAACGCAACTAGCTTTGTATAGATCTTCTTCCTACCTGAGCTAAAGTTGCAGACATTGTTCACTGCTGGCTACTGTCAGTCCTGGGCTCCATCCCTCAGTCCTTTCTCTTCTTTCCAGCTTCTCTAACACTTGGTCTTTTTCCAGACCTTGAAAAGCTAGCCTTTCTCCTCTCTCTCTCTCTCTCTCTCTTTCTCTGTCTCTGTCTCTCTGCCTCTCTCTCAGGTTTGAACTCAGGGCCTCACACTTGCTAGACAAGTGAAATATTACTCGATCCATGCCCCTAGCCCTTTTTTTGCCATCATTATTTTTCAGATTGGGTAACATGCTTTTGCCCAGGACCAGCTTCAGACCATGATCCTCCTACCAGAATAGCTGGAATTACAGTCATGTACCACCACACCCAGGCTTGTTTGTTGAAGTAGGGTCTAACTAATTTTGTGCCTAGGCTTGACATATGATCTTCCAATCTGTGCCTGCCAAATAGCTGGGAATACAAGCATGAACCACCATGCCCAGCCCTGCTAATTTCTTTAAAACTTTTTTTTTTTTTACCATTTTATTTAGCTCAGTTTGTCTTAACTTCTCCATTGCTCACAGATGCTTCATGCTATCTTAGTATGCTCAAAAGTCTCAGTAAACTATTTTCCCAAACAAAAGAGCAGTTTTCTTCCTAAGGTAAATTCTTTCAACCTCTAGAATGTGAAAAATACTGTAGCTTTTTTTTTTTTAAATGTGATCTCCTATTTTTCTTTTGTCTAATTACATCCTATTACATGTAAACTGCATATCACACTTCTAATGGGATTTCTAAATTTATATCTGTTCCTGTTTAGGTCTAGTACTTGAAAAATCTCTGGCCAGTTGCCTAGGATAAGTTAGTATGGTATGTTTTTGTCTCAGAGGGTTGAAGAAAATATCAACTGCCTAATAGGCCCTAAATTCTGATCACTATTCAAAATGTTTTGAGTCTCTGCCTTTTTGGGGAGGAATGGAGAGAGGGGGTCATGGAAGATGATCTAACTACTGGTCTAGTTGGATAGAGTCAACTAGCATTTTATATAAACCCTGTCCCTGGAAAAAGCAACATAATGTTCCCTGGGTTGCCCATCTCACATGTCAGCTATTACACCTGACTCCCATCTGCCGTGTCAAAGTCACAGGGCTCCTGCTCTTGGCAGTAAGCCCTGTGCTGTCACAGCAGCTGACAGGTAAGACCCACTGGCCCAAGATCAGAAAGCTTGCTTGCACTGCACCCACCTCCCCTGTCATCTGTCACAGACACTCTTTTTACATTGCTCCACTCCAGGAGAGGTGACATCTTATTCAGGGGAGTAGCAATCTAGAGTTATGAAGAACAAATGAAGTGATGGGTGTGTGTTTATGAGGCCATGTGTGGCATTTCACAGAACTGGCTGGCTTTCTGTGGGTGTCTTTAGAAATGGCTTTTCCATGCCACTTTAGAGTCACACCTGAAGATTGTGAGGCTGACCATCCGCTGATTAAGTAAGGGTCTGTTACTGAAAGGATCCCAAATTCATCAGCAGATCCACCTGTCAGGTGACAGGCCAGGCTCAGAGTATGGCTGCTTTGGTGCCATAGTGAGCACCACCTGTCAGCTGGGCTCCCAGCCAGTCTTTCTGAGTTTAGAGACCTAGTTTCAAACATGAAATACTGAACTGTATAAAATTAGTGTCTGCCTTGAGCATCCAAATGCAAGAGAGCATCTTTAAAAGCAAACACAAACAGTAAATAATGTTAAAGAACCACAACCTGACCTATCACCATCCCATAAGCATAAGTGCCACCTCAATTCTTCTGAGACCATAAACTACAAGCAATGTGACAATTGAATCCCCTTTGTTACTACGATGCAGTTGCCCAATGCACACATACACACACACACACACACACACATATACACTTGCATTGTTTCTTATTTTTGGGTCAAAAAATTCTACCTTCACAGAAAATATCTTTTCATTACCAACTGCCTAAAATTAGAAATCTCTAATTTTAGAGATTTCCAGCCTATTTGTTAGAGGAATAAAATTAAAACTACAAAATACTGAAGTATCACAATCAGAAAAACAAAAGGAGAAACAACAGTCACCAACTGGAGCATGTGAACACATTCCTTTTAATATAAATTATAGAAGACTGGAAGTCAATATTGTCATTCTCATTCACGTGTTTTTTAAATTATTTCTTCTGTGACAGAAAAAGATAGAGCATTTCAGCAAAGCAGCTATGTAAGCATTTCTACCTCAGTGAAAATGTATCGTACTTGTTGAAGGCATCCTTCATGTGCATAGTGATAAAAAGTACCAAAGGTTTCTAGGTCTAAGAAAAATATTTTGCAATATAAATTACATTAGTTTTCCTTAATGAAATCATTTTGCTTTCACTAGAGGTTATAAAATATTTTTGTCTTTCAAATATACATTAATATTAGAGCTAGAGGCATAGAGCCTTGGGTTTGATCTCCAGCACCAAAAATGCAAAGTATAATACATTAATTTTAGATCAAATATCTTTCACAATTCCACTTTATTTTCTTGGTTGGTTTATTAACTACAATCTTTGCTTCATTATTTCAGGAGCTACTTTAGGGTTTACATATGCTTTCGCCTGTCATTCCATTCTCAGTGAGACTGTTACACTTCATCAATAGAATAAGACCTTCAGACAGCATCCTTCCACTGCATTCTCCATGGCCTTTGTGCTATTGTCATATACTTGAGTTCTACATGGGTACTGTTCTGTTTCCATTTTTTGTTGATTTGTCAACTTTCTTGTTTAAATAAAAAGAAATAATCTTATGCATTAATCCGATGTAACTACCTTTCTTGTGCTCTTCATTCCTTTATGTCAATCCATAATTACTCCTGGGGCCATTTTCCTTTCTCTGGGATGACTACTTCCTTTAGCATTTCTCACAATAGGGATTTGCTGGGATAAAGACTTTCCACATTTATATGTCTGAAATTGCTTTACTTCACTTTTCTTTATGCAAGATATTTTCACTGGGTAGATAATCCTAGGCTGACATTTAAAAAAATTTTTTAGTACATTAAAGATGTTGCTGTAAGCCAGACATGGTGGCTCACACCTGTAACCATAGCTACTCAGGAGTAGAGGTCAGGAGGACTATGGTTTGAGGCCACTCAAACTTCAAGTTTGGACACTTGAAGTTGCTCCAAAGATCCCAGATGCTATATTCATGTGTAGATATAGATAAATAGATACATAGATAGATGTTATTTCTTGTGTTTTATGTTGAGTAGTTTCTACTGCTATGTTTTCAAGTTCACTAGTCTTTTCTTCATCGATATGTCATCTGCTGTTCTTGCCATTCAGTGTCATTTTCCATCTCATACACTATAATTTTTAATCTCTAGAAGAAGGCTTTAGGTCACTTTTATATATTCAATCTTATCTCTATATTTTTGAAAATACTGAATACTCTTGTGAGTTTTAATGTTTTTGCTAACTCCAACATCGGTGTCAAGTATGGATTGATTTCAATTGATTTTTCTCCTTATTACAAGTTGTACTTTTCTGCTTCTTTGCATGCCTTACATTTTTTGACTGGAAGCTTTGCTGGATAATTTTGTGTTGCTACAAATATTATTGAGCTTTATTCTTGAAGAAGGGAAGTTTCCTGGAAATAGTACAATTATTTTAATAATTGCCTTTAGGATTTGTTAGATGGGACCAAAGCAGATTTTAGTCTAGTCTGCTAATATGAAACTGTTAGTCCACTACTCAAGGATCTTTAAATTATGAATTTTTTTTCTGAGATGCCTGCTAAGAATAAGCATTATTCCTTACCCTGTGTGAATTCCCTATACTGTTCCCACTAATACTTTCAAGTGTTTTTTTCCTTGGCTATGGGTAGTTTTCTCACAAAAATGCATTGCTTAGTACTTAGCTGACTACTACTAGAAAGGAACTCTGAAAATCTCTGGATCTCTCTCTCTCTCACTCTCTCTCTTTCTGTGTGTGTGTGTGTGTGTGTGTGTGTGTGTGTGTGTGTGTGGTACAGTTCTCTCCTCTGGTACTCCATCATGAAAAGTAGCTGTATTGGTCTCTCTGGAATCTCAGTTCTGTTTGCTCTGTTCAGGGTTTCTCAGTTTCCTTTTTCTGCCTAGAAGCCTCTCAAAGCAATGAGCTGGGGTATTTTAAGATTCACTTCACTATTTCTCATCTTTCATGGAATACTATCACTTTCTTGCTTGATAACCAATGTCTCACAATTATTGTTTTGTTTGAATTTTTTGTGTTTTAGTAGCTTGAATCAGTAGGGTAAATCTAGTTTGTATCACCCCATCATGATCAGAAGCATAAATGTAATCTAAGCAATGGTAATACTTAAGTTTTCCTCCTCAAGAAAGGAATTAAATTACTAAATAATAAGAATAATCTAAATGCGTTAATTTTGAGTGTCAGGTGTTTGATTTGTGCCTCAGGAATTTTTCTTCTTGGGAGTAATATGTGCATTTGTAGTTTTCTAGAAAACTGAAGTAATAGCTCATTTATATGAAATGACTCTAATTTCATCTGGAAACCTCCCAATTACTTGGTGAAGTACTTCTAGAATCTGTTTACAAGTTTCTGTAGCTAGGATGTGGAGAAGTTACTCAACTCATATAATGTCTGGTAGTCAGAATAATTGGTTTTGCCCTGAAATCTTTTTATATCATCTGAAATTTCCCTGAAAAATAAGTATAGAGTGGCCCTCAATGTATGTGGCAACTTAGACTTTACAAAATGTTTCAGAAAACTTTAAAAAATTATTAATCATATTAATACTTTGTAGGACTTTGGGGAAATATTTATTTCTTTAAGATCAAGATTAAATGAAGAATTTTCCCTCACAAGTCTTCTAGACTGATGTCAATCCTATCTTCATCTGCTGCTCCCATAGTGTTTTGTAAATAGCACCACTTTAGCACTCACAGATATGTATGGAAATTAGCTAGTGTCACATCTTTTCCACCAATAATTTTGTCATGCTTTATGACAGAGCCCTTTTGTTCATATTTATCTTGGTGTTTCCCATCTACCATACTCCAAAGAGGCAATGATATTTGTTAAGCTGGACAACATATGTAAGACATTCAGGGATGGGGATAAGGAAATGACAGTGGTAGTAGCCAAAGATAACTAATAAAGGAGTGGTGGAATGTAAAGTTGGATTAGGAAGGTAGGGTCAGAATATGAAGGATGGGAAAGTTATTAGGGGCATGCATACTTAAATCAGGAGAAATAGCTACCCACTTCTTGAATAAGGAAGACCACACAAGTTGCATAAAAAAAGGTTGAGTATTTTTCTTTCCAAAAATGAATATGAAATTCTTTCAGAAACATTCAAGTTTATCACAAGAAACCTTTTGTTCATCTCCAGTCTCTGGTAAGCTGTCTAATATTTAAAATAATATCTGCTCACCAAAGTGAGAGATTTTGATAATGAACAGAGCATGAGGTCTCTACACTTCAACTATAGGATGAGAAGGCTTTGGTATAAGGAAAGAAACAACTTAGAGGTTTGTCAAGGAGGAGTGTGATGGGTTCGCCATAAAAAATAATGCAGTCTCTGGCAGCAGGAACAGAAATACTTCTTTATTTATAATTTGGAACAATTCAGTCAGGCACCTAGGGCATGGTCTGAGGTCACAGTATCCTTTCAAAATAGACTAAAAATAAATAGAAGAGCAATCTGGTACACATTTTTGGCAGTTCAGGTGCACATTTCTGGCAGTATCTGAGTTCTACCAGGACAGAAGCATTCCTTCTTCATTGTTCCAGTTGTCTTTGGTCTTGTCAATACTCCTTTCTCCTCTTGCCTCTTGATCCCTAGAGTTTGTGATAACTTTTCATCATTTCTAGTTTGGGTACATTAATAGCCTTGACTTGTTTCCTTTATAAATATACTCATGGATCATTTAATTGTAAGGATATATTCTGAAAAACAAAGTGCTAGGTTATGTCATCATCATTGTGCAAACATCATAGACTATACTTACGCAAACTAAGATAGCTAAGACGTTACTAGATGATACATTCTTAGGGGATCACTGTCTCATTTGTGGTCCGTAGTTGATCACATAACAATTTATGTGGCATATGATTGTAGTTCATTTATTTGTACCATCTACAGAGCCTTCTCCCACCTCCTGCCTGATATAAAACATTGTAGGTTCATTACAGAAGGTTAACTCTGCCTGGCAATATAAAGGAAGGATTACATTTTTGCATTAATACTTAAAAGATAACTATTTTCTAAGCATACTGGCAGAAAGAGGGAATTATTGACAGAGGAAAGAATTTCTACAATGGAGCAGAATATAAGAAATCATGGCATGATTGCAGTATTAGTAAAGAAAGAACGAAGTATTTCTGAGCATGTGGTATACTGGTCTCCAAGAGTTAAATACTTGAAGTTCATTTAACTCATCTTCTCTAAATCTACCACTTAGGATTATTTACCAAATCTAGTAATTTTTAAATCTCTTTTAAAATTAATGAAAGCAAAATGATTATTTATTTGTCAGCAATTATGTATCAGAAGCTATTGTTGCTCTTTGTGATTTGCAACTGCTATGTAGAATGTTGAGGAGGGCAAGCCCTGGGGGGAATAAGGTGAACAACCTTCTCAAAGAAATGAGAAAGCATAATATTGAAAATGAAGTGGTCAAATTATCTTCTATAACTAATGGCAATACAAGTCCAGTCTTGGAAGCATAATATTAAATAATAAAGTGAAACAGCAGACTCTGAATTCTAGAATGGGTCATAGATATCACTACATGAGTTGTATCCTCTTTGTAGTGTCCTTGCCATGTGACAGGGAACTAACAATCTCTTGGAGCTCCTTATCCTATTTTGAACACTTCTAATTGTAGGCCAGTTGTTCTTCGAATTGAGCTGAAAAGTAGTTCCTCATTCTGTTAGAATGAAATTCTAAAAGTTCATTCTGAAGTACTCTAATACTATGCATGCATCCTGGGGAAATAGTTCTAAGAAATATTTTTAAATGCCTATTATCTACCCCATTTAAGAAGTTCTATTGTAGCACATATGAATAATAAAAGAAAAAAAAGAAGTTCTATTGTAAACAAATCAATTAAATTTACTTAATGCAAGTTTTTCAAATAAACTTGACCACAAAATATTTCTTTATTTTTATTGACATTTTGGGAATAAGTTATCTTTGCCTAGGTCTTCTGAAGAGAAAAACTTAAGGCAAGGTTAAAAGTGGAGATTTAGATCACATAAGTTCAGGATGAGTGAGTAAAAAAGAAAATGAAGCAGAAGGCAACACAGCACAATGCTCCATGGTGTGTTCACTTAAAACTCAGATCATTCATATGAGGGACCAAAAGGTGTTGTTTTATCAACCAAGCTGCCTCACACCTTCTTTGCCATTGGTCAATGTAATCTTCTTCCTTCTTTCAATAGGTATCACTCAATGGGCACTACAGGAGTCAGATTCCAGACCTCACATTTGAGTCCTAATGTGGAGGGGACGAGTCCCCAAGAGCAGGTCCAACCTGTGGGGTATGAAAGCCATCTGGACCCCACACTTCAGCCCAGACTCCAGTCAGCTCCTGTAAATTGGCAAAGTGGGAGCAGCTCTTGTGGTACAGGGTGACACCTTCAGGAGGAAGAAAAGTTGAGTGAATCAAAGAAGGCACACACACCACCTTAGAGGTATGCGGGATTTCAATTCTACTTTCAGAGTCGTCCTTTAATAGGTTCGTGACATCTCTGAGGATTTTTAAATTCCTAAGACTGTATCCCTTGGTCTGTCTGTCCTCTGATTGTTCTATTTATTTTTAGTCTATTTTGAAAGGATACTGTGACCTCAGACCATACCCTGGGTATCTTCCATATTATAAATAAAGAAGCATTTCTGTTCCTGCTGCCAGAGACTGCATTATTTTTTATGGCAAACCCATCACACTCTTCCTTGACAAACCTCTAAGTTGTTTCTTTTCTTATACCAAAGCCTTCTCATCTATAGTTGAAGAGCAGAGATTTAAATTATCTAAGAGCAATACTTGAAATTTATCTTTTTTAAAAATGCACTATTACACTGAGTTCATTGGTTCAATAAAATGGTTTAATCCAGTGCCTTAAACAGATATCCCTTCAGACTTAGGTTGTCTATATATTTGCAAAATATGCTATCCAGTTTTTCATTTCCCAGTTATGCTACCTGAAATCCCCCTTTAAGAATCTGAAGTCCAGTTTTCTGCAAACATTCTGAATTTTCACCACCATAATTTTAAAAATAATTTAAGGATTAAAAGAATTTTATGTGTGTATAAGTTACATACATTACTATAGCATTATGATAAGAAATCCCTTAAAAGTTTTCTAAACATTTATAAATTAATGAAAATTAATTTAAAAATTTTATATAATAAGTTTCAAGTAAATGTAAATATCAAAAAAATGTTTAGAGCTGGAGGACTGGTTTACGTGGTAGAGCACCTGCCTAGCTACATGTGAGGTCCTGAGTTCAAATCCCATGCTGCCAAAAAAAGAAAAAAGAAAAAATTTAAAGAGGCTTTCTCCAAGGTTTGGATACCTAGATTTCAAATGTTGCTTACTATTACAAAATAAGATTAATTAATTGAATATAGTGAATGGAAATCTATATAACAAATATTTTTATTAATATTATGTATATTCAGGGTCAATTTCTTTTGGAATCTGACTAAATTTTCATTATTTTCCCTCTTGTATAGATCTGACAATGACTTTGAAATTTCAGCTTCATCATTTTCTTGTTCACCTGTGTTTATCAGTATTATCTTCAACTTTGCTATCTTTATATGACTTTTTATAAGCCATTTACTATTTTGTGTAAATGTGCATTTACTTGGAACAAGATAATGTAACCTTTAAATCCACTTTATGAGGCATATATGAATTCAATTCATTGTAGTACCCTGAAAGCAAGTGGGAGAGAAAGGTGAGGCACAGGAGAGGAACTCAACATATCTTATGTGATAAGTGATTACCTGATATACCTGATATACAACCTAATAACAGCAGGTGTTATTATTGAGTCCCATATTAAATGTTAGAAAAGTTTATTATCTTTATTAATTTTAAGTGAACATTAATAGACATAATGCCTGTATTTCCTTGGCATACCCAATGGATCATCTTGCACAATCCACTTTCACAGCCACTCTGAATAGTGACTAATTTTTATTGCCAGTCAGGGCAACATACTCATCTCTCTGCCTCTCAGTAATCTCCTGGCAAAAATAAAGATGAGTCATTCCTGTTACAGTTTTGAGTCTCAACTACGTAGTTATCCTCTCACCCAACAACTAACAGTAAGGAGCACAATGGTAAAGAGTTAAATGAAACATTAACATATCAACCTATTTAGAGATGTGACAGTATAATGATCCATGATGTAGATGGGATGGAGATGTGACAGATAATTAAGATGGCTATTAACTTGGCTATTTTCTACCTCTTGACACTATCTAGACCTCAACATCTGACTATGAAGAAGAGTGTGATCTGCAAAGCACAATACTCACTCTGTGTCTGCCACTTGGAGAATCTGTCTGCTACATGGCAACTGGCAGGTATGCTCATGACTGCTGACCAAGGAGGAAGGTAATAGAGAACTCAAGAGAGTATGTAGTGGGATCTACAATTTGTTCTTGATCTGCAGCTGCCAAGACACAGGGTTTTGAGGGTACTACTCCACTCTGTATCACTCATCTAAGACATGAGCAACTCAAGAGAGCTAGGAGGGTCCTTTCTCCCAATACTGTGGGGTGACAGTATGTGGGACATGCACTGGCTGCAAGGCTCTCACAGGTCATCTTACCTATCCTTCTTCCCTTGGAGAGGAGAAAGTACACAATAGATAGGATAAAGCCAGAAATGTTCCCTTTAACATTCCTCAAACTGGGACAGAATTTGTAAAGCCCTTGTATAGAAATGAAAGATGTGGATAAGGATTTCTCTCTTAAAAACCTAGCTGGCAGTACTGGAGAATGATTACATGAAATATAAATGGTAAGTTCTTGACTTGAGTATACATACACATAGTAGGTGTTCTATAAAATTAGTTTTAAAAGACATAATGGTCCTTGGACTAATTGACCATCTATGATGGGAGAAGTTGTCAGTAATTACTAATAACAGCTAATTTTTCAACAAGCACTTTAGTCACTCTGTATATATTATTGCTATTAGTAAGTACCTAACAAGGTTTGTTGGCATAGAACAAAGCATTTCCTTGAATTGAAAATAGGCAGTAATTCAATAGAAAAATTTATAGGCAGTGTAGAACCCCTTAAATTGAATTAGATTCTTAAATATAGTACTTATAGTACCCTTGATGTAAGCTTTTTTAAAGCATTAGGGGAATCAACAAACAAGGTCTATATTTTTTGCATAGAGTGTTTTATGTTCAATGCTGCAATATTTACATTTGGCACTATTCGCTCCATGGGAAAATATAGGCTGTGTGTCTTTTATTTGCTTGATAGTTCAGACTCACTGATACCCAAGGGCTTACTACACCCACAGATTTTATTACAATAGTTATATTCTAAAAAGGGATTTTTGCCATTCAAAAGCAAGCCAAGTCTAATTTTGTAATTGTTACATATTGTAAGATGTTATTTGGTATGTGATGTACCTAAATGATCTATGATCAGCAAATGACATAACATAGTCTATTTTACATAGTTAAATGGCTTGCCAGACTGTTTTATTTCAAACCAGTGTCCAATTTAAAGAGTCTTTTTCTGCTTTGTTATTCACTTATTAAATTTTACTCTCAAAGCAATCAAAAACAAATAAGCCAGTTCTCGTACACCTATTTAGAACAAATGCATTCTGACTTCATCATTTCAAATAAAGTTCTACATGTGGACTATATGAGTATTCCTTTCCTGAAGGATTCTCATAGTTCAAGTCTTAAAATAACAATACTGAGTCAACTCAGCAATATTCTGACTCTCAAGGGCTATGTAATATATCAATTTCTCTCTAAGAAATAAGCAAAGGAAAGAATTGTATCTTGATTTTGGTTTCAAGGATCCAGTGATGTTTATTGTTTATGACCATGTGAGACTAAGGTGTTCAAGGATCTACTGACCCAAATTCAGAGTCTGAGCAAAGAAATAGGATGGTATCTATACAAGGATCAAGACTTTCTGAAAAGAATGTTCATTATAGGATAAATTCTCTTTGTTTGTGCTAGCATTTGCTTTACATGTGTATCATGCCAGATAAAAATATTTATATTATCAAAATAATAATATAATCAACAAGAATGTAAATAAAGACCAAGTAATAGTAGTGCCTATCATTTGCTGAGTACCCACTACTTGTTGAGAGCTTTATAGACCCATCTAAATGCTTTTACACATACAGAAACTGAAGCTCAGAGGGACAGAGTAACTGAGCATGATCATGTAAGTCATTGGTCAAGGAGCAAGGACTGAAGCCAATTCAAAACCCATGTTTTTCTACTAAGAAGAGAGAAAATCTCATCAAACTGATTGTGTTTAATTTGTGCAGAGTATCTAAGCTATTTAGATTCTGGTCCACTGCCATTCACCAGCAGTATTTCTGTAGGGAGCAACTACAGTTAATTTCAGTTCAATCATGCTTACTCAAAGTCATGGGTTTATGATTATAAATACCTCTGTGATTCAAAAAGGCAAATTTTCTTCCATTTTTCCAATCCATTAAGTCAACTTCTTCAGAATAAAAAAGCTATTAAATAAGGTGTCTTGTGTGTATATAAGATTTTTAACAAAGCAATAAAATTGCCATTTAGTGCCATGCCTTCTTCAAAAATTTCCTTTCTTGATTCTAAAGGATCTTTATGCGGATGGATTGTACATTAGATCCATTTTACAGATGAGGAACTAAAAACTCACAGAGAAGGAGTCAATCACCAAAGAATACACAGATTGTCTGTGGTCTATCCAACTCAAATACCATGTGGTGGAATCCCAGACACAAGAATGAGGCAAACCTGAGGTTCAGTTCTGGGCAGTGCTCCCAGTCATAACCATGGCAGTCTCTGAACTAGGCATGGGGATAACAACAAAAAAGACTAAATTTCTATGCTTTTGCATAGCAGTTCCTTTGATGACCCATTTCTGTGATGTGGCTTTTGGAAGTCATTCTTGAGAGCTCAGCCTAGAGCTCATTTCTTCAGTCCTCTAGATAACTTTGTAGTCCATCTAATACCCTGTAAAAAATTCCTTTCATACTTAAAGGAGTGTCTTGATTCTGTCATTGAATCCTTATTGTTACCCATTTGAATAGAATGACTAAATTAATGGACTGTGACAGTGGGATGTATGTTTTTAATCAGTGTACCTCACACTTCAATAGTCCTTAATATTTTAAGCTTTAGGTATAGCAATTCAGAATAATGTACACCCCTTCTGTTTGTTTACCAGAGTGCCAGAGAACTTTACTTTTGTTTTTAAACTCAACAAAGCTGGCCCAGATAGGACTAAGGGATATAAAAAATACAACAGATGCAGCAGCTGAAGATAAGATGGAAGCTAATGGGTTGCATAAAGGATTCTTTATACTTTACCTTATTTCTTTGTCATGCATGTAGTAAGAAAAAGAAAAGCCAAGGAAGAGAAAGAAACAGACATGGCAAATATTTTAAAATTTATATAATAGGAAAAAAAGAAGTACCAGAGAGTAGATCACAGAAAGATCACAATACCATTTTTAAATAGAACATGTTCTAAGTTTTAACTCCTTCCCAGTCTCACAAAATACTAGGGAGACATCTCTTACTCAAACTCCTACATTTCCATTTCTCCATTTTTACCCAGAGGAAATATTTTATTTTAGATTTAGTCAAGTATAACTGATATACAAAGTTGTACAAATAAGGAAAAATGAAGGAGAAGAATATGGCAGAAATATTATGTACTTGTGTATAAAAATGGAACAATGAGACCTGTTGAAAGTATTCTAAGAAGGAGGGGAGAGTGGATAAGGGGGAATGATGGAGGGGGTGACTCTAACTAGGATATATTGCAAGCACTTTTGTAAATGTCACAATGTAACCCAAGTACAACAATAATATTCTAACAAAATAAAAAATGTATACATTTAACATGTCTTTTTTAACCCATTAAGCAAATTATTTATTTATTTATCAACAGAAAGAGGTTTTTAATATTTTATATAATAAATATATATTTTATATTTCTATTACAGTTATTTTTTATTGATGTGCTGGATAACAAAAGTTCTTACAATGTATCAAATATATAGTATTTGAATTCACCTCGTCCACCACTCTTCTTCATTCACACCCCCTGTCCCCATCCCTGGAATAGTTTAACGGGTATCATTTTTGCATTTACATACATGTGTACACATTTTTTGCACCATATTCACCCTCCTACCCTCTTTCCTTACCACCTTTCCCCTCCCGCTGGTACCAACCCCCACCAAACTCCTGGGCAGGACCTGTTCCACCCTCTTTTTCTCTAATTTTGTAGAAGAAAAAAGAAAACAAATGGTATTTTTGCTTGTTTGCCCCCAGACACATACTCTATTTTTCAGTCCTGATTTTCATTATTAATATTCAAGTTAATGTTATAAAGGGTGTCTCAATGTATGCCCTCTGTGGGTGTGCTTACTTTGATCTGTTCAATCCTTTCAAATACTCTCCCTTACTCCTTTATCTCCCTCCCTCCATTTTTCAACAGTTTTCAATACACATCTTTATATCTTCTACCTTCACATCTTATGGTATGTGATATTACTGATGCTCTATCATTCTCTTTTCCTTTACTCCCTTCTCTGAGTTCCATAGAGTAGTTCCACTATTACAAATATGTACTACATCTGAGTTTGTATACAATCATGCTGGTTATTGTATACATGTTTATCTTTGGATCTGTCTTCCCCATATGAGGGAAAACATGTGTCTTTTGTGTTTCTGATCCTGGCTAAATTCACCTAACCATGATGTCCTCTGATTGAATTCATTTGCCTTCAAACCACAGGTCATTCCTTGTGGCTGAGTAACTCCATGGTGTATATGTACCACAACTTCCCGGGGGAAATGCCCAGGAGCAGTATCACTGGATAAAATGGCAGTTCTAGCTCTAGTTTTTTGAGGAATCTCCATACTGTTTTCCATAATAGTTGTACTAACTTGCATTCTCACCAGCAGTGTATAAGAATTCCTGTTTTGACACATCCTTACCAGCATTTATTATTATTAACCTTCATTATGGCCATTTTAACTGGAGTGAGATGAAATCTAAATGTTGTTTTGATTTGCATCTCTTTTATAGCCAGGAAAATTGAACACTTCTTCATGTATTTACTGGCCACCTGTACCTCTTCCTTTGAGAATTCCCTGTTTAATTCATGTGGCCATTTCTTCATTTGGGTGTTGATCCTTTGGGGGCTGAGTTTATTTAGTTCCCTGTAGATTCTGGATATAAGTTCCTTATCAGATGAGTAGCTGGCAAAGATCTTCTCCCATTCTGTGGGCTGTCTCTTGAGTCTGGTGACTGTTTCCTTTGCTGTGCAGAAGCTCTTTAGTTTGATGCAGTCCCATTTGTTCATTGTTTCTCATAGATGCTGAGCCTTTTGAGTTCTGTTTAAGAAGTCGTTTCCTATACCTATCTGTTCCAATGTATTTCCTACTGCTTCTTGGAGTTGTTTCAGGATTTCAGGCCTTATATCAAGATCTTTGGTACTGGGTGAAAAACAGGGATCTAGTTTCAGTCTTCTACATGTAGACATTCAGTTTTTCCAGAAACATTTGTTGAAGTGGCTGTCTTTTCTCCATTGTGTGTTTTAGGCTTCTTTGTTGAAGATCAGTCAGCTACAGATGCTTGGGTTTATATCTGGATCTTCTATTCTGATCCATTGGTCTTCCTGTCAGTTTTTGTGCCAATGCCATGCTGTTTTTATTTTTATGGCTCTGTACTATTGTTTGAAGTCAGTATTGTGATGCCTCCAGCATTGGAGATTTTGCTCAGAATTGCCTTGGCTATTCCAGGTCTTTTGTGTTTCCATATGTATTCATGACTGTTTTTTCTATTTCTGTGCAGAATGTCACTGGAATTTTGATAGGGATTGTGTTGAACATGTAGATTGCTTTTAGTAGTGTGACCATTTTCACAATGTTGATTTTACCAATCCATTAGCATGGAAGATTTTTTCCATCTTCTGGTGTCTTCTTTGATTTCTCTCATCAGTGGTTTATAGTTTTCATTAAAAAGGACTTTGGTTTCTTTCATTAAATTTATTCCAAGATACTTTATTATCTTCGAGGCTATTGTAAATGGGATTGTTTCCCTAATTTCTTTCTCGGTCTGTGCATTGTTAGCTTGTAGAAAAGCTACCAATTTCTGTATGTTAATTTTGTACCCTGCCACTTTGCTGAAAGAGTTTATGATTTCTAGTAGTTTTTTTGTAGTTTTAGGGGTCTCTTAGATATAGGATCATGTCATCTGCAAATAAGAATAGTTTGATTTCTTCTTTCCCTATTTGAATCTCTTTTATTTCTTGCTCTTGTCTTATTGCTCTGGCTAGGAATTCCAAAATTATATTGAATAGGAGTTGGGAAAGGAAACAGCTGAGTCTCACTCCTGACTTTAAGGGGGACAGTTTCAGTAGTTCTCCATTTAGTATGATATTGGCTCTAAGTTTGTCATATATAGCCTTTATTATGTTAAGAAACATTCATTCTATTCTAGTTTCTTCAGTGCTTTTGTCATGAAAGGGTGTTGGATTTTGTTAAAGCCTTTTTCTATGTCTATTGAGAGGACCATTTGGTTTTTGTCCTTGCTTCTGTTTATATGCTATATTACATTTATGGATTTATGTATGTTGAACCATCCATAACAACAGATTTGGTCATGGTGTATGATCTTCTTACATGTTGTTGAATTCTGTTTGCCAGTATTTTGTTGAGAATCTTTGCATCTATATTCATTAAAGATATTGGTCTATAATTCTCTTTTCTTTGTTTGATTTTGGAATGAGTGTAATACTGGCTACATAGAATGAGTTTGGTAGTGTTCCTTCCTTTTCTATTTCCTGGAAAAGTTTGAGGAGTATTAGTGTTAGTTTTTTAATGGTTTGGTAAAATTCAGCCATGAATCTGTCAGGTCTTGGGTTCTTCTTTTCAGGGAGACTCTTGATTACTGCTTCAATTTCATTGTAAGTAACAGGACTATTTAAGTGGCTAATATCTTCTTGGTTCAATTTTGGCTGGTTATATGTGTCTAGGAATTTATCCATTTCATCTAGATTTTTCTAGTTTATTAGAATATAAATTTGCAAAGTACTTTCTAATGATTATCTGGATTTTGTTGGTATTTGTGGCTATGTCTCATTTTTCATCTCTAATTTTATTAATTTGGGTCTTCTCCCTCCTCTGTGTTGTCATGTTGGCTAAGCGTTGGTTGATCTTGTTAATCTTTTCAAAGAACCAACTTTTTGTTTCATTGATTCTTTGTGTAGTTTGTTTGGTTTTGATCTAATTCATCTCAACCCTGGTCTTTGTTATTTCTCTCCATCTGCTGTTTTTGAGTTCAGTTTGTTCTGGTTTTTCTAGGAGCTTAAGGTTCATCCTTAGATTGTTTATTTGAGAGTTTTGTTTTGTATTTTAATTTAGGCACTTACAGCTATAAACTTTTCCCTTAGCATGGCCTTTGCTATGTCCCACAGATTCTGGTAGGTTGTATTTTCATTTTCATTTGATTTCAGGAACTTTTTAATTTCTTCCCTTATTACTTTGGTCACCCATTGGGTTTTCAGTTTTGTGTTGTTCAGTTTCCATGTGTTTGAATATTTTCTGGGCTTTATTTTGTTGTTGAGTTCTCGTTTTATTCCACTGTGGTCTGATGTGATGCAGTGGATCATTTCAATTTTCTTGAATTTGATGAGACTTGTTTTGTGTCCTAAAATATTTTGGAGGAAGTTCCATGAGTCACAGAAATATTTCCTGGTTGTTGGGTGGAATACTCTACAGATATCAACCAGGTCTATTTCATCAAATGTGTGGAGTAGCTCAGAAGTTTCTTTGCTGATATGTTGTCTTGGATGATCTATCTATTGGTGACACTGGAGTATTCAAGTCTCCTACTATCACTGTGTTAGAGTCTATCTGTGCTCTTAAGGCCATTAGAGTTTTTTTTTTTAATGGATGCCTCTGAGTTTGGTGCATATATGTTAAGGGATGATATTTCCTCTTGATGAATTGTTCCTTTCATTAATATGAAGTGACCTTCATTGTCTCTTCTGATTGATTTTAGTCTGCAGCTTACTTTGTCAGATATGAGTATAGCTACTCCTGCCTGTTTATGAGGTTCATTTCCTTGGAACACTTTTTTCCACCCTTTGACTCTAAGCCAGTGTTTATTTTTTTCAGTGAGATGAGTCTCTTGTAAACAACAGATGATTGGGTCTTGTTTTTTAACCCAGTTTGCAATTCTATGTCTTTAGATTGGGGCATTGAGGTCATTTACATTCAGTGTTAATATTGAGAGGTGCCTGTTGTTTCCAGCTATTTTTATTCCCTGTTATTCAGTTTTACCTATTCCTTGTTTACTGGTCTACTTGCTCAAAGGGTTTAGTCTTTCTTGTGTCTTCCTGTCTCACTCTAGTTTCTTCTATATGTAAAAGTCCTTTAAGTATTTTCTGTAGTGCTGGCTTTGTAGTTGTGAATTCCTTTAGTTTTTCCTTATTGTGGAAGGTTTTAATTTCTCCTTCAATTAGGAAGGATAGTTTAGCTGGTCAGACTAGTCTAGGTTGACAGTTGCTTTCTTTCAGGGCTTGAATTATGTCTTTCCATGACCTTCTTGCTTTTAGAGTTTGAATTGAGAAATCTGCTGTTATTCTAATGGTTTTGCCTTTATATGTGACTTGTCTTTTATCTTTTGTGGCTTTCAGAATTCTTTCTTTGTTCTCTGCTGAGTGTTTTTACTATGATGTGTCTGGGGTTGTTTCTTGCTTGGTCTTGATGGTTTGGTGTTTTGTAAGCTTCTTGCACCTGGGTGATTCTCTCTTCCTCAAGGTTAGGGAAGTTTTCTGTTATTATTCTATCGAATATGTTATCAATGCCTTTAGTTTGTATCTCCTCTCCTTCTACACCCATGATTTCTAGGTTTGCTCTTTCCATGGTGTCTCAGAGATTGTGAATGTTCCATTTGTATTTTCTTAGTATTTTTTTATGATGTTTTGCTGTTTGAGCTAATTCCTCTTCTTTTTATTCCATTCCCGATGCTCCATTCTGTTTGCCAAGCTTTTGATTACGATACGTATTTGGGATGTGGAGTTGTTTATTTCAGATTGATTATTTTTCAGGCTTTCCATATCTTTATTGATTTCCTCTTTCATATCCTGGATAGTCTTCTAAATTTCATTCATCTGTTTGTTTATATTCTCTTTCAACTCATTTAATTGTTAATTTACATTCTCTTTCAAGTTAAATACTAGCTATTGTGTTTCTTCTTTGAGGTCGTTAATCATTTTTACTATTGTTTTTGGAATTCATTATTTCATAGCTTTTCCTCTACACAGGTGTTTGGATCCTTAGTGGTGGAATTGGCTTTTGATGGAGAGTGGTTGTCTTGCTGTTTCATTCTGCATTGAGACTTATGCATCTGGAGTTGTTTTTTGTTAGCGTTTTAATCCCTTATGCCCCTATAGTTGGAGTTTTAAGGTTTTTCTCTCCTGGTGCCCCAGCAGGGTTTGTCAGAGAGGAGTATGCTGGATATGTTACTTCTTGCAGGGTTCTTGTTATGGTCAGTGAGGGGGCTGGAGTCCTGCTCTCTGATGGAGGCACAGGGGCTGTCCTGCCATCATGGTGGGGACCATTGGGTCTCTGTGCACTGTGAGGGTCAGGCCTCCTATCACCAACAGCGTAGTGGATTGCCACTCACTGGAGGATCTGGGATTCCAGCTCTTTCCAGGAGAGAAGTGACTTTTCTACAGGGATCTGCAGCATGAAGCACTGGGCTTCTGTGCACCTCGGGAGAATAAGGCCTCTGGTACTGCCTCTAGAATAGCAGGTTATAGCTTTCCTCCCCTTAGTGGGGAACCTGCTTTTTGCCAGGGGAGCAAGAGCTCTCTGGCTTTCAGGGACAGTGGGGAGACTGGGCCTCCATGCTCTATGGGGAGGGAAGCCTCCTGGTGCCAAAAAATAGCAAAGTCTGGAGCCTGAGGTTCACTTGGGTGTGTGGTGGCAGACTCCTGGCACTGAGTAGCAAGTTGAGGGTACCCATTGGGCAGTAGATCTGGTGGACTTAAAACATGCCATACCTATAAGGCATCAGTGGCCCTTGGGGTCTACTTTCTTTGGGGTGTGGGCTTCCAGGAGCCAAGGCAGCTGCTGCAAGCACAAGGGACTCAAGTCTGCCCTGAGGCTTGCTTGCTGGCGCTGGGCTACTCAGAGCCATGTCAACTGCTGGAAACACAGGGGAACCAAGCCTTCAGTCAGAAGGAATTCTGGGGCCTGCTTTCCAGGTGTGGGCTTCTGGGGGGTTGGGGGAGGAGTAGGGCATGGGGGAGAAAACCTTCAGGTAGAGCCCAGGGGCCTGATTTTCCTAATGGGCTTCAGGGCACTCAGTTTTGTAGTTTTGCTGCTGGCTGAGCTTGGAGAACCAAATCTGTGAGCAGAGTGGGATCCAGAGCCCATCTCCTGCACAAGTTTCAAGGAGCACAATTCAAGGGCTCTGCTGCCACCTCGGCTCAGAAGAACCAAACCTGCAAGGGGCAGAAGTTCCTGGGACCAAACTCCCACACAGGCTTCAGGGAGCTCAGCTCTGTGCAGAACCAAGCCTGCTGGCTTGCACCTTCTGTTACCTGTGGAGCGGGGGACCCAAGGGTCCTGCTTGCACAGGGGCACCGGTTTCCCTGGAGTTTCAGCATGAAGGTAGCAGGTCTTGTGTTGGGGGGAGCAGGGAGCTCTGAGTTCCTATGTGTCCTGGGAAGTAGAACTTATTGCCAAGGGACTCCAAGTGATGGAGCCTGGAGCCCCATGGTGATTTCAGGGAGGGTTGGGGACCCAGAGTGTTGAACTGCAAGTCATTCTTCCCATTCTTCCTCTGGTTAGTTGCTTCTCTATTTGCAGACTCAGAGAGAGCTTTGCTTCTTGCTGGTTGTGGGACACTGTGGGTAACATTTGGGGTCCTCTTGTCTTCCTTTTTCAAGGTAGTTAGTTGTCACTGGGCTGTACAGATGTCAATAATCTGCCATCTTTCTCCTCTACCTAGGACTGGCTGAGGGAGAACTCACTGCACCAGCTGTCAGGAACTTGATACTTTGGCCAGGCCTGGGGTTCTAGGAGTTCATTAGCCCAAACTGTGGGGCCTCAACCACCACTTAGGGACAGCCAAATGAGTTTGAGAGAAGAAAGGGGGTTGTTGCCCAGGATAGACTGGGAGCAGAAGAGCCAAACCACCCAGAGAATCACAGTACTGAAGACTCCTAGATCAGACACCAGGGCTCTAGGAGGCATCAGCCCACCTCGAGGCCCTGGGAAGTTTTTAGGAACAATTCTTCTTACAGTATCCTGGGAAAATGGCTATTTAACCTCTACCTGAATAGTTATGTTAATGCTTTTGTTGCCTTATTAATTAAGAGAAGGAGTTCAGGTCAGATGTAAGGAATAGATACTCTCCCTTAAAAAGCAATTAGCAACTTGGTTTTAACATTTTTGCTCCTTAAAATTATGTTTATTTACATCGTGCTTCCCCCACCACACTCAGGTGTAAACTAAGTGACAAAGTGTTAGTCTCTTATGATGTGTCTGTGAACACAACATTAACTTGTAACAGCTAAATACGGCTGGACCATCACCCCGAGTTTATTTCCTCAAAATAACAGTTGTCACATGCGTAAATACAAACATGTGTATTTAAATAAATCCCCAGAAATAAACATATGCAGAGAATCATATGCTCATAGTAAAATGTCTTAACTCAATCGATTGATGTTTTAACATTTTAAGTTTGTGCACTAGTCATATATTTATTCTCATGCCTTTTGACATGGTCAGCCATGTACAAATATAGCATAGCTGGGAGCCCTTAAGGGTTTGGGCATGCTAAAAAGGAATAAAGTCATTTTTTTCCCTAAGATTGGAAGCAGGAATCACAAGCTCCAAGCCTTCTGGGGCCAGGCAGATGATACAAATGGTAAGGGACATGGTAAGGGAAGCTGGTGCTCGACTACAATGAAGTACTCACAACTGAGCAGTAATAAAGATCTCTAGTAAGAGCTGCAGGCTCAATATTCTAGACTTTTCCTTTTTTAAAAAGAAAATTCAGACAACCTTTTGAAAGAGAAAATTTATTTCTAAGCTTTGGCCACAAATTCAGTTTTAAAATACAACTAAAACAATCTACTGACCAAATAAGAGCCACCTGCAAGCTCATTTATCTGCAGTTTGGTAATTTGTTTGAGGCACATGGGTCATTTTAAGCTTCTTTCCTAAGAGTCTATTTTTACATTGATTTATTTCTTTATTTGGACACAAGATATTTCCCTAACTTTGTTAAAGTGATTAAGCTAAAGCAGAGGGGAAGTGTCTTTGAGAGAAATTGTCTTAGAGCAATGATTGCTACTTAAGATGGAAGCAGTTCTGCTAGGTTATTGGGGGGGGAAGACAGAAAAAAATATTTCCTCATATAAAATACAGTAAAGATAGTCTTAGGATCACTGTCTGAGAGAATTTTCTGTGAGGGTGGAAAAGTGTTCTTTGTTCAAAAGAATAGACACTAGCTATGTATGGTTGAGCACTTGAAATGTGGCTAGTACAATGAACAACATTTTGAATTTTATTAAACTTAAATTTAAATGGCCACATACATATATAACATAATATATATGTGTCTATATATGTGTAGAGAGAGAGAGAGAGAGAGAGTGATTTTCTTCTAATAGAAAACACATACCAAAATGTGTGGGATAAAGCTAAATAAATACACAGAAATTTAAATATTTACTTGCATTATAACAGAAGAAATAAATGCTGATGAGCATTGTATTCAGCTTCAGAAATTTTAAAAGGTACAAAACAATAGGCTTGAACCAAGTAGGAAAAAATAATAAAAAGAGGAAAATAATAATGAGAAATAAGCTACTATAGACTATCCCATAGATGCTGTCAAAGTAACTATATGGTGACTCTTGGGAAAGAAGCATAAAATTGACAAAACTGTCAAATTTGAAAAGGAAAAGAGAGTATATAAATGGAAATTGTAAAGTATAAAAAGGAAATGGCAAATACAAATAATAGCAGTATTGACAAATAGAATATATATGCAGATTGGCTTGTGCCATTTGCATCTATTGAATAAGTTTCAGGACAAAAGTCCACTTTAGCTCATATTAACATAGTAGAACAACATCCTTTTGGTGCAGGGTTGGTAGATTTAGAAAATAACAAGGCACTGATTAAATTGAACTTTCAGATAAATGATGACTTGCTTTCCCTTTTAATATAGGTTTTCTCATGCAGAACTTGGGACATACTTACAGTAAAAATATTCATTGTTTATCTAAAATCCAAATGTAACTCCTAATCCTTTATTTCATCTGTCAATCCTATTTTGTTTAGAAAATGCCTAATACATATTTTTCTTCCGAATTTTCAAGATCTTTATGCATTGTTTCTCTCATAATTAGCAATTTGTATGGGATATTTTTACTAAAAATAAAGTTTTACCTTTCAAAAGACAAATTAAGTCCATTTGTGTTTACTGTGGTTATTTCTTTTTTAATATTTACCATGTTTTACTATGCTGATTTTTCTTTTCCTGTGTCTTTTCCTATATGGACTAGATATTCTTTTATACTATCCTAATTGGATAATCCATCTCTATATTATTTGAGTTGTTGGCCTTAATATTTTAAGAAAACTTTTTCATTTCTTTATTTTTTGAGACAGGGTCTCATTTTGTGGCACCACCTGTCCTTGAACTCACAATCCTCCTGCCTCCACCTCCTAAGTGGCATAATTACAGGTATGTAGCACCTCCCTGGCTTTATACAAACTTTTAAAATTGAAGTTGTGGTTATTTTAGAGTTCTGCATACTATTTTACCATGTCTGAATTAAGTTCTTATTATTCCAGTGCCTTCTTCTTGTACATATAATGTTTTAAAAGTCATCTTTTTCATAGCTTCTATCAAGTTGCCCTATTATTACAAATCTGGCAGAAATCCAATGCTTGTTTTTACTCACCATTTTTTTTAATTGTTTTTTTACTCATATGTGCATACAACGCTTGGGTCATTTCTCCCCCCTGCCCCCACCCCCTCCCTTACCACCCACTCCGCCCCCTTCCACTCCCCCCAACCCCCTCAATACCCAGCAGAAACTATTTTGCCCTTATCTCTAATTTTGTTGAAGAGAGAGTATAAGCAATAATAGGAAGGAACAAGGGTTTTTGCTAGTTGAGATAAGGATAGTTATACAGGGAGTTGATTCACTTTAATTTCCTGTGCATGTGTGTTACCTTCTAGGTTAATTCTTTTTGATCTAACCTTTTCTCTAGTTCCTGGTCCCCTTCTCCTATTGCCTCAGTTGCTTTTAAGGTATCTGCTTTAGTTTCTCTGTGTTGAGGGCAACAAATGCTATCTAATTTTTTAGGTGTCTTACCTATCCTCATATCTCCCTTGGGTGCTCTCGCTTTTATCTTGTGATCAAAGTCCAATCCCCTTGTTGTGTTTGCCCTTGATCTAATGTCCACATATGAGGGAGAACATACAATTTTTGGACTTTTAGGCCAGGCTAACCTCACTCAGAATGATGTTCTCCAATTCCATCCATTTACCAGCGAATGATAACATTTTGTTCTTCTTCATGGCTGCATAGAATTCCATTGTGTATAGATACCACATTTTCTTGATCCATTCGTCGGTGGTGGGGCATCTTGGCTCTTCCATAACTTGGCTATTGTGAATAGTGCCACAATAAACATGGGTGTGCAGGTGCCTCTGGAGTGACCTGTGTCACAGTCTTTTGGGTATATCCCCAGGAGTTTACTCACCATTTCGATGATGGTCCATTGGTGTGAAACCTGATACTGTAAGAGACGTGGAGCTACTGACTCATGATTGCATTGTTTATAAACTTTCTCATGTACAGTTGCTCGTTTAATAGTCTCAAAATTATTGGGTTGTGGAAAAGATTTAAGCTTCTAATTCTAAAACAACAATTGAAAGATTTTTTTAGATTAGTTCAGAGAACATTTGTTCTACTTAAAATAAATTTCAAACACTATGAACTTCACTTCCATGTCAGGCAGTATTTTATTGGTTATTAAAGAGTTATAGTCCTTTTTTTTTTTTACTATAATCACATTTTAAAATATATCTTTGTGAAATAAATACATTTTATCCAGAGTTTTATCATTGTTTTTCTTCACAAAACTTTGTCTGACAGATGATGGTAAAGAAGAAAACCAATCACAAAGAGGCTACTTTCAGAACACAAACCTAACAGAACACTGTAACATATTTAAATTTTCCATCAGAGTAGAGATCTGTGGTTTTAAAAGTACAGATAGGTGTTATTTTCTCAACTATCATATAGTAAGCAGTGCAATGATTTATGTTGCTATTTTAAAATTGATTGTTGCAGAAAAAGGGTGATTTAATCATATACTATACACAAGCCTTTTCCTAAAGTCTTATGTTAAATTTCTTAACATAATCCTAACTTCATAACTATGCAACCAAAAGTCAGTATGTCATATATCATACAAAGCTGTCTGAATCACAGCCATGTTGTAAAAGAAAAGAATAAACTTCCTGGGTTGCTTTTGTAAGTCAATACCAACAAAGATTTTTTTTCCTTAATCAGGAAAATGATTCAGATAACTTTAAAAAGAACATGGAAAATAAAGAAGAAAACCTGTTGAAGAAAGGCATAACTTAGGAAGCTACTTTGAAAAATCAAGTAATAGAATTTTGGGCATTAATGGGGTTTGAATTCAAGGCCTTGTGCTTGCAAGGCAGGCTTAAATAATAGAAATTATAAGCAAACAAAAAAATTCTCATTTATCCTTTTTAAAAGCAAACATATCACAGAGCAGTTTCAAAACTTGTCCTTTGCACATATACCACAGACTGAAATTCCAGGTGTTAAAGATGTTTCTATAAAGATTTAGCATACCTGGCTCTATATAAGAGGTCAGTCTACTGTTGAAATGAGCCTTGGTATGGAAAAGGAGGGGTTCCAGTGTACTGTCTACTTAACATTGTGTAGCAAGAGTGGAGACTAGGTAAATAAATCATGGTCGAACTGTCTTCTAAGCAGTGAAAGCACTAGTTCCATTCATTATAGTGAACTGCCTGCCAAACACTGTTAGGCATAGATAACCACTTAACAGAGTATTTACTGAAGAAATGAATGAATGAATGACTGCCAAAATACACTTTCCCACTCTACTTCTCCCAAAGTCAGACCAGTCCAGATGCATATAAAAT
This sequence comes from Castor canadensis, assembly GCF_047511655.1. NCBI lineage: Eukaryota > Metazoa > Chordata > Mammalia > Rodentia > Castoridae > Castor > Castor canadensis. The sequence goes on from NC_133388.1 coordinate 154,467,060, forward strand.
AGGCTCCATGAAATTGTGTTACTTGCTACCTAAGCGCTTGACATTAAGTTGTCCTTCTACACCTTAGTATGCATGCCACCATGTTGATGCCATACTGATGTTTTACCATTTGTTCTTTTTATTATTGCCATCCAGAAAGGGGTACCAATGTCCAGGTAAGTATTAGATTACTCTCATGCCCTAAGAACCACAACTATTCCATCAGCCACAATTAAATGAATTTAGCATTAGCTGCATTTGCTTCTTCTTTCTCCTCTTAATAGAATAACCTCCCTGAAGTTTGGGAATCTTGCTCCCCTTCATGCAGATCCAGCACTTCCTTCTTTTCAGGAAGCTGCCCATCCTCCAACTGCAGTCACATGCCTTTGAGAAAATTGCCCATCATATTATTATTATTCTGTCTTTCCCCCCAGAAAATTGAATTCACAATTGGATTATGAGATGAGAACAATCAGAAACCTTCTGTAGGGCCTTTGGAATAAAATTGAGAAGTGATAGAAGCCCCTTCTCTTTTCATCTTTAAAATATGGAGAATAAAAACTCCCATCCTATTTCACTCCAAACACCGAGAATGAAATTTGTTGAGGATCAGATTGCTTTGTGTATGTGAATAGAAGTGGCTTAAGAAAACACTATGATAAGGAAGTAGAAAAGAGAAAGGGAGAGGAGGGCGGAGAGAGAGAGAAGAAAGAAAGGAGATGAGATGGTGAAAATTAATGGTTCTAATTGTCCCTGGAGATTTAACTACACTCATGACCTTCCTTCAGTTTTGTGAGGAAATAAATAGCTGTTTTTACCCAAGTTAATGTGAATTTTTTTGTCACTTTCATCGAAGTATCCTAACTGATACATGTGAACTGGTAGACAAAAGCCTACTGCAATTGGGAAGAGGTCCCAGATAATAACTATTTTATACCTATCCCTCTCCTATGCCCCAGCCAGTGAAATGGGCTCCATAGGAATCTAAGAGTCTCCTGGCTGACTCCTGTCTACTTCATGACTCTTTACAATGCCTGTAGACCCTGAATCTTGCCTTTAACTTTTAGCTTCTGTTGTTCTATTTACCTCAACCAGAACCTTTTCCTATCTTGGCATTATCATGCCTCTGGCTCCTGTGAAACTTCAACTGTGTTCACAGAAGTTGCAAAAGGTCTTTTGCTTCTTGCTAATATGATTCTGTCCTTTTTCTTTCAGTAAAGTTCTTGGAGCAAAGCAATATAGTGGTCACATCCATGCCTGAGATAACCCTGTAACTATGTGAAGAATAAAATGATGGAGATAGAGTGGAGAAGGGCAAATTTGAAGGAAATAAGATGGGGGGCTGGTGAGAGATAAGGAATTAATTAGAGAAAGAGCCAGTGAGAATTGAAGGGCATGCATCATCCCACTGATTGACTAATCAGAATGTGAAATTCTGGATTCTTTGATTGAATAACTTCAATTTCTTAAGTATTTATCAATTTCTTAAATAAGCAAAACCAAAATATCAAAGTTTTAGCAAGACAGAATGTTGTTTGGAAAAACTGCAATGAGGGATAGATCACAAGGTGAACAGTTTTGACTACAGTTGCAATCGTGAGAGAAAAGTAATCAATGGCTGGATTTGGGTGAGAGGTGGGTAAAGAGTGGTGGAAAATCTGGTGTGGGTTAAGGAGGCCCCCAGGGCACAAAAGTTAGAAGTAGCTTTCCTCACACTGAAAGGAAATAATGGGAGAAATCACCCTCATAGGTAAGGTTAAGAGAGGTGGCTAGGGAAGTTGGGGAGGTTTGATCCAAAATGTTGTATAGCAGAAGGAAACAAAAATCCTGAGTTCCATGATTTCAGAAACACTCCAGAGTTGTGGTAGCTACATTTGGGTAATTATGATTGTTTTTGGCCAACTAAACTACCGCCAGCACATAGGGTGCACATAAAATTCAGTGACTGACCCTTAAAACCGAGGAAGTCCAGGCGCAACTTCTGGCACAAGCTGTGACTGGCACAACCCTCAGACCTATCTCAGGGAAAGCCGCCACAGGCAGTTTCTCCCCCGCCCCTCCACCTCTTTCTTATTTTTTTTCTTAATTTTCTCGTTCTTTCTTTTTCTTTATTTTCTCTTGAAAATAGTAGAAGACTGTGGATCAAACTGAAATGGATTCTGCATGCCCCTTAAGCCAGCTTTTTTTTTTCTTTTTCTTTTATTATTCATATGTGCATACAAGGCTTGGTTCATTTCTCCCCCCTGCCCCCACGCTCTCCCTTACCACCCACTCCGCCCCCTCCCTCTCCCCCCCACCCCCTCAATACCCAGCAGAAACTATTTTGCCCTTATTTCTAATTTTGTTGTAGAGAGAGTATAAGCAATTACAGGAAGGAACAAGTTAAACCAGCTTTTAATTGCACACAACAGCCAGGGAAGTTCCAGCTTGGCACAGCACCGTCCCAGCGCATTGCGTACAGCATGGCTGTCAGACAGATTGCCTCTTTAAAAGTCACCAGCCATTTCTCCTTTTTCTTTCTTTTTTTATTTTCTTGGAAAAAGAGGATTGCAGATCAAACTGAACTGGGCTCTGCAATGTACTGGACCTGTTTCATGGGACACAGCCTTCAAACACCCCACCAGCCTGAACCCAACTCCAGAGATGTAAATCTACAACCCCAACAGGTGAGCACCATACTTCACCCGCCCTCCAGGGAACATAATCCAGTGCAGACTGTGGGCTGCTTGCATCACTCACCCTAAACAAAACTGAATGCCATAGACAGAAAACATTATTCATCACTGTCTGATGGGGGAGGAGCAGAACTGGGAACCACCCTCTGAGAGTGGGGCGGCGGGAGAAGCCAACCTCCCAGAGTGGGGACAGACCTTTGAGCTTACCTCCTGGGACTGTGGTCAGGAGCACAACACTGAGTAGCCCGATATTTTTGGAGCAGGGGCTGACCAGCCAAAGCCAAAGTACCTTTGCAGCAACTCAGTTGCCACCTGGTGTAAACAGGCACATATCTGACCACCTTGGAGAATCTGGTAGTGAGCTACCACAGAGCTTAATAGCAACTTGCCCTGTGGGCACAAGGGACCAGTGACTGCTCACAAACCAGCCTTCTGATGAAACCACTTCAGAGATCTTGCCTGCCCCAGACAGCCCAACAGACCAAGGAAACACCAGACTCAAAAACTCTAAGCTGACTCCCCACTGAGCTGTCCTACAAAGAGAGGCAGCATCCATTGCCACACAGCCCAGCATACCAAACTTGAGAAAGATCAGGAAACACTGAGAAAGTCCCAGTGAAAAGCGCCAATACCTCGATCTGATGCCAAAGGAATAAATCCAGAGCTTTCAATGAACTGATTTTTTTCTTTCCTTTGTTTTTATCCTTTTTTACTTAGGATTTTCAGCTTCATTTCTACTACTTGCTTATCTTCTCTTCTACTCTGTCCAAATATTCACGTACTTAGCTTTCTCTCACCCCACTTTCCCTTCTCTCCAACTATTTTTTCTGCCCTTCTCTTCCATTCTCTCTTCTTGTCTTCACCTTCCCTTCCCCATCGTCCCTACCTTTCACCTCACTGTCCTACCTCCTCTCCACACACATTCCCTAACTAGTCTACTGTACTAACCCTACACATGACTCCTATCTGTCCTACCCCTCTGCAATCCCTCATGCAAGCATCATCCCCCACAACAACTGAACTACACACTAACACACTGAAGGGCCCTAATACCCTATAGCCCCCACACCATCACCCCAGCTCCCACTTCTGACCCCCAATCTAGCCCTATAGTCTCGACACCTTATACCCCTTCTCCTAGCACCCTATCCCCCTTTTTCTGTCACCCCCAATTTAGCACCATCTTTTTAATTGCCTAAGTATCTATCTCTACCCAGATATTACCCCACAATTCCCACTGCTCATAGATAATATCACTAAGGGGTTCCCTATATATTATGTAAATAACTGGTCTGTCCTTGAATCTGTGAATTTGAAATTGCAAATTTATACCTTTGGGTCAGGGAACAGAAATAGCACATCAACCTAGCTAACAACTAAGCCAGTACAGCACAGTAATTAAATCTATGGTAAGATAGATAACAGGTGATTATAACCCTCAACCTGTCAATCAGTAACATAGGAGCATGGCACAAAATAGAATCATGGGGAGAAGAAGAAGGCAGGGAAATACAACCCCTCAAAGGACTAATAATTCAGTAGAGGATTTAGTAGAAAATGAAGGAAATGAATACATAATAGCTGACCACAGCAGAATAATGATAAGTATGTCCAGTGAGCTCAACAAGGCTCATAGAGATACTTATGGTGGAACTTCAAGAGATGCTGAAAGAGAACATACAAAATCAACTCAAAGACTATCCTCTACAAGGAAAACTATACACTTCTGAAGAAAGAGATTGAGGAAGACTATAGAAAGTGGAGAGATCTCCCATGCTCATGGATTGGTAGAATCAACATAGTAAAAATATCTATACTCCCAAAAGTAATCTACATGTTTAATGCAATTCCCATCAAAATTCCAATGACATTCATTAAAGAGATTGAAAAATCTACTGTGAAATTTATATGGAAACACAAGAGGCCATGAATAGCCAAGGCAATACTCAGTCAAAAGAACAATGCAGGAGGTATCACAATACCTGACTTCAAACTATATTACAAAGCAATAACAATAAAAACAGCATGGTACTGGCACAAAAACAGACATGAAGACCAGTGGAACAGAATAGAGGACCCGGATATGAAGCCACACAACTATGAGCAACTTATCTTTGACAAAGGAGCTAAAAATATACAATGGAGAAATAGCAGCCTCTTCAACAAAAACTGCTGGGAAAACTGGTTAGCAGTCTGCAAAAAACTGAAACTAGATCCATGTATATCACCCTATACCAAGATTAACTCAAAATGGATCAAGGATCTTAATATCAGACCCCAAACTCTTAAGTTGATACAAGAAAGAGTAGGAAATACTCTGGAGTTAGTAGGTATAGGTAAGAACTTTCTCAATGAAACCCCAGCAGCACAGCAACTAAGAGATAGCATAGATAAATGGGACCTCATAAAACTAAAAAGCTTCTGTTCATCAAAAGAAATGGTCTCTAAACTGAAGAGACACCCACAGAGTGGGAGAAAATATTTGCCAATTATACATCAGACAAAGGACTGATAACCAGAATATACAGGGAACTTAAAAAACTAAATTCTCCCAAAACTAATGAACCAATAAAGAAATGGGCATGTGAACTAAACAGAACTTTCTCAAAAGAAGAAATTCAAATGGCCAGAAAACACATGAAAAAATGCTCACCATCTCTAGCAATAAAGGAAATGCAAATTAAAACCAAACTAAGATTCCACCTCACCCCTGTTAGAATAGCCATCATCAGCAACACCACCACCAACAGGTGTTGGCGAGGATGCGGGGAAAAAGGAACCCTCTTACACTGTTGGTGGGAATGTAGACTGGTACAACCACTCTGGAAAAAAATTTGGAGGCTACTTAAAAAGCTGGACATCGATCTACCATTTGATCCAGCAATACCACTCTTGGGGATATACCCAAAAGACTGTTACTCCAGAGGCACCTGCACATCCATGTTTATTGCGGCACTATTCACAATAGCCAAGTTATGGAAACAGCCAAGATGCCCCACCACTGATGAATGGATTAAGAAAATGTGGTATCTATACACAATGGAATTTTATGCAGCCATGAAGAAGAACGAAATGTTATCATTCGCTGGTAAATGGATGGAATTGGAGAACATCATTCTGAGTGAGGTTAGCCTGGCCCAAAAGACCAAAAATCGTATGTTCTCCCTCATATGTGGACATTAGATCAAGGGCAAACACAACAAGGGGATTAGACTATGAGCACATGATAAAAGCGAGAGCACACAAGGGAGGGGTGAGGATAGGTAAGACACTTAAAAAACTAGCTAGCATTTGTTGCCCTTAACGCAGAGAAACTAAAGCAGATACCTTAAAAGCAACTGAGGCCAATAGGAAAAGGGGACCAGGAACTAGAGAAAAGGTTAGATCAAAAAGAATTAACCTAGAAGGTAACACCCACGCACAGGAAATCAATGTGAGTCAATGCCCTGTATAGCTATCCTTATCTCAACCAGCAAAACCCCTTGTTCCTTCCTATTATTGCTTATACTCTCTCTACAACAAAATTAGAGATAAGGGCAAAATAGTTTCTGCTGGGTATTGAGGGGGTGGGGGGGAGAGGGAGGGGGCTGGAGTGGGTGGTAAGGGAAGGGGTGGGGGCAGGGGGGAGAAATGAACCAAGCCTTGTATGCACATATGAATAATAAAAGAAAAAAAAATAAAAATAAAAATAGAAATGACCTTTTTAAGTGCTCATGGCAAATTCATAAAAATTGAATGTATGTTTGGGAACATAAATATAACACATCCACAATACATAAAGGGATGAGTAGTATATGTGATTGTTTCATTACAATGCAATAAAAACAAAAATTAGCATCAAACTTTGAAACAAAAAAAAAGACAACACAAATAGAAAACTTGAGAAGACACAGAAAAAACTAGATGACCTCAAAGGGGACTTCAAAAACTCCAAAATGAAACAAAGAAGACTATTTTAAAAAAGAGAGATATGAAATAAAGACAGCACCAGAGATGAAAGAGAAGTTCAACAAAGATACAGGAAACCTCAGAAAAAAGAAAAAACAGAAATCCTGGAAATAAAAAGTTGCTTAAATTAAATAAAAAATATAGTTGAAAGCCACTCCAGCAGACTACAATAAGTATAAGACAGAATTTCAGGTTTGAACACAAAATTGTTATCAAAGAAAAAGCAGAAGAATTCTTGGACAAAAGACTCAAGAGCTGTGAAAGGAATACACCAAAACTTAGTGAGTCCACTAAAAGACAAAGCTTACAAATCATAGGCATTGAAGAAGAAGAGGTGCAAGCCAAAGATATGCACAATATATTCAGCAAAATAATAGCAGAAAATTCCCCAAATCTTGAGAAAAAGATGCCTATTCAGGTACAGGAAACCTCCAGGACACCAAACAGACATGACCAAAATAGAACTTCTCCATGGCACATTATCATTAAAATAAATAGCACAGAGAACAAGGAAAGAATTTTGAAGACTTTAAGAAGAAAAATCAAATAACATATAAAGGTAAATCCATTAAAAAAAACCCAGCAGATTTCTCAACAGAAACCTTAAAGCAAGAAGGGCAATACATCAAAAACAAATAACAATTAACCAACTTATATTTGCCTCATACCAGGGCACCCAACCTCATTTAACACACACTAATGGACTTAAAAATCTCAGAAAGACTCAACAATGAGCAGATTGAGAAAGAAGATAGGAAAACAATTCCATTTACAATAGCCTCAAAAAAACCCAAATACCTAGGAATAAACTTAACAAATTATGTAAATGGCCTTCACAAGGAAAACTACAAACCATTGAAGAAAAAAATCAAAGAAGACTACAGAAGATGGAAAGATCTCCCATGCTCATAGATTGGTAGAATCAACACAATAAAAACAGCTATAGTACCAAAAGCAATCTACATGTTCAATACAATTCCCATCAAAATTCCAATGACATATATTTTAGAGATTTAAAAATCAATCTTAAAGTTCATTTGGAAGCATAGAAGACCTTGAATAGCCAAAACAATAATGAGCAAAAAGAATAACAATGGAGGTATCACAATACCCCACTTCAAATTATACTACAGAGCCATAGCAATAAAAACAGCATGGTACTGGCACAAAAACAGATATGAAGACCAGTGGAGCAAAATAGTGGACCCAGATATGAATCCATGCAGCTATGTCCACCTAATTTTTGACAAAGGTGCCAGAAACATGATAGAGAAAGGACAGCCTCTTAAACCAACACTGCTGGGAAAACTGGATATCTGCCTGCAGGAAACTGAAACTAGATTCAAATTTGTCACCCTGTACAAGTATCAACTCAAAGTGGATTAAGAACCTTAATATGAGACCTGAAACCTTGAAGCTGGTGCATGAAAGAGCAGGGAATACTCTGGAAACAATGGGCATAGGCAATGTTTTCCTCAGTAGAACTCAGTTGGCTCAGCAATAAAGAGAAAAGATTGACAAATGGGACTACATGAAATTAAAAAGCATCTGCACAACAAAATAAATGGTCTCTAAATTGAAGAGGCCACCCACAGAATGGAAGAAAGTACTCATTGGCTATCCATCAGACCAAGGACTGATAACAAGAATATACAGGGCGTTCAAAAAAACTAAGCTCCTCCAAAATCAATGACTCAATGAAGAAATGGTCAAATGAACTGAACAGAGGCTTTTCAAAGGAAGATGTCCAAATGGCCAAAAAACACATGAAAAAATGCTCACCTTCACTGGTCAGAAGGGAAATGCAAATCAAAACCACACTAAGATTCCACCTCATTCCTGTTGGAATAGCTACCATCAAGAACAAATATTGGCAAGGTTGTGGTGGAAAAGGAACCCTCATACACTGCCAGTGGGAATGTAAGCTAGTACAACCACTGTGGAAAACAGTATGGAGGCTTCTTAAAAACCTAAACATAGATCTGCCCTATGATCCAGCAATACCACTCCTAGGGATATACCTGAAGGAATGTGAGTCAGCTTACAACAAAAGTACATGTACACCCATGTTTATTGCAGCACTATTCATAATGGCTAAGGTATGGAAACAGCCAAAATGCCCCACTACTGATGAATGGATTAATAAAATTTTGTATTTATACACAATGGAATTTTATTCAGCCACAAAGACGAATGAAATTCTGTCAATTGCAGGAAAATGGATGGAACTGGAGAACATCATCTTAAGTGAAGTTAGCAAGGTCAGAAGGCCAAAAGCTGCATGTTCTCCCTCATATGCAGATTACACGCCTAAAACAAACGCAGCAATATTATGGGACACGGGTCACACTAAGGGGAGGTCACCCATGATAGGGATAGGGGAAGGGAAGGAAACTAAAAACTTTAATGTGGTTGATGTGCTCTCTGTACAGGAATGAATATAGAAATCTTAAACTGACTGAGGCCACTATGGGAAGGGGACTAGGGAGAAGTGAAGAGAAGAGGATTAGAGGAAATGAAGCAATTGGGGTTGTAATTCCATGTATGCATGGAATCAACATAAGGAAACTCCCTGTGTAGCTCTCTTTATCTCAAACTAGCAGAAAAGTTTATTTTTCTTTTTATCTTCTACCTTTTTCTTCTACAAAATCAGAGAATAGGAGGGCAGAACAGGTTTTGCAGCAGGGGGATTGGAGATGGTGGGAGGGGGAAGATGGTGGGAAAAGAGGGTAGGGGGATGAATACAGTGCAAATAATATGTACACATGTATGTAAATGCAAAAATGATACCTGTTGAGACTGGTCCAGAAATTGGGGGAGGGGAATCAAAGAGAGTGGTGGATGGGGTGAATTCAAATACAGTATGTTTGATACATTGTAAGAACCTCTCTAAATGTAAATGTAAATGCCACAATGTGCCCCCACTCAGCACAACAATAAAGGAAAATAAGTAACAATGTTAGAATGTTCTTGTGAAATATTAAGGTGTGTATTTTATTGTACCTGGCTTTACCATCATGTCTACAAATGTTGTTCTTGCCGCTCTGTGTTGAAAGAAATTATCCTTTGCTCTGTAGCACCCTACTTTATGGCTATACTATAAGTTATTCATGAGGTATTCACTGTATATCCAGCTCTTTTAACTCTATATAAAACTGATGCAAACATTTTTTTAAAAAAGGAGAGAGAGGGGGCTCTTTTTGAAATTCACTGGGTCTGCTAGGAGCAATAGTGACACTGCTGTGTGGTAAAGATGCATTTGAAGTCCTGATCTCTATTTCCCTCTCTTTTTGCCTTTGAACTTCTCCTCTACACCTGTGATTTTATTATACTTTAACATTGACATGTAATCTTCATATTCAGTGATTTTTTTTTTGGTGGTATTAAGGTTTGAACTTAGGGCTTGCCAGCCGGAATCTTCATATTTAGGACTTATAACCACTTTCCCTTGGTGATCTAGTATTTAAGGGCCCCTGACTTTTCCACACTACAAACTAACACAAAGATTTTGCAGGAAGAAGACTTTCAATTAATGATCTTGAAGATCTGATGTTACCAAAGTGGGCTGTTCCCATGTAAAATATAGAGTGAAGGAAGAGAAATTAACACTTCCGTGTACCATTCAAGTTTTTTGAGGAGAACAGCATTATGTTCCCATATAATTATGCATATCAAACAAACTTTCTAAAAGTGTTAGTTTTCATTATTTGGGTATCACTGAATTTCTGGGGTCCTCTCTCTGATTTTATTGGCCACTTTTACTTTGTTACAGATTTGTGTGGGCTGAACATACATCTAGGAACATGAAGGTAACCCAATACCTATTGCCCCTCTTTTCCATACATTTTGTTCCTTCCTAGAGAAAAGGACAGGGACAGCTGCTTTTAGCACAAAATTGGCAATTTCCCCTGGAGAGGTTCAATTAACAAAGGTGTCTTCCTCACTGCCTGTTGGAGGCAGCCTCTATCTGCTGAGCTGCTGCTGCCCCAAGAGCAATGGCTGCATTTCAACTGATTTAGGTTATGACCGATAGAGACTGTTGGGTCTTACCTGTGGGTTCATTGCATCAATAAGATGAGGCTGTCCTTTGGGATGCCAAGACAACGGATATAGCACAGATTTCCCACTCATTCCCATAAGGAGGAAACATCATAGTCAACATTCCAAATTGCATATCTTGTTTAAATATAACTTTGTCTTATATGCTGAAAGTGAAAAGGCAATAGAAAATGATTCCCAAACAAACAAAAATTCTATACTTTTTAAGTAAGGCAGCAAAATAAAATAACAGAAAAATAAACCTATACATAGGTATAATTTTGATATAAATCAAAGTCTAAGTTTAGAGTATCTATTTTAAATTGCATGATATGAGCTTATGAAATATCTTAAAGAAGTCAAACTGTAACTATGGCCAGAAGACACTAGCTACTGGATAGAGCTCTATCATCATTTCAGAAATATGCGCAATTCTGTCTGCACCCATGCACCCTGATGAGTTTTTACTGAAAACATCTGCATCTCTTTTCCCAGTGGCTTTCTCTGACCACAAGAGCATTCTCATCTCCTAGATGAGAATCCTTTTTTATCTAGGGTAAGAAAGGCTGGAAGTATTGGGAGGTAAACAGATGAGAGCTGGAGATTAATTCCCCAAGTGTCACAACTTTTAAGTGGGATCACTCTGAATAGTGCTCTCTACAGTTTTCTAAAGGTCCCTAGTAGGACAGAATCCTAGTCGCCCACAATGGTAACCTCTTCATTAACACCCTGTTTGGTCATCAATTCCTTTCAGGTCTCATTTCTTGACTCCCTACCAGTGCATTCTGTGGTTACTTCCCAAATATGCTCAAATTCTTATTGCAGAGTCTGCTGCTGAGAAACCCAATCAATTAGAAATAATATTTTTGCATTGCTACTATTATTTGATCATAAAAATAACATCTTATTGAAAGTAATTTTGAAAATACAATTGTTTTAAAGAAAACTGTCAGAACATATATGTTCTGCAAATCTACTATTAAAACTTTTATATATTTTCATCCACATAAATAAATATAATTTAAAGTATGTTTATCCATTCTTTAAAAGGTGTAAGGTATACATCCCTACATCATCACTGACCTGTATAACTTTGTAAACAATATTGTATGTCACCTAGTCTCAATTTTCTTACTGGGAGAATGTATATGCACACATTCTAAATAGGATTCTTATAAAGATCAAATGAAATAAAATAAGTGAAAGTGTCCAGTGCAAAGGAGGTGCCTGATACACATCATTATTTTTCTTCTTCATTCCAGGAGTTTTCAATGAACTAGAAGTCTAACCATAATTCTCCCAGCCTACTTGGAAATCTCTACTCAAACCCAAATTTCCCCTTGCTATTTATTTGCTGTTGGATCTTCAACAGGTTACTTAATCATCATGAACACCAGCTTCCTCATATGTAAGATATGGACAGTCATGGCACCATTACTTGGGAATGGTTAAAGAAGATGATAACACAGGTGGTACAAGAAGCATGGCACCTGCCACAGAGTGAATGCCCAGTAAATGTCATCATCTTTATCACCATTGTCATCTTCTCTCAGGAAATAACTGGAAGTATAGGACTGATGAAATAGTTCTTGAAAACATCCAAAAGTTAAGTAGTACATGGTTTGGTTCTTTAGAGGGACATTGATTCAGAAGATAAGTATTTGGTTTAAAATTGGAATGACATAGTATTTGTTATCCAGTTGGGACATTATTCAGGACAAATGCAAAAACCAATGGAATTGCTTGGACAACAGTGGAAATCTAGGATTTGCCCCAGCAAAAGAGAGTAAGAGGTCACCCAATTTATAATTCAACATCTACTCTGCAAAGAATAGAAAATATCAATATTGCAGAGATAGTTACTTTTTTCAGGTAGCTAAAAAAATATACATCATCCTTATGTTTCCCCAATCATAGAAAAATAAATCAGATCTAGAGCTATGCATTCCAATTTTGTATCAAATAAATTATTTCTTTTGTATCAGGCCATATTTTCAGGGATGGGTTACTTATTATGTTTTTCTCCTATTAGTGACAACTTAATGGATAAAACTCTTTAAAAGAATAGTGTGTTAGTAGATCTTAATTTAATTTCTGTGGTTTGAAGGCAAGGGATGATGCAGTGGAGAACCATAAATAAGAATTTAGGTTAGTTTGATTATATGGACTTTGTTCTGGTGCTACCACCAGCTGGCTGTGTGATCACAGGGAAATTACTAACCTCCCCTGTGTCACACAGCTCCATCATCTGCAAAATGAGAAAAATGCCACCTGCCCTAGGTCCCTCAGAGACTGGTAATAAGATCAAATGACATGTCAGAGTAAGTGCTTTGAAAAAGTATGACAAAAGAACACTTATTCTTAGTAAAGGATGGAGCCTCACTTCTTAAACCGAGAGCACCCATTTCTCCTTTTAAGCCACCAAATAGAATTGAAAGAGTCAATGCATAATTATAATAAAGCTCAAAAGATCTGTTCTCCTGGGCCTCATCTTCCTTGCCCTCCCATTGTGGTGGCACATGATTAATCATCAGCCTTCTTGAGTTCCCTCTTTGCTGGCTTGCCACCCTAGGGTCGCAGCACTTTTCAAATCCATATTTGGGCTTAGCAGCCATCCAGGGCAAAAAGCCTTTCCTGGTGTTAGGGCATGCCAAAGCTGAACCCAGAACCCCCATTAGCCTAATTCACAGCACGACTTTCCCCTGGGGAGACTACTGATAATCCAGCTATTTATCTTGTCTGTAGGTTTATCAGAGATATTTAAATATAAAAATGAGGTAAGGCACATTCTTCCAAGACTCTGTGCCATTCAAGCCAGGTTGGGGGTCAGAAGAATGAAGGGGAGCATCTGGGATTGTGGTCCTCTCTGTTGCTGTTTTATGTCTCAAGTGTCCTTGGAGTAAGGGGCTGCTCAGAGGGCACTAAAGGACATCTCTTTGTAATTGGAGGCAGGCTGGAGCTGCATGGCCACTGCTACCCATGGAGAGGCTGCCTGCAAGCGGCTAGACTGCTGCTTTTCTGCAAGGCAGGAGAGGCCCATTAGAAACATGAAGGGGCGGTTTAATTCTGCAACAAGATGTGTACAAATGTATGCCTCCTATCAAAACCCATGCAACAGCTTCCAAAGTTAATTAAAAGCTAATTTTCTAATGAGGTGGCAACACTGGCAACAACATGCTATCAGTATGGGAGCTACAGCCAGCAGCCGGTGAGGGAACGGGCAACCTCCCTCTTACAGGATGGAACATCCTACCTGCATCCATTAATTAGCCTCCAGCTGTATTGCTTTAATGCTAGACACCAGCATAGACTGTCATCAAAATCATAAATTGCTTTAGCATTGCCAAGACAGTGTTGATACTTATTATACAGCAGGACTATTCCTAGCCATAACATTGCAGGCAATGTAATCCATTCCTGGAAATATTAAATCTAGGGGCAGTGCCACGGACACTGTGTTATGTCAGGTGCCAGGGGCACTTTAATCCTTTAGGCAATTGTTAATTGTAAGCCAGACTTGCAATTAGCTTTAATAAATAGAGGGAAAATGTCTTAAATTAACTGCACTTATGTTGGTTTTGCCTCTTGTTTTGATTTCAAACACATAGCCAAGCAGGATGACTCGTGGTCATTATCCTAATGATATGGGTCTCTTGGCCATAGTGAGAATGGGCCAAACACCTGTGGCCATTCCTTGGCATTCTTCATAGGAAGTGTATAATGATGTCAGGCAAATAGATGTTGAGTGCCACCAGATTTTTTGTTTTTTTAAAAAGAACATTACTACAGAGTCTCAAGATTCAGGATAATTAGGATATTGCTTGTCAATAAATAATTGAAGACAGACTTAGAGTCTTTAAGATAATACAAGAAATTAAGTAAAAGTTTATTATAATAGTTATTTAGTGGTTAGCAGCAGGTAGAAAAATCTACTTTGTATTGCTTCTGTAAGAAGCTTCTTGCTGCCACCTCAATAATAGGAAATTATTTTCTTCTACCACATGAGCCAGCCCTTTTTGCTTTAGTTATTTTTCAGATCAGATCTTATTTTGCCCAGGTCAGTCTCCAACCACTATCTTATCTATGCTTCCTACATAGCTGGAATTACAGATGTGTACCACCATATCTGGCTTGTTCTTTGAGACAGAGTTTGGTAAGATTTTTTGTTGTTGTTGATGTTGCCTAGATTGGTCTTAGATGGTGATCTGCCTATCTCTGCTCCCCAAGTAGCTGGGATGACAAGCATGAACCACCATACTCAGCCCTAGGAGAGTAATTTTTTATTATTAGTTCATCTTGGAAATAGCAGCTAAGTCTTCTCAGTTTAATGATCTTTATGTCACTCTCCTCATTTGTTTACACTCTTAATTTATGACATAGAGTATCTTAGATTCTGTCTTCTTCATTTTTTCGTTCACTCTTATTCTGTTGCCTCCTGTACTTGTTCATTGTTCCTTTTTTTTCTTACCCTTGCTCTCTTGTACTCTTCCATCCTAGTGATTTCTAAAGCTCTCTGATGCCTATTACATGGTGGTGTGTCTAGGTTGTTATCTATTCATGGAAAATGCAGGAAATCCCTTTTGCAACTCACTGGCCACCACTAAGGGTCATGTCCATACTCAAACAACTCCCCAGGAAGAGAGTGAAACCACATGGTTAGCTCAGAGTAACTAGGACCCATTCTCTGATTCTTGAACTGGTGTGGCCTCCCCTGAAGCAATGTCTACATGGAGGAGTGTGGATGCCAAAACAAAACCAGGTTCTGTTTGAAAAAATAAAAGGAAAATGGCAATCAGTAGTTCTTTGCTATGAGGATCATGATTACTACTTAAAGTATGAGAGAGAGGGGGAAGCAGGATCTGAAGAATTTTCCCCAAAAAATAAGATGACTAAAGTCAGTAGAACCTTCTAGAGAGGAAGGAAGAAGAGTGTCGTATTCTGTGTGAGACCAGGATCCACACATTTAGCAGGTGCTAACACCTGCAGTCTTGAGGGGAAGAAGCATCATGTATTACTCTTCAGTCTTTCTTAAATGTTTGTGAAGTGTCTACTGTGTTCATGGCACTGCAGTTAGAGCAGTGGACAAGACACTATCCTTTCTCTCAGAAAACTTACTTTTTAGTGGGGAAAAGAGATAAAGAACAAATTAAGCACATAAATAATTTCAGATTTTGAAGGAGCTCAGGCTGTAATGTAGTAGAGAGCTCTTGGCTTAAGATGGGACCAAGTACCATAGGCTAGATTGTCAGGGAAAACACATCTGAGGGAATGAAGAGAAAAATAAGGCCAAGGGCTAAATACCTGCTGTAAGTGACATTAAGCTAAAAGGCATGTTTCAAAGAATTCTTGACCAACCTGCTAATGATTTCATTTATGAAATATTATCATAATAACTGATTAAAAATCATTACCAGGGACATACTTTGTGCTATAAACTTTGTGTACATTATTCAGTCATTCCATAATTGTCCATTAAACACATACCAAGTGCCAGAGGAAAACTAAGGAACATAATTAACAAAACCGATGCTGTTCCTGCTACTGGGGAGGTGACAGTCCCATCTAATTCTCACCATTAAGGAGCAAACAAGCAAGCAAATAAACCAACAATGTGATAGACCATAATCAGATTGAACAGATGAGAAATCATTACTTTGTTAATGTTATATTTCAAAGCCTCCTCAATTTTAAAATTATTCACAATGTCTTAAGTGATCTAAAAAGAGAAAGCATCTATAGTAGAAAATGTAGGTGAGACAAAAGTCTTGGGAAGGCAGTCTTCAAAATATTCACAGTGAAGATAGGTATGAACCTTGTTATGAGAACTTAAAACAAAAATTACTAAAATTAAATTATTTATATTAATAATTAAATTGCTTTAATAAAAATTTCATAATCCCAGGGAAAATAAAAATGGAAAAATCTCTAATAATGGTGGCTTTAATAAGGATTTGGTCCAGATGGGTCCCTGAATAAAAATCATTGATTTATAAATGTATTACTACATTATCTTGGGAAGGATGTCCAGAGCTTCCATTAGATATTCAAAGGGGTTTGTTAATTAAAAAATGACCAGAATCATCAATTTAGAAGTTGCAGGTGTCTCTGGAGGGAGCTTCCCTACAGATTTCAAAGTGCAAGTATATATTAACAAATATATACCCCACCCCTTATCAGAACTTTTAAAGAATACTATCAGGGTAGTTAAGCACTAAAATGAATTGAGGTAAGCATAAATTGCTAAGGGTAATATAAAATTCTCACCTAGTTATATTCCAAATAAGAGGAAGGGGAAGGAAGGTCCAGGCTTACCTCTTGGTCAGGTCTAATTTATAAAATACCAACAGACAACAAACAAACAGCAGATACATAAAGTCCTGTGATTTTTTTTTTTTTTTGCGTTCTTTTTGTTAAGAATGATCCTCAGATAGGAAAGTTAGGATAAATGCTTGTAAAAGAAAATTGAAGCCCAAAATCCAAATAAAGGATGCAATTGATGTATGTCAAATACACTTATGTCTCCTAGTTTCAAATATTACTTATTTAGAATTTAAGGAAATTTTACTTAGATATCCTTTTGGGAAAAAATGAAGTTTTCACTTCAAAGTCTTGGAAGTCTATAGGTACATAAACTTAGTCCAATGTTCAAGAACATGCCCTAGGACTCGATTCCAAGTCAGAGACTAGAATGGATTGTTTAAAACATATTTTGCAAGAATTAAAATGAGGCCAACATTGAACACTTAAAACCTATCTCAGGCTCATTTTCTTTTAAGTTAATATTTCTAAAATAAAATATTATGGAAATGCATGAAGTACACTGCATGCCAGACTGCGTTTATTAAGTTTCCTGTTGGCAATACTTCGTTTTGTCTAGAATATAGTATATAATATGGCCTTAGGTATAAAACTTTGACATGCTATGATCTTATCAAATATATCTCTTACTGAAAGCAGAGAGATATAGAAACTAAATAACCATAGATATAAGACCAGCACTTGACTCATACATCTTTATTTAGGAAACCTAAATTATGACATTGAAATGATGGCACCACTTATCAACATAAGTTTCTCCATAGAAAACGGGAATATTATTTACAATATTATCTACCCTCCTCCCAAAGTCCTGTGAGGATCAAAGAATACAATATACTTAACATGCTTACCGATGGGCTTAGGCTGGCATAGCACGCAATCAATGAAGTTTTGTTGCTATTATTATTCCCAGTTAATTAAAGTTTGTGGTTTTGGTAGTTGTAAGCCAAAGCAATGCTCAAGAAAAAAAGAGGCTAATACAATGACATAGTACATTTTAAAACTGTTTAAAGAAATTATCATATGAAGAATATTAGTAATAAGCTCTAATCCTCTCACATGTTAATATAATGCTCCATTTAAATGTAATTAATAATCATTAATGTTAATTTTATTTCAGAGTGAGCTCTGCCAAAGTAGTCAGAGAACTGTGAAATCATACATAATAAGTATCTAAATCATTGTAGAAAACATGTGAAAAAACAATATTGATGTACGCATAAATGGTTCATTGAAACTAACTGAAGAAAAGACAACCACTATTATTTGATATTTATAAATGTTTTTATATTTTAGTGTCTAGTTATTCAGAATTGTGGAAAAGATATCAACTTCTCAGTGAATCTGTACTATGCTCACCACTCACTGAGATGTCTTGTGAAGCACGTACATTCAACAGGACAGGAATGCATTTGTTCAGTCCTTAATTTGGGAGTGTGCTGGGCAATTTTGAATGTTGCTAACTAAATGACCTTTTCCTCATGTCTGTGACTGTAAGTTCATAATATTAGATGTTTTCCTATATATTCATTTATTTATTAAATCTTTGATTCATTCCATTTAATGAGTTCTGGCTATATTCAATGCCAATATAGGAAAGGATGAATTAGACATGGAATCAGCCCCCAGGGAGGTAACAGGCTCCATAAACAATTCCAATACTTGATGGGCTATGAAAAGTGATCGATGAAAAGTACAGTTGAGTTACTTTGGGGAAGAAGAGAAAATGTCACTTCAGTTGAGTTAGTAGCACGACTACTGAATATGTGTGACAAGGTGGTAGGTGAAAATAAGGAAGGACAAGTAAAGTAGAACAGAATGATCCAAGAGAAGAGTGGGAATGCACAGGTAAGCTGTGGGGAATGGAGGAGGTTTACTTGTTTGGAACATGAGGTTCATGTACACTAAAGGTGTTGAGGAATGATAAATGATAACTCTGAGGACTACTGAAATTTAGGGTCAAAAAATGAAGAACAGAGAAGAGCTACAAAGGATCAGGAAGGTGAGTGAAAATATAGGAAAATGTGGTATAACAGAAGCCATAAGAAGAGAAAAAGTGTCAAGCAGAAGGTGGCTTCCAACAGCATGGAATGCCACAGACACACAAAGAAAGAATTAAATAGTGTTGATTGAACTGGACTATTAAGAGATTATCAGTAACCTCTTCTGGAGTCAATGTGGAGGTGATGTGAGGACAGAAATCAAAGTGCAATAGGAGAGGAGTAGAAAGGAGAGTTAGTGAACATGGATGAGCCTTGCCTTAGATGTCTTGGATAACATTTGGTTATAAAGAGAAGAAAGACAGAGTCAGTCATGTTAAAGGCCTAAAATAAGTAAGAAAGATGGTATTGGGATGCAAAAGAAGGCACAGATCTGACAAAGGCAGGATGTGAGCTGAACTTGGCTTGGCATTTGGGTGGACAGGAGGAAAGAAGATTCATGTAGGACTGCTGTGTTTTTTACAGAAAAGTATGCCATTCACAGAAGCAGAAAATATGAGAACTGAGATCATCTTTGGATGATCTCCAGGTGAGGCCTGTACTTTTCCCTTTATTGTTGTGATGGGTGGGCGTACATTGTGGCCTTTACGTAGGATATTACAGTGTATCAAGTATATCATGCATGAACCACCCTCTCAACCATTCTTCTTCATCCCCTCTCCCCTGATTCCTGGAGTAGTTTCACTAAGAATCATTGTCGTATTTACTTACAAATGTACACATTTTATTGCTTTTTGAATCTTTTTTTCTAGATCAATGGTTTCTAAAGTAGAGTGTATCATAAGGCGTTCAAATCTTCTTTTGTTCATTTACAGAGTTACTCTGCAGATTGTATGTCACAGTATTTTTTTTAATTATTGTTTTTACATTTACTTACACGTGTATACATTATTTGGGCCACCTCCTCCCCACCACACCACACCTCCAGGCAGAACCTGTTCTGCCCTCTTGTTCTCCGATTTTGTTTAAGTAAAAACATATAAGATAAAAAGAAAAACATATCATTTTTGCTACTTTGAGATTAAGATAGCTATACAGGGAGATTCCTTGTGTTGTTTCCATGCACATGTGTATGACAACCCAAACTGGTTCATCTGTACCAGACCTCTTCGCTACTTCCTAGTCCCCTTCCCATAGTGGCCTCTGCCAGTTTACGATTACTATATTCACTCCTATACAGTAAGCACATCAACCACATTCAAGTTTTTGGTTTCCTTCCCTTTCCCTATCCCTTCCCTGTGCTATCTCTCTTTAGCATGTGACCCATATCCAATAATATTACTGCATTTGTTTTAGGTCTGTAATCTACATATAAGGGAGAACATGCAATTTTTGGCCTTCTGAGCCTAACTTCACTTAAGATGATGTTCTCCAGTTCCATCCATTTTCCTGAGAATGACAAAACTTCATTCTTTTTTGTGGCTGAATAAAATTCCATTGTGTATAAATACCATATTTTCTTAATCCATTCATGAGTAGTGGGGCATCTTGGCTGTTTCCATAACTTGGCTATTGTGAATAGTGCTGCAATAAACATGGGTGTGCAGATGCCTTTGTAGTAACCTGAGTCACATTCCTTTGGGTATATCCTTTGGAGTGGTATTGGTGGATCATATGGCAGATCTATGTGTAGTTTTTTTAAGAAGCCTCCATACTGTTTTCCACAGTGGAGTGGTTGTACTAGCTTACATTCTCACCAGCAGAGTATGAGGGTTCCTTTTTCCCTGCATCCTCACCAAATTTGTACTTGTTGGTGTTCTTGATGGTAGCAATTCCATCAAGTGAGGTGGAATCTTAATGTGGTTTTGATTTGCATTTCCCTTATGGCCAGCAAATGTGACCATTTTTTCATGTGCTTTTTGGTCATTTGGACATCTTCCTTTGAAAAGCCTCTGTTCAGTTCATTTGCCCATTTCTTCATTGATTTTTGGAGGACCTTAGTTTTTTTGAGCATCCTGTATATTCTGGTTATCAGTCCTTGGTCTGATATATAGCCAGCGAATATTTTCTCCCATTCTGTGGGTGGCCTCTTCAATTTAGAGACCATTTATTTTGTTGTGCAGATGCTTTTTAATTTCATGTAGTCCCATTTGTTAATCCTTTCTCTTCATTGCTGAGCCAATTGAGTTCTACTGAGGAAAGCATTGCTTATGCCCATTGCTTCCAGAGTATTCCCCGCTCTTTCCTGTACCAGCTTCAAGGTTTCAGGTCTTATATTAAGGTTCTTACTCCACTTTGAGTTGATTCTTGTACAGAGTGACAAATTTGGATCTAGTTTCAGTTTCCTGCAGGCAGATATCCAGTTTTCCCAGCAACATTGGTTTAAGAGGCTATCATTTCTCCATCTTGTTTCTGGCATCTTTGTCAAAAATTAAGTGGGCATAGCTGCATGGATTCATATCTGGGTCCACTATTCTGCTCCATTGGTCTTCATATCTGTTTTTATGCCAGTACCATGCTGTTTTTATTGCTATACCTCTGTAGTACAGTTTAAAGTCAGGTATTGGGATATCTCCAGCATTGCTTTTTTTGCTCAGTATTGTCTTGGCTAGTAGCAACCTTTTGTGTTTCCAAATGAACTTCAGGGTAGATTATTCAATCTCTGTGATGAACGTCATTGAGATTTTGATGAGAATTGCATTGAACATGTAGATTGCTTTTGGTAGTCGTATGGTCACTTTTACTGTGCTGATTCTACCAATCCATGAGCATGGGAGATCTTTCTACCTTCTGGAGTCTTCTTTGATCTCTTTCTTCAATTGTTTGTAGTTATCCTTGTAGAGGTCATTTGCATCCTTTGTTAAACTTATTCCTAGGTATTTGATTTTTTTTTTGAGGCTGTAAATGGAATTGTTTCCCTATATTCTTTTGCAATCTGTTCATTGTTGGTATATAGAAAGGCTACGGATTTTTGAAAGTTAATTTTGTATCTTCCTATTTTGCTGAAACTGTTTATGGTGTCTAAGAGTTTTGGGGTGGAATTTTTTGGGTCTTTAAATTATTGGATCGTGTCATCTGTGAATAGGAATAGGGTAACTATTTCTTTACCTATTTGTATTCCTTTTATTTCTTCTTCTTGCCTTATTGTTCTATCTAGGAATCTCAGGACTCTGTTCAATTGGAGTGGGGAGAATGGGCATCCTTTTCTTGTTCCTGACTTTAGGAGAAATGGTTTCAGTTTTTCCCCATTAAGTATGATGTTGGCTATAGGTTTGTCATATATAGCCTTTACAATGTTGAGATACATTCCTTCTATTCCTAGTTTCCTTAGAGTTGTAATCATGAAATGGTGCTGAATTTTATCCAAGGCTTTTTCTGCATCTATTGAGATGCTCAAGTGGTTTTTGTCTTTGCTTCTATTAATGTGCTGTATTACATTTATTAATTTATGTATGTTGAACCATCCCTGCATTCCTGGAATAAAGCTGATTTGATCATGGTGAATGATCTTTCTGATATGTTGTTGGATTCAGTTTGCCATTTTTTATTGAGGATTTTTGCAGCAATGTTCATTAGGAGATTGGCTTGTAGTTCTTCTTTTAGGATGTGTCCTTCTCTGGTTTGGGATAAGTGTAATACTGGCTTCATATAATGAGTTAGACAGTGTTCCTTCCCTTTTTATTTCATGGAAAGTTTAAGGAGGGTTGGTATTAATTCTTCTTTAAAGATCTAGTAAAATTCAGCAGAGAATCCATCAGGTCCTGGACTTTTCTTTTTTAGGAGACTATTGATGCTTCAATTTCATCATTAGTTATAGATCTGTTTAGGTGGTTAATATCCTCTTGGTTCATTTTTGGATGGTCATAAGTATCTAGAAATTTTTCAGATTTCTTCAAGATTTTCCAATTTTTTGGAATACAGGTTCTCAAAGCAGTCCCTGATGATTCCCTGGATTTCCCTGGTGTTTGTCATTATCTCTCCTTTTTTGTTTCTGATTTTACTAATTGGGGTCTTTTCCCTCCCCATTTTAGTCAGATTTGCCAGGGGCTTGTCAATTTTATTTTTTAAAATAAACCAGCTTTTTGTTCCATTGATTATTCGTGTGGTTTTCGTGGTCTGTATTTCATTAATTTCAGCCCTTACTTTTATTATATCTCTCCTCTGCTTGTTTTGGGCTTTGCTTGTTCTTGTTTTTCTAGGAGTTTGAAATGAAGCATTAGGTTGTTTATTTCAGATCTTTTTGTCCTTTTAATATATGCACTCATGGCTATAAACTTTCCTCTTAGGACTGCCTTTGGTGTGTCCCATAGGTTCTGATAGGTTATGTATTCATTTTCATTAACTTCCAGGAACTTTTTGATTTCCTCTCTTATTTCTTCTCTGACCCACTGATCATTAATCAATGTGTTGTTCAGCCTCCAATCATTTGTGTATTTTTTGCTTCTGCTTTTGTTGTTGCATTCTAGTTTTATTGCATTGTGATCAGATGGAATCAGATGGTTATTTCAGTTTTCTTATATTTGCTGAGGCTTGCTTTGTGCCCTAAGATATGGTCTATTTTGGAGAAAGTTCCATGGGCTGCTGAGAAGAACGTATATTGTGCTGTTTCTGGATGAAATATTCTGCAGATATCAGTTAGGTCCATTTGATCTATGGTGTCATTTATGTCTAGGATTTTTTTTGTTGATTTTTTTGTCTGAATAACTGATCTATTGGTGATAGAGGGGTTTTAAAGTCTCCCACTACCACTGTGTTGGTGTCTATATGTGCTTTTAAGTCCTTTAGTATATTTTTGATGAAGTTGAGTACGCTGACATTGGGTGCGTGTAGGTTGATAATTGTTAACTTTTGATGTATTTCCCTTTTTATTAGTATGAAGTGCTTGTCACAGTATTTCATTTGGCAAACTTTGTAAAAATTAGAATCTTTGTAATGAGAGTTACAATAAAAAATCTTTTTATTGCTGAAGATAAAGAGGTAATCTTGTCATAGTACTTAAAAGAGTGGTAAAACTTAAGAATGCTATATATTTATCTTTTACAAAAAGACAAATATCCTTAATTTGCTAACTTTTGGCTCATGGAGAACTTCCTTTGCTTGGGTCATAGGGTTCTTGCTCAGGTGATTTTCCTCCACTAGCCCACTTTCTCAGTCTCCTTTCCTACAGTTTCCTCATCTCACTAATTTACTTTTTAACATTGACTGGGCTTTTTCCTAGGAACTCTCTTCTTGGCACACTTTCCCTTGTTCCTAAAGAAATCTCTTCTTATTACTTAAAATTTTGCCCTATATTACTTCCAAATTTTTATTTCCATCTTGACTTCTCCTCAAAACGTGAGCCTTAACTATTCAGTATCTCCACTTTAAATGTTCAAGAAATACTTTTAGAGACTTACCTGCCACATGAGAGCTTTTACTCTTTAGATACATTAGTGACTAGGCTCAAAGCTCTGTCCTGTGAATCTTATAGGCCATTGGAGGGAATGTTAAAATAGGCAATATAACTTCAAGTGGAGGGAAATGGTAATAGCTAAATAATAACTAACATATAATAAATCAATAATAACTAAATAAATATAGAGAATATTCAAAAGTGATTGTTATTAATTTAGTGGCTAAGAAATGACTATGACAAGTGGATTCGGAATTCTGGGATCAAATGAGCCATAAGGTTAAATTTTATTTTATTGTTGTGCTGGGTGGGGGTACATTGTGGAATTTACAAAAGTTCTTATATTATACTTGAATTCACCACTTCCACCATTCTCCTTTATCTCCCTTACCCCCATTCCTGGAACAGTTTCAACAGGTATCATTTTTATGTTTACATACAATGTGTACCCAGTATTTGCAATGGTTGTTAGGAGGCATCTCATAGAGAAGGTGCCATTAAAGCAAATGTTAGAGGTGGAGGAATGTATAATATAGAAGGAACAGTCAGTGCAAAGGCTCTGAGGTTGAAACATGTCTAGAGAAATCAAGAACAGTCTGAAATGTGGCTGTTGTGGAGTTAAGTGTGATCAAGAAGGACTCATCTTTTTCTTCTTCCTTACCTTTTTTTTCTCCATAGCACTTCTCACCATCTGGAATATATATATATATATTTTTTTTTTTAATTTGCTTATTTTATATGTTTACCCACTCCTCCAGAATATGAACTCTGTGTGGAGGGGTCTTTATTAGTTTTAGCTCACCACCATATTTTCAGTTGCTGAAAAGTACCTTGCATGCAGTTTCAAGGTACTTTTTACCTTGAATATTTGTTCAGTGAATGAATAACCAAGAATATGGCAATACAATTGGCCTGTGTCTGCCTATTAGAAATCTCTGAAGACCTAAAAATTTGGGTTTTACTTTAGTCACAGGCAGAACTGGGAAAAATAGCTATACATTTTACATGAGGATGAATGTTTCATAAGCTCCAGAAGGCTAAATAGCAAAATAAAAACTACTATAAGTAGTATCAGAGGCTATATCTTGTTAATATAATTTGGGTTTATTTTTTCTTATTAAAAGCTTTTTTTATTAGAATATTAAAGAATAAATCAAACTTTACATGCACAAAATACTTGTACATATGTATATGTATATATGTGTGCATATATGTCTGTATATATTTGTGAGTGTATATATATTAATATATAAACTTGTGATATTTGCTGAGTTGATTTCAACTTTTGAAATGGAGACAGGAGGGCCAGTGTACATTGAAGCCTTGCTTTAACACCTTATTATAATTTTGGTTTAGTAGGCCATAATTGTAGTATACCTCCACAAGCCCCAATTTAATGAACCTGGAGATGCATTTCTAGGACCAAAGAGGACAAGGAACCTGGAGCTCGATAATGCTGTTTTGTTTCATTAAATGTTCTTACTGTCTGTGTGGAAATGAATGTGACTCGTCCCTGACAGATGATAAAAGGCGGCAGACATCATTAGTGTCCATCACATGGCTCTGACACCCACTGGAGAGAGGGCCTCTGTTTCCTCATGATCAGAAGTAAAATCTTTCTACAGATTGATTTAAAATTGCTTCTTAACTTCACTGTTCATATCGAGCCATGAAGCCAAGTGCAGTTCCTATTCCAACCTTGAAAACCTTCTTCTGAGGTTTTAAATTATTTCAGCTCCAGATTTCAGGCTGTTTCAAGGGACTGTGATGCTCACAAAGGAAGAAGACTCCACAGAATACTTTATTAGAATTTCAAAAAAGTACCATCTCTCCAACTGCTCATTACTAGGAGCAACCTGATACTAACCAATCTATGATTATTAAAACATATAATTTGCATTTAAATTAAATGAATTAATAAATACCAGAGATTAAAATAATGTGCTATATTTCCTTGTTTACTGCTTTAATTTTTACACATGCTAAAATAAAGATATAAAATTCATGGGTTTTTTTGTTTTGCTTTGTTTTGTTTTACAGAGAAGGTATTGAGAAAATATGAATTGAAGAAATTATTTCCAGCTTTGTCAGGAAAATGTGCTCATGGATGCATGTTTTTCCTTTAAATATAGCTTCTTTCTAAGACATTGAACTATATTTTATTTGTTTTAGAAGATAGTGCTCAATGTTTATCTATGTAAGAAACTTTTTCAAAGACATAAATAACCAAACTATGTTTTGCTTATAACTTCTCTTATGAAGTGGTTTTATTAAAGCAATTGATAATGATCACAATAAGTAAATAATTAATATTTATTGAGAAACTGTAATGTGTTAGTTATTATGCCAACTACTATGGTGAAAAATCACAACTTCAAGTCCCCTACCTCAAAGTATTGAGTCCAATTAGGAATATACAATGTAAAGCCACAGAGACATTTTTGAATGCAAGACAAAACAAACTGACAGGAAACAATTACAAGGTGATTTTGTTGTTCACATTCAGCTTAGAAAACAATCGATTCCAATTTCTATTTCCAAGGAAATTTGGGGACTGCAGGTAGTACCTCTTGACCTTGAATCTCTTCTCTGGTCCTCCCCTAAATGGGTAGTATCAAAGTACAAGTAAAATTAAAAGTGACTTAAAACTTTAGTCTTATTAGGATATAGAAAATACAATGAACATCAAGTTACCTATTAATTGATAGCAAATACCACATTGCAACAGACCTCCTGATACAACCCTAAGTCTATGGGTACAGAAAGTAGAGAACAGGAAGTTTAAGAGACACAATGAAAAAAATGAAGCACATAGACAAGGCACAGACCCCAGAAAAGGCAACTAAATCACTAAGTGCAAAAGTCTGGGTCTGATATTCAGTAGTTCACAACACAGGCTATGGGGAAGAGGTCTGACAGTGAAAAGAAATCAAACAAGTCAAAAATCAAGCAGCTTTGAAAAGCATTGCTTCTCAGAAAGAATCATTATAGTAGAAATATGATTATGCCCTTGATGTTGAAGTACAAATTAATAACAAGAAGTATGGTGGGGAAAATAAAAGGGTTTTACAGAAGTTGAAGTGAAACAAAGGACTTTGTCCCTCTCCCACCATCAAGAGCATTCTCTAAAAAACTGATATATTAATCCTCCATTTCTGGACTAAGGACTCGATTCCCCAAAATGCCTAGGAATAGAAAAATAACCAACTATCTCTTTACAAAGATAATGGAAAAAGGAAATGGAAAATTCAAAATAATTCAGGTGATGAAATACTCTCAAAACAAAAATGAAAACAAAGATAAAAAGAATGAACAAAAAGCCCTTATAAATGGAAGAACACTATAATACAATTAGCTCAGTTTAACTCCAAGTTTAATTCAAAAATATTTTTAAAAAAAGCACTTGGAGATTAGCTATAGATAGATACATGCATACATACATGGATAGATGTAAACTGCAATCAGAAATTCTAAAATAAAGAACATAAGTAGAAAAGGGAGTAATGCAATACAACTGATTGATCTCAATAAAGAAACTGAAGAAAAAAGAGAAGTAATATTTCAGAAAAACAGAAAAACTTAAACAATATCCAAGGCATGATTGAGTCTAGTGAAAATTTAATAAGGGAATTGAAGAAAATCAGAAAAACAATTCAGAGAATAAAAATGAGATAAAATACATAAACTATTGCTCCCTAATCTGGGAGGAATATATCACATTACCCCAGTACATGCCTAAAACTGCAAATAGTACTAAACCTTAAATATGCTATGATTTCCTACACATTCATATCTATGATAAAGTTTATCAATTAGGCACAGTAAGAACATCAACAGTAACTTTCTATGAATCTTAAATATTTTTTTTTTGCTTTTCTTATTAAGTTAAGCATTTTAGCATTTTTATTTAAAAGAAACTCTTTATACTTTCTCCTTTCTGAATCAAATATGGTAGCATCGCTACCCTCACATTTGGGGCTAGTAAAATAAAGATAACTTGACCACAAGCAGTGATCAAGTTGATCTGACAACTGAGACATCTACTAAGTGACTGATGAGCTGGTACCACATACAGCATGGATATGCCTGCCCAGGGGATGACTTACAACCTGGATGGCATGAGATTTCATCAATGTTACTCAGAATGGAATGTAACTGAAAACTTACGAAGGGTTTATTTTTGAAACTTCTATTGAATATTGTTGGATCATAATTGACCTGGGGTAACTGAAATACACAAAGTAAAACTGCAGATAAGATGGGGTTACTGTAACATGTAAAAGGGTCAAAGAGAACATGCTTGAGGTGGAAGACATGCAAAGAAAGTTCAGCAAACCTGTAACTAAAGTCTCTGAAAAAGAAAAATAAAACTATAATCTAAGAAAACTTTTCAGAACTAAGGAAAATTTTATTTTTACCTATTAAAGGGGTCCACTATGTG
Organism: Castor canadensis; assembly: GCF_047511655.1. Taxonomy (NCBI): domain Eukaryota; kingdom Metazoa; phylum Chordata; class Mammalia; order Rodentia; family Castoridae; genus Castor; species Castor canadensis. The sequence goes on from NC_133388.1 coordinate 154,495,791, forward strand.
CCTCAAAGATTCACAAAAAAGACTCTTGAGATATGTACTTGAAAAACAATTATAATTTAACAACAAAGAAAAATGTTCAAGTTAGACAGGCAATAAGGTCAAATTAAATATAAGGGTGAAAACTAAACTATAAAATAAGATAACTGACTATGGTTAGTGAAAATTGATAAGAGTCAAAGTATATCAAGTAGTAGAGTGTCTTCCTAGCAAGCATGAGGCTCTGCGTTCAAACCCCAATACCGCCAAAAAACAAAAAGGCATGACAAATACTTTTTTATGCTTATGGTTGTAACTTACAATAAAGATATAATAGGTATTAGCATCAACACACAAATAACACAACCATCATCTTAAAAGAAAAAAACTACAGATGCTAAAAGGAGACCTAAAAGATAGTAATTTGTTACACATGTACATTTAAATCCGCTTAAGTATACTTGAATCATTCGCAAAAACTGATTAGATATTTGGTCAGGTAGAAAGTATCAGTAAGTTCCATACTCACTGATTACAATGCAGGAAACCTGAACCCACAAATTAAACTTTAAATAAAAGGTCCATCTATCAATAAAAAAACAAAAACAAAAACACAAGCTAAGTATTATTAAATAACACTTGAATGGCAAGGAAACACCCAAAGAGGAATTACAAAATTTCTGAACATTACATCTGTGGAATAAACTGAAAGTGGAGATATGAGATAGTCTCATATCTGTAATACATTTTTATCTGTATTAGTAAAAAAGTGAAAGATAAGCAAATTAAATTTTCAACTCAAGAAAATGATCAATTAATACAAAGTAAACCATTTCTTTTGATGAACAGAAGCTTTTTAGCTTTATGAGGTCCCATTTATCTATGCTATCTCTTAGTTGCTGTGCTGCTGGGGTTTCATTGAGAAAGTTCTTACCTATACCTACTAATTCCAGAGTATTTCCTACTCTTTCCTGTAACAACTTGAGAGTTTGGGGTCTGATATTAAGATCCTTGATCCATTTTGAGTTAATCTTGGTATAGGGTGATATACATGGATCTAGTTTCAGTGTTTTGCAGACTGCTAACCAGTTTTCCCAGCAGTTTTTGTTGAAGAGGCTGCTATTTCTCCATCGTATATTTTTAGCTCCTTTGTCAAAGACAAGTTGGTTATAGTTGTGTGGCTTCTTATCTGAGTCCTCTATTCTGTTCCACTGGTCTTCATGTCTGTTTTTGTGCCAGTACCATGCTGTTTTTATTGTTATTACTTTGTAATATAGTTTGAAGTCAGGTATTGTGATACCTCCTGCATTGTTCTTTTGACTGAGTATTGCCTTGGTTATTCGTGGCCTCTTGTGTTTCCATATAAATTTAACAGTAGATTTTTCAATCTCTTTAATGAATGTCATTGGAATTTTGATGGGAATTGCATTAAACATGTAGATTACTTTTGGGAGTATTGACATTTTTACTATGTTTCGATCTACCATTTGATCCAGTAATACCACTCTTGGGGATATACCAAAAAGACTGTGACACAGGTTACTCCAGAGGCACCTGCACACCCATGTTTATTGCAGCACTATTCACAATAGCCAAGTTATGGAAACAGCCAAGATGCCCCAGCACTGATGAATGGATTAAGAAAATGTGGTATCTATACACAATGGAATTTTATGCAGCCATGAAGAAGAATGAAATGTTATCATTCACTGGTAAATGGATGGAATTGGAGAACATCATTCTGAGTGAGGTTAGCCTGGCCCAAAAGACCAAAAATCGTATGTTCTCCCTCATATGTGGACATTAGATCAAGGGCAAACACAACAAGGGGATTGGACTATGAGCACATGATAAAAGCGAGAGCACACAAGGGAGGGGTGAGGATAGGTAAGACACCTAAAAAACTAGCTAGCATTTGTTGCCCTAATGCAGAGAAACTAAAGCAGATACCTTAAAAGCAACTGAGGCCAATAGGAAAAGGGGACCAGGAACTAGAGAAAAGGTTAGATCAAAAAGAATTAACCTAGAAGGTAACACCCATGCACAGGAAATCAATGTGAGTCAATGCCCTGTATAGCTATCCTTATCTCAACCAGCAAAAACCCTTGTTCCTTCCTGTTATTGCTTATACTCTCTCTACAACAAAATTAGAAATAAGAGCAAAATAGTTTCTGCTGGGTATTGAGGGGTGGGGGAGAGGGAGGGGGTGGAGTGGGTGGTAAGGGAGGGGGTGGGGGCAGTGGGGAGAAATGAACCAAGCCTTGTATGCACATATGAATAATAAAAGAAAAAGGGAAAAAAATGAAAATAAAATAATAACAAAATAAAACTGAAACAAAGCATGCACATTTGACAAAGAACAGAAAAGATAACAGATCATATTACTATGTAAAAGTCTTTATTCTTTAAAAAAAAGTTAAACAAAACCACAAAGTAAATTAATCAAGACAAAGGAAGGAAAATCCAAATATACAACATAAGAAAAACAGGGGGATGTAACTATTGATATAAAGAAAAATTTTAAATAATGAGATTACTTTATGCTAATAACAGGCTCTTTCTTATGCCCATAACTTTGAAGACCATGGGGAAATGGATAATTGGTTAGACAAGCACAACTTACAAAATTAACTTCAGTGGAAACAGAAATTTAAATAGATAAATTTACATAGAAAGAAAAAAAATACCAATGAAGTATTTCACAACAACATAGACTCACACGGGAGTTCCTTCAAATGCTAGGAAGGAGGTAGAGATAATACATTCATGTATGATATATTTGATACATTATAAGAACCTGTGTAAATGCCACAACGTACCCCCACCCATCACAACAATAAAGGAGAAAAACAGGAGTATATACAGTGAAGAAAAACTCCAAATTATTTGTACATAGCAAGTTTTAACAATGATGCCTGTGCTACATAGTAAGTTTGAAGCCAGTTTGGCTGCATAGTGAGACCCTAAGTAAATAAATAAATATTTAGCAAAACTAGTATCAAAAGGTTTCTATGAGTAACTAACAAAAACATATATGACACTTATGAAGACACTTGTGAAACTTTGCTAAATTAAGAGAAAAAGCATAAATAAAGATACAATGTTCACTGGGTTGAAAGTTGAATACATTAAATGTGACAAATTTCCCTAGGTTGGATTTAATGGCATTGCACTAAAAAATTAGCTAGGTATATTAAGTACAAAAGCTATTTCTAATACTGGATAGAAGTAGAAAGGATCACAAATAACACAGTCATTTTTTTTTTCTTTTTTGGTACTGGGGTTTGAACTCAAGGCCTACACCTTGAGCCACTCCACCAGATCTTTTTTGTGATGGGTTTTTTAAAGATAGGGTCTCACAAACTATTTGTCCTGACTGGCTTCCAACCACAATCCTCCTGATTTCTGCCTCCTGAGTATGAGTCACTGGTGCCACACAGTCACTTCTGAAGAACAAGGTGGTAAACCAGCCCTGTGATATTAATTACAGAAGTACTGTAACCAAAACAGTAAAATTTATACATTAGTGAAAGATGAGGGAGTTCAGATCTGAGCAGCTGTTCTTGCTGTTTGCCTGAGATGGCAGAGGAGGTCATAACGGACAGGAGAGAGCAACTCAATAAATGACAATGGACAACAAATCTGAGCTGACCCCTGCCTATAACAGGTGGTGGCAGTGCTTAGGAGAGACTTAAAGCAGAGAATAAGTGGAGTGAGCCAGGGCACCAGGGGGATCAAGGCAGGCCTTACTGATAGATGGTCTTTCGGTTTATGGGAAAAAATGAAATCACACCCACCAGGTACAAAGACCAATTCCAGAAGAGATTAAAAACTTAAATGTAGTTTTTGTCTATACTTAGTAACAAATTTGCATTTTTGATTTGATATAAAAAAGCCTTTAATGTAATTTCTATTACATTTTGCATATTTTCATCACTGTTATTCTTATCCTGACAGAATGACTGATTGTTATGTCACTGTCTTAGTATTGTGAATGGTCATGTGAAATGTTTTGAGACAGAGTACTATATTTGTGAATATACTTTTAAGGCTTTTTTTTTCATTTAGTAGAAATCTTTCCATCAGTATGGAAAACTAAGAAACTTGCTTTCTGCTGTATAATCTGGCATTTGTTGTAGATTAAAGTTTATTTTTCTGTGAAAAAAAAAAAACTTAAATGTAGTAAGAGAAAAAGCTGAAGAACATCTAGAAGAAGATATGAGAAGATATTTTCATGATCTGAGTACAAGAAGATTTGTTTTAACATTAATACTTGCAAAAAATTAAAAAATGATGTGCTTTCATGGGTACAGGAAAGCAATAGTAGGAATCTCTTTGTATAGCTATCCTTAACTAGCAAAAATGCTTCATCTTCCTTATTATGATTATGTCATTTCTTCAACAAAATTAGAGATATGGCAGAACAGGTTCTGCCTGGAAGTGAGAGGGGGCAGGGGGGAGGGGGGAGAAGGGCACGGAGGGGGGCAGGGTGGAGAAATGACCCAATGTATGCACATGTGAACAAATGAAAAAAAAAAGAAAAAAATTTATGTGCTTTGATGACATTAAAATCAAGAAATCTTTTACCAACAGACACCTCAAAGAAAGTCAAAATGTAAGACACAAACCCTAACAACACCTTTGAAACATGCAAATATACACATACAGCTAATAAAGATTAGTATCAGAATATATTTTAAAAAAATAATCCTTTTGACTTATTTTTTAGTACTGGGGACTGAACTTGGGGCCTCACTCCACTATTTAAGCCACATCCCTAGTCCTTTTTCTTTTTAGCTTGTTTTTCAGATAAAGTCTCACATTAACTTTCCCTGTACTGGCCTCAAACCCATATCCTCAGACCCTCTTATCTCTGCCTCTCCAGTAGCTAGGAATACAGTTGTGAGCTACCACATTTGGCTTGTTTTTGAGATAGCTTCTCACTAACTTTTGCTCAGGCTGGCCTCAAACTGTGATCCTCCTGTCTCTGCTTCTTAATTGACTGGGATTACAGTTGTGCATCACCATGCCCGGCTTGTCTCTATCATTTTAAAGAAAAATGCCAAAAATAAATATAAAGTGGGCAAAAACATGGACAGACCTTTCACAGAAATAAAATGTAAATAAACAGTAAAGTATACAAAAAGATGTTCAACTTCAATAGCAATCAGTACAGTAAAAACTTAACAATGAAATAATTCATCCATGAATTTAAACAGGAAAGTTTCAAAAGTCAGAATTAAACATGTTCTTACAACTTATTTGGCTACTTACACACATAATTTCTTGACTGTATTAAACCAGGTTTGTATTTTGTTAATTAATAACTGAAATGCAAGGACATATATTTTTTAAAAATCTTTTTTCTCCTTTAAGACTCTGTCTTAGATAGTGTTGAAAATTTTAGCTGATTTATTTGATCAAATGAACATCTTACAAAGTCTTTCTTCCCTTTTTTTGAGAGTAAAACAAAACAAAGTAAGTTTGCTGTACTATCAGGAATTTCATCTCTTTTCTTCACTCATGGCATCCTCCACCCCTCACAAGTATCATTGTTAGTGTAGGATTTGAGTTCAACAATTCATGTAGAATTAGCCATGGTTGGATTAAGAAAAATACAATGCCTCTAATAAGACTCAAAGTAAGTGGAAAGCCCACTTACATGGTTTCAAATTTCCACATCATTGTGATGTTCATAGTTCTAGGGCAGTAGTTCGTAAGACTAGATGGGGGGCAATGTCTACAGTTTTGGTTGTCATAACCGGGGCAGGATAGATGTTACTGGTACCTAGCTGCATACTAGCATCCAGGAATCCTGCTAATCATTTTACAGATATCCATGCAAATAAGTATTTGGCTCCCAAATACTAATGATGCTAGCATTGAGAAGCCCTATTCTAGGGAATGAGTCTGCAGCAGTGCTTAGCATTGAAAGAGCAATAAAACACAGTTTCTTTCTTAAGATCTTTGGAGTTCAAGGGGAGAATCAATTACATAAATAGATAATAATTGTGGAGTAAATTTTATGAAAGACAGAGAACAATCACCTAAGTTAGCCTTGGATAGCAGGAGTTGGGGGCTACACAGGGAAAGTCCAGGTAAATCTAGGTAAAGATGAGTCTAAAAATATAAATATACAGGAATTTTCCATCACAAAAAAGTGCTGGCAGAGTGGCTCAAGTAGTAAGAGTGCCTGCCTAGTAAGCATGAGCCCCTGAGTTCAAATCCCAGTATCACCAATTAAAAAAAAAAGGAATTTTCCAGATTAAATATGAAAAAAATGGGTTTAAAATGGAGAAAGGAAAGAAAATAATGATAAGCACAAAGGAACATTAACAACCTTTGCACCCTTCAAAACCAGACACACTCTTTACTCCAGACACCAGCTGGAACAGGACAGGCACTCATATGTCTCTGTACTTACTCTTGCGTTGACTGTGCCTCCATTGGAATGGCTTCTTACCCTCTTCTTTTTCATGTTTTATGAAAGCATCCCTGTCTTTCAAGATCACATGTCATGAGACAGGGGTGCTTTTGTTTCTTTGCCTTCAATGTTCATCAATTTGTTGCACAAAGAGTGGTGACTAGCACTTAGCAAATGATCAATAAATACTTTTTTGAATGAACAATGAATGAACTTCAATAATAGTTCTTTCCTGAAGCACTGTTCACTTGCTCATTGTGTAAAAGCAGAACATCTTTTTCCATAGTGTTTATGTGGAGAAATTGTAGGAGACAACATATTTAGCACCTGATAAGTGCTTAATATATTTATTGAAGGAATGAAATACAGAAGAACATAATGAAAAAACTAGAGACATTCTTCTATGGTTTTGGACTCATGATGCAACTCAACAAAACACTTCCACCCTACCCCTCACTGAAGAGTAGAGACCAAAGAATTGCTCAATATTCATATCCAAAGATAAACACTCCTTACCTCTTGCCAAATATCCTTTCAACACATTTACAAACACATACACACACATGCACACACTCAAGATACATGCATATTTAAACAAAGTAATATTGTATCACATGTAATTTTTATAACTGTTTTTGCACATGTCATGTTATTAAGCATAAATATGCATCATTTTAGAGAACGCATCATGCTTATTTTATTGGGGTTAACATGGTTCATTTGGAGTCCTCTACATTTCTTTCAGGTTTTTGATGCTATGAACAAGGCTGCAGTAAGCATACTTTGCTCACTTCTGCATTGTCATCTTGAAATGGATTTCTAAAGTACATATGCTATTTAAAGCTTTGGAAGTATACTGTAAAAGTGTGTTACAGAAAGTGAGATTACCATTCCTCAGAGCAACGTATAAAAGAAACTGCTGCCTCTTATCCTAAATAAAGTACAAAACTGCATGCTAGATTTTAATTTAATGTGTTATATATAATCTAATAGTACCTTTTAAATTTTGTTTTTATTATTGTACCAGGGATACATCATGACATTTACAAAAGTTCTTATAATATTTCGTAGTTGAATTCACCACCTCCCTTATTCTCCTTTATCTCTTCTTCCCCCATTCCTAGAATAGTTTCAACAGGTCTAATTTTCCATTTTCATACATGAGTACAAAATACTTCCACTAGATTCACCCTCCTATACCCTTTCCTTATACCCTCCCACTGGTACTTAACCCCCAGACAGGAACTGTTTTTGCCCTCCTGTTCTCTTTTGTAAAAAAAAAGAAGAAAATTAACATGTTTTTAAAGATAGGTATATGGGTGTTTCAATGTGACATTTCCGTGTACATATGTAGTATATATGTATTAGAGCCCAAATTAGTTCATCACCTCTATTTTTCTCTTTTCTACCTTAGTCCCCTTCTTATGGTGATTTCAATAGGTTTAAAAATTCTATATTCATTCTTGTATAGGAAGTACATTAACCATATTTATTCACCTTCTTAACTTCCTTCCTTTTCCCTTCTCATATGTGACCTCTCCATAGCATAACCTGTTTTTACTCATAAAAAAATGCCTGAAAATAAGCCTACTGCTAAAAGATCCTAAAAATATCTATTTATAATGCAAATAATATTTATGGCTTTGTTTTTCATATAGAAGTCATAAATCTCACCAGAAATGAAGCTTATTATAAGCCATGATATGGGCATATTTTAATTTCCAAAAGGATACTCAATTGTCACAATCCATTTAATAAGTAACATACCTTTTCATCTTCATTATATACTGTACATTAAATATTTATAATTAGATCTTTTCCTTGACACTGCATTTTTTTCCTGCTGGTCTGACTACATTTTCCCTGGCTATGATATTAGTTTTATTATTATAGCTTTATACTATACCTTAATATTTAACAGATTAAAGTTCTCTTTTTTTCTTCCCAGATTAGGAAAAAAACTATACTTATAAATTGAAACTTCCCATTCAGGAAAACCACTGGTTTTCTTTTTGTTAAAATTTCATTATTTTACATTGAAGAGTTCTTTTTTTAAATGAAGACTCAACATTTCTTGTTAATTTTTTGTATATACTTCAATTTCAATTGTGAAAGACAACTTCCAATCATGATAATTAACTGACAATCATTTTGTATATACACATAGATAGATCAAGGTATTAATTATCACAGGTATTTCCTAAAGGAGCATGTTATATAAATCTCATTTAATATTTTGTTAGAGAGAGAGAGAGATCCAAGATGGCGATGCAGACAGAGCTGCAGACCTCCTGAGCTCCTGACCCAGAGACGCTGCTGAGAAGCTGGAGATACACCTGGGTGAGGTAAAGCACCAGGGAGAGGCAAAAGTACAGCACTCTAAACCTTTAGATCGTGGAAGGCTTCTCCATGCCATGATCTAATAAAAGAACCGCCGGACTGCCAAATCCCCACCCCATAGGCCTGCAGAGCTGCTGCTCCATTCTGCCCGGCTCTCTGACCCTCAGGCTGCGCCAGACCACAGCCCTGCAGTGGAACCACGCATGGCGGGATCCCCACCTCTTGGGCCATGCCGGATCCACACACCACTGGGATAACTGCCCCTCAGCCATGCCGGACCCCAGGCCCCAGCTGGACCCACACCACATTGGGATACCCACCACCAGGCATGCTGTGCCACAGCCCCATGCCAGATCTATGACCTCAGGGATCCCTTCGCCACAGACCCCAGCCGGTCCAACAGCACACCGGGATACCCGCCCCTGGAGCCCACCGCCCTTCAGGCCCTTCTGAGCCCCAGCTATGCGTGGGACTACCAGACCTCCACCCATTGGACTCCCCAGCCCTCAGGCCTTGCTGGGCTCCAGCTCCATGTGGAACAACTGGAGCCCCACCCCACTGGGACAGGCACCAGCCTGGCGTGACACAGCTGCACCCACCAGCCTACCAGGAACCCCACCCCTCAGGTGGAGCTGGCCCCAGCTCTACAGGCTTTCCAGATAACCACTCCACCAGGCTTCTGCTTTGGCACAACTAGAGGAATCCAAGCATGCCTAAGAGACACACACAGACTGGACTGGAGACTAAAGGAGTAACAAAAACTAAGCCTGCAATTCTACTGTTCCAGAACTGGTGTTTTTTTTTTTGTTTGTTTTTCTTTTTCTCCCTTCTTTAAGGGTTTGGCTGCCTGGTTTGCTGTTTGATCACCCACCATCTCTCCCATTTTTTTTTTCTTTTTTCCTCTCTTCTCTATTCCTTTTATCTTTCCTTCTCTTTCTCTTTTATATCCATCTCTCATGATTTTGTTAGTATTAATATTGTAACCCAGCTAATACTAAATTACACATAGTTCAGGGACAGAAACAGTACCCAGTGGAAATATGGGAAGAAGAAAAAGGGATGGAAACCATTTTTCCCCCTGAAATAAAGTAGCACAGGATTTGGAGCGAAATGAAGAAAATGGATACCCAGATTCAGATTCCAACAAAACAAAGATAAACTATACCAGGAAACCCAATGAAGACCAAAAGAACGCCCTGAAAGAAGAAATTCTACAAGTAATTAATGAGAATTCAAAGAGATACTACTAGACATGCTCAACCAAAATGTACAGGAGGCACTCAAGACATTCTAAGACAACAAAACTAAAGAATATGAGAAGCCACAGAAACAAATAAATGAAATCATAGGAGCCCTAAATAAATACCAAACTGAAACAAAGATCACCATAAACATAGAGATAAATGAATTAAGGGCAAAAACTGACAATATTAAAGAGGAAGTAACCCACCATATGGAAAACCTCAGAAAAAAAGAATGAAACAGAAATACAAAACAAAATGGAAGGCCATTCCAGCAGAATAGAACAAACAAAAGACAGAATCTCAGAACTTGAAGATGAAATGGCAATTAAAGAAAAAACTGAAGAACTATTAGTTAAACAACTCAAGACTTGTGAAAAGAAAATGCAAGAACTCACTGACTCCATCAAAAGACCAAACCTGAGAATCGTGGGCGTTGAAGAAGGAGAAGAGAGATTCCAAGATGGTGGCTAGAGGGAGGAAGCAGAAAGCGAGCCTCCTATAGTGAAATCTTGGAGAGACACCAGAGACACACTTTGCAGGCATAATCACTGAGAAAAGGCATAACTTTGACCCCTCCACACCTCCAGCCAGCGCAGAGAATCTCCACATCACATTAAACGGAAAACAAGGAGGGCCCCAGGGCCACCAGTCGCCGGTGCCCAGACAGCTTAGGAAGACACGGACCAGGTGAGCTTCACGGTACCACAGTACTCCCACAGACAAGCCTGGGCCAGAGCAGCATAGCCCCCTGGACAGACTGACCTCCACCCGGGGAAAAAAGAGAAACTGAGTAATAAGCAATAACAACAATAAAGACACACTGGAAAGAGGGTGGGCACCCTGAGCGCCGAAGATAGGGGGAAGGGAATCCTTCCCGGGACTGTAAATAAACAAGCCGGGCGGGCCGGACAGGCTCTGGCGGGAGCGGGGGCAGGGTGTGTGCCCAGCAACCAGGAGCGGGGAAGCTGGTGAGAGTGGCGGAGGGAGGAAAACACCACAGGAGAGGAGGGAAGACCCACTTCCCACATGAACTGTAAACAAACATGGCAGCTGGCAGGAGCAGCAGCACCACCCAGTAATCAGGAGCGGGAAAGCTTGTGAAAGCGGAGGTGGGAGGAAAACTTCACAGGAGAGGGGGGAAGACCCACCTCCCACATGAACTGTAAATAAACACGCAGGCCAGACAACACAGGTGCAGTGTCACCTTTCCCAGTGCTTGGAAAGGGGAAAGCCTGTAGCAGAGGCTCCCGCACAGTAGAACTCTGAACAAACAAAGCCTGCGGGACCAGGTGAGTGCTAAGCTCACCCCAGAGATCTGCATAAACAACGCCTCCAGCAACAGCAGGCTGACGGTAGTGGGCAGGCAAGCCACAGCTGCAGATTCCATTCTCAGAACTGTCTCCAGACTCTTTTTTTTCTTTTTCTCCCTACCTTTGATGAGAGAACAACCGAATTACACCTGCAAGTGGAAAAACTTACTGAAACTGTATTGCATTTGAACTTGGGACACTAGGTGGGTTTTTGTTTTGTTTTGTTTTGTGTGTGTGTGTGTGTGCAATTTGGTTCTACTTTATGCGTCCCCTTTGATGAGACTACAGAACAACATCTGAGGCACCATCTCCAGGATTGGAGACTGAAAAAGACACCCAAATTATTAAGACTGACACTGCATTGCATTTGAACTTGGAGGTTTTTTTTTTTTTAATTTTCTATTTTCCATTTTATTTTAATTCATTTTTAATATGTAGATATTTCTTTCATTTACTTATTTTTTCTTTTTATTCCTATCTTAATTTTTTTATTTTTGATTTTCAATCCTATCTCTGTCCCTCTAATGTCTGTTCAGCTTACTGTCAATTAGTACACTAACGCTCCCTGTTTATAACTTTGAAACTTTCTTGTCTAAAACCTTGTTCTTCTTTCTCCCTCTTGTCTGTGTATTTGTTTTCCCCTTTTCTTTAACTTCTTGCTTTCCATCTCAGCTCACCCTCCCATTCTAAATATTACCATTGTTATTATTACAAGCTAGAAAATACTTGACTGCACACAGTACAGGGACAGTAACAACACCAAAGACAATGACGGAAAGACAGAAAAAACAGGGAAACCAGTTTCCCCACAGCAAAAAATTAGTACAGGAACCAGAGGGAAATGAAGAAAACAGAAACTCAGATACAGACTCCAACAAAATGAAGATAAACTATGCCAAAGGACCCGAAGAAGCCCACAAGAATAATTTAAAAGAAGACATACTACAAGTACTCAATGAGAATTTTATAGAGATGATACTGGCTAGGGTCAACCAAAATGTACAGGTGACACTCAAGAAATTCCAAGACAACAAAAATAGAGAATTTGAAAAAGCAAAAGAAGAAATAAAGGAAACCATAGAAGCACTGTATAAACACCAAAGTGAAAGAGAGAACACGATGAATAAACAGATAAATGAACTCAGGACAAAAATAGACAATATTAAAGAGGAAAACAGCCAGGATATGGAAAACCTCAGAAAAAAGAACGAAACAGAACTGCAAAACAAAACAGAAGGCCAATCCAGCAGAATAGAACAAACAGAAGACAGAATCTCAGAACTTGAAGATGAAATGGTAATTAAAGGAAAAACTGAAGAACTATTAATTAAACAACTCAAGACCTGTGAAAAGAAAATGCAAGAACTCACTGACTCCATCAAAAGACCAAACTTGAGAATCATGGGCATCGAAGAAGAAGAGGTGCAAGTGAAGGGAATGTGTAATCTATTCAACAAAAAACAACATATCATCATTAAAACAAGAAGTTCAGAAACTAAGGAAAGAATATTGAAGGCTGTAAGAGAGAAAAAACAAGTAACATACAAATGTAAACCCATCAAAATCACAGCAGACTTCTCAACAGAAACATAAAAGCAAGAAGAGCATGGGGTGAGATCTTCCGGGCACTGAATGAAAATAACTTCAACCCCAGGATACTCTACCCAGCAAAACTATCATTCAAAATAGACGGAGCAATAAAAGTCTTCCATGATAAGCAGAAACTAAAACAATATGTGACCACAAAGCCACCACTACAAAAGATTCTGCAAGGGATTCTGCACACAGAAAGTGAAACCCAACTTAACCATGAAAAGACAGGCAGCACCAAACCACAGGAAAAGGAAAAGCAAGAAAGTAGAGAGTAACCTCAACTTAGGTACACACAATCAAACCTTCAAACAACTAAGACAACTAAATGGCAGAAATCACCACATACCTATCAGTACTAACACTTAATGTTAACGGACTTAATTCACCCACCAAAAGGCACTGCTTGACAAAATGGATTAAAAAGGAAGATTCAACAATTTGTTGCTTACAGGAGACCCATCTCACTGACAGAAATAAGCATAGGCTTAGGATGAAAGGCTGGAAGAAGATTTACCAAGCCAATGGCCCCCGAAAACAGGCAGGAGTAGCAATACTTATCTCTGACAAACTAGACTTCAAACCTACATTGATCAAACGAGATAAAGAAGGACATTCCATACTAATAAAAGGGGAAATAGACCAAAAGGAAATAATAATCATCAATCTGTATGCACCCAATGGCAATGCACCCAATTTCATCAAACATACCCTGAAAGACCTAAAAGCATACATAAACGCCAACACAGTGGTTGTGGGACACTTTAACACCCTATTATCATGAATAGATAGGTCATCCAAACAAAAAATCAATAAAGAAATCCAAGATCTAAAATATGCAATAGATCAAATAGACCTAGTAGATGTCTACAGAACATTTCATCCAACCTCTACACAATATACATTCTTCTCAGCAGCCCATGGAACCTTCTCCAAAATAGATCATATCCTAGGGCACAAAGCAAGTCTCAGCAAATATAAGACAATAGAAATTATACCATGTATACTATCTGATCACAATGCAGTAAAAGTAGAACTCAACAACAAAAGTAAAGACAAAAAAAACATGCAAACAGCTGGAAACTAAACAACTCATTACTTAATGAAGAATGGATCATCGATGAAATAAAAGAGGAAATTAAAAAGTTGCTGGAAGTCAATGAAAATGAAAACACAACCTACCGGAACCTATGGGACACAGCTAAGGCAGTCCTGAGAGGAAAGTTTATAGCCATGAGTGCATACACTAAAAAGTCTGAAAGATCCCAAATCAATGACCTAATGATACATCTCAAACTTCTAGAAAAACAAGAACAAGCAAATCCCAAAACAAATAGAAGGAGAGACATAATAAAAATAAGAGCTGAAATCAATGAAATAGAAACCAAAAAAACCATACAAAGAATGAATGAAACAAAAAGTTGGTTCTTTGAAAAAATAAACAAGATCGATAGACCCCTGGCAAACCTGACTAAAATGAGGAGAGAAAAAACCCAATTTAGTAGAATCAGGAATGCAAAAGGGGAGATAACAACAAACACCATGGAAGTCCAGGAAATCATCAGAGACTACTTTGAGAACCCATATTCAAATAAATTTGAAAATCTTGAAGAAATGGACAGATTTCTAGATACATACGATCATCCAAAACTGAACCAAGAGGAAATTAATCACCTGAATAGATCTATAACACAAAATGAAATTGAAGCAGCAATCAAGAGTATCCCCAAAAAGAAAAGTCCAGGACCTGATGGATTCTCTGCTGAATTCTACCAGACCTTTAGAGAAGAACTGATACCAACCCTCCTTAAACTGTTCCATGAAATAGAAAGGGAAGGAAAACTGCCAAACACATTTTATGAAGCCAGTATTACACTTATCCTAAAACCAGGCAAAGACACCTCCAAAAAGGAGAACTATAGGCCAATCTCCTTAAGGAACATTGATGCAAAAATCCTCAACAAAATAATGGGAAACTGAATTCAACAACACATCAAAAAGATTATTCACCACAACCAAGTAGGCTTCATCCTAGGGATGCAGGGGTGGTTCAACATATGAAAATCAATAAATGTAATAAACCACATTAACAGAAGCAAAGACAAAAACCACTTGATCATCTCAATAGATGCAAAAAAAAGCCTTTGATAAGATCCAACATCATTTCATGATAAAAGCTCTAAGAAAACTAGGAATAGCAGGAAAGTACCTCAACATTATAAAAGCTATATATGACAAACCTACAGCCAGCATTATACTTAGTGGAGAAAAACTGAAACCATTCCCTCTAAAATCAGGAACCACACAAGGATGCCCACTATCTCCACTCCTATTCAACAAAGTACTGGAATTCCTAGCCAGAGCAATTAGGCAAGAAAAAGGAATAAAAGGAATACAAATAGGTAAAGAAACTGTTAAAATATCCCTATTTGCAGATGACATGATCCTATACCTTAAAGACCCAAAAAACTCTACTCAGAAGCTTCTAGACATCATCAATAGCTATAGCAAGGTAGCAGGATATAAAATCAACATAGAAAAATCATTAGCATTTCTATACACTAACAATGAGCAAACGGAAAAAGAATGTATGAAAACAATTCCATTTACAATAGCCTCAAAAAAAATCAAATACTTAGGTGTAAGCCTAACAAAAGATGTGAAAGACCTCTACAAGGAAAACTATACACTTCTGAAGAAAGAGATTGAGGAGGACTATAGAAAGTGGAGACATCTCCCATGCTCATGGATTGGTAGAATCAACATAGTAAAAATGTCTATACTCCCAAAAGTAATCTACATGTTTAATGCAATTCCCATCAAAATTCCAATGACATTCATTAAAGAGATTGAAAAATCTACTGTGAAATTTATATGGAAACACAAGAGGCCACGAATAACCAAGGCAATACTCAGTCAAAAGAACAATGCAGGAGGTATCACAATACCTGACTTCAAACTATATTACAAAGCAATAATAATAAAAACAGCATGGTACTGGCACAAAAACAGACATGAAGACCAGTGGAACAGAATAGAGGACCGGATATGAAGCCACACAACTATAACCAACTTGTTTTTGACAAAGGAGCTATAAATATACGATGGAGAAATAGCAGCCTCTTCAACAAAAACTGCTGGGAAAAACTGGTTAGCAGTCTGCAAAAAACTGAAACTAGATCCATGTATATCACCCTATACCAAGATTAACTCAAAATGGATCAAGGATCTTAATATCAGACCCCAAACTCTCAAGTTGATACAGGAAAGAGTAGGAAATACTCTGGAGTTAGTAGGTATAGGTAAGAACTTTCTCAACAAAACCCCAGCAGTACAGCAACTAAGGGATAGCATAGATAAATGGGACCTCATAAAGCTAAAAAGCTTCTGTTCATCAAAAGAAATGGTCTCTAAACTGAAGAGAACACCCACAGAGTGGGAGAAAATATTTGCAGCTATACATCAGACAAAGGACTGATAACCAGAATATATAGGGAACTTAAAAAACTAATTCTCCCAAAACTAATGAACCAATAAAGAAATGGGCAAGTGAATTAAACAGAACTTTCTCAAAAGAAGAAATTCAAATGGCCAAAAAACACATGAAAAAATGCTCACCATCTCTAGCAATAAAGGAAATGCAAATTAAAACCACACTAAGATTCTACCTCACCCTGTTAGAATAGCCATCATCAGCAACACCACCAACGAAAGGTGTTGGCAAGGATGTGGGGAAAAAGGAACCCTCTTACACTGTTGGTGAGAATGTAAACTAGTACAACCACTCTGGAAAAAAGTTTGGATGCTACTTAAAAAGCTGGACATTGATCTACCATTTGATCCAACAATACCACTCTTGGGGATATACCCAAAAGACTGTGACACAGGTTACTCCAGAGGCACCTGCACACCCATGTTTATTGCGGCACTATTCACAATAGCCAAGTTATGGAAACAGCCAAGATGCCCCACCACTGACGAATGGATTAAGAAAATGTGGTATCTATACACAATGGAATTCTATGCAGCCATGAAGAGAAACGAAATGTTATCATTTGCTGGTAAATGGATGGAATTGGAGAACATCATTCTGAGTGATGTTAGCCTGGCCCAAAAGACCAAAAATTGTATGTTCTCCCTCATATGTGGACATTAGATCAAGGGCAAAGACAACAATGGGATTGCACTTTGAGCACATGATAAAAGTGAGAGCACACAAGGGAGGGGTGAGGATAGGTAAGACACCTAAAAAACTAGCTAGCATTTGTTGCCCTTAACGCAAAGAAACTAAAGCAGATACCTTAAAAGCAACTAAGGCCAATAGGAAAAGGGGAACAGGAACTAGAGAAAAGGTTAGATCAAAAAGAATTAACCTAGAAGGTAACACACACGCACAGGAAATCAATGTGAGTCAGTGCCCTGTATAGCTATCCTTTTCTCAACCAGCAAAAACCCTTGTTCCTTCATATTATTGCTTATACTCTCTCTACAACAAAATTAGAAATAAGGGCAAAATAGTTTCTGCTGGGTATTGAGGGGGGGGAGAGGGAGGGGGCGGAGTGGGTGGTAAGGGAGGGGATGGGAACAGGGGGGAGAAAGGGCCCAAGCCTTGTATGCACATATGAATAATAAAAAAAAAGAAGAAGAGGTGCTAGCAAAAGGAATGCGTAATATATTCAACAAAATAATAATAGAAAATTTTCCAAATCTAGAGAAAACTATGCCCATTCAGGCACAGGAAACCTCCAGAACACCAAACAGACCTGACCAAAATAGAACTACCCCATGACATATTATCATTAAAACATTAAGTACAGAGACTAGAGAAAGAGTATTGAAGGCTGTAAGAAAGAAAAACCAAACAACATAACAAAGGTAAACCAATCAAAGTCACAGCAGACTTCTCAACAGAAACATTAAAAGCAAGAAGGAAATGGAGTGAGATCTTTCAAGCACAGTATGAAAACAACTTCAATCCTAGGATACTTTACCCAGCAAAACTATCATTCAAAATAGATGGAACAATAAAAGTCTTCCATGATAAGCAGAAATTAAAACAATATATGACCACCAAGCCAACACTACAAAAGATTCTCCAAGGTATTCTGCACACAAAAAATGAAAACAAACAAAACCATGAAAGGGCAGGCAGTACCAAACAACAGGAGAAGAAAAGGCAAGAAAGTAAAGAGTAACATTGAATCTGCTACACATAATCAAACCCTTAGTCAACAAAGACAACAACATGACAAGGATCACCACATACTTATCAATACTGACACTGAATTTTAATGGACTAAATTCCCCCATCAAAAGACACCAACTGGCAAACTGGATTAAAAAGTAAGATCCAACAATCAGCTGCCTACAGACCCACCTCATTTACAGAAATAAGCACTGGCTGAAAGTGAAAGGCTGGAAGAAGATTTACCAAGCCAATGGTAACTGAAAACAGGCAGGGGTAGCAATATTAATGTAGGACAAAGTAGACTTCAAACCTACATTGATTAAATGTGATAAAGGACACTCCATACTAATAAAAGGGGAAATACACAAAAAAGAAATAACAATTATCAACCTATATGCACCCAATTTCATCAAACATACTCTGAAGGACCTAAAAACATATATAAATTCCAACACAGTGATAGTGGGAGACCTTAATACTCCCCTATCACCAATAGATAGGTCATCCAAACAAAAAATCAATACAGAAATCCTAGAACTAAATCACACCACAGATCAAATGGGCTTAGCTGATGTCTACAGAATATTTCGTTGAACTTCTGCACAATATACATTCTTCTCAGCAGGCCATGGAACCTTCTCCAAAATTGATCATATCTTAGGGCACAAAGCAAGCCTTACAAATATGAGAAAATAGAAATAATCCCATGCATTCTATCTGACCACAATGCATTAAAACTAGAACTCAACAACAAAAACAGCAGTAAAAAACATGCAAACAATTGGAAAGTGAACAACACATTGCTCAATGACGAATTGGTCATTGATAAAATAAAAAGGAAATTAAAAGGTTCCTGGAAGTTAATGAAAATGAAAACATGACCTACCAGAACCTATGGGACACAGCAAAGGCAGCCCTAAAAGGAAAGTTTATAGCCATGAGGACATATATTAAAAGGATGGAAAGATCTCAAATCAGTGACCTTATACTACAGCTCAAACTCCTAGAAAAACAAGAACAAGCAAATCCCAAAACAAGCATAAGGAAAGAAATAATTAAAATAAGGGCTGAAATCAATGAAATAGAAACAAAAAAATCCATACAAAGAGTCAATGAAACAAAAAGCTTGTTCTTTGAAAAAATAAATAAGATTGAGAGACCCCTGGCAAATCTGACTAAAATGAGGAGAGAAAAAACCCAAATCAGTAAAATTAGAAATGCAAAATGGGAGATAACAGCAAACACCACAGAAATCCAGGAAATCATCAGAGACTACTTTCAGAGCCTATACTCTAATAAATTTGAAAATCTTTAAGAAATGGACAGATTTCTAGATACTTATGACCACCCAAAACTGAACCAAGAAGATATTAATCACCTGAATAGATCTAAAACACAAAAAGAAATTGAAGCAGCAATCAAGAGTCTCCCAAAAGAGAAAAGTTCAGGACCTGATGGATTCACTGCTGAATTCTATAACATCTTTAAAGAAGAACTAATAACAACTCTCCTTAAACTGTTGCACAAAATAGAAAGGGAAGGAACACTGCCTAACTCATTTTTATGACGCCAATATTACTCTCATCCCAAAACCGGACAAAGACAACTCCAAAAAGGAGAACTATAGGCCAGCTTCCTTAATGAGTATTGATGCAAAAATTCTTAATAAAATAATGGCAAACTGAATCCAACAACACATCTGAAAGATCATACACCATGACCAAGTCGACTTCATCCCAGGGATGCAGGGATGGCTCAACATATGCAAATCTATAAATGTAATACAGCACAGCAATAGAAGAAGCAAAGACAAAAACCACTTGATCATCTCAATAGATGCAGAAAAAGCCTTTGACAAGACCCAACACCATTTCATGATAAAAGCTCTAAGAAAACTAGGAATAAAAGGAATGTACCTCAACATTGTAAAGGCTATATATGACAAACCTACAGCCAACATCATACTTAATGGTGAAAAACTGAAACTATTCCCCCTAAAATCAGGAATGAGACAAGGGTGCCCACTATCCCCACTCTTATTCAACATAGTACTAGAACTTCTAGCCAGAGCAATTAGGCAAGAAGGAGAAATAAAAGGAATACAAATAGGTAAAGAAACTGTCAAAATATCCTTATTTGCAGATGACATGATCCTATACCTTAAAGACCCAAAAAACTCTACCCAAAAACTCTCAGACACAATAAACAGCTACAGTAAGGTGGCAGGATACAAAATCAACCTACAAAAATCATTAGCTTTTCTATACACCAACAATGAACAAATTGAGAAGGAATATATGGAATCAATTCCATTCACAATAGCCTCAAAAAAAATCAAATACCTAGGAGTAAATTTAACAAAGGATGTGAATGACCTCTACAAGGAGAATTACAAACTCCTGAAGAAAGAGATCAAGGAAGACTACAGAAGATGGAAAGATCTCCCGTGCTCATGGATTGGTAGAATAAACATAGTAAAAATGGTTATACTACTAAAAGCAATCTACATGCTTAATGCAATTCCCATCAAAATCCCAATGACTTTCATCACAGAGATTGAAAAATCTACCCTAAAGTTCGTTTGGAAACACAAGAGACTGAATACCCAAGGCAATACTCGGCAAAAAAAGCAATGCTGGAGGTATCCCAATACCTGACTTCAAACTATATTACAAAGCAATAGCAATAAAAACAGCATGGTACTTGGACAAAAACAGACATGAAGACCAGTGGAACAGAATAGAAGATACAGATATGAATCCACACAACTATAACCACTTCATTTTGACAAAGGTGCCAAAAACATATGATGGAAAAAAGACAGCCTCTTCAACAAATGTTGCTGGGAAAAGTGGTTACCTGTCTGCAAGAAACTGAAACTAGATCCATATCTATCACCCTGTACTAGTATCAACTCAAAATGGATCAAGGTCCTAAATATCAGACCTGAAACACTGAAGTTATTACAGGAAGGAGCAGGAAACACTCTGGAACTAATAGGTATATGCAAGGACATCCTTAATAGAATCCCAGCAGCCCAACAACTAAGAGAAAGGATGGACAAATGGGACTTCATAAAATTAAAAAGCTTCTGCACAACAAAAGAAATGGTCTCTAATCTTAAAAGACCACCCACAGAGTGGGAGAAAATGTTCGCCAGCTATACATCAGACAAGGCACTGATAACCAGAATATACAGGGAACTTAAAAAACTAAACATTCCTAAAATCAATGAACCAATTAAAAAATGGGCAACTGAACTTAACAAAACTTTCTCAAAAGAAGAAATTCAAATGGCAAAAAAGCACATGTACAAATTCTCACCATCTCCAGCCATAAAGGAAATGCAAATCAAAACCACACTAAGATTCCACCTCATCTCTGTTACAATAGCCATTACCAAAAACACCAACAACAGGTGTTGGCAAAGACGTGGGGAAAAAGGAACCCTGGTACACTGTTGGCGGGAGTGCAAGCTGGTGCAACCACTCTGGAAAAAAATTTGAAGACTTCTTAAAAATCTAAACATAGACCTGCCATACGATCTAGCAATCCCACTCCTGGGGATATACCCAAAGGAATGCAACACGGGTTACTCCAGAGGCACCTGCACACCCATGTTTATTGAAGTGCTGTTCACAATAGCCAAGTTATGGAAACAGCCAAGATGCCCCACTATTGATGAATGGATCAAGAAAATGTGGTACTTGTACACAATGGAATTTTACTCAGCCATGAAGAAGAATGAAATCTTATCATTTTCAGGTAAATGGATGGAACTAGAGAACATCATTCTGAGCGAGGTCAGCCAGGTTCAGAAGACCAAAAATCATATGTTCTCCCTCATATGTGGACTTTAGATCAAGGGCAAATGCAGCAATGTGGTTGGACTGGGATCACGTGACAAGGGGAGAGCACATATGGGTGATATAGGAACAGGTAGAAAACCCAAAACATGAAAACATGTATAGCTATCCTTAACTCATCTAGCAAAAACACTTTTTCTTCCTTATTATGCTTGTCTCTTTTCTTCAACAAAATTAATGATAAAGGCAGAACAGGACCTGCCTGGAACTGAGGAGGGAAGGGGGGAGGGGGAGGAGGGGGGCAAAATGACCCAAACAATATATGCACATGTGAATAAGTGAATAAAAAAAAGACTAATAAAATTTTAATGGCATATGAAAAAAATTTTGTTAGACTTAAAAATCTTATTGCACTATCACTTTTCAGGAAAGTAAAATAATGTAAAAACATTTAAGGTTCATAGTTGTAATAAGAACACTTCTAATGTCAAACATGATAGAATTTTCATTCTGGTACTAATGAAGATTGCAATGGGCTAAACACATCCAGTATATAAAACCTATGACTTATAATAACAATGAAACAACAATAGCCACAGATAAGTGGTAATCCCTAACTCTGAAATTTAATAAATGGAAACACTCAAGTATTTATCTTTCCTTTCCTGTATGAGCTACATTTTAGGGTAACCAAATAATTGATAAATGAAAATTCTTTTTCAAAATAAGTCCATATGAATGGAATAATGGTTACTAGAGACTGAGAAGGACAGGGAAGAGGGAGGACAAAAAGAAATTATGTAAGGGTTACCAAAACACAAAGAGAAGGAATCAGTTCTGGTTTTCTGTCACAATACAGTAACTGTTGGTTATGATGGTCTATGTTATATTTCAAAATAACTGGAAGAGTTCTAATGGTACCAACACACAGAAATGATGAGTGTTTAAGATGAAAGTGCCTTTCACCCATAATTTCAGACTAAATATTTTCACATTATCATATTGTATCTCATAAAGACATACATTGCCTCAATAATAATTCCACTTAAATACTAAAGGAATGAAAGTTGCCATTTTGCATTGTCTAAAAAGATAATAGAACTAAGAAACAATTATGAATGTATGCTAAGAGCTATAGATGAAAAATTAACGGACAACCTTATTTTGGAGGGACTCATGTTACTTGAACATGAACATGCGAATCAATCACAATACAAGTGAGAAAACTACATGAAATGTTCATCATTAAGCAATGAAATACTCTTGGCTTAAAAACAAGCAAATGAACAACAATGACAACAAAAAACCTGTATGGACTTAATGTAGCCTAAGATCTACCAGTTTACAGAAAAATTGAATATAGATGATTGAAATTAACAATGAAAAACATGAAATCTGTAACACTGGATGCTCAAAAGGACCAGTAAATCAATGGCATGAAATAAAAGAAAGTTAAGAAACACTCAACCAAGGGCAGTATGGACCTGATTCAAAATCTGTTTTGAATGTCAAATAGACATCTTAGAGACAATTAGGGACATGCTGAATATTGACTTGGTTATTAGACAATATTGAGAAATATTAATTTTATTTGCTATAATAAAGGCATACTGGTAATATATTATCAAACAGAAAAAAGTCAATATTGTCAGTTAAACATGATTATTTAGAAGTAAAATGCCACTAGTTTACTTTAAAATATTTCAGTTTACAAAAAATAAGGGGAAATTTACTAAAAGTGGCAAAGCATATCTTTAGTAAACCTACCATATTCATGGATTATTACATGTGGTTTTGACCACATACATAAAATTAAATAAAAAAATCAAAAGAAGTTTTAAAAACAAAAATTTTAAATGCCTGCATTTACACAGTTGAGTTGATGTGGAGTTCTCCATCCATCTACATTGTCAGTTGTGTTTAGTTCATTGTGTGATCTGCTGAGTGCTTCCCTGCCCATAATTTTGTGAAAATATGCCTCCCCAAAAGCTAATGGCAACCCAAAAGCAAGGTGAAAGTTACTGTTCTTAGTTGAAGTGATAAAGTGAAAATTTTACATTTGCTGAAAGGTAACATGTCTTTAATGGAAGTTGGGTGGCGGAAAAATGGATCAAGCATTTGCAGCATTCCAAATAAAGATCTAGTTTTTGGTGAGCAGTATTAATCTATACAACAGTAAGTTTTGTGACAGTAATGAAGCCCACTCCATGCGGTTTCAACTTATGGATGTTCAGACCTACTGTGTGTACCATATTACAGGTAAATTTGAGTAATTTCAGAGCAGTGAACTCTATGGCTTTTCCTTAATGGAAGTGTTCTTGGAATCATATACCCATGAAAGGATCTACTGTAATTGTTGAAAATAATTGATGGGCAAATTCATTATATTATTCTCACTACTTTTGTGTAATACATGACTAGCAATAAAATAAAAACAGATAAGCAGTAAGAGATAGGAAAACAGGCGAGGAGTCAAAGGGAGAACAGAGGCAGTTAATACAGTAAGTACAGAGTGAAGCATGAGAATACACTAACCCATTAAAGTAGAATTGGGTTCAAAAAAACAGAGACAGAATGTTAAGAGATTACAGGAACTAAGAATAGGATAGATGGGGTAGAAGATAAAGGGTTGAAGGAGGTAAAACATTTAAACAAGATGCCTAGATAAACACATCCTATCTGGAGCACAAATGCTTGGAACTAGAATCATCAATAATATTTCTCTTTAGTTTACTAACTCTTAGCACCCTGATAGGGGCTAAGATTATGACTTCCTTCTCATGGCCATTACAGCAAGCATTATATTCACCACTGTCTACCATAACATCTTGTATTAAAAAACTAATTGTTACAATTTAAGACACTTAACATGTCTTTAATCTAATTTTATAAATACAAAAGTTTTTTTTTTTTAATTTATTTTGTGCTATCCTAGGATACAGAGAAGGCAAAGCAAGGAGGACCTGCCTTGTCACATTCAATAGAGCAACTGCAGAAGCAATTTGTTACAAGCAGATGGATAGTTGAACACTAAAAAAGATGATAAACTAGAAAGGAATTAGATATTGAAATCAATTTCTTTAAGACTTACCATGAAAGTTCAGTTTCACGCAAACAATTGTATTTGAAGTCAGAAAAAAAAAAATGCTGTACTAAGACGTGTGCCCGTGGAAACAGAACTTTACACATGCTATAGCCTTTACAGTCACCATTCACTTGATTGGTCCAAATATTTATAGTTCATTGTTATGACTGCCAAAACTGGCAACCACAAGGATTGTTGTCTCAATTAGGACAGTAAACAGATTGTCTCTTTTTTTTAATGAAAAAATCTAAAATGTAATACTTCACAGTTTAACATGTTTATTCATCTAAACGAGCTAAAAAATAATGGTGCGACATCTGTTCGAGAAGCACTGGTACCTCAAATTTTGGCTGCCTCTCCACCAATTTGGTTGTAGTTTTTAAAAAAATGAAAAATAGGAGGGGGTACTGTCATCAAAAAATCTTCTGGCATGTAAAAATATCTTATTTTTCTTGAAATAAGGATCTTGTATCTGTTGCTACAGATAAAAAAATTGTGCAACAAGGAGGTATTATGTGAAATAGGGCTGCAGTTCAATTGTTTTAAATGAATTACTGATCCACTATGGCTATTTCCATAGTGTATAGTTTCCTACATGACTCTCCATGTTCCCTCTTTACTTACCCATACAGTTAAAATCTGAGCAAAATGTTAAGAATGTATCTGCATGTACTGAATTCATCTGCTACAATTTTTTAGTGGGGGTTGTACCGATGCTAGACATGGTGTCGGGTGGAACAAAGTCTAGCAAACACCATTTACCCAGGCGGCACTGGAGCAATTCTAATAGAAGGCAGTGCTGCTTGTGGGAGAAGTAGGAATTTCCTCAGAGAAGCCTCGGTAAGTGTAAAGAAGTCTAATCGTTGTAAAAGAGAGAATATAGAACTATCATAGATTGTCTCTAGGTAAACAATCTTATGCTATGGATGAAATATATTAAAAAGGAGTAAGTTTAATTTCTAAAAGTTAATTTATGGAGCTTATCTGAAGTATAATTCACTCCATTGAATTACCATTCACTATATACTTGCAGAACCTGGAAAACAGAATGCTTTAGCTATTTATATAAAAATTATAGGAAAAATTTAGTTTTCCTTTGGGGTAATGATGTATTCAAACTCTGAGTATGGGTTTTTACTAAATTTTCATAATTGACTTCCTAGAAAAAGCAGTGTTTCTAAGTATACATAATATATAAGTATATACATATACATATACATATAAAAAATCCCCAAACATCCAATAACTATTAAATGCTAAATGCTAAGAGGTGATCGATATTGTGATGTTTAGGACTTACTTATTAAATTCAAACAATTTTTAATCATCTACTATGCACAAAAATTTGTGCCGGACTCTGAGAGGACTAAAATACAGTAATTTAAATTTTAACATGAATTTTAAACTTATGTGCAAATTACTACATTAGTAGAATGATGAAAGTAAGTAAGAGCAGTGTCATGATTTTTCAATTGTTGATTGGAATGAGAGTATTTCCTTTGCCTTCATGAAAAATTGAAAAGAGAAACACTTGATGTATTTTGCACCCTTGAAACAATCACCAAACCTAAGTATGTACTGAAGTTAAGTTTCTTATTTGTTTGAAAAGAAATATTATATGAAATTATATTTTTGCAATAGCTCCTCTCCAATAAATTTATTCATTCTTTAGTCTAAACTTACAAAATAAGAACAAGGAACCCTTTATTCATAGTATTTCATAGGTTATATTTTAAGTCTCTTGCATTAGTTGGAAATTGATTCTGCAGAATATGTTAGCAAACAGATTTTAACATTCTGAAAAGTCACTATAATTTTTTCCATTTTTGCCTTCTGAATTACTCTCAACAGTAAATTATTATAGGGGAAAGAGCCATATCAAAACTTGGTGTCTGATGCCAGTCTCAGATTTATGCCAACACCACTCACTATTCAGAAGTGTAATCCCCTGAACCTGCAGGAAGGTATCACCTTTCTATCTTCAAAGATTCAAACCAGGCTTTCAATCTGTGATTTCTCTTCAAGGGATTGGCTGCTTCCCAGTTAATGTGAATTGGTGAAATTTGCATTTCATGAAAACAGTATTGTGTAAACATATATTGTCTCACTTTACCTGCTATTTACTGAAAAGCTTTTAGCCTTCGGACTTAATGGTTTTCTGGGACCATCATACATCAATCAGCTATACATGTGGTCTCAAGATATCAATAAAAACTAGACAGTGAAACTTACCTATAATTGTGCTAAATTTAGACTATTATTAGTACCAGAAACAATGTTTTTCCCCAAAAGAATACTTCATGAGTATAGCAAAATGGTAAAGTTTATCTCAAAAATGACAAATTTTCAAACATTTCCAAAGGTATAGTAATCTATTCAAAATACTGTGCACTTTGTCAATATCCTACTTGGATAGGCATCTAATAAACAATTATTACTTATCCTTTCATTTAAATTACCACTGAAAATCAGAAATAATCTTTATTTAATATAGCTGTTTTTAACACCATATGGGATGGAAATAAGTAAATGAAAATTGTTCGTAAATGTGATGGAAGTGGAGGAAGGCAGTATTTCGTGACATGTGGCATGTCACTCAGGAAAGTAAAAGGCCCATCATCTCCAAAATGCCAGCTTGGATATTCCCTTGCCTCCCACTTTGCGAACAGACATACCACATGGCATAAAATGCTGCAACCTTTCCTAAAAATGCCACTTGGATTGGTCCACTGTGGTGAGTATATAAGAACTCTTGTTCTGTTTTTTGAGTTTGTGAGTTCAAGAGGAAGAATCTAGCAAATAACACTGGCTAAATTTTGCCCTCAGATGTTTGGCATAAATAATCTGTGAGGATATTGGAACCTTTGGCTATTTCCACACTGATGAAATAAATTATGCAACTTTAAATAATTCTACAGAACATAACATTATACTGTCATATTAAACTTTTTTGCAAAAGTACCAAAGAATATCTGCTCTTTTAGAAACTATGCTTATAAAGCCATATATGCTCCCAGGGTATTTATCAACGTTTTTATCTTTTGGCAAATACAGAGATAATTTTAATAGTGTATTTATTTTTTATAAACCCAATGTATTCACTATAAAAATTTTGTGCACATATTTCAAACTATCAATTTTTCAAGGCATTTTTATTTAAGGTAGTAAGTACAATTCTTCTGTGGATAGGTATTTTCCAGTTTTGTGAGCTTTATGGATTCACATGTTTTAAAACATACAAAATTATGATTGCCAATAAGATTTGCTTATACTAGTCACTATGCTCTGAGAAATGCAAAATACACTGAAAACGTAATCAGAGGAGCACACAGGAGAGTAATATGAGGTATACATTTTCTCCTGTTATTTATTTTTCACTAGAGTTCTAATTAACTCTCAAGAGACAAAATGTAATTTTGTAAAACAACTTTGTATTGTTCCAATTTAGAAGACAACCCAAGAAAATGATTCTGAGTAGGTAGGACTTCTGCTAATTCTGGGGTGTGAAAAATACTGCACAATTAAATAACAGATTGTTACATACTTCCCTAATAAAAGGGGCAAACTGATACTGCAGGCAGCCAGAACAACATAATTAAAATAGAATTCCAAGTTTATATTAATAGAGTAATAAGTTAATTAAAATTGAGATCAACTGAACTTTCTATTTACACCAGTTCAAGCAGCCCAAGAGGAAAAGAATTCTATTTTAAAGACATATGTGACTCTTTGAGCTTCTGTCATCCAGGTGCCATTTCTGATGGAGCACATGTGCACTGAACAGTTGGCAAGGAAGGAAAAAGATTACTGTAGATATATGTGCAGATAGTCTCTCTAATGATATAAACTATGTCTGGAAAGAAAGGGACTTCTTTATAAAATAAAAATTTCCCATGACTTTTTGTTCCTTCTTAAGTCTCTGAATGTGATTTGAGTATTGTTTCTGAAAATGAGAAAATATACTTTTATTTTTGATAGGCATAGAACAAAAACACACTTAGTATTTGTAACTGTTGGAGTTATACACATAAGTTGGATAAGACTTTTGAAAAATTAATGATCTGTTAACCAATTTTTTTCTAAATGTGCCATAGACAGGGTGTTTGTCAAAGCAGATATATTTATAAAAGTGGTCAGTAGCTTATATTACACTACACTGGTAGGTAAGGTTCTTTCCTTGATATCTTATGTAATTATTTGAAAAGATATTTCTGAAAACTAGAGTCCCAGAAGAAAATATTCTAGATGCTCTAGTTTCAGTTCTCCAGAAAATATTCGTCCCAAAAGGTGCTTTTATAAATTTCATTTTCACATATTGATTGCTGTTCATCTAATCTTCATCAGGGTCCAGATCATGGTCAACATCCGGGGACAGTCTGAGATAAAAGAAAGCATAGAAAGCCAGTAGGAGGGCCAATATAGCTGCAAGTACAAGGCCAACTTCCTGTGAAAGAAAAACAGTAGACTTGAAATTGATGAAGAGAGAAGAGTTAATGTGATCTGCATCATTAGATAAAATAGCTATTACTTTATGAATAAAAATAATTCATAGAATTATGAATGAATAATTTGTACCTAATTGCATTTAACATTTTTGTCAATAAGTAAACTCTGCACATGACAACACTTATTCTAATATGAAGTACATTAGTGGGTGAGTCATTTTTATTATTACTTTTAGTTAGGTAAGTTTTTTCTAATAGTAAAATTAAAATTTATTATTATACTAGATTTTTATAGTTTGGATATCAAAATGCTGGAATCTGGTAATGTAGTTTTGCTTACACAGTTTTGTCTGTTCTCTACTTGAGCATTCTAACTTTACTTGACATTTCAATAATACATTTGTTATTAGTGATAGCATTTGCACAAAGATTTTTCAGATATTTATCATTCCATTCCTATTGAGAACAAATAGCTTTTATAATTGGCTTCTAGATTATGTATCTGTATTATATCCTTATTAAATATTACTTTGTTCAAACTCTAATGTTTAAATTCTAAATCCTATAGCATATATACTGGGGCAACAAAACTTAGTGCTCAGGTCATAAAGCATGTTACAGTACAGTTTATCACCACTATAAAGGATGGTACTATATATTTCATTTGGTAATCAAAATTATTAAAATAGTGACCAAAATTTACTACATATATTATGATTAAAATCATGCTATTCTTCAAAAAATATATGTGCATGTGAGTGTGCACCATAACAGAACTTTTTCAATATTAACCTGTCATTTGGCTAAATAGATAAAAAACAAGAAAGCATGCAAATTCAGTATCCTAAAGGACCTAATATTCTCTTTTGATACTGACTTGTGGATCAGACCCCTTACCTGTTATTATGTTATGGGGATACAATTCACTTATATTTGTGCAAATACTTATTATATTTCATAAGAAAGCAAAATAAATAATTCAACATACACCACCAAATAAGGTTTAAAAACATCACAATGAATTCAATTTATAATCAGCATGGAATTTTACCTGAATGTTGAAATTACAGAGATAGTTTACACAGATTTTTAGCTTCAAAACTAAATTTATCTAGATACCCAAACTATGAAAATATGAATAAAATACCTGGGGTTGAAAAGCTCAGTGTCAACATTTTTTGTAAGACTTGATTTTTAAGATCTAATATATCAATATAATGTCAAGTGAAAGTGAATTTTTCTTTGTTACAGTTGGAACACTTTGGCATCTCAAAAGGGCATGGCAGCATCAGACAGGTTTCATTTATTTTCTTATATCCACAGCTGTGCTCTCAGACCCATCTGGTTACACAGCTACTAATTTTAAGAGGATGTAATAAACAAGTGACATACAACTGCAAACTCCATCTGTTCTATATGGTGGACAAGAAAACTGATCAACAGCAGTCACCATTCACCTAAGCTTAGTGCAAAATAAAGTTTTTATTCTTGATTGGAGGCCATGCTTCTCTGTTACTGATGATCACTTTAACTACTCATTTAAAATGAGGAGCTCCTCATTGTCCTTAAGCAACACTGTATGTCTTCACTGTACGCTTCTATAATATCCAGAGGCCTGAAATAGAATTTTAAGGGTAGAAAGCAGAGAATGTTTATAGAATACAATTTCAGAGGGTTCATTAATTCAATTATGTCTGGTCAATATATGCCATGAGGATGGCTTAAGAAGCATTAGATGGAGAGGTATAACATTAATTTTCTTCAAAATGTCCCTTCTTTATTGGGAAAACAAGCACTGTAGAGGCTGATTGCTTAAGGTTTCAAACAATGACAAAATTTGAAAATAACACTTTCAGGATGCTGGTGACAACTGACCATAACTTAGAGACCCTGTAAGCATTTATGACTCTCCTGTCTCTTGGCTATTTCTAGCTTTAAGCTAGAAATAAATAAATGGAACAAACAACATTTCAAGCTTTTCATCCCAAGGGGTTGTTGTCAGGATCTAGTTAACACTAAGTGTTTTATTTATGTAATATAGAACTAAATTTTTTATGTATATTTTTAAATTTTAGTTATTCCTCTCAAATAAATCTTTAAAAACAAATTAATTCTTAACAAATGTATATCCTTTTCCTTTTAAATGGCAGGAAACACAGGTATTTTCATTCTAAAAAACTTGTTGATGCTATAATTCCTAAAAATCAATGTTTTAAATGAACAACAACCAAATAGCAAACTTAGCTGGGGACTTATTTTTAGGTAGCATTCACTGCATTACTATATCACAAATTAGAACAGTTTACTTATACTTCTAAGGAAAAAGAAACAGAAATAGCTTCTCAATTACAAATTCATCCTATATTTTAATACAAATAGATTTGTATGCTAAATCATTAACTGTTCTGACAAGTTTCTATTACTAAACATAAATTTATATTTTAAAAAAGCACTAGAAACCTTTGAGGGTAAAGGCCCTATTGTATAATTCTTGGTTTCTCAATCAGTACTATTGATTTTGTATGGTAATTAAACTGGAAGTGATTTCTTGCCTAAGTTCTTCCACGACAATCAAGTCTTATCTTTCTTTCTATAGGTTCTACAATATTGTAATACTTATAGTGATTTCTAAATAAATAATGGATTAATATTTATGTGATCTTTACAGAGTGTTAAAATTATGTAATGCTTTAAATTTTTTATAACACTAACATCCATAATACTATCTTCACAGAAAATGTGAGAATGTTTTGTAATACATAATGTAGCCACACAATGCAGAAATAGTTGAAGAGAAGGCCAGTGACAAACATTTGAAGGAAGTATTATTTATATGAACTAGAAACGGCTAACTCTAACAAACATCTTCTCGACCTGGTAACTACTTGTAAGTGAGTTCGATCTGCCGAGTTCAAGGCTCAGTGTTTCCACTATGTTATTTGTCTCTCCTGACAACATCATGAGGTAAATGGCATAATTTCCATTTTACAAATGTGTCTGCTTAGACTTAGCTATATCATGGTAACAATAAAGGCTGAAAATGGTATGATACTAAGCCTTCTCATCACATGCTCAGTGTTGCTTTTCTCTTCCATGCACCTGTTTATATTTTCCATAGATGTAAATTTTTCAAAGAGCAAAACTATGATTCATTCAACAGAATAAGTAGTAAAGTGATAAAATAATACTGTGTTGTGGTCATTCTGTATCACCTAGGTAAGAGTCAAACGTGTTTGATGTTCATTAGTCCTTAGTTGCTTCTCTGACATTATCAATATGGATAAAAATCACTCACTAGGGAAATTAAAGAGCATTAAATGGCAATTGCTGAAAGAAACTTCGTTATTTAAAATCCTATGCCAAAATGACAAGGCAATCAAAGTTTGACAGGGCAAACTAATTAGTGTACCAGATTTGAAATGTAAAACACCTTGGTGGTTCTGACTCTGAAAAGTTTCCTATCATCTTAATGTGCTCTTAACATAAATTTTCAAGCAAAGCAAACAATGTTTAAGTTAAAGTCTTTGTCTCCCACAGGTTTACTAAGCAAAATGACATACTAGCTTATTGTATAGAGTTGTGTTCTGATATCAGTTAGAAACTCTTCTGTACATATCTTAAATTGTAGATGAAATCTGAGAAAAAAATTTTCATAAAAAGATAAACTATACATTGGTTTATAAAAAGACAGCAGCTAATTGTACTGCAAGGTAGATTTTTATATCATACTGGGATACAGTTATTTCCTTAAAATAAAAATGATAACATCAAATGAAATAAGAGATGTGTATGTAAAGGTGATATGAAAATAAATGAATGGCTGCACTACCACTCAAATCTTAACATGTTAAGTGTTCATTTAATTGTACCAAAAGTGAGTTTGTTACCCCAATATTTCTCTCAAAAAGAAACCAAAAAACCTCACTGTATTGCAAAAGATAAAAGTAAGTTATATATTGCTTAGGAGGACAATGATAAAAATGCTTTCACTATAAAAGGCAATCACCAAGTAAAATAAAGTAAACCCATAGGATTGCTTTTACAAAAGTCAGGTAACTGAAATATGTTTTAAAGATGAATGAAATTAGAAAAACATCTTCAAAAGATTAATCTTTCACACAGAAAGATAATTTTTTTCATTGAAAACTGACATACAGCACTGAGGAGATTGTGTTGTGAAAACATACCACATCACACAGCAATGCTTGATCAAAATCAGCAATCAGAAGCTAAAAGAAGGCAGTGTTTCATGATCATAATAGCAAATTCTGGAATACAACCAAATACATCATCTGGCAGTCAACAGCTGTTACAGCTTGGTAGTAATACCTTGGCATTTGCTATGAGCTATAACTTAGAAAAATTGATTTTTCATCTGCCAGATAAAACCCAAAATCTCTTTTTAACAGTTTAATATTTAAATTAAAAAAAAAATATATATATATTAGCCTTTTTTATTTTACACCTTTGGTAATAGGGCTGCCAAATTAGTTTTTCTGCTTAGTTTACTTCAATTCTAAATATTTGGCAAAAAGTGACCTGGGAAATAATGTAAATGTAATTTTGTTAAACTTTATTGTGCGAGCACATTGAATTAATGTTCGTTAGCATCATTCTCAGTTGCACTTATCCCTCTTAAGCAGATAAACACTGTTTTTTTTAAAGGACAAGTTTGAAAATGTCATTAGAATTTCATCACAGAGAGTACTAGCAACAATAACAAGATAGAGAGTAAAACTACATGTATTAATAGTAAATAGAGATGATGTCAACTATAATTTAAACTAGGAAGTGAAATTTATTGAAAATGAAAGAATTTTTTATTAAGGCCACATATATATCACTGAAAAGCTTGAACAATATCCAGTAGCTAAGAAAGAAAATTACAAGTTTAAGTGTAACTTGCTTTCTTAAGTAACATTGTATTTTATTTTAAGGACCCTCAAAATCTCAAGATAGGGAAGAAGTTTTCAATTGAGTAAATTCTTTACAAAAACTTTCAATTTTGGCATTCTATTTAAATTTAGAAATGTCATGAAGCATTACAATTCAATACTTATGCAACCCAGTTTTAGAAAATGAAATGGCATATACATATCGACTTATAAAGTTATCAAATAGACGTCTACCTTTATGCCTATTGCTGCTTTCCTTGCTTCTGCTTTTAATTTGGTTGCTCGTAAAATAGGTTTGGTTTTTTTATAATCCTGTTTACCTAAAAAGAAATAGTTTCAGACAATGAGTTATATATAATTCAAGCTTAACAGTCATCTATGCAATGTCAAAGAATGTTTAAATAGAATAATACAGGAATACAAAGTTGCAAAGTAGTTCCCAGTTGTGATTACTATAAACCTGACTTACTTTTCAGCAAGAAGATTCTCACAGACATGTTTGATTTGATATGCAATGAATGTCAAAACAAGATTATAAATTTTTTTTAGAGAATGAGAAATTTAATGCATGGAGAGTAAAGCTTTTAGAAGCATTTGGAAATAAAGGCATAAATAAATGAGTATATATAAGATCCTACCAATAGGTAAATAAGTTAACTTTGCCTTAAAAATTACACAGTAAGAGCTCACCAAAAATTCATTTGATTATGGATACACTGAATAATCAAATAGTTTGAGAAATATTCCCTAGTTTTCTCTAAGAGACTAGGAGAAATCTATAAATAATTAACTTTCAGTCTCCTGAATTCATTAGAAAAATACCTATTTACTTTTATTTCCTCTAACTACAGGACAGTCCAAAATTAAGACATAGGAAGGACAGCTAATTTAGATACAGGAGTCAATCATTTCTACCACTTTTCATAGCCAAAAATGGGCTCAATTAAGTTAGGGTCACAAAATTTCATTTCTTGGTATACATCTGGTGACTCCACCAATGATTTACAAAAGAGATATTAGGCAGCCTGAGACAAAATATATTTAACAATGACAAAGTAGTAAGCATCAATAATATGTATTTTGTTAACTAAATTCTTAACTAGGAATTGAATCAGAAGATACTTAAATATAATGGTGTGTTACTCTGAGTAGAAGTTAGCATCACAATATAATCTCTTGGGCTATTTTATATTCTTATTTTGCCTTCTTATTCCCGCCTTATTTCCTTTCCTTTCAAAGATCAGTTCCTTTCCAAGACTCAATTTACCCACACATTTCCCTTATCTAAAAAAATACAACTAACTTTATCCATATCTTCCTTACAATGAAATCAATCTGAAAGCAGTCGATCTAAAGTAAATTGTACCATAAAAATTTAATGTGAAATAAATCTGTTTCTTAATATGCCTACTAATAATTCAAAAGTACCTTTAAATTTTCATATAGACTTTTAGAATTAGAAATGCAAAGAGAAATGAGTCAAATGGATGGAAGTGATGTAGAAATGTGATAGCTGTGTTTATTAGAAACATAAAAGTATTTGTCTGGCTAAAGAGTTAGGTACTTTTTTTTAAAGGAAGGAATATTGGTCTTTCCTTAACCACTGTTATACAGCCATCTTTCTGAATTTATAGCAGAAGCTTAATAAATATTATTTGTTGATGGGGTTTAATGACTCAGAATGAGCCAATTGTAAAAATGTATACCAAATGATATAAATTTAAATCATAGAATAAACTGTATGCAAAAAAAATGTAACTGTGACCTATTTTAAATTAGTAACACTTAATTTTGCTGAAAAAAACCTTGACAAGTATTCACTCTGATTTCATATCTCAACAGCGAAATTATTCATGTCATTATTCCTGCTGAGATATAAACAGTTTAGAATGATGAAATGGTGACATATCAAATGCTTTCATGTGGGTCACAAAGCAATTTTCTAATGAAAGTCTAAAAAGAATTTTGAAGATTACAGATATGAAGCAAAAAAAATTCTTGTTTTATTCTGTATATGTCCTATAGAAATCTTTAAGTGCAATGAAGAAAAAAATAAACATATAAAAGGATTAACTTAACGACAATGTGTTTCATAAAAACATGTATTATTTGGATAACATGTCTGTCATAAAACAGGTTTGAAAATACCTAAAAGAACCAATGTCAATGTGGAAATCTATCACTCTACTTCTACTGCCATATAGCCATTGATTAAGTAATATATTCTACTTCAATTCAGTTCATGTATCTTCTTAGAAAATATGCTTATAGATTTATATTACAGTTGATATGAACATTCAAAACTGCATTTATTGTAATGCTATTAAAATTATTGTACACCTAATACTTTTCCAAAAAAAGTGGACCTGTTATAAATTTAACATTCTCCTTGCTGACTATGATACCTAAAAGTATATATTGCAAAATGTGTTTCCATCTTCTAAGTGAAAACATTTACAGGGGCATCTGTTAAGTTCTTTACAACTAAAAGCAGATTTTTCCCTTGCATCTCAAGAAGTTTCCAACACGTGAATTTTTATGGCTTTAAAACAGATATCTGTGCCCACATGATTGTAAAAGATACAAAATACAAAAGTCCCGACCTCCTGAATACTTGCATCTAGAAAAGAAAAAAAGAATGACAGTAGATAACGTAACCATTTATATGTAAACCATTTCTTTATTTCATTTTATTTTATTTATATGTGCATACAATGTTTGGGTCATTTCTCCCCCCTTCCCCCCGCTCCCTCCCTTGTCCCCACCATTCTCTCTCTTGTCCCCCCTTACCCCTTGCTACCTGGCAGAAACTATTTTGCCCTTATCTGTAATTTTGTTGAAGAGAGAGTATAAGCAATAATAGGAAGGAACAAGGGTTTTTGCTAGTTGAGGTAAAGATAGCTATACATGGAGTTGACTCACAATGATTTCCTGTGCATGTGTGTTACCTTCTAAGTTAATTCTTCTTGAACTAACCTTTTCTCTCATTTCTGGTCCCCTTCTCCTATTGGCCTCAGTTGCTTTAAAGTATCTGCTTTAGTTTCTCTGCATTGAGGGCAACAAATGCTATCTAGTTTTTTAGGTGTTTTACCTATCTGCATACCTCTCTTGTGTGCTCTCACTTTATCATATGATCAAAGTCCAATCCCCTTGTTATGTTTGCCCTCGATCTAATGTTCGCATATGAGGGAGAACATACGATTTTTGGTCTTTTGGGCCAGGCTAACCTCACTCAGAATGATGTTCTCCAATTCCATCCACTTACCTGTGAATGATAATATTTCATTCTTCTTCAGGGCTGCATAAAATTCTATTGTGTATAAATGCCACATTTTCTTAATCCATTCATTGGTGGTGGGGCATCTTGGCTGTTTCCATAACTTGGCTATTGTGAATAGTGCTGCAATAAACATGGGTGTGCAGGTGCCTCTGGAGTAACCTGTGTCACATTCTTTTGAGTATATCCCCAAGAGTGGTATTGCTGGATCATACGGTAGATCAATGTTAAGCTTTTTAAGTAGCCTCCAAATTTTTTTCCAGGGTGGTTGTACTAGTTTACATTCCCACCAGCAGTGTAAGAGGGTTCCTTTTTCCCTGCATCCTCACCAACACCTGTTGTTGGTGGTGTTGCTAATGATGGCTATTCTAACAGGGGTGAGGTGGAATCTTAGTGTGGTT
The DNA here is from genome assembly GCF_047511655.1 of Castor canadensis. Lineage (NCBI taxonomy): Eukaryota > Metazoa > Chordata > Mammalia > Rodentia > Castoridae > Castor > Castor canadensis. The sequence continues at coordinate 154,533,772 of NC_133388.1, forward strand.
TTAATTTGCATTTCCTTTATTGCTAGAGATGGTGAGCATTTCTTCGTGTTTTTTGGCCATTTGAATTTCTTCTTTTGAGAAAGTTCTGTTTAGTTCACTTGCCCATTTCTTTATTGGTTCATAGTATTACAAAGCAATAACAATAAAAACAGCATGGTACTGGCACAAAAACAGACATGAAGAACAGTGGAACAGAACAGAGGACCTGGATATGAAGCCACACAACTATAACCAACTTGTCTTTGACAAAGGAGCTAAAAATATACGATGGAGAAAAGACAGCCTCTTCAACAAAAACTGCTGGGAAAACTGGAACTAGATCCATGTATATAACCCTATACTAATATTAATTCAAAATGGATCAAGGATCTTAATATCAGACCCCAAACCCTAAAGTTGGTACAGGAAAGAGTAGGAAATACTTTGTAATTAATAGGTATAGGCAAGAACTTTCTCAATGGAACCCCAGCAGCACAGCAACTAAGAGACATCATAGATAAATGGGACTTCATGAAACTAAAAAGCTTCTGCTCAAGAAAAGAAATGGTCTCTAAACTGAAGAGACCACCCACAGAGTGGGAGAAAATATTTGCCAGCTACACATCAGACAAATGACTGATAACCAGAATATATAGGGAACTTAAAAAACTAAATTCACCCAAAATTAATATAAACCATTTCTTGAAGACAACTAGGTCTGCCTTTGATTAATGCACAGTGCAATGGGGCAGAATTGTAGCTCAGTGGTAGAGCATATGCTTAGCATGCACAAGGTCCTGTTTTCAATCCTCAGCACCAAAAACTAAAGCAATAAAAAGTATGTGTTTGATAGTTGCTTATTAAATTTCCTGTAGAGAGAAAAAGCTGATAATTCCAGTCTATGAAGCCAGTCTGGGGCCTCAATAACTTAGTTTCTCTATTTTCAATGAAACCACCTGTTATGGTATGGATATGAAGTGTTCCCCCAAGAGGCTCAAGTATTGAAGGCTTTAACCCCACCTGGTGGCACTATTTTAGGAGGTGGAGGAAACGTTAGGAGATAGGGCCTAGTTGGAGGAGTAGGTCAATTTAAGGTGTGCCTTTGAAGCTTATACTTACCCCTCTCTAGTCTCTCCCCTTCCCCTACTTCCTGTCTGATGGAGGTGAGTAGCATCTGTCATATGCTCCTTCTATCATGATATTGTGACTCACTATCGACCCAGAATCAAAAAAGCCAAGGACTATGGACTGAAATCTCTGAAACTATGAGCCAAAATAAATAATTCCCCTCTTTAATTTCTATCAGGCATTTGGGTATTTTGTCACAGTAATGAAAGGTCTGAGTAATGCAGCATGCCATATAATTTTTTATTTGTATTTCCTATGATATAGTTTAGGTCACAAACTCTTTCCTCTTCATCTCCATGTTCCTCATCAACTAAGTTATGTGCCCTCCTTCCAGTGTAACTCTGTATTACTTTATTTTAAAAGTATCATGCAGATAAATATACTTTTTTTCTCCTGGTATACAGTACTATGAATTTTAATGCATGATAGATTGTGTAACTACCACTACAAGTAGGATACAGAATAAAGGCAGGACCCCCCAAAAAATCCACATGCTACTTCTCTTTAGTCACCACTCCCCTCACTAATAATGCCTAACAACCACGGATCTACTGTCCAGTTTTATAGCATTGCCTTTTCAAAATGTTGCAATGAAGTGACAATAGTTTCGTTCTTTTAGAATAAAGTGTAAGATTTACCCAAGTTTTATACATCAGCAGTACATTCTTCTTCACTGCTGAGTTGTAGTCCCTTCTATGAAAGTATCAGAGTTTTCTTATCAATTTCCTCATTGAAGTGTATTTGTGTTACTTTCAGTATTTGGAAACTATGACTAGAGCAGGTGTATAGATTTTTGTGTGAACATAGTTTTCCATTATCCAGGGATGGGACACTTGTGTCATATGATAAATATATGTTTAACTGTGAAAAACTGCTTGCCAAAATGCTTGTATCATTTTGCATCCCAATTAGCAATATGTAAGAGTTTGAGTAATATTACTAGCACTTGGTACTGTCTAACCTAGATTTTTAATTTTTAGCATACCTTTTTCATTGTATTCTCTTGTAATACTTTTATTTCTACAGTGTCACTCCTAGTGTTAGTAATTTGAGTCTCTTTCTCCTCTCATAGTCTAACTAAAGGTTTTACAACATTGTTGATTCTTAATAATAAATTTCTGATTTTGTTGATTTTTTCTATTGTTTTTCTTTCTTTTATTTATTTCTACTTTAATATTTATTCTTTCCTTTCTTCTACTTGCCTTGAGTTTAAATGTGGTCTTCATTTTCTAGTAGGTGTAGGTAAAACATTGGGTTATTATTGTTATTGACAGTAAAGCTCTTGCTTCAGCTGCACCTCATTTGCTTTATGAAGTGTTACGGTTTGTTTTCACTTATGCAAGGTATTTATTTACCATGTGATTTCTTGAATATCTGAGTTATTTAGAAGAGTACTAGTTAACATACTCATTTTCAATGTTTTATTATACAAATTTCTTATGTTAGCAATTTCTAATTTCATTATATTGTTTTAAAGAATAAATTATATATGCTTTCAGTTCTTTCAAATTAGTTGAGGATTGTTTGATGGTCCAACATATGGTCTATCCTGGAGAATGTTCCATGCACAACTGAGAAGAGTATATACAATGCTGCTGTTGGATAGAGTGTTGTACAGATCTAGTTAGTTGCTTACATCTTTTGTTTATTTTCTGGTTCTCTACCTAATTGTTCTACCTATTGTTGAAAATGTAATATTTAAGTCTCCAATTATTATTACTTATTTATTTCTCTCTCCAATTCTGTTGAGGCTTGCTCCATGTATTTGGAGCACTTTGTTAAATGTGTATATAATTGTTATATCTTCCAGAAGAATTGAACCTTTTATCATTATAAAATGTCCTTCATCTCTACTAACAAATTTTATCTTAAAGCTTTTTTTTGGATACTGTTTTCTTAGCATATCTTTCCTTACATTTCTATTTTCATGGTACTTTGGATTTGAATGCAAAATGTGTTTCTTAACAAGACTATAGTATTTTCTGTCTATTCTACCATCCTCTGCCATTTTTGTAAAATGATTAGTCCATTTACAGTTAATGTAATTAATGGCAAGCTATTTATGTTTGATATTTTTTTGTTTTCTGTACAACATGTGTTCTTTTGTTCCTTTATTCCTCTCATAGTATCTCAACTCATGTTAAGTAGTTATTTTTATAATATACTATTTTAATTCTTGTTTTACTGCTTTTTTTGAGTTACTTTCTAAGTGTTACCCTTGGAAATGACAACTGACAACCTTAAAATAATCTAGGAAAAATTACTACTAACTTAATTTCAATAGTACACAAAAACACTGCTTCATTCCTTCCCCCTTAGGAGTATTATTACTGTCACACAAATTATATATAAATGGGTATTGTTCCACTTGTACAGTTTTATAATTATTGTACAGTAATTATCTTTAAAAACAGGATAAAAATACACACAAAAAGACATGTACACTTATTTCATGTTTATCTATGCATTTACTCACACCAATTTACTTCTACTGGAGTTAATTTATTTTTTGTGTGTAAGGATTCAAGTTACTGCCTACAGTATTTTCATTTCAGCATAAAGTACTTTTAGTATTTCTTATGAAGTAAGGATTCTACTGACAAATTATCTCAGCTTTAGTTTATCTAAACATGTCTTAATTCTCAAATTTGTTCCTTCTCCTTTTTCTCTTCTTCTGGAATTTTCATTACGTCTGTGGTAGTACGCTTTATAGTGTACTATAGGTTTCTGTGTCTTCCTTCATTTTATGCCATTCTTTGTTCATATTTCTCAAACTCCATAATCTCAATTGACCTATGTTCCTTGAGTTTTTTTTGCCAGTTGAAATTGCCTTTGAATTCCTTCTAAGATGTTTATATCAGTGATTTTAGCAATAACAGATTTTCTACCATATGTGTGTGTATGTATATATAAAATTAGACCTCTGAACAATGGAAGATAAAAATATTTGAAAAACAGCTGAATCCATATGGAACACATACAGACTTTTCCCTTGTCATTATTCCATAAACAATATAGTGGAAAACTATTTACATAGCATTTATATTGTATTAGGCATTAAAAGTAATCTAGATATGATTTGAAATACATGGGAAAATGTGCATAGGTTATATGCAAATACTATTCAATTTTATATAAAGAACTTGTGCATCTGCAGATTTTGGTATCCATATTGGATCCTGTAAACTATTTCCTATGGCTACTGAAGGACAACTGTATATATAAATTTATAGCTCTCTAATAATATTCACTTTTTGGTAAGCTATTATCCTCACACTTTGTTTAGAAATAGCTTACATCTGTTTTTGAATTATATTTTAAGTGGCTGAAGTAAAGTCTTTTTCCTGTAAGTTCAATGTCTCAGCTTCCCAAGAAACAATTTTTATTGCTTTTTTCTGTGTAATAAACTACAATACACTGGTTCTTTGTGTGTCTGGTAGAAAATCAGACATATTTAACACTACTTACTGACCATCTGTGATTGAATACATATTTCCTTAAGTGCCTTAAACTGGTAAGGTTTTCAGTTTTGCTAACAGTGTGTGTGTGTGTGTGTGTGTGTGTGTGTGTGTGTGTGTGTGTGTGTGTTTTAAGATGTTCCTGAACTTTCACTTCTGCTTGTGTACAACCTGAAGGTCAGTAATATGTGAGAGATTACAGCCTTCGCACATCATTACTGGACATGACAGCACTCCATATACAAATGGTCTTCTAGATTCCCAGGGATCTATGTAGGAATTTTATAAAGACCCCCTGGGCATCTAATTAGTCTTTTTTTTTTTTTAAGGGTAGGGATTGGAGCTTTATTTTTTTTTTCATTTTTCTTTTATTATTCATATGTGCATACAAGGCTAGTCTTTTTTTTAAAAAAAAAAAAACAGTTTCTTGCTTAGCCTGAAGATTAGCTCCAACTAATAATGCTGCTTCAGGCAGCTCTAAACACTTATCACCAATTGCTTTTCTCAAATACCATGGGGAAAAGGCTCTTCATACTGAGTAAAGTATAAGTCAGCTCAAATAAAGACAATTTCTGAAAAAGAGGTTCTTCAGTGAGCTATTAGATAGGTCAAATATGAAGTATGAGGTTTTAAGATAGCTCCAAACCCTCCTTGCCTTCTTTCCTGAATTCTAGGCTGATGTTTCTCACAACTATGGTAGTAGCACAGCTGATGAAAGGGAGTTGGAATTAAGGCAAGTTAAAATACCACAAAGCTTGTGGTTCTTGCTGAGATTCAGCTGCTTTTTTTGAATAAACACTCCTTGGACTATTGTAAGACTTTAGCTGTCTGAGTTCTGAAAACATTGATTTCAACAATGTTTGCTATTATTTTGTTTGCTTTTACATAGGAGATTTTCAGAGGTTTTTATTTTCTATTCAAGAAGTATGTCTTGTACTTTAAATATCATTATATTTGAGGTGAATCTTGCAATCAGCCTATACTTGAATCACTTTATAGATTATATTTGAAGTGAATTTCTTATGCAGATTATATTCAGATCATTTTATAAAATTTCAAGTTGAAAATATGTTATTTAATTAGCATGTTTCAGATCATTTACATCTAGTAAAATGATTGGTATGCTTTAATGAAGTCCACCATTTTATTATTTGTTTCTTTTTGTACCATTTGATTTTCTTCCTTTTTCTCTTTTCCTTCTTTTTTGGATTACTTGAACATTTTTTAATACTCCATTTAAATAATGTATTGTGATTTTGTCTATATCTCATAGAATAATGTTTTAATGGTTGACCTAGAGACCACAGAATATATGTTAACTTTTCAGAATCAAATTGAAAGCATTTTAATTCAATTTCATATTTTTAATATATTTCAAATTATTTTAAAATATTGACATATACAACATATTTCACATTTTAATATAATGGAAACAAGCAGTGTGTTGCTTTGTAGTAATAATTTTGCTCATTGTTACTTGTATCTTTTTACATTCTGTGCTTACATTTGAACTTCTCAGACATGAGCCATTGAATAAGGAAGTTTATCTAGACAGTAGACTTTTAATAATTCAGGCCTTTAGATGGTTGCATGCAAAGAATTATACAAGTGAACAGATAACTATAGCACAGGTATATTTTGTTTAATTAAGTGCCAAACAAGACATTGGTGTCCCTGCTTGATGTGTATTATTATTGTAATCTAATAGTTTTAAAATGAAATGTGAAAGATATACAGATAATGTTAACATAATGCATCAAGCTAGAAGAAATGATTTCGAATGCTTTCACCAGAACAAAATACTAAATGAGGAAATAGATATGTTTAACATGATTTAAACATCACATAATGTATACATGTAATGAAATCTCACATGGTACCCCATAAACATGTACAATTATTATTTTTACATGCATCACTTAAATGTAGATTAAGTAAAAATTTTAAAATATGAAAGGTACATGCATAATTAGGGGGTAATTATTCATTGCTTGCTTAAATTTCATATTCATAATACAAACTCTAAGCTATCCTTAGTTTGTGCTTCAGTTGTAGAATAAAATTTCCTACTATTCGTCCCTCAAATTTTGTGGTCAATTTAATTGATGGGTACCCTGAAATTGCTAGATTTGCATTATTAAAACAATAATTAAAAATTTAAATTTGTATTTGTATCAATATAATTTTCTTGATATTGTGAAATAAAAACAAAACACAGAAATAAGTAGAACATTCATGTTGATAAATGATATGTGAACAAAACAGATTAAGTTCTTATTATCCCAAATTTTGTAAAAAAAAAAAAAAGTGATAATAAATGGCAATCATCCAATTTGTCAAGTGATGAAAAGCATTAAAAAGAAAAATACAGTTAGCATTTTGCAGATATAAGGGGTAGACCATAAAGGGAGAGACTATTGTCTCAGATAGGGTAGTCAGGGGAGTCCACTTTCACAAGATGTTGTTTGATCAGACACTTGAATGACATTAGAGAGCAAGTCACAGGTTATCTGATAGAAGAAATTCAAAGTATTGAAACCATACAAATGCAATGATTTAAAAGATACTAAGTCCTAGAGGGAAAGAGAAATCTCAATTCCTAATGGTAGATTCAGTGTCCAGAACACACCCAATGTTTGTTTCTCAGATTCTGAGTATACAGGCTCAAATGACAGCCTTGGAAATAAGCAGAATATCCAATTTGGCTCCCTGCTATGTGATTTAAGAGCTATTTTGATAATAAAGGTAAAATATCAATATTATTTCCACTTCTTACCAAAATGGTAAGTAAAATACAATCACACTTTTGGAGAAATTTCAGCAATTAACTATATCAACAAAAACTTTCAATATGTAATTACATTGATTATTTTCACAAACCTGTTTCTTTCCTCACTATGACTATTTGGCCATGAAAACCAGCCATGTACTTCTAAAACTTGAACTTTTGGTAAAATTTTCTTACTGTAGCAGAATAATAATGTCCTTAGTACATGGTCACAATTAGCAACTAATATATTTTCTAAGTTATAATCACAATTACTACAAGAGGCTGGCTGTCTTCAGTGGAAGGCTCAGAAGTATATTTACACTCTTATTGCAGAAGTGGATCAACTCCACATTTTAACATTCAATCTGATCCACCACCCTAACATATATCACAATGACAATGATATGGTATCAGCTTTGGAGAAGATACTGAATGTAAATTAGAAGCCTCTTCAAATAAATGTATAAAAGGGAAAAGAATGAGCATTCTGTTTGAAAGACTTACCACCTAAATCTGATTCATGGAGATCCACTGATTTAAAATATGTCAAGACTGTCTCCCAGCACTAAAGGTTAACTTGCCACACTCTGCACTCTATTAACCATTAAGAAAGGAGCACTGATACAACCTCTAAAGAAAAACCTGAGAAGAAGACAGGAAATGAGGAAAATGGCACATTGCAGACACCCACCAAATTCCTGCATCTCCAAGAATCAGATATAAAACCTCAGGTATGGGGCTACAAGGAAAGGCAAGCAATTCAGAAAGTCAGGGGATGGCACCAGTAAAAGAATAGACAGTTACTGATTACAGAATATCAAAAATATCAAACTTTAAGTCTACAAAAGAAGCAAAGAGCCCAGAACAGTCCCATGAATGCAAGAGCTGATCTTCTCCATCCCTACACCAACCATCTGGCCTTATTTGTGGCAAGAGCTACCAGGCATCCAGTGAAAATGAAACAAAAACCTGGAGGACTAAGAAAATGCCAAGAAGCTTTATTCTAGCTGGACAGGAGCCAACTGAGTCCAGGACAAAGGATAGGCATGGGAGCAAGCAAATCTGGCAGAGTCTGCACTAACTATCTATATGCTAGACCCATCTATATGCTAGACCCACTGCACAGCATATTTCTGTGCAAAGAGCTACCCTTGACCCACTCTGCAAAGCATGCTAAGCAGAAGCCAGCAAGCCTGGATCCTATTGTGTAGAAGCCAACCACTACCTGAGTTCCCTGCCCAGGGCAAAGGGCAGGTGAAGGGGCAAACAAACCCAGTGGAGATCTCTCTAACCTGTTACATTCCTAGATTCACTTCCCAACATATTTGTGTTACAAGAACTACCTGCACACACCTCTGAAAACAAAGCAACATGCAGGGCTAGAACACAGCCACATGGAGGGCAGAACACAGCAAAGCTCTCTGTGAAAGAAAGGGAGCTGGAACTAGATTCCCTATGCAGGGTAAGGTATAGACAGACTGGGCACACTTGGCAGATTACATCCTGATCCACTACCTGTGCATAGAGGGCACTCCATGGCTCCAGTCCAGCCACTGCCACACATGCCTAGAACCTCCTTATCCCCACCAGAACCCCTGCAACAGGCCATAGGTACCATCATCCTAAAGAAACTCTACCTCTTGGAATTTCTGCTACTCAATAGAATCTGTTCCTCTGCCCTCCAGCTGCTACCCCTGGCACCCATAGGAGAATCACAAACAATCCAGGGCTCAGATGGGATCCATCAGAAAATACAACAGGATAACCAAAGACAGAATGCTTAGGGCCAGAGATTGGAGAAGAACAACTAATGCAGCGTTGGAGCCCAACTTGTATTCACCCTCTTCCTAAAGAAGTTACTTTTAGCTTTTCTATTTTTATTTTATTCTATGCCCTCTTTTATTGTTAATTTTTTCTATTCTTTGTCATTCTCCAACTATACTTCCTTCTCCATAATCATTAAATTGTATTCTTAGACACTATTCATTGCATATGCTTCACTTTTCCTCCCCCATATTCCTTCTTCCTTTTTCCTTCTCTCATATCCCTCTTATTTTTACTACTTAATTTTTAAATCCTACACCTATAATATGTTTTTAACCCCTAATGCACCTGATAAGGTTCCTAGTTCCATTGGTATATAACCACTTCAGGGGTATAAATGATGTGCCCAATTGTTTTTTACTTCATTGAAGTATCTGGTTTGAATTAGTGAATTAGTTATTTCTGAGCTATACTTCCTATCCAGTGATGAGAAATGGCACACTAACCCTATTACTACTCAATCCTGTGAGAACATTGAGAATAATTCAACTGAAAGACAACAGGTCAATTAACTTGACCTCAGATGCAAAATCTGAATGCTGAAACATCAAAACTATGAAAACACAAGGCAGCAAGACTCCTCCAAAAGTCAGTAATTCCATAAAAAGGACTTGAATGATAGTAAAGTGGATGAAATTTCAAACAATGAGCTCAATGAACAATAAGAATATACAATGAAACTACAGAGGAGACAGATAAAACACATGAATGAATTCAAAGTTAATCAAGATAAATGACTGAATAAAATAAAAACAATGCAGGATATGAAAGGGGAATTCAATAAAGACAGAGAAATCCTGAAAAAAAAAAATCAAATTTCTGAAAATGAAAAACTCAGTAACTAAAATAAAAACTCAGTTGAAAATCTAGATAATAGTCTGGACAAAGGTTAAGGCAGAATATCAAGGCATGAAGGGAAGACAGAAGAACTGGAATATTGAGATAAAGAAAAACTATGATGAAAATACAAATAGAATAAGCAAGACCTCTGGGACACTATTAAGAGACCAAGCCAATGAATCATGAGCATTGAAGAAGGAGAAGAGGTACAAGCTAAAGGCATAAAAATCACAGTCAATAAAATAATAGCAGAAAAATCCCAAATTCCAAGAAAGAGATGGTCATCCAGGCACAAGAAGCTTTTAGAAAACTAAAAAGACAAGACCAGACAAGAATTTCCCCACGTCACATTATAGTTAAAATGTTAGGCAAGTAGAGCAAGGAAAGAACATTGAAAGCTCTAAGAGAGAAATGTTAAGTCACATAAAAAGGTAAACTCATCAGAGTAACAGCAAATTTCTCAACAGAAACTCCAGAAGAAAGGAAGGCATGGAACAGTATATTTCAAGCCCTGAAGGAAAGTAACTACCACCTCAGATTAATATGTTTAGCAAAGCCAGTGTTCATAATTAAAGGATAAATAAAGCCTTCCAATATAAACAAAAACTAAAGGAATTCATGGCCACTAAGCAAGCACTGCTGAAGTTACTTTTAGAAATTCTAGCTACAGAAGAGGAAGATACATACAGCAATAAAAATATGGGAAAGACTAAATCTCACTAGACAAGTAGATAGCAAATGAGGTTAGGGAGTGAATCAAATATTACAAAAAGAATAAAATGGCAGGGATAAGTACATACCTTTAATAATTTCAAATATTAGGACTCAACTATTCAATCAAAAGACAGAAAATGATAATTGGGATTAAAAATAAGACACAACCATTTAATGTCTACAAGAAATTCACCTCACTGGCAAATACAATACAAACTTTTAGTGAAAGGATGCAAAAAGATATTCTAAGCAAATGGAGCCTAAAACAAGCAGGAGAAGCTATACTTACATTCAACAAAGCAGACTTCAAACCATAATTATTCAGAAGAGATACAGAAGGTCATGTTATATTAATAAAGGGAACAATCTATCAAGAGGAGATAACAATTGCAAACATATATGTAACAAATGTGGGCACACCAAATTTCATAAAATAAGCACTAACAGACATAAAAGCACAAACATCAACACAATAATAGTGGATGACTTCAATATCCCCACTCTCAAGAGCAGATGGTCATTTAGACCAAGAAACAACAAAGAAATGTCAGCATTAAACAAAACTATACATCAAATAGACATAATAGATATCTACAGAATACTCCACCCTATAGCTGCAGAATACATATTCTTCCCAGTAGCTAATGGAACTTTCTCTAAATAGACATTTTAGAACATGAGGTGAGTCTTAATGAATATAAGAAAATGGAAATACCTCCTTTCTTATATCAGAGCACAATGGAATAAAACTAGAAATCAACAACAAAAGAAACTCCAGAAAATATTCAAGTATATGAAGAACGAACAATACATTGCTGAATAATCTATGTGTTCAAAGAAATGAGGAGAAAATAAAACAAAAACTTGTAGATTCAAGTGATACTGAAAACATAACTTGCCATAACTTGTAGAACACAACAAAGGCAGTGCTAAGAGAAAAATTTATAACAATGTATACCTATATTGATCTCATATAAATAACATAGTGATGTACCTCAAGGTCTTAGAAAAATAAGAACTAGTGAAACACCAAATTAGTAAGTAGAAAGAAATAAACATCAGGACAAAAATTAATAAAATGGAGATGAAATATAGAATACAAATAATCAATTAAACAAAAAGTTGATTCTTCGAAAAGATAAGCAAGACTCACAAACCTGTGACAAAACGAACAAAAGAGATGGAGAGAAGACAAAAATTAATATACCTAGAGGTGGAAAAGGGGCTAGCACAATAAAAACACCAATGAAATTCAGAGGTTTATTAGGGAATACCTCAAAAGCTTAAATTTAAATAAACAGGAATAGCTAGAGGAAATGGGTAAATTTCTAGACACATGTGACCTACCTAAATTGATATAAGAGGCTATCAACCACTTAAAAAGATCTATAATTAGCAATGAGATTTAAGTAGTAATAAAGACTCTCCCACCAAGAAAAGCTGAACACTGGATGGTTTAACTGTTGAATTCTGCCAGATCTTTAAAAAAAGAATGTACACCAATGTTCTTCAAACTATTTTATAAAATAATTAAGGGAAGGAACACTGATACCAAAACGAGATAAGTACACACTCACAAAAAAGAAAATTATACAGCAATTTCTTTGATGAACATAGACAAAAGTTCTCAATAAAACAGTTACAAGCTGAAATCAAGAATACCTTAAAAAGATCATACAACATAGTCAAGTTGGCTTCATTCCAGGGATACAAGGATAGTTCAACTTATGTAAACCAATCAACATACTGCTGCACATAATCAGAATGAAGGCAGATCCAGGAAAGCATTCTGTAACAAAATCCAACATCCTTTCTTGATGAAAGTTCAAAGAAACTAGGAATAGAAGGAACTTACCTCAATATAATAAGGGCTAAATACAACAAACTTAGAGCCAAGCCATCATTATATTAATGGGAAAAATTGAAACCATTTCCTCTAAAGTCAGGAGTAAGACAAATGTGTCCACTCTCTATGCTCTTACTCAATATAGTGCTTGAACTCTTAGCTAGGGCAATAAGACAAGAGGAAGGAACAAAAAGGATACAAATAGGAAAGAAAGTAGTCAAATTATCTCTATTTACAAATGATATGATCCTATACTTAAGGGACCTTAAAGATTCCATGAGAAAAAAAAAAACCTTAGGTGGAATAAATACTGTTACAAGGTAGCAGGCTAAAAAAAATCAATATACAAACTCAGTACCAACAATAAATGGGCCAAGAAAGAATTCAGGGAAATAATCCCATTCACAATAGTCTCAAAAAATACTTAGGAACTAAGAAGACGAAATAGTATACAATGAAAACTATAAAATCAAAAATCTAAAAATAGGACTACTAAATGATCCTGTTATACTACTCTTGGGCATATATCCAAAAGGAATGTACGTCAACATAAAATAGAGCTACTTACACATACATGTTGATTGCAGCATTGCTAACAATAGCCAGGCAATGGAATCAACTTAGGTGTTCAACAATCAGTTAATGGATACACAATGGAGTATTAATCAGCCATAAAGAAGGATGAAATTATGTCATTTGCAGGAAAATGGATGGAACTGGAGAGCATCATGTTAAACGATATAAACCAAGCTCATAAAGACAAACATTATATGTTTTTAATTATATGCAGAACCTAGACTTGAAGAAAAAGAAGGAGGAGGAGGAGAAGCGGGAGCAGGAACAGGAGCAAGAGGAGGAGATAATGTAGAGGTAGACTGGAGGGAGGAACCAGCAAAAAGGGGAAGGGGGAAAGAGAGGATGATAGGGGGTGAATATCATCAAAATACATTATATATGTGTGAAAATGGAATAATGAAATGGGAAGAGAAAAAGTGGGTTATGAAAGAGCAAAGAAAGAGATAAATTTCATCAAAGTACATTATATGCTTGTATGGAAATATCACAATGAAAACTCTTTGTACAATTAATTAAAAAAGAAAAAAGAAACATTCTAAAAAAAGTAAACACTGGAATTACTTGATAATTCCATCCATACTTATGATCTAACATTCTTCTACTTGGTATATATTGTAAAGAAATGATTCTGCATGAACTGATAGGAAAGTATCTAAAATTATTCATATCAGCATAACTCACAGTAGTGAAAAAAATACCAATATATCCAAACAACTGGATGCTATACAGCATACAAAATAAATGAACTATGTCAACATTCATCAATAAGAATAAAACTCTAAAATACGATGATTAGTAGAATAAAATTAAATAATATATGCAACATGATTTCATTTATACAAATTTCATTCATATAAGCTGACAAAACAAAACAATATATTGCTTGACATATAAACAGAAATCTTCTCAGTGGTCAAAGTTTGAGTGGTATACTTTGCTGTGTAATCTTCCTCGAAAGAGAGATAACCTAAGAAAAGACACAATATTAAGTCAATGTCCTGTATTAAAAGCTAACCCCGCTGTCTACTTGGTTTGGATTTTTTATTTTTATAGACAAATGGGCAAAATCAGAGTGTTCACTATAGCAATATGATTGTTTTCAAGAATAAAATGTTTTTTTCAATACACAGTGAATGCCAAGAGGAGTATGGGAAGATGTGAGGGAAGATCTATGGTAACTACCATGAGACTCTTAAAATTTAGTATTTCTATGTACCTTTATAACTTGCAGAATCATCAACAGCTTAGCATTTTCAGAAATAAAGACTAGGATGCCTTCTAAAGGCAAATGAAGATGATGGTTAAAGATAAGAAGATCTAGAATGAATATTGGGAGAAGGTGATAAATTAAATGACTAACTAAAAAACTGAAAAATGGTCACCTGAACCTGTATTCCTTTGCATCTAGAATATAATACCTATTCTTTTTACATAATCAATTTCTCTGTAAATTCACTAATATCAAGATTTTTTAAATATTTATTTCTCTTCCTTTCGGCTGGATCAGAATGAAACAAAAAACAAAGAAACAAACAAAAACCAAAATGTCACTTAAGATCCTAAATGGCATTTAATGATCTCTTAGAAAACAGAAGGGTCAGGATATGTTCCTGTATAGTTATTTTCACTTTGAGTGACAGAAATCCAACTTGGAATAATGAAAGGGGGCAGAGAGGAAAAAGAGGAAGGGAAAGGAGAGAAAGGAAGGGAGGGGAGGGAAGCAGAGGGAAAGGAAAAGAAGAGAAGGAAAGGGAGGGGAAAGAAAGGGGAGGAAAGGGAAGGGAAGAGACAGATAGGATTGATTGATTGATGGTTTAAACTAGTCAATAAAGAAAGACTAAGAATTTGGGGAGGGGGTTTGACATAATTTGGAATTTTGACTACAAAGACTTTTTTTAAACTACTAGTTTTTATTTCTAGTTTTTCGCTAGATTCATGACTTTTTCAACCCCTGGCATACAATTTATAAAGACCAAAGTGAGACGGACATGCACACTTTCCTTGGGATCATTTAAATCATTTTTATCATGCACTAAAAGATTTCCTACCAGGTAATCAGGTTTCTTTCATTTATAGTAGACTAATATTCGTTTAATAATTTTATTATTTTGACTCTCAATTCAAGCAACTTTAACAAACCAAAGTCTATCTCTGCTTTCTCCGATTAAATATAGATTATAAATATATATTTGAAAACTCATGGTACATAATTGACAGCAATAAATTATATTTTAAGACAAGATATAATTTATGTGCTGTACCCAATTCAATATAAAATCTGTCAGAAATTATTTCATATTTAAAGCACTAGTCAAATTTAACTATTACATGGTTTTCCATGGGAGTTTCCTTAGTTTAAAAAAAAAATAGATTACTAAACTGCTTTGGCCCTTTCCTATTCAATTCTCTACCCTTGGCCAGAAACAAGGCTGCATCTTTGCCCTTGGTTGATACTGCTGCCCAAGCTCATTATCATGTGAATATCTGGTTATTGTTTTATAAATGTTCATTTTTCAGAAGCTCACTGTTTCTTTCTTTCTCCACAGTCGACTTTACACTGGCCACATTCATTATCATCATGTGGCAGTACTGCTCTTTCTCTGCCTTTGCTGCTTTAAAAATTAATGCACTGTTATTTTCTGAATACTGCATAAGCTGCTTAGGAGTACATTATGCTATCAAGCAAGCACACGCAGAAAAGCTTCCTAAACTGTTATTCTTTCAATGAAAATACAGCTGGTTCTGCTTCAAAGGCACATCTTTTCACCTGCAAATGGACTTGCTCCTACACTTATTCCTCAATTCATTGTCTTATATTTGTGTCTGGAAATCTTTAATTGCCTTTAATTAGAAAAAAGTAAATTCAGTGCTTTAATCTTGCAAATACATTCAATCATAATTGTGTCTGGGATGAATACCAAGTTCTATTCACTGTCTGATCTCTATAACAAAGATATATAATTTATTGTCCATTTATATAGACCACACCAATTAAGATACAATAGAAAAGCAGAAAGATAAGAGTCAAAATATTTGAAAAGTTTGCAATCTAAATTTAATTACTCAAATGAATTATTGAAGATGAGTTATTTACAGCATGCCAAAAATACTGACAAATAATATTTGCTAATCACAGTAAAGACTTTTATATTGCCTTCAACATTTTTAGAATAATTTCTCATCAACTGCTTCAAATCCCTCCCACTTCCTCAAAAGCCAAAACACTACTTGAAGCCTCACTTTTCTCATATTACCAGAATTATATAGAGAAGAGCAATACAACTTGTTATAAAAAGTAACTTCCTAACTGGCATAGAACACAGTTTTTAGTTACTGTATTATCAACTTACTGTAACTGTAGAAGACTCATTATAAAGTCAAAGTCTCGGTACTGGCACAAAAACAGACATGAAGACCAGTGGAACAGAATAGAGGACCCAGATATGAAGCCACACAACTATAACCAACTTGTCTTTGACAAAGGCGCTAAAAATATACGATGGAAAAAAAGCAGCCTCTTGAACAAAAACTGCTGGGAAAAACTGGTTAGCAGTCTGCAAAAAACTGAAACTAGATCCATGTATATCATTCTATACCAAGATTAACTCAAAATAGATCAAGGATCTTAATATCAGACCACAAACTAAAGTTGATACAGGAAAGAGTAGGAAATACTCTGGAATTAGTAGGTAAGAACATTCTCAATGGTACCCCAGCAGCACAGCAACTAAGAGATAGCATAGATAAATGGGACTTCATAAAACTAAAAAGCTTCTGCACAACAAAAGAAATGGTCTCTAAACTGAAGAGAACACCCAAAGAGTGGGAGAAAATATTTGCCAGCTACACATCAAAGGACTGATAACCAGAATATATAGGGAACTTAAAAAACTAAATTCTCCCAAAACTAATGAACCAATAAAGAAATGGGCAAGTGAACTAAACAGAACTTTCTCAAAAGAAGAAATTCAAATGGCCAAAAAACACATGAAAAAAATGCTCATCATCTCTAGCAATAAAGGAAATGCAAATTAAAACCACACTAAGATTTCACCTCACCTCTGTTAGAATAGCCATCATTAGTAACACCACTAACAACAGGTGTTGGCAAGGATACGGGGAAAAAGGAAATCTCTTACACTGTTGGTGGGAATGTAAACTAGTACAACCACTCTGGAAAAAAATTTGGAGGCTACTTAAAAAGCTAAACATTGATCTACCATTTGATCCAGCAATACCATTCTTGGGGATATACCCAAAAGACTGTGACACAGGTTACTCCAGAGGCACCTGCACACCCATGTTTATTGCGGCACTATTCACAATAGCCAAGTTAGGGAAACAGCCAAGATGCCCTACTACTGATGAGTGGATCAAGAAAATGTGGTATCTATACACAATGGAATTTATGCAGCCATGAAGAAGAATGAAATGTTATCATTCCCTGATAAATGGATGGAATTGGAGAACATCATTCTGAGTGAGGTTAGCCTGGCCCAAAAGACCAAAAATCATATGTTCTCCCTCATATGTGGACATTAGATCAAGGGCAAACACAACAAGGTGATTCAACTTTGATCACAAGATAAAAGCAAGAGCACACAAGGGAGATATGAGGATAGGTAAGACGCCTAAAAAATTAGTTAGCATTTGTTGCCCTCAATGCAGAGAAACTAAAGCAGATACCTTAAAAGCAACTGAGGCCAATAGGAGAAGGGGACCAGGAACTAGAGAAAAGGTTAGATCAAGAAGAATTAACCTAGAAGGTAACACACATGCACAAGAAATTAATGTGAGTCAACTCCCTGTATAGCTGTCCTTATCTCAACTAGCAAAAACCCTTGTTCCTTCCTATTATTGCTTATACTCTCTCTTCAACAAAATTAGAGATAAGGGCAAAATAGCTTCTGCCAGGTATTGAGGGGGTGGAGGGGAGAGGGAGGGGGCAGGGTGGGTGGTAAGGGTGGGGTGGGGGCAGGGGGGAGAAATGACCCAAGCATTGTATGCACATATGAATAATTTTTTTAAAAAAAGATATATACCCACAAAAGTAGAAAATGGGCAACAGTGGCTCACACCTGCAATGCTAGCTACTCAGGAGACAGAGAAAAAAACCAAAAAAACAAAATCAAAGTCAAAGTCTCCTATAGGTTACCTCATTTCAAACTCCAGTAGCTATGTCAATAAACAAATGGCCTACATTTTTCTATCTTCAAGGTTAATAAAATATAAATACAAGAAAATCTTTCAAATTGATTTAAAAAAATACTGATCATAAAACCAGAAACACAATAGAAACTGATCCAGGACATTACCACCAGCATAGTATACTTTTATATGCAGCCAATCATACAAAATGATACCGTATGTCTCCATTTGAAAGAGACAGATTATCTATGAAAGTGAGTTTCCCAAAAACTATTTTTCTCAAAATTATTTAAAGGTATCTTACTATAGAGAGCAATAAATTAATCACCAAAAATGAAAATCTCATAAAACTTTATTTTAATGAGGTTAAAAAGGACATTCAAGCAGATGATAAGTTTTCAATGAGGGGATAGAATCACATGGAACTGATCATACACTATAAAATGTACATCATCATTAGAAATCAAGAACTACGTTTTGTGTTACTAAAACATTAAACAACAAGCTGCTCCTGCTCTATCAACTAATTTCCACGAAAGCCATATTAAAATGCTAACCAAGCAACAAGTTTTACATGAAGTAGAAATATGGTTAAATATAAGAGAGTATAAAGTATATCAAACATTAGTTCATACATTCCAAAAAAAAGATAAAAACCCAAAACAACAACAACAATAAAGTATAATCATTTAAGAAGTTGCAATAAGCTAGGTACACTTGGGGATGAGAAGAAGCAAAATCAAAGGAAAGCTTCAAAAAGAATGACAGGAAAGAAAAAATAAAAACTTCAGACAAACTACATTAAAATGTATGTCAGTAAGTTTTCAGGTTAAAACACTATTATTTAAGAGAAATGATAGGAAGTTGATATTAACATAAACACATAAGTTAAACAAAAGTTATGTAAAATTTTAAGTACCTGAAAATTAAGGAAGTTATTTTATTGATATTTAAGTAAATACTAATCAAGAATTTTCTGATTGTCACAAAAGATGCAAAAAATACTTAAAATTATAATGAGCTACTGCCTTAATGAATATTTAAATTTAACAGAAACAAAATTATAAATGGCAAAGAGGAAAGAAGAACCAATATAAGAGCGAAGAAATGAATGGAAATTCAGGATCCAAAATTTTCAGTAAGATGGTTAGGGTAGAAACTTGCACTGCAAAAAAAAAAAAAAATCCACAAAATGAAATTGGGAAAATCAATATTTTTCATGTATAGTAAACATTTTAGAATTAAATTTTGCTTTCTTAATAATAAAGATTCTTAGGCTATATCAAAAACATGAAAATATAATGATAAACTATAGATGAAAATAAAAGGATAGAAAAAATAACATGATACCAAGCAAAGGAAAGGTGAGTTACCAATATTAGTATAAAAGAAAAAAAAGTCTCTAGAAAACATTTAAGTACTTCATAAAGAAGTCATTATAGTAAAAAGAGGGCCAATTTATATATAGTAAAATTATAGCCAATTTACAAAGGCTATAAGAGACAAAAATGGATAAAACAGAATTACTAGACTTGAAATCTTGATAGATTTAGTATATTTTAATTCTCTTTTCCTACAAAATGGCAACTCAAATATAACTAAATAACAAAACAAATTTGAAAACCACAGTTAACTAAGTAATATTGTATCCAAATATTAGAAAATACCTATTCTTTTCAAGCACAGAGGGAATGTTACCAAAACTGATTTCACACCAAGACATAGAGAAAAGTTTAATAGAGAAAATACTAATATACAGAAAACATTCTCTGAACAAAAAACAATGTTAAAAATCAAGTGAGGGGGAAAAAAAGGGAATATTTTTTGTATAGGATTGAAGCTAAGTTGCTATTACCTTAAATTATACTTCTATACTTTATGTAAGCCTCATGCCAATCACAAAGAAAAAAATCAAGAATAGACAGAAAACAAATATAGAATCTAAATGTAGCACTGCAAATACACATCACATTGTAAAAGAAAATAACAACAGAAGACAAGACCATACCTACAAAGTACATAGAAATCAATTAGCAAAATGACAATAGTAATTCCTTTTCTATTGATAATTATTTCACCTATAAATAGATGAAACTAACCAATCAAAGGATAGCATGGCTGAATGGATTTTTAAAACTATCTAATTATATGTTTTCAATAAGAGATTCACTTATTATTACTAAGAGATTTCATGGGCTGAAAGTGAAAAATTGTGAACCAATTCAGGTTACAGTATATATATACATGGAAATGTCACAAGGAAACTCGGTTTGTAGCTATCTTAAACAAGTAAAAATGTCACTTTTTTATTTCTTTTTTTTCTTATATAGAATTGGAGAATAGGAGGCTGGAAAAGGTCCTGCCTGGGGTGTTGGTACCAGTGTCGGGGAAGTAATGAGGAAAGGGCATAGGAGGGTGCAAATACTGTGCACAATGAATGTAAATGGAAAAAATGATACCTGTTGAAACTATTCCAGGAAAGGTGGGAGAGAGGAGTAAAGGAGAATAGTGGAGGGGGTAAATTCAACTATGATGTATTTGATATATTGTAAGAACATTTGTAAATGCCATAATGAACCCTTGCCTAGCACAACAAAAAAAAAAAAAAGAAAGAAAGAAAAGAAAAAGGATACTCGTGCAAATTAGAGCAGGAGTAGCTACACTTATATCTGACAAAAACAGATTTTTCAAAAACTGTCACAAGAGAAAAAAGTCAGATAATGATAAATGAGTCAACTCAGCAGAAAGATATAACAATTACAAAGATAGACAGCTGTTCCTTAGTATTTGCAGGGGATTTGTTCCAGGACCCCTGGTCAAAAATCCATGGATGTCAAAATCCATGGATGGTCAAGTCCATTATATAAAATAACATGGTGTTTCCATATAACCTACACACAGCCTCCTTCATACTTTTAAATTGTCTCTAGACTATTTGTAGTAACTAGTACAATGTAAACACTTTGTGCGTAGTTGTTGTTATACTATACTTTAGAGAATAATGACAAGAAGTCTGTACATGCTTGGTACAGATGCAAATTTCTTGAAGTATTTTAGAAGTGTGCCTGGTTGAAGCCATACATATCGGTACAGAGGGTCAACTGTATATTTACCCAACATTGCAAAACATACTTAATTTATATATAGAAATTCATGGGGCTGGAGAAACAGAAAGCAATGCAATAACAGTAAGAAACTGCATTCATGGATAGATCACCCAGCCAGAAATGAAGATGGAAACAGAAGATTGGAGTAACACTATAGACAAAGTGCACCTAATAATTGTATATGGAACATTCCACCCAGCAGCAACAGAGTACACAATGTTTTCTAGTACACACTAATACTATCCAGAATGGATCACATGTTAGGCTGCAAAATAAGTTTTAACAAATTTAAGAAGAATGGAATCACTCAAAATATCTTTTCTGACTACAAGGGAATGAAACCAGCTATCAATAATGAAGTAAAATGGGAAAATTCATTAAGTATGTGGAAATTAAACAATGATTAAACTGCTGAATCAAAGGAAAGCTCAAAAGCAAAGTCAGAAAACATTTTGAGACAAATGAAAATGAAAACTCAATATGTAAAATGTAAGGATATGGCAAAAGTATTTTCATAGTTTGAATGTCCCTTCAAAAATTCTTGCTGGAACATAATCCCCTAATTCATACATTGATGATATTTGCAGGTGGGGCATAGCAAGGAAATTGGGATTATACTGGGTAATGTGAGTGAAGTCCTCATGATAGAACTGGTGGCTTTACAATAAAAGGAATATCGGGGCCAAGTGTAGAAGTGCATTCCAGTAATCCCAGCTACTCAGGAGGTAAAGATAGTAGGATAACAGTCTGAGGATGACCCATGCAAAAGTGTATGATGCTATCAGAAAAATGAAAAACAAAAGGTCTGTGGTGTACCTCAAGTGGTAGAGCCCTTGCCTAGCAAGTGTAAGGCTCTGAGTTCAGTCCACAGTACCTCCAAAGAGAAAAAAGAATAGCTTCAACATGTCTCATTTTTCCATTTTCATACATGAGAGTGGAAATATTATATATTTATCTCATGTATGAAGATGGAAAAATGAGACATGTTGAAACTATTACAGGAATGGGAGGAGAAGGGGATAAAGGAGAATGATTGAGGGAGTAAATTCAACTGTGATATATTGTGAGAACTTTTGTAAATATCACAATGTACCCCCAGTACAACAATAACATAACAAAAACTAATAAAAAAATAAAATAATATTAGTCTTCCACAGACTCTCTCAAAAGTAAAAAGGAAACACTCCAACTTTCTTTAAGAATCTAGCAGAACTTTGAAACCAAAGCCTCACAAGGACATTACAAAAAAATATGAGAGTTACAGGATTTTCTCATTCTTGAACCTAGATTTAAAAATTCTATATAAACTATTAGCAAACAAAATTCAGCCACATGCAACATTACACTTGACAAAATGTTTTCATGTCTCCTCTCTGAAACTGCTAACCATTATCACTTCAAGTCAATCACAGCCAGTGAAGGTCACAGCCTTAATGAAGACAATAAAATTCAATGTAAGGAATTATAATTTGGAAGGACAGTAGATAAAACTGTGTATCAATTATGTAGTTATCAACATAGCATATCTAAACAAAGCTACAGATCACACAATGGGAAATTTAAAAAACTCCATACAGTGTTATATATCAGAAACAAATCTCAAAATAAAATTTATTAAAAATAGCATTGATTATAGCATGAAATATAAAAGATCTATGAACGAATGTAACAAATGATAAGCAAGGCCCCTGTACATTAAACAATGAGCATTACTGAGAGAAACTGAAAAGTGCTATATAGATAAACTATGTTAATGTATTAGAAGGCTTGGCTTTATAACATTCTTTCCATATTGATCTACAAATCTGTAGACTGTCTTGCCATGTGATGCCCTCTACCATGTTATAATGCATCCTGTGAGATACCAGCACCATATTCTGAGGCTTCCAAGCCCTCGGAGCCATGAGCTAAAAACAACAACAACACACACAAAATCCAATGACAACAGAAAACTCTGTTTACAGATTAACAGGTCTCAAATCTCAGGTGTTTTTGTTATAACAGAAAATGGGCTGAGACAGTAGTGCTAAGAGAGAAATCAATAGTGACAAACACATTAAAAAAAAAAAGAAAAACTGCTTAAATAGCCTAGTTTTATACCTTAAGGACTTGTAAAAGAACATAGTAAAAGCATAATAAACTCAAAGTTAGCAGAAGAAAGGATATAATAAAGACTGGTAAGAAGTCAATTAAAAAGAGAATAAAAAAATAACAAAACTGGGAGTGGGTCTGTTGAAAGATAAACAAAATTGACAGACCCTTACCAAGACTAAGGAAGAAGAAGGAAAACTGAAATAAATGAAGTCATAAATGAAAGAGGAAACATAACTCACGCTACAGAAATGAAAAAGAGCACGACAGACTATTATGAACAATTAGATGCCAACAAGCAGGTTAACCTAGAAGAAATGGTAATATTTCTAGAAACATGTAACTTAACAAGAATGAGTCAAGAATAAGTAGAAAACTCAAGGAGACAAGTAACAGTAAAGGGACTGAATCAGTAATTTGAAAACTTCCAATGCAATGATCCCCATACTAGATGCCTTTAAAGGTGAATCCCACAAACACTTAAAAGAGAATAAAATTGATCCTTCTTAAACTCTTGCAAATAATAGAAGAGGGGACACTTTCAGATTCATTTTATGAAGCCAGCATAACTTAGATTCCAAGCCAGACAAAATTACCACAAAAAAAGGAAGAAGAAAACTACTGGCCAATATTACTGATAAAAATGATTACAAAGATCCTAAACAGCAAAATTTTAAGAAACTGAATTCAACACAACATTAAATAGAATTCATTCCTAGAATACAAGGATAGTTCAACATGTGGAAAGTAGTCAGTGTGACACAATATGCTAATAGAAATCACATAATCATCTCAACAAATATAGAAAACACCCTTGTCCAAGAAAAATTCTCAACAAATTAGGTATAAAGAAAACATATTTCAACAAAATAAAGGCCATATATGACAAACCAAAAGCTGACATTGTAGTCAGTATTGGAAACACTGTTTTTGCTCTATCATCTTGAACAAAGCAAGGATGGCCACTCTCACCAATTTAATATATTATGGCTAGTAAAATATAAAAGGCATTTAAATTGGAAAGGAGGTAAAAGAATGTCTTTTAAAATGACACTATCTTTTATATAGACACCACTGAAGACTCCACCCCAAAGATGTTAGTAGTAAATGTAGTCAGTAAAGTGGCAGGGATACAAAATCAACTCATAAAAATCAGTTACAGTTGCATTTGTATACACTAAAAAGTTGCATTTTTATGACACTAAAGCACAAGCAACAAAAGCAAAAATAACATAAGTATCTTAAACTAAAAAGCTTCCACAAAGCATACAAAAATAATGAAAAGGCAAGCTATGGAATGGGATAAAACATTTATAAACCATATTCTGGGAAAGTTAGTACAATATATATAAGAACTCACAAAACTCAACAGAACTAATTTTTTGAAGTGGACAATGGATCAGAATACATATTATTCTAAAGATAAAAATGGCCAACATTTTTATTTTCTGACTTGTATTGTAATTCTTTATTCTTCAATTTCTTAGAGAGGTTTTTTAAATGAATTTTTTATTCTTTCATTTCTAAAGGAAAAAAGTGGGTAGAGGTGAGAGGGAGTATGCAAACAAAGTGGTTGTTGGTAGAGAGAAAGTTGCCTTTTTGCTTCTAACTGGTTTCAAATTCATTACATTTTCATCAAAGCATATGGTTGTTGGACACTCACCCTCTAAAATTTGAGTCTTTCCTTATGTTCCAGCATGTGAATAACCTTTTTATAAATACCCCATACGTACTTATAAAAAAGAAAACATGCACCTAGAGTGCAAAGTAAAGCAGATGAACTTCCTATCATCTTTCGGTGCTGGTTAGAGAGCTTTTCTGGCCACCATTTCTCCAAGGAACTCTCTCTTCAAGCATTCAGTGTACACAGGGGAGTCCTAATTTCATCTCCAAAGTCTTGTATCTGGTTTCCCGTGAGCCCTCAATTATGACCCCTGAAAAGCTCCCTTACTTCTTTTTAAGCTCAGTTCTACATAGAAGATAGCATTAGTTAGAACTTTATTCAGAATATTTTAGTGGAGAATTATGAGATAATCAAAGTATTGCCATTATGAGCCAATAGAATTAATAGATTTACATGTGTAAAAAAGAGTGATTTAATACATGACATATTAACTGTAGCAAAGCATCTAGCAAAGCATCTTACCTAAAGAATAATAAAACTTATTTTGGCTTTACTGAATTAATAAAATTATAAAAACACTGAAAATTCACAAGTACTTGAAGTGCACCTCTTTACTGGTAAGCAAGGCTGCATTTCCTTTTTACTCCTAAAGAAACTATAAAGTCCTTTTTATTCATATATTTCATATGCATTAGAGAAAATGTATTTCTTAATATAATACATAATTGCCTTTTTCTTGATCTTAATTCACAAGAGTATATCAAAGGAATTCATTGCTTACCAATTTGCTTTCTGTACTGATCAACAGGAAGTTTTATAGTGGAAGCATCTTTTCTACCCATCTTTGATCTCCAAAATGCCTGCTGAAAAGAAAGAAAACAATTATAATGAAATCCTTTAAAAAGACTATCTGCAAATATCAAGACTAATTTATTCCTCAAGTTCATGTTTAAAGCAATGGGTAAAAATGCCTTTGACTTATTCCCATTAGATAGCCACAAAAAAACAAAATTTCCTCAAAAAATTATCAAGTATACAATTTCTAGCAATTAAATTCCTCAATCATTTGTTCAGTTACATTCATCTTATGGAGATGTGGTGAACACATATAAGACTGTTGTTGTATTGACGGATTGTATCGTGTTAAAGTATGAAAAATTGTTGAAATAAGTATTAGCTAGTGTCTGTTAGGACTTAGAAACCAGCCGAAGTATGACAGGCTGACATGCTAATAAGCCAAACCTAAGGTGGTGGCTGATATGCAAACAAGCTAACCCTAAGGTGACAGTGCAGATAATCGGGGTGGTGAGGTCACCACAGGGTATATAAGCTCAGGCCAGAACCCAAAACCTCGCTCGTCTCCTCGCCCACCGGAGACCACACGGTCAGAATCCATCCCGAGGCCCTGACGTGGAGGTAGCTGCCGCTTGTGAGCATGACCCTGGGTGTTGCCAGCGAACCGTGAAACTGGACCTGCACCAAAGGCGGCTGTGAGGATTCCCTGGGATGCAGATACGACACCCTCATCAGCTGAGAAGACGTCGCACGATGAGCGAGACTTGGGGGAAGGCCTGAGTAATTCCTGGCTGGCTAGGGTAGTCAGGCATTATGGTCCATAGGAAAGTGCCGTGTGAATTTGTTTGAATAAAATCCCTGTTCTCTGAAATAAAAGTCTCCTGAGTACTGTCTCTCTGTACTCAATTGAACAAATAAGCGCTTGTGACAGGAGAACTATCAACACTCAATTAAACCACACTGCTAGGGAATATTATTAGCAAAGGTGAAAGCATGGACAGAGGTTAGGGCTGTAGGCATGTTCTGGGTAGCATGCCTCTTTCCAATTACCTATCATTTTGCACAAAAAAAGAAAAGCTAACGTTTTAGTCTCAGATAACTTGAACTTTATTTTTTAAAGTATGATATATGCAGCCAAAGTGAGTAGATTTTGGTTCTAGTTCCACCCCTCTTAATGTAAACAGTAAAAAATGCTACCATTTATTACTGTTTTCATGCTTATTACATTATATTCCATTTTCTTTAATACTCAACATATCTTTCAAATCTAATTATTCTGAATATAAATATTTCAGCACAGACTATAATCCGCTCACAAAATCTATATTCTCATTTTATTACTTGCACAGGCTATATTTCTTAGCTTTAATTCAAATATATAATTGAGTTCTTCTCAAAGGAAAAATGAATGGAAATGATGCATCACTTTCAAGCACAAACAAAAAAATCTGCCAGAATGGGAAGAGACATCCCAGTACTTTCCTGTGTCTACACAAATCTGAAACAAAAGATCAAGTATATGGCTGCAGGGAGAAGTGGTTGCAATGGCTTGGAAAGGCAAAGGAAGACAACAGTAAAGTGTAGACAGCTAGAGATCAGGTGATACCCAGAAAAAGTGGTAGCACTCACTATTAACCAAGCCAGAAATATGACAGGCTTTCTCAAGTCCATTTATTTGATTTTCAGATCCAGCCAGTTAACAGAACCATGAAAAACATGGACAGAGATCTGGAAAATAATGTTTTTGGTGGCTAAACTACTAAGAGGCACCCATAAAGAAGTAGTGAGAAAAAACATTGAAAGAGGAAGTTAAGCCAAGAAGAACAGTGCTACAGAAAGTGAAGCTGGAGATAACAGTTAGCTGTGTGAAGTGCTGTGGAGAATTCATTTTTGCCGAGGGTTACACGGTGCCCACTGGATTTTGCATTTGGGAAGCCATAAGTGACCATCCCTGAAATAATTCTTGTGGAGGAATTTAGTTCAGAAATTACTCCCAAGGAACCAAATAGTGAATGGGAGCAGAGAGACAAAGTACTGGACCTGAAGATGGTGGTGTAGAGACACCCAGCAGATGCCTGTGTCTGCAGGAATCTCAATTAAATATCAGTTGTATGGTTACAAGAAGAGGTGAGTGGTGTGGAAAGGCAAGCGAGAGCAATACTCAACAGTAGGCATTTAGAGACTAGGTGAAATCCAGAAATATTAAACTTTAGATTTATAAAAGAAACTAACATAAGCACTGAGCAAAATGGTAAAGAAAGGAGAAAATCGCCCCAAAGGGGGTATCAGCAAAAGAGAAAAGGAAAGCCTTGGGGAGCTCCAAAGGCACAAAAAGGGACAGAAATATAGTTCAATACAGGAGATCTGCATCCAGCACAGCAAGTACATGCCACAGAAGAAAAGGACCCATGCACTTCCTAGGGTTCTCACGGTGCCATGGAGGGAAATCATCTTAAGAAATGTCTTGCAGTCAAACTCAGCCAGGAGAGCAGAAGACCCTGCATTTCAGTGTCTCCAAACCTTTCTCCCCTGGCTAAGAGAACAACTGATTAGACTCAGATTTGCAGAGAGAGATTTACTTGGGTAGGAAGTGCAAGCTCCACTGCAGAAAGAGGCTGAGGGTGAATACATGTGGGAGTTGCAGCCCCAGTTCTGGTGAGAGAGACTAGCAGAGTGTGAAGATGAGTAGAGAGAATAAGGACAGAGAACTGAGTAGTCAGGGTACAGAGGACCATTCAGAGCACTGTCTTGTCCCACTGCCATAGAATGCTTTAGTCTGATTGCTTTGTTCACTCCCAGAGGCTGGAGAATTTTGTGATGAAGCAGATGCTGCTCAGGAGATTCTCATTAACTTGGATAGGCAGAGAACTTATGGTATGAAGGAATGTCCAACTGGGGGGTCCTCAGGCTCAGCTGGAGGAGCACTTTGAAGCAGCTTCTGTTCTTCCTGCATAAGCAGGCCTGCATACAGAAAACCAATGACAGGAGTTCAGCTCAGCAGAAAAGGCAGGATGAGGCTCACCCTGCTAACGATGCTTACTAGCCTAACTTATATGGATTTCAGATAGTAAAATGGCCCATAACAAGTACAGTGAAAAGATAAGACTGGCAGAGGGTGGAAGAAGCACTTTCATCCTCTTCTCAGCAAGGAAGAAACATTTCCAGGTGGGTTTTTGTTGCTTCTTTTCTTTTCTTTTTTTAATGTTTTGTTTTTAACTGTATTTGTTTTATTATATTGTCCCTATTATTTTTATACCTTAAGCCTATATATTTTTGCTCTCTGTTACCTTGCTTCTTCTCTTTTGTTTTTCTTTCTGCATCCCCCTTTCTTTTGATTACCTAAATATTAGTACCTTTAGCTTTCATAATTTTGAAGTACTAGCTTATTCAATATGTATCCTGGTTTCTATCTTTTTGTAGTTGATGCTTCCAATTTTTTTGCTACACTTAAATATCTGGTTGGTTTTTGAATTGTTATTTTTGATACTGCCGTCTACTTTCTCTCCTCTGAGCAATATGGGGTTCTTGACCCCAAGACCAGGCTGGCAACTAAGAAGACCTCCATAAAAACTGAAAGACAGCCATACAAACAGTTGTGAAAATCATAAGGTAAACATAGGAAATATGAAGAAAACAAGGCACAATGACTCCTCTAAAAGCTTGTAACTCCTCAATAACTGAATCCAAATATAGTGAAATGGTTGTAGGATAAAGAATGCAAAAGTCTAGCTTTAAAAATGATCAGTGACCTCATAGAGGATTCAAACCATCAGATAAATGAAGTACAGAAAGTTAATTCAAGACCTAGATAAAAACAGATGCTAAATAGATAAGAAAATATCCTTTCCATGTCACTTTACTATTAAATCCCAAGAATACAGACAAAGAAAAACTACTGAAAGCTATAAGAGAAAAAAAAACTAATTTACAAAGGCAAGTTCACCAGAATTACATTAAACCTATTAGCAAAAACCTAATTGCCAGGAAATCATGAAAAAACATATTTCAAGCCCTGAGAATAAATACCTGACAACTAAGATTACTATAGCCAGCAACATTTGCCTTTAAAATCAAAGGCAAAATAACACCTTCCAAGACAAGTACAAACTAAAGCAATTCATGACCACTCATCACATTGCAGAAGATATTTAAAGGAATAATACACAGACTGAGGGAAACATTCATAAACTTGAGAGCTCATGAAAGAATAAATTTCATAAGAGGAACAAGTTAACAAATGTGAATGAGGAAAGACTCAAATAAGTTCAACTCATTCAACCAGAAAATTTCTAACATGAATAAGGGAGAAAGAAAAGAACAGAGTGCTCAAATCAACCAGAAAAAAAAAACCCAAAAAATTACAGTAATCATCAAAAATATTTTTCAATAATAACCTTAAATTCAAATGGTCTTAACTCTCAAATTAAAAGATGCAGCCTATCTGACTGGATTAAATAGCAAAATCCAACTATATGTTGACTGCAAGAAACACAACTCTCTGGCAAAGACAAACACATAGTCTGAAAGTGAAAGAATGGAAAATGATGTAACAAGCAAGTGGAATCTGACAGTAAGCTGAAGTAAGTATACTCATACATGAGTATAGACTTCAAGCCGAAATTAATCAGAAGAGATAAAAAAGGTATCCACATTTTAAATATATATTTACCAACTATTGGTACACCCAATTTGTAAAAACAAACACTACTGGACATAAAGAGATAGATCAGTCATGATATAAGGATAGTGTGTGACTTCATTACCTACTTTTGACAATAGATAGATCGATCATCTAGACAAAAAAAAAAAAGATCAACCAAGAATAAAACTGCATCATAAATAAAATGGACTTAACATGTTGACACCTACAGAATATTCCATCCAACTGGATGAAATATGCATTATACTCAGTAGCTCATCGAACTTTCTACAAAAGAGAATATATTTTAGACCATAAGCAAGTCTTAACAAATATTTTCAAAAGTAATAATTTATTGTACCTTTTCAGAGCATAACCAAATAAAAGTAGAATTCAATAGCAAGAAGAACTATATAAAAATATGGAAATTTAACAACACATTTTTAAGTGATTGATATGTCATTTAAGAAATCAGGAGGGGTGGAATTTAAAAATTCCTAAAATTGAATTAAAATTAAAACACAA
This sequence comes from Castor canadensis, assembly GCF_047511655.1. Lineage (NCBI taxonomy): Eukaryota > Metazoa > Chordata > Mammalia > Rodentia > Castoridae > Castor > Castor canadensis. The sequence goes on from NC_133388.1 coordinate 154,564,836, forward strand.
CTCACCAGAACCTTTGGAATACAGTCAAGGCAGTTGGTTCCAAGAGGGAAGCTTATAGCCATGGATGTCCACATATAAAAATCAGAGATATCTCAGATAAATAATGTAATAATGTACTGTAAGTTCTCAAAAAATCAAGAACAAGCCAAACACAAAATAAGTAGGGGAAAAATTTTTTGACAGAAACTAATAGAGATTAAAAGACTAATACACAGAATCAATGAAAGTTGCTTTTTTGAAAAGATAAAATAAGATTGACCAACCTTTAGCCTAACTAACCAAAAGAAAGAGAGAAAAGAGAGAAATTCATAAAATTAGGAATGAAAAGAAGGATATTACAAAAATACCACTGAAATTTGGAGTATCATGGCTAATATTTTGAAAACTTAAATCCCAATAAGTGAGAAAATCTAGAAGAAATGGATAAATATCTGGACATATACGACCTACCAAAATTGAACCAAGAGAATATAAACAATCTAAACAGACTGCTGCCAAACTTATTCTACTAAGCAAGTAGATACCAGGTAAGGACAAACCAGATAAGGACATAACAAAAAAAGAACATTATAGACCAGTTTCACTGGTGAACCTAGATGCAAAAATTCTCAATAAAATACTTGCAACCTAAATTCAACAACATATTTAAAAGACCAAGCACCATGACCAAGTCACTTTCTTTCCTGGGATTCAAAGGTACTTCAACATATGCAAATCAGTAAGTGTAAAGCAGCACATAAATAAAATGAAGGTCAAAAAAATCACATGATTATCTCAACTCACACAGAAAATGTCTGTGACAACAGACAATAGAAGGACTATACCTCAACATAATAAAGGCCATGTATGACAAGTCTACTGCCAATATCATATTAAATGGGAAGAAAATGAAACCATTTCCTCTAAAGCCAGGAGCAAGACAAAATAGTGTGTACTCTCTTAATTTAGTGCTTGAATTCTTGGCAAGAACAGTAAGGCATGAGAAAGAAATAAAAGGGATACAAACAAGAAAGGAAGAAGTCAAATTATCACCATTTGCAGATAAGATCTCATAATTAAAACACTGTAAGATTCTACTGGAAAATCCTTAGATCTGATAAACACTTTCAGAAAAGTAGCAGGATACAAGTCAACATATGAAAATCAGTAGATTTTTCTATAAAACAACAATGAGCATGTTGAGAAAAAGAGAAAGCAGGAAAACAATTCATTTACAATTGCCTCAAACAAACAAACAAACAAAAAAGAAGATCCTAGGAATGAAACTAAAAAGCAAAAGACCTCTACAATTAAAATTATCAAACACTGAAGATACTGAAGACACAATAAAATGAAAAGACTACTCATATTCATTGATCAGCAAAATTAGTATTGTGAAAATGCCTCTGTTATTAAAATCAATTTACAAATTCAATGAAATCCTAATCAATATTCCAGTGACATACTTCACAGAAACAGAAAAACAATCCCCAAATTCATATGGAAGCACAAAACACTATGAATAGCCAATGCAACCCTGAGTAAAAAAAAAAAATAATAATAATAATGGACACATCCCAATAACTAACTTCAAATTATACTAAAGTCACAGTAAAACAAACAAACACTGAAAAAAAATATGGTACTGGCACCAAAACAGGCATGCAGCTCAATGGAATGGAATAGAGAACCCAGAAATAAGCCCATAGAGCTACAGCCATCTGATTTGCAACAAAGGTGCCAAAAAAATACAGCTTCCTTCAACAGACGGTGTTGGGAAAAATGGGTATCCACATGTAGAAAACTGGATTCATATCTCTCACTCTGTACAAAAAGCATTTCAAACTGTATTAATGGCTTTAATGTAAGACATGAATCTTTAAACTACTAGAGATATAAGCACATACAATAATGTTCTGAGTAGGACTCACAGTTCAGGAAACAATAGCATCAAATTAAAATAGTTCTGCACAGAAAACAATTATCAGAGAGAAGAGACAGCCTACAGAATGAGATGAAACAGAGTGCCATTCAGTCACAAGGAAGAAAAAAATTATGTCATTTGTAGGAAAATGGGTGGAATCAGAGGTCATCATGTTAAATAAAATAATTCCAACTTACAAAAGACAAATGCTGCCTGTTTTCTCTCTATATTTAAAAAAAAAGCATGAAAGTTGAAGGAGAATTACTGAGAAGACGTTAGAGACCAGTGCTAGTGGGGAGGTGGACAAAAAGGTAGTATGGAAGGTGAATATGATAAAGTACACATTATTTATGTATATAAAAACTTCATATACATATGAAACCCATTATTTTGTACAATCAACATAATCTAAGAAAAACCTCCCATAAGTAATCCTTTATTCTCTTTTCCCATTCTAACTGGATAGAATGAGAAAAGCCCCAGACAAACCTTGAAAGAACATTTGTAGATACACAGAAACATGGTCAGGTTGGGAAGACAGTATTCTCACTAACTTATTTACCACCCTAGTCCCTTATTATGAGAAAGGAATAAAATTATATTATAAATAAGGTATATGTACTTGTGGGGTGTACTTATTATATATATACATCAGTGTTTGCTAAAGCAATAAAAACACTGGTGTCTGGAAGTTCTCATTGTTTTTAATGACATGCTATAATAAAGGGATAAAGTCAGGCAAAAGTGATGAGTTCACAAACAAAAATATAAGAGAACAGTAAATCCTAATTATAAGGGACTAATGAGGCTGGAAAAGCCCAATTTTGAAAGGGCAAAAAGTACAAAAGCACATTAAATTTCTCAGCTAAGAAGGGAGACAAAGAACAGATTAAGGGTGCTACTCTCTCACCTAAGCATATTATTTCATATTACCTCAAAATAGATATCATTAAATAAAAGGAGAGAAGCAATGGGGTCCTGAAGCAAGAAAGAAAGCAGATATGAGAATTATATAAAGGAAAAAAATTACACTGCTATTACTGGCACACAGAACTCAGTAGAAATGGTAAGAAAATTAGTAAAAACAGAGAGAACTACATATTCCAAGAAAGCAGAAACTTTGTGTAAAAAAACTCTGTGAATGAAAACCAAGTCTAGGACCTCTACACTTAAACCAACAGATAACTCTCAAGGAAGGCAAACTCTATATAGTTAATATCTACCTTATATGTGACCAAGAAGGAAGAACCATCCAAAGGGTAGAACCATTGAGACTAATAGACAAAGGAGTTCCTTTACAGAGTATAATTAGGATCTAAGCAAGAAGTTTTATAGGTGAGGCTGGAAAAGGGCAGGTAAATTTCATAGACTGTAAACCTCAGTGACACACAATCTAACTTGAATGATAGGACTGTGCATTGGTTTTAAATCCTTGGTTTTGAACCAGATGTGGGAAATGAGCAACTCTATTACGTTCTCATTTCTGGGGAGGCAGGAAAAGGGTATATATGGCTATTTTAGGGCCTAAAAGGAGAATACTAGCAAACACTGTTGACTGCTCACTAAAACATGTTTTTCTTTTCTTCACTGGGCAGACCTGAATACTTTTTCCCACCCTCCTTTGATGCCAGTTGTGAGCATCCAATGAATGTAAGTGAATTAATGTGTGCAGCTTTCAGAACTGACCTGTAGAGACTGTTGTACTCTCCATGAAATGGAGATGACATCTAGGTTAACATAGGAAATGATGTGATAAAAGATTACAGACCCAATGACAGCCTAGATCTTGAATGAGTGCAAGTAAGAAAGATATCCAACTAACCTGTTTTTCATTTTCTTTCTACTGTGATAACAAAAAATAAACCTGCAGCATTTGAACCACTATACATTTTTTACTCTTGTCTCCATATAAACTGATGCAATTATCAAACTGCAATTTTCCTTATGAGGATTAATAAGAGTCTCAAATGCTAACTAGTTTTGAGATCAAACTACATTGTTTATCTGTAATATATTCTACCAGAGATAGTTAACCATGATCCCATCCAACACAGTAAAGGCCATCTCCAACTTAGTGATTTCTTCTCAGGTGTAAGAAAAGTACAAGTTCTGGTAAAACACTATTTTTAAATTATAATAATCACATTTATAGTATTATAGTGATAGGGAGGAATGTAAAATATATACAGACAACAGAAAGTCAAAGTCTTCATGTATAATAAACAATGTTGTTATATCTAATACAACATAACCTTAAAATTTCATAAATGAAACCAAGATATCACCTGATTCTATAGTTCAACTTGTTATAATTCAGAACATTAAAAATGATGCTATCAAGTATCATAATGTCAATAGATATATTATAATTTATTCATATAGCAATTCCATTTGCATAGTGTTTGCATTTATTAATTATAAAGTACAGTCATTATTTTAATCTTAATTGTGTGGGGATAGAACAGGTATCACTTCATTTTAGGAGATGTTTCAATTAATAAAAAGACAAAATAATATTGCCTCTCAATTAAGTTTTGTTATTTGCTTTTATAAAATATGCTTAAATTTATAAGGAAAAAAAAGTTACTACAGATGTCTGACAAAATGGTTAATCACTGTGTTTCCTGTTTACTTCATGATCATTACACCAATATTCCAATCCAGACAACGTTGTAGAGGCCAGAATTTTATTCACTCATTACCTATGGAAAATAAAAAAGTAAGGGATTCATTAAGCATATCTTTTCACTAAAGGAAATTAAATTTTACTTATTTATAAATGTGCTTTACATAACAAAATTATAACAAAAAAGCTAAAGAACCTAAACTTTTGTGAGGGCTTATACTATATAAACAGAAATATTTTATATGTATTAATAATGTGTGAATATAAAATATTAAACGATTTTCAATTAGAGATATGAGAGACTGGTTTTCAATTTTTGTTCCTAATTATTTTAGCAATTTCTAATATTAATTGAAATTTCAAAAATTCAACTTTATTCTTGTCTTTGAAATTGATATATTCTTTAAGCAAAATAAAATTACCAAATGATAAAATTAAAAAAAATTCCTATAGAGAACAAAGTATGAAAATGACTTACATTTGGTTAGTTGCAACAAACACAAGAAGGTGAAAAACCCTTTACTTTTCAATAAAGCACCTGAGGCTATTTTAAGTTATCTAAAGAGATGTCCATTCATCTGTAGGATGGAAACTGTCAGTGCTTCAGTCATCTAGAACCTCTAAAACATTTTGACTTTTCTTTGTTCTTCAAAGCCTTGTGGTAATCATTTCATTTCTATTGCTTTGATGGTTAGATATCAAATTCCCAAGAAATCCAGGGAGACATTAGCACATACAGCCACAATTTCTAATAAGATAGCTATTTGCATACAAGATCAGCCACAATTTAAAATGTGTTGTGATAGATGTAGAAAGGGAATAATGGATTTATATTAGCATGTACAATATCAAGACTGTTTTCACAATTTAATTCCTTAGAGATTATGTCTCATCACTTTCTTTTATAAAGAACACTGCATTCCCCAAGGAACTAACTTGCTGAGACCCAGCTAAACTAAAATATGGATTAATAAGATAGTATTTATTATTTATGAATTTTGCTGTAGGAATGGTTTCAGATTAAATCATCAGAGAAGTTTAACAATCTTGAAACTTGTTAACACATATTTAAGGAAGAAAGAATGCTAATTCCATTTAAAACCTAAATTGCATATTTAAAATAATTCACAGTTAATTTTTTAGTTAATTAAAACTTTACACTCTAGAACTTTTAAGATTAAAGATATTTTTATTTTTAGTATGCTTTCCTAACCTGAATCAAAACAGTAACTTTGCCACATGCACTTTTACACATCGTATGTAAACTTTAAAAAACGGTAGTATTTTATTCAATCACCTTTGAACTAAGTTATTTTATTTTTCATTTATAGCTTTTATATGAACTCCAGAAAGAACAAGAAATAAGAAACCCAAAGCCTTCACATACGTCTCTGCTTCCAGAAAAATCATTAAACCCAGATTGTGACATTTAAATACATATCAAAACGTAGGTTATTAAAAGATTTAACCCATGACCACAGAAAAAATAATTTGTCTCAATTCTTAAGACTGAAAGAAAGACCCTCACCTAAGAAAATTCTTAAACGTCGAGTGAGAATTAAGAACAATTTTTGGTATGATAAAATCAAAACAGAAACAATCACAAAAATGAAACCTTCTGCTGGATGCTCAGGATGGATTAGTGAACAAAGAAGACATTTGTTCCTGACCTTATGACACATTCTCTGTTTCCCAAGTATTCAAAATCAAAATTGTTCATGCAATTAGCACACTTGGACCATCCAAATGATGACACCTTTCCTAAAGGAAAAGTCCTTATCATAAAGAACCATTAATGATCTGAGTTTTTCATGTGTTCTCTCTTCACGTTCCACTGTACTATCAAATTTTGTTTTTAGTCCATGATACCAGCAATCTCATTCTATTGTTCATGAACTTACTCATGCTTTTCAGTTTGCTTTAAATCCTATCAATCCCTCCTTACATTTTAATAAAGCATGCCAGGGTCATCTCCAACTTAGACCTTGCTGAAGAGGAATAATTCATTACTACACAGTTAATTTTTCACTTAGGTTAATGAAAAAGATAGATAATTTAAAAGGCTACTAGGGTAAAGTAGAAAAATCTTCATTATTATGATACAGAAATTCACATTATAATGCTAATTATTCCAACAAATTAATTGATTTTATTAGATATATTTGTGTATGTATGTATGTATTTGCCAGTACTGGGGTTTGAACCAAGGATCTCATGCTTGGTAGGCAGGTGCTCTGACACTAGAGCCACACCTCCAGACTTTTGTGCTTTAATTATTTTTCTGACAGGGTCTCTCCTAGGACCCAGCCTGGACTGTGATCCTTTTACCTATGCTTATAGCCTGCATGGTATTACAGAGTGTGTCATCATGCCCACTTGTTTGTTGAGATAAGGTAATGCTAACTTTTTGCCTGGGCTGGCCTTGAACTGTGATCCTCCCTATCTCCATTTCCCAAGTAACTGGGATTACAGGTGTGGGCCACCACATCTGGTAATTTTATTTATTACGATTAATTGATAACATAATAAGTAAATATAACAGATCATCCCTCAGTATGCATGAAGAATTGCTTCCGTGACCGACCCCCTGCAAGGCCAAAGTCCCCTGATGCTCAAGTCTCTTAAAAAATGGTATAATTTTTGCATATAAACTAAGTATACTATGAAATGATCTCTAGATTTCTTATAATCACTAAAACAATATAAATGTCATGAAAATTGTTGTGCTTTATTGTTAAGGGAATAATGACAGGAAAAATCTATAAATGTTCAGAACAGACACAATTTCTTTTTTTGAATATTTTGTATGTGTGGTTGTTTGAATCGAGATGTGCAAACTCTGGATATGGACCCCTTGTATACAGTGGGCTTATTACATTGAGACAAGTCATTACAGGAAGGAATATGTCTAGCACCTGTGGCTCATTCCTATAATCCTAGCTACTCAGAAGGCAGAGATCAGAAGGATGGTGGTTCAAAGCCAGCCTCTGGCAAACAATGCACAAGACCCTATCTTGAAAATACTCTATGGGCTGGTGGAGTAGCTCAAGATGGTGGAGCGCCTGCCTAGAAAGAGTGAGGCCCTGAGCTCAAGCCCATACCACAAAAAAAAGCCAAGAAAGAACAAATTCTTGTAGAAAACTAGACAGCTAAGCAGTGATTTCTAAACTTTTCAAAGGTCAGAATGACCATTTCACCTTAAATTTGTCAACTTAATTTCATTTATAGCTGTAAAATATGTCTAAAAACTTGAATATGTGAAAAGATGACTTTCCAAATCCTTTGAAAACATTAATATAAAACTTGTAATTAGCCAGGCACTGGGGCTCACATCTGTAATCCTAGCTACTCAGGAGGCAGAGATCAGAAGGATTGCATTTCCAAGCCTATCTGGGCAAATAGTTCACAGGACCCTGTCTCAAAAATACCTAACATAAAAAGGTCTGGTGGAGTGGCTCAAGGAATAGGCCCTGAGTTCAAGTCGTAGTACTGCAAAAAAAAAAAAACCCTCATAATTAACTACAGAATAGCTATTTCTGTGAGCTCAAAAGATCATGCTCTAGGAAAGATATCTTAGTTTGGGGACACATCAGTTAAACAATGAACCTAAAATAAATAAAATAAATATTACTATAACTACACTATTTTCTCACAAAAAACAACATAAGACAACAACAAAAAAGAACTCAATCCCAATCTTACACCACACACAATTGAAGACGATCACAGATGTTAACAAAAAAAGTTAAAATGATAACTCTACTAGAGCAAAAGATTCTATTTTTAACTGTGGAGATGTGAATAATTATTAGAAAATCACAAATGACATGAACCATAAAAAGAAAAAAAGGATGAAATGCACTATGTCCAAATTACTTTTGGCCCATCAAAGATACTAGTAAAAACTAGGTGTGTTACAGACAGGGAGCATTCATAATACATCTGTCATACAGAATACATATAGAATGTAAAAAATACAAGATATACAAACCAAGTTTTTCATAAAGGGTAGAAAAAGTTTGAATAGAAACGTCACCAGACAATACACAAATGACAAGTAAGTACATTTTAAAAGTTCTTAACACCAATTGCACCAAAATGCTAATTAAAATCAGAACAAAGATATACACCCACTGGAATGCTTCAAATAAAAAAGATTTCATACACAAGATATTGGAGAGGATATGCAGCAAGTGAAACTGCTGGTTGGAGAATAAAACCATACAACCACTTCAGAATATTATTTGGCAGCTCTTTACCAAATTAACTCCTAATCTAGGGGCATAAACACATATGGCCACAAAAACATTTTGTACAAGAATGATCACAGTAGTTTATTCACAATATCCAAAGGTTGGAAACAGCCCCAATGTAGATCAACAGAAGAATGGACAGACTGTGGTTTATTCATACTGGGTAACTACACAGGAAAAACAAAACAGATGAAAACAAATGATAATGTATAGAAGTGGAGATAAACCTCAAAAAAATATTATGCTGACTGGAAGAAGTGATGGCTTTTTTGAACCCAAATTAATTTGGCACTCATCAGTTTCATTTGCCCTGGTAGCATCATTTGACAAGGGTGATATCTGGCACATACACCTTAAAATTCTTATTTCCTCTGGGCTAAAGAATAGGTAAGAGTTGAGAAAGTAGAGATGGGAAATGTAGACAATTCTATTACAAAATAAATATATGGAAAGAGAGGAAATGGGGTTCAAAGAGGCTTTTTGTTATTATTATTATTTGTTTTCTTGAGACTTGGCTTGGTTCTGAATAAAGACAGAAATTTGAGTCAGTCTAAATAACAACTAAAAGGAGCTGGTAGAAAGTGAAGGGATAATGATAACAGGAAAAAAAGTAAAAATGACATTACCAAGTAAATAGGAAGGGACAGAATAATCATTGCCAACTTTAATAGGAAAAGGAAAAAAACAATGGTTTAAACACACACACATACACAGGCTTGAAACTAAACAAAAGTAGAGAGAGTTTTGGCAGCTCTTCTTTTACTATGAAGTAAGAGGCAATCAATGCAAAGGAACTAATGCAGAAACTTTAAAGTGACAGAGACCAATAGGAGAAGGGGACCGGGAACTAGAGAAAAGGTTAGTTTGAGAAGAATTAATTTAGAAGGTAACACACATGTACAGGAAAGCAATGCAAGTAAACTCCCTGTATAGCTATCCTTATCTCAACTAGCAAAAACCCTTGGTCCTTCCTATTATTGCTTATACTGTCTCTTCAACAAAATTAGAGATAAGGGCAAAATAGTTTCTGCCTGGTAGCGAGGGGGGGGGGAAATGGATGGGGTGGGGGGTAAGGGGAAGAAATGACCCAAACATTGTATGCACATATGAATAAAAGGAAAAAAAGAGGCAAGATTATCTTCTTATTGTGAAAAGGAAGGTAGAAAGTTTGGAGATTTCAGAGCAGAGACTGAAACTGATGTGGTGGAGGACTATGAACAGTTATATAAAGAAAACAAGCTTGATGAGAACTACTAAGATATCAAATGGATTTAGTAACCATGAATCTATGAGAGTACTGGACTACATAATTGCAAATAATGTATTTCTTTCTGAGAGTTCAGCTACTCAAGTGCTGGAGTAGAGAAAGATAGTTAGATAAAGCAAAGTTTAGGTTTTTCCAGGTGAGCATATAGAAGAAGAGAAATCCAAAACAAAAAGTTTAGGATAGTAAAAAGAGTGAAGTGATACACCATGGTAGCTAAAGCTAGAGAAGGAAGTAAAGATAGCAGAGGTTTAGAGCTAATCAAAAAGACCCATCTTGATTTAAAAGTTCTAATGAGGCCAAACAACTGAACTTTGGAGAAAAACATAATAAAATATTGGGCATAAAAGAACAAAAGGTTCTTTTACTAAGATGAACTAAAGACTTTTAATAGAGAGTATGAGGAGATTAATGTAATTATTATTGAGATGGAGCAGGTTTTGGTCCCAGGTGACTAAAGGAGAAGAAAAACAGTATGGCAAATGAATTAAGGAACTAAGAGATCAGGATAATACTTGGATTATATATAAATAGTGAAGGTGCCACAAGGGTGGCAGGATTTGGATTTAGGCACCAAAAGAGACTATGAATTAGGAAGAATGAGGATAGACCTGGATGTCCATGCAGTAAAGAGATATGTAGACAGCACTAATGTCAAATGGAGTGAACCACTAAGGAGCTAGGTTTTTTGTTTGTTTGTTTGTTTGACTTGTCTTGCTTGTATTTATATGAATGGAAAGGTAAATGATCCAAATAATAACCAATCTCTTGATTCACAGGTGTGTGAATCAAGTTAAAGAAAAAACAGTCTCTGTTTAAAAAGGCTTCAGGGCAATGAAATCTATTAGAAGAATCAAGTAAAACTTAAAAGGTAAAAATGAAGTGCTTGAGGATGGATGGAGTTCATGAGTATATAAAAAATATAGGGAGGAAAGGAAATATCAGGAGACTGTTCTATTAAAAACAAGTCATAGCATAATATGGGGCATAAGTGTTCACAGGAAAACATATGACCAAACTGGTGATATTGGAAAGTCAGTAATGAAAACAGGAAAGTATAATATCTTGAACTAGCTTTATCTCAAAACTACATTTAATGCTAGAGCCTCTCAATAATCAGCAGTGGCCTGTTCAAATGTGGAAATCGCTGTCACTGTGGGAAAGGACAGCTGGCTGGAATTCAGCACTTCAGAGGAAAGCCTCAGATCTCAAGAGTTTGGTTAGGCAAACCTATTCACTAGGGCAACTAGAAGCTTTAGCTAGCATTTGTCAAAATATGACCATTCATCACCCAGCATCAGTCTTCTGGAGTTCTCATTAAAGTGAAAATGCCTGGACCCCATCACTGTGCTAGAGAACCAGAGTCTTAGTGACTGAGATCCACAGATTTCCCAGACAATTGTTACAACCATTAAATTTGAGAACTGTGCTGTTCCTTTTAAACAAGCTCACAGTAGTTTGAATGCCAACATTTGTGAAACATCATTGAAAGTAGATGTGAGGCTAGAGCAGGGACCATGAGATTCTCCTGCCTCTGTGGAGGATGGCTAAGCCTGGCTAGGGCAACATGACAAACTGGAAGTTTTAATGACCAACTGACTTGATTTATTTTTGATAGGCTTTTTAATGAAAGCAACAGGAAGCAATCAAATGGTTTCTTGCAGGAAGGTAATTAAATCAGATACTTTTAATTAAGATTAGAAAACTTGAGAAGTTCTGAGATACTTAATAGACTAGAAAAGGAGAAGAAAAAAAACTAGCTAAGTTCCAAAAGACACTAGAGAGCAACACAGCAAGTAGGAAAAAAGTAAGACCTGGTATCATTTGGACTTTCTAGAATTTGGAAACAACCTAAATAGTAGCATGAAGCAGAGGAAAAACTACTTTTCAACTTAAATGATAACTAATTAAAACACAAAAATCCATCGGTCAGTTGCAGTGGCTCACACTTATAATCCCAACTACTCAGGAAGCAGAAATCACAGCCATTGTCATTAAAGGCCATATAGATCAAAAAATTATCAAGAACCTATCTCAACAAACAGTCCAGGCATGGTGTTCCATACCTATAATCCCAGCTATGAGGAACTATGAGGGAGGCATAGATAAGTAGATCGCAGTCCTAGGCCAGACCCAGGTAAAAATGTGAGACCTTTTCTGAAAAATAAACAAAAGCAAAAAGGTTTGAAGTATGGCTCAACTGGTAGAACACCTAAGCAAAAATATAACCAAAAAACAAAAATATGAAGTCCAAAGCCTCACTCTCTGGGGAAAGGCCAAGGATGCAGCATTTTCAACAAGCACCGTTTCCTGCGAGTTTTCAAACTCAGGTGGTTGTGGGTATTACTTGGCAAAATATTGGGCTACACAGATGGTAACGTCATTAACAGAAATAGGTAACATAGAAGGAGGTATAGAGTAGGTGGTGAGGTGAGGGAGTGTTAAAAATCTACACGATAAAATGTTTATAACTGCCATAAGAAAACTATGCACTTATTTTTCCTAAAACCTAACAATTCGTTGATTCAAACATAATTGTATCACACATCGCTCAGCCCCTGCCAAATACTATCCACAAATATTTTACTTACTTTTATTTTAATGCCTTTTTAATGCACAGATTGTTATGGCATCTGGACACATGACATACTTGAAAACAACACATTAAATTTATACTACCCAGAATAGACAAAAAGCTGCCTTGCATGTACCATCAACAACACTCATCACTGGAGGAGGTGGGTGCTGCATTAGCTGGATCCCATGGAATTACATTGTAAATTCTGAACTTTTCACAAATATAAAAGGAGAAGGCACTTCAAATCTGAGAGGACACTAAAGGGATAGAATTTTTAATAATAAGTGACCATTTCCTCAAGTAGGAAATGATCATTACAATTCACCAAGGTTTTACTTCAGCAAACAGGAAATGCACTTCAGTTAATTGCTTGTATTGTATTTGCAAAAGAGATGTGTTAGTTGAGCTAGGATTGGTCCATGATACCTACTGTGAACTTACAGCTATCAAATTAAAAATGTATTAATCACACAAATTACACTATCTGTTAAATAAAGTCTATTTCTATTTTTCATGTAAACTCCTCTTTAAAAAAGTTTCTAAAGGCTAGGATAATTTTGTACAAAATAAATAACCCTGGAACTTAACAAAGTCACACAGCTTCCCTTCTCAAACAATTCCTGAACTCCTTTCTACTTTAAAAACCTAGTATATATGAGCATATGTACTTGGTAGAAAGTAGTTATTTTCTTGCCTAGAAATATATCTTTGCATATTAAGATAGCCTTAATATATAATACTATGTAATTTTTAAACATCTATCTTTTAAGTGCAATGAAAGATAAATTCGCTGAAGTACGCTTAATCTAAGTATATAGGGGAAAACAAACACCTCAAGGAAACCATCACAATGCCCTTTATGCTTATTTTGTTTCTAGTAGTTTCATAATTTTGCGTCACTTATTTTAAAACTACTTTATTGGTAAGAATATGTGAAACATATAAAACTAGCATATATTCAATTATATAGAAGTTACATTAAAAGACTCATTATATTGAAGTCTCATGTGATTTTATCATTACCACTTCAGCAGTATAAAAATCTCTCAAACTGGTAGTTTTCAAACAAATTGTGGTATTAAAACATATTTACAAACTATAATGTGAATTACATGCTTATAAAGCAACCAAATTATGCTACTAGAAAACTACAATAATGAGTACTGAGCTTACAAAATTGAGAAAACAATGTGGACAAGGTTAATGAAAAGAAGCACTGAGTTATAATTAATATAACTCGACTATAGAAAAATAGAGAAAAACAAAAAGTATAAAACTAAAAAGCACAATTAATTAAATATTTCTGTTACAAGCAATTGATAGAGAATTTTTCAGATATGAACCAAAATACAAATGAGAAAAGAAAAAATGTACTTTGTACCACATTTTCTATCTTCCATTCCCTCTTCCCAAAGTACTACTTTATCAAATGTGCCATGCTGTTCATAAGACATTTCATTAAAAAAGATGTGAAAGTGCTGCTTGCTAATGACAGTTGACCTTTTTAATTTACATGCAAAGGAAGAAATAAAGAAACTAGCAAATGAAAAGTACAGAAAATGCAGATTTGAAATAAATTGTTCAAAAGAGTAACACTCCAACTTCCACCAAGGTTATAGACAACAAAGATTGAATGACTTTAACTGCAAATTTTCTACAAACTATGGCTAAAATAAAGTAATCAGAACTGTGGTTACATAAGTGCTGCTCAGTTTGTAAAAACCCTCTTTCTATACCAATATGTTTTATACATGTTGCTGTATGTATTATATGTCAATAAAAAGTATGAAAAAATGAATGAAACCAAAGTAATGCTTGGAGTAAACCTAAATTAGAAAAGACAAAAGATCAAAAAATAATCAGCTAGAATGAAAGCACAAGGAAAGGAAGTATAAAGCCCCTCACCTTATAAGGACTAATACAATGAACTAAAACTAATAAATAATGAAATAGAAAACAGAGATTCCAAAGAAATGATCAACACAGGCTAATAATAACATGAAACAAGGTTTTATTATAATAGAATAAGAAAAATCTACAAACAGTATTAGGAATGAAAAAGGAAACATGAATAAATGTTATACAGAAATTAACATTATTTAACAGGAGGACTCCATGAAAAACTCTTTGTCAATAAATTTGAAAAGTAAAACACATATTTCTTAAAAAGCATACATCAATAGCAGCAGAAAATGGCACAGGTTGAGTGAAATTGAATAGAATGATAAGTATTAAAAGGAACAATATTTCATCTTTTATACATCAAAAAGATAAACTTGACTCTTATAGATTATAAAGGAATTATGATAACAATAAAGAATGGGAAAACTTAGGAGGACAATTGGGAACATTAATTTAGAAACACCCTAAAATGCTCATACATTCAAGTAACAGATCATTTATTTGGCATCTGGTTTAGAGGGATGGTATAATGTGGTAAGCCAATATAGATAAAGCTATGTGTCATAGGGAAATCACAAAATGGACACATTTCCACCCTTAACAAACTCATGGTATACTGAGGGAAACAATCCTTTTCATTGACAAGAATGAAATAATGTAACTGTGAAAGAACTAATGTAAGGGATTCTTGAGTCCTACAGTCCAGTAAATTGTCAGAGAAAGGACTGCCAGGAAGAGGAATCAGCAAAGAGAAAGAACATTGTCATAAATGAAAGGGACTAGTCCAAAAGGCAAAATGAGTTTTCATTGACTTAAAAAGTTTTAGAAAGCTAACCCATGCATGTTGGAACACATGCCAATGGTACTAATTTAAGTGACTATAGATTTTTACACAGAAGGACCATCTATTATCAATTACCTGTATGTATTTAGAAAAACATTCTTTGCATCTATAAGCATATATATATATAATTACAAAAACAGTAATGCTATCACATTTTATACACTATTTAAATCTGAATGTTTTTAACTAAAATGTAGTATGAAAGTTATCATGTATATTACCCAAAAGAATAGTTTTGTTACAGCTTCTATTTACATTTTCTGTGTTTTCTAACTGATAATCTTAGCATTTGTGATTATTTTCCTGCTTATTCTATACCTTTGTGAAATATATTAAGATTCCTATTTCTTATGATGGTATGTAGTGAGTCACTGATAGGAATAATGATACACATTTACTTTTATTCACTTCCATTCCTTCTCATTTAAGTTTAAGTTTATTAATGTAGATTATTAGGTCTGCTTTTTATTTTTTGCAGTACTGGAGTAAGAACTTGGTATTTTGCACTTGTGAGGCAAATACTCACCACTTTAGTCACACCCCAGTCCTTTTTGCTTTAGATGTTTTGTTTTTTGGGTTTTTTAAAATAGGTTCTTGTGCTTTTTGTCCAGGCACCCAGCCAGCCTCGGAGCCCTCAGACTGTGATGCTCCTACCTATACCTATACCTATACCTGTGCACTGGCAATGTTGTAATGGGTTGGTTGTGGGGGGGGGTCTTGTAAACTTTTTGCCAGTGTTGGCCTTGAACTGTGATACTCTGATGTCTACTTCCTGTATAGTGGGATGACAGGTATGCGGCCCTAGACTCAGCTTCTTAGTTCTTTGTATCTACTTTTTTTCTCCTCTCTATTTAGTCAGTGTTCTAATGTAGAGGGGTATAGCAGTGAGCAAAGAAAGAAAAAAAATCTCATGGAATTTATATTACAGTGTCAAGAGACAGACAATATATAAACTTAGCATTTATTATGTCATAAGATCTATGGAAATAATACAAAGGTAATAGGAAATATCAGCAGGAAGAAGACAGATTCTAATTTTAAATAGATTGGTCAGAGAAGGACTCTGTGATAACTTTGTTTCCTCAGAGAAAAACCTCCTCTTCTCCCCCTAGTAGAGGAGCTAGTCTACCTAACTCTCCGGGGTCAAAATGCAGGGGCTAGGAACCTACATATTCAGAAGGCAGATGTTTATTTACCCTCTACCTTTATTTTTTTATTGCTGTGCTGTGTGGAGGTACATTGTGGCATTTAATAAAATTCTAACAATGTATCAAACATATCATACTTGAATTTGCCCCATCCATTGCTCTCCTTTATCCCCCCTTCCATTCCTGGAATAGTTTCAACAGGTATCATTTTTGCATTTACATACATGTGCACACAGTTTTTACAACATGTTCCCTCTCCTACTCCTTTTCCCTGCTACCTCCCACCCCCCCACACTGGTACAACCCCACCCCTGAGCAGGACCTGTTCCACCCTCCTATTCTCTGATCATGTAAATGAAAAAGAAAAAAATTACACAGTTAATATTTTAATATTTACCTTTAAAAAGATATATGAGCACAAAAAAAAAAAACCCTAACTGGCAAGACTAGGTGGTTATACAGGTACGTTCTATTAAGTGTTCAAGGAATAGATGATCCCTATGACAAGCTACATCACATATAAAATAATAAGCTATTTTGAAGCCTACAAATAGGCACAGCACTAAGCTATCCACTTCATGAAGCTAACAGATCTGTGTGTGTGTGTGTGTGTGTGTGTGTGTGTGTGTGTGTGTGTGTGGTACTGGAGTTTGAACTCAGGGCCTCACACTTGCTAGGCAGATGCTCTACCATTTGAATCACACCTCCAGCTGTTAAATGAATTTTTAAATGAGAACAAACAAGGACAATATAAGAATGCCCTTACAAGCAAATCTTATTCATGAACAAAGATATGACAATCCTGAAATTATAGTAGAAAACCAAATTCATTATATATGATCATAATCACAAATTTGCTCTGATCAAGTTGAGCTAATTTTAAGAAATGCAAAGATAACAACATTAAATAATATATTAATAATATTCTCTATGCTACCTAATTGAAAGTGGAAAAACTAAGACCTCAACAACTCTATAAAAATGTTACACTTAATACCCATTCATTCTTAAAGGGAGAGAGGAGAAATGAACAAGTGGAGGAAAGAAGGACGGGAGGCAAAAAACAGTAAGGAAGGAGCAAAGAAATTTGTAGTAACAGAAAAGAATATTTTACTCTGTTGACAGGTAGGCAAACATACAAACGTCCTTAATAGAAAAAAAAAAGCCTTCCTTTCAGAATCATAAACAAGTCAAAGATGGTCATTGTACTGAGAAATCTAGGTAGCATAGTAAAATAAGCAGGGAAAGAACATTGGGACTGAGAGAAAAAACTGAACACTTAATTCAAAATAAAATGACTTGTGACTTAATTCAAAATAAAATGACTTATATTCAGGTAAGGTGAGAAACCACAAGCACATTATTAGAAGTTATACAAAACTATTGTAAGAGCTCAGAAAGTTTATTCCATATAAAGTTCAAATACAAAAAAATCATAATTGGGTGCCAGTGGATCACACCTGTAATCATAGCTGCTTGGGAGGCTCAGATCTGGAAGATCACAGTTCAAGGCCATCCCAGGCAAGCAGTTATCAAGATCTTATCTCTGAAACAATCAGAAAAAAAATCATAATTTACTGTAACAACAAAGTCTATAGAGTATATAAATACTATGAATATTCTTCCTGGGTACAGAAATCTAGGATCACAACTATTATCCCAGGGTACTTGAAAGAGATACTCCTTCATCTTCTGACTGGGATAGTTTTATAAGCCTTCAAACTTTAAGATTATACATTTTATGCTAAAATATTTTGTTGAGAAAGAAAGGAAATATTCAAGGTTCAAAAGTGATCTGAGACATATATATATATACCCATATACAGATATACATATATCTATATATATAGAGAGAGAGATGTCTGTGTAATTATATATATAATATATATATAGTGTGTAATGATTATCACAATCACATCAGCATACCCATCACCATTTATTTTAAATTTATTTCCAGTTCATAGTCCCCCTTTGCTCTCATTAGTTTTATTTTTTTTTTTTCATTATTGTTTTGATGTGCTTTGGTGTTTGTTTTGCCTGGTTGGAGTTGCCTGCACTTCTTAGATCTATGGTTTTGTAGTTTTCATCAAATTTAGAAAAAAAATTTCCTATGATTTCTTCAAGTATTTCCCCCCTACACCATTCTAGGACTTTTAACACACATATGTGAGTCACTGACATTATCTAATAAGTCTATTTGAGGGGGGTAATCATTTTCTCTGTGTCTTTCATTTTGTCTTAAATTTTTTGCAGTATCTTCACGTATAGCAATCTTGTTTTCTGTGGTGTCTAAACTGCTACGCACAACATCCAATGAAATTTTTAATTCAGAAATTGTATTTTTCATCATTAGAAGTTCCTTGATTCTAACACCTTCCATTTTCTATGTTAATTTTTCCTTTACTTATTTAAAACTACTTATACCTGGTCAAATTTCTTTTTTTTCTGGTCAAATTTCCTAATGGATGTTCCATCAAATCTGTCACTAACATATCTGTTTCTATTGACAGGTTTTTCTACTGGCTAGGGATCACATTTCTCTGCTTTGTATCATGTCTACTACTTTTATGGGATAATATAAAGACTGCAACTTTACATTGTTAAATATTTAAATTTATTTTACTTCTTTGAAATACTTTGGACTTCTTGTTGGGAGGAAGAGAAGACAGTTAAGATCACTTTGATCAGGTTTTATTTGTTTGTCTAGGTTCACTCCAGGGAAAGAACAACCCCACTTCTAAAGCATTATCCTGAAGCATTATTCCCACTGAGTCTCAACTAAATGTCATGGCTGATCTTGAGGACACAACATCCTGACTGGTGCAAACCTTAATATCTCCTTACCCTATGTGAGCCCACAGAGTCATTCCATATAAAACTACATATCCATGCTATTGCCTGCCATAGAGCATTTTATACCACAAATCCAGGTTTTAGTATGGAACAAAGACTCAAAAATGCAGATTCTGATGTTCTGGGATTTCAAGGTTCCCTCCAGAGTTCTGCTCTACAATATACAACCCCTCAGTTTTCCCAAACTCCAACCTCTATCACCTACATTCAGCAAGGCTTTTGGGCTCTGTTTGGGATCCTCCTCTCTATGTAATTCCAAGAAGAAAGCCAGGGAGATTGCGGGGCTTACCTTATTTGCTCATCTTATCTCAGGAACCACAATTCTATGTTGTGTGTTGTCCAAGGTTTAAGAACACCTACGTGTATGTGTTTGTTCAATATATTCTACATAATTTGTCATTGTTAGCTTTTTACAGTAGGCACAGTCTTGCCCTAGTAACTCCATTATGATAGAAGAAGGAATATTAATTTGTATTTGTAATTTTATTGTTTAATTTTGGAAGTCAGACAAAGATCACATCTCTTTTTTGGTTGTCTATTTGCTTGTTTTGTTTATTTGAGATAGGGACTCACTATGTAGCTCAGGCTGGCCTTGAATTTATGGTTTTCCTGTCTTAGCCTTCCAAGTGTTGGGATTACAAACAGGTGCCACCACACCAGGCATGACTTTTGAAAATTAAATGTTTCATTATTAAACAGTTTATATGCTTATCCACATACAATTGATTTGATACAAATTTATTTGATCATATATAAATGTGTTTAATTTACTCATTTAATCAACCACAGTATTTAGACAGCTACTATTTTTCTTCATAATTAAGATTTTTTCAAAAGGCAATTAAAATAAAGTCCCAGAGATCAACATCTAGTTTGAAGGAAGAAAATCTGGGACCATTTAAGCATGATAAAAACCATGGAACTTAGCTAAATTTAAGAGATATGAATACACCTAAATCTGGAATGAGAGTCATAAAAAAAAGCAATGGAACTTACCTTAGAGATATAAAAAGAAGGACCTTAATGTAAATGGTCAATAAAATAGATTTATTTAAGATGATACAATCAGAAAATTAGAAGGAACCTCAGAGATTAATAAATCCATTTGTTTTTAATCTTTATATCTTGGCCAGTACAACAAGCCTTATCAAAGAATCTTATTTCAACCCTGCCCAGACATTGCTGATAACAAAACAAATAACAAGATCTTTCTCTAAGGGATGGTGGAATGCTTCAAGTGATAGAGTGCCTTGTCTAACAAGCATGAGACTCTGAGTTCACACCCCAGTACCACCAAAAAAATAATAATGATAATAAATAAAAAGTTTGTTCTCTAAGAAGATACGTAAATGTTTATCTCAATTTTGCTGCTACAGTAATTGTGGGAAAATTCTGTGTTCCAACCAGACAACTGGTTTTTGCCTACACCAGTAAGCAATAGTGACCTGGTTGAATGCTCACATTTGAAAAGCAAGGTATCCACAAGATCTTTCTTCCTTTTGGTCTTGCACTCGCTAAGCAGGTACTCTACCACTAGAGCCATGCCCTCAGGCCTTTTATGCTTTAATTACTTTTTCTATAGGAGCTTGTGTAGTAATTGATAAGTTTTAACTATATTAAATGTAGCAAGCAGAATTCTAAGATGACCCCAAATTATTCTCTTTTATAATTATCTCTTCACTTCGCATGTAGATAGAACCTATGACTATGATGAGTCTGTGGTTATATTACATTAGTAACAAAAGGGTTTCCATGGGTATTAGCCAAGTGGGATTGATACACTCAAATTAACACTTTAAAATTTGGTCTCAAACTCAAAGTCAGAGCTGTGTCAGAAAAATTCTAAGTGAAAAGGGTTTGACCTATGAGAAGTCCACGGCTAGCTGGGGTCAGTGTTGATTAAATCCTCCCTCAGAAAAGCTAGTGTTTTGCCTCTGAATTGTGCTCTATAGAAGAATATCTCCAAAAGAGAGCAATAATAGGAATGTTAATTTTTTTGAAGCTATTGTGAATGTTATTGCTTTCCTGATTTCTTTTTCAGCTTGTTCATTCTTTGTATACAGAAATCCTACTGATTTTTGTGTACTGATTTTGTACCCTAGTAATTTGCTAAGCATTTATGAGATCTAAGAGTTTTTGGGTCTTTCAGGTATAGGATTATATCATCCACAAATAGAGACAATTTGACTTCTTCCTTCCCCACTTGAATCCTTTGTATTCCATTCTCCTATCTTCTTGCTTTGGCTAGGAATTCCAGCACTATATTGAGTAAGAGTGGGTAAAGTAAATACCTTGCCTCATTCCTGACTTTAGAGGAAATAGTTAGGAGGTAACCAACCTATATAATACAAGTCACTAAAGAAAGAAATCAATAAAGATATCAGAACATGGAAGGACATCTTATACTCATGGATTAGAAGAATCAATATTGTGAAAATGGCCATATTACCAAAAGCAGTCTATATGTTCAAGGCAATCCCTATCAAAATTCTAATGACATTCTTCACTGAGATAGAAGAGTTGATCTTAAAGTTCATATGGAAGCACAAAAGATCTTGAATAGGCAAAGCAATCCTGAGCCAAAACAGCAATGTTGGAGTTATCACAATATCTGACTTCAAATTACACTACAGAGCCATAGTAATACAACAGCATGGTACTGGCACAAAAACAGACACAAAGAACAATGGAATAGAATAAAAGACCCTGACACAAACCCATGCAATTACAGCCATATGATCTTTGACAAAGGTTCCCAAAATATGTGCTGGAGAAAAGACAGACTCTTCAACAAATGGTGCTGGAAAAACTGGATTTCCACCTGCAGAAGATTGAAACTTGAACCCTGTCTCTCACCTTATAAAGCCATCAATAATGTCAGATCTGAAACAGTGAAATTAATCCAAGAAAAAAATAAGGAATACATTGGACCACATAGGCACAGGTAGCAACTTTAAGAATGGAATGCCAAAGGCTCAGCAATTAAGAGAAAGTATTAACACATTCTGGGACTACATGAATTTCCTTCTGCACAGCAAAGGAAATAGTCACCAGACTGAAGAGACAGCCTACTGAATGGCAGAAAAATCTTTGCCAGCTATAAATCTCACAGCTGTACATCTGACAAGAATATATAGGACACTCAAAAAACTAACATCCCAAAAAGATCAACAGCTCACTAAATAAATGAGCAAATGAACTGAACAGACAATTCTCCAAAGAAGAAGTACACATGGCCAATAAATCTATGAAGAAATGCTCAACATCCATGGCCATAAAGGAAATGCAGATCAAAAGTACATTGAGATTCCACTTCACCCTAGTCAGAATGACTATCATCAATATCACAAACAACAGCAAATGCTGGGGAGGATGTGGGGGAAAAGGAACACTTCTACACTATTGGTGGGAATGTAAATTAGTGCAATATGGAGGTCCCTCAAAAAAACTAAAAGTAAAACTACTATATGATCCAGTGATACCACTCTTGGGCATATATCTGAAAGAATGTGCTCCAGGATATAATAGAGCCACTTGCACATCCATGTTTAATGCAGCACAATAGCTAAGATTTGGGGTAGCCCATATGCCCCACGACTAATGAATGGTTTAAGAAAATGTGGTACATATACACAATGTAGTTTTATTCAGCCATAAAGAATAATGAAATTATGTTGTTTGCAGGTAAATGAATGAAACTAGAGAACTTCATGTTAAGTGAAGCAAGTCAAGTTCAAAAATTCAAAGGTCCCATGTTTTCCCACATATATGGAAGCTAGACTTATAAGTTAAATGTCTATATAGAAATATATATATATATACACATAGATATATATAAATAGATATGTGTATATATATATATATATATATACACATAGATATATATAAATAGATATGTGTATATATATACAAATAGATATGTGTGTATATATATATATATATATATATATATATATATATATATATGTAGTGACAGAGAGAACATTGTATTAGTGAGTCTGTCTGAGGGGGTTACAGGAGTGGGAGAGAGAGAAAGAAAATGTTAGAGATTGAAAAATATTGAAACACCCCTTCTATATATGAATATAATATAATGCACTCTACAATAAGCTGTTGAATATTAGGAGCACATCATGATAGAGAACAAGTAAGAAAGGGAAGTGGGTAATTTGATAAAAGCACAATATATACAGACCTGAAGTACCAAGGTGAAACCCCTCGGGACTATCAATATAAAATTATTTTAAAAAGTGAAGGTCAGAAGGGAAAAATAAATCTTCTCTGGCGGTGGGCACCAGTGGGAGGGGTGGGCACAAAGAAAGGGGGAATGAGGGTGTATATAGTGGATGTGTTTTGTATCCATATATGAAAATAGAAGAATGAAACCTGCTGAAATTGTTCTAAGAATGGGGGGAAAGGGGAAAAAGGAGAATGATGGAGAAGGCAACTAAGATATATTGTAAGCACATATGTAAATATCACAATGTATCCCCCATACAACTATTATATGCTAATAAAATCATAAAATAAACCTAAAAGAGAGCAATCATCAACAAACACAATAAAAATCACTAAATGTTCTTAACAAAAAGATGCAAGTACAGGAAATTCATAAATTCTTTCAGAATTAAAGAACACAATTATATTATTAGTTTATAAATATATTTTATTTCACATTCTTTAATAAACTGATAATGTCATATCTATGTGACAAAACATGTCATAAAATAAAATAATGTGTTTTATTTCCTACCATAGCTCTTCCTACCTGAACTTATGAATCATTTAGATAAACAAGACACTGATTAAAAAAAATTCTTTCATCTTTTTTACCTCAAAGAATTTGAGAAACGTACACTTTGGATCCTCTGGGCTAAAAGTAAAAAATCAACATAGACAACTCATCACACAGTCCTTAAACAGTTGCTCATATAAGCATTCATTAGAAACATACACAGAAATAACAACAAATCCAGGAATAAGATATATGCAACAATTTTATTTACAGAGTTCTATACCTTCTACAGAATAACTTGTTTTATTGCATGATGAATATATACAGGAATGGGATGCTAGAAGCTTCAACTAATTGTTCCTTGTAATTTGCTTCTCAATTTTGAAAATTCCATTTAAATTTTCTACACTCATATAAAGCAACACTCATGCAAGGAAAGAATGACGCTTGTGCAAAGAATATTATGATAGCATAAAAGCACACCTTATAAAAAGAAAGAGGTGACAAACAACAAAGAGTTTCTGTGCTCTTCACTTTACTCCTCTGTGAATATCATTATAAAGATACAAAAGAAGATATGGGTAGACTAAACTGATAAAATTTACTACTAATGTAGTCATGTACTTAGTGTCTAAAGGGAGAAAGAATGATTATTTTGTGAGCTGAAGATTAAAGTTTAAAAGATTTATTGATAAAATAGCAGGAAGTCTCTTTGGAGGTAACTGCCACTAGCAATGACTGGTTTCATGGATTTAAGCAATATGATGATCTTCATGATGTCAAAGTAAATGTTGAAATTGTGAGTACTGATAGACAACAGAAACTTTTAAGTGAAGTTTGGGCTTCAAAATTAAAAAGGAAAAATATATAAATCTGACATAGCCACAATTGTAAAACGTTTCATATTTAAGAAGATAATCCCTACATAAATAGTGAAGCTGGCTTTAATTTGACAAGCATACTTTTTGCTATCTCCACATAACCAATAATCAATACATTTATTCACTATATTTTAGTTACAAAACACTCTTCTTTATGGAATATTAAGTATGCATGAATGCAAATATAGATGTACACCTGTGCAAAGCTTCTATGCATATACAGGCATGGATATTCATTCTTTAGTATTAACATGTGTCCAAAGAGATAGTTCCATGTATTATTTAGGGCATAAAATATACCTAATTCTCAAATTATAAAAGAAGGGATGTAAAATATGTCCAGAGATAAAGAGCAGTATTTATAATTAAAAATAGAAGCAAAGAATAGGCCCAAAAAGAGAAAACTATGCCTTACAATAAATAATATCAGGACAAACAGGTTAATTTCCCAATGGGGAAAAAAAGTACTTTGAGCAGAAAGAAAAATTCCTAAAATATCAAAATAGAAAATTAGAAAGTGGTTTATTTGATAATGTGAGCTAGTTCTTAACAAAAGTCTACATTCCATAGAATACTTTGATGGTACACAGAAAACGATGAGTAAATTATTTCTCAAGTGTGATATATCGAGGAAATAGATCAGTGAAACAAAAAAAGTAATATCATCACAGCATACAAACAGAAAATTCACATATAGGCAGAAAAAATCACAGTTTACATTGCATTCATGTTTAAAATCAAACATCACTTTTTCACATTTTTAAGATTTCCCCCCTAAATATGGAAAGAAAGCAAGCCAGGGCTTTAATATAGTATTTTTTTCCAACCTGGAACAGCTGCAAAAAACAAATCTTGCTGGAGATAAGCTTGGTTATAAATATCAACATTCCCTTTAAATAAGGGAGTCCAGTTTTCATACCATCTGCCTCTTTCTAAAAAGAAAAAAATATATATGAAAATCATAAGCCAGGCATTCCTTTCAAACAAGACATTTAAAAATGAAAATAATGAAAAAAAGGCTATTAATTATTCTAAGTCCTAGCCTTTACACTTGTCTTGTTTAGCTCAGATCAGAAAATGGGATTTTTTGTGTAAGTGAGCAACTAGTTGAAGAAACTAACCTAAAGTAATTAATAAGAAAAAAGAAAATGCTGTTTTCAAGTTTTTCACATAATTGGCCATAATGACCCTCTCTGGTTGGGTAATCAAGTTCCTCATGGGTCGTACTCCCAGTGTTTTAGTTTTTAACTACATGGGTTACTTTTGTTACATCTACTTTTTCCAAAACTTTTTTAGAGCCTGCTCCAAATACTTTCATGTTACCTAGTCTAGTACAAAAACCTAGTTACCAACAGAACTAAACCTTTCTTTTATTTTTATTAATGCATCTGTTTCTTCGTTTTTATTTTTATTTTATTGCTTATTTTAAAAATGTTTTTATTAGTATATGATAATTACACAGGGAATTTTGTTGTGACATTTTCTTACATACATATATTGTACCAGGTTTGGTTCATCCTCTTACCCCTGTCCCATTATTCTCCCTCTTCTCCCATGTCCTTTCTTTAAATGACTTTGACAGGTTTCAGTGCTCCATCTTCATATATATATAGAAAGTTCCTCAACCATATTCTTTTAATACAGATTCTATCTTCTGCAAAAAGCTGCCTAGGCCTCTCTCAACACAGTGCTCTTTTTATATTCCAGTTCAGTTAGATTTTGTCTGAACACCTTTCTTATTTGCCCTTTCTTCATTCTTTGTTAATACCTTGTGAATAAACAGGTTAATTTTTTACTGTGTCATATCATTACTATTTCAGTAATGAAGTCCATATTTATCATTATTTAATTCCTTAAAACACTAACAAGAAAGAACTAATACAAAATGTTCTACCAAATAGAGGGTTCCAAGTAGTATAGCAGAATGCTTATGTAAAGGCATATGTAGCATAGGAATGCTGGGATTGCTTGAGAAAAAGTAGAAGAAACACAGAGATAAAAATGGCATCCTCTATTCTAATAATATATGTAAATATTTAGTCGATTCCCTGAATTACAGTGGTAGGATTCCGAAAAGCTCCTGACTGAAACAAAGGCACCTAGGGAGCCCCAACATAATTCATCCTCACCTTCATATTCATTCTCTCCTTTTTCTTCCTCACACAGAGACACCCATATATTGCAAACAAAAAAATTGAATCTTTAATCATGAGCTTCTGTAGTTATTCTAAGGTACTAAGACTGCACTTAAATGCATCCTTCATTGGAAAAATATATACTAGGACCTTTCAAAATTCACTTTCATTCTGTTTTAGCCATGGACCACCTAGGTCTGTAATTATAGAAAACAAAGTTCTTTTACAAATGGCAAATGACATTTAATTGATTCCTTGGAATACTGCATCTTCAGTGTGTAGGAAAAGAGGAGAAGAAAAGATTTCTCTATATTAACAGTGAACATTATTTAATTTTAAATTAACTATTTAAAATAAATAACCATTTCGTAGCATTCAATATTTCATATTTATGATTTGATACAGACACTATTAAATGGCATGAACAATTAGCTTATCAGTGTTGAATCAGGAAAGTTATTTTACTTGAGACCTATCAACCACAGGTTTTAAAATATTAAAATGATTTTTTCACATTAAATTTAGCCTCTTGATTTTCTGACTTCCCTTGATTAGAATAGAGTATAAAAACAACCAGAATCTTTTGTACATAAAAGAATCTCAAACAATAAGGACAAAGTCTGGCACACAGTAGTTACTCAACACATGTTTGAGTAAATATTTTCTAGCAATTATGTTAACTTAAAGCATCCATATTTGATATTTAATTATTAGGAAATTTATTTCAATGATTTGAATTTCAAAATACTTATACAAGCTCTCTATCTTTCATAAGAATATGAGCTTGATAACAGGTTAACTCTTCTCTAATTTAACTTGTTCCCTTTCTGATTCTGTCACTTTTTAGCTTTTGACCAAGTAAGCTCACTTTCTATTTTGAAAATAAGTATGGTAACAATACCTCTCTTATATAGCTGTGTTTAATGGTTAAATTAAATAGATAACTCATATAAAAGAACTTAATATGGTACTTCTCACATAGTAAGTACCTAATAAATGTTATTAATATCAATACATCATGCAGACTTTAAAGGTTACTATTGAGGCATCACATAGTCCAATAAAATAAAATAAGCCCCCTGAGCTTGCCTCATGGTCATTAAAAATAAGTGAGCTGCATTATACATATGATTCTTAGGATATAATGATCTCAGAATATACTAACCCTATAACAATTGTGATTTTACAGTTTCTGCTATTACTTGATCTTCAGGGCATTTACCACCAGCTAAGTGACCTCAATCAAAGTATGTCTGGATAACTTTCAAGATACCAAATTATGTATGCTCTCTTATTAGTAATAAATGTTGAAAGTTCTAAATTGATCACTTTCATGCTTACAGTATGTGTACTTAAAGTCAAATACTTCCGAACAAAACAGGACTTACACACTAGTCCCCATTTTTAAAGTTGACAAGTTTACCCCTAATTGTTGTGCAAAATCCCAAATTATCCTTCTTTCTAAGAAAAGAATCTTCTCAGGTAAACTATTCTGCTGATTCTTCTTTATTTCCTCTTCAGGAGTTGTAAACTCTTGATGTTATTGTTACTAAGTCTGTAAGTCATAGTTTCTCTAACATATTCAACACATGCATTGGCAGTTTCTTCTATTAGAGCAGGAGCCTGACTTTAGAGAGAATTAGT
Organism: Castor canadensis; assembly: GCF_047511655.1. Classification (NCBI taxonomy): domain Eukaryota; kingdom Metazoa; phylum Chordata; class Mammalia; order Rodentia; family Castoridae; genus Castor; species Castor canadensis. The sequence continues at coordinate 154,593,602 of NC_133388.1, forward strand.
GCTGCCAGAGGAAAATTAAAAGTTTGAGACCTTTAATCTGCAATAATAAATGTGTCGCATATTGATGTTTAAAATAATCCTGGGCCTCACACATAATGACAATGAGAAAAATAATTTCAGAATATTCCCTAAATCATAGTACATTATAAATATTTTCTAAAAGCCTCAAGAAAAATATAAATATTCTCTTTTGTATTTGAAATTTTAATTTTACTATAGCAGTACTTACTTACTAGACCTTACTGAAAGTCTATCATAGATTTTTTATTTCCATTTCTGCATATCAAGAACCTGAAAGTCACCTTCTATTCTCATAGCAAGTAAAAAAGTTGAAGTGATTGAAAAATCAACAACTCTTCTTCACATGAGAAAGGTGAGAACACAAGGGCAACTGCTACACCCAAGAATGGAGAGACAGGTGAATACATGGAGTAGCAGCTCACCAGGGCAGAGACTCATGAGTGGAAACTCCCAAAGAAATCAATTGTCAGGATAGGAAATTTGAACTGTAATTGACAAATTGCTGGATGTTCAGTGCAGACTGGCCTGAGAGTTAAAAACTCTACAAGGACTGTCATTTATGGGAGGATCCCATGCTTTTGTCAAGATTTCTCTCAGGGAAACTGATTAGGTTCTTGCAGAAAATACTAGGGAAAAATCCTCATGTGCTTCATCGAGGGAGGGTAAAAAAGAGCCATTTTGAAATATGCCATATCTCTTAAGTTGTGCAGTCATGAGAATCTACTTCACCAGAGCCTATACAACTTGCAGCAGGGAAATACCCAACTCCAAACCTCAAATACGCATCCTGTTTCATAAAAGAGGAAAGGAAAAAAACTGAGAAACACTTATGAAGTTCTTAGTCCCAGGGTGTAAACTCACTAAGAAAATGAAATGTAATCGCAGGACTACAGAATGTTTTTCCTCCTCCTACACCTTACCATCAAGTTATCCAGTTTTACTTTTTGAAGTTTCAGTTACCCATAGTCAACCATCTTCTGAAAATATTAAATGGGAAATTCCAGAAATAAGCAATTTATAAGTATTAAATTGCCCATTGCTTTGTGTAGTGTGATGAAATCTTACACTGTCCCACTCTATTCTGCCCAGGGCATGAATCATCCCTTTGTCCATACATCCATATTGTATATGCCACCTTCTGTTAGTCTCTTAGTGGCTATCATGATTATCAGATCAACTGTCACAATATCACTGTGCTTGTGTTCAGATAATCCTTATTTTGTTTAAAAATGACTCCAAAGAAAAAAAATAGTTATGCTGGGGGTTCAGGTAGTTCAAAGAGACTTTACAAAGTGCTTCCTTTAAGTGATAAGGTGAAAGTAAAAGATACTTTGAAAGAGATAGACACCACATTCATATAACTTTTATTACAGTATGTTGTTATAACTTCTATTTTATTATTGGTTATTGTTATTAATCACTTAGGGTGCCTAATTTGTAAATTAAACTTTATTAGAGGTATGTATGTATGTGTAGGAAAAAAACATAATATATATCCTAGGCATATCATTTGCACATTATAAAAAAATCAAAGATTTTAGAAGAATTTTTAAATCTTACTTTATCAGAGGAACAAAGTAAGAATTATATCTGACATCTCAGAAGCTATGCATATAGGAAGAGAGTAGCATGAAATGCTTAAGTACTGAGAGAAAAAATCCTAGAGTTCTGTATTCTGAAAAATTAATCTTCAAAAGTGAAGAAAAAATACTTTCTTACAAAAATAAAAATTGAAAGAATTTGTTAACAATAGTTCTACCTTGCAAGAAATGTTAAACTTTCTTATATTTCTTAAAATTTCTAGATCTACTTGAAAAGAGGCTTGGATCTACTTTAAAAAGAACATTAAAAAAGGAGTGGATAAAATAAAAACCCCTATTTTTCTTACTCTTAATTGGTATAACCAATAAGAGTTTGTTCAAAAACTACCAACAATAATGTATACAATTATGCATCTTATTACATATATTATATGTTTATAAATATGCATATGGATGAGAAATAAATGATAGCACAGATAAAGGGGAAATATTAGGATTATTTTGTTATTATAAGGGAACCATACTATCTATGAAATGGTGTATTATTTGACAGAGGTCTTGAATTAGTTGCAAATGTGTATAAATTCTAGGGCATTAGTAGAAAAAGTAAAAAAAGAAGTAAACCATTTGCTGAAAAAGAAAGCAAAATCAAAATGCTCAACTAAAGTCATAAAAGGCAAAACAATGAGACAAAAATAGGAACAAAGAACAAGAGCAAGAAATAGAAAATAGCAACAATTTTGGCAGCTATTAATACATACAGATAGCAAATAACATGAAAACATGTTGCACATCACAATTCCATCAGGGAAATGCGAATTAAAACAATAATGAGCTATTACTTCATGCTTTTATAACAGAACACTGACAACAACAAATGCTGGCAAGGATGTGAAGCAATAGGAACTCTCATTTATTGCTGGCAGGAATACAAAACCATATAGCCATTTTGGAAGATAGTTTTACAGTTCCTAATAAAACCAATTATATTCTTATATTATGAACCACCAATCATTTTCTTTGGTATTTACCCAAAGGAGGTGAAAATTTATGTCCACACAAAAACCTGTACATAGATATTTATAGCAACTTTATTCATAATTGCCAAAACTTGAAATCAAGCAAGATATTATTCAATAAGTGAATGGATAAACAGGTAATGGTACATACAGATAATGGAATATAATTCCATGCTAAAAAAAAGTGCTAGCAAATCAATAATAACATGGCAGAAACTTAAAAATATAGTTACTAAGTGAAACAAGCCAGTCTAAAAAGGCTACACACTGTATAAGTCCAATTATACAACATTCTGTAAAAAGCAAAACTATGGGGAGAGTAAAAACAGCAGGGAAGCAGGGGAGAGAGAAACAGACAGAACACAGAAGACTTAGAGAGCTGTGGAAATGTTCTATATGATAATAGAATGGTGGATACATATCTTTATACATGGTCCAAACACACAGAATATACAATGCCAACAGTGAACCTGAAAGTAAGCTATAAATTTTGGTGATAACATATCAATGTAGATTCATTAGTTGTAACAAATTTATTACTCTGGTGGAGATGGTGGTAATGGCAGAAGGTATAAAGGAAATCTCTATACTCCATTTTTCTATGAACCTACAACTTCTTTAAAAACTTTCAATAAAAGCAATAGGAGAAGGGGACCAGGAACTAGAGAAAAGGTTAGTTTGAGAAGAATTAATATAGAAGGTAACACACATGTACAGGAAATCAATGCGAGTCAACTCCCTGTATAGCTATCTTTATCTCAACTAGCAAAAACCCTTGGTCCTTCCTATTATTGCTTATACTCTCTCTTCAACAAAACTAGAGATAAGGGCAAAATAGTTTCTGCCTGGTAGCAAGGGGGTAGGGGGGAAGAAGGAGAGGGAGAGGGAGAGGGAGAAGGAGAGGGTGGGGGGAAGGGGGGAGAAGTGTCCCAAACATTGTATGCACATATGAATAAAAGAAATAATAAATAAATAAATAAATAATAAAAGGCTATTATAAAAATGATTCAATAAAAGCACTGAATAATTACTTAACAAGTTTCAGAAAAATTTCCTCTATTATGAAATGGATGGGATATTATTATCACATTAACCAAGATTCTTGTACAAGGGTTAGGCATAGATCATGAACCCCTCTAATGGAAACAGTGTACACAAAATTCTGGTAAGGATGTATCCTCAAATTATTGCTGAATTCCAAACAATCTAAAGAAAAAAAGCCCTGAGTTTCTCAAAGCAATTTTTTAGCAAAATGTATGATTGGAGTTTTTTTTTTTATATAAGCACCTAAAAACTGCCAAGCAAAACCTATGAGCAAAGCCTGCAGTACCTTCAGATTTATTCTGAAGACATTCCAACTTGCACAGTTCTCAAATCCCCCATCTATCTTAGTTCTAATCTGGGCACATGGGTTTTTTCCCAAGTCGCAAAGAAAATATGGGTAAAAATTGGATAAAAATCACTCACTCTGCAAGCTTTCTCTAGCTCATTCTTCCACACCAATACACACAAATCTATATATACATCCTCAGACACAAACACTATCTACAACAGTACCTCTACTTTGATCTCAGGGTAAGAAGCATGCTCCCTCCTGTCAAGGTTTCCATTGTGCCCAAATTACACATCGTTCTATTTTTTGTTACCCCTCCTTTCTATCTTCCCTGTCAATGCCTCCACCTGGGGCCTTGATCCCATTACTGAATTAGCATCATAATTTATTTCACTGTCTCCAGTGTTCCTTGCCTCAAATCCATCCTCACACCTCTTCTAGAATAATCTCTCACACTTAAAACTTAGTCAAGAAATTCCACTAAAATAGGTTATAACATTCATGTTTGCCTATGTCATTTAGGATGAAGTTCTTACTCCACAGTTTGGCATAATCTGACTCATGTTTTGTCCGCAATCTTTCTACCTATCTTTATCCCCCACACAGAAGTGTTCCAACTATTTTGAATGAAACGCAGTTCCCTGAAATTATAATACTACATAGCAGCTTACTATCCTTGCTCAAGTTGTTCATTTTTTTGGGAAAATGCTTTTAAGCTTCTTTACCTGGGTCTCTAATACTCTTCTTTTAAAACAATAGAAATATATGAAAGTTATTAATTTGATTCAAATCTTCCAATTTTCCTCCCTCACTGGGTAGAAGACAGTATTGTACTTCAAAGTCCAATTTACACTGACCAGGAAAATTCTAAATGCCAGTAGATAATAAGCTAGTCTTCTTCCCCACTGCTGCATTAAAGAAGTACATTTTGACAATGTTTTTGATATCTTGGGCCCCTGAGCATTCCTACCAATCCCTTTAGGCATACAGCCTAACTAAGAAATAAACATTTGTTGCTTCATGACATCAAAATTAGAGGGTTTTTTCTTCCTATAGCATAACCTAAACTATTCTACCTGATACAGAGGATTATTTTTTTCACAAAACCTTTCATGAGCACAATACAGTACGATTTAAATCAATGATTATAACATTCTAGTAATACTCTTATTATTTAAAAATAATAATTTTACTATAGTAAATGGCTAGTAATTATGTTTCTCATATTACATTGTACTCCTGAAGGAACTGTGTAGTATCTAACTCATTATAAGTGCTTTCAAAATGCTTATTGAATTAATTGTTCATTCTTACATTTCATTCATCAAGATCCAGAGACTACTCTAGTTGGTAGAGATAGAATGAAAACACAGCAAACAAAAGTCGCTGCCCTCACATGCTATATTCTTGTGAGAAATAATGACAATATCCAAGAAAAACAAGTATAAAACACATTGCTTATTGAATAATAATAAATGCTCAAAGCAGGGAAAGAACTATTGAATATTGGAGGGTGGGCCATTTAAAAGGGGACAAACATTCTTTTAATACAGATGGAAAGGAAAATAAGGAAATCAGAAAAGCAGATGTCAAGGGAAAGAGCAATTCAAGGGAGGGAATAGCAAGTATAAAAACACTGAAATGAGAAAATGGCAGGCATGTTCAAAGAAAAACAAGGGAGTCAGTGTTCCTGCAATAAGTAAATGATGATGAGAATAGATGTGAAATTAGAGAGAAAACAAGAGGGCAGGTCCTGTAGAGACATGAAGGTCAGCTTAAGTGCTTTAGCTTTTACCTTGAGTGAAATGGAGAGCCACTGAAGTGTTCAAAGTATAGTGGAGAGTGAGAAAGGATAGTAGAATATGAGATCAGAAAAATAACAGGAGCCCATAATCTTTCTGTTTATGTCATATTTCGTCTCTTCACAATACATGTGGAGCGTGGATGTATCACTTAAGAAATATTAAAAATGCTGACAAACTGATTTTTTTGTTCACTAATTACTATGCAGTAACACTGATAAAGCCAAAATGTAATTACCAAAATACTGAAATGTAGCAAAGTATAATAATGTACCAAATATCAAGAGACTAAGTATAAAATAACAACAAATCAGTAGATGATAACGCAAAATGATTTAACAAAAAGATCAGATAAATACTTTACAGCTCTACGAATTTTGCTTGGTTTACTTCGATTGCCCAAATACCACAAAATAAATACAAGTAAAAACATTTCCTCATCGTAATAGTGCCTTCCCTACGAAAGAACTATGTTCAAAACTAAGGTTCATTGCCAGAAGCAAAGAACTCAAAACATGAAAAACAAACTGAAAGGAAACAAACCACAAATCAAAACACCACTTGCCAAATGTTAAGTCAAATAAACGCACCTTGTGTTGTGTCCTTGATGCTGCCAAGTTTGACTCTGGAGAGCTGCCAGGGGTGAGATGTTTTCAAAATCAAGGTCTTTACTGAGTGAGCTGTACTTCCATTCCTGGTAAATTCAATTCCAGACACCAAAAAAATAATATTCTTGGTCACTTTACTGTAATTAAAAGCACATGGAAACAGTAAATGGATGGTCTCCAGTTCCCTAATTGTCTACAAAATGGAATCACAGTAAGCATTTACAAAGGTTCTTGGTTTGCTAGCTCTGTTACCTATTAATCTAAAAAATTTTTTTAAAGGTTCTATTACCAGATAATACTTCAAAAATATTGTATTTTATGTCTCATTTTCACAAGGCAAAATTTCATAATAAGGGCTCCAAGAATTTCTTTTATAGAAAAACTCTATCAAAGAAATTTACCTTTAATGTTCCAAAAGATTATCTGAAAAGTATTGGAGATGCTTCCACTGTATTCTAGAGTCAAGTGAATGTAAAGAGACTAATTTCAAATTATTTTCTGATATTTCAATTTGTATAGGATTGGCTTATTAAAAAATTGCATTTATTCAATCATAAACTCTTAAGTATACATGACTTTCTGAATACTCATTAAAATTAACAAGGAGCAATAATCAAGTAAAACCTGATTTATTTATTTTCATTCAATGAATGTTTACCACATACCTATTATGTGGCAAACACTGAATTATCTCTACTTTTATACTGCACTTGCCCTCACAAGGATAAAAATACCAAATTTAAATGCTTCCAAATTGCTAATAATATACCAACTCAAAATTTTACACCAAATATTTGAGAATAACAATTTTGCTAATTCTAATAAGATGATTAAAAATAGCTTGCAATTTTTAGGACACTTCCTCTGTCTCCTCTTCCTCCTCTTCTCCCTCCCCCCTCTCCCTCCTCCTCCTTCTTCTTCTTCTTCCTCTTCTTTTCTTCTCTCTCTCTCTCTCTCTCTCTCTCTCTCTCTCTCTCTCTCTCTCTCTCTCTCTCTCTCTCTCTTCTTTTTCTCTTTTGAGATAGGGTCTCACTAACTTTGCCTGGGCAGGCCTCAAACTCATTTTCTTCCTGCCTCCACCTCCCAAAAATTTAGGATTACAGTTATGTACCACCATATCACCCGTTTTCAGTCATTCCTAAATACTGACAATAATCTAAGTTAAAAATCATAATGTGAGGCCAGGTAGGTTGGCTCAAGCCTATTATCCTAACTTCTCAGGAGGTGGAAATCAGGAGGATTGCCATATGATGCCAGCCTGGGCAAAAAGTTCTTAAGACCCCCATCTCAACTAATAAAAGCTGATGTGGTGGCACACACCCGTCATTCCAGCTAGGTGGGAGGCTTAAGTAGGAAGATTGTGGTCCAGACCAGTAAGGCAAAAAGTGAGACTCTATCTCAAAAATAACCAGACCAAAAAGGACTATGGTTGTGGCTCAAGTGGTAGAGCACCTGCTTAGCAAGTGTGAGTTCTTAAGTTCAAACCCCTGTATCATGAAAAAGTTATACTGTAAAAAATACAGTTTTTTTAGACAAATAGTGCTTCAAAATAATAAAGTTTCACCCTTAGTTCACACCACAAGCAAAAATTAACCCAAAATGAATCAAAGACCTAAATGTAAAAGCTAAAACTACAGAACACTAAGAAAAATATCTAAGATTAAAATTTTGTGATTTTGATTTACATAAGTTTCTTAGGTCCAACACCAAAAACACAAGCAATAAAATACAAAATACATAAATTAAATTTCATTAAATAAAAAAAAAATTATGCTTCAAAGAACATAATGGTGAAATACTTATAAATCACAAACATAATAAGAGGCTTATACCCAGAATATATGAAGAACTCTCATGAATCAACAATAAAAAAAATTCAACTTTAAATGAGCAGTGTATTGGAACAGACATTTTTCCAAAGAAGATAAATAAATTGCCAAGAAGTCCAGAAAAGATGCTCAAGATCATTAGTCATTTGAAGGAAATTAAAACAAAAACTACAATGAGCAATCACTTGTACTTCCATCAGGGTAACTATACCAAAAGGCAAACAAGACCATGTGGAAATGAGGAACCTTCATACATTGCTGATGAGAAAATAGATGGTACAGTCATATCTGGGAAAATGATTTACCAGTTCCCCAAAAAGCCAAACCTAGAGTTAATCATATGGTCAGCAACCCTAATCCTAAGTATATACCCAAGAGAAATGAAAATATCCACACAGATAAACAGGATTTGGTATACTCATATAATGGAATACTATTCAGACATAGAATAGAATGAAATGTTGACATTACAACATGAATGATCCTAGAAAACATTATGCCAGTCATCACATCCATCTGAATGCATCATTCCTATTGTTTGTTTCTCCCTCTCCCTCTCCTTCCCTCTTCCTCTCTCTCTCTCTGTCTCTCTCTTCCTTTTTCTCTCCCTCCCTCCTCTCTCTCACTCTGCCACTTGATATTGAACTCAGGGCCTTCCATATGCTAATAAAGCACTCTGCCACTTGACCCACTCAAAGCTTTTGTTTGTATTTTGCTTTTCAGATTGGGTTTCACTAACTTTATCAAGGTTGGCCTCAAACTCACAACCCTCCTACTTCCACCTCCCAAACAGCTGGGATCATAGGCATGCCTATTGCTCTCTTTATATGAATGCCTTCAATGGAAAAAGATCAATAAAGACAGAAAACAGATTACTGGTGGCTTAAAGGGATGGAGGCAGAAGGGATCGAGAGTGATTTATAATGGTTACATTATGAACTGCTACCTTAGTGTTTATTTCCCCAAAAGAAAACAGAAGGCAGTTTAGAGTTCCTTAAATAAGTCAAAGTGATTTTCTGTTGCCCACACACCTGAAATGAAAAATGCATGGGAATAATTTTTAAATTTCAAAAATGTTTCTCTGTTGCCTTCTAGCATTTGATAATATGGAAAACAAGTCTGAAACAAGCCTAACTTTTACTTCCTGACAATACCAGGCTTTCTTTTTTTCTTTCCATGTGAAATAATTTTGTCTTTATCATTAAAATTTGAAAGTTTTGTGATATTTTGTTTCTTCAAGTTATCATGCTTAAATAAAACAAGTTCTTCCCACATTCATGTGTCTTTTTTAGCTTGAGAAAAGTTTTATTTCCTATTATCTTTTTGCTTATTATTTGTCTTTCAGATGTCAGATGTACTACTCTCTTTTCCAGGAAAAGATATCTATGTATTTGTCTCATCTTCAGAAAGTCTAAATATCTATATAGTGGACTTCATTCTTTTTTTTTTTTTTTTTTGGATGGTACTGAGGTTGGAACTCAGAAACTTGAGTTTGCTAGGCTTTGTTCTACCACTTGAACTACACACTTATTTCTACAACAATACCAATTCTGTTTTTTACTGTCTCACATACGAATATTTTAATGTTATCATGGTAGATAGAGTAATACTCTCCTGACCCTAAGATGTACAATTCTTGGAACCTATAAGTAAGTACACTGTGAGCAAAGGGACCTGGGTGCATGCTTTAAAAAGTACCTCAAAACAGGAAGAGTAACCTAGATGATCTGAATGTGTCTTTAAAAATGGATGACCTTTCTCCACTGTGATCAAAAGGAGATGAGACTACAAAAGAACAGAGAGATGTAATATATCTGCATAGAAGATGGAAAAAGCAGTCCATAAACCAAGGAATGTGGGCAGCCTCTAAAAACTAGAAAAGGGGAGATACCAAGATGGCGACTAGAGGGAGGAAGCAGAAAGCATGCTTCCTAAAGTAAAATCTTGGAGAGATGCTGGAGATACACCTTGCAGTAAAAACCACCAAGAAGAGGAAAAATCCGACACCTCCACACCCCAAACCCATGCATAGCATCCCCACTCCACATTAAACGGAGAAACCAGGAGGGTTCCTGGGCCACCAGACACCAGCTCCTAACCTGCTTGGGAAAAGCAGACCACCAGGTAAGCTAAGCAGCACACAGTACTCCCACAGACAACCCTGGAACAAATCAGCATAGCCCCCTGGACAGACTGACCCCCACCCAGGGAAAAAAGAGAAAAAAACTGAATAATAAACAAGCAGCTGGAAAAAAAAAAAACACATAGCAAAGAGAGTGGGGTGCCCTGAGCTGTGGAGAGTGGGGGAGGGCACTCCCTCAAGTGAACTGTAAATAAACAAGCTGGCCAGAGAAGGTGGGAGTGGTGCCACCTCCCCCAGTGTGCTTGGAGAGGGGAAAGCTTGTAACAGTGACTAAAGTGTGGCACACTCCACCGGAGACTGGGGGAGGGGCACTACCCATGCAAACTAAATAAAAAAAGACTGCAATTGCAACAGGCAGGTAGGGCTGTATACTGGAGAAAACAAAAGGGGCATGCATCCAGGAGAACTCTAAATAAACAAAGACTGCGGGGGCTAGGTGGGTGTAAAGCTCATTCCTGAGATCTGCGATAAATAAAGTCTGCAGCAGCAGCTGGCTGACAGTAGGTGGCAGGTGAGCCACAGCCTCAGAGAGACATTCACAAAGCTACCTCCAGACTCTTTTTTTTTTCTCTTCCTTTGATGAGACAACGACAGAACTAGGACTGGATGCTGAATGACTACCTGAAACTGTATTGCATTTGAACTTGGGATATTTTTGTTTTGTTTTGTTTTTTCCCCTTTGATGAGACAACTACAGAACTACTTCTCAGACACAACACCAGGACTGGAGACTGAAGGACTAACACCAAAATTATTAAGAATGAAACTTCATTGAATTTGAACTTGGGTTTTTTTTTTTATCCTCTCTGTCTCTCTAATGCCTGGTTAGCTTACCGTTGATTAGTACACTATCTCTCCTCTCCTGGTTTATTTCTTTGGCTCTGTTTTTTTGTTGTTGTTTTTTTTTGGTTTTGTTTGGTTGTTGGTTTTGTTTCCCTTTTCTTTACGTTCTTTGCTTTCACTCTCCTCTCACCCTTCCATTCTAGATATCACCATAGTTATTATTACAAGCTGGACAATACTGAATTACACACAGTACAGGGACACTAACAACAGCAAGGACAATGATGGGAAAATGGAAAAAAGAGGGAAACCATTTTCCCCCCAATACTAAATTAGTATGAACCAGAGGGAAATGAAGAAAACAGATACCCACATCCAGACTCCAACAAAACAAAGATAAACTATGCCAAAGAACTCAATGAAACCCACAAGAACACACTGAAAGAAGCAATCCTACAAGTAATCAATGAGAATTTTATAGAGAGGATACTGGATATGGTCAACCAAAATGTACAGGAGACACTCAAGAAATTCCAAGACAACAAAAATAGAGAATTTGAGAAAGCACAAGAACAAATAAAAGAAACCATAGAACCACTGTATAAACACCAAAGCAAAACAAAGAACACAATAAATAAAGATAAATGAACTCAGGATGAAAACAAACAATATTAAAGAGGAAACGACTCAGGATATGGAAAACCTCAGAAAAAAGAATGAAACAGAAATGCAAAACAAAATGGAAGGCCTATCCAGCAGACTAGAATAAGGAGAAGACAGAATCTGAGAACTCAAAGATGAAATGGTAATTAAAGGAAAAACCAAAGAACTATTAAAAACTCAAGACCTGTGAAAAGAAAATGCAGGAACTAACCGACTCCATCAAAAGACGAAACATGAGAATCATTGGCATCGAAGAAGGAGAAGAGGTGCAAGCAAAGAGAATGCGTAATATAGCCAATAAAATAATAACAAAAATTTCCCAAATCTGGAGAAAATTATGCCCATACAGGTACAGGAAGCCTCAAGAACTCCAAACAGACCTGACCAAAATAGAACTACCCCACAACATATCATCATTAAAACAACAAGTACAGAGACTAGAAAAAGAATATTGAAGGCTGTAAGAGAGAAAAAACCAATAACATACAAAGGTAAACCTATCAAAAATCACCGCAGACTTCTCAACAGAAACATTAAAAGCAAGAAGAGCTTGAGGTGAGGTCTTCCAGGCACTGAATGAAAATAAATTCAACCCTAGGATACTTTACCCAGCAAAACTATCATTCAAAATAGATGCAGCAATAAAAGTCTTCCATGATAAGCAGAAACTAAAACAATACATGACCACAAAGCCACCACTACCAAAGCTTCTTCAAGGGATTCTGCACACAGAAAGTGAAACCCAAAATAACCATGAAAAGGCAGACAGTACCAAACTACAGGAAAAGAAAAGGCAAGAATGTAGAGAGTGACATCGATTTAGGTACACACAATCAAACCCTCAAACAACTAAGACAACTAAATGGCAGAAATCACCACATACCTATCAGTACTAATACTTAATGTTAATGGACTTAATTCCCCCCATCAAAAGGCACCATTTGACGAACTGGATTACAAAGGAAGATCCAACAATTTGTTGCTTACAGGTGACCTATCTCATCAATAGAAATAAGCATAGGCTTAGGATGAAAGGCTGGAAGAAGATTTGCCAAGCCAATGGCCCCCGAAAACAGGCAGGAGTAGCAATACTTATCTCGGACAAAGTAGACTTCAAACCTACATTGATCAAACGAGATAAAGAAGGACATTCCATACTAATAAAAGGGGAAATAGACCAAAAGGAAATAACAATTATCAACCTATATGCACCCAATGTCAATGCACCCAATTTCATCAAACATACCCTGAAGGACCTAAAACCACATATTAACTCCAACACAGTGGTTGTGGGAGACTTTAACACCCCACTATCATCAATAGATAGGTCATCCAAACAAAAAATCAATAAAGAAAACCTAGATCTAAAACTTACCTTAGATCAAATGGACCTAGTTGATGTCTACGGAACATTTCATCCAACTTCTACACAATATACATTCTTCTCAGCAGCCCACGGAACCTTCTCCAAAATAGATCATATCCTAGGGCACAAAGCAAGCCTCAGCAAATATAAGAAAACAGAAATTATACCATGCATTCTATCTGATCACAATTCAATAAAACTAGAACTCAACAACAAAAATAAAGAAAAAAAACATGCAAACAGCTGGAAACTGAATAACTCATTGCTTAATGAACAATGGGTCATTGAGGAAATTAAAAGGTTCCTGGAAGTCAATGAAAATGAAAACACAACCTACCGGAACTTATGGGACACAGCAAAGGCAGTCCTGAGATGAAAGTTTATAGCCATGAGTGCATATATTAAAAAGACTGAAAGATCTCAAATCAATGACCTAATGATACATCTCAAACTCCTAGAAAAACAAGAACAAGAAAATCCTAAAACAAATATAGAAGGAGAGAAATAATAAAAATAAGAGCTGAAATCAATGAAATAGAAACCAAAAAAACCATACAAAGAATTAATGAAACAAAAAGTTGGTTCTTTGAAAAAATAAACAAGATCGATAGACCCCTGGCAAACCTGACTAAAATGAGGAGAGAAAAAACCCAAATCAGTAAAATCAGGAATGCAAAATGGGAGATAACAACAAACACCATGGAAGTCCAGGAAATCATCAGAGACTACTTTGAGAACCTATATTCAAATAAATTTGAAAATCTTGAAGAAATGGACAGATTTCTAGATACATATGATTATCCAAAACTGAACCAAGAGGACATTAATCACCTGAATAGATTTATAATACAAAATGAAATTAAAGCAGCAATCAAGAGTCTCCCAAAAAAGAAAAGTCCAGGACCTGATGGATTCTCTGCTGAATTCTATCAGACCTTTAAAGAAGAACTAACACCAACCCTCCTTAAATTGTTCCACGAAAAAGAAAGGGAAGGAAAACTGCCTAACACATTTTATGAAGCCAATATTACACTTATCCCAAAACCAGGCAAAGATACCTCCAAAAAGGAGAACTACTGGTCAATCTCCTTAATGAACATTGATGCAAAAATCCTCAATAAAATAATGGCAAACCAAATTTGACAACACATGAAAAAGATCATTCACCATGACCAAGTAGGCTTCATCCCAAGAATGCAGGTGTGGTTCAACATACAAAATTCAATAAATGTAATACACCACATTAACAGAAGCAAAGACACAACCATGTTTATTGCAGCACTATTCACAATAGCCAAGATATGGAAACAGCCAAGATGCCCCACTACTGACGAATGGATTAAGAAAATGTGGTATTTATACACAATGGAATTTTATGCAGCCACAAAGAAGAATGAAATCTTACCATTCGCTGGTAAATGGATGGAATTGGAGAACATCATTCTGAGTGAGGTTAGCCTGGCCCAAAAGACCAAAAATCATATGTTCTCCTTCATATGCGGACATTAGATCAAGGGTAAACACAACAAGGGGACTGGACTTTGATCACATGATGAAGCAAGAGCACAAAGGGAGGTATGAGGATAGGTAAGACACCCAAAAAACTAGATAGCATTTGTTGCCCTCAATGCAGAGAAACTAATGCAGATACTTTAAAGCGACAGAGGCTGATAGGAGAAGGGGACCAGGAACTAGAGAAAAGGTTAGTTCAAGAAGAATTAATTTAGAAGGTTACATACATGTACAGGAAAGCAATGTGAGTCAATTCCCTGTATAGCTATCTTTATCTCAACTAGCAAAAACCCTTGATCCTTCCTATTTTTGCTTATACTCTCTCTTCAACAAAACTAGAGATAAGGGCAAAATAGTTTTTGCCTGGTAGTGAGGGTGTAGGGGTGGAGAGAGAGGGGGCAGAGGGTAAGGGAGAGGACTGGGGGGAAGGAGGGAGAAATGACCCAAACATTGTATGCACATATGAATAAAAGAAAAAAAAATAAAAACTAGAAAAGGAAACTGAGATTGTCTCCTCAGGGCTACATAAAGGAATGCAACACAGCTGACAACATGATATTGGCTCAACATGATCTACGTCAGACTTCTGAACCACAGAATTGTTAAATAATAAAATTATGTTGTTTTTAATCCACTAAATTTGTGGCAATGTGTTATAGCAAGAATATAAAAAATGAGTATTTCTCATCTTAGTTTGTAATCTTTTTTTATCTGTTTTATAACCTTCCTACTGTCCTTTTAAATGGAATTCTCCTATCTGTAGATACCATGGATTCTGGAATGTGTTAGTATCCAAAATGTTCTTCAGCTGAAAACTCCTTTTAGATTTTCACAGGGGTGCTTCTGAGTCTTCATCTAATTTTCCCTGCCTTGATTTTGTGGAGTGTTTGGTTCCACTTGATTTGTTTTCACATGCTACATTTGTCCAGAATATTTTAGCATTTAAAAACTGTATAGATTATTTCTGCAGATCTAATATTTTTCACAAATGTTTAGCAGAGACAGATGTTGAAAAAAGGAAATTAGATACAGACTGGACCCCCCTAGGAACACAAGAACAAACAGAATTAGAAACTGGTTCCGTCCATTAAACAAAAAAGTCTATATGCCCCTGCCCAAATAGACTAAGTCATGTTAATAATGAGTCACTGTGAATAATGGGAATGTATATTACATGCTCAAGTATGTTGTTCAAAGAAATGGTAGAAAACCTGAAATCCACAACCCTTTCTACAAATAAGGAACTTTTGATTTATTGGAAATGTTTTAAAAACCCATTAAAGGATGTCTGGAGCCAAGTCTAAAACTTTTCATCCAAAATTAAGACACTGCCATGGGTATCCATATAATTAATTATTCTAAACCCTACAAACAGATTTGAGTCTAAGATAAATATTCTTTCTCTTGTCATCTTTCCTTTATCTCTGTTAAAATTTTAAGTAGTTCAGTCTAATTTGTGTGCTATTCTTACAACTATGGCATTACATAATTCTACAGAAAAACTAAGCTACTTTATTCCTGCTGCCATTCTTCATGTTAGGTGGCTTTTAAGCAGTTAACAAGAATCCCACATTTATGAAATTGTCTTTACCCTCTGACTTAACAAAAGTTTGTTAAACCTCTGAGTGCAGAGTATTTATCTGGTTATTGTTGTCAACATTTAAAATTATGAGGTAAGAAACCATTCTTTTTCAGAAAAATATATACTCATCATATTCCATTGCTGCAAGAACACTTAATATTTCTACTATATTAGAAAGATAAAATATATGTAGTAAGTAGGAAAAAGAATTACTTTTAGAACTATATTATCCTTATCTGCTCAGCTAACAAAATTACCTGAGGACATCAAATATGATAAAATATATATCACTACAGTCTATTAGTATCATCTTAGCTATTCTGAAAAAATATTTTAAAACTATTGTAAGCAGTATTCTTAAGACTTTCACAAAGTCAAATCTATTGCTATCAAAACCATGAACACATATGAACAAAAACTGGCAGAAACATGACCTCGCTACATGTTTCTTCATGGAGGACCTTCCATTGGAGCAGTAATTCTCATTCTTTCTCAATGTGGCAATGGAATGAGAGAAGAAATCTTTCATCAAGCCAGTGGATCTCTGCATTACCCAGTATTTAGCATTTCTGAGCTTCAGGGTCCCAAAAGCCAACAGCAGCTACTTAAAGAAGTTATAGTAATTCAAAAATATTTCAAATAACCAAGAAGTATCACTCATAATGGAAAATTAGAGTATTAGGTTACTAGTCCTGTCCTAAGATTCTACTGCTTATTCACACTTTCCCACAGAATTATCTGATCAGTGACTGAAATCCACTGATCTATATTACTCCAAAGAGCAGAGTTGCAGTAGACCATACTAAGCAGTAATTATGGGTAAATGTATCTATTTTAAAGCCTGACTTTTTCTCTCAGGTGATTAAAGTCTAAGCTCTGGAAAAGGAAGCGAGAGATGAAAAGGGATAGGAAGTACTAGAGTACTACTATTCATTTTTGGTGTCCTATCTAAAGAACTATCCCCAAATAATTGTTAATAACAAACCTGATGTTGTAAACTCTAAATGCCTGTTTACAAAGTCAAGATGGGATGAAAAGATCTATTTTTAAGCCCCTAAAATCTCTAAATCCATTATAATGTTCTCCTAATACATCCTGTCTATTCCTGTTTCTCTACCAGAAATGAAGAATTGAGCAAGGAAGAGTCATACACTAAAAGTTTAGATTGAATTTTAAGTGCTAAAGAAATAAAAGGTATTTCTATTTGTTCTTATGTTTATTATAAATGTAGTATCCAATGATACCATATTACATGTACAATTGATGTCTACTTCTATTGATAACCTGAACAAAGAAAATAATGAAAACTAAACCGTTGGATTTGAAATTAATGTTTCCCAATCCTTTCAGGCTATACATGTACTTGAAAAAAAGCTAGTGATGTTAAGGGGGGAAAGTATTACACAAAACATTCCAGGAGCTATCTAAGCAGCATCAACAAAGAATAAATACTTGATAGACGAATGGGGTTTCTTCCTTGATTCTGAACCACCTAAACAGAGAAAAATCACAAGAATTTTACAAATTCAGATCATGTAAAAATAGATTAAAAATGAAATCAATCAATAATACTTTGCACCTGTGCAGATCACTATTTTAATTATACTTTCAAATCAATTATTCCTCCTTTATTAGGAGGGGCACATACTAGTATCCCCACTTCATAGATGGGAAAGGGTTATGAGGGTTCTTGCCCAAGGACAACTAACCCTGCCAGTTTCCTGACTGGCCAAAATCTCAGTGCTAGCAGTACAAGCTTCCTTCCTGAGCACAACACTGGAAACCTGGCACACGAAGTAAAAGCAGACTTTCAGCTCCTTTGTGCTTTTTCTCTGGAATGTTTGTTCTGTTGAATCATACAGAGCCAAAAGATATGAGCAAATTAAAGATCTGAAATGGTTATCTGTCTTGTCATCTTATAGTTGAAATGGACCTAAGCGATGGAAGGAAGGAAGGAAAAAAGAGGGAGGAAGGGAGGGGAAAGCGGACTGAGAAAGGAGGAAGGAGAAAGTGAGCGAGGAGAGGAAGGGAAGAATGGAAGGAGGGAGGGAGGAAACGAAGGAGAGAGGGAAGGGGGGAAGGAGTGAAGGGAGGGAGAGAGGGAGAAGGGCCTTATAAGTTTTAGCACACTTCTCCCTAGCAGCTACTGCAAGGCAGCTCATGTAAGATCATATACTGAATCCCTTTCAGTAATGAATTCCCTCAACTTCCTGAGGAAGTTAACCGCATCAAGGAAAAAGACTCCAAGTGGAAGATCTCTAGGAGCCCCCTTTTCCTAGTCATCCACTTGGCGGCCAAAATCTTGTGGGTTCAAGATTCACCAAGCACAATAAAAAGTAGCCCTCCCCCACCATCACCATCAATAAAGCCACTCTTATATGCAAATATGTTGATCTGCAGATTTATTAATAAGGGGGAAAAGAAAGGAGTGAAAAGGGAAAACACAGGGAGGCCTGAGTGAGACCTGCAGAACCTAGAGCAGTGAAATAAAGGGCCCTGGCTTAACTGACAGCACAAGGGAACAAATCCCCAGCCCAGGGAAAGGCCTTGGGAGGTGGGCGGGACTAACGTTTCCAGGACCCAGAGCCCGAGCGAGACACGCTGGCAGGGCGGGAACCGCGTGTTCCTTAGCAACCGTGGGGCCACGCCCACCATACGCACAGCCCAGCGCCCGCTACCCCCCAATTCCTATTCGGAGCGTCTCTCTCCTTGGGAAGGAGTCCTTGGTGACTAATTATCTACCTACTAAGTTCCCCAAACGCCGGGTTGTTCTAGCAGAGCCTCCCTCCGCCCAACCCGCCCAAGTCCCGCTTCGGGGCGGGGGTGGAACGACAGTCTCCTGAACGCTTTGAGACTCGCTTAAGGAGGTACGCCAGTTTTCAGTCCCCGACCCCGAGCTTTCTGAAACGGGATCCCCCGCCTCCTCGCCCTCACCAGAAACACACACCTCAGCTCAGCCAAGGCTAGGGCCGACAAACTTCGTGTCCCGGAAGAATGTTGCTGTCCACGGTCCTGTCACTCAGAGGCAGGGGCGGGACGCGCAAGCAGCACATCCTACTTCCACAGGGCGGTACGGCAGGAGGCGGGGCTAGGACCATGTGGGCGGGACCAGTTCGTAGTCTGTTTTCTGATTGGATGATCTCTCTCCCGCCTCTGCGTGGGCGCTGGACGCATATACGTGTCCTGCATTGCCTTATTTTCCATTTAACGAACTCTGAACCTTCACAAGGCAGCCGTGGAAATTCAAGTAGGGACTGTGGCTTGTTTTACAAATATAAAAAACGCAAAAAAAATTTTTTTAAGTTACTTCAGTCATTGCACTTTTCCCAGCTAACGCGCGCACACACACACACACACACACACAAACACTCTCCAAAATTCACATCTCAGGTGAACAGACCTAGGGAGAAGTATGAGCTGTCTTTAAAAAAAGAAATGCATTGATTGCAGATTCAAGCAGCAAAAGAGAAAAAAGAAAGAAAAGGAAAACCTTTTACAGAATAATCAGTTTAGGAAAGGTGATTGCTTGATATATGACCAATAACTGAGGTTTGGAGTCTTTTTCGGGTACTTAGTTTTCACATCTACAAAACAGGAAAGAAAAGATGTTATTATTTGCAACGCATTTGACAATTGAATGCTTTCTACATCATGTTTTTATAGTCCTGATAAAAACCCGCTGAGAGATGTTATTATGATCCATAGCTGTGAACAATGAAATGCAGACTAGGCGAGGTTAGGTTTATTAAATCATTCAACAAATCTAAGTGTCTGCAGTCATTTTCTTAGTGTGGCGAACGGAATTTAAAACTCCTTCACGAAATTATTCAACTTCCAGTGCTATTTTTCTCTTGCTGAAGTGTAAGTCACCTTTCTCTAGCTTGCCCATTATATCTTTTTCTTTAAAAAGCTCATAAGAAAATAGAAAACAACAAAAAGAGAGAGAGAAGTATAAATAGACTAAGCAGAAGGTTCTCAGAAATCTCTCAGAATGTCATGGTCAGGAATTGAATCCAAAATGTAATTTTTATATAGAAATATTTTATTTTATATTAACATACATTAATAGTACAATGGAATTCATTGCGATAATTCCGTAAATACATATTGTGTACTTTGAACAACCTCACCCACTCTATTTTATTCCCTTAACCTACACTCCTTGTCTTTTATAATTGTATTTTCTGTCCTTCTAAATCATTTTCTGGTCTTCAGCTCCTCTCCCAGATGTAAAGGTAGTATTAAATGAGATTATATTAACACTGTTACCCAGGTTTTATGTGTGTCTGGCTTTAAAATAGTGAAACTCCCCCCCCCCTTATTGTTAAGCCAAAACCAAGAAGTGTTTCTCTTATTTTATTTTTATTTTATTTATTATGCAGTAATACTAAGAAAAAATACCTCTAGACACGTGCTTACAGATTCAGTTAAAAGTGCCCACCATATTGTGATAAAGTTGTTGGAATAAAAGAAACATATTCTAGTTGCAAATGATTGTATTTTATTGTCCTGCTAAATTTCTAAAATCTGAAAGCTTGCTAACTATGGGTAAATCTATTTAAAACATTCTTGATTTGTATGACTTATGGTCCCCATTAGGTTTCTTTAATCTTTTTAAAATATTTTACTTTAGTCTGAAAAGAAAGTTATGATTGTATATTAATAAGTACAGTATATAAATAAGTGCTCTAAGATTTAAATAAAAGTGGTGAGTGTCTTTATTTGAATCCTTTTTCAAATCCATATTCAAGTAACTGAAGCAAATGCATTTGTTTGAATATTCTCCCATATATAAAATATTATACATTTAAGTGTATTGTATGCATGTAAATGTGTAATCATTGAGATAAACACAGCTGTATGTTCCACATAGCTCCAGATGTTTGAGGCATACATCCAAATTTCTGGAACGCTATACCTTGGGATCTAGTTACACATTCCAGTAGAAAATACTATGCAACATGTACATAGGAATATATTGTAAAACTATATCCACTGTGAAGAAATAATGTTGAAACAGCAAATGAGTCTCTACAACTGAATTTCTTATTGTAAACATATCCTTATGAGATGAGCTTGCTGTAACTAGCATTGTGCAAGTATTTGATGGATCTATAAAATGGGCAGTAGCTAATTTACCCTATATGAATATAACTATTGCACAGTAATCTTGCAAGTGGATTTCAAAATCATTGAGCTAAAAAGTGTTTGCAGTTAACTAAGAGATTAAGAGTTTCATGCTATGCACAACTCAGTTCTTTATTTTTCATCTCATTCTTCTCCAAAACTTGGAGCATATGTAATTTGAAATTCCTCCACAGGCACAAATATATATAAAAGGAAATTGTGAAGAACAAATATAACTAACCAAATACCAAATAAATAAGTGTATTTTAGAGACACTGAACAAGTGTAAAATTAAAACATTATGAATTGTGCTTCTTTCTTTATCATATAATGACATTATTTTGGTTTTATTTAGCTTCTATTTGTGGCAACTTGAAATATAAACTAGAATCTAATAATTATATGTGCTAATACCTTTGGCCTAGAAGAATACACATATAGATTGAAACTTGAGAGAATCAGTTTAGCTCATTTGCAGAAATTTGTTTTAGTAATCGTGAAGGTCAAATTTCTTAACAAAATGAATCTAGCAAAAATACACGAAGTGTTTTGAATATAATAAAATAATAATGTGGTATTAAATTACTTAATCTACGTTGGAAGTCCTTTACCTTAATTTTTAGTGGATAAATTATCCAACCTACCCTTTCTAAGTGACTAGAATTGGTTATTAATGTATCAGATCATCCTAGGACACAATCAAATAGGCATTTAGGATGAACTTTATTTAAATTGTTCAATGAAGTATTTCTCACACGAATCCATTTAAGGAATCCCTATGACTCCAAAGTCTATGCTTAAGTCATATTTTAACTTACAGTAATATGTATATAAAAACATATAAGTATATATATCACTTAATAAAAATTGGAAAATCAGTGTGTTCTTTTGAAAGAAAAGCTCCCTTTTCAAAACTCAGATAATAAATAAACCATAAAAATGTCTTCCATTATCTTATACCATATTTGAAATTATAGTTACATAGCACATATTTATTTTATTTTTTTTCATTGAAAATTTTTCTGTCTTTTCTTGGACTATATAGTCTTTTTTTGTATTTCTTTTATTCATATGTGCATACAATGTTTGGGACATTTCTCCCCCCTTACCCTCACCCCCTCCCTTTCTCCTCCCTCTCCCTCTCCCCCCACCCCCTTACTACCAGTCAGAAACTATTTTGCCCTTATCTCTAATTTTGTTGAAGAGACATTATAACCAATAATAGGAAGGACCAAGGGATTTTGCTGGTTGAGATAAGGATAGATATACAGGGAGTTTACTCGCATTGCTTTCCTGTACATATGTGTTACATTCTAAATTAATTCTTCTCGAACTAACCTTTTCTCTAATTCCCGGTCCCTTTCTCCTATTGGTCTCTATCGCTTTAAATTGTCTGCATTATTTCCTTTGCATTGAGGACATGAAATGCTATCTTGTTTTTTGGGGGTTTCTTGCCTATCTTCATACCTCCCTTGTGTACTCTCGCCTCATCATTTGATCAAAGTCCAATCCCCTTGTTGTGTTTGCCCTTGATCTAAAGTCCGCATATGAGGGAGAACATATGATTTTTGGTCCTCTGGGCCTGGCTAAACTCGCTCAGGATGATGTTCTCCAGTTCCATCCATTTACCTGCAAATGAAAAGATTTCATTCTTCTTCATGGCTGAGTAGTATTCCATTGTGTATAAATACATTTTCTTATTTTTTATTGTTTTATTATTCATATGTGCATACAAGGCTTGGGTCATTTCTCCTCACTGCCCCCACCCCCTCCCTTACCACCCACTCCACCCCCTTCCTCTCCCCCGCCCCACAATACCCAGCAGAAACTATTTTGCCCTTATCTCTAATTTTGTTGAAGAGAGAGTATAAGCAATAATAGGAAGGAACAAGGGTTTTTGCTGGTTGAGATAAGGATAGCTATACAGGGAGTTGACTCACATTAATTTCCTGTGCATGTGTGTTACCTTCTAGGTTAATTCTTTTTGATCTCACCTTTTCTCTAGTTCCTGGTCCCCTTTTCCTATTGGCTTCAGTTGCTTTTAAGGTATCTGCTTTAGTTTCTCTGAGTTAAGGGCAACAATGCTAGCTAATTTTTTAGGTGTCTTACCTATGCTCACCCCTCCCTTGTGTGCTCTCGCTTTTATCATGTGCTCAAAGTCCAATCCCCTTGTTGTGTTTGCCCTTGATCTAATGTCCACATATGAGACAGATCATACGATTTTTGGTCTTTTGGGCCAGGCTAACCTCACTCAGAATGATGTTCTCCAGTTCCATCCATTTACCAGTGAATGAAAACATTTCGTTCTTCTTCATGGCTGCATAAAATTCCATTGTGTATAGATACCACATTTTCTTAATCCATTTGTCAGTGGTGGGGCATCTTGGCTGTTTCCATAACTTGGCTTTTGTGAATTGTGCCACAATAAACATGGGTGTGCAGGTGCCTCTGGAGTAACCTGTGTCACAGTCTTTTGGGTATATCCTCAAGAATGGTATTGCTGGATCATATGGTAGATCAATGTTTAGCTTTTTAAGTAGCCTCCAAATTTTTTTCCAGAGTGGTTGTATTAGTTTACATTCCCACCAACAGTGTAAGAGGGTTCCTTTTTCCCCGCATCCTCACCAACACATGTTGTTGGTGGTGTTGCTAATGATGGCTATTCTAACAGGGGTGAGGTGGAATCTTAGTGTGGTTTTAATTTGCATTTCCTTTATTGCTAGAGATGGTGAGCATTTTTTCATGTGTTTTTTTTGCCATTTGAATTTCTTCTTTTGAGAAAGTTCTGTTTAGTTCACTTGCCCATTTCTTTATTGGTTCATTAGTTTTGGGAGAATTTAGTTTTTTGAATTCCCTATATATTCTGGTTATCAGTCCTTTGTCTGATGTGTAGCTGGCAAATATTTTCTCCCACTCTGTGGGTTGTCTCTTCAGTTTAGAGACCATTTCTTTTGTTGAGCAAAAGCTTTTTAGTTTTATGAGGTCCCATTTATCTATGATGTCTCTTAGTTGCTGTGCTGCTGGGGTTCCATTGAGAAAGTTCTTGCCTACACCTATTAATTCCAAAGTATTTCCTACTCTTTCCTGTACCACCCTTAGGGTTTGGGGTCTGATATTAAGATCCTTGATTCATTTTGAGTTAATATTGGTATAGGGTGATATACATGGATCTAGTTTCAGTTTTTTGCAGACTGCTAACCAGTTTTCCCAGCAGTTTTTGTTGAAGAGGCTGCTATTTCTCCATTGTATATTTTTAGCTCCTTTGTCAAAGACAAGTTGGTTATAGTTGTGTGGCTTCATATCTGGGTCCTCTATTCTGTTCCACTGGTCTTCATGACTGTTTTTGTGCCAGTACCATGCTGTTTTTATTGTTATTGCTTTGTAATATAGTTTGAAGTCAGGTATTGTGATACCTCCTGCATTGTTCTTTTGACTGAGTATTGCCTTGGCTATTCGTGGCCTCTTGTGTTTCCATATAAATTTCACAGTAGATTTTTCAATCTCTTTAATGAATGTCATTGGAATTTTGATGGGAATTGCATTAAACATGATTTTGATTATTTAGCGCATCTACACAGGAGTGGTATAGATGGACCATAAGGAAATTCTATTTTTAATATTTGGGGATTGTTCATATTGGTTTCCATAGTGGCTGGACTATGGAATGTATAAGGGCTCCTTTTTCCCACATTGTCACTAATATTTGGAGTGTTTTGTCTTTTTGTCTGTTTTATTAATGATAGGCATTTTTACTGGAATAAAGTGGAATCTCAGCATGTTTCCATCTTTCCATCAAAAATTTTGATTTGCATTTCACTGATAGCTGAAATATTAAATATTTTTTCATTGTCTATTGGCCATTTAGATTCATTCATTTGAAAAGTGCCTGTTTGATCCATTTGCCTATTTACTGATTGGATTAATGTTTCTTTGTTGTTTAATTTTTTGAGCTCTTCATTCTGGATATTAATTCCCTCCTGGATGAACATCTGACAAAGATTTTCTTCCATTCTGTAATCTGTATCTGTACCATATTAATTGTTTCTTTTCCTATGCAGAAGTCTTAAAAAGTTTCAATTATTGCTGTTATTTCTCAAACTATTGGAGTCCTATTCAGAAAAGCATTGTAGTGCCTGGATTTTGAAGAGTTTTCCCCTAGTACTTTAAAATGGTCTTCAATCCATTTTGAATTGATTTTTGCATAGGGTAAGAGACAGGATCTAGTTTGTATCTTTTATATGTAAATAAGCACTTTCCCCAGCACATTTGTTTAAAAACGTCTCTTTTTTTCAGGCTGTAATTTTGGAACCTTTGTTAAGAATCAGATGACTGTAGCTGAGTGGGTTTATTTGTGGATCCTCTATTCAATTCTACTGGTCTACGTGTCTGTTTTTGTGCCATTACCAAGCTTTGTGATACTATGGCTCTGTAGTATAGCTTGATGTCAGATATTGTGATAACAACTGTTACTGCTCATGATTGCTTTGGCTATTTGGAGTCTTGTGTGGTTCCATCTGAATTTTAGGATTTTTTTCCCCTTTATTGTTGGGACATTTGCAAAGGTTCTTACAATGTATCAAATATATCATACTTGAATTCACCCCCTCCATCGCTCTCCTTTATCCCCACCCCCAACCCCAATTTCTGAAATATTTTCAACAGGTATCATGTTTGTATTTATATCATGTGTATACATTTTTGGCACCATATTCACCATCCTACCCCCTTTCCCTGCCACCTCCCTCCTCCCACTGGTACCAACTCTCCTTCCCTACCCTTGACAGGACCTATTCTACCCTCCTGTTCTCTGACTTTGTAGAAGAAATAAGAGAAAAAGAAAAACATGACATTTTTGATTATTTGAGATAAAAGTAGCTACTCAGGGAGTCTATTTGTGATATTTCCCTGTATATAAGTACCTTAACCCCAACTGCTTTATCTTCCCTAATTTTCTTCAGTCTACCTTAGTTCTTTTCTTATGCTGATTTCATCCAGTTTAAGATTTCTATATTCATTCTTGTGTACAGAGTATATCAACCATAGTCAAGCACTTAGATTCCTTCTTTTAACCTGCCCCTCCCATATGTGACCTCCCGTCAATATGACCCATGTTTCATAATATTGCTGCATTAATGTTAGGTCTAGATTCCACATGTGAGAGAGAACATGCAATTTTTGGCCTTCAAGCCTGGCTAACTTCAATTAAGGTGATGTTCTCCAGTTCCATCCATTTATCTGCAAAGGGCAAAATTTCATTCTTCTTTGGACTGAGTAAAATTCCATTGTATATAAACACCATATTTTCTTAATCCATTCATCAGTAGTGGGGCATCTTGGCTATTTCAACAGCTTAGCTATTTTGAATAATGCTGCAGTAAACATGGGTGTGCAGGTGCCTTTGTTGTAACCTGGCTCATATTCCTTCAGGTATATCCCTATGAGTGGTATTGCTAGGTCGTATGACAGATCTATTTGTAGTTTTTTTGAGGAGCCTCCAGACTGGTTTCCACAGTGATTCTACTAGCTTACATTCCCACTGGCATGTTTGAGGGTTCCTTTTCCCCATATCCTCACCAACATTTTTTGTTGTTTGTGTTCTTAATGGTAGATATTTTAACAGGAATTAGGTGGAATCTTATTTTAGTTTTGATTTGTATTTCCTTTATGGAAAGGAATGGTGAGCATTTTTTCCTGTGTGTTTTACTAATTTGGACTTCTTCCTTTGGGAAGGCTCTGTTCAGTTCATTTGCCCATTTCTTCATTGGGACACCGATTTTGGGGTGTTTGGTTTTTTGAGCTCCCTGTATATTGTGCTTATCAGTCCCTTGTCTGATGTATAGCTGACAAAGTTTTTCTCCCATTCTGTGGGCAGCCTCTTCAATTTGATAACCATTTATTTTATTGTGCCAAAGATTTTTAATTTCATGTAGTCTTATTTGTATATCCTGTCTCTTAGCTGCTGAGCCAATTGAGTCCTACTGAGGAAGTCACTGTCTATGCCTATTGTGTCCAGTACATTCCCAGGTCTTTCTTTTATGAGCTTCAAAGTTTCACACCTGATATTAAGGTCCCTAATCCACTTTAAGTTGATACTTGTACAGAGTGACAAACATGGATCTAATTTCAGTTTACTGCAGGCAGATATCCAGATTTCCCTGCAACATTTGTTGAAGAGGCTGTCTTTTCTACATTCATGTTTTTGGTGCCTTTGTCAAAAATTAGGTGGGTATAGCTGCATGAATTTGTATTTGGATCTTCTATTTTATTCTGTTCCACTGGTCTTCTTATCTGTTTTTGTGCCAGTAACGTGTTTATTGCTATGGCTCTGTAGTATAGTTTCAAGTCAGATATTGTGATACTTCCAACATTACTCTTTTTGCTCAGTATTGCCTTGGCTATTTGCCATTTTTCTGTTTCCAAATGAACTTTAGGGTTGATTTTTCAGTCTCTATGATGAATGCCATTGGGATTTTGTTGGGAATTGCATTCAACATATAGATTGCTTTGGGAATTACAGCAACTTTTACTATGTTGAGTCTACCAATACATGACCATGGGAGATCTTCCCATCTTCTGTAGTTTTTTTCAATTTCCTTCTTCAGTGGTTTCAGTTTTCCTTGTAGAGGTCATTCACATACTTTGTTAAGTTTATTCCTAGGTATTTGAATTTTCTGAGGCTATTATAAATGGAATTGTTTTGCTCTATTCCTTCTTAATCTGTTCACTGTTGGTGTATAGAAAGGCTACTAATTTTTATAGATTTATTTTCTATCCTGCTACATTCCTGAAGCTGTTTATGGTGTTAAGGAGTTTTTTTTATCAAGTTTCTCTGGTCTTTTAAGAATAAGACAGAAGATCCAAGATGGTGACTAGGGTATGGAAGCAGGTAGCCTAGGCTCCCTGACTCCAAAACCTCCCTGAGACGTTGGAGCCACACTTGGGTACTTCTGACTTCTTCTAGCCAAAATAATAACTTCCATTAAACTAGGTGCAGGAAAATATTCAAAGACTGAATCACAAACCATTCTTTAATTGCACCTAGCAGCTGTGACCCACTGTACAGCCAGCAAGGCGGGTTCAGCCCCAGGAAAACCCTCGTTTCCCATGTTGATTTTTTTTTTCCTTTCCTTCTCTTCTCCTTTGACAACCTGAACCCCTAGATTGGGAAAGCATCCAAACAAAAAATCAATATAGAAATTCTAGAAAAATACCACACCATAGATCAAATAGACCTAACTGAGGTCTACAGAATATTTCATCCAACATTCACACAATATACATTCTTCTCAGCAGCCCATGGAACTTTCTCCAATATTGATCATATCTTAGGACACAAAGCAAGCCTCAGCAAATATAAGAAAATAGAAACAATCCCCTGCATTCTATCTGATTGCAATGCATTAAAACTAGAAGTCAACAACAAAAACAACAGCAGAAAATACACAAATAATTGGAAGCTGAACAACACAATGATCAGTGGGTCATCAATAAAATAAAAGAGGAAGTTAAAAAGTTCCTAGAAGTTAATGAAAATGAAAACATGACCTACCAGAACCTATGAGACACAGCAAAGGAAGTCCTAAGAAGAAAGTATATAGCCATGAGTGCATATATTAAAAGGACAGAAAGATCTCAAATAAATGACCTAATGCTACATTTGCCAATGTTGAACCATCCCTGCATCCCTGGGGTGAAGCCGACTTGGTCATGGTATATGATCTTTTTGATTTCCTGTTGAATTCAGTTTGCCATTATTTTATTCAGGATTTTTGCATCTATATATTCATTAAAAAGATTGGCCTGCAATTCTCTCTTTTTGTTGTGTCCTTTTCCCAGTTTTGGGGTGAGTATAATATTGGCTTCAAAGAATGAGTTCGACAGTGTTCTTTCCCTTTTTGTTTTGTGGAAAAGTTTAAGTAGTGCTGTAGTTCTTCTTTAAAGATCTTGTAAAATTCAGCAGAGAATCTGTCAGGTCCTGGACTTTTCTTTTTTGGGAGACTCTTTATTGTTATAGATCTGTTTAGGTGATTTATACTCTCTTGGTTCAATTTTGGATGGTCATATGTATCTTGAAATTTGTCCATTTCTTCCAGATTTTCTAATTTATTTGAATATATGTTTTCAAAGTAGTCCCTGATGATTCCCTGTATTTCCTTGATGTTTTTAGTTATCTCCCCCTTTTCACTTTCTGATTTAATTAATTTGGGTCTTTGCCCGCCTCTCATTTTAGTCAGATTTACTAGGGGTTTGTCAATCTTGTTTATTTTTTCAAAGAGCCAGCTTTTGGTTTCTTTGATTCTTTGTATTTTTTTTTTTGGTCTCTATCTCATTGACTTTGGCCCTTATTTTTATTATTTCTCTCCTTCTGCTTATTTTGGGTTTAGCTTGTTCCTTTTCAGAAGTTTGAGATGCATAATTAAGTTATTTATTCGAGATCTTTCTGTGTTTTTAATGTATGCACTCATGGCTATAAACTTCCCTCTACGACTTCCTTTGCTGTGTCCCATACATTCTAATAGGTTTTGTTTTCATTTTCTAAATTCCGTAACTCTTTAATTTCCCCTCTTATTTCTTCTATGATCATTGAGCAATGTGGGGTTAAGCCTCCAATTGTTTGAGTATTTTCTGCTGCTTCTTTTATTATTGAGTTCTAGTTTTATTGTGTTGTGGTCAGACAGTATGCAGGGGGTTATTTCAATTTTCTTATATTTGCTGAGACTTGCTCTGTGTCCTAAGATATGGTCTATTTTGGAGAAAGTTCCATGGGCTTCTGAAAAGAATGTATATTGTGCTGTTGCAAGATGGAATATTCTGTAGAGGTCAGTCAGAACCATTAAATCTATGGTATCATTCAATTGTACAATTCTTTTGTTGATTTTTTTTGTCTGGATGCCCTATATATTGGTGATAGGAGAGTTTTAAAGGCTCCCACTACCACTGAGTTGGGGTAGTGAATCTGTCTGGTTCCAGGATTTGTTTTGCTGGTAGAATCTTTATTACTGCTTCACTCTTATTGTTTGTTATTTACCTGAATAGGATTTTATGTTGTCTTGATTCAATTTTGGTAAATTGTATGTGTCTAGAAATTTATCCATTTCTTCTGCATTTTCCAAATTATTGGTAGTATAATTTTTCAAAATATTTCCTAATGATCTTGCTGATTTTAGGGATATCTGTTGTAAAATCTCCTTTTTCACCTCTGATTCTGTTTATTTATGTCTTCTCTCTTATTGGGGAATAGATTGGCTTAGAGTACATTGATCTTGTTCACTTTTCTAATCAAGTCTTTGTTTCATTGATCCTTTGTATTCTTATGATTTCCATTCATTAATTTCAGCTCTGAGGTTTGCTATTTCCTTTTACTAATTTTGGATTTGACTTGTTCTTGTCTTTCTAAGACCATGAGGTACACAATTAGGCCATTTTTTTTTATATATCTTCAATTTTTTTTTTAATTTAGGTACTCAGAGCTGTAAACTTTCTTGACAGAACTGTGTTAGCTGTATCCCACAGCAAAGATTGTGTTTTCATTTTCATTTGATGCTAGAAATTTTTAAACTTTATCCCTGATATCTTCAATGATCTACTGATCATGCAAAATCATGTTGTTGAATCTCCATGTGTTTATAAGTTTTCTAGTATTTGTGTTGCTGTTTATTTCTAGTTCTATTTCAGTATGAACTGATAAGATGCAAGAAATTGTTTCAACATTTTGTGTGTGTCAATACTTGTTTTGTGGCCTAAAGTGTGATCTATTTTGGAGAATATTCCATGGGCCACTGAGAAGCATATATTCTGTAGTTGTTAAATGGAAAATTCTATAGATAACTGTTAAGTGCATTTGATCTATGTTTCAGCATAACTCTCAAGTTTGTTATTTTTTATCTGGATGATTCAGCAATTGGTAAGAGTAAGGTATTAAAATCTTCTTCTGTTATTGTATCCAGTCCTATCTGTCCTTTAATGTCCAGGGGTATTTGTCTTATAAAATAGGATGTGCCAAAGTCTTTGCTCTCATTTCCCATGTGGGGAACGGGAAATGTTTGTCTCTCTTTCTTTCCCTCCCTGAAACTTCTCCCTTCTTTATGCTGGTATAATAAAATAAATCCTTGTTAAAACTTAAAAAAAAAGAAAAGAAAAAGAAATAAGGTACAGCAAACTTTTGTGTACATATAATTGCCATCATTATATTTTCTTGATTAATTGTTCCCTTTATTCTTAGGTCATGATGTTATCTCTTCTGAGTAATTATGGCTTGAAGTCTGTTTTCTCAGATATGAATATCGCTATTCATGCTTCCTTTCAGATTTCATTTGCTTTATGTATCATTTTCTGTACTTTCACCTTGGTCATTGTGTGTCTTTGCCAATAAGATGTGTTTCTTGCAGACAACAGATTTAGATCTTATTTTTCAATCCAGTCAGTCTGTGTCTTTTAATTCAAGAGTTAAGACAATTTATGCTTAATTTTCTTATTGAGAGTTATATGCAAATTCCTGTAATTTTGTTGATTTAGTTTTCCTAATTGATTTTTGTACTCTGTTCTTTCCTTTCTTACTTATTAATCTGAAAGGTTTGCTGGTTTATGGAGCTAATAATGTTTAATTTTTTGGATAATTCTTGTTGGCTAACTATGATTCTTATGTTTTATTTTTATTCATGAGTTCTCTTGATTGTGACTGACATTCTTTTTCATATCTGTGTAAGATTCTTTAAGTATCTTCTGCAGTGTTGGCTTAGTAGTCATTAATTAAGTAAGTTTGTTTTTATCTTGCAAGGTCTTTATTTTGATTTTAAAGGATAACTTTACCAGTTATAGTATTCTGGGTTAGCAGGTATTTACTCTCAGGGTTTGAAATATATCATTCCATGCTATTCTGGCTTTTAGGGTTTCTGCTGAGAGGTCTGAGGCAATTCTGATGAGTTTGCCTTTATAAGGAACTTGGTACTTCTCACTTGCAGCTTTTGATATTCTTTCTTCTGTATTCTTGACACTTTAACTATAATGTGTCATAGACAGTTTCTTTTATTGTCATGTCTATTTGGGGTTCTAAATGCCTCCTATGCATGGATTCCATATGTTCTTTGAGATATTGTATATTTTCTGCTATAATTTCATTGCATAGGTTTTCTGTACCTGTAGTTTACATTTTAGCTCCTTTTTCCGTACCAATGTTTCTTTTTGTTGTTGTTGTTAATTGTTTACACATATATTCATATGTGAATACATTGTTGGGGCCATCTCTCCCCACTGGCCCCCTTCCCTCCTCCACTCCCCTTACCTTCTCATTTCCAGGCAGAACTTGTTCTGCCTTCTTCTCCAATTTTGTTGAAGAGAAAACAAGAGATAATAAGAAAGACATAGCATTTTTCCTAGCTTGAGATAAAGATATCTATACAGAGAGATTCCTAGCATTGCTTCTATGCACATGTGTATTGCAACCCACATTGGTTTATCTCTACCAGACCTCTTCACTACTTCCTGGTCACCTTCCCATAGTGACCTCTGCCAGTTTAAGATTACTTTATAAACTCCTCTGCTGTGGGCATATCAAACACTTTCAAATTTTAGGTTGCCTTTCCTTTCCCTATTCCTACTATATGCATTCTCCCCTTAGTGTGTGATCTATGTCCAATAATATTACTGCATTTGTTTTAGGTCTGTAATCTGTATATGAGGGAGAACATATGATTTTTGGTCTTCTGAGCCTGGCTAACTTTGCTTAAGATGATGTTCTCCAGCTCCATCCTTTTACTTGTGGATGACAAAATTTCATTCTTTGTGTCTGAGTAAAATTCCATTGTATATAAATACCACATTTTCTTAATCCATTTGTCAGTAGCAGGACATCTTGGCTATTTCTGTAACTTGGCTATTGTGAATAGTGCTGCAATAAACATGGATGTGCAGGTTCATTTGGAATAACCTGAGTCACATACCTTTGGGTATATCCCTAGGAGTGGTATTGCTGGATCATATGGCAGATCTGTGTTTAGATTTTTAAGAATCGTCCATATTGCTTTCCAAAGTGGTTGTACTAGCTTACATTCCTACCAGCTGTGTATGAGGATTCCTTTTTCCCCACAGCCTTGTTAACATTTGTTGTTGGTGGTGTTTTTGATGACAGCAATTCTGACAGGAGTGAGGTGGAATCTTAGTGTAGTTTTGATTTGCATTTCCTTTATGGTCAGGGATGGTGAACATTTTTCCTGTTTTCTGGCCATTTGCATTTCTTCCTTTGAAAAAGTTCTGTTTAGTTTAGTTGTCCACTTCTTTTTTGGTTCATTGATTTTGGGGGAGTTTAGTTTTTGAGCTCCCTATATATTCTTGTTATCAGTCCTTTATCTGATATGTAGCCAGTGAATATTTTCTCCCACTGTGTGGGTGGTCTCTTCAGTTTAGAGACCATTTCTTTTGTTGTGCAGAAGCTTTTTAATTTCATGTAGTCCCATTTGTCCATCCTTTTTCTTAGTTGCTGGGTTGCTGGAGTTCTACTGAAGAATTCTTTCCCTATATCTATTGCTTCCAGAGTATTCCCTGATCTTTCCTTTACTAACTTCAGAGTTTCGGGTCTGATATTAAGGTCCTTAATTCACTTTGAATTAATACTGGTACAGGGTGATAAGCATGGATCTAGTTTCAGTTTTCTGCAGGTAGATAGCTACTTTTCCTAGCAACATTTGTTGAAGAGGCTGTCTTTTCTCCATTGTATGTTTTTGGTGCCTTTGTCAAAAATAAGGTGGGCATAGCTGTGTGGATGCATATCTGGGTCCTCTATTCTGTTCCACTGGTCTTTGTATCTGTTTTTGTGCTAGTACCATGCTGTTTTTATTGCTATGGCTCTGCAATATAGTTTGAAGTTGGGTCTTGTGATACCTCCAGCATTGCTCTTTTTTGCTGAGTATTGCCTTGGCTATTTATGTTCTCTTGTGTTTCCAAAAGAACTTTAGGGTAGATTTTTTCAATCTCTGTGATGAATGTCATTGGGATTTTGATGGGAATTGCAGTAAACATGTAGACTGCTTTTGGTAGTATAGCCATTTTTACTGTGTTGATTCTACCAATCCATGAGCATGGGAGATCTTTCCACCTTCTGTAGTCTTCCTCATTCTCTTTCTTGAGAGGTTTGTTATTCTCCTTCTAGAGGTCATTCACATCTTTTGTTAAGTTTACTCCTGGGTATTTGATTTTGTTTTTTGAGGCTATTGTAATTGGAATTGTTTTCCTATATTCTTTCTCAATTTGTTCATTGTTGGTGTACAGAAAGGCTACTGATTTTTGTAGGTTGATTTTGTGTCCTGCTACATTGCTGAAGCTGTTTATGGTGTCTAGGAGTTTTGAGGTAGAGTTTTTCTAATGTTTCTTATGTATGGTCTCTTAATCATGTACCAGATTTCTTGAAAGTTATAGTCAAAATTGCTTATTTCCTTTTCATTATTTATGAATGTCAAACTTTGCAAACTTGTCTTTAATCCATGATATTCTTTCTTCTGCTTGATTTAAACATGTGTATGATACTTTCCACTGAGCATTTTATTTGATTTATTGAGCTTTTCATTTCCAAGATTTCTATGATTTTTTTAGACTTTTCATTTCATTGGTTTCTCCTCGTCTTCAACTGACTTCTTTACTTTGTTATCTGGCTTAGTTGTTTCCTACCTGAGGTATTTGATCATTTTTTAAATTAGACTTTTGGATTTTCTGGCATGTCAATCATTGCAATTGATTATTGAAGAATTACAAACTTAGGAGAAATCACATTGCCTTTCCTTTTCATATTTCTTATTTTTCTTTGTTGATATTTGTTCCATTCTGCTTGAATGAATATCTTTTGTGATTTTTATATGGGGTCCTCTTAGTGCAACCTTCTTTTGAAGTCTCAATCCTCATCACCACACAGAGGAGAAACAGCAGACTGCAATAACAACAACAACAAACCAGATATTTAGCTATAGTTTTAAAATTGGAAACTATACCCCCAATAAAAACAGAAAAGAAAGTATCTATGATATTTATAGCATAATCTAGGAACTTAAAAATTAGTAAAGGAAAAAATTATTAATGATTGCATAATAAACAACAACGGACAGGGAATGGAAAAAAGAGGAATTAGGCAAGATACAAAAGACATGAATAGTATATGGTACGAATGTGTGAGAAATATTTGTGAGGAAAACCAAAATAAAACAAAACAACCAAAAAAATTAAGACCAGCCAATATTTCTTCCTTGCTAAAGAGATGATGGGGTGGGGATACTTTGTTTTTTGCCAGTCTTGTTTATGTGGTGTGCAGTGATGAAGGAGTAGCAACTCATTTTCTCCTCAGCATTTCAAACAAGCAGACCAGGAAGGGCTGTTTGGAGGCTGAACCTCACCCTGCCATTTCCACTTTGCTGAATGCTGCTATGACCACTGCTGAGCTGAAATTCTGCCAATGATCTCTGTGTGCAGGCCCAGTAACTTCATGATTCTAGGAGATGCCATTAAGCTGCCTCTGCCAGCTGAGTCCAAGGACTTCCAGTTGGATGTCCCCTCACACCAGAGGTTCTTCCAGTGTATACTTGGGTATGGAAATGTCTGAGCAGTGGATGCATTTTCATCAAATATCTCTGGGAACCCAAGGGTAGAAAGTCCTGAGGTTGGGGATGAGACATTAGCATGGAGTGACTTTGCTTGCCCTGTCCATGTTGATCTCTTTGTCTCTGTGCTAAACTCCCCTAGACTTATAATCACACACAACTGGTCTCACGCCTCATCTAAGACTGGTCCACAGTTTCCATATGGATGCACTTTCTTCTACCCTCTACAGCATGGCCTGCACTTCCCACCAGGTAGGCTTGTGTCTCTGTGTCCATGTCCAAGTCACAAACAGTTTTCTGGACCAACACTGATTCTCAAAGTGCTCATTCATTTAGCCATGAAATGAGGAGATCTGTGAAGTTTGGAGATACAAAAATGCAGGAGCTTATATTCCTCCTGCCCAAAAAGTTTAATGGCTTAAAATGGTTCCCTATCGTAGCAGCAATGAACAAATTTGGGAGTGCAGGTGTCCCCTTCCTGGGGGTCTGCTTGCTGCACAAATTGCAGATCTCCATTTTAAACTACATTTTTGCAGAGTACCAGATTGTGTTCCTTTGGAAACACTGAGAATTTCCTTTTCTCTTTTGTTTAAAGCCCCACTGATGGTGATTCTCCTCCTTCCCTACCGGGTTGCCTACCACCCAATGTTAAGATTCTGTGTCTCTTTTACAAATCTAAAGTTTGATTATCTCTTGATTTCATCTGGTCTCTAACTTTCAATGTTTTCTACTATTGTAGAAACATTGTACATCATTTCAAATTTCTCATAGAACTGACTGGAACTTAGTCATATGGACCTATCTACTGAGGGGAGTTGAGGACACTTAGGGATATAATTGAACTTGTTCAAAGGAGACAGAGAATAAAGAGTTTGGTAAATATATACATTGCTTCTGTCATAGAGTTGGTTTGATCAGATGCCAGAATAAAGACTGAGAGTCCAGTGAACTTTTCTTTTTAATTTTCTCACCTCAGTTTTTTCATGTATTTTTCTTATTGTCTTCAAAATGAACTCAATTTTTATGTAAACTGAGGAATAAATATGAGAATAGTTCATTATTTTCTCATTAGTTCAGTTCAGTAGATGTTATTCCAATGTTAGCTTTGCATGCCTAGTTTTCATAAAGTTGTTCAGGTTACTCAACCTTTCTAAGCTTCAGCTACCTGAAACATATCTACATAATCACAGAAATAGAACACTAAATTGAGATGACTCGTGAAAATGTGTTTCTAATTTAGGAAGCACAGAGCACTGCTTTTACTGAGAAAATGGCTAAAAATGACTACTATAATAACTGGGTATCCCATTGCCACTCTGCCCTGTCTTCATCCATTAGCGTCCCTGTGCAAATATCACTCAATAAGTGTTAGATGTGCATTTGATTTTCACATGTGTCATATAGGTGGGATGTATTTTTACTTAATACTTCATTAAACTGAGAGAGTCCAACTAACCTATTTTATTAAAAATAATGAAGTTACCACAGTAGACAGCATCCCATCAGCACATGTGAGTCAAGGATTTAGAATACAAAGATTCAGATGATGTAAACATGGAAAGGAGTTTTTAGAGGTCATATTAGACAGGGATCTGAAAAGCAGATAGCTCAATTGACCATAAACATTATTTAGATATAAGAATAAAAAAAGAAACATAAGTATGGTATCTTACCTAAGCTATTCGTTTGTTAAAGAATTGAAAAGAAGCTGGACATGATGGTACACACCCATAATCCCAGCTATTCTGAAGGTGGAGATGGGGAAGATTGTGGTTTGATATTGTGCCACTATTAAAAATAGTGGAGCCCCAACTCAACAAATAAATCAACTGTAGTGGCTCATACCTATAATCCCAGTTGCAAAGGAGGCATAAGGAGGATTGCAGTTTGAGACCCTGGGCAAAAAACATGAGATCCTATTCAAGAAAGAAAATGGCTGGGGATATGATATAGCTGAAGTGGTAAAGCACCTGCCTAGAAAGAACAAGGCCCTGAGTTCAAGCCCCAATACTGCCAAAAAATAAAAAGTAATTCCTTAGTTTGCCTCTTATTCTGTTACAGACATTGCTCTATCTTTTCAATAAGTCATCTTTTATTTCACATTCACAATCTTATTTCATAAAAAAGTTACAAAAAAGTACATTCATCTGTTATGTGTACTGCAGCACTTTTTGCCTCCAACAGAGCTAAGTTCCATCAAAGAATAAATTTGTTCTAACAATTATCTTGAAAAATTTCTTCCAGCCTGTTATGTGTGTAAAGGTTAATAAATTCACTGTTTTACTTTCATAAACTCAAGTCTAACACTACTATACATTTGCTTCATTTTAGTTTTCTTTCCCAAAGTCAATGACATGTGATTGAGTTTGAACGACTACTATTGTCCTTCAGTGGTCTTCAATGTTTGATATCATTTCTTTCACACATAGTTTTTTTTTACTTAAATGTGAAATTTGCAGTGTGTTTATATATGTGTGAGAGACAGAGAGACAGAAAGACAAATGGATAGAGACACAAAGAAAAAGAAATGAGAGAATGTATGTAAAACAACTGGTATTCCAAATTTAGCTAGTGCCATGAAATCTCTACTCCTCCATGACTTCCTTTCATCATACCCTCTAGGTTCCATCTCCTATTACTTTTTCTG
This sequence comes from Castor canadensis, assembly GCF_047511655.1. Classification (NCBI taxonomy): domain Eukaryota; kingdom Metazoa; phylum Chordata; class Mammalia; order Rodentia; family Castoridae; genus Castor; species Castor canadensis. The sequence continues at coordinate 154,632,157 of NC_133388.1, forward strand.
CTCCTTTTCTTGTTCACTTTGGAAGTAATGAGTTTTTAACTGGGGCTTTGGGCTTGCTAGGCAAGAATTCAACAACTTGAGCCACACTCCCAACCCTTTTTGCATTTTCAGGTAAGGTCTTGAACTTTTGCCTTGGCCGGTGTTGGACCACAATCCTACTATCTTTGCCTTCAACATAACTGGGTGTACAATCATGAACCACTATAATCATAACCAGCTTGTTCTTTGAGATAGATAGGGTCTTGGTAACTTTTTTCCCCCAAAGGCTAACCTGGAATCATGATCCTCCTGACTCTGCCTCTCAAGTACTGGGGTTATAAGTGTAAGTCACTGTGCGTGGCACATGCTTTTCTTTGATTTTTCTCTTAATTCCCTTTATATATTAAGTGGTGGTTGAAATAATTAATGTATCTATTCTTGGTACAAAAGTCTGGGGATACCTTAGAGACATTAGAGGGGATTTAACTTCACTATATTTTCTGTTGCTATTGGTCGTAAGAAGGCAAAGGCTAAAAATTAATTTTATGCATTTACTGTTTGTAGATTTTTGATATGTCCTAAACTCCAACAGGGTTTCACCTGGCCTAGTTGTCACAAAAACTCTGGCAAACTTGACCAAAACCATGTTTATTTCTCAAGAAAATATTTGAAAATGAAGTTTGGTGGTGATATTGATGTTGGTGGTGATGTTATTAGGGTTAAGGGATGTATTATCTATTCTGTGCCCATACTGTGGTCAACAAGGGGCCAAATAAGATAGCCAATATTGTAACCCAGGTTCTAATCTTTCATATTTACAGTCTAAGAATTTTGATGTATCAGTTTACTTAATTAAAAAGAATCTAATATTCTGCCATATACTTCTAGAACTCATGAACCACAGCATGAACTTAGTAATTTACAATGAGTAATTTAGATTATCCAAGGCACCAGATACTTTTCTCTATTTGACTAGTACATTTTCTTCCTATGCATGATTTACATGCAAAGTCAACTTTCCAAAAAGTTGTTTGTGGCTTTAAATCACAGGGAGACACTAGCACTAGTAAGGTTTTTTTTTTTAATGGACAGTAATATTTGGCTGGGATTCCTTCGGATGTCATCATATTTTGCATGTTTCTCCCAGAATAAAATACAACTTCATGTGCACTACTGTATTCCATACCACATAATGTACCAAGGAAACCATTTTAAAAGTTCTTGAAAGGCGCCATATTACTGTCTCAATATCAATTGCAATAATTATTTTTACTTCATTTGATTTTATGATTCTGTTAGATATATGCATTATCTAAACTTCACATTAAAGCTTTTTATTTTAAAGATTTTTATTCTACAGACAAAATACAACTACTTTGAGAAACTGTAGAACCTAGAAACTAATAAAAATTAACAACTGTGTTTATTGGGACATGTAAGAATATCTTTTTTTTTCTAATTTTTTTTCATATATATTTGTTTATAATATATAAATATATAAAAATTAGACATCTCTTGGACATTTTACAGTGAGTTCTCATGGGGATAAAGAAGAGGAATGGGAGATAAACAGAGAGAGAGAGAGAGAATTATGATGATCTGTGGCTCAAAACAAAACAAAAGATGAGAGGTTTTCCTGAAGTGGGGAGAAGAGATGAGAGAATATATTAGGCAGAAAGTATAACCTACAAGTTTAAGAATATCTTTCTTAACAAATATGTAACTGTTAGTAATTAAAACCTAATTTACCCTGAGAATTTTACTCTGTCTTAGAATACCTTTATAGCTCACTCTCAGTGAGTACCACAACTCCTGAAGAATTCAAAAATACAGAACAGGTGAAGATTAGTCTCTCCAATTACTCTAAGTTGAAATCATTTGTTATAGTTTCATCTCTCATTTTGTCCTAATTTCCTATTTTATACCTGGCAGAGGAAAAGAGTAGGAATAAAATTCTCTTTCTGGAGAATAGGAATGTAGCTCAGAGGTAACACACCTGCTTAGCATGTATGAAGGCCTGGGTACAATCCCAGCCCCACCAAAAACATCATTTTTGTGGTTTTCCAAATAATAAGAAAAAAAATTAGGGAAGAAGATGAATGAAATACTATTCCCTATCACCTATACCTTTTCCATTTTGTCTTGTTGACCATAATTTCCATACAGAAATTCAGTGGACACTTTGCCATAAATCAGGTAATCATGTCTGTATGAGAATTATGCTAAGGAAGGCAAAGTTTTTCATCTTTGGTAGTTCATTGTCCAATCAGAAATTGGAAGCTAAGTGTGAACATACAGACAGTTAGACATTTGTGCAAACAAATAACTGGGTGGTAGAAACATCCAAATGATGATAGTTAAGGTAGATTAATCTCTCTGTATATGGAAATAAGAAAAATTAAACGTCAAAGTACAAATCAGGGCATAACACATGACAAGGCCTAGTAGACCTGTTTGTACAGATATGTGCCTATAGGAGAGGCTAGAATGGCCACCTGAAATGTTACATTGCTCATAATGATTTTGAACTTTCTTTCAGGGCTTTCTGGTAAAATGTGATCAAGGTAAGACAGCAGTCAATGATGAAGAATTATAGCAATTTCAATATGAAGACTTCCATAACACATTTGGATAACTGAATCCTGGGTAGGTATTAATCTTAATTTTGAAGAAAAACATGGAGATGACTTCTCAAGTGGGAAATCAAGCTAGTAAATAGTATATTTACTTTCACCTGAATAATGCCATAAATAGAGATACAGATAGAGATGCAAAAGACACAGACACTAATGTGGTACGCTATTGTAAGATTTACATTTGGGTGGCATAATTGTGATTTTATTTCTACTTTGTGTTTATATTTTCTAAAACTATTGTATCCCAAAAGGTAAGTTCATATTTTTTATTGTCACTAAAGGATGGTGAAGGGAAGGCATGTGTATATATACAATTTTGTTTAAGTTACAAGCTACCTTTTCTGGCATTTATTTACTTATTTATTTGGAAGTACTGGTGTTTGAACTCACAGTCTCAAGCTTGGAAGGCATGCAATCTACTACTTGAGCCACATCCCTTAACCCTTTTTGGCTTTACATTATTTTTCAGATAGGGTCTCAAGGTTTTGCACAAGGTAGTATCATCCTACCTACATCTTCCAGTAGTTGGAATCACATGCATGTGGCACCATACCTGGGTTATTTGTTGAGATGGGGTCTAACTTACCCAATCTCAATCTCCTGAGTAGCTGGAATTACAGGTGTGAGCCATAATGCCTGTCCTTCCTTTTCTGGTATTTAAATATATAGGGACTGAGTGATATGTTCATTTTTTATTTTCATACTAAAAACCAAGGTTAATTTTATTTTGAAGTATTGTAATTTATCAGTTATTCAACTCATTACCTAAAATTATTCTACTTCAGATTGATTCTGTTTTTAAGCCCCAAAATTGACTTGAGGAACATTTACATTTAAGTAACTGGTCAACTCAATCACCATCTGTTCCAGATTTTCAAGACCCCCATTTAGACCAAGCTATTAGTCTATCTTCTCAGTACCCAAAAGGATGCTTTTCTCTTAACAATTAGCAAAGTTTATTGACAATGAGTTTCTCAGTGCCAGGGATTATATTTTATTCAACTTCTTATACCTGGGAATACCTTATGATGTATACATGTTAAAGTAAATGTTATGAAATGTCCACCCCTTTCCTCCAATTGGTAATTTCAATTCCATTTTAACCAAAACATGACAGTGACTTATTTACTTTTGACAGCAGGCATGCAGAAACAATGCTAAATTTTATTTGGAAAGGTAAATGAACAAGAAGAGATTAAAACACAGTGATTTATAGATGCAGGAATATGTGGGCAAATCAATGAAAAAGAACAAGCAACCATAAATAAGCATTTCAGCCAGGATACTTTAATTTAACACGTGATCAAGACAATACTCTAAGAAGGGTGAGGTGGAGTTTTAATGTGATATTGACTTCCATTTCCTTTATGGCCAGGGATGGTGAGCATTACTTCATGTGCCTCATTCCTGTTAAAATGGCTATCAAAACAAGGCAAACAACAACAAGAGTTGGCAAGAATGTTGGGGAAAAAGGAACACTTATACACTGTTGGTAGGAATGTAAATTAGTACAACCACTATAGAAAACAGTATGGAGGCTCCTCAAAAAACTGCAAATAGAACTGCCATATGATCTGGCAATACCACTCCTGGGAATACACCCAAAGGAATGTAATCAAGTTACAATATAGGCACCTGCACATCCATGTTTATTACAGCATTATTCACAATAGTTAAGCTATGGAAACAGCCAAGATCCCATTACTGATTACTGGATTAAGAAAATATGGTAATTATATACAATGGAATTTTATTCAACCATAAGGTAGAATGAAATTTTGTTTTTTTGTAGGTAAATGGATGGAACATCATCCTAAGTGAAGTTAGCCAGGCTCAGAAAACTAAAGGTCACATGTTTTCTCTTGTATGTACTATATAGACCCAATGCAAATACAAACAATATTATGAAAAGCAGGTTATGCTAAGGGGATATCATATTCTGGACAGGGAGGGTAAAAGAATGACCTTAATAAGATGAATACGGTGGATATACTTCCTATACAAGTATGAATATAGACTTTTTAAACTTGTTGAAATCATTATTAGAAGGGAACTAAGGTAGAAAGGAGAAAGATAGAGAAGACAAACCAATTAAGGTTATAATATTAATGTACTTGGAAATGTAACAATGAAACCCCCTGTATAGCTATCATAAATAAACAAAATGTAATTTTGTTTTACAAAAACAGAGAACACAAAGGTAAAACAGGTCTTATCTCGGGGGTGGGTACCAGTGGGATGGGGTAGGATGCAAGGAAAGAGGGCTGGAAAGTGAAAATGGTGGAAATATTCTATAAACGTGTATTCAAAGTGGAAAAATGAGACCTGTTGAAACTATTCCAGGAATGGGAGGGTGGGGGATAAAGGAGAATGATGGAGGGGGTGAATTCTACTATGATATAAAAAATTTTATACCACAATGTACAACAATGATAAAAAATAAAGTATAAAAAGGACAATACTCTGTATCATAAATGGAAGACTTGATCTATAAAGTATACATATATTTTAAAATAATCAATTTAGAACCACAAACTGACCCCCCAAGTCAAATAGATTCTAAATGTATCAAAATTTAATGTCAAAATATGAAAGAAATTCAAGACCAGAATAAAGGTGTGGCAGATTATGTGCATAATCAGAAATATTTAAAGATTAAAGGAAATGAAAAAAATCACCACACAATGTATCTACACATTTGACTATGCAAAAGTATTTTTTAAAAAAACTCTTATTTAAATAAAACAGAGAATTAAAAGACAAACAACAAACAATGGGAAGATTGCCAAGAGAATTAATGACTTTAATAAAGTGCTTGTAATAAGTGACTTTTTAAAAAATACTATACTTCAGTAATAAGAACACAAAAGGCAATTCATAAAAATGTAGATTAAAAATAGAATAATGTTTTAACAACATTCAGAGATGGTCAGAATGTGGTAAGATGAAAACAAAAAGCTGGAATGAACTAAGAAACACTATATTATGCTCCTTGCATTGCTTATTAAAATAATTAAATGATGAAAGACATTTCATAATGATTTTTCTCAAGTGTTGGGTGCTTTTTTGTTTGTCAATTTATAAAAATTAAATTAACCAGAACACCTGTTGCTCTAAGAATTCCAGTCAATTATATACTAATATAGAAGCTATTTTTTGCAGCCATGCTCTTTTTTATTTTTTGTTTTATTTTTGTGCTTTCCCTGTGCTTTTTGGATCACTCACCAGGGATGAATCTATTTTATTGGTGTTTAAATTGAAGAATAAAAACCATTTTTACTTACTATTCTAGGATATCATCTGTTGATATCAAGTGACAAAAGTTTATTTAGATTCAATTAAGCTGGATTAAAAGGAAATTCATGGCTGAATTCATAGAATTTAGAAACAAGAATGAGAAAAACTCACAAAACCAGGGGCAAGGGCCCATGGACAACTATTTAGAGCACTATTAGCAGAGTGGCTCCACTCTAGTTGCATCTGCCACTGTGGAGATTAAAATTGGCCTCTGGATTCAAGGACCTAGGGGAAAGAATCCGATGACTTGCCAAATTGCTCATTAACTCAGTAGTGTTTATTTATTCTTAGTTCAGGTCCTTAGGTTTTCTTAATATATGCAGTCATCAAAATAAAGAAGTAATTTTGTCTCTTCCAACCCATTTTTCATACTCTTTCTCCAAAGTAGATTACATTTTAGGACACAAAGCAAGTCTCAACAAATTTTTAAAAATTTGAAGTAACCCCGTGTATCATATCAGATCACAACAGAATAAAACTAGAACTCAACACCAAAAGAAACCACGGAAAATACTCAAATACATGGAGACTGAAAAACACACTGCTGAATGATCCATGGGTGACCATAGAAATAAGGGAGGAAATAAAAAATTTCCTAGAATCTAATGAAAATGAAAATACAACCTACCAGAATCTGGGACACAGCAAAGACCATGCTAAAGGGAAAGTTTATAGCTACAAGTGGTACATTAAAAAGAAAAAAAGCAGGAACTTCTCAAATAAACAATCCAATAATTCACCTTAAGCTTCTAGAAAAACAAGAACAAGCCAAACCCAAAACTAGCAGACAAAGAGAAATAAGAAAGATCAGGGCCAAGATCAATGACATTGAGACCAAAAAGAAGTATACAAAGAATCAATGAAATAAAATATTGCCTCTTTGAAAAGATTAACAAGATCAGCAAATTCTTAGCCAACATAAAACAGAGGAGGGAAAAGACTGAAATTAATAAAATCAAAGATGAAAAAAAGGACATAACAACAAATACTAACAAGATACAGAGAATTATTACAGAATACTTTGAAAACTTTTGTTCAAGTAAACTGGAAAATCTAAATGAAATGGATAAATTTCTTGATGCATACAACCAACCAAAACTAAACAAAGAAGAAATGTTAACCACCTAAATTGACTTAAAATAAGCAATGAGATTGAAGCAGTAATAAAGATCCTCCCTGTAAAGAAAAGCCCAGCACCTGATGGATCCACATCTGAATTCTACCATTTACAGAAGAGCTAATACCAGTACTCCTCAAATGTTTCCAGAATATAGAAACTTATTTATGAAGCCAACATCACATTCATTCTAAAACCCAATAAAGATGCAAAAAAAAGAGAGAGAGAGAATTGCATGGACTTAAAAGCATACAGTAATAGTTTACAGTAAATAGTAAGCATACAGCAAAGTTTACAGTAATAGTGGTAAACTTTAATACCCCTCTATCACCAATAGATAGGTCATCCAAACAAAAAAAAATCAACAAAGAAATCCTAGAACTAAATGACACCATAAATCAAATGGACCTAACTGAGGTCTACAGAATATTTCATCCAGGAACAGCACAATATGCATTCTTCTCAGCCACCCATAGAACTTTCTCCAAAATAGATCATATCTTAGGGCACAAAGCAAGCTCAGTGAACATAAGAAAATAGAAATAACCCCCTGCATTCTATCTGATCAGACTGAATTAAAGCAACAACAAAAACAACAGCAGAAAATATGTGCATAATTGGAGGCTGAATAAGACATTGCTTAATGATCAGTGGGTCATAGAGAAATAAGAAAGGAAATCAAAAGGTTCCTGGAAGCTAATGAAAATGAAAACACGACCTACCAGAACCTATGGACACAGCCAAGGCAGTCCTAAGAGGAAAGTTTATAAGCATGAGTGCATATATTAAAAGGACAGAAAGATCTCAAATAAATGACCTAATGCTACATATCAAACTCATAGAAAAACATGAACAAGCAAATTCAAAACAAGCAGAAGGAGAGAAATAATAAAAATATTTGATTTGCATTTCCTTTATGGGCAGGACGGTGAACATTTTTTCATGTGTCTTTGGTATTTGGATTTCTTCCTTTGAAAAAGTTCTGTTTAGTTCAGTTACCCACTTCTTTATTGGTCCATTGATTTTGGGGTAATTCAGTTTTTGACCTCTCTGCATAGTCTGGTTATCAGTCCTTTGTCTTATGTTAGCTAGCAAAGATTTTTCTCCCACTCTGTGGTAGTCTCTTCAATTTAAAGATCATTTCTTTTGTTAGGCAGAAGATTTTTAATTTCATGTAGTTCACTTGTCCATCCTTTCTCTTAGTTGCTGAGCTGCTGGAGTTCTACTTAGGAAGTCCTTGCCTATACCTATTGTTTCCAGGGTATTCCCTGCTCTTTCATGTACTAACTGTAAGATTTCATGTCTGATATTAAGGTCCTTAACCCACATTGAGTTAATACTAGTACAGGGTGACAAGCATGGATCTAGTTTCAGTTTTCTGCAGGTAGATAGCTACTTTTCCCAGCAACATTTGTTGAAGAGGCTGTCTTTCCTCCATTGTATGTTTTTGGTGCCTTTGTCAAAAATAAGTTGGGCATAGCTGTGTGGATTCATATCCAGGTCCTCTATTCTGTTCCACTGGTCTTCAAATCTGTTTTTGTGCCAATACCATGTTATTTTTATGCAGAAAAAAACCTTTGAAAAGATTCAGCACCACTTCACTTTAAAAGCTCTAAGAAAACTAGGAATAGAAGGAATGTACCTCAACATGATAAAGGCTATATATGACAAACCTATAGCCAACATTGTACTTAATGGGGAAAACCTGAAAGCATTCCCTCTAAACTCAGGAAGGAGACAAGGATGCCCACTCTCCCCACCCCTATTCAACACTCTCCTGGAATTCCTAGCCAGAGCAATAAGGCAAGAAAAAAAATAAAAGGAATACAAATAAAGAAATATTCAAAGTATGTCTATTTGCAGATGACATGATCCTATACCTCAAAGATCCCAAAATTTCCACCCAAGAACTTCTAGACATCATAAACAGTTTCAGCAATGTAGCAGGATAAAAAATCAACTTACAAAAATCAGTAGCCTTTCTATACACCAACAATGAACAAACTGAGAAAGAATATAAGAGAGCAATTTCATTTACAATAGCTTCAAAAAAAACAAATACCTAGGAGTAAACTTAATGAAGGACATAAATAACCTCTACAAGGAGAACTACAAACCACTGAAGAAAGATACTGATAAAGACTATAGAAGATGGAAAGATCTCCCATGCCCATGGATTGGCAGAATCAACATAGTAAAAATGGCTGTACTACCAAAAGCAATCTACATGTTCAATGCAATTCCAATCAAAATTCCAATGCTATTCATCACAGAGATTGAAAAAGTCTATCATAAAGTTCATTTGGAAACATAAAAAACTGCAAATACCCAAGGTAATACTGTACAAAAAGAGCAATGGTGGAGATATCACAATACCTGACTTCAAACTATACTACAGAGCCATAGGAATAAGAACTAAGAGGATATTAACCACCTGAACAGATTTATAACATGTAATGAAATTGAAGCAGTAATAGTCTCCCAAAAAAAGAAAAGTCCAGGACCTGACAGATTCTCAGCTGAATTCTACTAGACCTTCAAAGAAGAACTAATACCAACACTCCTTAAACTTTTCCATGAAATAGAAAGGGAAGAAACACTGCCTAACTCATTCTATGAAGCCAGCATTATACTCATCCTTTGGACAAAGACACATCCAAAAAGGAGAACTACAAGCCAATCTGTTTAATGAATATTGATGCAAAAATCCTCAATAAAATAATGGCAAACTGAATCCAACAACATATCAGAAATATCATTCACCAAGACCAAGTCAGCTTTATCCCAGGGATGCAGGGATGGTTTAGCATATGCAAAACAATAAATGTAATATAGCACATTAATAGAAGCAAAGACAAAAACCACTTGATCATCTCAATAGATGCAGAAAAAGCCTTTGATAAGATTCAACACCACTTCATTGTAAAAGCTCTAAGAAAGCTAGGAATAAAAGGAAAGTACCTCAACATTATAAAAACCGTATATGACAAACCTATAGCCAAGATCATACTTAATGGGGAAAAACTGAAACCATTTCATTTTTGTAAGTTGATAAAAAATCATCTTAGAAAAATCAGTAGCCTTTCTATGCACCAACAATGAACAAATTGAGAAAGAATATAGGAAAACATTTCCACTTACAATAGCCTCAAAAAAAATCAAATACCTAGGAATAAACTTAACAAAGGATGTAAATGACCCCTATGAGAACTACAAACCACTGAATAAAGAGATTGATGAAGACTACAGAGATGGAAAGATCTCCCATGCTCATGGATTGACAGAATCAACACAGAAAGACTGACTATACTACCAAAAGCAGTCTACATGTTCACTGCAATCCTTATTAAAATCCCAATGATATTCTTCACAGAGATTAAAAAAATTAATCCTAAAAAACATAAAACACCTTGAATAGCCAAAGCAATTCTGAGCAAAATGTCCAATGCTGGAGGTGTCACAATTCCCAACTTCAAATTATACTATAAAGCCATAACAACAACAACAAAAAAAAACAAAAACAAAACATGGTATTGGCAGAAAAACAGGCATGAAGACCAATAGATTAGAATAGAAGACAAAGACATAAACCCATGAAGCTACAGCCAACTAATCTTTAACAAAAGAGCCTAAAACATATGACGGAGAAAGGATAGCCTCTTCAGCAGATGTTGCTGGGAAAACTGAATATCCAAATGTAGAAGACTGAAAATAGATCCCAGTTTCTCTCACCTTGTACTAATATCAACTCAGAGTGAATCAAAGACTTTAATATAAGGCCTGAAACTTTGAAACAACTACAGGAAGTAGTAGGAAATACATTGAAGTATATAGGCATAGGGAACAATTTCCTAAATAGAACTGAAAAGGCTCAACATCTAAGAGAAAAAGTATGAACAAATGGAACTGCATCAAACTAAAAAGCTTCTGAACAGCAAAAGAAGCAGTCACTAGACTTAAGAGACTGTCCATAAAATGGGAGAAAATCTTTGCCAGCTATTCATCCAATAAGGGACTAATATTCAGAATCTACAGGGAACTCAAAAAACTCAACCCCTAAAAAAACCAACATTCCAATGAAGAAATAGCCTCATGAATTAAATAGGAAATTTTCAAGGGAAGAGGTACCATTGGCCAATAAATACATGAAGTGTTCAAGTTCCCTGGCTATAAAAGAGATGCAAATTAAAAAAGATTTCATCTCACCACAGTTAGAATGACCATATTCAAGAGCAAAAACAATAACAAATGCTAGCAAGGATGTGGCAAAACAGAAACCCTTATACAGTATTAATGGGAATGCAATTTAGTACAATCATTATGGAAAGCAATATAGATATTCCTCAAAAAGCTAAAGATAAAAGTGTCACATGATCCAGTTCTACAGATCCTGGACATATATGTAGTTTAGGATATACTAGAGACACTTAAATACCGATGTTCATCGCAGCACTAATAGCCAAGCTATAGAACCAACCCAGATGCCCTACAACTGATTAATGGATCAAGAAAATATGGTATATATACACAAAATAGAGTTTTACTCAGCCGTAAGGAATAATGATGTGGTTTGAAGGTAAATGGATACAATTTTCCTTCATGTTAAGTGAAGTAAGCCAAGCTCAGAAGGACAAAGGACACATGCTTTCTGTCATGTGCGGAAGATAGTTTCAAAAGATAAACATTTACATAAAAACAAACAGATCATATGCAAACTCATATGTAGAGCATGTTGATTATAGCGGAACTACTCTGTGGAACTCAGGGAAGAAGGGAAAGTAAAAGAGAATGTTAGAACATCAACGATTCATAAAACATGTCATATGTGAAGGTAGAGGATAGAAGTATATGTATTAAAAGCTGTTGAAAAGTGGGGGATGGGAGGGAAGGGGTGAGAGAGCAATGGAAGGGGCTGAACAGACCAAAATGTATTCACACCAGGGATATGTTGAGAAACCCTTTTGAACATCCACTTAGCTATTAATAATGAAAGACAGGACTGGAAAATAGGTATAGTGTATGTGGTGGGGGGAGTGCTTGTGTGAGGGGATGTGAGAGAATGAAGGAAATTAAGGTGAAGGAGTATGGTTGATAGACTTCATATACTTACATGTAATAGAACAAAGAAACCTCTTACAATGGTTTTAAGTGGGGAAAGCAGGGGGTTGAGGGGGAGAGACGGTGGGGGTGATTTTAACAATGTACAATATAAGCCTATTTGGAGTTGTCACAATGAATCCCCCCATACGATGAATATATCTTAGTAAAAAAATTAATGAAAAAATTCCTGTACATACTGGAGGATTTGATGCAGATAAGAAACTAGAAAGAATAACCAAAATACACATGATGTCATGTACTTTTAAGTGCTAATAATACAAATAAAATATGGAGAGCAATGGACATTGTTGCAGGTGAGCTGAAAATAATAGCAACAGGAAGATTCCCTGTCTTGTTCTTAAGTTTAGAAAACAGAGTCTCACTATTTAGAATAATTGTTTTATGAAATTAATCTAGTTTACATTTTATTCATTTCTTTCAATTTCAGATTTAAAAATGAAGAATGGAACCTAAATTTGATCAGATTCTTTTATATATTTCTTACATATTCATAAGGATGTGCTCCTTTAATTCATTGATTAGCTTAATTATAATTGTGAATATGAGGCCTTCCCAACCTTCCTAGAATAAACTATATTGGTCTGGAGGTGTGACTTAAGTGGTAAAGAGCCTACTTTGCAAGTGAGAAGCCCTGAGTTTAAAATAAAAAAAAAAAAGAAAGAAACCATACATTGTAATAATTTCTGTTTGTTTTAATATACTGGAATTAATTTGCTAGTACTATATTTAGAGTTTTGAAGTTCCATTTATAAGTACAATTGGTGTTTTGTCCAATTTTCTATTTTCTGTTAACATAATCAAAATTTAGTAGTATTTCTATGAATTTCATCTTTTTTTATCATTGACTACAATCCTTTGGATAGCATTAGGATTATATATTCTTCAACAACAAGAGTAGCTAGCATTCATATTATGCTTATAAGTTAGCATTATTTCAGAGAGCCTAACAGGTTTAATAGGTGATGACCAAAGTATGGTGGAAATAGTGAAGAAAAAATACCCAATAGTTAAGGGAAAGATTTCAAAAATTCTCCTAAAGACCAAAGACAGTAACTTTCTAGTAGAAGGGTACAGATTTGAAGATTCGCAATCATTGAGGCATGAGGATACATAGTTTGTTCAAGTGCAAATGAATATGCATTTAGTGCCTACTATGTTCTGAATGTCTGACATGATGAACATAGTACAGTGAAAAACAAGCCATCTTTAAGTTTGGGGATCTATAAGGTAATGTTTTCAAATAGTTTGGTAACATTTAATAAAATTCAGGGTTCTGAGTAAATGTGTATGTGTAAGAGAGAAAGAGAGAGAGAGAAAGAGAAAGAGAGAAAGAGAGAGAGAGAACAGACAGATATGAGCCCAATCACAGTCTTACAAGGTATCTAAATATTTTAGAAACAAATAGAAGTATGTCCATAGCATATAACAGCTATTTCTATTCAGCGTCCAAGAGTGGTTATATTGTGGTCAGACAACATCAAATACAATTTTTAAATTGTGGAAAAGAATATTATCACCATAAACATGGTAAAGACCACGTCTCCTCATCATAAAGTCTAACTATGTAGCATATATGGCCAGATTATGACCTTTTCCTTTATCAAAATGTCAGCTGGGCACTGGTGGGTCACACCTGTCATCCTAGCTACTTGGGAGACTGAGATCAGTAGGACCATGGTTCAAGGACAGCCTGGGCAAAAAAGTTCATTAGACCCCATTTCAACCAACTGCTCCCCAGTTAGGAGCAATAATGTACACCTGTCATGCCAGTTATGCAGGAGGTTGAGATGAGGAGGACTGCAGTTCTAAGCAAACCAGAGCAAAATGGTTTGTGAGACCCCATTTCAACAGATAAAGTTGGCTGTGGTGGCATGTTCCTATCTTCCCAGTGATAGTGGGGGTGCTTAAAATAAGATCACAGCCCAGGCTAGTATGGGCAAAAATCAAGACCCTATCTAAAAAATAACCAGAGTAAAAAGAGCTGGAGGCATGGCTTAAGCAGTAGAGCCCTGCTTAGCAAGTGTGAAGCCCTGAGTGCAAAGGCAGTACCACAAAATAAATAAATAAATAGATAGATAGATAAAATAAAATAAAATCAATTTCTATCATGTAGTAAACAATCTTTGCCTAAAATGGAAAATTATTTTTCCTTCAATACTTTGTATGAGACAAAAAACAATGTGGTTTTAATAAGCATGAAACTAATAAAATAGTTTAATTTTGAATTCTTTCTCTTATTCTGGAAACTCAAAAACACATACAATAAATACTACTTGTTAAATTTGACTCTTTCCCTGACACATTAATTGAATTGAGCAATATTTAGCTTTTACATTTTCATGTAAGATTTTTCTTTCTGTCACACTTTAACTCATATTTAATAATCTTTCATTAAATTTTTCAATTTGTATAGCACTAATTTCTTTCATCATTTTTCACCCATTATACATGTTTGGCTCTTCCAACATCACAGTTTGAAATCATTTTCACTGAACTTGAAAATACATGTTTATCTTCTGCAAATATTGTGCTATTGGTTACTGGGAAGCATTTTTTTACATGGCTGCATTTAGGCAAGTATGTTTTATTGTTCTTTTGAGACATATCATGCCAATGTTCTACAGCAGTATTTACCTATCTCCACTAAACAGTAGCCATTTTTTTAATTAAACCTTTGTTATATTTCTAGTAGTGGCTTCTGTTTTGTGTACAAATGAAACTGTATTTTGTTGTTTTGTCTTTTAAATTTTTATTGAAAATCTGACCATTTTGATCTATTGGTCAAAAACTTGACTATTAATTATAAAATTTTAAACTCATAGCAGCAATTAACAAACATTCAGTCTTAAACACACACTTTGTATGTTAACTAATTACTCTGATTTCTTCCTCCATTTTAGAGAAATGTGTTGAATAGTGTGTCACTAGTTTAAACTGTGTCATATTTTACTAGAGACAGATAATGAAATCAGAAGGTATTGACAACCATTTTCTAGGATCACCACCCAGTAAAAACAGGGATCTCCAGAGGAATCATTTTCCTAACCCAAGTTGTCAGTTCATTCTTTTAACTTTATCATCTTCTAATGAACAGATCAGAACTTGACTTGTCGGTTGTGGGTAATGATATAAATAACTTTTGTTAATCAAGAGTTATTTCTTTTTTTATTAGCAAATGAGTTTGCAGCTGTGTGTAGGGGCCCACACTTATAACCCTAGCCCTGAGGAAGCTGAGGCAGGAAGATCCTGAATTTGAGGCCAACCTGGATTATACAGTGCGACCCTGTTTCCAAAAGACAAAACAAAACAAAAAAAGTTGAACTTGAAAAAACTTCATTGCTCAATTCAATATTATAGATTTGATGAGAATGTTGTTTCTTTGTTTTTATTAGTTTGAACAGAAACTTAGGTGAACCACCTGCACACCCATGTTTATTGCAGCACTGTTCATAATACTCAAGTTTTGGAAACAGCCAAGATGCCCCACAACTGATGCATGAATTAAGGAAATCTGGTGTATATATACACAATAGAGTTTTATTCAGTCTTAAGTAAGAATGAAATTGTCATTTGCTGGCAAGTGAATGGAAATCATGTTAAGCAAGGTAAGCCAGGCTCAAAAAGCCAAAGGTCATTTTCTTTCATATGTGGAACCTAGACCTATAAATTAAATGTACATATAAATATATATGATCATGTATATATTTACACACACACATACATAAATATACTGAGAGAGAGAACAAGATTGTATTAATAGTCTGTCTGAGGGTACCACAGGAGGGGGGAAAGGGAAAGAAAAATGTCAGAGAATGGAAAATATTGAAACCCATCTATATATGAATATAGTATAATGTGTTGCACTGTAAGCTATTGAATACTAGGGGAGCATGGTGTTAGAGAAAGAGTAAGTAAAGGAGAGGTATTTCAATTAAAGCACAACATATATAGACCTGAAGTGCCAAGGTGAACTTCTGGGATATCAATATACACTCAAAAACAATGAAGCGCAGGAGGGCAAATTGGATCTCTCCCGGGGTGGGGACAAGTGGGAATGGGGGGAGTGTGTAAAGAATGAAGGTGAATATGATGGATATATTTTGTATTCATATATAAAAACAGAAGGATGAAATCTGTTGAAACTGTTCTAAGTAGGAGAAGAGGGAGGAAGACAGAGAACAATGGAAAGGGTAAATCTAACTAAGAAATATTGTAAACACATATGTAAATACCACATTGTATCCCCTGTACAACTATTATATCCTGGTAAAATAAATCTTTAAAAAAGGATATTTCCTTCTAAATTAGTCAAAATAATTAACATTAAAAATCAAATAAAGTCATAAAATATATAAATTTTGAATTAAAATTATCTACATATAGTAGAATATGAAGTATCTTTTTGAAAATGTAATTAAATCTCATTAAATGTTTTTATGAGATTAAAATATTTGCAACTCTAGTTTAGACATCATTTCATGTAGAGTAGCAATGTTGTATTTCAGAAAACTATATGTGTGTATACAAGTTCATGAGTAATATAGTTTCATATTATAATATGTTTTCCACTACTGAGTGCAACCGTTGCAAATACTGCACTAATTCATAAAAATCTTTAGAAAAAAAAATAAGGGAAGAGAGAAAACAGTTGCTTCAAGTTCTAGAAAATAATACTTTATTGTACAGATGTCTACTGCACTTGTACTACTTAAGAAGAATTTGACAATTAATTTACCTTTTTTCTTACCTTAGTTCATTTGCCACTCAAGCTCCTGAAGCATGACAGCTGCAGCCTAACCCAGAACCCACACTAGCACAGTATTTTACTGGCAATAGAATGACATTGATACTGAGCCCAGGCTGACTGTCTAATGCACACAGAAGCCAATACTATGGAACAGGACTTTGCACAAAGAAATGGCTTAATTGTAGGATAACTGACAAAAAAGCAGGAGGCATGCTCAAATCTTTCTCTCCAGAAGCAGATGGGGAAGAAATTTAAGCTGCTGTGGTATGGGAAATAGAGGGCTGATTGGCTGTAGTCAGGATTTTTGGTAGAATAGTCCGGTATGCAGGTCCAGGTGGAACTTGTGGACATTTTGTAATGGAGAAGTTTCCAAACTTTCTGTTAGTATGGTCCCTCCTACAATTGTTGACCACACCACCAGGTCTGCCAGACCCTGTTCTCTTTCCTCAGGCTCTGCTCCTTCCTCCAGGCTCTTAAGGTCATTTTAGGTCAGGTCCTCAGATGCTGAGCCTGAGTACTGAAAACCAGCTTGAACAGTGTTTAGGAACAGAGAAGTTGCCATTTCACATCTCAGTTTCAGTATTTCTTAATGGAATGGGTGTTTCAGGTTAGGGTCACTTTGTGCCACTGCTGAGTATAGGATTCTGACCGTGGAAGATTCCCCTGTAGTCTTGAATAAACAGTGTGTGTGTGTGTGTGTGTGTGTGTGTGTGTGTGTGTGTGTGTGTGTCTTGCCCATAGTTAATGGTAGTAATGCCTAATCTAAAACAACAAGATTTATTGTTTTAACTAGAGGACTCATGAGTAAAAAGAATTTCTTCACTAGGATAGTTAAATAAATTTTTTTAAAAAAAAACCCTGCTGTTGTAGGTAACAGTTAAAGTAGAAATTCAAAGACAAGCTTTAGGTTAAACTCATTTTATTTCTACCATAGAAAATATCAGTACAGAATAACATCAGCACTCTCGGGTTCCCCTCCCTGGTGAGAGAGATGGTGGAAGGAATGATAGAGTTGTGATCCTAGCAATGTAGTTCTTTTGGGGAAAAAGCATGTGGGGCAAACGAAGAGGAGGAGGAGGAGGAAGAGAAAGGACACCACCAGATAATTATTTACTACATACCAAGCTCTGGGCTTTACTTTACCCAGTAAAACCAGGGAAGCTCCAGAGGTACCACCTACCACAAATTATGAAGTAGAAATTAACCCTACTTTACAGATGAAGCAACTGAGGACCAGAGAGGCCAGGAAACTTGATCCAAGAAGCTCAGCTAAAATTGGCAGGGATGGAACACATGTATTTCTGGAAATGTCACAATGAACCCAGTTGTATAACTATAATATACTAATAAAAAAGGTTAAAAAACAATTACCATTCTCTCTTTCTTTGTACTAAAAAATATCCTAGATCCACCCAAACCTACAAGAAGTACCTTTGCTAATGATCAGGGAAACACAGTTTCCTAAATTCTGTACATGTGTCAAAATCTCATGAATATGTACACTGGCGGGGAAGTGGTGGCTATAGTCACAAGATGACGTGGCAGTTTCAGGAATGTAAACTCTCTAGTATGCATTTGAATATCCTGTGCCCTACTTGGCCTTCCTCAGAAATAATCAACGAAAACTGAAGTAGACAAATCACTTAAAAAAAATAGAAAAGAAGAAGAAGAAGAATACCAGGCCTTTCTGTTTTACTGTTTAATTTTTTAATTTTAATCTGAAAGTGAGATGTATTTCAATCTTGTCCATACTTGTGCATTTATACAAGGACAGTAAAGTAACAATGACAAGGCGATGATGTCCCTGCTTATCTTGAAGTCCAATGGCATTTGTCAGTAGATTTGGTTTCTTTATCAAACCCTCAAAATCAAAGGATAGAAACAATTCCTCAATGATAGAATGCAGCCATTCTCAAAGTGTAATCCTCAGTCCAGAAGCAGGAGCATCACACTTGAGAACTGGTTAGAAATGCACATTTTCAGACCTTACCCTGGATCTATTGAATCAGAAAAAAATGCATACTGGGACTCTACAGTCTATGTTTTCTTAGGCACCCTTCTTGATTATCCTGATACATGCTAAATTTGGAAACCACTGGTTTACTGGATGGCTGTGTGTGCATATATGTGTGCAATGTGAAGGGAAATGTGTCATATTACACAAGAGCAGTCAACCAAATTGGACTTGCTAAATCTTGCAGAATTCTCTGGTGTACACCAAAAGAAGATGTCTAAGACTTTAACACTGCACAGTGTTTTTGTTTTTCTTCCTCAATGGTGGTGATAGTGGAAGGCAATACACAATCTCTTCAATATTCCATCCTCCAAAAACTGCTCATTTATGAACAAATATAATTAATTCACTAAGGCTTTATCAAGTAAGACTGACTATTTGGTTCAACTTTCATTCAATTTAAAAAATGTTTGTCATTGTCTGTTTATGTTTCTCCCTTCCTTATTAGATGGTGAGGGACCATGACTTAGCAGACACAGGACAGTGTATGGTTAATAATTGTTAACAGAAGGAAGGAGGACAGGAAGAAAGAAAGGTTGGGAAGGTGAGACAGAAAGAAGGATCAACTAGAATTGAACAAAGGAATAAAAATGGGATTTTTAGACAAGCAAATTCAAGAATGATTTTACTCTGGTACATAAATTTTATTTCCAAATAGTGTGGTCTATGAAATAGAAGCATCCCTTAAATTACTCAACATATAATAAAACTACAGAATATAAATATGCGGTTAAGCAGATGCTGTCAATTTTTGTAGGCGCCAATTTTTACATATCCTTTGGTAACATTATTCATGCAGTTTTCCTATGTGTTTTTCCCACAAAACAAATCCATTTTTTAAATAATAATAATTGCTAGCAGCCCAACTCTAATAAACAACCCTACAGTAATAAGTCAGTATGTGCCCATACAGAGGAAAGAGAAAGGATTACTTCAGAAAACAGATGTCAGCTTCAAGCTTCCAAGGAACTATTATAAACAGAAATGAGTAAAGAAATGAAAAATACTTTGGCAGTGCTATTTGAATACAGAGCTAATGAAAGGCTATATTCACCATCAAATGTATGCTAACAGCCAAATTGCCAGAAAATCTACTGTTTCAGGAGAGGTCTATGCCAAAACACAGACTACAATTATACGTAAAAAATGGTTAAACAAAATGTGAAACAGCAGGATTAACTTTCTACTGGGAAATCTGTTTCAGTATAATTGCATTCTGTTGTGACAAATAGGAAATATATGCAAATAATGAATTAGAGATCAATTTTGGATAAATAAATAATGTTACAGAGAAAAAGGAATTCTAAGAGCAAAATTTGTGAATTAGCTTCTATTACGAACACTTTCTTCTCTTTATTATTCATTTCAATAAACACTTTAACAACGTGGAGTAATGGTATATATGTAAACTCATGATAGTTAACTCAGAAGATGATTTTTTCCATTTTTCATTCTGGCCATTTGGCTATATGAACAAAGACTAGGAGAAAAGAATTCACATTTTCATTAAGAAAACTTAGTATTTTTAAAGCTACAACCCAATCTAATAAATCTTTTAAATAAATGTCTTATATTTTGCAGTTTTGTGGGTCTTACTGGTTAGATTTTTTTGCTTGTTATTGTTGGTTTTTTGGGCACAAACCAAGTGAATTATATCATAGAAAGTAACTTTATAAGCTTTAATCACAAGTATTTGAAATCTCAAATAGACTGTTCAGACAATGCACTGTTTGGAAGATCCTATTATAGTAGACAGCAGTGTGGGATGAGGAGATGCTACATTTATTTTAAGAGGGAGAAAAAAAATCTGTATTTCATTTGTTACACTGCTAACTTCACTTTAGGTAATTGCATTCAGCTTTATTATTGCCCAGAGCAATAACTGATTGTTAGTTATTGAAGTCTGAAATGATTTTCTCATTTCCCAGGGGAATCTAGAGATTTACATGGTGCACAGCAGTAACTAATAGATATAATCTGGTCATAATGTAGCCATATAATGTGTTATTTACTTGTGGAGAACATAGATGTTCAACATTTCACATTTCCCAGAGTGGCATATTTTACTCAAAATATATAAACATTAACTATATAGTGCTCTACCTTTTAAAGGCAATCAAAATATCAGTAATTTGTAAAAGCTGACCAGAACTAAGACTGTTAGAATTTAAGAAATCATGTATACATAAGAATATGCAGTAATATATTTTCCTTTGGTGATTTTTTTTTTAATTATACTTTACCTAGAAAATTTTCAAAAGAACTTTATGCTATTTTTAATTCTTTTATAAAATTCTAACATATCTCTAAAATTCCAAATTAGATATGGGTTAATATAATCCAAGTAAGATGGTACTACAAAATAAAGTTAGTGTGTGACTGTCCACATGTATTTTTTTAAAGAACTGACTATTCATTTCCCCTTACACATTTTTAGTTTTACAGTTGTACTCACATCTTACTCAGAAAGTTAAATAAGCATAATCTTTCTCTGCTTCTTCATTACATCAATTTAAGATCAATAGTTTAAATCCAAACTAGGACCACATATATATATAGACCTAGAACAGAGGAGAATCAGGCAACTTCTACCAAAATTCTGACCTTTGCCATGTGGGAAGCTATGTTTCTTTATAACATGAGAGCATTGGCATGCTCCTGTTCTGTGCAAAATGTATATATAATGCAAATTTGTTGCATGTGATGCTTGAATAAATAAAATCCTAAAGCATCATACTGTAATAGGGGCAAATGTTTTATTAAAGGAGTTTTATTTTCCTTTCTTTTTCTATTCAACTGATATAAATGTTTTATGAAGGTTTCAGAGTATTCCTCCTGGAAACATTATGGGGCCTTTACTTTTCACAGAGCAGGAGAGATTTTTGCATCTTACTCCCATTAACCCTAATGAGTGCTATCCACAAAACACCTTGTGCATCAGAAACAAAGACATCTTTTTCTCAATTAAAAAATAATAAAATAAAGCAAAAAACATCTCTGAGTTTTGCATAGAGATTTATATTCCTAAGAACTGAATTTTTTAAATGTATGATATATATAGAAACATACTAATTCCTCTACCAGTTCTGAAAATCCTCACTGAAAACTTATGATCTTGAATACTTCTCTGCAAAGATTTACTAGCAAAAGATCTTAGTAAAGACTCACAGTTTTCAGACTATAAAATGTAGTATAAAGTCTCATTATAAATAATTTAGACAAAAATACAGTTATCACAATAAATGGGCAAAGTGCATTTTGCAAAGCAGTCCCCTGATTTATAGAAAAAAATCTGCTTATTTGCCAATTCAAAACAGACAAATTTTCTGACTGTGTGTTCTCCAGTACTGGTAACTCCATGTTTTTAAACCAGTGTGCATTTTCTATTCTAATCAGACACACTTGTTAATGATTGGCTTCATTAACAACTAGTTTTCTAATATAGTCTTAGAACAACAGATCTACCAACAGCTGAAAAAAGCCTACTTTTAATTTTACTTGTGCTGAGATCTAATACAAAGAATCTACAAGGTATATATCACAAATAATTTGCATTTGTATAGAACTCAGTCAAGTTTATGAAATAGTTTCATTGGATCCTTCCAACAATCTGGGAAAGGCAAGGCAGGATGAGGATCAAGAAAGACTTCATAGGTCTGGTAGAGATGAAGCAATTTGGGTTGTAATACACATGTGCTTGGAAGCAATGCTAGGAATCATTCTGTATAGCTGTCCTTATCTCAACTAGCAAAAATGCTATGTCTTTCTTATTATTGCTTACGTCTTCTCTTCAACAAAATTGGAGAAGAGGGCAGAACAGGTTCTGCCTGGAAGCAAGAGGGGTCGGGGAGAGAGGGAAGGGAGCCCTGGGGGAGAAATGGTCGAAACAATGTATGCATGTATGAATCAATGAATAAAAATAAAGAAAGACTTCATGAAGGAAGAAATGTCTGGTTTGAGTCCTAAATCCTACAGTTAACCAGGCAGTGGTTAGCCAGGCATTGAGGATAGGGATTGGGGATGAGAACAGCAAGTAGTATTCCTGGAAGAAGAAGTAGCAGGTACAAAGGCCCCAAGCTGGGCACAGGTACATGAGGACTTGAAGTTTATCTAGAGTATAAGATTATCTCAAGAAGTTCCACCACATTGTATACATGTGATATAATAGCATACAGCAATTAGAAGTAAGCTACCTATGCACAGAGTAATATAGATAGAACTTAATAAAATTCAATGGGAAAAATAGTTACAAAACAATATATATCATGTGGAACATTCACATAAAGTTTAAAAACATAAAATAATACATACTATGTATGGCTAAACATAAATGTAGTAAGAAGACAAGAAGTACATATAATGCAAATTTGTTGTATATGATGCTTGAATAATAAAATATTAAAGCATCACAAAGCTATTGCTCTGGAGAGAGTGGAAAATGAATAGGATTCTGAAAATTTGGCAAGCCTTCACTAATGACTCTGTCCTCCATTCTAACAAGGAAACAAAAAAGCAAAAATACAGGAACTAGAGATCCAAATCTCACCATTATTCAGATCAACTCTAGCTTGAGGGGTATGGCAAGATCGCAGCAAAATAGACTTCATTATATTGAGAACAGACACAGTTGTCTTCACTGCACCTACAACCTGGACTTACCCAGTCCCACTTCTGCAGGGGCAGAGCTTCTCCCTGTGAAGTTAATATTACCTTGTTAGGGAGCCACACTAAGACAAGGAGGAGCTAAAAACCCAGATCCTTCTCCCAAACTCACCAGAATACAAACAACTTCCCCTCAGAAGAGAGGCAAAAGCCTGAGAGCCAGCATTACTGTGCAAATGGGCATCTACTCCCTCAGGAGGAAACAGCAGGTGTGGGCAGCAACTGTTTCTCCTATAAAAGGTTTGAAAGTAACTTCCAAAGAATGCAAGCTTCCCAAGAAGATTTTGGGGTGTGTTTTCCTCACTGATAGATCCCAAACACCAAGGAGAATGGCGAAGATCTTATTTCTTATGAATAAAGAAATAGTGATTTACATACACATTGGAATACTATTCAGCCTTTAAAAAGAAGGAAATTATGTCATTTGCAACAACATGGACGACTCAAAAGGACAGTATGCCCAAATGAAGTAGGTCACAAACAAAAAGACAAATACTGTGTGATTGCACTTATACGTGGAATCTAAAAGAGTTGAACTCAGAGAGGAGCATGATGATGACAAGAAGATGGGGATAGGGAATGAGAAATGAGATGTTAGTCAGAAGGTATACAATTTTAGTTAGACAGGAAGAACAAGTTTTTAAGATTTATTGCACAGCATGGTGACTATAGTTAATAATGTATATTTCAAAATTAATTATGGTAGATTTTTAATATTCTCACTACAAAAAAAGATAAAAGTGTGAGGAGATGGATATGTTAACTAGATTGATTTAATAATTCTGCAATGTGTACATTTATCAAAACTCACTTAGTACCGTATAAAAATATCATTTGTCAACTAAAAATGAAAAATTTTTAAAGATCTAAAGAAAACATCACAGAATGTTAACCCTCAACTATTTGTGATGGAGGGCACATGGTATTATAACACTTACTTCATTTTCCTCTAAGTTTGGAATATTCCCATACAAAAATATAAGACTGGACATACCTTAGCAGGAAACATGAGCTTAGGACAGATTTTGAAGGTATTAATATGTCTTGTGGGTAGAATTAGGTTCTAATAACTGCTGAGAAAAACTTATGGCAGCCACACCACTGCTAAGTGTGTGAGACTGAGGTCTTATTTCCGAGGTTAAAGACCGTTTGAGACAGAAATGAGGAGAAAGAAAAAGAAATCCAGTGAAGGAAAATTTTTGGCACCAACTATGGTGCTATTTTTGTTCCCTTCCAACTCTGTTTCTTGGCATGTGCTTATGGAAAAATCTCCTCGTCATGGAAACCATGAGTGGAGAGATGTCATCCCTCAGAGCATCTGATTTCAGATAGGTGTTGGTACAAAAATACTGTCAAAGTACCATGGAGTCCAGTTTGTGTATGATTTAGTTTTGCTGGCGACTCTTTTTCATTAGATAATTATCTAGCAGTGGCAAAAGAAATATCATGACCATTTAAAGAGTTGTTTTTTTTTTTTTACTCCAAAGGCAAAGAGGGTAGGTTTTTATGGTAAAAGGAATAATATAAAATATTTGCCTTTGCCAGGCACTGGTGGCTCACGCCTGTAATCCTAAGTACTCAGAAGGCAGAGATCAGGGGGGTTGTGGTTCAAAGCCAGCCCAGGGAAATAGTTCTGAGAGATGCTATCTTGAAAAATCCTTCACAAAACTAGGGCTGGTGGAGTGGCTCAAGGTGAAGGCTCTGAGTTCAAGACCCAGTTAAAAAAAAAAAGTATGCCTTTGGCAACTTCTTTTTATCCTTGCCTTCCAAGTAAGTTGTCTGAATCAGGTCTCATTTGCATTCTATTTATGAAGTCAGTTTTCAGAGTCCCAATACTGTGTGTACGCACGCACACACACACACACAGCCTTGCTCACTTCTATTTTCCTCAATCTCCACACATCAAAATGGGTATAGCACAAGGTCAGCAATAGTCAGCTTTTGTTCAGTAACTTGTGAAACACAGAATTCTATAGTACTAAGACCAAATGGGAGAGAGGGATTGACATATATGAAAAATATTTCTAAAAACAAAGTTAGTGGATACTTGGGTAGTAACAAAGAAGGGAGGAAAATGCTTTGGATAGTGTGCCTGGGGCTTGGAAACTAGGAAGAATCATATTGGTAGAACCACCTAATCTATAAATTTATCTCCAGGATCAAGTTCCCTAGGTGTTTCCTGCTTTTAACTCACTTCTTTTCTTCTTCTTGAACTTTGGGTCATATAGATATTGAAAAGTTGAAAGAAAAATTTATTTTCTCAGCAGGATCACACGAGTAAGCAAAACTTTTCTCCAAAGTCAAGATGATCAAGTCCTTTACAGATTTCTTTTTCAGAGCTGAAATATCACCATGATGAAGGCAATGGGAGCTGAACTCAGAGTACCTGTAACAAAATCCTGGCCTCAATACTCAGCAGCTGAGAGTTGACCTTGAGCAAATCACTTACCTTTCTAAGACTTAGTTTCCTCATCTGTAAGTGAAGCTAATTAATAACCAGTTACTAACTCATTGTCTTGGTATATTTGATAAGCTCATATACAGTTGGTAGTGTAATTTAGTGGTAGAGTGCTTGTCTAGCATGCTGCAGGCACTGGTTTTGATCCCCAGTACTGCAAAATAAATAAGTAAATAAATAAATAAGCTAATGTATCTAAATAACTTAGCAGAGTATATGACACATAGTAATTCAATAAATGCTAGCAAATGGGTTATTGACATTTTAAATTATTAATAATTTATATGACTGCATATTTATGACATGCCTATTCTAAATGATAGGTATATAGCACCAAAACACATTGGTAGCAATGAAAACACAAATAACTAATGAACTGATGCCAGCACCTGGTTCTTGACCTCTTTTAGTTAATTCAGTAAGGCAAGTAATTGTTAATTGTTTTACATTGCATTGATAAAGCTTCACCCAGTAAATCTCAAAAGCCTCAATTTCTGTTTTTATTTCATCTACCTTCTATAATGCCTGATATTGATTGGTATCTTTTTAAAATTTGGGATGGGTGCAGAAGATAATGTACTTCCTTTTGGTTTCAATTTTGTCAACATGATGCTCACATTTCCTGAGAAAACTGAAGCATTTTGAGAACAATCCACCGTTTTATTGCACAAGGAATATTCATTCAGCATACAACAAAGATGCTATATCATATACCAGATGAAGTATTAAAAGTAAATATAAGTAATTCAATAAGCTTCCTGTAAAAAAGACCCCAGGCGACAGTTTGGTCATGGACAGTCATGTTGTCATCTGCCTGGCCTTACCATGTTGACCCTTCTAATTTAATTGGGGTCAGCACTTAAATTAGGGCAATCAAAGCCGTCTTAGATAACATGACATGAGAGTCTTACCTCCCAATGACACTGACATCTGAACTAATGGTGGAAGCAGAAGTGAAAACAGACCAGAGGAGGCCAGATGGGGGAAATCAGAGGCTAAGGAGGGATGGGTCACAGGCAGCTGAGAAAGCAGTGAGGTAACTCCATTCTGATCACTATAATGCCTGACTGTTCACTTTCACTGGTTCCTATTTCTTACTTGAAGCAGTATTTCTTTTTGGCTTCCTTGGAGATTGAGTAGGATTCCTATATTCCTATATTTGCCTATATGAGGTGACATGATTGAATCTTTGTTCTTTGCTAACAAAAGAACCTATATACAAACCAAAGTAACACAAAAATTGGCTAAATTTTCAACTTTAAATATGTGCCAAATTGTTGTTTTACTAGTGTACCTGTGGTTGGGAAGGAAAAATATCATACTTACTGTATTTTAGTACTTGGCAATCTACAGTGAGTTTTTTGTTTGTTTGTATCCTATGCTTAACCTATGGGGGATGCTTGCATAAGTCCATTTCCATAAGTAGTCCACATCTTAAGCACTTATATGGATACAACCCATTAATCATTTTATGCTAATTTCATATTGTGATGATATAATTATTATAATAGCTTTATTTTAAAATTATATTGTTATTTTCATTATTTATATTACAGAAGTTCAAGGCAATAGAACTTCTAAAAATAACATTGTGCTTTAACTCATAGATAGGAAGAGTGATTAGTCTCCTCAGCTATTAAAAAAGTAAGTATTTGACATAGTTTAAAAGTTTCAAGTAGAGTTTTTGTTCATTTCCTTTAAATTTTCCTCCAGGTATTCTATTTGAATAACTGGTTTCTTTGTTTTTGGTTTTCTTGGGTTGTTTTTTTTTTTTTTCAGTATTGGGGCATAAACTCAGGGCCTTCACCTTAAGCCACTCCACCAGCCCTTTCTGTGTTGGGCATTTTTCAGATAGGTCTCATGAGCTATTTGCTCAGTCTGGCTTTGAACCACCATCCTCTTGATCTCTGTCTCCTGAGTAGCTAGGATTATAGGCGTGAGTCAACAGCACCCGGCTCTGATGTCTTTGTTTTGCTATATGGAGTGTAAGTAAACATTTTATCTTTAAATAGTGAAATTTAAATAGAAAAACTAAAAATCCCATATAAGACTAGGTTGCCCTCCCAAGTGCTCCCATAGTATTCTGAGAATTAATTTCTTTTTGGTTATTCAACTAACTTGTTTGCCTGCTTGTCAGCATCCTTATTAGGTTAGAACTTCTAGAGTAATAAAACTGTCTCATGTATCTTGCATCCCCATCATCAAGAATAGAATGGGCATTCAGTAAGTGTTTGTCAAATCACACAAGTGAGAGGAAAAAAAAACATATAAAACCACCTTTTAAAGAACTGTAAATGCTCATTTACTTATGTGCAACTAAATACTTCTATTGAATGTATACTTTTTCTTAATCCACTGTTGGACTTATGACCCATTCTGATCCAAAGACAATGAAAGCAGTTGGGCTATTTCACTGCTTTAACCCAGGAACAGGAAAAGAGTGATCAAAATTTGTTATCAGAAGTACAGATTAATAAGGTGTTAAAACATCATTTGAAATGTAACATGATATGCACTTCCTGTGGCTATAAAGTAATTTAATGATAATTGTTATATTAGAGACCTTTGGTAGAGAAGAATTGAAAGCATAGCAAAACCTGTCTTTGTGTGCCCTTTCTTTTTTTTTTTTTTTGTGCATTTAATATGAAGCACTATACTCGCTCGACTTCATGCTGTTGGAGGTGGAAGGGGGAGATGGAGGTGGAAGCCTGCCACTGAATTTGAATTATGTAGGGAACATAGCAGTGTTGTACTGTCTTGTCAATATCTCCTTCCAGCTGGTGCTGACATAATTAGGCACATCAAGCACAGAAGAAGACATTTTAAATTCAAAGCACTGTTCCAAGTCCTGTGAGTAGCTATGAAAGGTACCTGAAGTAATCAATGACACATGGTAAGGTGCACAGTTCTAGTAGGTTGTCCTCCCACTTTGGTCTATTATAAGACACGAAGAAGCAGAAAAGCTAGGATTTCTAACTTCTTAAAAAGTGGCCTCATTTAAAGAGTTTTATTTATTAGAGTATATTTCCTTTTAAAAATATACACTTAGCATTTAATCTTTCACCACCAGCATAAAGCAGACAAATTTAACCTCCGGAGGGTGGGAACTTCACCTCTTTTCACCTATGCACACTGTCAGCATTTGACACAGTGTATGCTAATTGCTAACATGTCAGAAAATATATGTTTCATAGTGTGAATACATATAAATGGAGAGCCCTGCTCTGACTTTTCTTTGTAAATAAAGTAGAAATATATCACACATTTGGAATCACTATATTTGATTAGAAGTAAATTAGAAAAAAAAAAGATCTGTAGCATACAGTTGATGTCCCATAGTAAGAGTCATATATAATTTTAATATATGATTGAGATTATAATGGGCATATCATGCATTTTGGCTTTTACAAATATAACTCAGGCTTCTGTCCCTCCCTGTCTTGCCTAACTCTTATCTGCCTCTTCTTCTGCCCAGTCCTTCATTCTTTTCCAACTCAATTTCGTATACATTTCTTTGGCAGAGGAGGTTACTTATCACTTTTAATTTGTCTTCAAATCCCATGACTTGAGAGTCTCAGATGTCACTGTCTAAAAGACTTATCTAAG
Organism: Castor canadensis; assembly: GCF_047511655.1. Classification (NCBI taxonomy): domain Eukaryota; kingdom Metazoa; phylum Chordata; class Mammalia; order Rodentia; family Castoridae; genus Castor; species Castor canadensis. The sequence continues at coordinate 154,661,794 of NC_133388.1, forward strand.
TATTTTCCTAAACAAAGACAATTGTCTCCCAAGAAAACTTTTGGTGCCAGCTGAGATTAATTTTTCACCAACTTCGGATATGTAATTTCTACTGTCATTCATAGAAAGTTCTGTCACAGTTGAAAAAAGATACCATATGGAACAAGGTCCGTAAATACCTTCCTACAGCATGTGGGGTATAAATTTAGTTTGTGATCCAAAAGATTGCAATAATCTAAATGGTCGTTTTCAAGCTTCAAGGTAGAATTCTAGGACTCCCTGAGGGAAGTGAAGTTAAATGGCCGAAATTGTTGGTCTTTTAATATTAACACTTTTATTTGTTTTGGGAGGAAAACGCATACTTAAAGAAAAAGAATATTTGAAAAAAATCACTGGACTAAATAAACTGGAGGAATAAGCAGGGAAAAAAATATTGCCTGGTAAAAATTATCTGGCATAAAGTATTAGCAGAATATAAGATAAAAATTATGCATTTGGTGATAATAAACTTTCATGTACTAACAGTATTCTTCAAGATGATATAATCTAAAACATAATCTGGGCCACCAACTGGGTTGGGGGTTTTGCAACATATCTGTGCATATCATCCATCTGTACCTTGAAACCAAGCAAGAGAATCAAAACTTATGTGAAACATAAAATGCTACTCCTCTTTTGTCTAATAGATGTCAATGCTATTATAAATTGCATCCAGTGAAAAAATCTTTTACTAAAAAGAAAACGGGATCAAAAGGGTTTGAGATTAATGGTATTTATTCTACATATTCAGAGAAAAACAATTTATGATTGTAAATTTCAGATAGCGTGAGTGCTCTTTCAAACAAAATAAAAGATCATATTCTACCATATATGTTAGAAGAACTTTCATGGATAACTGAATACATTCTCTGTGTTCAGGTCCTGTGAGAAGCAGAGGCCAAGATAGGATTTTATCAACAGGGACATGTGAAGGATAAATGGGAGGGAGTTGGAGCAGGAAAGGATAGCTTTCAGCCAGTGCAAGTTTGACACTTCTGAAAGGAGAGGAGAAAGGAAGAAGGTTTAGTAGAAAGAGACTCAGACTGCAGCAAAGTTCTAAGGAAGTTTTGGTAAAGCCAGTGGAGTCCCCAAGTCAGAAGAGTCCTGTTTCTTGCAAATCCTGGACAGTACCCCAGCAGGGCATATCTTGGGAGAAGTGTGACCCTGGATAAGCCCAGGTTATGGATTGACAGGGGCAGCAACTGGGTCTGTCAGCCAGTGATGCTCTCCACAGCAGGAGCAGTGCATTCCCATAGTCTCCACATTTGCAACAGGAAGAATTGTTTTTAAAGAACTGTTACCCATTCTGACTTGACAGACAATAAATCCATGTATGCCTTTTAATCAATCTGAAAAAAATTAATCTTTGTTTCCACAGAAAAATCTCTCTGTACAAATAATCTATCCTAAAACAGAGTCTTCAAATGATAGACCTCTGGTAGTCTGTAAAACGTTAGTCTATGGATGCATGTTTTCATTTCACAAATCTAAAGTACTAAGGTAAGTGCCTGCTTTGATATCTGCAAAGCAGATATCATTTATTTCCGTTCCTGAAAGTCTTATTATGTACAGAATGCGCAACTAACTTACAAAGCTATTTTCAGAGCCCAAAGTATAGGTTACATGTTTGGTTCCATTTTTATAAGTTTTTATATTTCCCTTTTATGTCGTATTTTCTGCAGTTCAATCTTTGAGAATAATATAAAACACAGAAAATAAACCACATATTTAATGATGAGATTTCCTTGAAACCAAAAATAAATTTTTAAAGCACAGAGCATTCCAGCCTAACTTGAAAACATCTGATTTTTGCTTTTCTAGGCTAACTTCATGGCTTCATAAACTCAGTTTCCAATAGGATCCTATTATATAAAATTTAACAAGAAAAATTAATAAAATAAAACCATAACTTTAGAAACAGGTGGTAGTATGTCCTTCTTTCAAGCCATGACATGTAATACAAAGGCATTTTATACCACTAACTGAAGAAGGAAGCTATAGTGATAATAAGATAAAAACATTATATCTTGTTTCTTTTAGCTCCATAGACACTTAAGAGGTTGGGAGAGTGTTATCAAATGGAAAAAAAAATTAAGAAGTACTAAAATCAACCTCTACACTTACACATGATTTCCCAAAGTCTCATAAGTCACCCTGTAGTACCCTTTTTCCATTTCTTTGTGAAAGACTACTGAGGAATTAATTACTGGGTTTGAAAAGTTGCTGCATGTTTCAGCTCTGCAGGGTTTGTACAAACCATCAGATGCTACCCAGATTCAAGAGACAGACATTTATTACATGCTCGTCATTTGGCCTATTTTAGATCTTGCTATGTAGCTCTATACTTTTAAGTAATAGAAAATCATGATAGGTAATGATTATAGGAGGTCTTGATTTAATTGACCAATTTGGTAATTAAGTCTAAAGGGGTTTTAATTGTTATTTTGTAAGCCTTTAGAGTTTCCAGTTACCTCTGTCAATTCCTAAAAAATAACAAAACACATTTTGTAGTTAAAGTGAGAATATTTCCCTGTCGAAAACTGCCTGTTTTTATTATTGTAAGAATTGGTCCACTGAACTTAGCTCAGCCTCCAAGGTCTCAGCAAGAATGCTATGATTAATGAGGTAGCCATTAATGTCAGTAGATTGAACAACCAAAATCTGATTATATTAAAGTGCTTCCCAAACATTAGGGTCACATTAACAGTTTATTGAAACAAGCTGATAAAATTTAAAATGGTCATCTAATTCCCCTGGGTTCCTAATTGTTGCATGATAAATCACTCTGTAGAGAAATCTATTACAATGTTCCAAATGAGAAAATGTAATTTACTGTACCATTACTAGGGTGTGTGAAGCACTTCAATTCTTTAACAGGAGAAATTCTGCTGGAATGAGAAAAAATGCTCAGATTTTTTTAAAGGTTATGGCCTTGAATAAAACCTCTTAATGATAAATCTTCTAACTATGAATTGGATAAGAAAATGATGCATTTTATGAGCCTGCATTATGTAAAAACAAATTACATTAAAGTTCCTTATGAGTCGATTACTGAAAGTTCAGCGTGAATGAGCCTTTATTGATGCTCCTCTACTCTTCGGAAGGAAATTGCTGCAGAAATCAGCTGTACCGTATAAAATCACAGAAATATTTTTTCACTGTGGAAGTCTGGTCAAGTTCTCTCGAGAGACTAATGTCTCTGCTTAGAAAGATAATTTTGGGGGTTCCAAGCAGATGAAATGAAACCTTTGCCAGTTCAGATTTCTGACCATTCAGTCCCTGAATGTAGTATTTCCAGGAATGGGCTGGGCCAACAGTTTCATATAATTGTTAAGTAGTTGAGACCATGTGGCCACTTATTCCTGGAAAAACCACTGGCCAAGAGAGGGGAGGAGGAGGTGGGCGTTTCTGGGAATGGCCTGAAAAGGTGATGACCCCCAACTGTTTTGATGTAACTAATGACATAGTTAAAGGAAAAGCATATAAGCATGTATAAATAATGGGAAATTGTTAATCTATGTAGTGTTCATGCAGAGGAAATATTCTGGGCTTGAAGTTCCAATTTACTAGAATCATTCAAATCCAAAGAAAAAAACATTTTCAGGAAGCTTTCCCTGACGCTCTCTTCTCCCCAAGTCAGAGTAAGTTTTGGGTCTTATGACATTCCTAAATTGACTCCATAAGCCATTAATGAAACAATAATAAAATTATATTCTAATAGTTTATGTGTTTATATGATCTAACAATTCTTCAAACACAGTGCTTGCATTTTGAAAAACTGTTTAGTCCTAGATTCTGTCATAAAGTCAGATGTACAATAAATGTTCAAGAAATGCTTCTTGGACTGGAGGTGTGGCTCAGCTTCACACTGCTTCGCAAGTGCAAAGCCCTGAGTTCAAACCCCAGTCACACCAAAAAAAAAAAAAAAAAAAAAGCTTCTTGAATGGATAATGAATTAATGAATTCAAAATGAGTGGATCTCCACATGGTAAATCAGGAATAACTTATGCTTGACGGGTGTTTTATACATGCTTAATTTGTGATCAGCGTGTCTAGCCATGTTTTTCCTATTTCCATAAATGATTTCTTTGGTGTCTTTTCTCATTTGCCCACATGTTCCACCAGGAAAGACTTAGTTTTTTGAGTATTTCTTGGTTCTAGTATATCCAGTGTACATTGGAGACTCAGAAATACAGAATGGCTCAAATGTGAACCATGTTTAGGTGCTGGGCAGAGGGCATACATTTAACTCTCAGAACTTGGAGCAATGGTGACAGTCATAGCCTGGATAGGCCTAGTGACAAGTCCCTGAGAAAATAATTACTGGACAGACTGGTTGGGCCACCTAGAAAATGGTGACAATCAATCCTCAAATTACTACTTATATTTTAAATGTCCCCAAGAAAGTGCAGATGCACTTATGCTATCAGTTAAAAGAGTTTTTAATAAGTGTGCATGTGATTCTTGGTAATCTCATTCTAGATCTTATATCTTAACTTGAGAAAGGGATTATGGGGGGAAAATGGTGCAAAAAGAACAAGCCTTCACTTTGTACCCACAGAGAATACAAAGAATTATCCTATGTAAAAATGAGTGAATGACACCTATGCCTCAAGTCAAATATCAGAACTTTTTACTTAACTCTAGAAAAATTATTATAAGAATAAGAATTAAATGTATCTGTATTGAATCTCAAAAGTTAAATATTTCTGTGATCCAAGGTTTATAGAATTGATACTTTTACTAGCAGAAGAGTTTGTGCAGAATTTTAAAAGTTTAAATCATTTTCTTTTTACTTTAGAGAAAAATATTCTTTGGCAGAGCGTGAATATTTAAAACATCTTAAAATGTATTTTTGGTGCTGGCTTCTTGCCCCTCGTAATTTTAGGTTTTAAACTGACATACTGCTAACCTATTTCAATTACTTTATTGACAAATATGGAGCATCCTTTTTTGCTAACTGCATGGCTTGCTTCCTCACTTCCTTCAAGTCTTTGCTCAAGTTTTGTTCTTAATCAAAAGCCTTTCTTTACTAGTCTACCTAAAATAACACTGTCTAACATCACTCTATCCCAGATCACTTCAAAAGAATTCTTTCAGGACACTAGGCATATTTTTCATATTGTTGTGTACTTTCACTCTAATATAAGCTATGTGAAAATAGAAATTTTTCATTCCTCCAGTGCCTCTCACAGTCTCTGACACATCATAGGTGCTCAGTAAACACTTGTAAAATAGAGGGAGCAGAATGCATCAGTTTCAAAGAATCTTCTATTTTCAGAAGAGCAAGAAATTTATCAAGTTTGGAACATAGTTTGGAAAAGGATGTAATGATCAGGATTGCATTAAGGAGAGTTCAGCATCATGCACAAGAAAGCTCATCTTGAAATCAGTTTCAATGAGTAATGTTTTGTGACAAATCTGAATTATATTACTTTTGATAAGAGTCCACTAAACATTGTATTGAAATGTACATTAGCTGAGAATTGGGAAGGAAGATGGAAAACCAAAGTTCCAATAATCTGTAAGTTTATTTTTTTTTCTTAAGTTTATATCAATTTGGCTGGGTACATTTCAAACTCATTTGTTATTGATACCATTTTCCTCCCTTTTTTTCAATTTTCAATGACCTCAAGTGTAGAGAAACATTTTATATTTACTACAATATTAAGGGAAAATTGATTAGGTCATTCTTCAGAAGAACAATTGCCCTCAGATCTGTGGTTGCCTTTTACATTCATATTCTGCCTTATACCCTAAATCACAACAAGTGGGATAGCAATCAGTCAGATTCAGAATACTTTTGTCTCTCTGATCCTAGCAACTGCTCATTCAGTGAAATCCTCCTTTTTGAATATTAACTAATTTAACTAGGTAGATAAGTAAATTACTAAATAAAAGTTATTATGAATTAAATTTCTACTCTCTTTGATATTTAGCATTTTCCTCACAGTCAAAATTTGGATTTTTGCTTTTGTGAATTTTATATTTATATACTTTGAGTATGTTTTCTATTACTTATTTGCATTCTCTTATTAATATTATTAATATGTATAAATTCTTTGTATATTCTGGTTGTATATTTGTTTCTAATGTCCTTTGATATGTAATTGTTTTGACCTAATGTAGCCAAATTAATTAAGCATTTCCTTTATGGTTTGTGATTTCACAAAGAATTTCCTCCTAAATTCCCTGACCATCCTACCTAAAATTGCAACCCAGTTCTCACCTCTGCAGACACTCTTTATTCCTCTATCACCACTGGCTTTCTTTTTATCTAAAATACTTATAATTTATTATTATATTATCTAATTTACTTATGTTTTAGCATCTGTCTCAGTGAACTAAATTTGTCCATAAGAACAAGGATACCTGTATGTTATTTTCTTTGATGTTCCCATACTACCTAGGAGTGTGGTTGGTGCAAGTAGATATTGAATGGATATTTGTAATTTATAAATGAATATTGTTTTAATGTTTTAACACTTACATTTAGATCTTTAAATTTCTTGGAATTAAATTTTTGCATAAACTAACATTCTATACATATTTTTCAGTGGATAATAAATTGCCTCAGCATAATTTAGTCAATAGTTAACAGTTTAAACATAGCTGGAGCTTTGAATATGTACACATCTATCATCATCATATTCCCTAGAAGGTACACTCCATGAAAGCAATGAGTCCCTTTGTGATCTACTGTGTCTTCAGTAATTATAATGTGTTTATCACATTGGATGCTTACACTGAAATAAGAACAAAATGATCCATTATTGCACTCCATGAAAAAATAGGAAAGAATTTCACAAATGTAATAGTGAACAAAAATTGTCAAATATTAAAATGTGTATAACATATAATTCCAAATATATATAGTGTATAAAAAGAGTAGTGACTGATGGGAACAAGAAGGAAGTTTCGGGGTTGCTGATAATATTCTGATTTCTCATCTCATTGATAATTAATTCAATAAGAAATGTTAAAAGATTAATAAGTATTTGCTATGGGGATCCTTATTCCATTCCATTGCTTTGTCCATATGCACCTACACCAATAGTAGATCAAATTGATTACTAAATAAATCTTCACATCCAAGAGGATGAATTTTCTGTCCTATTATTATTAATGTTAGCTAAAGTATTGAAGCATTTATTCTACTTTTCCTACACGAACACACTACTGATGATAAAATAATAGGTTAAGAAATGTTGCCTGTACAGAAGCATTCTAGCTAATAATGAAGAATAATGATTAGATTCGAATATAACTATTTTGCAATCTTTTTGATTTTAATATATCTAAATACCGATCACCAACAACTGTCAGCATTTCAAGGAGATGCAATGAGACATCAACTGCTTCCAAATGGAAGAAATACCTGCTGGTAAGTAGTCTTGCCAAGAAGACAAAAGACAACTCTCCATCCAATCTAGCACTTTGTAAGTCAGGTGGTACAGGAAGACATCAAGCTGCCCTATAAATGCAGTTAGTAAAGCTTAGACTGTGAGAAGCTCTATTGGACAAACAACTTGATTTCTTAAATTCATAAATAAATAAATTACAAGAAAGAAAAACAGCTGGTGGAAGAGAAATACATATATTTTCCACCAGTTACAATACGTGGGCCTCATCTGAATCCTGAAACTACAAAATAGTTGTTATATTTCTGAAATAATTGGAAATTTGAATACTAGGGGGTGTGAAACAATATTAAGGTCTTTAAGTATGATGATGGAATAGTGGTTAGTCATGTTTTTGAAAAGCGTGAGCCCTTATTCTAGAAATGCAAAACATGATTGAATGAAATATAAAACAAAATTCGTTGACTAATCTCAACCACATAAACATTAGAATAAACTTATGAATTTGTATACATGCACACATACACTCACCTGCTATGATTTTATTGGGATTGTGTTGAATTTGAAGAATAATTTGGAATAAATTGACATCTTTTGATATTTATTTTTCTTATCTTATTTTGTAGAGCAAATATGCCTTTAGCTTTCTCATTTACTCAAATATTTTATCTACTTTCTCTAGTGCATATTCTGACCTCAGAACCATTTTCCAACTTGCTGAGAATTATGATTGGAAGACTGAAATTTCGTTGCAGCAGAGTGATCTGAGAACTAGAAATTGTAAACATTAAGTCTTTGGAAGCATCCCAACACAAAGAAATGAGAAGTGTTTAAAGAGAGGGAAATGCTAATTACCTTGATTTGATTATTGTACATGATATACATGTACTGAATTATCACACTCTACCCCATAAATATGTACAATTATTATGTGTCAATTAAGAACAAAAACTAATTTTTTTCAAAAACAAGTGAAAATGTTATTCAAAAGCATGAAATATATACCTAACCACTCACCATTTTAAAATAGAAGTCCTGATTATATTTTATTTGCATTATTCCTAAGCAATACATAATTATTACAACTGCCTTGGAGAATGGTAATGGAACACAGTGGTTCAGAGTATGGCCTCTGATGTCGAACTGCCTAGGTTTACAGATTACTAGCTGTGTGCTTTGGGGCAAATAACTGAACTTTTCTATTCTTCAGCTTCCTCACCTGTAGACAAGAATGGGACTAATAATGATTACTATTCCTGCCTCATAAGGTTTTGTATTTCATTGTTGTGAGGACTAAGATAATACCCGTACTGCAGGTAGCACATGCACATCAAGCCCATTAGCTATTATTAACTATGAGTTTATTTATTATGTGAAGTATTGTCCCTATTTTGTATTACTTTAGTGTTTTTTTCAAGAGACAGCTGAATTTTATAAAATGACTTTTCATAAAAACATTTACTACAGTTCCCACTCTAAATATTGTTGCTATGTTTATATGAATAGATAAAACTGTAGCTATCTATGTTTGAGAGAACTTACTAAAGTTTTCCAACTTCAACAGTTCATTTTAAATTTGAGTATTCCACTTCTGTAAATTTTGATATTCCGTTTTGCTAACACTGCAATGAGAGAGGTCAGACTGAAAGAAGAGTGGAGTGTTGGCAACAGGATTACAACTAAAAATGCAGGACACACAATTAAATATGACTGTCAAATAAATAATAATTATTTAGTATAAATATTTCCCAAATATTGCATAACCTATTCTTAAACTGAATTTTTTATCTGAAAATCAAACTTAACTCTGTGTCATATACTTTCAGCTGTTAAATCTAGTGAGGAGCTGTCATAGTTGATAGCAGTAGAGATGGAAAGGAATGAAAGGCTTTGTGAAATAGTGATCCTGCTGTTCACTTTTTGGACATTTAGTCACTAACACCTAAATTTCCACATAATTTTTCTCTAAAGAGAGAAGAGTTAGAGTCTTCTGTTTGTTTTAATTTCAGTGCTAAAATGCCATGTCCCAGGGCAGAAGTGGTTATTTCATCATTGTTTTTCTTCTATCTTAGGTTACAGTAGAGGCTTATATTGGAAGTAATCATTATAGAAATCAAAGTGCTGGTCAGTAGTTAGAAGAAACTGTGCCAACAGCAACATCAAAACCCATAAGAGCCTTTTGAAGGTTGCTTTTCATACATCTATGTACAGTTCACACATTTTTAATTTTACATAATATGCTTGTCTTATTAAAAATGGAAACATCCAGAAAGCACTTCCATCCATTAATCACCTCCAGGTGCTGTATCCTCTTTTTTTCTTCCCCCAGCTGGTTTTGTATTTATTTGTTTTTCTTTCCAGTCCTTGCATCTTTATCTGTTCCTTGAAACAAAATCAACAACAAAAAATAAAAAGGCATTAAACCAATGAAAACATGGCTATGGTTACTGATTTAAGTAGCATTTTGTCTGAATTGGAGCTGCTCTCTGAAATTAGGGAGATTGTTAGTTTATCAGAGAGTCTTACATGTCTCTTCTCCAATTGATGCAGGTCACAAGTTTGAATTCTAGTCAACCATTTAACACTATACCTTGACCTTGTTGGCCAATGAGCCATCACTTGAACTAAAATAATTTCTCACTTTATTTATCCAAGCAAGCAGGAACCAGCAAAGCAGTGCATGAGTATCACATCTATTTGAATAAGAGATAGTCCTCGTCTAATAAAAAGCTTTGTAGAAGCATTTTGAAAAACTGTTCTGGTGCTATCAGACATAGATTTGAATTCCAATGCTTCTACTCTCTTGCTCTGTAACCATGAAAAATAGTTTACTTGATATGCCTGGACTTTTATCTCTTTCCATATAACTGGGAAAAATAACACTTAACTTACAAGTGTGTTCTAAGTTTATGTAGACATGGTCATCCTCTGGAATGTTTATGTCAAACTACTGATGAGAACAAAAATGCTACAATCACTTTGGGAACCATTTTGGAAATTTAAAGGTAAATATGTGTTTACCGTATCACTTCCTAAGTATTTACCCAAGATACATAAAAGCATATGTCCAAATTTAAACTTGTACATGTTAATAAAAGCTTTGTTAGTAATAAATAAGACTTGGAAACAACCCAAGTGACCATTAATAGGTGAACTGACTAACAATTTGTGGCGTGTTCATACAATGTAATATTCAGCAACAAAATTAAATTAACTAACAATACATGCCACAACATGGCGAATCTCAAGATAATTATGTGCAGTGGAAGAAGTCAGAATCTTTCTATGATTCTACTCATATACAATCTAGGAAATGCAAACTAATGCACAGTGAAAGAAAGCTCTCTGTGCTTGCCTGGAGATAGGTAAGGAAAGAGAAGACAATTACAAAGGGGGTGTAAGTAAACTCTGGGAAATGATAGAATTATATATTATCTTGACTATGGTGATGGTTTCATAGGAATGCATATGTCAAGATCATCAAAACATACACTGTACAAATGTGCAACTTAACATACCTCTATAAAGTAGAAAGAAATAAAACACAAATGGTGATTATAATTATTAATAATAATAACATCCAAATGTAAAAATGCTCTTTAATGTTTCCATGAAGAATCACGATGGTAATTTTTGTATCCCATCCACGCATAACAGTAAGAGCAACTTCCGAGAAATATGTCAAATCCCCTACTTCTTCAGCTTAAAATCTTCTGAAGGCTCCCGTTGCTTACCACTCATGTTGACTACAAAGGTCTAGACATCACTATGTGTTCTCATTATGTTTTATTTCTCCAGCCTTACACCACTGATCCTCATCCTCTCTTTTTTTCTGAGATCCTCACCTTCATTAAACTATCTATGCTCTGCCCTCTACCTCATAGTCTACTCCTCTCTTCACCACTCCAAATCCTCATTTGGCCAACTGGAGTTCATTCTCAGGTTGGCATTTCCATGGGCCAGCATTTCCTTGAATTTCTCCTAGAAACATCATTCTAAATTATATATTTATTTCTCTTATATACCTCCAGTGAAAACTAGAAATTACACTTTTCCTTTCAGGCACTAACTAAATATCTTATATTATATATTTATTTTTATAACTATTTGATCATTGTATATCCTTCATGAGATCTATTATGTCAAAGATTGGCAATTTGTGAGTTTGAATCTTTGTTTTTCATTTTTAAAATCTATTTTACTCTACATTAAATTCATAGCCCTTAGTATAGTAATAGAAGGTGTTTAAAAGATATTTGTTTAATGAGTGAATGAATTAATGGATAGATGGAAAATAATACTGTGAAATGCATTTTTATCCCCTCATTACCCATGAGAAAATTGAAGATCAGAGAGTTTAAATTGCCAAGTTAATACATGGTCCATTATTCATAGAAGAGATAAAAGAAGACAATAAAGAGAAAGAAGGAAAACTCCTATGTAGAAAATAAGTCCATGTTATCAATATAAGCATCAGTATATATTTAGTTACACAGAAAATATATTTTCTTATATTTTACACCTTAAATAAGAGTCCTTAATTAGATCCTACCCTGCTGTCTCAAAACTAATAATCTCAGACCTCTAGGTCAATAATCTTCCATCCCATGCTTCTGTGCAATGGGCCACATCTGCTAAACCTACCTGTGATTTCAGCTGTAACTATGCCGAATGGTTCTGTGCACATTGACAGTCCCTTCTCTCACATTTTCTTCCTCAAGACTTTTTCCCCAAAGCCCAGGATCTCACCCAGCTCTAGAAGCAAATAAGAGCTATATTCATGACATGGACATTTCATGAACCAAGGATTTTCCTTGTTTTACATTTCTTTTTTTAAGCAGGTGCCCCATGCTGCCATAATTTTCATATTTTACTATCATATGCATAGCCTATTCAGTCTAACTAGTCAAATCTTATAAATTAGGCTGGTGGCATGGTTGTCTTAGGTTGAGTCTTTAGAAGCAGATTTGAGATTTAGACTTGCATATGGGAAGTTTATTGGAATTTGCCCAGAAAATCAAGGTCTAGGGTACAGTAAAAGGATGTCAGACTGGGTGGAGGAAAGATTGGAATTGTGATGTGCTCCATAAAGTCCTCACCCAAAGCCACAGGTGGAGCTCCAGAGCTGAAGCTGAGGTGACCTTTCAGAGTTTTACCCCCCCTGGAATGGGGACAGAGCCTGAAAAGCCCCTCCCCATAGACCTGTCATGGGATGTGAACTGTCTCCAGGCAGGAGGAGTCACTTTGATTATGAGGCTATCTCCTGCTCCAGACAATCTTCAGGAAGGAACTCAGCTGAGTGCTGTCAGCCATCCGTACTCCTCACATCAGTAGGAAGGATTGTTTGAGTCCTGACTGGGTTAGGGTTGGGAGTGGGGAGGGAATCAATGGCACACCACAGGGTCTGCTTAAACTTGGATTATACACCCTTTCCTGTTTATCATGTTGAGGTCCTAATAGGTTTCCATGACACCATTTTTGATATGGGGCACCCCATATTTGATGCTATCAGAGTGTTGTCAACATTTTAAATCTGACATAGTAAAGTTCTCCTTTATAAAGTTATTTACATTTTTGTTGTTCTTTGGAAAATGACCTGAAAATACTGTATAACCCTTAATGCAATAATAATAAATGAATTATTTTTTATTTTTTCCTTTGAAGATTTTTGTCAAAAAAAATTTATGAAAAACATCTAAAATTTTTAAGCAATAGCATTAAGAAGACTCTTTGACAAAATTTTTCCTTGTTTTAACTTACTGTTGATGTAGACTATCAAATAGTGACCAACTCTTGTACTAAGAAGTTTCATCATAAATCACTATGTCTAGTGTAATGTCAGATTAGCACCTGTAATCAGCAATGGCCTTATGTAAGCAGATCACTAGAATTAAGTGTTTTCTGTCACTCTCATTGCTGAAAAATATTCCACAATGTAGTAATGTCATTAAACTCCCCTTTCTAAAGGATCTCACACATAATTGTTCCCCAAAAGCATTTGAACCATTATATTTTCAAAGCATTCTGTTTTAGTTTACCGATTTTTGAAGAATTTCCATTTTTAATTTCAAGGCATGCCATTCTTCTGAGACATGCCTGTCCAAGAGAAGCTCTTCATCTTTTTCTAAAAGGCATTCTTTAGGAACATTTTCAAACTCTGATTTTAGGTACCAATAAATGTCTACTAATAATTTGTTGTAAAAAAGAAAAGCATATTTGAGACTTTGTTTTCCTAAATATTTATTTCAAATACAACATTTTCACAGTGGTTTTAATCCTAATGTCATCCTTAAAATAAATCATGATGTGTACTTCATGTGATCTTTTCAGAATGCAATAAAACAGATTGTTTTTAATGGCTGTTCCAGCAATGAAAAATATCTGTGTTAGGTGGAAACAACAAATTGATGCTTTTTCAATTCCTTTTAATGGCACAAGGATCTTTGCAACCTGCTGTGAAAAATATTCTCTTAATGATAGGCCTGTGGCACAACTTAAGGAGTCATCAAGAAATAAATGCGCCGCTGTCTGGTTGGCAGCTTGGTGTCCCTTAATTGAAGTGTTATAAGATTCTGTGCAGAGGAAGCCTCCAGGGTTTCATAGCTAAATGGCACGGACACCTCTGATGAGACATGCAGATGAAGATGTGTCAATACAATCTTCACCAATTTGCTGTAATAGCAGGGACTGATTAATTTTATAACCACGGGTGCTTCTATTAGCTAACCTAAGGAATGATTTAGACTTTATTAAGCGACTTATTTCTATCTTTTTTTCAAGAGACTACTGCAACATAGTTTATCTCTGAGTGCTACACTGTGGCACATTTTCTAATAAGAATTCTAAATTTATTATTAAAGAAAGGATCATGAACTCGCCTTAGCTTAAAGGAGGCTTAATAGTAGCAACTTTTTGTGACTCCTCCTGTCTCAAACGCACTGCAGCAAACTTGGAGTTTATCAAAAATAAAGTAACTTCATATTTGAAGCAATTGAGTTGGCAATCCTGATATACATTTTTAATGTGCAAAAAAATGAAGTATATTTTTATCTTTTTCTTGATATAAAATTGCTTTAATATTTTATCATAATTGCCCTTGGATATCTAACATCATTTGGTTACACATAATCAACTAATGCTTTATATTTTAGGGCTTTGTTCAATAAAAAATTAATTATCATGCATGGGTGAGTAATGTATTTGAAGATTGAGCTACATTGCTTTATGCATAAAAGACTCTAGTTTATGTATTAAAACCAAAATTGCTGTAACATTCAGATTGCAATAAAAATCATATACAAAGACCCATTTAAAACTTCTGAAACATGAGCTCAGGGACACACCTTTGTATTTTTTCCAAAGTATAAAAAGAAATGAAACTGAATTTACTATAAGTATGAATTTCCAGTAAATTTATTTTTAAGAAGAAGATTGAGAATCCATTAAAAGCAATTTTATTATGCCAGCAATGAGACCACTATTAGTACTTAATACTATTATAGATCCTAGTATTATAAAATGTCTGTCATAGAAGATATTCAACAAATAATAGTCTACATCCTTCTCTCAGGGCTGAGTATGTTTGTAAACACCCTTTGGGGAGAAGCATCTCTGTCCATTCTTTTGTTCTCTCCTTCTAGGCTCACATTAGGCTGTAGAGATAAATGGCAGTAATATTGAAAAGATCTGGAGACTCAAATTTTTTCAAATTTGCTTGCAATGAGCAGAAGTATTCATTTGCAGCAAAATTGTACCAAACATTCTGGATCCATTTCACTTTTTTTGTTGTTGTTATTTTATTTTATCATTTTTGCATTTACTTACATGTGTATACATTATTTGGGCCCCCCTGCCTCTGGGCAGAACCTATTCCTCCCTCTTGGTCTCTCATTTTGTAGAAGAAAAAACATAAAAGATAATAAGAAAAACATGGCATTTTTGCTAATTTGAGATAAAGATGGATATACAGGGAGATTCCTTGTGTTGTTTTGGATCCATTTTAGAATTGAAATACATCATGACTAGGATGTGTCTCCATCTTTCTGTAATTATTATGAGGTCCAATTTGATTATGAAGCTTTTTAAAAACAATTTGTTAGTGCACATTAATTCTACAAAGGAATTTCATTGCGATCTTTTTGTACATGTATATAATACACTTTGATCAAATTCACTCCCTCAATCAGTCTTTCTAATCCTCCCCCCATTTTAAACAATTTTAGTGGGTTTCATTATTCTATTTTCATACCTGTGTATGAACTATTTCAATCATTATCACTCCCATCCTTTCTTTTCACCCTTCCCCATTTTGCTGATTTCTTTCCTCCCAAACAGTCCCCTCATTTTATATTTGTGTCATTCTCTTTTTTAATTCTAGATTCCACATTTGAGAGAGAACATGTGTTATTTGTCTTTCTTCATCTTGTTCATTTCACTTAACATGATGATTATGGAGCCTTAAATGGCTGTGTTATAGTGCAGGATAAATAGGTGCCTTCTAACTTCTAGCAATGCAGTGAAGATAAAAAAAAAATTCATGTGATTGAGCAATTCAGAAATAAATCATTTAACTATAAATGACATACATTATCTGAGTGACAGAAAACATTGCCCCAACATGCTCTGGATTCCAGCCCTGATTTAGTCAAAGTGTGCTATATCAGGAATAAAGGGATTAGGTTTTAAATTCTATCCCTGCTTCTCAGCAGCTATGTAATCCTTAGTAAGGGAAGATCAGAAGTTGGAATTAGATCATCTTCTGAGGTTGCAATTTCATGATACTCTTTTATTTATACTAAATTGGGACTGAATTTTATGAATAGTTTGATACTACATTTAGCAAAAACTGAAAGATATTGATGACTTCCATCTCCTTCAGAAAAGCACAAATTTCCAGGGCATTTGTGTCTCATGGTACAAAGATTATCAGCACTAAATATGTGATTAGTTATGCTTGAGAGGGGTGTGATAATTGCTATGGTCAAATGATGGGTAGTCATTAGGGCCATACAAAAATCACACCAGAAAATTATCAATGATAACACAGGAGACAAAAAAAAGGAATAACATAAGAATTTGGACACTTCTGATAATTTTCATACTTAATATTTTTAAAATTCACTAAAATTGCAATCACCTTTACTACTCAATACTTGTCACCTATTTTGAACATGAAAAAATGCATCAAAGTGTTTAAAAGAATTGAATGAAATAGTTAGGAATATTATGGGATAAGTTAAAGGTTGAAAGCTTGTGGGAAGAATGAAAAGAAGTTCATGTGAACATTGCAAGAGATCATGAGATGGGGATTTTAGAAAAACACATGAAATATAACCAGTGATGTCAAAATATTTTTGACTATATAAACCATTGAAAGTGAATGATGATACATATTTACAACATATGAATATTTATTTATAAATTATAAACATTAATTTCTGAACTAGTATATTATGACCATTATGATACATATTAAAGTAAAATTTCAAGGATGAATCTAAAGTAAATTTGAATAATAACACTTGTATTTTCCTTATATACATTAGTGACTTATCTGGCACACATCCCTGGAACACAATCACCCCATTTTGGATTTCCCTAAAATATTCTGCCAGAATGAAATGAAAGTTCATAAAAATGAAAAATAACAGAAAACACTGAAAAAACAAAATAACATCTGGAAATAAAGCAGAAAGATAATCACAGAGGGAATAATGAAAAACTACCAGGTCTGAATAACTGGTAAGCAGTAATCAATGTGGAAAAGGCTAACATAGGAAATAATTTGAGCATCACAAGACAAGATGTTGAGTATCACACTTAAACATATGGAGCATGCTCTCATCATAGAAAGGTTTTTCTTGACCCTCACACAGGCTGAGACAGCTTCCCTATTGGGAAATCTGATTTTAGAGTGTGCTAGTGAAGCCAACAAATTACAGAGAAATGCATACTCCAGAGCCAGCAATGATCTTCCTATCCATGAGAGCCAAGAATACATTTCCACCAGTAATCATTTATGAATGACCAAGGATTGTCCTCTCTGGAGTTTGTTTGTTATATTCTGTGCCTAAGAACAAGGTTGTTAATTGTGCTTACAAAGAAATATATGAGTAAATATGTTAAAATTTTAATAACTTCTAGATATACTAAAACACACTTGTTTTGGTAGGATTAAAGCATTTATGGCAAGGATTTCCTGTTATTTTTTGGTAAAAGAAAGTGTCTCTACCATCTTGGGCAAATATTCACAAAGTGGTCCCTGGGTTTAACACAGAGGTTGAATCCATGAAAGTTGTACTGAACAAAATGTTAAGCTAAGCACAGGTTGATTTGAATTAGGTATTCTCTATGACATTTTCAGTAACATTGTTTATATCATAGAAATACTTACCTATTATTATTGCTTAATTAAGGACCATTGAAAACACTATGATAGGATATGTGACCATACTCATACATTTTTTGTAAGAGAAAAACCAATGATGAATGGGAAAAGGCTATTGGGTATTCATATGATGCCATACTTGGCAACTCAATTTTCAACATATGTTCAATTGAACTATAGTTATTTTTCATAAGAAGAAAGTCAGCTTAGTATTTTATCTTTTCAAACATTCATTTCATATTTCTTTAGAGCATAAAAGCATCATCTATAACAGATGTTCTCAGGCTCTTTGTCTCAAAAATCCTTTTCACTAAAAAATTATTGTAGGTGGCAATAATGTTTTTCTATTTAGGTATTTCTATTGATAATTGCTATTAAATTCTTAAAATGTTTACTTAATTTATTTTTTAAATAATAAGAATTTGATAAAATGACTATGTTTTTTTCTTGAAAAGCAAACAAAAATAGTGAAGACTTTTTTCACTATTTTCAATGTCATAAATATCTGGGTTCAGTAGAAAACACCATATCATATATATGCATCTCCATTTGATGTTATGCTATTATGTAATTCAAGTATAGAAAGAAAATCTTGCCTCACAGATATAGAAAAAGGAGAAGTATTTTAATAGTCTTTTCAAATGATTGTAGATAATCTTTATGCTTACTGCACTGAAAGTCAACAAGTGATAATTTCTTAAAGGTTAATTATAATACAGAATACAAAATCATGTCAACAGGTTTTTGTACCCTGTTGCATTGCATCTCTTTGGTCCCTTTTATTTTTTAGATACTTTTTATCCCTTAGGTGATTTTAAATCATTCTGAACTGACAAAAAAAATTGAATATTGTCTTTGTGTTGTTATAAACATAGTTTCCACCTTGCAGACTCATAATCACCTATACCACATTTGAGAATTGATGGTCTATAAATCTGTTCTGGACTCTCAAACAGAGGAGGTACTTCCTACAGAATGTTTGTTTTTCATATATAAATACTTTGAATCTTTTCATATGAAAAATTCACTTGAATGCTCTTTTAAAGGGTTTTTCTTGATTTTCTTAAAGACTCAGGAGATTAAGTTGTAATAATTTTGAATGGAGCCATGAGAAGTTTAAAAGTATATGAGGCCATCAAGTATATAAAAGAATTACAGCAACTGGATAATGTGGTAGGAGTTTTCAGCACTTACCATCACTCCTTTTAAAACACCAATGTTTACAATTAGCCGTGGATTAAAGTACTGTTGTGAGAGCTTAGATGTCTAGCTGAGAAGTTCCAACACCCTGTTGTAGCAGGAAAAAAAATTCAAGAACATATGAATTGAAGAGGATAAAAAGAATGGTTTCACTGTACCCATGCCAGTTCTTTCCCAAGGCAGAATAGCTCAATGCCAGTAGAGAAAACTTAGGCCTGGGAATTCTTTCATGAGAGAATGTAAAAGAATAATGAGGGTCCAGTTTCCTCAACTACCCAAGCAGACTACTTATTTCTTGTCCCACTCAGAATGGAGCAAGAAAGATTTGCATGATTTGAAATCTACTAAAAGATTTGCATGATTTGAATAGTCTGGGGTAGATAGGAATGGAAAAATAATTGGGGTCTCACATCAGTGAGGGCACAAAAGCTAGCCAAGAATCATAACGTCTACTAACGACCTCACAGATTCCATCAAGAAACATTGCCATAAACTTTCTAGCGCATATCATCTGTGGAAAAATCCTAGCATTTCCTCCACACCAAAACTCAAGAGGGAGCAAGAAAAACAGGATGGGTGCATCTGTGGAAAAGATATGAAAGACCCTGCAGAATCCTTAGGTGGGCTGACGGAATATCTTTCTCTCCAGTTGTTAAAGACTAGAAGAGGTGACTGCTTTTTTAAAAATAGCAACGCAAAAATTCAAGCAACATTAAAAATCAAGGAAATATGACACTGTATTGTCTAACTGTCTAATTGTGAATGAGATCAGGAAAATAACACATGAACAAAGTGGAAAGTTTAACAAAGTGATTTAAAAAGAAAAACATAAGAAAAGACTCAGACAAATTCTGGAGACACAGCATACAATGAATAGAATTTAAAAAGTGCAATAGAGAGGTTTGATAGTGACCAAACAAGAAGATGCAATCTTGTAATCAATTATAGTTCATTTGATATTATCCAGTCTAAGAGGAAAAAAAATAACATGAATTGAAAAGAGTAAGAAATCTTATAGGATTTATGGAACAGCATCAAACATACCAATATATGCATCATGACTACAACAGAAAGAGAAATTAAAGAAAAAAGGATAGGGATTACTTAAAGAAGTTATAGCTGAAAAATTCTCAAATTTTAGGAGGGATGTGAACATCCAGGTTGATGAAGACTAAAAGTCACTATTTAAGATGAACCTAAAGAAGATTAGATCAAGACAATTAAAAGTCAAAAACTAGAAGATAATTTTGAAAACATTAAGACAAAGGGAACTCACCACACACAAGGAAAACTCCTTGTGTACTATCAATGAGTTTCTATGTGTACTATCAATAAATTTCTTGTGTACTATCAATGAATTTCTCAACAGAAGAGAGTAAGTTAACATATTCAAATTCCAAAAGAAAGAAAAAAAGTAAAAAAAAAAAATGTCAACCCAAAATACTATAACTGGAAAAGCTTTCACTCAGAGATGCAGAATTTTCTAAATAAACAAAACCTGAGAGAGTTCATTACCACTAGAACTGACTTAGGAGAAATGCTAAAAGGAATTTTTTGAGTTGAAGTGAAAGAGTGGTAATCAGTAAGATTAAAACATGAAACTCACTGATAAAGGTGAGTATACAGCTAAATTCAGTATTCTCTAATACTATAATGGTGGTGTATAAAACATTTTCAACTTTAAGAGACAAAGATATGAAAACTAACTATAATTGCAATATTTGCTAATTAATACACATATAAAAGATGTAAGTTTCAATAGTAACATAAAATGAGGCAAGAGGAAGAAGTATAGAATCGAATTTAAGTTGTTATCAACTCAGAATAAGGTAGTACAACAATAAGATATTTCTGTAGTTGTTGCTAACTTCAGAGCTGCCAGAAAGAAAAAATTTATCTAGTAGATACATAAATGTCAAATGGAAAAGAATCAAGGCATACCTCTAAAAAAAAACTCTCAAAAGCAGATAACAAAAGAAAAATAAAGGGATGAGAACTACAAAAGTCATGAAACAATTCAAAAGTGTCAATTGTGTGTTCTTACCTACCAATAATAGCTTTACATGTAAATGTATTAAATTCTCCAATCAAAAGATACAGAGTGGCTGCATCAATTTCTTTCAAACCCTATTATATATTGTCTATGACAGACTCAATTGAGCTTTCAAGAAAATAATCATAGACAGAAAGAAAATCAAAAGAAAAACATTTTCCATCCCAATGGTAATCAAAAAAGAGCAGGGCTAGCTATACTTGTATCAGAAAACTAGACATTAAGTCAAAACCTCACAAGAGATAAAAGAAGTAGTTGTATAGTGACATGGGAGATAATCCATTCAGAGAATATAACTCAGCTTCAGGGTATGTAAATATATAGTGGAAATATTAATAGAAATAAAAGGAGAAAGACAGAAACATAATAATAATAGAATACCAAAATAAACCACATGCAATAATGTATACATTATCCAGACAGAAAATTAATAAGGCAATAGACTTGATAACAGTACAGCCAAATGAATCTAACAAATATAACATTCCATCCAATAGCAGTGCAATACAGATTCTTTTCAAATATATACATGAAACACTCTCGAGGATATATCATGTGTTGAGCAATAAAAATGTCTCAACAAATTTAGAAAGATTGAAATCATATCAAATAAGTTTTCCAGCCATATTGGCATAAAACTAGATATTCATTACACAAGAAAATTCACAAATACAAGAAAATTAAACAACACACTCCTGAACAATCAATGAGTCAAAGAAGAAATCCAAAGGGAAATGTAAAAATACCTGAGACAAATATAAATGGAAACATAAGAGGTCATAATGACTAGTGTGAACAATTATACATCAACAAATTGGATAATGTAGAAGAAATAGATAAATTTTTAGAACACAGTACTTACCAAACTGAATCATGAAGAAATAAGAAATCTGACTAGAGCAACAATGAATAAGGAGATTGAATCAGTAATCAAAACAAACAGAAAATCCCAGGACTATATGGTTTCACTGGTGAATTCTACTCAAGTAAAATTCTATTCAAGGGAAAATTTCTATTCAAGGAAAAACTGACACCAATTCTTTGTTTTATTATTGTTGTGCTGGGTGGGAGTACAGTGCAGCATTTACAAAAGTTCTTACAATATATCAAATATATCATACTTGAATTCAACCTGCCACCATTCTCCTTCATTCCTTCCTCCCTCATTCCTGGAATAGTTTCAATAGATAATCATTTTTTCCATTTATATACATGTGTACACAGTATTTGCATCATATTTACTCTCCTTCACCATTCCTCCATCACCTTCCCCTCTCACCAGTACCAACCACCTAGGCATGACCTGTTCTGTTCTCTGATTTTGTATAAGAAAAAAAGAAAAAGATGACATTTTTGCTTGTTTAAAATAGCTACACAGGGTATTTACTTGTGGTAGTTCATGTACTATGTATTATAGCTGAATTTGTTTCATCTCCTCTATTTTTCTTCTTTCTACCTTAGGCTGTTTCTTATGGTGATTTGAACATGTTTAAAAATTCTATATTCATTCTTGTATAGACAGTACATCAACCATATTCACCTTCCTAACTTCCTTCTTTAACCCTCTCCTTTTCATATGTGGTCTCCCCTTAGTGCGACCTGTTTTTCATAGTATTACTGTATTTGTATTAGGACTATATCGCACACATGATAGAAAACATGTGGCTTTTGGCCTTCTGACCTGGCTAACTTCACTTAAGATGATGTTCTCCAGTTCCATGTATCTGCAAGCAGCAAAATTTCATCCTTCTTTGTGGCTGAATAAAATTCCATTGTTCATGAATACCACATTTTCTTAATCCATTCATCAATAGTGTGGCACCTTGGCTGTTTCCATATCTTAGTTATTGTGAATAATGTTGCAATAAACCTGTACACACAAATGCCTTTGTTGTAACCTGACTTGCATTCCTTCGGGTATATGCATAGGAGTAGAATTGCTGGATCATATGGCAGTTCTACTTTTAGTTTTTTGAGGAGCCTCCATACTGTTTTCCATAGAAGATGTACTCATTTACATTCCCATCATCAGTGTATGAAGATTCCTTTTTCCCCACATCCTCCCCAACATTTGTTGTTGTTTATGTTCTTGATGGTAGCCATTCTAACAAGAGTGAGGGTGAGGTAGAATATTAATGTGGTTTTGATTTGTATTTCCTTTATGGCCAGGGATGTTGAGCTTTATTTCATATGGGTTTTTTTTTTGTTGTTTTGTTTTGTCAATTTGAACTTCCTTCTTTGAAAAAACTCTGTTCAGTTCATTTGCACATTTCTTCATAGGGTTGTTGAGTCTTTGGGGCTTTAGTTTTTTAAGCCCCCTGTATATTCTGTTAAATTAATCTCGTGTCAGATGATTTTCTCTTGCCAAAGATTTTGTCCCCTTCTGTGGACAGCCTCTTCAATCTGGTGACCATTTCTTTTGTTGTACAGAAGCTTTTTAATTTTATGTAGTCCCATTTGCCAATCTTTTCTCTTAGTTATTGAGCCATTTAAGTTCTATTGAGGAAGTCATTGCCTATGCCTATTAATTCCAGTGTATTCCCTGTTCTTTCCTGCACAAGCTTCAAAGTTTCAGATCTTAAATTAAGGCCTTTAATCCACTTTGAATTGATGTTAGTACAAGGTGACAGATATGGATCTAGCTTCGGTTTTCTACATGCAGATATCCAGTTTTCCCAGCAACACTTGTTAAGGGGCTGCCTTTTCTCCATCATATGTTTTTGGCACCTTTGTCAAAAGTCAGATGGGCATAGCTGCATGGATTCATATCTGGATCTTAAAAATTCTTCATAAAGTTAAAGAAGAGGAAATACCTCCAAATTCATTTTATGAAGTCAGTATAACCATTATGTTAAAGACAGACAAGGACACTATAAAAAATAAAATCATAAATTTGTATCCCTAATGAATATAGATACAAAAATCCTTAACAAATTAATAACAAACCTAATTCAACAAAACATTTTTTAAAAAAAAATCTCACACCATGATCCAATGGAATTTGTCTTTGGGATACAAGGATGGTTCAACATATGCAAATCAATGTGATACACCCCATTAATAGAATGAAAGATAAAAAAATTATATGAACATCTGAACAGATGGAGAAAAAACATTTGATAAAACTCAACATACTTTCTCAATAAATACTCTCAACAAATTAAGTATGGAAGGAATATACCTCAACCTAAAGTGGTATTACATGACAAACCAATAAATAACAATCATGCTCACTGGTAAAAATCTCAAAGCTTTTTCTCTAAAACCAGAAAGGAGATGAGGGAGCCCATTCTCACTGAACCTACTCAACTTAGTAGTGGAAGTTCTAACCAGAGCAATTAAGCAAGAAAAAGGAAGAAAAATATCCAGATGACATGATCATATATTTAGAAGATTCTAAAGACTCCACTGAGAGAGGAAAAAAAAATCAGAATTAAAAAATTCAGGAAAGTTTCAGGATATAAAATAAATAAGCAAAATCAGTTGTATTTCTATACACTAACACTAACAACAGTCTATCCAAAAAAAGAAAGAAATTAAGAAACTTCCAATTACAATTTCAAAAAGAATAAAATACTTAGCAATAAATTTAACCAAGGAAGTGAAATACATATACACTAAAAATATAAAACACTGATGAAAGAAATTGAAGAGGATAAAAATAAATAGACATTCCATATTCACAGATTGGAAGATTAATAGTAATTAGATGTTCATGCTACCCAAAGCTATCTACTGATTTCATGCAATCCCTATCAATATCCCAGTGGTATTTTTTTCAGAGAAACAGAGAAAACAATACTAACCTTCATATACAATCAAAAATTTCCTCCAAATAACCAAAGAAGTTTTGAGCAAAAGATCAAATCTGGAGGCATCACACTTCCTGATTTCTAAATATGCTACAATGCTACAGGTGATTAAAATGCTAGCATAATATCAGACATGTAGACCAGTGGAAAACAATGAAGAGCCAAGAAATATATCCATGCATCAACTGCAATTTGACAAGGGTGCCAATGATAAGCGTGGGGGGAAAGATGAAGATTATTCATCTTCAATAAATGTTCAATAAACTGGGTATCCACAACAGTAAAATAAAATCAGGCCTTTTCTTCAAACTGCATGCAAAAATCAACTCAAATGGATTAAAGAATTAGAAGTAAGTTCTACAGCTATAAAGTTATAGAGAAAAACACAGGAGAAAAGCTTCTTACGTGGGGCTGGGCAATAATATTTTGTATATGACTCCATCAGCATAAAGAACAAAGCAAAAATAAACAAGTGTGTCAAACTAAAAACAACTTTTCCACAACAAAAGAACCAAAAGAATGAAGAAAATATTTGTAAACCATGTATCTTTAAAAAGATTAATGAAAAGAACACAAAACAACTCAGTTGCAAAACAGAAATAACCTAATTAGAGTCTGGGTGTGGTGGTACATATCTATAATCCCTAGTACTTGCAAGATGGAGATAGGAGGCCATGAAGCCAGACCAGTTGTGTTGTCACTAGTTTGAGGCAAAACTAGTGACAACACAAAATAAAAATAAAAGGTCTATGGGTATAGTTCAAGTGCTAGAGTGCTTGCCTAGCATGCACAAAGCTCTGGATTTAATCCCCATTTCTGCAGCAAATAAATAAATAAATAAAACCTGATTATAAAATAAGCAAAGGACCTGAATAGACATTTCTCCAAAGAAGATATGTGAATTGCCAGCATATATGAAAAAGTGCCTAACAATACCAATTATCAAAAAATTCATGTCAAAACCACAATGAGTTATCACCTCACACTGTTAAAATGGCTAATATCCAAAAGAAGAATGACAATAATTTTGTGAGAATGTGAGGATAAAGGAAACCTGCACACCATCAATGGGATGCAATTTATTGTGGCCATTATAGAAATATGTAGGTTATTCAAAAAAATTAAAAATAGAATTACCATATGATGTAGCAATCTGACTTTATAGTCAAAGGAAATTAAACCAGTATCTCATAGGTACACCAGCATTCTCATCTTCAAAACAGCATATTCACAGTAGCTAAGAGATGGAAACAACCCAGATGTCCATCAACAGAAAAATAAATAAAATGTGATTTATAAAATGGAATATCATTCATCCTTAAAAAAAAATGGAAATTCTGCTATTTGTTACAAAATGGATGACTCTGGAGGATACCCTACTAAGTGGAATAACTCAGGACCAGAAAAACAAATATTGCATGATCTCACTTATATGTGAAATCTAAAAAAAGCCAAACTCATAGAAACAAAGAGTAGGGTAGTGGTTACAAGGGTTCAGGTGAAGGGAAGTGGAAATGGGGAGAGATTGATCAAAGGATATGACCTTTCAGTTCTAGGATTAACAAGTTCTGGAGACTTAATGCAGCATGGTGATTATAGTTAACAGTAACGTATTGTATTCTTGAAATTTGCTATAGATCTAAAGAGATCTCACCACACACACTCACACACAATGCTAGCTATATGAGATAATCCATAAGTTATTAGCTTGATTGTAGTAATCATTTTTAAATGTATGTATGTATAAACAAACTATATTGTATACCTTAAATATGTATAATTTTTGTCAGTTTTCCTCAATAAAGTTGAAAAAGTACACAAAGGATGAAATTAAATACTAGGGAAATTATATATAAACTAACCTAAACAAGTAAATCTGGTAAACTTGAAAATTGGTGTTGTTTTCTAACATTATAATATAATATTGATGTACAATTTGTGGCATGTAAATGAAGTTTACAGGATCTAAGAAGTTGGAATTGCTCTGAGAGAAGGAAACAGTCTCTTGTTGGGCCATGTAATTTGCATTATTTCTGGCAACAAAAGTCAAGATTTTTGAAACAATAACACAGGTCATATACACAATTATTGTATTTCATGACTAGCATTGCAGAAAAACGGAATGCATTATGAATGAATGAATGAATGAATGAATGAAACTGCTCTTTCTCCTACATTTTGCCTGACTGGAACATGATTCCCTGGTTAGTTCCAACTTGTACAATTAAGTCATTATGAAGCACAAATAGGAAATAAAGTTCAACCTCACATAAAGATTTTTAAAAACACAATAAATGTCTATATTAAAATAAATGAACCCTCTTATATGAATTTTGACATTGACAACTGACCAAAAGCTATTACATACATTACATGCTATAATAAAAATAACTGCTCTGGCTGGCTCTGAAAGTCTTTGCAGCTGCAGGGGTACTTCTTGGAAGTAAAGTTTGTGTTTACACAGGTGCAGCCATATTTAACAAAAAAAAAAATTTTATGCACTATGCAAACAGCTGCCTGTCTGTTTTCTTTGGCAGAGCTCTTTCCAACTGAAACAATTTGTATCAAGCACATCTCTCTGTGATACCTATGTAAATAACACAGAAAAATTCCTGTGCAAGGAAGAGGTTTTTCATAATATGTCTTTTAAGTGAACCATTAAAGCAGGATGGACTTGATTCGAGCCTACAAGGAAAACCATGTCCTTAGTAAAACGTTTACAATTAATATTACGTGTGCAATCTGATAGAGGTGCCTCAAGTGTTCAGGATAACAACTGTCAGAGACTTTATGTAACTCTAGGAATTTGAAAGGAATGATGGCTGACAGAGGGACTCAACATTGAACGCTTTTCCTTACAGTTCAGTATTCTGGTCTAACTATAGTCCTATTGTATAGATTATTTTTTAAATAACTCATTATAAAATACATGTTCTTTTATTACAAAGAACTAAGAATGTTGTATTTGAAAAGTTATGTGTATTTTTAAAGTTATACTTAGGTGTATTACTTTTGATTTTCTAATAAAAATCAACAGAAATTATGCATTGTGCAATTTATATTATTGAATTTGGAAATTCTCTATAGACTCTGCACAGAAATGGGTTGATTTTTTTGCCCATTCCAACTCTACTTTGTTGTTGTTGTTGATGGTACGGGGGTTTGAATTCAGAGCTTGACAGGTGTTCTAACATTTAAGCATGCTTACAGCCTGTTTTGCTTTAGTTATTTTTCAGATAAGATCTCACGGAATTTGCCCAAGGCATCCTTGGACTACCATCCTCCTACCTGTGCCTCCTACATAGCTGGGATTACAAATATACATCAACATGCATAGTTTATTGGTTTGCACTGGGTCTTGTTAACTTTTTTGCATGGGCTGACTTTGAACTATAATTTTCTTTATCTCCTCCTCCTCCTCTTCCTTATCATTACTTTGTTTGCTATGGATAAAACCTTTGTACGTGGCAGGCAAGCAATCTACCATTGAGCTAGATTCCCAGCCCAAGATCAACCTTTTTTAGATTCCACATCTGAATATGATCATGTGGTATGTCTTTCTGTACCTGGTTTATTTCAGTCAGTATAATGATCTTCAGTTCCATCCATGTGCCACATATGACATATCATTCCATTTTATGATGGAATTGTATTCCTTGGCATATATATGCCATATTTTATTTATGCATTCATCATGGGCACTTAGATTGATCCAGTTTCTTGGCTATTGTGAACAAGGCTGCAATGAACATGAGAGTGCAGCTATCTCTTTGACACACTGAGTTTATTTCCTTTGGATATATATACCCATAGTTGGATTGTGGATTTTACCCATTTCAATTGTTATATTAAAAATTACCCATTCATTCAATAACTCTTACACTGTCCCAGGCACTCACCGTTCTAGGATCTGAGAACAAGTAAAACAGACAAAAACTCCCTTGAAGAACAAATATGCTTCATAAGAATGTTAGAAGTTACTGCTCTGAGCTATAAAAAATAGGGAAAATTGAATCAGAATTGTGACTGATCTAAATAAGGCATGGAGGAGAATGTGGAGTAGCAGTGCAAATGGAAAGTCTGACAGATTGTCCTTAGTTTAAAAAGTTTGCTTATGGTATGTTAGTGTATTCCTCATCAACTAATTTTCCCTGATTAATGTAGAAATCTTGATTTTTTCCTTACACTAAGGAAATCATGAGTAATCTCAATTGTTAAACTAATCATAGAAAGCATTTCTAAAGAAATAGCATCCCAGTTAGTAATCATGAGCCTGCTCTCAGACTTCCATTCAGAGGCCAGAATGAAATGGTTTCTTCTGCAGTTGAGGGATCGTGTTTATAGCAGGTACCATAGGTACAACCTCAAAAATCTATGACACATGTAACACCTGTAGCACTGATCCTTAAAAATTCTGTAATACCCATGGAGAATTTAGCATGCTGAAACTTCATGGTGTTGAATTTATTTCTATCAACATTTTATTGTTTAATAGTATAAAACATGCATTATTGAGTACATTATAATAAATATTAAGGGAATTCTTCAATTAGATTTAGATTTTCCTAGATGTTTAGAGTTCTCATTTAACTACCTTAGTAGTGATGTGGATTCTTTGCTTGACCAAACTTTAGACAGCCTCCCAAACCATCTCTTAGGCCTGTCTGTTCACATTCTCATAAAATTCAAGAACCCATCCACACTACATGTCTACACAGCCTTAATATCTCATTGGAGTCCTCATCTCCTACCATCCCCTAGGTGACATCTGATTAACCCACCTGTCTTCAGAAAGAATCCTATTGATTTGGTCTACACAGAACTGCCCCTCACCCCACATGTGTCCACTTAGTAATTTTCCACTGATCACCATCCTGCTTCTTGGTTATAAATTCACACAACCATATTTTACTTAAAATTAAGCCTGGTTCTATGCTGAAGTCTTTTTTTTTTCCTGATCTCAATAATTCTAAATAAAGCCTGTTTTGTTTAGTTTGACCACTTTGACTACTGTCCAGCTCTATTTTCTCCAAAGATAGCAAATTACACCAAAACTTGTATTTATTCATTTTTGTATTAGAGATAACTTAAGCTCTACACAAAGTAAATCAATACTTGATTTCAAAGTTATATTTATTTTGGCTCTCATGCCTTGATTATGAGGAAGCTAGTTTTGTCATATGTTTAGTTTACTAGTTCTTTATATATATAATGCTGAAGATTTTCCCTATCGATTTGTGTTCCTTTATATTTTAATACTAACTCTTACTTTTATAATGATGGTATTTTACATTTTTCCATTTGTATTTTAGTTTTATTAAAAATTTTTAGTGGAGAGAAGTTGTTAATATTTATAAAGTCCAATGTGTTGATCTTTTCATTTGTGGGCTTTTTATTTGCTTTTGAACTTATGAAGATATTATGCATTCAAAGATCAAAAGAATGTTCACCTGCATTTTATAGCTCTTTATTTATAAAATTCAATTGCTTAATTCATCTGGAATTAATTCTGGTTTCATGAACAAAGTTTGTCACTTATTGTTTTGGCTTGATTTATTTCTCCTCATTTGTTTATCACTGGCTACTATTAAATTATCCATTGTCTCTTACTGCCACCAGAATATTTGATGCTAGATAGAAGTAGAACCTTTGTCTATTTTGTGAATAGCTGAATCCTCAGTGACTAAAAGGGGCTTGATCACATACTTGTTTCTGGTTGAATATTTGTAAGGTATTGGGTTTTTTCTAATTGTGTTGATTTGGTTTTTTACTACCTTTATTTAAATTTATTAAAATTGTATATATTTAGGTATACAATGTGATTTTTTGATACATACATATGCATTGTAAATGATTACCATAATTAAGCTAATTAACATATCTCATCCTGAATACTTATCATTATTTTACTTTATTTTATTTATTTTATTTTAGGTGTGGTAAAAATACTTAAGAGCTCCTCTCAGGAAACTTCAAGTATACAATATATTATTATCATTAACTGGGCCACTGTGGTGTACATGCAACTCCAGAACTTCATTATCTTATTACATTACTGAAAGTTTGTGTCCTTTAATCAGAATCTCCTGATTTTCACCATTTCATTCACCCAGCCACTGGTAACCATTTTCTACTCTGTGTTTCTATGAGTTTGACATTTTTAGATTCAACATATACGTAAAACTTACCACCAGAGACAAAATTCAATCATGTATGTTATCATGGTCAATTTTGACCAAGCTTTTGAAAGCAAATTTTCATTACTATGACTCAAATCATCAGAATTTATAATCCCATTTGTATACAAAATAACCAAGTCAGGAAATGAGGACCTATCAGGCACATTTGAACTCAGAGTTAACATCGAAACAGGCTGTAGATTTACCCAGAAACTTCAATCACTCAGACAAAGGAATATCTTGTGCTTAAAAAAGCAGAACAATTCATCTTTCCTTTTTACCTTAAATTTCTAGTGAGAGTAATATACTTTATATGCTATGTTGGGCTTGTTAGAGTCTTTCAAAATAACTCTCTTAAAAAATATTTTTGGTGCCTCGTAAAAGAATTTTCAAATTTATGTAAAAATAACTTAATTATATCAATTAAAACTTAATTATATGATTAAGCTTAATTATAACAATTTTATTACTACTGTACATAAGCTCAATAAATTCATGGACTTTTTTTCCTCCTTGGGAGAATGAAATGTTACATATATTACATGCAAAGTCAAAGTAATTTTTCTAAATATATTCTCCTTTTTAATGTGATGTATAAACACCACTAAGCCTTGAAAAGATGATGTAAATAAATATTTCTTAATCAGTGTGCTAAAGGACTTTGCACATATGACAAACTTAATCTAGTTTTGCAAGTAATATTAGGCATCGCTTATTAAATTAACAGAAATCATATTTATAATCCAGAAGAGAATTGAGCATAAATTTTAGGTTTATAAATCTTTGAAGATTTCTATTCCCAAATCTAAATTCTCCCAGAAATATTGATTCATTTTCATCAAGTGCTAAGTAAAGTTATAGTCCTATAGAAAGAATGCATGGTGATGAAATGATTGCTTTGAACCATTTAAAAAGTAAGTTTAAGACAAGTAAAAGCTCTACATGACTTCTTAATCACTGATTACAAGTCTTATTTTATTTAATGATATAAAATTATTTTCCTGGATACCAAATATAAGATCATCTTAATTGAAAAGCTAGCATTGTTTTATTCTATAGTGACTTCTTGTAGGTTTTCTGAGTAATGTATTTCCATCTGCCACACAAGTCACTTCATGTTACTTGAAGGCATTTGTCCCTAGGATAGTATGTAATGTATTTTATTTCTATACTACCATTGCTCTCCTTTCCTTATTTTAAAATACATGTATGCCCTGAGAGGAAAATGAAAAGCATCATTTTCCCTGAAATCAGTCTCTTCACTTTATTTTTCCTTTAGATAGGGCAGAATGTGGAAGGTGTTTGTTTCATCATTGAGGCACATATGAAAAAACATTGGGTGCAGAACAGAAAGATCTGTGTTCTAATTAAATCTCTGCTGCTATTCCTGCCACTACTACCAATATCTGCATTTTGGTTTTTTTGGTGGTGGTGGTATTATTAGGGTTTGAACTAAGAGCTTCATGCTTGTCAGGCAGGCGCTCTACCCCTTGATCCACTCTGCCAACCCTCTACATTTGTTTTTTGCTTTTTTTTTAATGAAATTTATTATGTATATTTAAGGTTTACACCATAATGTTATGAGATACATAAATATAGTAAGATGGTTATTATAGTGAAGCAAATTAACATATCTATTATCTCACATAGTTACTTTCTTTGTGACAAGAGCACATAAAATATATTTATTTAACAGAATTCCAAATGTGACTCTATTTTATTAATTATATGCTGATCACTGTGGTAAAGACTTTCTTCACCTTCTTCACCTAATCCTTTCAGAAAACCAAATATGGAACCTAAAGCTCGAGAGGTTGAGTAACTTTTTTGGGGCACTTGCTCAATGCTATGGTCTTGGGGGAAGGCTTATTTCCCCTAAGCGTTCTTATACTGACACCTAATTTCCAACGTGATCATTTTTGGAGCTGAGGTCTTTGGGAGGTGATTAGGTCATGAGGTCCTCCTGTATGAGATGAGTGCACTTATAAAAAGGACCCCAGAGAACTGCCTTGCCCCTTCTGGTGTGTGAAAACACAGCAAGAAGGTACCATACATGTAGCCCTCGCCACATAAGTCTTCCAGTCTCTTTCTCTTCAGGCTCCAAAACCATAACAAGTAAGCTTATTGTTTATAAGCCTCCTAGTTTATAATATTTTATTATAGTCACCCAGGTAGGTATTTGGTAGGCAGTAGTACTGGGATTAAACTCAGATTCTTCTGTCACAGACTCTTAATATGATATTTAGCTATATTGTTTTGTCTGCACCTCCATATTCTCACCAATAAATGAGAAGGTCAGTTTCAGTTTAGGACTTGGTTTTATTTAGCACCCAAAGTCTTTCTTTCAAAGAAACAAAAACATATGATAAAAGCTAAATACTATAGTTAAAGCAGACATGAGATTCTCAAATTATTCCCTGTCAATTGTAGATCATCCTTCACTGGAAACTCATATGGCCACTTTTCCAAACCTGTTGGACTTCATTGAACACTCTTTGGAAATGCCAGATACTTTAGGCTACTATTAAAATATTTTCTAGCTTTATAAGTTACAGGTAAGTGAAGAACTGTGCATTTTTACTAAAGCTGACAACACATTAACTTACAATCTTTTTGATTACTCCATCTCTCCCTGAGCTCATCTTTTGAGAGATATAGCATTTTTCTTGCATTTACACACACATGAAGAGACTAAGCCATTACTTTAAGTAGCAGCCCCTGGGAACAGAAGAATCATAAATACTAAACCCAAGTCTGGAAATGAAAAGCTACAGTGGATATAAATATCAATTTTTGATCATTGGCAAATGATGTCTCTCTTTTTTCATTGCTTCCCCTAGTCACTTCTTCAAAATATAAGGAATTAAACCTAAATGGGTGGGTGAAATCTCTTAATTTATGTATAATTTACCCTACTCCAGCTATCATCATAGGCAACACTATATCTATCACAACCCCAATTTTTACTTCTGTTTATTAGCCTCTTGGGTAGAAAAAAAAGGCAAAGAGCAATCTGTATCTGAAAGCAGCTTGGAAACATGGTCTAAGACAACATGAAAAATTCAATTCACCAAATACATACTGTGCATCTATTTTATGTAAGTCACAGTGCTGGGGTAAAAGATATAAAGACAAAATCTCTGCTGTCAGGGAAATAAAGCTATGCCACAATAGCCAAATTAAATGCAGAAGAATAAGCAGTGTCTGACAGAAATATATGGAATAAAGCTGAGAAACTGATCAAGTTGGAATGGTGAAACCCAAGATGGCATCTGAGCTGAACATGAAGGAAAAGTGAAAATACAGGAAAAGTACATAGGGGTTGGTAGCTATTATATATTTTTGTTTGAGTTTATTTGACTACAGTCTTGATTTCCATTGTAGTGCAGTCTAATTTAAATCTTATTTCTGATGTACCTCTCAGCAACTTCAAGAAGTGATTCAGTCCTCAAAATGGAGTAGCAACAAGACAAGAGTGTCACTGAATCTTTGTTTCTTCCCTTTTCCTTAGGCATCAATAAAATCATTCCCATTGAATGCAGAGCTCTTAACAGTTCCAAAGTTGTGATGCTTAATTTTGATTGTCAACTTGATTGGATTAAGAAGAACCTAGGATATTACTAAGGCATATCTTTGGGTGTGTCTGTGAACATACTGCCAAAGATAATTAGAATATGAGAACTCTGATTTAATGAACTCTTGATGGGTTCATAATATGATGGTGTTATTAGGAAGTAGTAAAAAGTAGGAGATTGTGTCTTTGTAGGAAATAAGTCACTGGGGTTGTATCCTTCGAACTATATCTTGTCCTGGGCCCTTTCTGTATTCTCCTTTCTCTATTTCCTGACTACCATATATAAACTTTTCTGCTCCACCATGCCTTCCCCACCATGATAAACTGACACCTCTGAAACTGTGGGCCAAATTAAATCTTTCCTCACTTAAGTTTTTCACTCCATTCACAGAAATGAAATAGTAATTAATACAGAAAACTGATACCAGGAGTGGTGTTGTTGCTGTGACTAAACCTGACCATGTTGTTAAGCCTTCAGAACTGGTTTATGGGGACTTTGGAGAAGTCTGGAGATGCAGGGTAAAGAGGCCCTAGAATGCTGTAAGCAGAGTTCAATAGGTGATACTGGTGGAAGTTCAGAAGACCAGAATGCCAAAAGAAATGTGGACAGTAAAGCTTGTGCCCTTGAGATTTCATATGGGAACATCTAAACAGTATTGGAAATTGTACTAGAGGCTATTAGTGTTACATTCTAGCACAGAATTTATCTACATTTTGTCCAAGACCTGAAACTTTGGGGGTGGGATTAAAAGTGATAGACTAATTAATTTGGAAGAGGGAATTTCAAGATAGTGTAGCATTCAGGGTGTGGCATAGTTATTGCTAGCTGCTTGCACCCTGATTTATAGTGAGAATCAGGAGTAAAAAGCAGTGTGGAAAGATTTGAAAAACTTGCAGTTTTCACAGGGAAAGTTGTGGACAGGAGTGGTTGTTAGAGATTTGAGCCATTAAAAAGAAATTCATCACTTTGCGTGGGAACAATGGAAAAGATGCTTTGAGGGAGTCTCAAGGATTGGCCAGTCCTTTTTTTTTTTCCTTGAGATTTATTTTTCTTTTTTTTGAGTTTTTAATTATGATTATTAATTTATTCACACATGCATATATTGTTTGGGTCATTTATCCCTCCTGCCCCACCCCCTTTGTTCCAGGCAGAACTTGTTCTGTGCTTTTCTCCAGTTCCCTTGAAGAGTAGAAATAAGCACTAATAGAAAAGACACAGCATTTTTTGCTACTTGAGATAGGGATAGCTATACAGAGAGATTCCTAGCATTGTTTTCATGTACAAATGTGTTACAACACAGGTTGATTCATCTCTAACTGATCTTTATATTGGTTCCTGATCTCCTTCTCATGTTGACCTCTGTCGCTTTAAGTTTATGTATTAATTCCCCTGGAGTGGGTACATCAAATGCTTTCATGTTTTGGGTTTTCTATCTAACCCCGTACTTCCTGTATATGTTCTCCCCTTGTCATGTAACCCAAGTCCTACAACATTGCTGTGTTTTCCCTAGGTCTAAAGACTGCATATGAGGGAGAACATACTATTTTTGGTCTTCTGAGTTTGGCCAGTCTACCTATCTCAGATTCAAGGGTACAAAAGTTTTAACTCCTTTGAAAGATTTTCCCTTCAGAAGAGAGCCTCTCTGAGGTGCCCTAGTGAAGTATTTCCCTGTGTTCAGCTACCCAAGCACTCAGAGGTCACTGCAGTTGTGTTTCAAGGGGACTGACTACTGCTTGAGTTGTAGCAGACCTTGGCATCATCCACATGATTTTGGTTTTTCAGGCATGCGGAATACAAGAGTTACAAGGTCCTAGAGGCTTCCAAAAGGATTTCAAAGGAAGGCGCAAGGACCAGGGGACAATGTGTGGCAGAATTGGAGTTCCTGAAGGCAGTGCCAGAGGTGAGGCTGTGTGCATGAAGCCTAAGCTTCAGTGGAGACTCCAGGATGTTGGTGAAGACATGAACATGGAACATTTGCCAAGGAAAGTGGCAGAAAATGAATAGACCTAGCCAGAGAGCTATGTGGGCTGCAGTCAGTAAGGCCATAGATGCAGAACTGCACAAGGCTATTGGAGCTCACATCATAACACATACCCTAGATACTGGACATGAAACTGCAAGATTTAGTATTTGTCCTTCTGGTTTGGTCTTGCTTTAGTCCTACTATTGTCCTATTCTTCCCTTTTGGAAAGGGAATGTTTATTTGCCATTGTATACTGAAAGTATAAAAATTGTTGTTTGATTTTTTTACAAGGGCTCACAGCTGAGAGTTGCTGTATGTCTAAGAGGAGAGTTTGACCTTAGACTTTTAAACAATGTTGGAACTATTAGGACCATGGGGACTCTTGAAGCTGGACTGAATGAACTTTGCATTATGAGGTAGACATGAGCCTTTTGGGGGCTATATCTTGCCCTGACCTTTTCCTGTATTTGCCTTTTCTCTGCTTCCTGGCTGCCATGAAATGAACTGCTCTGCTCCACCACACCCCTTCTGCCATCATAGATGATGGACTGACATCTCTGAAGCCAGGAGCCAAAATAAATTCTCGATTAAGTTGCTGTACTCAGTGGTCACAGTGACACAAAAGCTTGACTAATATAAACACTGTGTTCTCATTCCTTCCCATTTGAATTATTAGAATAACATCGTTACGTTTCTCAGCACCTCTAGATCTTGCTGTTTCCTAAACTGGTCTTCCTAGAGAACATCCACCAAAGGAGTTTGAAAAATTGGAAATCTAGTATTGTCATTCTCCAAATTAAAACTTCTCAGAGGCTATCTGGATGGCATGGTTTGTCTGATCTTTCACTCAGTCTAGGTAGTTCTCTAAACTTAGCCCTTAAATTCGTCCACTTACACTCTATGTTGCACAATTTCACTGACCTATTTTTGGTTCTCAGTGATTCATGCTTTCTTCACTGTATTCCTTTGAAATAAATCTTTGCCTGGAACCTTTTTATTTCTACTCCTTCCTTGGACTGACTGACTCATTTGTTTCCTGGGTGCCTATTTAGATGTTGCTAATTCCTAGAGCCTTCTCTGTCCTCCACACCTGAAGGCAATTCCTCTCCTATGAACTCCCACAATCCCTTCTAGTTATACCCACTCCATCTTATCTTGTTTTGCATTCTATTTGCTTATTTACTTACC
Source organism: Castor canadensis (assembly GCF_047511655.1). Classification (NCBI taxonomy): domain Eukaryota; kingdom Metazoa; phylum Chordata; class Mammalia; order Rodentia; family Castoridae; genus Castor; species Castor canadensis. The sequence continues at coordinate 154,699,530 of NC_133388.1, forward strand.
TACGTCATCTATAAGACTGGTCTTGTGTTTTGGGGAGGAGGAGAGGGAGTGAGAAGAGAGAGAGGGAAGGAAGAAGGGAGGAAGAGGATTAATACAATGGAAATTACACCACCCCTCCTTGTTCAGAAGGCAATTCAGGAATAATATGGCAGCTATAGAGCCTAAAGATTGCACATCCAATTAAAATAGTCTTCTGTAGTGAGTTACATTTCACTGGAAACTGTGAGAAGGGCAGGCAGAAATTCTCTACATTCAAGAGTGGAGAATGGAATGAATATGAGTGTACTTCTATTTATGATATTCAAATTTTGTTTTAATTTATTTTCTGGACCTTATACCAAAAAAGGAAAAATTAGACAAACATTTCTGGGCTCCAAATAGTTCATGAGTTAAAAAATATCTCTGGGTAGATGTCTGGAGGAGGATTGTGGTCTGAGACCCACCAAGGGGGGAAAAATGTGGGACCCTCTTTGAAAAATAACCTAAAGCATGACTTTAGGTCATGCAGGCATGACTCCAGTGGCAGAGCACTTGTCTACCAAGTGCAAGACCCTGAGTTCAACAACAAAATAACTTTGTTTTTGATGGGTGTTGATATTAAAGTTGATAAGAAAAAATGGGGGTGTTTATAATACAGAAAGAAACTTGCAACTTAAAATAAAACTTTTCCACAATAAGACTCAAACTCTCCCTTGAGTTATACAGTATTTTGTCTGAAGTGATTGGAAGACTTTGAAAAATGTTGTCTCATTAATCTTTATTCATTGCATAAGACTGAATTTAGTAGAATCTATAATCAGCCACTAAGCATATATCATAATTTTTAAAAGTAACATTCTTTGAGGGGCTGAAGACATAGTTCAGTGTAGAATGCTTGCCTAGCATGAGCAAGGCTCTGGTTGAATTCCCAGTACCACAAAACAAACAAACAAAATAAAAAGTTTCCTTGACAATGTCTAAAGCATCCTCCTGTCATCCTGTCTCTTTCTTTATGGAATTTGCCTAAATTCTATGACTCTTTTTTTGGCATCTTTCAGCCTCCAGCATAAATACAATAGCAAGAGGTTCATGCTAGCTCTTGAGAGATTTTATTATATAATTTTTCTTTACTCAGAGGCTTCTACTTGACTAGAATTTCAGCAACCTCTCACTGTCTCAAAAGGCAATGCTGCTCATCAAGAGTAAGGACATTAAGGAGAAAAAAAAAGACAAAAAATAAAGTGAAACATGTGTTTTAAGAGATTTGAATAAGATATTTTAGTAAGTCAATTTCATGTCACCATCTTGAAAATTTACAGCAGTCAGCAATGTAAACATGTACTTGACAAACACCAGCAGCTTGCAGACTGCAAAGTTCATCTACTCATTCAGTGAGGCAGATGTTTCATTTAATACTCTTCATACTATAGATTAGGATTATTTTTTTTCTTTCTCTCTCTCTCTCTTTTTTGCTGAAAGGAGAGGGGAAAATTCCCTGACATGCTACTAATATCATCTCACACTGTGGGCCAGATGGTGAAAAATGCAAAGACTGCAGCTCAGTTTATGCAGTATATTGTGGGGGAAAGGAATTTTGTTTCAGAATGAGTTTCAGCTTGATCATTTGTTTCTGTAATCTAAACATGAGTCAAAGAGTAAAGTAGTACCAGCCAAACTTCAAAAAGTTCTTGAGAGTGAGTGCTTTAAAATGTAATGCAACTGGAGGGAGTGCCTCACAGCACCCTGACCTACTTTATCTGGAGGAAACAGAGGATGAGACTCTAGGGTGGCTGGTTTAGTGAAGGATACTAGACAGAGACAGTTGGAAAACACTTACATATTATAATTCTGTCATGGTTTTGGATTGGAAGTTTTTATAATGTTCTCTCCTCTGCTTCTCTTAATATTATATGTAGTATTTACATTTAGGATTATAACCAGCTCTGGGGATATACACATTTACTTGCATCTTTGTTGTTAATAATTTTAGAGAACCAAGCTATTAAGTGCCTACTCATTAAACACTGGCAGTATTTGAAAGGACCTCAGAAATCACCCAGCCTCATCTGTATAGTATATGAGTCAACAGAAACTCAGGAGGAATAAAAGTCTTGATAACATGTGCCATTCTGGAAGATCTGGAAATAAATGAAATAGAAATCAATTCCTGTCTTGTTTCTATGGGCTCTTATCCCTCTGAAATTTTACAGCTTTCTAGAAGACTTTTAAGTGAAGGAATGACCTAATAAACTTGAGAATAATCAAGAATCTACCTGCATTGTTGTTCTGAGTGTTAATTACTCACATCCTATGGATTTCAATGGCTATATTCATCACCTGTAGAGTAGGAAACCAACAGGAACCTGTCAAAGAAACCATTATGATTTTCCTAATTCAAAGTTTGTGTGTGTAATTACTTGGGGCAAGGAGGGGGTGGTGGTCAGAGTTCTATCCTGTAACCACAAGAGACAAATCTTTATGCTAGGAAAAAGCTCATGTACTGGCCACAGCTCTGGCTTCTTTTACCCATGTAAGTGTTAAAGAAGCACCAAGATTTCCTTCCTGATGAGACAGGAAGCTTCCACCTTTAAAACCAGGTACCCTAAAGTCACAATACCTTTTTCATTTTGCTTTGACTTATCATGCTCATTTATTTTATGATCTGGACAACTTTTGCAAAAATGCTGTCAGCCTTTCCCCACTTATTCCCCTCCTGATCCCAGTTACAGAAAATTTGATCTTCTGCTATTTCACATCCTGCTCTCCTTTCCTCTAAGGAGAATTGAGGATTTGCTGACCAGATTCTCATGCATTTTTTGTGATGCTGAATCATGAGAATGGGGAGAAAGCTAAACAAATAGAGAAAAAAGGGTGGGGAGGAGGTAAAGATTACTGGGTCTGGTCCAGATGTTCCTCTAGTGAAAAGGATCTGAATCATTGGAAAGGACAGAAGAAATTTTAAAGAACTCAGGACAGCTGTTTCTATGGTCTCTTGTCCCTCTGAAATTTTACAGCTAAGATACTGCACAAATGAAAGCACTAGAGGAGAGAGAAAGAAAAAACCACAGCAAGGTATGTGAGAGAAATTGGCAAGAGGTTCCCAGATGAGAGGTTAAGGAGCAACTGAAAAATGTAGAACTGGGAAGGAGTTTTGAGAAATGCTGTTATGATTTTGAAATGCATTATGCAGAATGATTTTAAGCATATATAAGTAAGACTGGAATCACTTAGGTTTTGTTTTTGTTGTTTTTTTATTTTATTTTGTATCCTGGATGCTGATTACAATTCAGTACAAATACTGCCACCAGGAATCCCAAGACTTATCATAATTCCACTTGTTCTTCTCTTTTCCTCTTTAGCCCTGTCATCAGCATTGTGCATTAAAAAGAAATAATGTATAAGAACTTAGAAATAATGAAAGCCTTTTCCAAATTCAAAGTGTTGGCATCAATGACTTTTGCGGGGGTTGAACTCAGGGCCTCTCAAGTAGTCGAGAGTTTGCTATACAAACTCTCGACTACTTGAGCCAAACCCCCAGTCATTTTGCTTTTAGTTAGTTTTTTTGGGTCTTTCAAATAGGGTCTCATCCTAAATTTGCCCATACTGGCCTTAAGCCACAATCCTCCTACTTAGACCTGCTGAGTAGCTGGGATTACAGGTCTGTACCATCATGCCCAGTTTAAATGTTAATTTTTGAGTGAAATATATATCTTTTGAAATAATTGTCCATCCCCAATTTGTCTCCCATCACTGATAAGTATGCATACAAGAATTATATCCATATCATCAGTGGTTCGAGTCCTCTCAAACCCGATACTTTTTGAAAATGTATGAATTTATTAATATTTCACGCATTCAGAATGGTTATACAAAGTCAAGAGCATGGGAATCATTAGGACAGCATTAAAAATAAAACAAAACCAGCCTGTTCCAGGAAATCCTGGTTTTGGTGATTGAGAACCAGTTGCCAAGATGGAAGAGGCCATGAGACCAAAGAGGCACACAGAACCAGGATTGCCCAAAATGAAATTTATTGAGAATTTACAGATCAAAGCATTTCTTATGCAGCATCAAGATAGGTGGAATGCCGCACCTGAAGGCAGGAGAAAGGAGTTTATACTAAGTTTGACAAAAGTAGACTATGGCCAACCAGAATGTACCTGGCCTTTCTCAAAAGCTATTAACATGATTGGGTATCAATTAAGAAACTGTTCAGGTGTTTGGGACAGGTGACAAGATAGTCTGGTGGTAGTAAAATCAAGATGGCAACAGTCATGTTAAGTTGGATCCCTACAACTGGTCCATGATCATTTTTACCAGCTCATAGCAAAATGTAAACAATAAGGACAATATAGCAAATTTACTTAAAGAAGCCAAGTTCATTTAGTTTAAGGGGCCATATTTTTACTGTTTTTGTACTGAAATATCATTGCTTCTATGAAATGACAGTGTTAGCAGGTGGCAATGTGATTATAGCAAAATATACGTTAGTTACCCTCTTTCAAATGGTCCAAATTCTTTGATTCTTTTCTTGCTATATCAACCTCCCAAGTATAGAAACCACTGATTCTGAACTCTGAGGCTATGATGTACTAAATGCTTTCTAAAGGATTCTAATTTTTTACTAGTATAACTTCCAGTCATTAAAAAAGCCCTAATTCAACAAATCAAATCAATAGAGATATACAGAAATAAAGAAGGTATTGCCAATAAATGATAGTATATTTCCTAACCAAGGGAATGACTATTGTTGGGCATAGAAAGAATGCTAAAGAATGGTAAGGATTTTAGTAGACTACTTTAACTACACTGTCAAGCACTGAATGACTCTTATTAGACTTCAATATCTAGAATGTAGCCTGGTACTTGGAGAAGTGCAGTGGTTTGGTGAATTTAATGAAAGATGAACAAATAAAAATATTTCAACCTAGAGAATGTACTCTGGTAGGTGTATAGGGAAAAGATACAACTTGCATATCTTGGTATGCTATATTTTTATTATAGAAAAATATTTATTTAAAACATAAAGGAAAATGCAGGCATTAATTTAACAAACATCTATGAACTTACTACAAAGCACTGCATGTTAACATTTTGTCTTATTTCTGTGACATTATTTCCTTTGGGAAATAAACATTAAAATGTGTTGAAATTCCTTTATCCTTACCCATCACATTATCTCCTTCCTCATGAGAACTAACAATTTTTCTGAAATTACAAAGTTTCATTACAGGTATGAATCATTCCAGGTTATTTTTTAAATATACATATCTAAAGATAACATATAGTATAATTTTGCATGCTATAAAAAACTAAGAAGTACTTATAGTATTTATATTGTTATTTTTCTTCAAGTTGTTTTTCTTGTTTATTTTAGAATCTATTAATGTTGAAGAATAAACATCTAGTTAATTAATTTTAACCTCTATGGAGTATTTGATAGTATGCTTGTCTTTTACTATATTGACAGATTACCTTGAAAAAGATTTTCCAAATTTAAACTCCAAATTAAAATTTTTAATATATATGTAGAAAGTTATATACATTTTATATATATATATGAATTTCTATTACCATACATTGTCATTTAATATTGTTACACTTTAAATTTTTTGCAAATATAATGATTATGAAATCATTTCCTCTTGTTTTAAATTGTTTTAAAGGGTGGATAGATTTTGACAGCATAACTCCATGCTATCCTTGCTCATTTTTGTCAACTACATAACAGAAAAATACCTCCAACACTATTTATGAATCAAAACAGTTGTCACATCTGTCAGCTGTTTACTTGATTTTAACATTTTTCAGATATACACCAAAGAGTTAACTTGAAGGTTGCCATATATTGTCTTGATACTGTTCTTGGTTGAAATTGTTAGAAAACAACAGACCTTTAATAAGTAGAAACTATAGGCCATAGATAAAAATTGACTGTTTGCTCTATAATTGTAAGAAAAACTCCTAACATCTCATTATATTACTTAATTAGGAGATAATAGACAAGATTACTCAAAGTGATAAATTATTTTCAGATTTTAACAAATACAGCAATCTTAGTGATGATTACTAAAAGTCTATAATTATACAAGAAAACAAATCATAAATATAAAATTGTACTATTATTAACATATGCTCCAGATTTCTATCAATCTAAAAATCTAGTAATTATCACTAGAACCACTCTCTGAAACTAAGAGGTACTATTGATAAATAAGGAATAGGAATGCCATTTATTTCTTAACATTCTAAAGGCAAATACATCTGCCTATTATCCTTTTCGATAACCTGACACAATGACAATGGAATAGAAGGTTGTCACAGCATAATAATACCTGGCTGAGAAATTATACTGAGGTGCAGCAGAAGCATTTATCAAAAATAAGTGTTGAATTGAAGGAGAAATGGTTATTTTTTCAAAGTGAGAGACATTGATCCTGTGATAATGTTCTATTAAAATGACTTTATTTCTGTTACACCGATTGACTGATTTTGACATAATTGTTTTTAAAAATAGAATTTGATGTGCTATGGTCCAATTCCTTTCTTAGGGATATATTTACCAACTGGTGCTTCCCTTTAGCACTTTCACATCCATTTTCAATCCCTTAAATAAGATAAGAACACACTACCTCTGTAAATCTATTACTCTTCCTCCTCAGTATCTAGATTTTAATCCTCCTTTGTGCATGTTACTGAGTTACACTTGGGAGAGTTAGAGAAGTGACGTTTTCTATTAAGGACACCAGCCTGTGTGTTTCCTTCACTCTTAGATACCTAGCCCAATTTCCAAATTCCACAACAGCATTCATGGTTGTCTAGAGAAATTGCAGTACTGTTTGGCTTCACTCTTATCCTCATCATATTGTGCTATTGAAAAATGTAACATTTCAACATGAAAATTGAGGACAACTTCACATTGGCCAGCTCAAGTCCATGCAATTTTGTCTTTTCTACAAATTAATAATTAGTAGTTTCCACACTTGAAAGATTATAAATGTCTACAAGTATTTTTATAAAAAGAGCTGTCAGATTAATAGTTTAAAATTATTTAAAAAAGTGAAAATTATCAAGCATTGTAATTTATAAAATCACTTTTAAAGAAGTTCAGAAGTTTGAGTTATCTTTGCATTCCCACAGAGACCATTATAAGGCCTTGTATGTAGTTTATTTTAACAAAGATTCATTAAATAGTTATGAAAAGAATGATGCTCATAAAAATCTGAAAATTTTATCATTTTATGTGATACCTGAGCAAGCTACCTAGAATCCTTCCTATCCCAGACTCTCCTTCCAACACGAACATAGCGCTAACTTAAAAAGAAAGAGAAAATTTCTTCAGTTTTAGAACCTAGCCTGGAAGTATCTCTCGGTAAGATAGAAATGTGCCCGTAGGTCTGACCGGTACTTAAATATTCCTCAGAAAACGTCTCACAGAAGCTTCAATTTAAAGTAACCTTCGTAGACAACAACAACTCCAGCTCTTCAGAAGAATTTTATTTTTAATGTTATCAATGCAATATTCTGAACATGTGAGATAACTCATTGTATTTCATTCATTCTCTCTAAATTTTCATTTCTTAAAAAAAGTTCATGGCCTAATCAATAAGGCAAAAACCAGAATTTATTTTAACTGATATTAAAAACATATAACATTGCCTTGATACATGTTAACCTGTTTCATATTTTATACATGCACACGCACCAAGTACACAAGTGTTTCTAGAACTTCATTTCTAATCCTTTACTGCTTTCACACAAGTGAGTTTTTAACACAAGCCATGCTAAAGGGAAAGACAGTAACTTGATCTTATGAAAATATATAAAAATATATAAAACATAATTTATAGTGAGCCATTTGTTGTATAATAGCCTACTAACCTTTCTACAACATGTACCCAGTGGGTGCTCAATAATTACTAATTGATGATAATGATCATTGAAAAAACCATTGAACTGGCTGGAAGAAATGAAACCATAATGAGTATCTGGTGTGTGAACTGTGGTTCACCTGAGGAAGAAACAGGTAAACAGAGGCAATGTGCATCGCTTATAGGTGATCATCAGTTTTCTGTGGCTCATAAGATGATTTTCTTCCTTTGTACCATGGTGTTTTATATCTTGAGCCTCACACACCGCCCACCTCCTGCGTAAAATTTACACAAGCATTGAAAGATTGTGGAATACCCAAGGAAATCATTTTTCAGTCGATTGAGTTCTTAATGGAAAAAGCTCTCTGAATGCTATCTTACAAATTAGAAGATCCCCTGCTTTCTAAATAGTTCAATTGAAACTAGCTTTGTATTTATCCTTCAGGTCGTTCAGGCTGAAATGTTGTTAAGTCTTAAGTCCAAAAGTCAGACTTTTAAAGGTAAAATGTCAAGTCCTTTTAGGCTTTAACTGACCTTTTAAACCAGATTAGGGATTTGAAGCATTACACATGGATTTCCACATTTTATATCCCCATATTTAACAAATGATCAAATGTAACTCCCAAGAATACTATTTTTACAAGCTTGACATTTTGGGTCTGAGAGGTGGCTGTCTGGCTCTTTTTACATAAATTTATTGGTGAGAGAAGTCAGTGAATTCTTTGGTCTTTTCCACCTTCATTTTTCAGAAGAAGCTTTACATTTTTACTATATAATACACAATAACCAATGCTCTAAAATCATTACTAAAAGCTCTAAAAGGACTTTTAGTAATATAGCTCTTTACCTCAAGAGCCAATAGATTCTGTGTAATCATGATGATGCTGATTATTCCAATACATATCCCAGATTTATAAATTCTTGATGCTTTGCTTAGCTTGTGTTCTCCACAGGATTTTGCCCATAAGTAGTTTATAGTGTTAAATTTCCTTATTCATTGATCCTGGAATTATTTGCAATTGTTGCTCTTCAGTATTAGCTCTCAATCTGACTAAACGTTAGTTATCTGGGAAGAGAAAAAAATGAATAAAAACAAAACAAACAAATAAAAGAAAAACCAACATGCTCAGCTGAATGCCAGATCAATTAAATCAGAATTGCTGGAGCTATGCATCAGCGGTTTTTAAATCTCTCCATGTAGTACCCATATGTGGCCAAGGTTGTGTACCACCCCTAGGACTCTAAAACCTGGGTAGCAATAGATATTTACAAACATTAGAAATAATTAAATTATGAAAATAAGAAATGAGAGGTCTTATTTGTATCCTTTGTACTTAGCTTCTAATAGTTGACAGGGAGAAGGCCCAATATCTCTTTAACAAGTATTTATTGAGATCTTCCTTTGTAAAAGAGCAAAGGGAATCAATTAAATGATAGAATTCAGCAGACTTATGACATGGACTTACATATCTATAGAACAAGAGCCTTTCACATATTTTAGACTCAGTTGTCTGCATGGGCTGAGGTTAGTGAGACTCATAATTTCAAATAAGTAAAAATAAAGAAGCTAACACTGCCCCCTACCCTTGACTCCTACATATGTACTTCTGAGTCCCTGTGACAATCTCACTAATCCTATGAAATGATGGTTGTTATAATCAGGAAGGCTTCAGTATAAAGTTGTCTGTGACCCAAGCAGCATTTAAGAGCAGGAAATGAGTGCCAGCAAATGTAAGAAGACTGAATTTCAAATGACATCATTCATTGTAAAGGGAAATCAAATATATAAAAGGGCCAATTGATAAACACAGACCCTGAGTGTGGATGATTTTACATGAGTACACATTTCTATTCAGGTGACTACTGAGATGTCAAAAGAAGTAAGTTGTTGGGAACTCAAATCATCTCATTTTGCTTTCATGCTACTTTGAAAGGCTTTGGTTGTGTGTTGACTTCCTGTCTGATTTTAGACTCTAGGCCCTAAAGTCCTTTGGATTTTTGTTGGGGATATCAGGATAGCTGGAGACTCTCCAAGACACAGCTCAGAAATCATTTTTTAGTCTATTAACCATTCATGGGCCATTAAATGTGGAAAATTCAGATGTTAGAGTTCAAAAGAGAATATAATTGACCTGTTTCATGAATAATAAATATAGATTCTAAAATAACAAAGAGAAAAACTCCTTTAAATTTCAGGACATTGTAACAGGGTCTCCTTTAAAATTGGAAATTTGAAGGAATCCCTTGTCATTGCCCCAACAAACTCTGCTTTGCTCCATTGTCCTGTTTTTCATTGAGTCACTCTTCCTCAAATGCCCAGAACAGCAAGCTTTGTGGGCATCATCTCCCCTGGCACCAGTAGGAACCCTCAGAATCAGCCTTCAGATATTGATTAACCAGAAGACCACAGCTTGACCAAGATTGCTTGATCTTGCATAGGTCTTGCCCTTGACTCCAGTTCTTCCCTTGTATTATCTTGGAGCGATTACTAGCACCTAACAATAGCACATAGTAACCAGACCCTCTGTCTTGCTAATGTGGCCACACTGAACAAATTCCCTTCCTGTTTCACCACTATTTGTCTCTCTGCCATTTCATACCCAAAGTATCGAAGCAGACTGAACCTGGTCTGTCGGGACTTCCAGAATCAAGCCTTTCTGGCTCAGGCCTCTGGAAAGAGTATGGTATAGGTAAAGATAGTTAAAACTAGAGACCAGATTCAAGGAATGTGGGATGGTCCATTGGTGATAACATTAACAACTTGGAAGCAATAGTTTTGTTTTATCTTTGTTGGACAACGCTGAGCATGTTTGAATTAGTCTTTGAACACATTATAAGAGTTTTAGAGACCACCAAGGAGGTAATCTAGTTCAACTCCATGATTCTGTGGATAAAAATATGACAAAAATAATGATAATAAAGGAAAGAAAGAAATGTTGATAACACTAGTTGGTGACAGAACCCGAAGCAAAATGCTAGTGTCCTGAGTTTTGCATTAAATTTATCCAATCCCAGAAAGTCAAGGTTAACTATCATATGACACCTATTTCTATGATAGGCCAAAGAAGCATGCTAAAAATAAATACATATTTTTTAGGAAATAGTTCTAAATAGTCACTTAAAATGAACATTATGATTGGAAAATTTCATAGAATCTTAATTTCTAGCACTAACAAAATGACAGTAGCAACTCAACTTGTTCATCTTAGAAAAGTGATTTCAGGTCAATTATTACCACATTATTTGGAAGCAATTCACTTGCAGCATTACTGGTGTCTCCATGGGGAATGCAGTCACTTTCATTTTTCTCCTGGATGTTCTTCTTCTGCATAAACAATAATTTGCCCATTTGAATTGCACTGTCATCAGCACACTAAAAAAGAACTAAATATATATACATAAATATATACATATATATGAAACTTAATTTTCATTGCCAATTTTCCCTTCTTTACAATTTATTTACCAATGTTATGCTGTTGGTTTTGCCTGATCCTTTCTAAACTCTCAAAAAAGTAGACTTATCTTTAAAAAGTCACAATTTCAAAATAAATATGTTCTCTTCCGGAGAACATAAAAATGGAAACTATAGGCTAGAGCCAAATAACAACTTTCTAAAAGTTGAAGATGAACAAAATATCTGAGAGAGTTTGTAAAAATTTCCCCCACTAAACAATTGTATAGTCATCTCTTCAGGATGATTTACAGGCAATATTGTGTGGTAGAACATAAAAAACATTTTGGGGGAGAAATCTCTCTCAAAATGGAATTGGAGTAATAGATGCTTCATTATGTTCATGAACTCTTACCTCTTTTTTTTTTAGCCAGTACTAAAGGAGTTCATAGATGGAAGAAGAAAGATGTTGAAATTGCTATGAAGAATTAAAACCATAATGTTATTTTTAAACACTCCATTGAAAAGATAGTGTATCATATGAAGACAACACTGAGGGTCTCTGTGTAGAAAAATTAGTTACTAATTAACACTGTGGCATTTCCTGTCATTCCTGGTACACAGCTAATGACAAGGAGGTGAATTAACTTTTCCTAACTCTATACTTGCATTGAATATAGTAGTCACCCAGTAAATAACCCTTCCCTTTAGAAACTGAGCATCAAAAAATGGAAAGAATAACCATAAAATGCAATCTATGCCTTTTTGGTGAATTGTATGTACTTTCTTTCTTAGTAAAAGAAAATACCTGGCTTTTTACTTTAGATCAAATTAAGTAGTGCAGCCTAGTAGCTATGTATAGCTATGTATAGCTTTGAGGCCCAGCAACATAAAGGCACACACATTATACTCCCTGTTTTTAAGAAACTCAAAATATGTGGGGGCTATTAACAACTAGAATTAAACGTGATATTAGAATAGGAGCGGGGGCTGGTGACTCACAGCTATAATCCTAGCTATTCAGGAGACAAAGATCAAAAGGATCATGGTTTTAAGCCAGCCCAGGCAAATAGTTCAAGAGATCGATCTCAAAAATACCCAACACACACACACACACACACACACACACACACACAGGGCTGTGTGGAGTGGTTCAAGTTGTAGGATGCCTGCCTAGCAAGTGCGAAGCCCTGAGTTCAAACCCCAGTATCACCAAAAAAAGAAAAAAAAGTAGTTCAGACTGAAGCATAAAGTAATAAAGATACAGAGAAAATAACAAAGACAAAACCTGAATAATTTCTCAGTAAATCCAGAAATGTGAAAGAAAGAGTTCTCTGATATTTATGAGCATATATATATATATATATATATATATATATATATATATGTAAAATATACATGCTCTGTAAAAATATCCAGTCAACAAAAGAGGAGGAGGAATAACCCCTTCCTCAATTCCAACGTTGCTAATCTTATGTCACTTTTCATACTTTCATTTCTTAGTTTGGTGAGAAACAGAAAGAGGAGATAGATAAGGATAGCCATACAGGGCATTGACTCACATTGATTTCCTGTGCGTATGTGTTACCTTCTAGGTTAATTCTTTTTGATCTAACCTTTTCTCTAGCTCCTGGTCCCCTTTTCCTATTGGCCTCAGTTGCTTTTAAGCTATCATTATCTCAACCAGCAAAAACCCTTGTTCCTTCCTATTATTGCTTATACTCTCTCTACAACAAAATTAGAAATAAGGGCAAAATAGTTTCTGCTGGGTATTGAGGGGGTAGGGGGGAGAGGGAGGGGGCAGAGTGGGTGGTAAGGGAGGGGGTGGGGGCAGGGGGGAGAAATGACCCAAGCCTTGTATGCACATATGAATAATAAAATAAAAAAAAAGAAAGAAATGAATAAAATAGAATAACTTAGGAAAAAAAAAAGAAGAGATAGAAAAAAGGCAATGGTATCTACTTCCATTTTTACCCATTATCAGAGTGTGCTCACTCAAGACATTCGGTCTCCTGAAAACCAATTTTCCATATATAAAACATAGAAATTTTCTCCCTCAAATATAGTAGTATGAATTTTAATTAATGTTAGATAAATGCCATGAGATTCATGGATAAAAGACTTTTCAGAATGCTGATAATTATGTTTTTTATTATCATGTCCATTCTGGAAGACCTAAGAGTGTTGATTTCTTCCTGTTAATAATTTCCATTCTTTCTGAATAACTGTCAGTTCAAACACACTTGCACCCTAGGGAAATGTTCCAGCTAGCCAGCCGGGAACATGCTTGACTCTTAGATATTTTCTTTCTTCTGTCTTTAAGTTTCAGTCTACACATTTCCTGCTGCTTTGGTCTGTGGTTTAGCCATAAGAATTAAGGATTTTCATTCTCCCTTTTTAATTAATGCCCTATTTTATTTGTTACTGTGAGCAGTTTTTTTTTTTTAACCAGAGAAATTGCAGCGTAATCACATTTATGAAATTTTAAGGAGCAGGAATGAGAATGTTGGCATTAATTCCAACTATGAATTCCAAACTATGTAAATGGATGACACCCTGAGCAAATCAGAGCAAAGCGAAGGGCCGTGTGGTCCAGGTGCCTTGGTTTGGGTTGTTCCTGGCAGTGAGAGGATAGGAGGTCAGTGTCCTCTGTACTGGCTTTTAACTTTCTTCTTGACAATGAAATTTTCCTTAAAATTTAGGCTTCACATTGAGTGGAATTTTAAGCCAATGTTCTTTTTTGAGATATTTATAAGTTTAAGAAACTTATAACCAAAAGTAGAAGTTTCAAGTGATCTGAGTTTAAGATTACAAAAAAACATGGTTATATTCATTTTCTTCTGATGAACTTTAAAGACAGCTAGATTTTTGTTTGTCTATATTAAGCTTGGATTTCAGTTTCTTTTTGTTGTTGGTTTCTTGCCAGTACTCAGGGCCTTGTGCTAGCTAGGCAAGTGCTCTACCACTTGAGCCACACCCCCAACCCTTTTTGCTTTAATTATTTTTCTGATATGGTCTTAAACTTTTTCCTTGGGAGTGACATCAGGCTGTAATTCTCGTACCTCTGCCTTCTGCTTACTTGGGACTGCAGGCATGCACCATCATGCCTATTTTTGAGGCAGGGTCTTCCTTACTTTTGCCTGGGCTGATCTTGACCTGTGATCCGTGCCTCCCGCAGAACTGAGAGGTGTTCAATGTTTCTTGAGCTTAAAAACATCTCTCTCACTAGCTTGCTCTCTTTTATACATTCCCTATAGTTAAAGTCTGGTACCATCAAAACAATTTACAACTTGCAAGGTACAATGCAATAGAATTTATATTAAAATAAAGATTCTCTTGGAAGTTTCTGTGAAAAAGAACAAAGTAGTTTTAATAGACCAAGAATTTCAGTAACATAGGAAATTTGAATCTCTACAAGCAAGTTTATTGAGTATTTTCACGAATGAATTATGCATTCAGAGAACCGTAGATACTGGAAATGTCATCACAGACATTTAAGATGATGTTCTGATGAGCCAAGTCTTTGCCCTACCCAATTTTCTATCACAGTGTGTCTTCTTGAAAGACTGCAAAAACTAAATGCATATGCTTGACCAAAGAACACAAGATACCTCCCATAATGGGACATATGCAACGTTATCGTGGCTATATGCCATGATTCTATTTTTATACCCCTGAACATTTGTTTTCTGATCTTATGTGAAACCTGAACATTTTCCTTGCCGTTTTATTCATGTGGATGCACTCTTCCTCACTTGAATTTCTCTGTACTACTTTGATGCGCTCAGAAGAAGTGAATACTGATCAAAAAATGGCAATAATCCTTCAGAAAGCAAAAGGCAATGACTTCAAGGGACTGCAATCAGGAAACTGTTGAAAGAGAAGATAGCCTTCTGCCAAGAACACTGTGACTTTCCTTGGTTGGAAAGATGTTTTCTCATCTATGACAATAATGATAATAAAATTTCTAACCCAAAGCAGAGTTAGTAACTTAGACCAACTATACCTTCCACAACCATCCTTCAGGTACGAGTTCTCTCTGCTGTTAGGGGCAATTTGATGGAAATACTTGCCGTGATTTCTAATTATATCTGGCATCACTTCTTAGGAGAAATAGTTCAAAGAAATCATGTATGTAATTAAGGTTCATGGTTTATAAAATATATCAGTGAGATGATTGTGTGTGTATGTGTATATTGATATACATACATATACAAAACATTTTCAAAAGGGAAAATTTATAAAAATTTGCAAAGAAAAAATAGCACATTTTTAAAGTCATCCCAAACCCCAAAGAAAAGATGTATATCACCAAAAAATTAATTTGTATCTCATGTCCACTAAATCAATGCATTCTTTTATTGAGGGCTTATGTTTATGAAAATAAATAATTTAAGTAATTTTGAAATTAGAGATTATAACTATTATCTGTTTCAGAAATCTAAATCTTTATTTTAAAGTCTCAATTACATGTGAGTCCTGAAACATGAAAAGGATTCATTTACTATTTCATACTTTAATACTGGCATTATGAGATTGTCCAATGAATTTATATATACCTATAGATATTCTAACTTTAAAAAAAGAAGACCTTGTGGAATGGTCTCCAATAAGTGTTGATATGTAATAGTAGTTCTATTAACAATGCAGCAGGAAAGTGCAAAAATTAATCAAAAAGAGATAGGGGTTCTCTGTACACAAATCTCTGAATTTGACTCTAGAAACTTGCCTTAACTTTATCATTCTAGGTAAATTTCAGAAATTTCTGATATTCTATTGCACGATAAGGTGACTATAAATAACAATAATGTACTGTGTATTTCCAAAAGTCTAAAAGAAAAAATGTTGAATGTTTTCAACACACAAAAAAATGGTAACTATTTGAGGAAGTAAAAAATGTTTACCAAGATTTGAACATTACACAATGCATATATGTATCAAAACATTACCTGGTGCCCCACAAATATGTGCGATTTTATGTCAAAAATAAATTTAAAAAGAGAAATCTTGATTTTGCATAAGTGGATGAACAATGTCATGTGAATTAAATGATGACTGTCATGCTAAACTTCCCATAATCTACAGTTGGCTTTAATATATTTTAAGCAAGACAAAAGGAAAAACAGAAATTGTTGAAATAAGCATGCATTGTAAATTAACATGTACGGACAGCTTGTGGCAACAGTGTTAATAAAGTCCAAAGAAGGTGATACTTTGGAGAAGACTAGTTGTGTTAAAATGGCTCAATGAACTTAGAAATTGCAGTGACTATAGGGATAGGGGGTTAAGAGGCAGGAGCTCTATCCTTTCTGTCACAGACAAGGATAGTGGTACTTAATAACTATGCATTCAATTAATATATGAAAATGCATCAAATCCAGGCAATCTTCCTTGTTCCAAAATTATGCAGGTTTTCCACAGTGATGCAAGATGTCAGATTAGAGGAATATGGATAAAAGATACAGGAACTTTCTGTATTCTTTGGAACTCATCAGTAAATCTTCAACTGTTTCAAAGTAAAAAGTTTTTCAAAAAAGTTTTGCTATGGAGAATGGAACAGTGGGAGGGAGCTACCTGATCTGGCCCCCTTTTCTGAGGTCTTTGTCATGGTGACAGCATCTTTTCAAGGAAATCCAAGAAGTATGCCAAACGAGCAACAAGAAGTGAAGGCGGCCAGCAAACTATATTCATTCTCTGGGGAATCTTCAGAATGAGGGAAATTTCTAATTTTTACAACTAAATAAGACAGTGAGTTAAACAACTTTTATTACTTTTTAATATATTTGGAGGCAGAGATCAGGAGGATCACAGTTTGCAGCCAATCTGGGCAAAACGCAACACCCTATGTCAAAAATACCCAACACACAATTAAAGAGCTGGTGGAGTAACTCAAGTTGTAGAGTGCCTGCCTAGCAAGTGTGAGGCCCGGAGTTCAAATCCCAGTACTATTGAGAGATTAGGAGTCAGAAACAAATTAGAAAAGGGTCCAACAACTAACTAAGAGGCACAATAAAAACAAAGTTAGTCACAGTGTTTTTCACTCTTGTCATGCAAGTGTTCTGGAATGGAGCAGCAAAACAGGGTGATTTAAGGCTGATCTTACGCAGAAGGAGAGGCAAGAAACAGGAGAAGTGGTGTGAGGAATGTTCCTGGGAGTTTGAGAACCAAACCCTCCAATGCCATTGTTCACTCAGGACCTGACCGTACAAGGAACCAGTAAACCTGCATTAGTTCAATACCTACTTAGATATGAAATTGGGTAACGACTTTACACTGGCAAATAAAAACTCCTAGGCACCACAACAAAGTCGTTGGAGACCCCTCTCTTCCTTCCTACAGGAGCTTTCATTGTTTTCCTTAACAAACTTTCCTACCTCTATGCTCACTCTTCCTTGTCAGTGACGCTCATTCTTCCTTCCTGAGACAAGAACCAGGAATGCTGACCCTCCCTCTGGTTAAACACCTAAGCCAGCATGGTTGAGTGGAAGCTTTTGGTCCTACACAAATCTCCCATTTTGCCATCAAAAAAAAAAAGAGGAAGAGAGAGATTAAAATACAGGCCATTAATATAAAAACTTTACGCTTAAATTTGGCTCCAATAATAATATTTTTAAATCAGTCATTCTTAAGCCTTTTAAAAATGTGTATCACTTTACAAATATGATTTGTGGGGGCACTGGATAGAATAGTATTTACTCTTTAGAATGGAGTGAGTTAAGTGGCTGAAATACTAGTGGAAGAGACACTGGTTTGTTGAAACATATACTTAGAATTCTGGACTCTGACCTCTTAATATTTTAAATAATATTTCACAAACAGAGAGCTAATTCAAGATTTGGATTTATTAACTAGATAAGATCATTTTCTACAGTAGTAAATGTCTTCCTTTTAAAGCCAAAGGGGCAATATAAACAACTAAGCAAAAGCATAATGAAGTCACTTTTTGGCAAATAATATCCTGTATTTGTCATCAAGTCAATTGATCCTTCCTTCCTTGATGAATGAAATCCCTTTAGGCCTTGATTACATTGACATTTAGAAAGTCAGTTTCCAAAGTCAATTTACTTCTGCAGGTATGAATTTAGTCTTTATCCTTTATCTGTCCTCTAATCTGTAATATTTTTCATTATTGTGTGTATTTTATTTAACTGTATCTTTAATGTATGTAACAAATATATACTGTATCTGTATATGTTATAACATTCTTTTAAACTTTTAATAGTGATTGTACCTGGGGTTTGGAAGTATTTTTGTTGGTTAACATTCCTTTAAAAAAACATTTATTACCACTGTTCAAAAATCTTAGACTGCATTGTGGCCCAATGGAACATTTCCAAGTCTGATATCCAGAACTATGAGGATACATGTGTGCTGTTTTAAGTTACTAACTTCATGAAAAATTGTTGTGGCAACCATAGGTAACTAATATACTAGTCAAGAATTTGTAAATACGTGAACATTGCTTTAAAAAAATTTTTTTGAGTTAATGACTCGATATATAGCTGAGGTTGACCTTGAACTTGTGATCATCCTGACTCTGCCTCCTGAGTGCTGGGGTTATAGAAGTATGCTACCATGCCTGACCTCAAAAACTATTTTTAGCATTATAGGAGAACAGCAAGGATCATAAAAGTATGACTGTTCTTAAGGACTGACTTTATAAACTAATTGAAAAGTCAAAACTGACGAACAGAATAGTTTTAAACTAGGATGTATGCTAATTGTATTAACTATGTCATAAAGTCAAAAGGAATACAGTAGTTATATATCAGAAGTTGCTTTAAGGAGAAAACAGAATGGTTCCCAGAGGTGGAGGAAAAGTGTAAATGTGGAATACACAGAGAACAGTTCACATGTTAACCTGATCGTAGTAGATGTAAGAAATAGGTTAGGGAAAATGGAACCAGAAAAGAGGAGCCTCAAAGGTCACGTCAAGGATGTGGCACTTGATATAGTGAGAAGACAGTAATTTATTGTAGGTTCCTCCTAAAGAGAAGTCATTGAGTACCAGCTATTCTAGCATTGCTTGTACCGGTATATGATAGGCTACTTCTAAAATGAACCCCAATGATCTCTCCTCTTTACTTCTCCATATTTTCTTCTCAGATCAATACTGATTCTTTGAATATTGTCTTCATTACATTGTCCATATCATTTGATAGCACAGATCCATACCAAGAAGCTAACGGAAATATATAATAAGCCAGAGGAAAAGGATGCCAGTAAATTATCAGGTTGGGCAAACAATAAGATGTTTTAATATAGATAGGCCATATGCTTCAAAGGGAGCTCTAAACACTTCAGCCTTTGAGTCAATATTTTATACTCCTGATTTCATAAGGTGTTGGCAAAAAATATCTGAAAATACATTTCCAAATCTTTTCAAATGTAATTCATATTTGAATCCTGCTCATTTTTTAATCTTTAGTTTAAATGCCTCTATAAATCATTCCAGGTCTATCTAGTGGAATGAAATCTTCGAGTAGACATAATCTAGGTTAATTTTTAACCTAGAGCCTAAGCTAATAAAGACCAGCAACTTTTTTTCTCCTCTATACATATGGACAGAGTTTTTCTGGTTTTTCCTTCCTCAGCCCTTTAGGTGCCTTTATGTCTGGATGTCAGATCCAACTCCTTATCTTGCTTGGGCCTGAGGCCCCTAATCATCCAACTAGTCCTATCTTTGTCAGCTTAGGTTGCTATGATTATACACCCTAGACGGAATAGCTTAAACAGAAAACTCGTTTCTCACAGTTCTGGAGGCTAGGAAGTTCGAAATCAAGGTGCCAGAAGATCTGGTTTTTGGTGAGGACCCATTTCCTGGCTTGCTGTCATCTTCTTATTATATCCTCATATGGAGGAGGAGAAAAGAGATGTGAGAAAAGAGCTAAAGTGTCTCTTCTTATAAAAGCACTAATTACATTCAGAAAAGCTTTGTTCTCCTGTCCTATTTACCTCCCATGCACTCTCCCTCTTAACAACGTTGCAATGGAGGCTTGGATTTCAACATATGAGTAGGAGGAGGGGAATAAATATTGAGTTCATAAAAATTCCTCTGAGGATTGAAGTCTGTGCCTCTGACTTTTATAACTCATACAAGCATTAGCATCTCTACTTCTGTTGTTCAGTAGTCATAGCTCAGCTTGGCTTCCAGATCATCCTACATATTAGTCCCTAGGGATTTCCTTTGTTTTCTGCTTAAAAAGATATTTATTGTGCTTATCTAATACTTCTAATTATTGCATCAGGAGTGTTTCATATTATAATAGACCAAAACTCATCTCTAGTCATTTAGTCTTCCTTAAAACTAAATTTTCATTCTTTTTCTCTGCTTTCACTGCTACTATAACTTCCAGAATGTTCCCATGTATTTTATATCTAAATGTCCCAAATAGAAGAAAGTGATCTTATCATACCTTACTATATGGAATGTTCTCTGGAGTAGAGTTCATGCTAACCCACATCATAGCCTATGACTTGCTGATTGATGTTCCACAGATGTTTCATTTGTTCTAAAGCCTTTGGATCAGGTAGAGATTTCTAGACCAGTAAATTATAGACCAGGTTAGTTAGGCCCCATGACATAAAGAATGGTGCATTAAGAAAAGAAATAAGTTTTGAACAACTTTGATGTAGTGTGATCTGACACAAAAGTTTTGAGCATAACACACACTGAAATTATATATATATATATATATGTATATGTATTTTTGAATGTATATTTATATATATGTATATATAGCAGAATTTCAACTATAGTATAGTGCTTGATTGATACTCTTTAATTATTCAGTCTGTATTTTTCTTATTTCACTAAGCAAGCTTTTTTAGGACTTATCTCTTATCTAAACACTATTAGATTTATTGTCAATATTCAATAAAAACATTTTGATGGATGATCTAATAGCACAGTAAATAGGTATGATGGGTATCAGTGTAATGAGTTCAAGAGAAATTAAAATGAGTTAGTTAGGTAAGGACAATTGAGAATGGAGAAGTTGAGTCTGGAATGTTTATACCAAAGTCTATTTTGGTGATTCTATAATTTCTTTACAATATGAAGATTTATTTATAATACTCAAGATTTATTGATTTTTCTGGATCTGAAGATTCATATTTTTCAACAGTTACAAAAATTTTTTAGTCATTATCTCTTCCAGTATTTTCACCCAATTCTCTTTACTTTCCTTCTGAAATTCTTAGTCAAATGTCTTAAATGTACAAGAAGGTGAAAGGAGGAAGAATATAAAAAATGTATATAAAAAATAAGGCCCTGTATTATATATGATAATAAGAATAAATTCCTGTTATTTAAGGCAGCTTACAAAAATTAGTCATAACAAAATTTACTACAGAAAGAGCATAGTAGGTAAATTTCTTAAAGGAAGAGGAGGAACAGGTATATTTCACAACCCTAAATTTGCAGAAAGTCCTAATGCAAAATATTTTGAACACAAAAATAATTTGATTTAAAATAATTTTGACCAAGATTTTTACGGGGAAAAAATCAATAGACTTGATAAATGAAGTAGGACCTCTTGATTTAACTTTCTAGACAACTAGAAAATGCTTTTACAAAACCATTCTGCATAAAGGCCAATAATATATTGAATTTTACAGATGATAATAGTCTTTGGCTAGTTTTTAACCATAAATCCTACCCTCATAAGTTCAAAAACATCCCCTGTTTTGACAAGAAAAGCACCAAGTTTTTAAATTTGAGAGCACAGACTCATCAATTTTAATAACTAATATTATTAACAACATTCAGTTCAGCTACACTTTCTAATTTTGCACTTATTTTTCCAGATGGTTGTAGATTATTTATATCACAAAAGTTTTCCTCTTAATAATAATATGAGCTTGTTAGGGTTTTTGTTATAATTTTCTGTGAAAAAGTGAGGAATGTAAATGAAAGGACTTTCAAAGGGAATGTGAGCGTTAGACCATTTTGGAGAGAAAAGAAGCTTTAATGCAATAAGTTTCTGAAGAAAGACATTCTCAATGAGCCCCCATGTATAAATATGGTTTGATGTCACCTAAGTAATAAAATTCAATTTGCTTTTGTGCTTTAGTACAGCATTGGAGGATTGGAAAACTTCCCAGACTCACTAGGCTGGATGTGAATTCTCACCTCCCCCAAACTTCTGTGTTTAACAAGCGCTTTTCCCAATTATAGCTGTGGTTCTGACAGTAACTAACCATTGCCCTGAGTGACAGGCAGAAAAAGCCAAGAGCCTTTAAGCTAAAAGGGAGACATGAATGTGACCGCCAATCCCACACTCAGCCAGAGCATCCCTCACAGGTTTACTCCCAAATTTTCTATATCAGAGCGCAGTCAATGTATGCACTTTGCACAGATGCATTATCATGACAGAGGAAACACATTATATGCTACATAGTGACTCCAATTCTTTCGTTCTTATATCAAAATAGCAACAAAAAGTAACAGTACTAAATAGCCTACTTTATTAATAGAGTAGCAAATTTCTCCATAATAGGAGAAAATTGGTGATTATGAAGAAAAGATCTGCTTCCATTTTATTGAAATTTTTCTTTAATAACACAAAACAGTTAATTTTTCTAAACTTTTTCCCTTAAGAAAGGGCTGAGGATTCTTAAGTTGATTGTTTAAACTATAAAAAATATTGTTAGCTACAAGTGAAAATTTGGAAAGGCCAAATTACTCTACATTTCCAAACTGAGAAATCCACAAAACAGTGTTAAAACAAAAAGTACACTCTATTTAATCCTAAATCTCTGCTTTTAAATATTAAAAAGATGTGACTTTTTTTTCCCAACACACACCCACACATTACCATTAATGAACAACATCTAATGATGTGATCTATGAACTAATTGAGCCATTAATAGATTTTGGAAATATAATTGCATTTGTCTTCTCTCTGTTGTATAAATCTGACCTTTATAATAATTTCTATATCAAATTCTTTTGTATTCATTATTAGTTTTTTAATCACTCAAATATTTAAAGAAACTACAGAAAAACCAATCTAAATGAACCACTTTTCCATTTCCAATCCTTTGTAAGTTTATTTCTGAGATAATTATATCCTCTTTGAGGCTTTTTTATCATGATTCTCCATTCACTGACCTATAATGTTAAAATCCAACAGGAAGGGACTCTTCTAAACCAGGTTTTCCTAAAGTGTGCTTCATACACCACTAGGTCCACACTATGGTATGTTCTGAATTCTAATATGCAAAACTGGATTAAATCATGTTGAATAGGTTCCTTTACTCCTTCACTCTTTGGAATTTATATTATTATAAACGGTCATTGTGAATGCCCAAGGGTGAGTGCTTTATATGATGCTTCCTAAGGGTATCAGTCATGGGAATTTTTTTGTTGTTATTGTTGAACATTTTAAGGGATTAGACTTTGTTTTTTTTTTTAGATACCCATTAGTTGCCAGGAAAATTTAAACTGGCATCTTATTTAACTAGAACTGTCTAACCACCATTAGGCCTAAGCTTGGATAATAGGAATACTAACCAATCATTGAACTAAGAGTCAAAAAAACTTAGTTACATAATATGTGGGAAAATGGAACACTTTTAAATCTCCCTTTCAACTTTCATATAGGCAATAGATAGTTCTAGGTCCTTCACAAAAGAAGATACCAAACAGCAAATAACCATTAACATGTACAGAAAAGAAATGCCCATCAAGAATAGAATTCATAAATAAATTGTGGCATAGTCAAATAATGAAATACTATAGAGTGATAAAATAAACCAACTGCAGCTTCATAAAATATGGATAAATATAAAAATTTTAATATTGAATGAAAAAAGCCATGCCAAAATATTATTTATTTATGATTCCATTCAGATACCAGGAAAAGTTCTCTTACTTTAAGTTTTGCCTCATTAGGTGTTCAAGTTACAAAGAACAGCAAAGAATGGTTCCCATGAAAGGCAGGTTTGTAGTTACCTGTGGGGAGGTGACCTGAGGGGAAGAAGAAGGGAAAGAGTCCACCTCAGGTGTGGTGGAGGAGTCTGGGGTGCTGGAATGTTCTGTTTCTTTTACTGGGCTGTAGTTAATAGGGTAAAGATTTATATAAATCTTAGTGGTGTGAAATGGCATTTTGTGTCTTTTTCCCAGTGGGAAAGAGGAACTATTTGGGTTTGTTTGAAGGCTGATGGATGTGAAACTAGGGTCCAAATTTACTATTTCACAAAATGACTTTGGATGGTCTCTTGTCTCTCAATCCATGTCCACCCTTATGGCAGCAGGGGCAAAAAAAGCATCTTCACACAGTGGTCAGTTCTCTTCATAAAAGATTAATATATGTAGTGACACTTGGGAAGCTGCAGACCTTATCGATACAAGTGGTTCATCTCCGTCAGCATCTCCTTTGACTCCTGCAGCTACTATTTTCCGAACACTAATGACTGAGCTGCCTCCACAGAGAAAGATAGCAAGTAATCGACGTGGTTTCAAAGTGAGCCACAGGGGAGGAGTGGTCATATATTGGATGGTTAACATTGCCATTGCAGTATGATTCTACGATAAAAAGGAGTATGAGAAGTTATCAATAGCTGGATAAAATCATAAGAAGTAAAAGGCAAGACTAGAATAAGACTTTAAGGTTTGTTGATTCAACAACAACTATAAGCTGCCCCAGAAAACTATGTCCAACAATCTCAGGGGACCCTAGTCTCTCTCCTATCACTGAAATTTTATTTCTTAGTTTGCCCTTCTTAAATATTTAGCACATCTGCTCACCATCCTGCATGTTAGAAATCAGAAGACCCTGAGTAATTTTCACAGAATCAAATGGCATTTTGTATATTGAGTGAAAGCCAGGGTTAATGACCTTTAATCTGGTAACCTTAGCTCCCCATGAGAATAAGGGAAATGGAAGTCTGGATGGAGACAGTTTCCTAAGTGCATTTTGGTAACCCATGCTGATGTGCTATTGCTGATCATGATGATGGTGATAAAATATTTTAATGAAAAACATTTTTAAACTATGCACTTACAGAACCTGCTAAATGCTTATTCATCCCTTTGCTTGAGTTACCCAATTGTGTCCTTATAAGAACTCTGGGAAGTGGATTTTATATGCCTACTCAACAGGAGAAAAGCTTGTCTAACCTAAGCTATTAATACAAAAAAGTTCTTAGATGCTAGAAATAATCACTCTCAGGTAAACTTTCATGCAGCTCCATTACCTAAGGTTGAGCTCACATTGGAAGTATTGGCACTGTTTGTAACAAATCTAATAGTTGCTTTTCCAACTGTGGTCCTTGAACCACCAGGATTAGAATTATCTGTGGGAACACTAGGAACTTGGAGATTCTGAGATTCTGTCCCAGATTTAACTAAATCAGAAACTCTAATGGTAACACCAAAGAATCAGCATTTTCAGTAAGTATCTAGGGTGATTCTTATTCAAGCTAAAATTAAGAACTACTAGCCTGTTCAGAAGTGGCAATGAAATTGTAAAACCCTAAACAGCTGCTGTAAAGCAGTGACATTTATTATTGTTTCACAGAAAATGCATAACTTCTACTCCTTAAAATAGTGGAAGGAGATGGTGGTTGATCTTGTTAATATCCAATCAATCTAAAAGACTTTCTACCATTTCAAGGCTTATTTTCATTGCTGCACCAGTGTTTAGTGGAAAATTAAGGGAATATACAGAAAGCTATTTCCCCACTCAGAGATTGGACTAAATGTTTTCAGAGTACAGTGAAGCAGAGTTAATGGAGATACACTTTCGTGGATATCTTTCTAATGGAGCCTGATCTTTGAGTAAATATTGACCTCTCTTACGACACATGAAAATGACCAATCCTGAGTTGGTATGAGCATAGGAAATCCTAATATTCATGTGGCCTCCTTCAACAAGCCTAGATAAAACTTCCATCTTTCCTAACCATGAAGTGCAGTAGTTAATCTCAGAGCCATACTGTATTTCTTATTTTCACTGTGTATAAGTAAGCTGAAGTTAAATATTTTTTAAATTGTGTATAATTCTAGAGTGGGTTATTATAATCCATGATCCTTTGTTTACCTTCATAAAACCCATAGTTAGGATCGACTTTAGATGTTGGTGATGATGACAAGTAGGTTAGTTAACAACTCACAGCTGTTTTCTAGGTCATGCAATTTAAGCAGACAAGGTGGTCATCAGAATCCTAACTGGGTGGTGTCCTCACCAGTATTATTTCTCCTTATACTATTCTCTTGCCAAGATGTCTCCTAGGGTAACAATTTAATATGAGGATAGACTAAAAGGAGTAGCTTTATTTAAATTTAGTCAGGAGTTTTTGTGGCTTGATTAGTTCCTGTTCCTATATTTTCTTAAAATCCAAATGATATTTATAGAACACTTGATTCCCTTCCACCCCAAATATAATAAAACAGCTGTGTTATAAACCATAAAAATATCCTCCTATTCTGGAACTAGATAGTGGTGATTGTTGCACAACATTGTGAATGTACTTAATGTCACTGAATGTTCACTTTAAAGTGGTTAAATTAGCAAATTTTATGTTGCCTATTTTGGCATAATGAGATATATGAATTTAAAAAATTGTGCAACAGTAAGACATGTTAAAGGCAAATTGGAGGAAAGGGTGAAGGAGGCTGAATGTAGTGGAAATACTATGTACTCATACATGAAAATGGAAAAATGAGACATGCTGAAACTATTCCAGGAATGATGGAGGGGAGGTGGAGAATGATGGAGGAGATGAATTTAGCTATGATACATTGTAAGAACTTTTTAAAATGTCACAATGTACCCCAGTAAACAATAATATATTTTTTAAAAAACATCAAAAAAAGGCAAATTGGCAAGCTGAGCATGGTGGTATGTGCCTATAATCCCAATTACTCTGGAGATGGAAGCAGGAGGATCACAAGTTTGAGGCCAGCCAGGCAAAGGTAGCAAGACCTTGCTTCAAAAACAATTAAATAAGAACAAAAGGGCTGGGGGCATAGTTCAAGTGGTAGAGTGCTTGCTCAGCATGTACCATGTATGAGGCCTTCAAAGGCCTTGATTCAATTCTAAACTCACAAAAAACAAAAAACAGAAAAAAAAAGAAAGAAAGAAAAAGAAGGCAAAATGGGGTAGCTTGCAGCTTGACTTATACATGGTAAAAAGATTACTTAACTATTTATTATTGTTTTCTTGATTTATATCAGATCATATAATAAAATGATACATATACACCATGACAAACACTATATCTACATGCACTTATGTTTATTCATAAAGTAAGTATTCATTGAACTTTTATTACAGACCAGGCACTGCATTAGTTATATTCTAAAGGCAAAAAATAAACCCCTGTCCTCCTAGGATTTGCCATCTATCAATAGAGTAATGAAAGCAAAAATACTTTATCACCTTGTATGTGATGGCATTACCCAAGTAGGAGGGAAACATAAACTGTAGTAAGACATGTCCCCTGTGTTTGGGGTGAGTTCAGAGTCTAGTGTAGAGAGACAAACATGCAACATACTTCTATCTTGTGACACATTCCCTAACAAAATGAGATCAAAGGTGCGTGAGAACATCAGCATTCGGGGGAGAAGTCATGAATGAAGCTGCTTCCAAGGCAACATGACCTATTTTGAGAAGAATATTCAGTACAGAATATTTGTGGCTTTTGGTGAGGCTGGACTTCAGCAGTTCCAGGCATTACTATCCTCACCCAGGGGGAAATGCAAGCGTATTGCTTAGATTCAGTCACCAAATTCCAGTTCTAACCAGATCAGTTAGTACAGCCACAATTTTCTGAATTCCTTACATCCAAAAAATAGAGCACCTCAGGAATTAAGCTAATCTAGGACTTCTTCATACTCATTATTAATAGGACCAGTATTGTAACCTTGGATGAGTCCTTTGACTTTTCTGAACTCTAAAATGATGTTAATAGATTAGATATTGCAGTATCTGTTTCTGGTGTGATTTCTTTATTTTCCATTTGGCCCAATAATTGAGATAGGAGATCTTAGAAAAGTACTTGATAAAGCTAAATGTTTCTTTAAGATTAATAAAAGAAAATCACTACTGCTGTATCTGGAAACTTGAGTGCCAAGGGATAAGTGGGATCTAATAATTAATAAAAAGTGGCTGTGAAGCATTTTGCAAATAAAAATGCCAGATAATTTATAAATATTTAAATAGTTATTAAATTTAATATGAATATTACATAGATACCATTTTGATTTCCTATGCCACTTTATTGCCTCAGAGTGCTTCACTGATATTAATTATGTTGCTGTTGATATTATTGCTGCTAATTGCAAGGTTTCTTGAGGGGTATATCCCAGGTAAGGAGGAAAAGGGAAATAGAGGTGAATAATTAGTTGTATAATTTTATTACTTGGAAGGCAATATTCTTTTCAGTTACAATATATTTGAGGTTGAAGTCAACTGATTGCCTGGAGTGTAGAGTTCCATTCTCTCTTAAATCTAGTTTTGACTTTGCTTCTTCTGGTCTTATTGATTAGATTACACACTTTTCTATCATTTTATTTTTCTTTGCATTCCTCTAAAAGTTTCTCAGTCCAATGCCTACTTGATGCAAAAAAAAAAAAACCTTGTTAAACCTGGAAAGGGGAAAAAGCTAACACAGTTAAAGCTCACACATCTCAGCTTTTCCCGCCTTCATAGCTCAGGCAATTCTCCTAACCCAACCCAAGCAAGGAGACATAAAGTTCCCAGTTGAGAGATGAAGAAATAAAGTTTATCCCCCAAAGTGAATTATGGGCCCAATTTTAATATGAAAGTCTGCTATTTCTTATTACTTGGGATCATCTGCCAAGAAATCTGTAACAATTTTAAAAGGTAGAGTTGTTTGATGTAGGAATTTGGAGGAAACTAGTGAACTTTCCAAAAATATTGTTTTTTAAAAATTTTTATTAGCATATAATAGTTGGACAGGGGGATATTGTGATATTTACATACGTGCTTAAAATATGATTTCCCCCCCCATCATGCTCCCTCTTCCCCCTACCCCCCTTTCCCAGGGCAATTTCAACAGGTTTCCTTCTTCTATTTTCATATATGAATACAAAATACATCCTCTATATTCACCCTCATTCACCTTTTCCTTGTGCCCACCTACCTCCCACTGGTATCCACCCCCAGAAAAGACCTATCTTTCCTTCCTGCCCTACATTTTTTATTTCTAAGTGAATATTGATGGTCCAAGGGGGTTTCACCTTGGTACTTCAGGCCTGTGTGTGTGTGTGTGTATATATATATATATATATATATATATATATATATATATATATATATCATGTCTTAAGCAAATTAACCCTGTTACTTACTCTTTCTCTATCACCGTGCTTCCTAATATTCAATAGTCTACAGTATAGTGCATTATATTACATTCATATATAGATGAGTATTTTCAATATTTTTCATTCTCTAACATTTTCTTTCCCTCTACCACCTCCTATAGTACCCTCAGACAGACTCGGTAATACAATTTTGTTTTCTCTCACTATATATATATATATGTATATATATATGTATATGTATATATATGTATATGTATATATATATGATCATATACACATTTAACTTACAGATCTAGCTTCCATGTATGAGGGAAAACATACGACTTTTGACTTTTTGAGCGTCGCTTATTTCACTTAACATGAAGTTCTCCAGTTCAACTCACTTACCTGCAAATAACATAATTTCATTCTCCTTTATGGCTGAATAAAACTCCATTGTGTATATATACCACATTTTCTTAAACCATTTATCAGTTGTGGGGTATCTAGGCTGCTTCCAAAGATTAGCTATTATAAATAGTGCTGCTATAAACATTGGTGTGTGAGTGGCTTTATCATATCCTTTGGGTATATGCCTAGGGGTGGTATCTCTGGATCATATGGTAGTTCTATTTTTAGTTTTTTGAAGGATCTCCATATTGCTTTCCATAGCGCTTGCACTAATTTACATTCCCACCAACAGTGTAGAAATATTCCTTTTCCCCCACAATCTTGCCAGCATTTGTTGTTGTGTTATTGATGATAGCCATTTTGACTGGGGTGAAGTGGAATTCCAATGTCATTTTGATCTGCATTTCCTTTATGGCCAAAGATGTTGAGTATTTCTTCATATATTTATTGGCATTTACATTTCTTCTTTTGAGAATTGTTTTTTCAGGTCATTTGCCCATTTATTCAGTGGGCAGTTGAGTCTTTGAGAGGTCAGTTTTTTGAGCTCCCTGTAAATTCTGATTATTAATCCCTTGTCAGATGTATAGGTAGCAAAGATTTTCTCCCATTCTGTAGGGTGTCTCTTCAACCTGGTGACCATTTCCTTTGCTGTGCAGAAGCTCTTTAGTTTCACGTAGTTCCATTTGTCAATTCTTTCTCTTAATTGCTGAGCTATTGGGAGTTCTATTCATAGTTATTACCTATGCCTATGTGGTCTAATGTGTTCCCTATTTTTTCCTGGAGTAATTT
Source organism: Castor canadensis (assembly GCF_047511655.1). NCBI lineage: Eukaryota > Metazoa > Chordata > Mammalia > Rodentia > Castoridae > Castor > Castor canadensis. Next base: position 154,730,248 of record NC_133388.1, read on the forward strand.
CACCATTCCAGATTTTTCATTAAGATCTGAAATCTAATTTAACTTGATGTTAGTACAAGGTGAGAGACTGGGATCTAGTTTCAGTCTTCTGCAGGTGGTAATCCAGTTTTCCCTGCACCATTTGTTAAGAGGCTATCTTTTCTCCAACACATATTTTGGGCTCCTTTGTTGAAAATTAGATGGCTGTAGTGGCATGGGTTTGTGTCATGGTCTTCTATTCATTGGTCTTCATGTCTGGTTTTGTGCCAGTACCATGCTGTTTTTACTGTTGGCTCTGTAGTATAGTTGCTGGCTCTGTAGTATAGTTTTAGGTCAGGTATTGTGATACCTCCAGTGTTGTTCTTTTGACTCAGGATTGCTTTGGTTATTGGAAGCCTTATGTGCTCCCATACAACCTTGATAATTGGCTTCCTATCTTGGTAAAGAATGTCATTGGAATTTTTATAGGGATTTCGTTGAACATATACATTGCTCTTGGTATGTATAGTCATTTTCACAATACTGATTCTGCTGATCCATTAGCCTGGGATGTCCTTCGATTTCTGATGTCTTCATTGATTACTTTCTTTAGTGACTTGTAATTTTCATTCTATAGGTCAGTAACTTCATTAAATTTATTATATAAATAATAAATAAATATAATTATATATAAATAATTATATATAAATTTATATATAAATAAATTCATTAAATTTATTCCTGTGTATTTTAATTTTTTGAAGCTATTGTGAAGGGTACTACTTTCCTATTTCTTTCTCAGACTGTTCATTGCTTGTGTAGAGAAATGCTACTGATTTCCAAAAAATCATTCTTAACTGAGTGTTATAAATGGCTTTGGACACTTGATTAAGGAGAAGGGAAAAGGAGTAAGCAAAAGCAGCCATTAAGAAACAATACGTAGTTCCCCCAAAGCAAGAAAATGTTTAAATAAAAGTGAGTCTATGAACATTTCTTTGTCTATGAAAATGTTTAAATAAAAGTGAGTCTATGAACATTTCTTTGTCTATGAACATTTCTTTAGTCTATGAACATTTCTTTGTAGAAAAGAAGGCAAAGCAGAACTCACATCCCACTCAAGGTAGTAACTCATGTGGGGCAGGGAGGGAGGGTCAGGAATAGAATTTACCTAATACCCCATGGGCTTAGTTGTGGAGGTGTGGTGGAGTCTATAAGCAAAACCACAAAGCAAGCACATGAGAAAGTAATTGGCTTTGCTGATAAGAGGCCAGGAAGAGAGCTGACTGCAGGTGGGCCCAGTGATAAGCAGAATGGATGATGCTGGGAAGACTTGATTGGAATAGTTTAATAAAAGCATGTGACTGTTGCCAATTAGAAGCTAAAAGTAAAATATGATTCTGCTGCTAATTTTGCATCCAAGTCGAATTATACTGTGATTAGGCTAATAGAATAGCATTGAAAATCTGTAGGCACTGCACTGGAGCCTCACTATCTAGCAAGCAGCTGAACAGAAGCAGTAAAGCATCACTATCTCCACTTCACCTGGCCCCTGAGATGCTCATGCAGAAAGAAGCTTGTGCACAGGCGTCTTGAGAGGTGAATGGAGGCTTCCCAAGGTACTCAGGGAGAAGGAGGCTAACTTCAAGACCAAGCCCAAAAGGCTACTTAGTCTGGTGGGAATTGTGAAACTCTGGATGTGCAATAATCAAAGAGACTTTTAAGGGAGTTTACGGACAATTCTTTTGCAATCTGCCAAGTGTCTTGCCCTGCAGGAATCCTGAACCTCCTAGACAGAGACTCCCAAAGAACAGCTTAGAAATAAGTCCTCTCTGTGAGATGAAACTCTATTGTTTTCATTCAGGAAGGTCCTGCCAGGATTTCTCTAACTAGAGTCACCCTCACTCCTACTTTTCCAGTATATAAAGAAAGGAAGAAGTGCTAAACAAGGTAAAGATAAAATAGCATGGGGCAGTGCATGTAAATGGTCTAAGCCTAATGAAGAAATGGGACATTCTCTTCTATTCTTGGGGATGTCACAGTTTTCCTTTTTCCTGACTCCTGCCACTTCGCTGTTTGCACTGTCCACAGTGGGACTTGGATTAAAGTCTGATTTACATCTGCTGTGTGTCCTAATTTCCCAAGAGTGTATGAATGACTTTACAACAAAGGCACTCTCCTTTTATTTCCATGAAATGTGATGCACGGTGTCATTCTGCAGCTAGTGACATGTGGACTGGCAATAATAAGGTCTTGCCTTTTGAAATAATCTGTGAACAATCCATGCTTAACTGTTCTTCCTATTCAAATTAATTCAGATATTGAAATAATATTGCAGAGCATCCTAATTCTTAAAGCATCATGCAACCGAAGGTGGCAGCAAGGTAGAAGGAACTACTTCTTTGTTAACAAATCTGTTTAGCTGGTACTTACAAGAAAACCGACCTGATACAAATGCACAGAAAGGGGAGACCTTGGCCTCTTAAGGCTCGTGTTATCATAGATGGTTTCCCAGCCTCATTCTCTAAGGCATGCTAACCCCACCCTTAATCCCACTCTACACATTTGAATCCAAGTAAGCAGGTTAACTCTGCTGTCCCAAGATGATAAGTACTTGATTGATCTGAAAATGCCAAACTAAAGACTTCTCACCTGTTAAACAAAATGACTGAATTTTTTTCTACTTTCACATCTCAAGAAAACTGTTTTTATGTCAGAAGGTCTGCTCATTGACTCAAATTTCTTCAATTCAAATTCATTTACTAGCAACAGAGACGCACAACAAAAAGCAGCACACTCAAGTCTTTGCAGAGTTTTGCAAGGTACTAAATCTTTGAGTTAGAACAGTGTGAAGTTGATTTTACTTTACTGATTTTATAGTATAATTGAGAAGAAAGCTGCTTAATTAAGGAGATCAAGTTGCTAGACTAATGCTTATTGAATGAATGAATGAATGACAATAATGTTTGCATTTAATAAATGCTCAAATATTAAAACTTGAATGAGGCTACCTAATTCTGCCTTTGCAATCCTACGGAAGTAACAGTTGCAGCAGTTATCATGAGAGGAGGTTATATGAGCATTCCTACAGAAATTTTCATATATGCATATGTATATTTCATATATATATATGGCAAACAGAATAACTGTTTCCAAAAGATTTTCATATTTCAACCCCTGGAATATGAAAGCTGTGAATATGTTACTTTACCTGGTAACAGGGATTTTGCAAATGTGATTGAGGATTTTGATACAAAGAGATTATCCTAGATTATCTAGTGGGTCCACTTAGCCACAAGGGTCCTTATAAATGAAAGAGGTAGTTAGGGGAGTTGGAGTCAAAGAGAAATTTGAAATGATTCACTATGGGCTTTGAAGACAAGAGGAAGGATGCACAAGCCAAGGAATGAGGGCAGTCTTTAGAAACTAGTTTTCCCTTAGAGTCTCCTGAAGAAACAGCCCTGACACCTTAATTTTAGCATAAAGAAAAACATTGTAGCCTTTTAACCTCAAGGAGTATAGGATAATATATGTGTGTTATTTTAAGCCAGTGAGTCTGTGATTATTTGTTATAGTAGCAATAGTAAACTATTGGATGGATCAAGTGGTAAAGCACTGCCTAGCAAGCAAGAAGCCCTGGGTTCAGTCTCTAGTACCAAGGGGAAAAAGTATCTACCACAAGGATAATTCCACTGGTCACCATCCACTCTAGGGTCGGCAGATTAAATACAGTAAGAATTTTGTAGAATAGGGGAAAACTGAAGATGGAGAGTTGGTTCTCAAAGAGGATCAATGGATCATACTGCAGGGGATGCGGAGCAGGATCCAAGAGATGGAATTGCAGACAGTGGGGCAAGAGTAAAAGAGCTCTCTTGATTCTTCCTGCCCCAGATACGCTCCCGCTCCCACCTGGATCTCCTCTCCCACTTTGGAGCTTACTGTCTTTCCTAATCCACAGCCCCTTGCTCACCTTTCTCTTTTGTTCTTTATTTCCACATGCAACTTCACTGTCTGTATTGCCTACTGTTTCTTCCTATTTAACTGAACATAACAATGAGTTGAAGTATATTTTTATTAATTTGTATTTATGGACAAGGCTTGAAATTCTTTGCTTTTCATTTTGTTAGTGGTCAATTCAAATATTTTATTCATCTTTTCTCTCTCTCATGTTAGTTCATTGAAAATTAGTTAATTTTAATTTAGTTCACATTAAGTACTTCTTAATTTTTCTGTAAGTTGCTCTTCAAAGTCAGGGCTTCCCTTTGAGCTGACAAACCCTTTCATGTACCTGCATTTTTTCCACTTCCTTGATTGACCTACTGCAAGATGCAATCTGAGTGGCTCCTGTATTTCAGGGGGAAAACAGAATGAGGACAAGAAGATTCTTTAAAAACAAAAAAAAGAAGCAGTCATTCTCTAAAATGCACAAAGGGCAATTGCAAACTTTTGTTGGGGGTCTGTGATTTAATTTCTCACTGCTGCACTGATAGAATATAAAGGTGAGAGGTATTTTAACAGTATGTTTTTCCTTTAAAATAACTTTCAGTGTTTAATGGCAATGTGAAAACATGATACACATTTTCAACTCCATTTAGATTTTTGTTACTGACAAAAAAAAAACCTCATTGATGCCTGAAAATACCTCTTTGTGATTCAGGTAATACCATGTAGGATAAATCAGTATGAATTTCAAACTCTTGAAAGCATTAAAGACAAAGGCCCCTCTATTCCAATGAGAATGTAGAAAGTCTGAATAAATCAGAATGTTCTGATCTTAAGGTATTACTAGAGGTCAAGTGGACTTGGAGCTATGTGGCAATTTCTTTTCTGGGCATTTTAATAGAATTTCATTTCTGTTAAGAGAGATAAAAAATTTTGCATCTTGTATTTCAGATGAAGGATACTCATTTGAATTAATATCAAGATGCATCCCACGCAGAATTTTAAAAAATCATCAATCTGCCACCTTATCCACATTATTTTGTACCTTCAGGCTCTTGATGTAGTTTTTATGAACAGGATTCAAATAAATTGGCTCTTTTTCCTTGGTGGTTTCTTTAATTACTTTGTTATTATCCAAGGAACTGGTTTAATTTAAATGAACACTGTGTTCCTGCTACTACTATCCGGAGAAAACACAGACTCAGAACATGCTGTTTTGTAGTTAAAGTGTATGTCTCTCTGCATGGGGATGCCAGAACCAGTGGTTCAATGGCCTCTTCCTATTTTCTATAAAGAGAAAAATCCAACTTATTCCATAAAATCATTGACTTCCCCCAAAATGCCTATTCATCTCACTAGATACAAAGAATAAATTGTAAATATATAAATGAATGGTCTGCTTTAAGTAAATTTGAGAGCATTTCATTCAAGTCAGGCAACTCAGTAAGTTTATATAATTCTCTCTCCCCTTAACTTCTTCATGGGAGATACATTTAAAAACCATTTATGGGCCCAAGTCATCATACAGGATCCAGCCCTCTTCCCCAACCCTCCCTCTGATTTTGACATTACATCAAAATCTTATTAAATGCTTATTTGTAACTGAGATGTTTGTTAAAGTGCAGACTTCCTTCCCCCCTCGGTAGTTCCCATCCAACAAAAGTATATTATAAATTTCAAAAGAGACTAAAGACATTATATATACATATGTATATGTGCATATATATGTGTGTGTGTGTATATATATATATATATAAACATTAGGATGCCGTGAAGTATTTTACAGACACCATGAAAATAAAAAATTGTATTTCATTTCCTGAAATAGTTACATTTTTCATCCCCTGCTCCACATCTTTAACTAAAACCATGTGTGAGAAAAGCCAAGTTTAATCTTTGGAAATACTGTTTGAGGCTATTGACTGAGCCCCTGTAGAAATCATGGTGTTTCTCCTGTTGTAAGAAGAGAAAATAGACTTTCATATCTCTGAGGGAATGAGAGAAAAAAAAAAATGGAGTGGTGCATTTGAGGGAAAGTTCCTCACCTAAGAACAAACAGCAGCCTGATATGTCCTTTCATTTTACACCAACACTCAAGAATTATTTTTTCTGTCAAATAATACATTCTAAATTTTTTAATGTACAAAGAAGTACGCCAACACATGACCCTTTACCACAAATGACACAAACTGTGGCACCAGAGGAGTTGGTACTTCCCTTTAAAATGGTGGCATAGGATATAAGTGACAATTGGAGAGAAAAAACTCACTATTTGCAAAGAAGTGTGTTTTTCAAGGTCAAACTAGAATTATCATTAAGAGCCTACTTTTGGAATCAAACACACACAACTTTAAATTTTTGTCTCCCTTGTTGCTGTGTAAACCTAGCTCAGCTAAACCTCAGTTACAACATTATAAAATGTAGATAAAATACTGTCTACCTCTTTAGGTGGTATTGGGGGAATCCAGTGTGAAAATGATGTGAAAGGCTTAGCCGGGCCCTAGAACATAAATGTTCAACATCATTGTCATTATTAAAGCAGGATTAGGAAATTCCTTTGGTCCGCTGAGACTGTCTGCTATTACCTCATACATTACCCTAGATACTGTTTCTCAAAATGTAGTTTTTGGATTATCTTAGCATGCTTGTTAATGTACAAATTTTTGGGCCCCACCCCAAACACCAGACCTTTAGGGTGTCAGACTGTAAGTGTCTTCAACAGGCTTACTAAGTTTGAAAAAAAGTGCCCTAAATGAGGTCACCTCTCAGCCCATCCTCCAAAGCTCTGACACAAAGCCCCTTGATTCACACAGCTGCAGTCATTACAGATACCTGCTGAGTCCCCTTTTATATGGTACTTACTCAGGTACAGAGTTAATGAGGAAGCAGTGTTAATGGAACAAACTCTCCTAAGTAGTCTGCCTGGAACCCACTGTGCGTCCCTCTCCCACTGGTCTTTTGCTAGGTCATTTTATGTACTCACCACATCTCTTTGCTTCTCTCTGTCTGGTAAATCCTGCTAATCCTTCAAATCTAGCTTAGAGCCCACTTCCTCAGGGAAAACTGCCTGGCCACATTCCTTGCTCCCATTTTTGTATTCCTATACTAAACAGCATCTGTAAAAATCTTCTGGCTATGAATCACTGCTGGACCTTGTTTGTACTGGGTTCTACAGTTTATATTGTTACTCATTCATGTCTCTTACTAGTCTCTTGTCTCCTTACCTCTCTTGTGGGGGTATAAATCTCTTAAAGAGGAATGCCCGTGGAAGACCTTTTAGACTTCTCAATTGTCCTCAACTACTCACCACATATATTTGAAGTTTGTTTCCTGGAAATATCTGTTGAATGGGTAGGTGTGGACCACACTTCAGTCTTTCTTTGCAAGGAACAGAGGTCTTGCCTTTGTTCTGATTAATCTCAGCTACACTAATTATGATGGTCTGATATTATTTGCTCCATATGAGATAATAGGAAAAACAAACTATGGTATCATCTACTAAATAGTCTTACTTTAGACATGGTAGTTGAATCTAAACAAAGCCTCTAGCTCTAATAGTTTACAGATAATATGGAAGATGGTGTAATAAGTTAAACACCACCATACAAAGTCATCAGTCAACCTCAGAGAGTAGGAAGTACTGCTGGACAGAAGATGAATTGATGGCTAGGGAAAAAGAGGGGGGAAGAGCACTGGAAACAAATAAAAGGGCTTTAGAGACATAGCTATTTGCAATATGTGGAATTTCAACATAATCAGGGAAATTTGAATGAGGATTCAACATTTTAATAAAATGAATATTTGCTGTTAAATGTGAAAATGGCATGGCAGTTATATTTTTAAATGCCTTTATCTGTTAGCTATACATACTGAAATATGTGCAGGTTAAGTAGACAGATTTGCTTTAAAGTATTTTAAGAAAAATACGGGGTAGGAAGCATGGGAAACCACTGGTAAAGTATTGATGACTGTCAAAGCTGACTGGTGGGTATATGGGAGTTGACTGTATTAGTCTCTCTAGTGTTTGTATTTGAATAATGAAACTTAAAAGCACTTAGGCAGAAAAGCACTAGTCTTCTGAAAAAAATACTTCACCCTCACCTTCTCAAATGGAATGAGAATAGAATGTGTATTTCAAATATGAAAGTTTTGCTTTCAAAGTCATGAGATTTTGTTTAAAACTACCACTTGGAATATTTTAAATTTATTATTTATGTATATGTTTATGTTCTGACTTGTTCCACAAAGGATTTGAAGAGGAAGCTTTTGGAGTGGATATAATTGCTACAGAAAACATTGCTTATGCATTTGTTCATTTAGGTCACATCGAGGACGCTACAGCACCAGAGGTCTCTGGTTGCATGTACAAAGGGATAGAGATAATAATCTAAGTTACCCCTCACCTGGATGATTCTCCCGTGTCAATCAGGCAAAAGCTTGATTGAACAGATGGGCCTTAAGCTGTGCCCTGAAGGCCAGCTGACTGTGTGAGAGCAGAGGGCAAAACAAACTGAGTCACATGCCCTCCCTGTAAGATCTTTTCTTTTTGGCAGAAGCAAGTAAGTGAAGTACAAGCATTAAAGCCCCGGCTGACTGATTAAAAATTTATTCCATTGCTACTTCCAAAGAGGATTTGAAGTGGTGTCACGGAAATATATTCCCAGAGTCTCCTGCCCCAAATGTGGGAGTGGGGATGTTGGGGAGGAGTGGTAAGATATATGGCTACAGGAATGCCTGAATTGATAATTTAAGTCTAACTGTAGAGCCAAGACCTTTCTCTGCACTTCAGAGCACCAGAAAGTGCCTCAAATGTTGGGAATTAAGACAAGGTTGAGTTGTTTCCTAAAGGGACCAGAATCTAAACTTCATTAATTTCCCATAAATCCTAGGGGACAGCAGCAAGTGGCTACTGTGTTGGAAGGATCCATTTGAAATTGCCTCTCTTTGGCTATGTTTGACATAAAAGATGGGCAATTTCATATGGTTCAGCTTAATAACTCAATTCTTGGGTGAAAAAGGAAAAGATATAAAGAATTGAAAATAATGACTGACGATAAGAGGAAAAGGGGACAAAGTCAAAGTTGTTCTTTGTTTGATTTTTGTTTCTTTGAGGCTGACTACCTAGGAATATTATGAAAGTACTAAATAGAAATCAGAAAAGAAGCCAGAACTAGAATGAGGGGGGACAATAAATTTATCATAGACATGTAAAGTTTGAGATTTTAGGGAATATTTAGGTATAACTGCTCATTTGGCATTTGGAAAGATGAAAGGAAATAATTTGAAATGAGATCAGAGCCAGAAATACAACTAGGATATAGATGGTTAAATTGGTGGTCATAGATGAAGAGTCTAACAATAGAAGAAGAGAAACAAGGGCTACAACCCAACGGGCAGGAACAGGAATTCATGGGAAGAGATTTAAGACTCAAGGCTGTAGGCATGGCTCAAGTCATAGAGTACCAGCCTAGCAAACTTGAGGCCCTGAGTTCAAAACCTAGTACCACCATCCCCAAAAGAGGACTCAAAGAAGTCAAAGAATGTCATGTGTTATTATGGCACAATGAAACAATAGTTTGTAGCTCAGAATTTCTATAGATGGTATCTGCAATACTTCCATTGACTCTTACCTTCTCACCTCTACAATTAATTTGTGTGTATTTGTTCATGTGGGAAAAACAGTATATCCAAACTATTTCAGCCACAGCCTTGGAGTTTTCTAGAACCATTCATAAAACAAAAAGTACCCCCCCGCTTTTAATTTTTACATTCCATTTTAATGTATGTGTTTTGTCTTACGAGTATCTTAAATCTTACTGGAACTAGCATGGTGGTGACAAACTGAGTTGCAAAGAGCAGGTCCTTCTAGCCCCTGCCTGTGCTATTTATATTATGTGGTTGGTTTGGTGCTGTGTGCCAAGCAAAGCCATTACAGTTGCTGCTATATCCCAAGCTGTCCTCTTCACATCTACACATCTGAATGCTGTGATCTCATCAGAACTTCCACGGCTGCCCTTGTTTTCAAGGAGAGTTTCTGTAAGTTAGAGAGAAGTGGACTGCTGTGGTGTCCTTTTTTCCAATATGAGGAACCATTTAAGTCCTGGAAATGATATACATATTGGAGATTCCCAAGGGTTTCATCATGATTTGGAGGGGTGCCATTGTTTAATCATTTGAAGTTTTCCCTGGTTAGACTCTAGCTGCCAGAACACTGGAGAAGGAGAGAGAAGAGAGGGGAAAGACTTTGCTTTCATTTAACTTGACCTCCAATCACAGAAAGGCCCAGCATGTCTTCCTGAACAACTCAAGCTGGTGTTTCATTCCATCTGACCTCCCAGCAAGAAAGGCTTCTTGTTGAACACCTGGGCTCAGCCCCACCATTTCTGGGTCCAGTCCCAGTCCTGGCACATCTCTCAGCTGCACGTGTCCTGCTTTCTGTTCTCCTTCATTTAAATATAACCATCCAAACTGGAAGGAGTGGCTAGGAAAAGAAAAAGCTAATATGCCCTACAGGGTCTGTGGTCTTTGGGAAGCCTGGAGATTGTGTTTGCTAATTAGTTCTGCCCCACTATCAGTGCAAATAACCCAGGGAGCATCGTCATTGGTTTGACAAAGTTAATGGATGATCTGCCGTGAAAGCTTGATCATGGAGGAGCCAGCCACAGCTCCAACTGGAAGCCGGGTCCCTGCTACAGCCTTTCTGCACTTCATCTCACACTTCTTGTGCCTGCACAGTAATCCCTGTTGCAGAAGCCATGCACCCTCTCTGTGCCACAAAATATAAGCAATCCCCAACTTTTCTCTCTTATGCTAAGCCCCCATGGCCTGCAGCTGACTAAATTTGGAACAAGTGCAATATTTGAGAGTGTTCCAAGATCCTGAAAGAAAGAAACCTTTAGACCCCCATTGTCAGATGGAGAACAGAGAGTTAACAGCATTTAGCTTCAGGCCATGCTCTGATATTTGTCTATTATTTCAGTGTTTGACACCGTGAGACACAATGCCTCCCAGATCAACAGCACCCCAGTCTCCTGGGAATAGGGTAGCTGAGAAAGTTCATTTCTGTGCATTCTGGACTTTGTTGGATTCTTCCTATTCTGGCTGCCTGAACTTGTTTGTGGCTGTGATCGTGACAAATGAGCATCTCACACAAAAGCCACACATGTGCTGGGCAGCTCTGAAGGTAGTAAGGCTCTGTCCAGATGACAGAGAAAAAAAATGGAGCCATGTGTATCTGTGAACAACACTGTTTTAAGTATTTTCTACTTATTTGGTCTACCAACATTTATCGAATATCTGCTGTTTGCCAGGTACTAGTCTAATTTCTGAGGACAGAGTAGTAAACCAGACGCCGCTTTTCCTGAAGGACATTTTACAATCTAATGGGGAAAGCAGATCCTCGTCTTACGCTCTCTACCATTCCCTGTCCATTATCCCAGACATACCATTTACGGGAAGTGGAAGCAGGATAAGGAGTGGCTCTGGTTTCTCAACACACAAAGGAAAAAAAAGATTCTCTGTTTAGTTTTACTCTAGCAGACTGTCTGGAACTTTAGTCCCTGGGATAATTCATCCTGCAATGATTGTGGCCAGCCTGTGACTTGCATTTCCAGCCTGTTATCTATAGCTTTGGTGTGACTGAATAATGAGTCCAAGCATAGCATAATGACTGAAAACTCAACTTATATTGGTAAGGTCAAAAACAGTTTATTAGTACTCAAGAGGCAGAGATCAGGAGGATCATGGTTCAAGGCTGGCCAAGGCAAAGTAAGAGAGATCCCATATCAACAAACAAGCTGGGTGTGACAGTTCATGTCTATAATTCCAACTACAGAGGAGGTGTAGGTAGTAGGATCATGGTCTAAGACTAGCCCCAGGCCAGAAAAAAAACAAACAAAAAGGATATCCTATCTAAAAAATAACACAAAAGGGATGGAGGTGTGGCTCAAGTGGTACAGTATGTGCCCAGCAAGCACAAAGCCCTGAGTTCAAACCCTAGACCACCGAAAAAAGAAGAGTTCATTAGCAAATATAACTGAAAAGAATAGAGGTAGCATAGTTCAGTCACATGGGAATAGGTGAACTCAGTGTGCAACTAATGCCACCAGGAGTCAGAGTCTCCACGTCTCTGTGTTCTGTTTCCTCTATGTTAACTCCATTCACAGGAAAGCGCCCTGAACCATTTGAGGCATGATGGCTCCAACAGCTCCTACCTTAAATTCTCCCAATACCAAGTCTGCCTTCAAACACCCCAGCAATAGTTTCAACAGACGTACTAAACCTTTCTCTTGGGAATGATCACATTCCCAAACCCGAGCTTACTCATTCTAGCTAGACAATTCAATATGTTCATTGTATTGAGCTTCTTGTCCAGTGTGACATGGATATGGTTTCAAAATTACTTAAAGCCACACAAAATGAACAACAGGAATAGGGTAGTCTCCCAGAAGAAAGAGAGGCTACTTTTTTAAAAAGAAAGAAGGGTAAACATTATATACTTGAAACTAGACCCCTATCTCTCACTCTGTACAAAAATCAACTCCAAATGGATCAAAGATCTTAATATAAGGACTGAAACTTTGAAATTACTACAGGAAAATAGGGAAAACTCTGGTGATAGAGGCACAGGTAATTATTTCCTGAATAAGACTCCAATTGCTCAAGAAATATGAGCAAGAATTGATAAATGAGGCTGCATCAAATTAAACCAAGTGATTTTTTTTAAAAAAATTCCCCAGTTCTACAAATATAATTGGCTATTTCCCAAATCAAATGACAAATCCCTTGCGTGAATGTCAGACCTGGCTGTACTACCAGCTCTCACCTTAATTCCTCCTTCAGAGATGATGCAAATCAAGAAGGAATTTGGCTTGGGGGGTGGGGGGCAGAGAGTGCCTCATAGGACTTACTCCCCCAAAGATTCCTCAGGTGCCAAAAGGGTAATGTTTAGGAATTATTGTCAACTCAAGTACCAACTGCCTAACATTCCAGAGACCATTCAAGAAATGTCCACGGCTTATATATTGTCTGCCTGGAACTAGGTCTCTGCACTTCTCTGACAAGCCAGTGGGTTACCTCCTGTTATCCATATATGCTTTTATTTATATTCTCATTTGAGAAGGAAAAATGATACTTTTTCTAGAAAAAAAGTTCATATTTTTAGATCCAGACTTATGTCAATTTCCCAAAAATTAAGAACTAGACATCTGATTCCCACTTGGAAATATATTGGCTTTAGAATTATACATGAAATATATTTAGTGAATTATATTTTCTTTAGGCCAACAATGGGGTATCAAATCAATCTTTGAAATGCTATTGTTCTAATAATTGTGTGTAATTTGAACCCTCTGATCTTGACTTTGTAACCTGGAGGTTCTGTCAAATACTGGGGTAGCCTGTGTCTTCTGTGTCTTATGCAGGTAGCAAAAAGTGTAACAAGGGACATTTTGAAACCAAGAAAGACCACAATGGCTTCCCCCACAACAATTTTTCTTTCATGTCCTATCTATACCCACAAAAAAGTAAAGACGACCTTTTATAAAAATATACCAAATTCAAAACCTAGCCTGTGAGAGCTACTGTCTTAAACATTGCAGAAAAAAATTCAGCTAACCATTTGTTACCACATGGAACACTAAATTTTTGACTGAGGAGTGAACCTTTGATGAATAAATCTTTTGATTTCAAATATACAATGACTAGACTCTCACTGGCTATTGATGTTCCAAAATCCAAAATGGTATGCTACAAAATGCAGAACCAGTTCTCCTGTAACTATAATCTGTTTGCCAGACTTACTCTATGAACCTAAAAGAAATTCAGAGCCAGGGGATAGAAATTAGAGGATCACCTTTACTGGAAATGATCTGGACAGAGATAATTTCCTAAATAAATTCCCTTAAAGGACTCAAGTTACAGTCACAGAAATTTAGATTAAGGCTCTAGGGTGCAATGCCTCTTTTTCTTGGTCACTTGCCTTTAAATAGACCTACCTTACCAGAAAGGAATTTTATATCTTTCTGCTTAACCTCCATTAAAAATTAAATAATAGCATAAAGGTGTTAATTACAGCTAATCAGAATCTTGCTACTCTGGAGGTTAGGGCAATTAGAAGGGTGTAGTTGAGCAGGAAGGAAATGGGAGGTAGACATTAAAAAATGAAATTCAAAAGGTTGAGACAAAAGGTTTACATTTCAGATCCGCATTCTACCATATCCATGACACTCAGCTGTAGTGGAGTCAGGGAAGTCACAGTAGCCCTAAATAAGATGTAGGCCACTCCAGAAGGATGGAAATGCTACCATCTAATCACCACTACTGCCTGAATTAAACCACACAGCCTTCCTTGGTGTTCCTAGCATTATTTCCTCTGGTGTTACTTCCTGGCAGGAAAGGGCTGATAAAGGACATGCCTTGAAAATCATGCTATTGGTGTAAAAAGAAAACTGTGGACAAAAAATGTCAGAACTGTGGAGCAGGGTAGGCAAAGAAAGGAACATCTGGGGACCATCCATGATTCTGCAGCAGATTTCTTCCTCACTGAGGCCACTGTTGTCTCATTTTCCCCTTCCAGAAAATGGAGATGAAGTGCTCATTTATTATACCTTACCAAGGGAAGCTCCATACATTAATGTAAAATATTTTGAAAATGTCACATAAAATCTATTATAGAAATACAAGATGTTTCCAATGATTTTTCTTTAGCAGAATATACCAGAGGGGAATTGTCTCCAACAGAAATAAAATTGTAGTTTCTAGCCCCCCTTGCTGGACAATCAATGTAAAAACATCAATTTTTCAGGCTTCCAGCTGCACAGCAGATGTTAGTGGGAGAGAGGGTTGGGGCAGTGCAACTGGCCTGGCTCAGCCTTCAAAATCCTCATTTACAGCCTCACTTCAACAGCTCTTACTAGGTCCCAATTTCAGCTGGGGGTATTTAGATGGGGAGACTTCCCCACCTCCCTTTTAAGCAGAGAAAAGAGAAATAATAGAGCTCATTGAAAAATGATATATTCTGGTTTGTTTTTTTTTTTAATGTACCATGGCATTTTTATAACATGCCTGTGAAATTTTATAATCACATTCAGGAAAATCACCTCTACTGGGGTGGCAGCTTCAATATGGTAGAGGGAAAGGGATAGAAGGCAAACACATCAGCCAAAAACAACAAGGTGCATTTGAGTCAGCAGAACACAATTACTAAAACGGAAATGTGTAACTAGGACACATTTAATAATACACATATTCTTGGGAGAAGTACCATCTGATCTTTGATAATAACACAGACATACTGAGAAAGAGAGACCAACAGGGGAAGCTTTCAACAGGGGCTCTTCTCTCCTCTCTCCCACCTTCTTGCATGTCTAAAAGAGGTTAGTGAACCGAACCTTTGAAGGACATTTTGAAGGCAACATACGCAGCTTGAATGTTGGGTTGTTGTTTTTTAATGGACTTGTCAGCAGCCATTCTCATTTGCAATAGAATTCCTTTTCTCCCTTACCCTTTCTCGGGTTTGTGTTTTCCCAGTGCTCTGCCAATGCTGAATAATTTACAAGGGTAGAAAAAGAAAACTGTCACTATCACAGTCCCAAGGCTCTCCACTCACTCATCTGTCACATGGTCAAATGTCACTGGTGCCATTATTTGTGAGGGGTGAGATTAACGCCACCTAGCTACTTGCCTCCTTTTTTTTTTTTAAATCTATTGTTAATGGTACTGAACCCCAATGTATTTTTTTAAAGAGCTGGTGGCCATTTCTGCAACAAATGTTCCACCTAAGGAAATCCAAACAACTGACCTCCTCATTCCATCTCACCCTTTCATCTGTCTTCATCTGGTTCTTCTTATCTTACGTTTCCACCCACAGCATAAAAATACAAATCTAGTTAGGATTGTATTCAGAAGAAATGCCAGTGTTCAAAGCAATCCCAGTCATGTTGATTCTGTTCCTTATTAGGAAAGAGAGAGAGAGAGAAAAAAAGGCCATCTTGGTTGTAATAATAAGGAGTCAAAGAGAGTCACAGAAGGAACCAACAAAAGAGTCCCTCCACACAGATGGCACTTGGCACAAGGAAAAGCAGAGGCACTGATCTCAGAGGAATTACCAAAGTGCAGTAATGTGAGGATCAACATTTTTTATCAAGAGAGTAAAATGCCACATCAATTATATAGAAGAACAGGAGAAAAATTTGTAAAATTATTGCAAACATCTAATTTTAATGTAACAGAGAAAATCAATGCCCCATAATCAGATGTTGACACTTACCCATGAAGATTTATTACTGTGCTCTGTGAAGAACTCCTGTTCCCAAGTGAAGGCCAGGCTCTGCAAAGAATGATGAAAATTTCTTTAAAGTTTCTACTTTAGTGTGCCAACTAAGAATGTGCAGAAATAATCAAGTACTTAAATGTATTATAACTTGTACTTTTATAAAGATTGCTATTATTATCCCCATTTCACAGATAAGAGAATCAAGGCACAAAAGTTTAATTTTCCAAGTAAGTAGGAGTGGACCTGAGGCTACCATAGAGTAGGACATGAAGCTTTCATTTGAAAATGTACATCTACACAATACTGGCAACTTAGAGAAAGATTGAAAATTTTAATCTTATGAGCTTGGGTCAGGTTAACAACCTTACAAAGACTGCACCATTTGTTTCTGCCTCTCCTAGTTTGAGTGCCAATTGACTGAATTAAATGCTTAAGAATTAACTAGCTGCTGGCCTGTTGAGTGAGCTAATTTGAAGTGACTACAATTTATTTGCTTCCTGATCTTGTTCATGACATATGATTGGATTGTGGCTCTGGTTAATTAACAGGTAAGCTACAGGCACAAGTTATCCTGTCTCAAGTTCTCTTATCCTTCAGTGTTTCTTTGTGTTTCCTTTTGGTTTGCTTTGGGGGAAACCCTGATATCTTATCACATGTGGTACATTAGCAAGGCAGATAAAAACACTGAGCACTCTGATTTCATTAGCTGCCTTAGAAGGGCAAAGAGGAATTGAGGAGATCTGCTGTCTTATTCACTGCTAGCAGATAAGTGGTCTCAGAAAGCTACAAAGGCAAAATCCCCAAGGAATTTACAATAAAGATACTTGGGTCATCTTGTGAAGAGACCCAAGCTGAAACTTCAGAGCTATCTTGAACACATCAAATGACCTGGAGAATCCAGGTTGACCTTGAACACACAGATCATTTTTTCTAAATGCCAAATGAAAAGTTGAAATTTCAAGGTAAAGCTCTGGAACCTTCTATCTCTTTGTTAAGGGCATAGAGATTGACAGTGATGTAGACATCTAGAATGTTACCAGGCCTGTGAACAAATGGTTGCGGCAGGTGGAGAGAGACTGCAGTGAGTAGATCCAGCACATAAACAGAGACACCCCTGGAATCAGTTGTTTCCTCCAGCTGATCTCTACTTATGCTGATAGTGAAACACAGTCACCATATCTGATGGGAAATTGTCACTATGTGGATGCAAATGAGAGACATAGGGATTAAACAAATGCTACAAACTAGTGATTCCTTTGCATTGAGCCAGTCATTTTCTAATTCCAGATACTTTGAAAAATAATAATAAAAAGAAGCTTAGAAAACTGGTTGTGCAGCCATTGTAAGAAACCATAATGGTCATGCTTAAAGATGCTAATAAATATATGTGTTCTGGGGCAGGGTGGAAAACTGAGCCACTTATGCAAAACTAACAATTGCTGAAAACAAAGTTTGCAAAACAACGTGACCTCTGGCCCCTTGAACATTTAAGAGAGGCAAAAACACAGGGCTTCTTGTAGAAAGAAGAATGGTCTTCTTTCTAACCAATGGTATCATTTTAAAAATCAATATAGCCATTTCTGTGGAAATACTTACCTTCAAAGACATTTTAAAGTATCATAGCATTTCCATGTGTGGCAATATATGTGGTTTATTAAAGGTTAAATTTGAAGAGATTCCAAGATGGTGGCTAGAGGGAGGAAGCAGAAAGCGAGCCTCCTATAGTGAAATCTTGGAGAGACGCTGGAGACACACTTTGCAGGCATAATCACTGAGAAGAGGCATAACTTTGACCCCTCCACACCTCCAGCCATCGCAGAGAATCTCCACTTCATGTTAAACGGAGAAACCAGGAGGGCCACCTGGCCGCCAGTCACCAGCGCCCAGACGGCTTGGGAAGACGCGGACCAGGTGAGCTTCACGGTACCGCAGTACTCCCACAGACAAGCCTGGGCCAGAGCAGCATAGCCCCCTGGGCAGACCAACCTCCACCCGGGGAAAAAAGAGAAACTGAGTAATAAGCAGTAAGAGCAATAAAGACATGCGGGAAAGAGGGTGGGGCGCACTGAGCGCCGATGACTGGGGGAAGGGAATCCTTACCAGGACTATAAATAAACAAGCTGGCCTGGCCGGAGAGCCTCTGGCAGGAGCGGGGGCGCGCACCCAGCAACCAGGAGCAGGAAAGCTTGTGAGAGTGGCGGAGGGAGGAAAACTCCACAGGAGAGGAGGGAAGACCCACTTCCCACATGAACTGTAAACAAACATGGCAGCTGGCAGGAGCAGCAGCAATGCCCAGTAATCAGGAGCAGGAAAGCCTGTAAGACTGGTGGTGGGAGGAAAACTGAATAGGAGAAGGGGGAAGACCCACTTCCCACATGAACTGTAAATAAACATGCAGCCCTGACAACACAGGGGCAGTGTCACCTTTCCCAGTGTGCTTGGAGAGGGGAAAGGTTGTAGCAGAGGCTCCACACAGGAGAAATCTGAGCAAAAAAAGACTGCGGGGCCAGGTGAGTGCTAAGCTCACCCCAGAGATCTGCATAAATAACGCCTCCAGCAACAGCAGGCTGACAGCAGCGGGCAGGCAAGCCACAGCTGCAGATACCATTCTCAGAACTGTCTCCAGACTCTTTTTTTTTTCTTTGTCTCCCTACCTTTGATGAGAGAACAACCAAATTACACCTGCAAGCTGAAAAACTTACTGAAACTGTATTGCATTTGAACTTGGGACACTTGGTGGATTTTTTTTTTTGTGCATCTGTGTGTAGGTTTGTTCTACTTTATGCGTCCCCTTTGATGAGACAACTACAGAACAACATCTGGATTAAAAAGGAAGATCCAACAATTTGTTGCTTACAGGAGACCCATCTCACCAACAGAAATAAGCATAGGCTTAGGATGAAAGGCTAGAAGATTTACCAAGCCAATGGCCCCCAAAAACAGGCAGGCATAGCAATACTTATCTCTGACAAAGTAGACTTCAAACCTACATTGATCAAACGAGATAAAGAAGGACATTCCATACTAATAAAAGGGGAAATAGACCAAAAGGAAATAATAATTATCAACCTGTATGCACCCAATGTTAACACACCCAATTTCATCAAACATACCCTGAAAGACCTAAAAGCATATATAAACGCCAACACAGTGGTTGTAGGAGACTTTAACACCCCATTATCATCAATAGATAGGCCATCAAAACAAAAAATTAATAAAGAAATCCAAGATCTAAAATATGCAATAGATCAAATGGACCTAGTTGATGTCTACAGAACATTTCATCCAACCTCTACACAATATACATTCTTCTCAGCAGCCCATGGAACCTTCTCCAAAATAGATCATATCCTAGGGCACAAAGCAAGCCTCAGCAAATATAAGAAAATAGAAATTATACCATGCATACTATCTGATCACAATGCAGTAAAAGTAGAACTCAACAACAAAAATAAAGACAAAAAACATGCAAACAGCTGGAAACTAAATAACTCATTATTTAATGAAGAATGGATCATCGATGAAATAAAAGAGGAAATTAAAAAGTTGCTGGAAGTCAATGAAAATGAAAACACACCCTACCGGAACCTATGGGATGCAGCTAAGGCAGTCCTGAGAGGAAAGTTTATAGCCATGAGTGCATATATTAAAAAGACTGAAAGGTCCCAAATCAATGACCTAATGATACATCTCAAACTCCTAGAAAAACAAGAACAAGCAAATCCCAAAACAAATAGAAGGAGAGACATAATAAAAATAAGAGCTGAAATCAATGAAATAGAAACCAAAAAAACCATACAAAGAATGAATGAAACAAAAAGTTGGTTCTTTGAAAAGATGAACAAGATCGATAGACCCCTGGCAAACCTGACTAAAATGAGGAGAGAAAAAACCCAAATTAGTAGAATCAGGAATGCAAAAGGGGAGATAACAACAAACACCATGGAAGTCCAGGAAATCATCAGAGACTACTTTGAGAACCTATATTCAAATAAATTTGAAAATCTAAAAGAAATGGACAGATTTCTAGATACATATGATCATCCAAAACTGAACCAAGAGGAAATTAATCACCTGAATAGACCTATAACACAAAATGAAATTGAAGCAGTAATCAAGAGTCTCCCCAAAAAGAAAAGTCCAGGACCTGATGGATTCTCTGCTGAATTCTATCAGACCTTTAAAGAAGAACTGATACCAACCCTCCTTAAACTGTTCCATGAAATAGAAAACGAAGGAAAACTGCCAAACACATTTTATGAAGCCAGTATTACACTTATCCCAAAACCAGGCAAAGACACCTCCAAAAAGGAGAACTATAGGCCAATCTCCTTAATGAACATTGACGCAAAAATCCTCAACAAAATAATGGCAAACCGAATTCAACAACACATCAAAAAGATTATTCACCACGACCAAGTAGGCTTCATCCCAGGGATGCAGGGGTGGTTCAACATACGAAAATCAGTAAACGTAATAAACCATATTAACAGAAGCAAAGACAAAAACCACTTGATCATCTCAATAGATGCAGTAAAAGCCTTTGATAAGATCCAAAATCATTTCATGATAAAAGCTCTAAGAAAACTAGGAATAGAAGGAAAGTTCCTCAACATTATAAAAGCTATATATGACAAACCTACAGCCAGCATTATACTTAACGGAGAAAAACTGAAACCCTTCCTTCTAAAATCAGGCACCAGAGAAGGATGCCCACTATCTCCACTCCTATTCAACATAGTACTGGAATTCCTAGCCAGAGCAATTAGGTAAGAAGAAGGAATAAAAGGAATACAAATAGGTAAAGAAACTGTCAAAATATCCCTATTTGCAGACGACATGATCCTATACCTTAAAGACCCAAAATCTCTACTCAGAAGCTTCTAGACATCATCAATAGCTATAGCAAGGTAGCAGGATATAAAATCAACATAGAAAAATCATTAGCATTTCCATACACTAATAATGACCAAACTGAAAAAGAATGTATGAAAACAATTCCATTTACAATAGCCTCAAACAAAATCAAATACCTAGGTGTAAACCTAACAAAAGATGTGAAAGACCTCTAAAAGGAAAACTATACACTTCTGAAGAAAGAGACTGAGGAAGACTATAGAGAGTGGAGAGATCTCCCATGCTCATGGATTGGTAGAATCAACATAGTAAAAAGGTCAATACTCCCAAAAGTAATCTACATGTTTAATGCAATTCCCATCAAAATTCCAATGACATTCATTAAAGAGATTGAAAAATCTACCGTGAAATTTATATGGAAACACAGGAAGCCACGAATAGCCAAGGCAATACTCAGTCAAAGAACAATGCTGGAGGTATCACAATACCTGACTTCAAACTATATTACAAAGCAATAACAATAAAAACAGCATGGTACTGGCACAAAAACAGACATGAAGACCAGTGGAACAGAATAGAGGACCCAGATATGAAGCCACAAAACTATAACCAACTTGTCTTTGACAAAGGAGCTAAAAATATACAATGGAGAAATAGCAGCCTCTTCAACAAAAACTGCTGGGAAAACTGGTTAGCAGTCTGCAAAAAACTGAAACTAGATCCATGTATATCACCCTATACCAAGATTAACTCAAAATGGATCAAGGATCTTAATATCAGACCACAAACTCTAAAGTTGATACAGAAAAGAGTAGGAAATACTCTGGAGTTAGTAGGTATAGGTAAGAACTTTCTCAACAAAACCCCAGCAGCACAGCAACTAAGAGACAGCATAGATAAATGGGACCTCATAAAACTGAAAAGCTTCTGTTCATCAAAAGAAATGGTCTCTAAACTGAAAAGAACACCCTCAGAGTGGGAGAAAATATTTGCCAGCTACACATCAGGCAAAGGACTGGTAACCAGAATATATAGGGAACTTAAAAAACTAAATTCTCCCCAAACTAATGAACCAATAAAGAAATGGGCAAGTGAACTAAACAGAACTTTCTCAAAAGAAGAAATTCAAATGGCCAAAAAACACATGAAAAAATGCTCACCATCTCTAGCAATAAAGGAAATGCAAATTAAAACCACGCTAAGATTCCACCTCACCCCTGTTAGAATAACCATGATTAGCAACACCACCAACAACAGGTGTTGGCAAGGATGTGGGGAAAAAGGAACCCTCTTACACTGCTGGTGGGAATGTAAACTAGTACAACCACTCTGGAAAAAAATTTGGAGGCTACTTAAAAAGCTAGACATTGATCTACCATTTGATCCAGCAATACCACTCTTGGGGATATACCCAAAAGACTGTGACACAGGTTACTCCAGAGGCACCTGCACACCCATGTTTATTGCGGCACTATTCCCAATAGCCAAGTTATGGAAACAGCCAAGATGCCCCACCACTGACAAATGGATTAAGAAAATGTGGTATCTATACACAATGGAATTTTATGCAGCCATGAAGAAGAACGAAATGTTATCATTCGCTGGTATTGGAGAACATTGTTCTGAGTGAGGTTAGCCTGGACCAAAAAACCAAAAATCGTTTGTTCTCCCTCATATGTGGACATAAGATCAAGGGCAAACACAACAAGGGGATTGGACTTTGAGCACATGATAAAAGCTTTAGCACACAAGAGAGGGGTGAGGATAGGTAAGACACCTAAAAAATTAGTTAGCATTTGTTGCCCTTAACACAGAGAAACTAAAGCAGATACCTTAAAAGCAACTGAGGCCAATAGGAAAAAGGGACCAGGAACTAGAGAAAAGGTTAGATCAAAAAGAATTAACCTAGAAGGTAACACACATGTACAGGAAATTAATGTGAGTCAACTCCCTGTATAGCTATCCTTATCTCAACTGGCAAAAACCCTTGTTCCTTCCTATTATGGCTTATACTCTCTCTACAACAAAATTAGAAATAAGGGCAAAATAATTTCTGCTGGGTATTGAGAGGGTAGGGGGCAGAGGGAGGGGGCGGAGTGGGTGGTAAGGGAGGGGGTGGGGGCAGGGGGCAGAAATAACCCAAGCCTTGTATGCACATATGAATAATAAAAAAAATATTAAATAAAATAAAGGTTAAATTTGTAATTAGTTAAAGCAAACTTGAAATAATTCTAATTTAATAACTTACCATTAGTTATTTATTATGTAGAATTTTAAAAACATATTTTTCATTAGTTCATATACAACTCTCTATACATTAGTGAGATTATAATACATATTTGATATCTTAATCCATGCATTAGTGACGTAGGCTCAGCCCACTCAGGTGCACAGACATTTTTGATCAAAGAATGTCTTTATGAAAATAAGCTTCTGAAAGGTAAGTATCACTGTAAAATAGCTTGGGGATAACTGAACTGTACTCTCTACGGCCTTAATGAAAGGTCTGTGCTATCATCTGAATCTTTGCATGCTCCCAACATTCGTTTGTTGAAACTCCATCCCCAGTGCAGTGTTAATAAGAGGGGGGCTTTTCAGGGGTGATAAAGACATAAGGATGGAGCCCATGAGAAGGAGCACTTATAAAACAAACCTGAGGGAGCGTGTTTTTCCCTGTTGTCTTCCACCATGAAGGATGCAGCAGGAAGGCACCATTTATGATGAAGAAAATGAGCCCTGTCTAGAATGAATATATGTTATAGGCGTTACTGGTGTTAACTGAGGGACTTGTGCTTGCCAGGCAGGCACTCTACCAATTGAGCCACGACTCCAGCTCTTCTTGTTTTGGGAATAAGGATTTGCATTTATGCCTGGTTCAGCCTGGACCATGATCCTACGCCTCCCACATAGCTGGGATGGCAGGCACATGCCACCATACCCAGGTATTTGTTGAGATGGAGTCTCACTAGCTTTTTGCCTGGATTCCAGTCTTGATTCCACAGATTCTTTCCTGTTGCTAAACATGTACCTGAACATTTGTCCAAATTTGGACACACACACACAAATAAAAGTATAGATATATTAAATCTTTGTTTTAAAGAATATTGTTTGTTTTCAATTACTGGTACAAGAAAGTATGGACATTAATCAAGCAGCAGAATTAATGTGGATCAAGATGGAAATTGTATATAGTATTGGTAACATATGTTCCTAGAAATTCATTAACACATGGATTTTTAAAAATTAAAGCCACAACCTGTTTGAAATTTACTGTAGTAGTCACAGATCAGTGTGGACATTTGTGCACATTTCTGAAGATGACTGGACAAAATAATAGGAGAGAAAATTATTTTCTTTTATTGGGAGATTTCTTTTGTCTGATTAGTAAAATGGATACTGTGAGCTTCTGAAAGGAAAATTCTTTCTTAACAGATGGAATTCATTTAAATAAAAAAGGTAAGAGAAGTGCAGACAGAAGAGCAATAGCTTGTGATATTATCATATGAAAGTCCTGTCTAGATCATATCATTAACAGCACAGCGAATGATAGCCAAGCAAGTTGGCTATGATGGCCCATATTTTAATAATCCATTGTTGAACATTTCACACTGGCCAGGTTTTTAAACCCGATAGTTATTAAGTACTATTACTGGTGTTATTATAGTTATCACCTTCCTTCCTTCATATACTGCTTCTTTTGACAAACTTTATATCACCATACCAATGTTAATCTGTAAAACTCAAAAAATTAGATGCACCACACACTTATGAAATGAGCTCCATGTGCTCAAAATTTCAGCACAACCTCTGTTCCTTAACCAGCACTACCATTCAGTGACAGAGCTGGGTATCTGTGTAGGTGTGTGTTGGTGTGCCTAAAATAGTAATGTTTTAGGATTTTTTCACTGCAGCAGAACGGTAACCAACTTTATTTAGCTTAAGAAAGAAAGGGACACTTAAGACACAGAGTTATCCGATAAAATTGGACTCAGGGACTAAAACAGCCACCTTAAACTCAAGCAGATTTTCTCTGCAAATCTTCTTGACCATCTCTCTTCTGTCTTTCTTTGCTTTGCGTAGCATGTGGATTTATGATGGATGCCATAGCTCCAGGGCACACGACAATGTCATTCAAAAGAGCAACTTTGTGTGAACTACTGTCTTTTGGTCCCAATTCTAAAATCTCAGAGCTGGAAACATGACTCAAGTGATAGAGCACCTGCCTACCAATTCTAAAATCTCTGGAAGAAGAATCTGATTGGCTAAGCATAGGTTTGATGTCCACTTCTAGTACAATCAAGGGTAAGGGAGTAGGACCCAGATGTACAAACATAACTCCTGAGGTTTCCAGATATTCAAGTGAGAGACACATTTAAGGGTTGAAGGGTGTCATTATAAGCTAGGCAGACCATTCCACATGTGACAATGACAAACTACTAATAACTGACAGCACTTTATATTTTACAAAAACTTTGGCATATATACCTTTAAATTTTATCTCATGTGATCCTCACAATACCTTTCAGTGGATAGCAGTATTCCTATATTTCAGATGAGGAAACAAAAGGTGTAGATTATATAAATTGCCCCAAGATACACAGCTAGAATGTAAAAAGAGCTATGACTAAAACCCAGATTTTCCGATTCTGAAATCAGCACCTTTTTATTTTTCCCTATTCTATAAGAATAGTAGTTTCCAAATTTTTTAGCCTATGGACAAAACTTCAAGACATGTGTTTGTTCTTTACCTTTGTCCCCTAAAACTAGAGCACTGGTCTCTTCCATGGGGAAATTCCCCTACCCTTACCAAATATTTCTGAGGCTCTTCTAATGCTTGTCCCACATATGTTCACAAATAGTTTATCAACCAGACTTACAATGGAGTTAATTCTTCATTTAACTTCCCATTCTATTGTTTCCTTCATCCATTTCCACTGACCTTAAAGGGGCAAGAAGACTTTCATTGGTGGCTCAGTAGACAGGGCTTACCCTCAAGAGGTTGAAGTTCTGTCCAAAGGAGCTGTCTCTGATGCTTTGAAATTGCAGAGCCATGCTGAGGACCCCGTGAGATGAGATAATGACCTTCCCTCTCTCCTCACACTGGTTCACCTGGGCCATGAAACAACACTGCTGGAGTCAAGTCCCACAAAATATAGCAAATACAAGTCTCTTCTAATCTTAACATCTCTCCAGTCAAGTCAAAAACACATAGGCTGGGTGCATGATCCTGGGCATCCCTGACACTTCTCAGTCTCTCCTACATCCTTCTGCTATTCTGTGCATTCATTCATGCTACAATACTTTAGTGCTTGTTGTATGCAAGCAGGTGTGATGAGTATTGGGAGACACAGTAGCCAACTCGAAAGTGAAATAAGCCTCATTTGGCTTCTCATCAAAGAAGAGAGTGAGAAAACAAATAAGAAAACAATTTCTGATAGACAGGAAGAAAATATGTGAGGGTATTGGGGCGTGGCCAGAGAGCATAACAGTTTCAAATGATCATTCTAGCCACTGAAGGGAAAATAAAACATTACCAAAAAAAAAAAAACCCTATTTCTTCCTTCCTTGCTTGCACCACAAACAAATAAATAAATAAATTTCTATGTATATGGAGTCTTACCTATACTTGCTTTTGAAGAAAACTTTCTGCCTAAACCAAATTACTAGATGAGATAAGCTTCTTCTCCAAGTACACACCACTTCAACACAATTTTTTGAGTCTGTATTGCATGACAAATACTACTTTAAGTCCTGGAAAAGTGACATAAGCAGAATGTAAGAAATGTCCTCCAAGAGTTCAATGGGAAGTACACCAAGAAAAGAAACAGCTCCAATTCAGTGTCGTATTAGTTAGGTATTTGCTGTCTTAGAAATCATCCCAAATTTAATGGCTGAAAACAATACACATTTCTCATCTCACCATTCCTGAGTCAGGTATTTGAGAGTTTAGCTAGTGGTTCTGACTCAGAGTCTCCCATGAGACTGCAGTCATAATCTTGGCCAGGGCTGTGATTATCTGAAAACTTGATTAGAGCTTAAAAATCTGATTCCAAGATGGCACCCTAACATAGCTCATGGCTAGCAACCTCGGTTTGTCGTTGCAACTCTTTATAAAGGTGTTTGAGTTTCTTTGTGATGCTAGCTTCCCTAAGAGAAAGCAACCTCAGAGAGATCAATGAGAAGAGTGCAATTCCTTTTAAGATTTAATTTTGGAAATGATACACACTGATTTCTACCACATTCAATTTTTTAGAAGTGAGTCACTAAATAGACCATATTCTGGGGAGGAGGGTGGAGAATTAGGCTTCACATGACAGAAGAGTGGGGCGGTAGAAAGAAAAACATTAAGGACATGCTTGAAAACTATCATCCACAAATATGACAGAGTAATGCTATGGAGGCAAAAAGTACCAGCCTTACACCAGGCTTGTAGAATCTGAAAAGATTTCCTGAAGGAAAGTTAAGACAAGGAATGGTAGCTGAAGAAAAGTTCAAAGAGCATCCTACACAGCAGGGAGAGCCAAATAATTTTAATTCCTTCAAATGAGAAAGTGTGATGCAGTAAAGAAGTGAAGTACGAGACATCTCGCTGAATCTGTGAAGTTACCAACTGCAGGATGGTCCTTCTTTTATATGCCACTGAGAAACAAAAGTAATGCTACCTAAGAACGATTAATCATTAAGTATAAAATATGTCTTAATTTCTGAAATGTGAAGATATGAAATGAAATAAAAGTGTACCTTAGAATCAATGGAATTGGTAATTTGATATTTATAAAGCCCACAGTGAAGTAGAGAATACTCAGCTTTACAGCGGCTGAAAGATGAGAGATCCTACAAGCCTATATAGTCTTTCACCTATTGTTAGTAGGGAGTCTTAGAGGTTTTCAACTGATGGTGAGTAATCAATCAGACTTGTATTTTAGAAAGATCGTTGTGATTTCCATGCATTAAATAAATTGAAAAATGGCAAGGATACCAGTTAGGCAATGACTAGAGTAAAAATCCAGAGCAGATAAGAAAGTGACTTGAGCAACAGTTAGTGACAGTAGATGGATTGTACAGATATTAAAGAAAAAAATCAACCAGAGTTAGTGATTAATTGGATATGGGGGTGGGGGAAAAGAGTGGGCTCTCTAGTATTAAAACATTGCACTGCTATAAATTATATGCAATGACAATATGTAGAGTTTTAATACCATTCTGGTTGTTATTAATTACCATTATTGGCATCATTATTCTTATCACTTCATATTTTATTATCTTGCTGGGACTAGCTGAATTCACATTATTTAGAGACAGCATAATATAGTGAAACGTGAAAGGACTTGAGAGACAAAATGCTGCCTTTATCCTATAGTGACAAGAGAATTTGGGCAAGATGCATGACCTCTCCAAGACTTTTCTCACACTTCAAACGAAGCTTCTGCTGGAGGAACAGGGAAAGTTATGTCAAGTGTCTGACTTAATGCTTCATTGTCTGACATATAGTGGGTGCTCAATTAATGGTTGCTATTATTATTGCACTCACATAGCACTTAATTTGACAAGCCAAATGACCATTTAGTTAGTTGTTTTTCACAGCGATTTTATGAAATAATGGAGAAGATAATGAAAATGGATGAAGCCATTAAGGCAGGTAAGGGATAGAGGGATTCCAACTGTTGCTTCTACACTACCTGCCAAGGTTATTACACAGAAATGACCACATATATTGAAGTTCAAGTTTTATATACAGTATATCCTGCCCATCTGTAAGGGACAATTTTGCAAAGTATATAAAACTCTAATTTCCTCACAATTAAGCAGAATGTTAATGAGTGTTTCATGAATTTTTAAAGACAAATTTTATTGTCAAATAAGGTTAAGAAATGCTGGGCTTTGTTAAACTAATTTCTTTTCTGCACATTTACCAAAGCATTAAATATTCTGAAGTGTGCTGTAAATCTAGAAGTAAGACAAGATACAGCATCAACCAAACTTATTTGATGATGTAACTCTTTTGAGACTAGTTTCTACTGAACATCAGTTTAGGAAATTTTGCAACAGAGTATATTTTCTTGAATATATGCATCTCAGACTCATCTTTCTCTACCATACTTTAGAAATAGTCACCATATATCAGAGGCACAGTAAAGGATGTTTTTTCATTTCTCAAGAAAAGAGAATCTTTTTAAAAATCACTGAAATCTAAGGGCCTTTTTATTTTCATTCTTCGATATTGTTCAGAAGAAAACTAAAGAAACAAAGTCACAGAAAGGATAAAAAAGTTAACCATTCACATTTTATGTTTTGACTGTATAGAATGTGACTAATAATTCCTACACATCCATGTAAATATTTAAAAAGCTTTTCTGTACATATATATTTAAACCTTTGGGAGCTGGGAAGATACCAAAACAATTTATAATAGTCTTTAAAAATGTGTGTCCATTCTCCTTATCTATTTATTTGGAATGTTTCAAGTAGATAGAGATACATTTTTAGGTATCATTGCTACCTACAACAGTAAAAGAAATCGCTGGAATGTCACTGAAATTGGGGTGTGCTGACCAATAGTAATCTTCCTCCAAAAAACAAACCAAAATAAATCAATGGTTAGCCATTAAATTTCATCTTTAGGTAGTGCTGATATTAACATCACATCTAAAAATCTGTTGCTAATAAAAGATTTAAAAGTCAGTCTGGTTGGGAAATGACTCATCCTGGACCCTATAATACCTCCGAAGGTGGTCTTAATTTCCTTGGCCAATCTTACTGACAAGGCTGAGTGGCCTTAATCTTGACCCTTGGCATTTTTACTGGATGGTTTTCTAGGTTGGTCTATGTGTTTTGATGTGCGTATCACAAGATGCAGTCAAGATATTTTCCATTGTTTCTTTTAGATGATTTGTGGAATTAATCTTTCTTCCCAGAAACAAATTATAATGAGTTCTTTATTACTCAAAAAAACAAGTCTTTGGTGTACAACAGGCTATTTATGTATTTCTAGAAAGCTAGTGGTTCCATGTAGCCTACTCACCTTTTTTTTTTAACTCTTGAAGCCAGTCTTTGTGTGGATTTTCAAAAGTATATATACTATACATTAGATTCTGTCCAACAAGTTTTCCCTGTGCAGTGATCCCTTGTATCATTACTACAAATTGTCAGTGCCCCAGCAAAATGAAGATATTGATTTCACCATAACTCCTTTCACCACCTCCATAGGAGCCTCTTTCTGTGGATGCAGAAAACGCATTAAAACCCCATGCTGTCATGAGGTAGATTAATGCCCTGGTGTCACAGCTCTCCTTGGAAGCTGCATGAAACACCCAGCATTAGAACTAGATTATGAGCCAGTGAGATTTTTGAACATCCCAGGATCGCCACTCTTTTCTGTCCCAGGTGAACAATAGCTCCATTTGCAAACAGAATCATGGAAATGAAAATGCGTTGGGACAGGAATGCACAGACATCCTTGGGTCAGGTCCTCACACACAAAGCAAGGAGAGGAGAGACCTACAAATAGAGAATCAGGCAACATAAACGAGGTAAGAAAGGGAGAGAGCTGCAGATGTCAGATATCTGAAAATGCTTTTGAAATATAACACAATAAAAAGATACCTAGGAAAAGAAATGACTTACCTGAGTGACTTCTTGACCCATCAGAGGCTCTATTAACCTGAAACTCCATCTAATACCTGCTTCCTCATCACAGCTTTCCAGAATAACAGCTTTTGCTGCATCTTGGTTAAGCCTTCACTACTTGCTTTTTTGTCCCTTGGAGCTAATCTCACTCATGGCTGCCTAATATACCTTTCAGTTCAGCTTTTTATCTGCTTTTGTATTCTCATTTCTAATTTAGCATGACACAAATTTCATTTTATTCCCAGAACCCTTTAAAAAGACTTGACCTTTCTGCTACTACATAAGCCATTTCTTTCTATTTTCCTTACAATAAACAAAGACTTTCTTCCTCAGAACAGTACAACAGTGTCTGTTAGGAGGAATATAATTCTGTGCCCTATGAGAACCTGAAGAAGTTTAATGAAAATTCCTGAGTTTCTATCTTTTTACTAATAACCTTCACAAAAGCACAAGAGATACAAAAGCCCACAGATGACAACCAAAGAAGGTTATAGGGCACTTACACCCATTCTTGCAGACTATTTAATATATACTTCCAAAAGGCCTGTATACATGTGCTATATGATTGGTGTTTATGCAATCATGCAGTTTGTAATTGGAATTCTTATTTCTCATGAAGGCATTACAAATAAATTCTTCTGTTTTGTTAGAAGTTGATTCAGGCTTTTTTCTAATCTTAGTTAACCTGACTGTTGTTGTGAATGTCCTCTCTGATATTCACAGAAGTGTCTGTGCACCCAGAAACTCCCGGTAGAGGAAATGTAGTCAGAAGAACTTCCCAGGCAGATATTAGTATTAAGGTACTCTCCTGTATGAATAACTACACTTTGGTGGGATTACCAGCTGCCCTCCTGGCAGCCTACCACATGTAAAAGTTTGGGTAGACCTTACGGATGAAATATAATTTTGTGCAAATTTGAAAATTGTTTTAGGTACTGGAAGAGACATTTGTTAATTCAAAATAAGAAGTAGTTGGTCTTCCATAGTATTTATTCATGCATCAAGACAAAGTGATGCACTTACTAATCTATAAATGCCCTCCTTCTCATCTAATACCTGGGACAAAATTAAATCACACCCTGACATCTATTTCAGGAGGCTTTGGATGATCCAATCTGGAACAAACTTACATACAAAGTTGTGTTGGACAACTTCCAGGATCAGCACTTGCATTGCATACTTTGGAAATAAGATTTCAATCCTAAAGTTTATTTCCAAATGAAAGCAATTCAGATGGTAGAGAAAATAGGTATGATCTGCTGGGCCAGGTTGAATAAGTCACAGAAGATTGTGTTATTAAATGAACAGATCTTGAAAGGACAATAGCAGGTGATGCTAATCAGATAGGCCATGTCTTGCCCTTCTCCCCTAGTGTTTTTGGCCACCTGTCATGTAATTGGTTCTCAGACTTGGAGATTGCAATTGCAGCTCCTGTGAACAGATGTTTACACGTTGATATTTTTAAAGAACTTCATGAACTAAGCTCTGGCTCTTAAGGAGTACTTGCCACCACATGAAATCAGTCACTTGCCAACTGGCTTACCATTGGTCATCTCAGCAAAATGTAGTTATTCATACAGGAGAGGATCTTAATACCAATATCTGCCCGAGAAGTGCTTCTGTCTACATTTCTCTACTAGGAGTTTCTGGGTGCACAGATACTTCAGTGAATGTCAGCGAGGACATTCACAACACCAATCAGGCTAACCAAAATTAGAAAAAGCCTGAATCAACTTCTAACAAAACAGAAGAGGTTATTTTCAATGCCTTTATGAGAAATAAGAATCCTTATTTTAAAATAACAAATATATTTATAATTTGACTTAACCTCAAAGTTGACCATAGAAGAATGTGTATTGATTTTGTTGTGACAACTTACTGCGATCTCAGGGCTACTATCATTATCCTCATTCTTGGGCCTTTTCACAAAAGCCAATAGAACAAAAAATATTTTTAAAGAAATTTTCAGATATGTTGGAATTCTTTAAATCATCTATTTGTTGGAACTCTTAAATCATTTATAATTTTGGGCTATAGAGTAAAGGGCTATAGAGTAAAGGGCCTCTGAAGACCCTTTCTGGAGGACTCTGACTACAAATCAGAATACACATGACCTCAGCACACACATAATTCCCATCCTAACAGCCAGAAGAATTAATTTCTAAAAAGTTTGTGGAGCTACATGGTCTATCACACGAATGACTATGACATCTGTCCTCACTCCAGCATTTTTTCCTCTGACATTTTTCTTAACAATACAATCCTTACTTTGACTCTCTCTTTTTGTGTCAGTTAACCTGCATGGTGCCCCCTGCACATGGCCAGCAATTCTGAATGCTAGAGAGCACCCTGCAAGGGAAGGTATGACCTAAGATAAAATTGTGGGGAAAAGAAAACCATATCGTGAAGTGCCTCATAGGAAAAAGGGAGCCATTGATAGTTTCTAGAGTAGAGTAATATGATCATATTTTCACTTTATAGTTACTTTGACTAGTTACTTTGACTAGGCTTCAAAGATAGCAACGGAGAAATCTGTTAGAAAGGTATTACAAAAGTAGTCAAGAGATGATGAAACCTGGACTAGAGCAGAGTGGTGAGGGAAATAAAGCTGGGATAACATATGAGAGAAAGAAATGATGAGACTGAAAGACTAATTAGATTGGAGAAAGGTAACTAAATAAAGGGGGAGAGGTTTATATAACTCTAAGGTTTCTGGCTTTGGATAATTAAATTGTGGTTATCACTCACCAACACAAAGGAAATTTGAAAACGAGAACCCATATCTGTAGACTATCTAGGTGGAAATGTGTGGTCAGCAGTTGACCATGTGTCTGTAATTCAGGAGAGAGAACTGGTTTGTCAGCCATTAGCATAGATTTGTCATTATAACAGCTTGCTAAGATGGTGGAAATAAGACACCACAGACTGAGTGGCTTAAACAACAAAAATTTATTTTCTCATAACTCTGGATGTTAGAAGTCTGTGATTAAGAGTTCATCAGGGTTGGATCTTTCTGAGTGCCATAAACAAAAAATCTACTCTAAGTCTTTCTACTTGGTTGTCTTCCTGTGTCTTTACATTGTCTTCCTTATGTATGCATGTCAGTGTCTAAATTTTCCTTTTCTTATACAGACATCAGTCATATTGGATTAGGGCCCACCCTAATGACCTTATTTCAATCTAATTACTCTATAAAGACCCTTCCTACAAATAGGGTCATATCTGAGGTACTGCAAGTTGGGGCTTCATTTTTTGAATTTTGTGAGAAGAAACATTTCAGCCAGTAAGAATGAGCAAAACCACAAGAGAAGAGGAAGTCTATCAAGCAGATGAAAGGAAGAAAAAGAGTAAATAGAACCCAGGAAAATATTTATATTGTGTAGGAAGAGAAAGGACTAGCAAGTGGGAGGCATGTTTAGATTTTGAGAGAAATCAACAAAGTGAGATTTTTGCAAATGTCAGGAAAGTTCCAAGAAGGGAGTATTCTCAGAATCAAATACCTCTCAGAACCAGGTGAAGAGAGACTGCATTTGGTGATACAAGTCTTCTCTAGAAAATTGTACAGGTAAAATCAGATGCAATTCATCCATTTCTGCTTAAGCAGGACTACTTGAGACTCTAAGGAAATCTTTAAGAACAGAAGAGTGTATTTAAAAGTACTGTATTCAAGTGCCGCAGAGGATAGATGATGATAAAGACTGAAAATCCCAATTCATTATCACTCATTAAAATTTAAAAGTTAAAATGATTTTAATCATGTAAATAATAAGCTCTTTAAAATAATCAATTGTTTTACTGTTATTTATTCTATTAGTTATTAAAGTCATATGACTTTAATACTGAAAAATCAAATATGGCAGAAGGTCTCAAGATGAAAAGCAAGTGTGTTTCTGTTACTACTACCCCACCTCATTTTGTGCCACCCTCATCCAGAGGCAATGACATAATTTTCTTTGGTTTCAATTCCTTGGGCGTCTCTACCAATCCTTTAGATGATGGATTTCATTCACAGTTTCCTTTTTCAATCCTAGAATTTATCTATTGATCATGTATTATGATAACCAGACGGAGTCTACTAATGACACATTATTCCTTTCCCATTTTCTCCAACAAAGATAAAACTCTATTTTCAGATCCTTTCAGGTTACCTGTGTTTCCACTGATGGTTACCTAATTCAAATAGTACAACTGTTATTTTAAATCTGCAGGTGTGACAGATAGAAAACATTTTTCTCATTTGTGTGTGTGTGTGTATATATATACATACATATATTTGATTTAGAATGCAACTTTATTTCTGGCAATTGCAACATTCAATGACAACTTCTGAAGCATCTTATAATTGCCTTACATCATGGAATGTGAATAAATAAAATTGAAGCTTGATTAAAACGAGGACTAGAATGCAAAAGTTAAATAAAGAGCTTAAATGGTGAAAAAGCCAAATTGGATTTCTCAACTTACTTTCACTTTGATCATCAGAGGTGTTATATATTACATTCTGACAGCTCAGAGAATGACTGAAGTGGTAAATTTATAGAGTATCATTCCATTTAAATGAACAGCAGGATGTATTTGCAGAAACAGATTAATGTTTCTTGGAAACTTATTAACACCTGCTTGTTTGCCTGCACTCCTGTTGCTAAGTGAGTTTTCTCTCTATCATATGTAAATTCCACTCTTATTTTTAAAAATAAAAGCTAATGAAACTCAAAGATCTGTTTCACACATTATAGTGAACGAAGAATGCAGTCAAATGTAGTCATGTGCCATTGTTAGGAAGGGTGATGAGGATTTTGAAAGACAGAGGACACAACCCAAGAGGGCAATATAAAAGAGTATTATTTATTCTCTCACTTGCTATTATATTAAGGAGGTAAATCACATACATCTACCTAAATGGAGGAATAGGAGACTTCTCACTTGGAGTTTGTAGCTTCCACAGTTGCTAACAAGGAAGTTTTCTGCAATGTTCTAAAATCAGAGTAATGGGCACAGGAAAGGTTTAGAAGGAGGCTCCCTCCCAAGTACTTTGATGACCCAGAATCCTATCTACCATACAGAATAGACTCTACTGGACCTAGGCACCTCTCACCCACTACCTTAGTCTCTTTCAAGTTCTTAGTGGCAGATATGCATTCAAGGTACAGCCTCAATCCAGTTAACAGATTGATAGATAGTCTATGCTGACTCTTGGAATCCTTAGGACACTAGATGTCTCACTATGAAATTTTAGAAGTTTCTCTTCTGAAAGCTAGGGCAGAATGTAGCTCAAGTTTGTTTTGTTTTGGTTTGGTTTTTTTGATAACCTCCTTGAATCTTTAACATTAGAGGAAGAATGCACAATTTTATCTCTCTGTTCTTTGTTACCCCTGAATTTAGCTGTCCTAGTATGTTTTCTTTCCTTCTTAAAATTAAATTTAATAATAAAATTATTATTTATAGTCAGAGACTTCCTTTGAGATTTTGATGAGAGAAACTGCCTGTTTAACTTAGGTATTTGTTTTGTATATTTATGTGCATATAATTGTTGTCTTTGTTGCTTTTGAAAGGGGGTTGTTTGACCTAAACTCAGAGGAGCACATCATACAATGTGGTACATGGTACAAAGGCAGTCTATCACATAAAGCCAAGCAAAGAAGGTTGAACTCTGTAGTTTCCACCATTCTCCTAGTAGGCTTGGATATGGAAAGATGATTTTGTGCTGGAGGTGTGACTCAAGTGGTAAAGCAGATGCTTAGTAAACACAGACCCTAAATTCAAGCCCTAGTACCACTCCAGCTACCCAAAAGATATTTCATGAATTTGTAACTAAAATAGATAATACTTTGAAGCAGATCAAAAGTTTAAGGTTTGAGAGATCAACTAGTTGTTCAAAACAAGCACCAGAACTGGAAGCCAAATGAATCAAACCAGAAAAGGAACCAAATAAATCAAACAAGCAATGGAAAAGCTGTCAAGGCAGGGCAGGCAGGAATGCAGCATCACAAGTACATGATAACTCCTATAGCCCTATCTAATCTAGAACTTTGAGACTCCAAGGCCTACTATGCAATCTCCTTAATCTTTTGGTTAAACATTCACAAGAGATTAAGCACAGATCAGTTCTCCTTTGGTAACTTTATTGGGTGTTCTATTGATCAAAAATCCAATTATCAACAGTGCCTTATTTTATTGGATAAATAAAATATGGACCAAAGTGAATTAAGAAATTCCTCAGTTAATTTAAGTTTTATTACAATTTGCAGAAGTTGACAGTTTTGACAATTCTTGGTGGTGTTAGTACCACTTGACTGAAACTCATAGAACTGAAAGAGTCAATCATGAAATAACTCTTCTGTGAGTGGTCTTGGAGACCCTCTTGAAGATGTCAAAGTTCTGAAACCTGACAGCTACTACCATTTCCTACCATTTTCTGCAATATTAAAGACATACTGACCACCTCCTATTAAGCATGCACCATGCCTACACAAGTGTTCCTTTGTCTAGTTCTGGACAAAGAATTTCAGGTTCGGTTTCCTGGGGGAGATAGGGTAAAAGCATTTATTGGAAAGATTGGTACAATTTAGGCACACAAAAAGATGGAAATTAACCAGAGTTTTGGAACAGAGCTAGAAATAAAGTATTTGTGAGTGAGAAGGGTAGCTCTGCTCACCTAGATCTTTACTAATTCTTGCAAATAAATATAATTCTCTCAACTTGGGATGAAAAGGGTGAACATCTTCTGAAAGCGTGTGTATACAGATGTATTCTGAAATCCAATGGACTCTGTGTATTCGCTGCTTTCCACACCCATGTGGTTTCTCTTCTATCCTTACTGTTTGAGTAGTGCTGCATGCATATTGGTGTCTGAGGATAAATATCTGCTTCTAAACTTTTTGATATGGGCCATTTTCTAAAAATTCCAGTTATTGGTTGTGCACAATTCTGAGAAGTTTAAGGAAAAGATGAGATGATGAATTGTATAGTCCATAAAAGAAATCCTACAAAAGATGTTTCAAAGAGCAAATGTTTAGGACTTGTGAATGAATAGGAGAAAGGAACAAAGGAGCAAAGGAAGGAGCCATATTGAATCAGCGTTAACTAAGAGCAGTAATTATTTTGCTCACATTTTATTAACCAATCCATTTAAATTGCATTGATATGGTAACTAGGCATTTTCTCTCACATATTATTTTACTATTTTTCTCTCACCTATTATTTATTATGTAAAATATGTTTTAGTATGGTTGATATTTTCCCTTCAAAGAAGCCCAAGATATAAGATAATGGGGACAAGAACTCCTGTCCTCCTGTTTCCCATTCCCCTTCAATGTTTTTCACACATAAAATGAATGGAAACATTTTCTTAAAAGAAATTTTTACCATCTATAGTTCACACAACGATGCAGGTCAGCTGAATGGCCTGAATTTACTACTCTATCTATATTTCACACTCCACACTTTAATTCCTTGAGATGCCTCCTGATAATTAACTATGTGCCAGACATCATCCTCCCCATCATGTGCCTAAGTTGGTAGCAAAGTGAATGTTCACTGAGTTCAATGCACATATCCTGCTCTTGGGCATACGTTAATATCACTCTGTGGCTTTCTGTGGCCTTCCAGAATATTCTGCTCTGCCTATTAAAATAGTGCCCATTTTGTAAGGGCTATTTCAGTGCCACCTTTATTCAAAAGTCTCTGCTGATTTTTTCTTTACTGACAATTTTGAAGACTATGTTTGCAAATATTAGATGCATGGCAATCATTTTAGTATTTTATTGAATAATCTGAATACAAGCATCATTTTGCTCTGGTGGACTATAGTGATTAAAATATTTTTCTCTATGATTGGTTATTGAGAATACCATTTCTCAGCCAGGCATTGTGGCTCAAGCCTATAATCCTAGCTACTTGGGAAGCTCTGAGATTGGGAGGATTGTAATTGCAGATCAGCTCTATCCCACCTCTTGGAAAAAACCTGGATGTGGTAGTGAGCACCTGTCATCCCACTAAGGCAGAAAGTGTAAAACAGGAGGATCATGGTCCTAGCCAGCCTGAACAAAAAGTGAGACCTTATTTCAAAAATAACCAAAGCCAAAAGGTTGGAGGTGTGGCTCTAGAGGTAGAGCATCTGCTAGCAAGTATAAAGCTCTGAGTTCAAAAATCCCAGTACTGCCAACAAAACAAAATAAAATGCCAATTACTAGTTTGCATTATAACCAATTTTTAAATTTTTTTTAAAAGCACAACATTAGAAGATGCTCAAAATGGCACTTTTTTCTTCAACATTGCTTCTAAGTTCTTGCATGGAGTCTTGAAGGCCCAATATAAACCTGATTATTATGTTATGATAATCACCAAGGAGACAGTGCCTGGGTGTCTTTTGAGGAAGGAAATAAGGAGCACTTATTTAGCTTGAAATATCTTGATATGTTAGAACAATAATTTTAATGTGACTGTTCACATTATCTTTTTCCTTCCTTAAGCTCTAAAAAGAACTCCATCTTTGCCAAGTTAATTTCCTATGCTTTATTGTGTAGAATTGGAGTGATGCATGGGGCAGAGGATGAAAAAGTTTGATCTTATGAATCCATAGTGGAAAGCATAAAGAAGTTTTTAGAGATAAGACCATGAGATGTGAGGGTTTACTAATGAGACAATCAAAATCTAGAATATGCTGTATTGAAGGAGAATGGGGGAGTGTGGAGAGAAGGGAGAATAGCAGAGACATTTGGTTAGTTGCCATATGATTTAAAAAAATTCAGAAGATACTATAATGAAGGAATTTTTTTTGAGGGGGTGGTTGAACTCAGGGCTTCACACTTGGAAAGCAGGTGCTCTGCTGCTTGAGTCAAACCTCTACTGATGAAGGAATTTTGCATGAATATTTGATGTTTATTTTTTAAGGAAGCTCCCCTTTGACTTTTTTTTTTTGTAGTGACTGTGCTATTTGAATTACTTTTTAAATCCTTTTGGATGTCAAGCCTGTTTTTTCTGTCCTGAATGTGACAGTATATGCACCAGTTTTGTAGACGCTGTTGTGCTTGGGATAAAGGAGACATATAAAAGTGGAAATGTCTTAGAGACATGTATTGGTATATGACTGGAGTTTAGACCAGAGAGATCTTGGAGAAATTTATAAATTCTTTGTATGGTTGTGGCAGCCTACACTAGGGGAAGGAAAGATCTCATGAAGAAATAAAGTGTGGGAGTGAAAACC
Organism: Castor canadensis; assembly: GCF_047511655.1. Lineage (NCBI taxonomy): Eukaryota > Metazoa > Chordata > Mammalia > Rodentia > Castoridae > Castor > Castor canadensis. The sequence goes on from NC_133388.1 coordinate 154,770,108, forward strand.
CAGGGGCAAGAGTCTTCAGAAACAGTTATCTAAACCAAGTCTTAGTTAGGCATACCGATATTGACATTGAATATTCAGGAATGAAGGGATAAGAAGCACTGTGTTCAACTGAATAAGAATTTAAAAGAACTAAGTTTAGTAAGAGTGATTGAGAAATGCAATCTTATCAGAATAGACTCAACATTTATAGCTTGATGTAAAAAAGAAAAATCCATAAGATGTGAACAAGGAAGCAGAAACACTGTATGCAAGAATTGTATGAGTCTCCGAAGAAGAGCATAGTGACAACAGAGTGACTACCAGCTGTTTACCTAAAGGGGACAACTCTGGTCCAATTTGTGACAAACTTTGTATGGAACATTTTTAAGTGGCAAGTTGTCCGGGTGTAGTTGAGAAATAGGAGACATGAGAAATACAAGCAAGGACAGTGAATTGCTGGGCTCTAAAAACCTACTTCTTCATAAAAGAAATGAGAACACCAACAAAAATGGTCAGAATCAACTTTTTCAGAACTCTGGAGACTAGTCGAAGACTTGCAATAATCTGAAGAGTGTTTATTTAAGGAACAGGTAGAAAATGTGTGCTGTTCAACTCTCAGTAATTCTCCAAGTTTCTCTCAGGAGAAACTAGCACCCTCAGGGTACTACAGGGGCTTTGCTCTGTGTGTTGGCTATAACAAAGTCCTTTGGTTCTCCACATAGGTCTCCCTCAATCTTTTCTTACAGGCATTTTACTTGTATCAGATGAAAGAACTCAGGAGAGCACAGATTCTATAGCGCTGTAATAATGGAATCCAGAGTAAGAAAGTGGGAGAGGAAGGCAGATGTCTATCTGTGCAGAATAAAATAAAAACATCAATTGGAAGATTTCTACTTGAGAACAATTTTACTTTAACACTTTCTTCTCATTTAATTGTATCTTAAGAGTTTTCTAATGAGCATACTGAATAATCTTTGAAGATCCATTTAAACCTGAGATTTATAAATGTTAATATTATTTACTCAAATTTCTAAGGTACTTTATATTTTAATAAAGTGTTCTCACATGCAGGATCTCAAATTCTCATGAGAGCTCTGTGAAGAAGGTGGTAAGATTCCCTCTTTTTTTTCTTTTGGTGGTACTAGGGTTTGAACTCAGGGTCTCATGCTTGTTAGGCAGAAGCTCAAGCACTTGAGCCACTCTTCCAGCCCTGTTTTGTGTTGGGTTTTTTCAAGACAGGGTCTCAAGAGCTATTTGCCCTATCTGGATTTGAACCATGATCTTCCTGATCTCTGCCTGCTGAGGAGCTAGGATCACAGGCATGAGCCACCAGTGCCCAACTAAGATTCCCATTTTAGAAGTGAGTGAAATAAGGGAAAAATGGTAACATTATTTGCCTAAGGTCATTTAATGAAAGAATGGTAATCAGACCAGTATCTCCCTGTTTTCTTCTCCCTGTCTGCCTATTCCTTCTTTTAAAATATTTCTAAAGTAATGTTTCAAAAAGATACTATCAAAGCATGACTCAGGTCAAGAAATAAGGCAGTACCAGAGCCCAAGAAGCTCCTTTAGTGTCATCCCTCAATCACTGTCCCCTCACTCCCCTGAAAGTTAACTACAAACTTTACATAGGTTGCAACACCTCTTTCACTTTGTTTTTTTTAACCACCTAAGTATTCATTCCCAAAGACCACGAGTATGCTATACTTTACACGCACTGAATCACTATGTACATGTCTGGAGATTTCTCTCTCTCTCTCTCTCTCTCTCTCTCTGCCTCTCTCACCCACCCACACATACACACACACACACACACACACATACACACACACACATTGTCTGACTTCCTATGGCTCAAGTTAATTTTTGAATTTTACAACAATATGCAAGCAATAGGCATTCAGTAGAAGCCATACATTGAAATTTGAATTTGGATCTTTTCCTAGGCTAGCAATATGCAGTACAGTAAGATATCCTCTTGTGTTGCAGAGTAGCAGCAGTGAGCAGCAACGCCCAGTCAAACACATGATCTTGAGGAATAGTCTGCATGTACTATGTTGCCATGCTAGGATATTGAGTAAATTGGGCATATTAAATGCATTTTGGACTTACAATAATTTCATTCTGTAATGTGTTTGTGGAGGGAAGGAAGTCATAACTACTTTGTAAGTCTAGGAGTATCTGTGTGCATACATGTATATACATACATACATACAAACACACACACATATACGTCCATAGGTGTGTGTACACATCCATATATAGTTTGACTGACATTTTTCACCTCAAATATGCTTTCCCCATAGTTTCATCATAGCTGAACTTTGTAGACTTTTCTTGCTCTATACAATGTAGTGGTATAGACTACAATTTACTACTGTATACATTTGAATTTTTTCTAATAATGTACTGTGAACATACTTGTACCTGTCTCATAGTGCATCTGTGCAAACATTTCTGTGGGCTGTACACCTAGAAATATAACACTGAGTCATTAAATGTGCACTTCTTGAACATTGTGGAGAATGCCAACCCATTTGTATAACTTCTTTTGTGAAGTGCTAGTGCCCTCTGTTTGCCCATTCTTATTTGTTTGCCTTTTTCTTATGGATTTGTAAGAATATCCAAATTTTCTTGGCTGATATAACAAAATAATAACAGACATTTATTTCCCACAGTTCTGGAGACTCAGAAGTCCAGGATCAAGCTGATAGCTGATTCAGTGAGAGCTCTCTTTTTAACTGGCACAGAGATGGAGGAAAGAAGGGAGGAGAGAGAAAGAAAAAGAGAGAGAGACTGAGAATAACTGTGTTGGGCTGGGTAGGTTGATTCCATCATGGAGTCCTTACCTTTAGGACTTCATTTAAATCTATTACCTCCCAAAGGCTCCACCTCTAAATATCATCACATTGGGAGTTAGAACTTCAACACGGGAATTTGGAGGGGACACAAACATCAGCAAATAATGAGTGTGTGTGTGTGTGTGTGTGTGTGTGTGTGTGTGTTTAAATATTCTGTTTTTTGTTGTATGTGATAAATATCTTATCCTATTCCATGATTACCTTTCATTCTAGTGGTGTTAAGTAAAAATTCTTAGTTTCATTAACCTTTTCTTTATGATGAATACATTCTATGCACTACTTCAGAAAAACTTCTCTATCTGGGGCTAGATAAATATGGTTTGAAGTTGAAAGACTGTATTAAGGAAAGCCTTAAAAGGTAAATGGAGGAGTTGAGGGTTTTATTTTTAGAACAATACAGACTTAGAGAAAATTTATCTTGATTGGCCATAACTGGGTTATATGCTTGCCCCTGAAGTTGAGTGGTGGGGTCAACCACACACTAACCATGAACACTGAAAAAGAGGAGGATCTAAATTGCCAGATTCAGTACATGAAAACACAACTTGCCCAGTTAAATGTGAATCAGACAAACAATGATGTGGTCCTGAAGTCTGTCCTCTGCAATATTTCAGACATATATACATGAATATGTCATTTGTTATTTCTCTAAAATTCAAATTTAACTAGGAGCCTTGTATTTCTTCTGGCAAACCTAAAGAAGGAGCTCCTGCAAAGGAAAATTGGGATGGTATCACAGATGGTAGGCTAGGTGTTCACAGACTAAAATATAAAAATGCAAATGTCTGCCAAGAGTAGGCTACAGAAGAAGCCAGTAGAGCCCTCCCTCAGTATCTGGGAAGATTGGATCCAGGACCATAAGGGATACCAAAATCTATGGATGATCAAGTCCCTTATATAAAATGGAATAGTACTTCCATACACTTAAGCATCTCCTCCAGTACACTTTAAATTATCTCTAGATTTTCATGATACTGAAGATGATGTAAGTGCTATGTAAAAGGTTGTAATGCTATACTGTTCAGGGAATAATAACAGGGAAAAAGCTTGTACATGTTCAGTATACATCAAAATTTTTAAATGATATTTTCAATTCAAGGATTGTTGAATCAGTGGGTACCGAACCAGCATGAATACTAACAGCCAACTACATATTGCTTTTTCATTTTGAAACTCTACCATCTGAGGTATAGGACACACTTTTAAATATGAACAAATACCATATTGACAATATGCCAGCTTGAAATCCTAATTTTTAGAGCACTTAGGAATGAATTTCTTATGAAATTTGTTGAAGTTATTTATTCACTTAAAAAGTAAATTTCTTCTTTCTTAATTGCTAACAAAATTGACTTAAAGTTTTCCATAAACCCAAATGCTATAGGAGGTCTCAGTGAAAATCTGTGGATCATCAGGGCACTAGTGACTCATGCCTGTTATCCTAGCTACCTGGGAGGTTGAGATCAGGAGGATCATGGTTCAAGGCCAGCCTAGGCAAATTGTTAGCAAGATTCCATCTACAAAATAACCAGAGCAAAATGAAGTGGAGGTGAGGCTCAAGTAGTAGAGTTCCTGCTTTGCAAGCATTAAGCCCTAAGTTCAAACCACAGTCCCAGCAAAAAAAAAAAAAAAAAAGAAAAGAAGCAGATCAATCCTCCAAATGTTCACAAAAATAAAGAAACATTTCACTGAAGTAAAACAATCAAAGGCATGTCACCACCACTTGATCAAAAATTCGAGAATACAACTGCCAACTGATCGTGATGATCTCTTGAATTCACATCTGATCCCTCTATAAACAAAACTCCACTTTACCTCTCACATTATCCAACCTGCAGAATTCAAGCCCAGACTCACATAATTATTGGAAAAATAGAAGTTTTGTAAATGTTGTGACTATAGCACACTTGCAGTATTCCATGACAAAGGTACTTTGTGGAGGTACAAAATGTGAAATAAACTATAAAGAAAATAAGTATATGTCTATATAAACTCTTATGAGAAATATTTATTCTTATTTCCTATGAAAATATAAATGCTATTTTAAGGAGAAGGAATCTTCCTTAAAATGAATCTTTCCATTTGGCTGACTCCTGATCCCCACAAAAATACTTTTAGTCAGTCTTCAAATTTCTCCTCTGAGTAACCTCTGTCCCTATCCTCAACATACATCTGTATCTGTCCAAGAGGAAGTGTGCCCCTTAGAGGTCAGATGGAAATAACTAAAAAGAGTGAGGCATGATAAAAGCGAAAGCACACAAGGGAGGGGTGAGGACAGGTAAGACACCTAAAAAAACTAGCTAGCATTTGTTGCCCTCAATGCAGAGAAACTAAAGCAGATACCTTAAAAGCAACTGAGGCCAATAGGAAAAGGGGACCAGGAACTAGAGAAAAGGTGAGATCAAAAAGAATTAACCTAGAAGGTAACACACATGCACAGGAAATTAATGTGAGCCAATGCCCTGTATAGCTATCCTTATCTCAACCAGCAAAAACCCTTGTTCCTTCCTATTATTGCTTATACTCTCTCTTCAACAAAATTAGAGATAAGGGCAAAATAGTTTCTGCTGGGTATTGAGGGGATGGGGGCGAGAGGGAGGGGGCAGAGTAGGTGGTAAGGGAGGGGGTGGGGGCAGGGGGGAGAAATGACCCAAGCCTTGTATGCACATATGAATAATAAAACAATTTAAAAAAAAAGAGTGAGGCAAATACCCGACATGATATCCAGGCATCTGTTTTCCATCCCTAAAAATTTAACCATGCTATTTTGTGGTTTCCAGTTTTCTATATATCATGCTCCCCCTCTTTTGTCTTTCCCTTTCTTCCTTCTCACACCTGTGTTTATGAAACAACCTTAAGATCTTTTTACAAAAGCAAAGCATAGCAGCTGGGGGTTGTTTGTTTCATATACCTTCTGGCAAGTGCTGCTCCACAAATGTCCAATTCGCACTTCCGTGGTGCATGTCTACAGGGAATTTTCTGCTGTTCATTGCCTTATTTGTGGGAATTTCTTTGCTGTGTGCAAGTGTATGTGGGGGAAAGAGGGGCAAGCAATGTTCTCTTATATTTCTGAGTTTAGCCAATATCACTTGTGATGATGAGACCACTTTCGGGGTGCAGTGGCACCTCCTCAGCCTCTCTAACTGAATAGATACATATATATTAGAAATAGTCATTTGCTGAGGGATACAGCCAACATCTTATTTGCATCCATGCATATCAACAATGCAATTAGGACAAACTTCTTAGAGAATTAGATTGAGATAGTAATTAAAGAATTGTGTCATGAATTTTAATGTGATTGTGGAGAGGTAAATGATTTTGGTATTGCTGTCTTCACATACTTTAGAAAACAATGCCCTGGGACTTTTAAATGAAAAGTCCCTCAAATTTCACTGGTACTAGGGAATTGATGAAAGCAGATTTTACTTGCTTAAGATTCAAGTAGCTCAGAGGCTCCCCTTCTCAAATTCCCCTGCCATGATGATTCTTCTTACAGTGCTGGAGTGCAGGAGGCACAGTGAGATTTTTCCTGATGTGTTGGAATTATAGCTCAGGCCTCAAAGCTAGGGTAATTAAGGAAAAGTACTTCTACATTCCAAATAGAAGCACTAGGTAGCTCCATGTTGGATTTACTAAAAATTGATAGGCCTCATATTAAATGAGGAGAATTCATCATCTCTATCATGCACCTCTACACAAAGGAGAGCAAAAAGAGCCTTTAGCTTTTGAGCACTATGGAACTAACAGCTGCAGCGTTTCCCCTTTATTCCAGACAAACTAGAGCTAAGAAAACTGCTTTGAGACTGGAGGAGAGTCAGGCAACTATTTGTCTGGCTAAGCCTTATGGCTGACACTATGAGCCAGGAAAAATATTATGAGTGATATGTGGCCCAGAAATAGAGGCCGGTGCTTGTTTCCACCCGGTGAATTCAAAAGACCTGAGATTGAAGCTACCCAGAAAAGCAAACATTACCCTAGGGAGAATTCTGTACTTATGACACATGGTGTGGGGAAAGGCATCTGTTACATTGGCTTAGGCCACCAGGACTGGACCCTTCCAAAAAAGGTAGGCCAGCAGACATTAGCAGATACCAAGAGCATGAAGTAGAAAAGTGGGAGATCCCAAACTCAGGCAGAGAGTACATCCACATCAGGGAAAGAATAATGTGGAGAGACATTCTGTGTGTTTTAAGGGTGTCTAGGATTTGATTTAATCAGATATGGTAAGGTACAAAGGCATGGAAGTTTCTCTTATGAAGAAAAAAGTTTATTACACACACACAACTCTATAGAACAGAAAGCATAGCTGATATTCTGGGTAGGGTCCACCTGGGGAAGCAGGGAGAAGGCAGAGGTCGCTGGGAGGAATTCAAGCAAGAGCCTTGAAGAAGGCTCTGTACCTCATCATGCAGAGAGAGGGTAATGGACTCGGACTGGTAAGTTAACCAGGAGTCCTGCTGCTGTGTCTTCACGTCCTCAGTCTTCATGCTGGAAGAGGATTTCCAGTTGGCTATTTATGTAACTAAGCTAGTTGTCAAAACTAATTCTGCAAATTTGTGTTTCCAATGCAGATTTTAATTCTGTGACTTTTTTATCTTGGTTGCTATAATTTTTTTATTTTTATATTTTGGTTATTATTTTGTTGGTATTTCAAGCATCTGGTCTTTTTTAATTTGATTCTGCATTCCAATCTTATTCTGATCTCTCCTTCTGGTTTCTTTTTCTGTTGTATTTTCTCTAAGTAGACCATGAGTTTATAATGTTTTATTGAAACTATGAAGTCTGTTTTTCACTTCCTGCCATAAACCATTTATAGCAATAAATTTAGTTTTCTCTGAGACTTGAATGCGATCCTCCACTTTTCTTAATCCACAGATATTTTCCCCTTAAAGTCCTGTGTTAACTGATTTGTACGTTTTAAAACTCATCTCTAAATTAGAGCAAATCTACATATACAAATACACGTGTATCCTTATCTTCACCCCCACTCAACATGTCCACTTCAGTGCTCGAAGACTCCCAATGCAATTGGCAGACTACATTTTGTAGATAAATTGATTTTCCCATGTCCTAATTCAGGTTCAACTGTCCGTTAACATGATCTCTTGGCCTGAAATATGAACAGCTATATCTCTACTCCTTAGTTTTCAAGTGTGAGAAGAGTTTATAAAACTAGAGCACTGCTTAGCACATAATTAGGTCTCAATAAAAATTACATTGTTACATCATCATCTTTATGGCTATTACAGAAAACACAAATGTTAACCTAATAATCGTATGCATGAATGTAAAATCCTAAAGCAAAATACATAGAATGAACAGCATTTCATGAGAACACAGAACTAAGGAACCTGGTCCAGCTGGGGGCGGGGGGTGGGGAAATGGATGATTATGGCTCTGGTTGTGAAGAAATGGTGCTTGAGCTGGGATGAGAATGATGATGTATCTATTGGGAGTGTTTTGTTTGCCAGTGAGTTTCTAAAATATGGGCTTAAATTAAATGACATTGATTGATTCAAGGAATTGACATGATTCAAGGAATCGAAAAGTATAAGCAAGTGAGGTTCAGGTATGGCTGGATCCAGGACACTTATCTTTCCACATCCTGGCTGCTATTGTCTGATTGGCTTAATCCTCTAAAAGATTCTTCACAATTAAAAGCAGCTCCATAGTTATTTCCTACCATATTTGCTACCCTAACAAGAGGAGTTCTCACTCCCAACAATTCCCATATAATTCCTAGAAATAAGTTCATTTTACCTAGATGTCCCGTCTTGTGTGTCTCCTGACTCTCTGTGTCTTTCTCTGTCTTTAGTACTTTAGGTGTATTTTCTGTTGATGTTTGTGATCTTTGAATAGTTGTATAAGAAGTACCAGCTCTGAACATCCTGGAGCACAAACAGTATTTTGGAATTTCCATACAGTCCATGCCCCTTCCTTGCATGGTATTATTCAGTCACATGTTTCCATTTCAAGAGTGGAGTGTGCATGGGGGCCACTGATTATATTCAGCAAATCAGCTCAAATAGGCCTTAAAAAATTGTGGAAAAGAGGGCTGGCAGAATGCTGAAGTGCTCTAGTGCCTGCCTAGCAAGTGTGAGGCCCTGTGTTCAAACCTCAGAACCACCACAAAAAAAAAAAAAAGTGAAAGAGAAACTAATTCTGTAACTAAAGAAATGTCCTCCAGACTCCAATAAATTGCTGGTTATAAACTTCAGTCTCTAATTATGAGGTTTCATCCTTTTTGTGCCATCTTGTATTTTTTTTTATTGAGAGGGATGGGAGGCTTTATGTCAGAGACTGGATTTAGCAGGCTGATACTATTTTATCCTTGATGGTTGCACAAGATATAGAGAATTAATCAACTCTTGTTAGCCAATGTGGGTAGCAGTGATCCTTGCTTCTGGACTGGCATGAGACTGACAGGACAACTCAGTATGCATTGGGAGTAGGACTTTCCAGTGAAGAATAGGATTAGCAGTTAGAGGAGCTCAAGGCTTTTAATGTCTCCCTTGCCCTACAATTCTATAAATGCATTATTCTATATTTAGAGAATTTATAAAATAAAAACCAGTGAATTTAACCCATGAATAAATTACTTGACTTGCATTGTGTATAATATGCTTTCTCCAGTTTGCCATTTATTTGGTTAGAGAATGAATAATTCACAAAGCAAAAATAACATATTACATGTCAAATTATTGTTCAAACAACAAAAAATGATTCCATAGAATTTTTAAAAATAATTTTATTATCATGTCATAGTTATACAGGGGAACACATTGTGATATTTGCATATGTGCTTACAATATCTTAGTTGCATTTTCACCCTCCATCACTCTTCATCTTCCCCCCCACTCTCCTTCTTAGAACAATTTCAACAGGTTTCATTTTTCTATTTTCATATATGAATACAGAATCCACCATATTCACCCTCATTCCCTTTTTCCTGTGCCCATCCCCCCACCCCCACACTGGTACCCACTCCCAGAAAAGATTTTTTTCCCCTGCCTTTCATCTTTTAATTTCATTTTATCATTTTTACATTTGTATAAATTATTTAGAATTTTTGAGAGTCACAGCGATTACCAATTATTTAGTAAAGGCATTCCATTAATTTGAAATACAGAGAACTCATCAGATAGTGCAGTATCATTCAAGTCTGAGGAACTGCCTAGCAGACAGTGTTTTTTTTTTTTTTTTAATTTTATTATTCATATGTGCATACAAGGCTTGGGTCATTTCTCCCCCCTGCCCCCACCCCCTCCCTTACCACCCACTCCACCCCCTTCCTCTCCCCCCCACCCCCTCAATACCCAGCAGAAACTATTTTGCCCTTATCTCTAATTTTGTTGTAGAGAGAGTATAAGCCATAATAGAAAGGAACAAGGGTTTTTGCTGGTTGAGATAAGGATAGCTATACAGGGCATTGACTCATATTGATTTCCTGTGCGTGTGTGTTACCTTCTAGGTTAATTCTTTTTGATCTCACCTTTTCTCTAGTTCCTGGTCCCTTTTCCTGTTGGCCTCAGTTGCTTTTAAGGTATCTGCTTTAGTTTCTCTGCGTTAAGGGCAACAAATGCTAGCTAGTTTTTTAGGTGTCTTACCTGTCCTCACCCCTCCCTTGTGTGCTCTCGCTTTTATCATGTGCTCAAAGTCCAATCCCCTTGTTGTGTTTGCCCTTGATCTAATGTCCACACATGAAGGAGAACATACGATTTTTGGTCTTTTGGGCCAGGCTAACCTCACTCAGAATGATGTTCTCCCATTCCATCCATTTACCAGCAAATGATAACATTTCGTTCTTCTTCATGGCTGCATAAAATTCCATTGTGTATAGATACCACATTTTCTTAATCCATTCGTCAGTGGTGGGGCATCTTGGTTGTTTCCATAACTTGGCTATTGTGAATAGTGCCGCAATAAACATGGGTGTGCAGGTGCCTCTGGAGTAACCTGTGTCACAGTCTGGAGTAACCTGTGTCACAGTCTGGAGTAACCTGTGTCACAGTGGACACCAATGTGCATGGTGGGCTTGTGGAATAAGGAACGATGACAAGGAAGAGCAGTAAGGAGGACTCAGGCTTGGTAAGAATGGTGAATCTGTTTGCCTAGATCAAAATGGCAGATCTGGATGAGAAGCAACATCGGAGCGTCTTGCAAGCTGTAAGCCTCTCTCTACAATCCAATATTGTTGTAAATACTTGTTGCACCTGATCAGTGAAGGAACTGAAGAAACAGTGATGGTCTGTTGTCTCTCTTGTCTACAATGTATTATAAAAGTACTGTTGCAATGCAAACTAAGGAGACACAGTGACACTTACTGAATGTGAATATTTGTCTGTCATGTGCCGGGCATTGACCAAAAGAATATGGAGTAATATCATTACATCTGTTTTACAGAGGAAAAAAGAACCTTAAAAGCTCAGAGTACAGCATTAATTTACTCTCCATAGATAAATGAATACATAGGTAGATAGATGGGTAGATTAGAAAGATAGATATATAGATGATAGCTGTATAGAGAGATAGATAAATACATAGATAGATGATAGATAGACAGGAAACCAGGAGCAAGCATGCTTAAAAAATTACTATGGCCAATTCAATTTACAACCTCATAGTAATTTAGCACCCTGAGAATATATCCAGATTCATTTTTAAATTTTCAATTAATTTATTTATTTACACTTTTGGAATTGACTATACACTATTCAGTCCTAAACAGTGATGGGTGAAACAAAAGGAATGTCACAAGGCACCATGGTCATTGACTGAGATCAATAGCATTGCCAATGTGAAACTGCAGAGACTCTGCATGTTCTCCTGTGCAGCCCTGTCAGACCACACTTTGTTTAGCAATAGCAACATTCATGCTTCTAAAATATCAAACACCTACTCTACCCAAAAAGCAAATATCTGATCTGAAATGTAATGCGGATAATTACTGAATCAGATATCCCTGGGAAGCAATTATTTTTAAATAGCCATAACTATTTTGATTACATGGATACTTAGGTTTTCTCTTTGCCATATTTGGCTTCAAAAGAGAGATGGTAGGATCAAAAGAAAAATGTAGTATTGGTTTCATGACAATGTAAAAGAGACTTTGAACCACTCAGGATATAGAGTGAAACTGCAATTATTTTAGCATCTTAGACATACCTGGAAGATGTGTAAAGACACCACCACTTGTATTTAATAATTGAAGAAAGAGTCTGGGTTTTTTGTTTGCTTGTTTTTCTTTTTTCCTTTATCATGAGAAGTTGACTTTGGAACTTGCAAAATATTGTCATACCCAAAATGTTCTTAGACACTACAGAGACTTGTACTAGTCAGAAACTTCACTATGTTCCAATGTTGTTTTCCATCTACAAAATAAGTTGAACAATATGATCTACAACCTCAGTAAATGACATCATGCACTGTTCTAAACAGTAAAGCATGATGAAGAATGGTTGAAAACCTGTACAAATCAGATTACACATCCAATTTTTATTACAAAATTCTGACACAGGTTTTTAATTCCTGAAACCCACTCTGGGGATTCCCCATGGTATCCTCCATCTCATTTATTGAACAGTTCTTTATCTATGTTATTCTCTTTCCTTCCAATTGCATCACTTCTTACCTCTTTTTTGTTATTTTGTTTTTGCTTTGAACTCAAGGCTTTGGACTTGCTAGGCAGGCACTGCAGCACTAAGCCAACAGCCCTGTTTCTCATCTCTTACTTTCTCTCTCAATGTATCTTCCACATTTTCATCTTTCTCCTTTTTGTACTTCCCCCCCTTATGTTTGATCTTCCATGACTCGCCCTTCACTACTACTCTAATGAACAGACCAGTACATATGATTTACATATAATTTTTCTATATTTAAAATATTTACTTTACTATTGATAAGCATCTGGTCCTCATTTTTTTTAAATATTAGGTTAATTGCAAGTCTTATATTCTCTATTAAAATAAAATAAAATAATTAAATACTGTTAGAATGTGTGTAAAGAGACAGTGAGAAAGAGAGAGAAACCTAAGGACTTTTTTCCTTTTTATATCTCCCTTCCCAAGGACAAAGGGGAATGAGGGAAGAGGAAGAGGAACGCAGGGAGTCAGAGAGAGAGTGGAGCCTTTATTTTTACATTAGAACTCAGCAACATATCATGTGTAGGAGAAAAGATAATGATAGAGTGAATAATATCAAAATATACTTCATCACTGTAGGAAGACAGCATAACAAAATGCAGGGAAAGCTGTTGTTTAACAGCAGGTGGGTGGGAAGGGTAAGGGAGACTAATTGAGAGGAGTTGATTTGACTAAAGGACAGTATATTCATGGGTGAAATACCATGGAGAAACCTCTTTGAACAATGAATATACACTTAAAAAATGAAAGATAGGACTGTAAAACAGGTCCTGTTAGGGAGTGGGTGCTGGTGGAAGAGGTTAACGGAGGACTAATTTGGTCAATGTACATCATATACTCAGATGAAAATAAGGCAATGAAACTTGCTGAAATTGTTTTAAATGAGGTGGAGGGGGAGGAAGGAGAACGATGCAGGGGATGAATCTAATTGAGGTACAATGTAAGTATAAATGGAAACATGACAAGGAAACCCCCTGTACAACTAATATATACTAATAAAATGTTAATAAAAAACTCATATGTAGCATAAAGCAATATTTTTAAATATGTGCTATATCTGGAAAGTGTTACTCTTCCCATCACGGATGCACTGATGTGGATAATGATGACCTGATCTATATTTTCACTCCTTTTTCAATTTCCCATTTTTACTTTTGATCTTTGTGCTTAGATATTAGGAGTATTTACATTTACACCATGTGTTAAATTACACTGTAAACTACTATATATTGGAACTATTGGGAACATAAAATAACAGGCTATTTATTTAACATATATATTAAGATTTTTAAACAACACTTGATGCATTAAAGTTAATTTTTCAAAATATCATAAAATTTTAATTTATGTTCTAATGAAAAAGCAAACATATCACAACTAAATGAGAGTAAATGTATTTTGTGTGCTATTAAATAATCATTAAAATGTATTTTTTTCTTTTTTAGCAAAATATGTGTGTATATATCACATTCTAGGTTTGAAAATCACATGTGGCATTTCACATTAAGTAAAATCTAATGTCTAGTATTTTGCAATACATATATATTCCATAAGGATATGGCAAATGTATTGTAATTTTTTCTTCCAAACAAGTCATTAAAATTATATATCTTATATATTTTGACAACCATCTTAATCCTATTTAATGCAAAACACAATTTCAGAGGTACCATTGAAAGAATTATTACCTTTCAATTCCAATATTTCATGTTAACTCATGAACTATATCAAATTGTCAGTTAATTCAAATGTATAAATTTTGAAAAAAGTCAGTCTTTGGGCAGTAAATTTCCAAGCATGGCATACCCTTTATAAAGTTTGGCTCAAACTCCACAACATGTAGATTGTGTGATTAAGTTTGTTACATCATCCAGTCTCATTTCTGAAACCTTCCTTTGTTTCTAGGATGTGCTTGCTGTTGTCAATCCAAAGTCCTAAAAAAAAGGCAGTATCTGATCAGTCTGCAGCTGGTCTCTTACTGTCCACAGGAATTGAAACAAGCTTTCCCACCTTCTGCCTTACAGGCACTCTGCTCCCTTCTTTGTCCTTTAGTCATGTCCCTTCCACGTGACTAACAGCAATGTTACCTGAATGCTGCCTCTCCTTTAACTATGACTAGGTCTCTAATCTGTTCCACTTTCAGCCTGTTTATAATAATTGTAGTAGTTAATGAACCCAGGGAGCTTAGGACTTTGCCATTTGCTGAGTGAAGTGCTTTATAAATCTTTAGGTAGTGTATTTGTTAGTCCTGTTTTGTAAATACTAACACTCAGCCTTAGGATAGTCTGGAGTCATGGTTAAAAGTGGTAGAATTAGGATTCAACCCCAGAAAAAAAATTTCTAAATTATATTTTTGTTGTTCTTTGCTTTTCTTTTCTGATGTTTTATGTTTTAAAGCATGTTTTTGCTATGTGGCCCAGAATAGCCTTGAACTTGCAATCCTCCTGCCTCAGCCTTGTGAGTGCTAGGATTACAGGTGTATACTATCCCCAACTTCCAAATTATTTTCTTAACTGAACCTTTCACTGCAACCAGCTAAATATGTTGCTTCTTATTAAAAGTAATGTTGATAATAATTAGAGCAGAGAAACTTATGAAAAGTATTTGAGTGCCATCAAGTATTGTACCAATGCTTTATATCCTATTATTATAACTCCTATTGTACTCTACCTTATTATACCTTATAATAATAATTTATAGATTTCAAGTCCTTTTCTATCACTGCATTGAATTCATTGTCCATAAATCATGCTGATATTCTAATAATCTGATTAATTGAGAGCATTCTATATAAACTATACATTGACTATCAATTTCAAAGAGCTAGAAGCATGAAAATTTTCCTTCAACTTGGATTTACTTTAATAGGGGTTCCCCTTTTCTTTGGTGAGCAAGGAAGACCTTGCAAGATCATCTGTATAGGTCATGAGCCTGTAATCTATGAAAGTATATTATTGCAAAATAAGCACCCATTAATTAGGCAGCAACAATAATCAACAGGAAAGAATAAGAACATGCTTTTACTATTAAAGCACTGCTATTGATTTTTACAAACACCAAAATAATATTCATTCTAGGCCCATTACACAGGTAATAACAACCATTCATTTAATTAATACTGGCTCACAGTGAAAAATTCAATCTGAGTACTTACAACACTCACATTAATATCAAGAAGGTTCATTAGAATTAATACCACAATAAATATAAAATGAATTAGTAATGATTGCACTATTATTTTAAACCATTTCTATTTGTACTCCTGTATTTACTTTAATCACCATCACTCTAAATAGCAATTAAGAAAAGCCAAGCTAGGCATATTTATGTAGGAATAACAAGGCATATAAATGCAACCCAATGCCAGCCATGCACATTTTATCTACATTCATGGATCAACATAACCCAGTAGTATGGAAGGTCACTAAAAAAGACATATTCTTTTCAGCATTAGTGAAGAAAATTAAAATCATTCTGGAGTTTGGCTTCCTCTCTGGTTTGAAATTGTTCATGTTTTCTGAATAGCCATATTCAGATTCAAGAGGCCAGCAGACTGCCTGGTTCATAGTGGGAAGTCCATGTTAATAATTTGTTAAATAATTTCTGTGCCTCCATGGTAAGCACTTGTCTAGAAAGAATGCCAGTCACCCTGGGGATGGGGGGGCTTCATTTTAACTTCCATTATTACAAATGATTTCTTGATGATTATCTACGTATACAACCAATATTGTACAGAATTTTTTAATAGAGGAAAAGGAAATAAACTCTGCTTCTACCGGCTACTTATACTGATGTAAATAAGGAATATAATAAATTACTTTCTTCCAGAGTGGATCAGCAGTGAGGAAAAATTAAGAACACATTTCAGCTGGCGGTTTTTTCCTTAAATCCTCTCATTCTCATTCTTTGTGGCTGAATTATTATCTCTCAGAATGTTAGGAGGCTGCTTGCCTCAATTAGGGCAGCTCCGATACAAGGAGACAAAAAAGGGCAAGAAACAAGACTCTCCTCCCTTCGTTTACTATTCTTGCTAGTGAAGGGTGCTTCCACACTGGCTCTTAAATCCTAATTAAATCTGGAGTCGTGAGAGCTGAATGGAGTAGAAAATAGTTGTTATTAATTTAAAACATCATCTGTATTTGCTCTTAAGTGTTGGGTACTCAGAAGCCTAGCATCTCATAAATTATTGACAATGTGATAAAAGGGCAATTCTTCCAAAAGAATGTCACAGAAGCCTTATCATATTGGAGGGAGGAAGAAAATGGGGTGGTTTTGATGGGTAAGAGAGAATGTTCTGTTTGGAGACATGGTTCTATCTGGAGTTTACATGTTGCTTGATGAGTGGTAGCAAAGTCCTTCTCTCAGCTTGCCCCCTAAATCATCTACTCTTTCTTCTTGTTGTTTTAATTTTATGTGCTCTCCACTCATGTGACTATATGTCTAGCAGAGAAGCTAAAGACTTGCTGACTGTGAAAAGAATGGTTACGTTTTTCAAGACACTGTCCTGAAAACCAGAGAAGCAATGAGCATATTAGCATTTATTCCAAAGGTAAACATTAGATCCAAGTAAAGAAACAAAACACAATTTATTATCCTATTGATCGCTGAGAGACTAAAGCCTTCCTCTTTCCTAAAGATATTTATTCAATAAACTTTGTACATACCACAGTAGCAGTCTATAATCCACTTACAGTAGTGTCACTATCATAGCATTAATTACTACAATATGTGACTTGGAAGTGGGATCTTGAACAAAGTATATATACACTCCACAGTTTTGCATAAAACACATCAGGGTCTTTTCAATCCCAGCTTGAGGCCATTCTCCATTTTGAAAGAGATGGGAGGTAGATTATTCTAAGGAGTAAAGTAGACTCAGAGTGTCTTTCCTTGTCCACTCTCAGTTCATCTCCAGGACGATGATCTAAAATGCCCAAGAGTCTATTATTTTTAGGCACTTACTTTGTTTCAAAAACTTTATATAATTTTATTTTACAGTACTGAAGATCAAACACAGGCCCTCGGGCATGCTAGAGAAACACTAAACCACTGAGCTATATCCCCAGCCCTTTTTTTTCTTAATCTTTTTAATGACTCTATAACATGTTAGTATACCCATGTATAGGTTAGAGTCTATGAAAATAACTCAACAGATTTCTCAAAGAGAAAAAACTTGTAAATTAGGACTCTCACCCTCAAATGCTCTTTTTCTTTAGTCATGAATCCTCATAACTAAAAAAAAACTTCACAAATCAAAAACGGAAGATTAAATAACACATGTGATAAATAACACACACCACTACCACTAATCTCACACAGCCACTTTTCAGGAACCTGTGGAAGGTCATTTGTAACTGCATTGGATGCTAGCCCCACATGTGAAGTAGGCAGACTTCTGACCATCCTCATCACAAACATTTTATTTAACACCAGGTTTAAATATAGAATGCTGTGCTGGGCACTGTAAGTGGACTGCTTTAGCTCTGATATGTGAGGATGCAAGCCTTTCTCATTGTATCTCTTCAATTCACAGGATAGCTTTTGAGAACACTCCTGGAGATCATTAAATTATCCAGGCACTCTACCACCATCTGCTTTGGGCTGTAGTAAGGAAACTAGATGAGTGAGACTCCAAAGAGATGATGCTCTAGACTAAAGAACCTAAGGAAGAGAAGGTAAGAAGAAATCAAAGAATAGTAATATCTACTCTTCATTAAAACTGACTACGCAGACACAGTGCTAAGTGTTTTACACACATTACCTAGTGAAATTCTCACAATAATTTCTTCATTTAAATATTATTATTATCCCCCAATTGCCAAAGAGAAAACTGAGGTTTAAAGAAAGTTAGTATCTATCCCATACAGGCTAGTAGATAGCAAAATCTGGATTCAAACCCAAGACATCTAATTCCAGTGCTTACACACTTACGCATCACATGTCAGGAAGCAGAGAAAAGAAGAGACCTATAACTTCCTCATGGAAGAAGCAAATGTGAGCCTGTTCTCCTTGTGCTGCTGGCATGCTGTAGAGTCAGAAGCCAGTATTCGGGATGCTTACCAGAACCTTTGGGATATACATAACACAATTCTATGAGAAGCCTATAATTATCAGTGTCTTCATTAAAAAATCAGAGATGCCAAATAAATAATTTAACAATGCAATTCAAGCTTTTAGAAAATCAAGAATAAGCCAAACTCAAAAGTAGTAAAAAGAAAGAAATAATAAAATTCAGGGTAGAAATTAGTGAAATGGAGACTAAAAGAACATGTGAAGAATCAATGAAAAAAAAAATGGCTCTCTGAACATATAAAGATTGATAAACCACTCACCAAACTAGCAAAAGGGGAAGAAGAAAGAAATTAATAAAATTAGAAATAAGAAAGAGGTATCATGATAAACACCAATAACGTTCAGAGGATCATTAGGAAAAACTTAAAAAATTTATATTTTAATGCACTGGAAAACCTAGAAGAAATGGATAGATATATATGACTGACCAAAAATTAACCAGAAGGATATACTCACCTAAACATATCTATAACCAGTATTGAGATTGAAGCAGTAATAGTCTCTCAACAAAAAGCCCATGAACAGATGGTCTCACTCTGAATGCTACCAAATCTTTAAAGAAGAAGTAACACTAATACTCCTCAAATATTTCCGTAAAAGAGAAAGGAAAGAAACAACACTACCAAACTCATTTTATGAAGTCAGTAGTACCCTGACACCTAAGCTAGGTAAAGACATGAAAAAAAAAGGAAACTTATAGACCAATTTCATTGTTGAACATAGATGCAAAGTTCTCAATAAATATTTGCAAACTGAATTCAGCAACACATTAAAATATCATCCAGCATGATCAAGCTGGTTTCATTCTGGGGATGGAAGGATCGTACAACATATGCAAATCAATAAATGTAACACAGCACATGAACAAAATAAAAGATAAAAATCACATGACCATCTCAATAGATGCAGTAAAAGCCTTTGGAAAAATTCAACATCTTTTCATGATAAAAGCCCTGAACAAATTAGAAATAGAAAGAATGCACCTCAACACAATAAAGTCTATATATGATGAATCTATAGCCAACATTGCACTAAGTGGGGAAAAACTGAACCTATGTCTTCTAACTGTCGCATGTCAAGAACAGGACAAGGTTGTCCACTTTCTCTACTCATTCAGTAGAGAGCTTAAGTTCTTAGCCAGAGCCATATGCAAGAAAACGAAATAAAAGGGGTAGAAATAGCAGAGGGAGAAGTTAAATTATCCCTATTCACTCATTATATGATCCTATACTTAAAATATTCCAAAAACTCTACCAAAATACTCTTAGATTCAATAAACACTTTCAGCAATGAAGCAGGATCCAAAATCAACATACAAAAATGACTAACTTTACTATATAGCAATAATGAACAGACTAAGAAAAAAATCAGAAAAGCAATTGCATTCACAATAACCTCAAAAAAATTAAATACTAGGAATAAGCCTAACAAAGGAGGTAAAATGAAAATTATGAAACACTGAAGAAATTGAAGAAGCCATGAGAAGATGGAAAGACCTCCCATGTTCATGGATCAGAAAAACTAGTATCATAAAAATGGATATACTACTGAAAGCCATATGCAGATTCAATGTAATCCTCATAAAAATTCAATATGATCTTTCATAAAAATAGAAAAATAAATCCTAAAATTCATATGGAAACAAAAAAGACTCCAAATACCCAAAGCCATTCTGTGCACAAAGAGCAATGCTGGAGGTATCACAATACAAGACTTCAAATTATACTACAGAGCTATAGTAACAAAAATAGCATGGTACTAGCACAAAAACAGACACACGGACCAATGGAATAGAATAGATGATCTAGAAACAGAGCCACACAGCTACAGTCCTTTGATTTTGACCAAAAAGAGGATCAAATTTTAAATGTAAAGCCTGAAAATTTGCAACTAATACAGGAAAAACTGGGGAAGACCCTTGAATATATAGGCAAAAGTAATCCCTTTCTGATTAAGACTTCAATTACTTAGGAAATAAGAGTAAGAACTGACAAATGGTGTTGTATCAAATAAAAATATTTCTGCACAGCAAAGAAAACAATTACCAGAATCAAGAGACAACCTAGAGGATGAGAAAATATCTTTGCCAGTTATTTATTGAATAAAAGATTAATTTCCAAAATATATGAATAGCTACCAAAACTACACACCAAAAGAACAATCTAATTAATAAATGGACAAATGATTTGAACAGACAGATCTCAAATGAAAATACATCCAACCTCCTTAGCTATTAAGGAAATGCAAATCAGAACTACACTGAGATTTCATCTCACCCCAGTCAAAATGGCTGTCATCAAGAATACAAACAGCAACTAATATTGACAAGGATGTGGAAAAAGAGTAACCCTTCTACTCTGTTGACGGGAATGTAAACTCGTGCGGCCACTGTGGAAATCAGTATGGAGGTTCTTCGAAACACTAAAAATATAACTACCATATGATCCTGCTACACCACTTCTGGGCATATGTCCAAAGGAATGCAAACAGCATACAAGAGAGATAACTGCACACCCATGTTTATTGCATCACTATTCATAATAGCCAAATATGGAATCAGCTTAGGTCCCCATCAACCAATGAATGGATAAAGAAAATGTGGTATATATACACATGGAGTATTATTCACCCATAAAGAATGAAAACATGCTGCAGGAAAATGGATGGAACTAAAAATCATCATGTTAAGTGAAATAACCCAGACTGAGAAAGACAAATACCGAATGTTTTCTCTCATATGTGGAAACTAGACCTTAAAGAAGAAGTGATATAAGTGTAAAACAAGGGGACTGCTTGGAGGTAAGGGTGAAAGGAGAAGATGAAGGGGGAGTGAATATAATGAAAGCACTTTATATGCATATGTGAAAACAGATTAATAAACTCATTAAAATTGTTGAAACAGAGGTGAAGGTGGACAAAAGGGAGTCATAGAGAGGGTGATTTGATTAAAGTATACTATTTGTAAACTATACTATGAACATCATAATGAAATTTCTTTGTACAATAATACACACTAAAAAAAAGGAGGAAGAAAGAAAAATTCAAAAGACTATGCATTTGGGGCATATATTAAAAAATAAATAAAAATATGAAAGCAAGATCACAAATCAGAATATAAGACAATAATATTTTTTAAAGACTATGAACATCTGAATAAAGATCCAACCAAAATTCTATAAATTAACATATAAAAGCAAAAATTTTAAACTCAATGAATAGGGAAAGAAGACTGGATAGAGCTGAAGAGATGATATGTAAAATAACTGAATAATTAACTCAAGCTATTACAGATTACAGCTACTACAGATACAGCAAGACAAAGAAATAGAAAAATTTAAAAAGAAATTAAAAGATATAGTGGATCTAAAAAAAGCAAACTTAACATGACAATTTGGTACTTCAGGAAATATTAGTGAAAACTGGGAAAAGGAAATTATTCATGAGAAGAATATTCATAAACAGTTGAGAGATAACAATTCTGGAATTAGGGAAGCCAAACAAATTCTGACAGAATAAACAAGGTAATCAAGACCTAGACCTACTGTAAGGGTGTCACATAAATCCAAAGACAAAGTGAATGCCTTCAGGGTTAAAAATAATATGTCAACAAAGAAGAGCAATTAGACTGACAGCTGACATCCTGCAGCAGTGAGACCATCTTTCCAATGAGCACTGGGAAAGAGAATGGCATACCTGGAATTCCATTTTCTGAAAATATTTCAGAGCAAAGTTTAAATACAAATATTTTATGGAAAACAACTGAGTTTACCACTAACAGACTATTACTAAAGCAAATTTTATGTAACATATTTTGAGCTGCAGACATTTATCTCAAGAATAAGATACATGTAAAAAAGTCTGAGTAGAAAAGGTATGTGTAAATATTTGAGTAAACCTAAATATACACTGATTGCATACATTTATAACAGCTCATGAATTAAGAAAAATAAGATTAAACAACTAGATGATAATAATAGACAAATTAAGAACAAATGCTCAAAATTAAAGAATTGCAGCTGGGCACTGGTGGCTCATACCTGTAAACCTAGCTATTTGGGGGGCTGAAATTGGAAGAATCACAGTTCAAGGCCAGCTCTGACCAAAAAAAAAAAAAAGTTCATGTGATCCCAATCTCAATAGAAGAAAACTGGGTGGTGGCTAGGGACTGTCTCCCCAGTTAGAGCAAGAAGCATAAAATAGGAGGAGCTCAGTCCTGGTCAGCCAGGACAAAAAGCAATACCCTATCACAAAAATAACCTTGGCAAGAAGGGTTGGAGATGTGGCTCAAGTAGTAGAGTGCCTGCCTAGTAAACATGAAACCCTGAGTTTAAACCCCACGAACATTAAAAGAAAAAAAAAAAAAAAGGAAGAAAGAAATTAGCCAATTACAAAATCATTACATTGAGTAGAGCATAAAAATTTTAGCTTATGTTAATTAAAATATATATTCATGATAAAATATACAGATTTATCACTAAACAAACAGTAGAAAATTAACTTTTAAACTAGATAAAGAAAATAAACAATGCTTATCAATTAATAAGAAATTATAGAAAATTACCTTGAAAAACATTTTAATGATGTAAATAAATTAAGACATATGCCACATTAATAGATAGGCATTTTAAATTTTACATACAGATTTAAAGCAATTGTAATAAAAACCTTTGGCATTTTGGGTAAAACTCATTAAAATATTTCTAAAATTTATAATTAAGGTTTTTTTAAAGTCATGAATAACTTTTATTAGTTGTCAAGACATTTCATAAAATCATAGTAATTAGGACAGTGGAGTGTTTATTCAGGTTGAAAAAAGACAGCAAATAAATAGAATTGTGAGTCAAAGCAGATTTACTTAAATATGAAATTCTTAAATATAGAACTTGAACTGCAAATCAGTGCAAACCTATAGCCAGCATGGCTAGCTATTTTAGTAAGCCATGGCTAGGTATTTTAGTAAGAAATAGAAACAAGGTTTTTATGAAATTAGGAGATGGAAACAATTATAAATTAGAAAAGGAAATACCAAAAAATTGGACCACATGAAAAGATAACTTCTGATAAAAATAAAAAGAGTGAAAGGATATGCCACAGTGAACAGAAGCTGTTTCCAATACTTTTAACCCATAAGAGATCAGTAAGTAGGAAATATAAATAATTGCCATAATAGTAACAATTTTTAAAGTTCTCTCCTAAAACAAAAATTATGAATCGGCATTTTATAAGACTGGAGAAACAAAAGCTGCTTGATTTTTAGGATTCTCAACCTTAGTAGGTAACATCAGAATACAAATTATAACCACAATGAGATTCCATTTCCCACAAATCAGATTGGCAGGATTAGGAAGATAGGTAATACAATACGTTACCAACTGTGCAGATTATGGCACGTGAAACATAGCTGGAGGGTATGCTTATTGGTAAGAACCCCACTACAGAAATTCACATTACTCAATAAATATGATCAAGCACATCCTCTAAACTCCTGCAATTTCACTCAGGTGAAATTCACTTGCTTCTAGAGAGATTCTGGAAAACACACATCAAAAGATGTTCAAAAACATTTACGATAACATTACTCATTCTTTGTCAAAGTTTGGGAAGCAGTTCAACTGACCATTCACAATATATAAATAAATTTAAATGTTCTTACAATGAAGCAGTACACAATGGTGAAAACTATGAATAAACATATAAAATGAATGTATCACACAACATAGTATTACAGAAGAGTGAATATGTATGTACAAATGATTTAATTTACATAAAGCTCAAAAATACAATTAAACAGTATTTTTAGATACATACAAACACTCATAAATGAATTTTCACTAAGCAAAGCTAGATGATACTTCATAAGGCAGGCAAGAGACAAAGGATGAACAATAAGGAAAAGAATGCAGGAAAAATTTTTTGAGTTGAGACTTCAAAATTTGTGGGAGAATTCTGTTTCATAAACTGGGTAATGTGATGAATTCTATTTTAAAAATCTGTATATGAAAATTCTATATAACATTTCTATTGTGCTTTCTGCCAATATAGCAATAGAGAAGATATGGAAATAAGGACTATGAGTAAATGAACTCAGTGTAAATATAAGAAATAAAGAATGTGGAAATTACCAATTATTAACCAATCATTGACAAAGCAGGCTTCTTCATCCATGAAAACTGGGCCATAAATAGAGAAAATAAAGTCAGGAAAGAATTACTCTGACTCCCTAGAAATGAAAGCATGCCAACTAATTACTGAGATATTTTGTCATCCTTTATAATTGTTTTTAGGGGATTTTATGATATTTTAAATGATACATGCTTATTATTTAAAATTCAAACAATTCTGTGAACCTCAAAGTGTTAACAAAGAGAGTGTTACACAAAATATCACCACCCCAAAACGATAACTTAACATGGAGTGATCATATATACAAAGAGAAAAATGATGATTTAGAACAAGATGATGCTATATATACTACTTTTAAATTAAAGAGCATTAAAATTAATTTTACATTTCAGCAGAAACATGGAGCTGAAGTGAATCTTAGAGTAACACTGAAGTGCTCTTCTGTCTCCTCCTCATCTCATCCTGAGCCCTTATCATCTTTGCACTCCTGCCGTATTTTCACAGGATGAAGCATTTTATATTATTTTTGTTTTCATTTGCTCCTAACTGATATTCTACTTTTACAAGGTTTTTGTGCCATTTACTGTGCTCTCCAAGACTTAACATCAGAAAACATGACTTGAAAAGTAATGGACTCTCTGCAGGTATTTCATAGGGTGTCTTAAAAGTCCAGAAAATACAAATGATATTTTCTTAATAAAATTTTCTGTTTCCAAACATGCTTGACAGCCTCTATTGGCTGACAAAGTGATATAGTTTCTGTGATTTCTTTCTTGTTGACCTTATTTATCTGATTATCTTCTCTTCTGAATCACGATGTGACAATTAGGCATTTATGTAGTAAGAGATGGCGGTGTGTGTCCTACCTCTGTATGTGTGTCTGCTGGGGGGGTGCATATTCTCAGAAGTATGAACTACAAGATGGAAAGTAGTAGAAAGTTTATCATCTCTCTTTCTCTCATGGCCTATACCAAAGTTGTTGACTCCACATTGAGCATAGCCCAGTCTTTAAAAATACATTACAGATTGGAATCACTAACCAATTAAAAGCAGATTTTGTGTCAATTGAAGATTTTCCTGAAATTTTATTATTTTTTAAAATTTTGCACTGAAAATGACATTAATTATTTTATACTAAATTCCATGTTAAACTTACCCATTCTTCTTCAGGGAGGAAACAAAGTTGTTCTGCCTGAAGAGATTCGTAAAGTCTTTAGAGAGAATGGAAAGAGTATTGTAGACACGAGTGTGAAATTACTAATGCAGAGCACCATTTCTTAGAAAGTGAGACTAATTCCCTATTATAGTCCTCCAGAGGTTTTATTTTGGAAATGCTCAGGGTGTCCTGTAAGTCCCATGTCAAATCTATTCCTTTAGCATGTTAAGAGATGTACTTAAAATTCTGAAGTTTCTCTAACTGAAATTAGAATTCTTTTACAATGTTCCTAACTGTCAACCTTCTGAAAAGTAAGCTTGGTTTAGGATAGGGAAGCATCCAAGAACTTGGCACTTGAATTGGAGGCATCCTCTGAGGGTACAAGAGCATCTGAGGACTCATGTGAAAGCTGACAGTTATTTCACAAATTGGCCTAAGCCTGGTCTTGCTTCCCTGAAAAAACACTTTTTCCAATAGCAATGACGCCTGTGTAGGACATACACAATCAATGAATTTCAGCTGTCATCCTGATTGACACGGATCACTGAACAATTGACTAGACTGTGATGATCAGTGTTGATTGTGAATGTGTCTGAAATTAAAATATTGGATATAGTATGGACTATTCATTTCATGAATGTGGAATACAGTCATTGAACCATGACTTTTAATTCCCATGCTGGTCACCTCATCTTATGCAGACCAAAACATTCACTTTCCTCCATTTTTTCTTCCAAAAGAAGGAGAAATCTTTATACAGAAGATATGGAGGAAAGCACTTAAGACACCTTGAATTAAGTAACTTTAAAAAGCAAAAACAAAACATGCTCTTAAAAATTCAGACCAATATATATTAGGTAATTATCCTAACCAAAGCTTACTGTGTACACGTCTTATGTATGCTGTATAAACTCTGAGAGTAAGAGCAGCATTAATCACGGTAGTCAACAGCTGTTGACTGAGCAGCACCACCATGTGTCAGGCACTTCCTAAGTGCAGAGATAAAACAGTGCTGTGCCTTACGCTACTAGTCTAGAGTGGGCAGACAAACCTGAGAAATAATTGCATCGACAAAAGTAAACTTCAGAAGAGTGCAAGTGCATTGTTTGTGAGGCATCTGGCCCACTGGGTGCAGAGTGGGAGAAGTGACTAACTCAGACAGAAATGGTGAAGTTTGCTGAGGAAATGAGCAGGAGCTGAGTCATAATATTAGAGTCAGATTGCTCTTAAGACAAATAATTAACTATGCAAGGGGAAGGGAGTGGCTGGAGTGGATGCAAGAACGATCCAAACAGAGGAAAAATGTACTTCTGGCATGTCTGAGAATTTGAGAGAAGGCTAATGTGGCTAATGGTAGAGAGGAGGAGCCAGTAAAGTGAGACATGAGACTGGAAAGAAGGCAGGGACAAGCAAGTACAGAGGCTTGGCGGAGAATGGCATTTGTCTCATGTGTCCAAAGTGGTCTTAGTTATGTCATTGACTCAGGGTAATGAATAATAACATACCCTTTCACTCTCAAATGCATCCCAATTTGCTGGAGAAATTGTTTGATCACACTATTTAAAGACTATTGTAAAGATTTTGATCTTCCCCCTAACCACAATGGGAAATCTTTAAAATGTTTAAGCAAGAAAGTGTCATGTTCAAACCTTGCATTTGAAAAGATCACCCAGGCTACCAGGTGTACAAAAGGTTGATGAGAGCAGAGGTGGCTGCTGAAGAAAAAGTCAGAAAAAGAATGGTAGTAAAACAGACAAGGATTGAAGGAGTCTGAGGCAAGGGCTGTGTACGAGTCTAATCATGTCTGGACAAGCAATCAGACAGATCCTGCAGCATCCCAGAGTCATCAGGAGCTCTGGGCAAGCAATGAGAGGAAAGGATTCAGAATAACAGGTTGCCGGAAAGAAATTCTGATAGAGTGGTAGACATTGGCAGCTGGGGATTGGTGGAGGCTAGGCAAGGGCTCCCATGTTCCATCCTAACAATTACAGTGAGGCTCCAGGCCACAAAGGATCTGGTTCTGTAGTGGAATGTCTGCCACCTCTAGAACAATTTGTAAATTTGTGAGAGTTTCTAAGAGCCCTTTGTGGAGCTCCTAAATGCATATCCCCACAAAGGAGACAGGGATGTTCAGACTGAAGTGACTCCTTTAATCTGCCCTCTGGCAAAGTGTAGTGGAGTGCAGCTTAAAGAATCAGAAACTCCTTAAGTCAGGTTATGAACAGTTCACAGCAAAGTACTACTGAATGAATTTAAGTTTCACCTCATACTCAAGAGCTCATAGAAAAATATGTGATGAGTGAACCTCATTTAAGAATGAGAAAGGGAACAACCTGGCCACCTTCAGACATCAAGACTAAAGAAGGAGGTGCAAAGTGGAGGTGACAAGAAAGGCCAGGTTAGCTAAAATTAATGCAAGAATGATCACCATCTCACAAAGCTGAGAGGGTCAACAACTGTAATGTCTCTTTTGCTTTTGATGTGGCAGATTTGGTGCCAAATGGAATTCTTGTACATGCATTAATCTCTTGGTGCCTTACAGATGGGCTGTGCAATTTGTTAACCTTTGCAGGAATAGTCTGTTTGGTCCTTGAGATTTGGTGATACCTGTGTGGCAGGAATGAATTCAGTGAACACTCATCTCTCTTCTCTTAAAGACACAGACTACAGAGAACGACTGAGAGGTGAGAGGTTGAGTCTGAAAATGCTAGATTTGGTCCCAAGAACACCTTCCAGTTCCCTGGCTTCAAGATGCAACAAAATAAACTTTGATAAACACAATGCAATTAGGAACAGCAATGCTATGCCTGAGGACATCCGAGTCCTCGCAACCTAGTGGGGGAAGGGAAAAAAGATTTCCTAGGAGAAAGTTATCTTTAAAAACTTGAGGCTTTCCCCACTTGTACCTTAGGGGGCACAATGGGGCCATTCATCCATTCAGGCAGTCATTCAACTATTGTTGGGTATGTATTGTGCCATGCAGTGTTCCTGGCTATATAATTATAGCTGTAGACATGAAAAATATGGTTCCTGTCTTTCTGGCATTTACCCTCAAATTAGACATATGCTAGACAGACAGAAGATGAACAAGTGTATACACAAATAAGCAAAATTGTAATCGAGAGTTATGACTGACGTTAAGAAAATAAAATAGAGTGATCAAACTAGAAGAAAGGTTTTCAGAAAATATGGTAAGGGAAGGCTTTTCTTTAGAGGTGAGAGTTGAGCTGATGCCTGAATGTACAAAGAAGACAGTCACTTAGAATAAAGAGTCCAGACAGAGAATAGGCAAGTGGAAGGATGCTTCTGAAAACATGAGATGAAGAGGAAAGCTAAGACAGCCAAGATGTAGTGAGAAATGGAGGAGTGTTAACAAATGAGGTTGGGTAAGGCACAGTGGTTTATGCTTGAAATCCCAGCTACTCAGAAGGCTGAAATCAGGATTTCAGCCTAGGCAAAAAGTTAGTAAGAATCCATCCCAACAAATAAGCCAGGTGTGATGGTTCACTTCTGTAATCCCAGCCATACAGGAGGCATAAGTAGGAGGATCATGGTCCAAGGCTGGCCCTGGGCAAAAAGCATGGGACCCTAGCTGAAAAACTAAAAGTCAAAATGGGCTGGAGGTGTGACTCAAGTAATAATACACAAAGCCAAGAGTGCTGCCAAAATAAATAAATAAATAAATTTTAAACGAGATGAATTTAGAGGGGGAGGAAGCAGGAAACAGACACTAAGAATTTAAGGTTTTCTCTAAATACAATGAAATCTATTGGAAAGATTCAGGCTGAAGAACTTCATGACATAATTTTTAAAATATCTATCTAGTTTCTGATTTATAAAAGCACTGTCAATATCAATAATCACATGTACAACTTGTAGTTTTGTTGCTCTAGACCTGCACACCACATTAGTTCATGTGGAAGCTAAAGACCTTTCTTGTTGCCAGCTTAGATCATTTATAAAGGTGAGCTTACTATTTGTTCTGTCATGGGTAACTTTCTGCTTAATACCTTTCACCGTCATCCAAGTTCATAAACAATATTTTATATACTCTTGTACCAGAAAGACGATCACCTAAATGTGTTTAAGTAGATAAGCTTCACCTTCAAAGACCTGAGGCTTTCTCCACCAACTTGTCTCTGACACCATAAAGTAATATAAGCTGTGTGAGATCACAACAAAGAAATGGCAGAATCAGGCTTAAAACACAGGCGTTTCGGATTTCAGAGCTCTCTCTTTCAAACTTCCAAGCATGGTGAGTACTCAATACATATTACACTATTTCTGCCATACAATAAGTAAATACTTGTGAAAAATATGAATCAGTATTTACAGAATCTAGATTATAGCTATATGTTTGTAATATATTGAACTTTGAAAAATTTTAAAGTATATGAATGTCATTGTTTTTGTAATATATACTATGGAAATAAATATAGTCTACCTGCCAGAATATTTCAGCATGAAATTTTGTAAAAACTAAGTTATAACCAGACAAAGTTTTGGGGTGCTAAATAATATTACTTTGATTTAAACATGTTTTGCTTTTGTACAATGCTTGTTGCTAGGGAAGCAGAATAATTCCTTAGGACTTTGACAAGCATTTAGTCCAAACTTCTTCCCCACCTGCCGGAAACATATACAAACCCTTTTTGTTAGATAATGCTAAACATAATTAAAACCAAAGCTCAAATTCAGTGATTTTGATTTCTGTATTCTTTCTATACACAGTATTATTTCTCAATTGTTGCTACTGTTCATTTTACATTCCCTTTGTGAAATGCAGGATATTTGAGAACACAAATTAAGTTTATGGATTATTTATCATTCTTATTTCTCTACCACCCAACTCCATTAGACATGAACATTTTCAATGTTTCAGAAAGCTTCTTTCTTTTTTTACAAGAACATATGCCAATTGGGTGGCCTAGAGTTTTTACCTTGGAGGCTGTTAGGTTAACTGGTTCTGCAATTTGCTAAACAAGAAGGAAAAAAAAAGAACAAATAATTCCCATTAGCAATACAGAATCTTCTTAATATGATTATTTAATCAACTGACAACTTTAGTTTGGTATTGTGCAAAGCATTATGTATACATTTGGCAAGGTGTGGGACAAATCACGTAAAAAATTCCTCTAGTTCCATGCTGGCATGTTTCCTGCAACCCACAGGAAAAGTGCTCCTTGGAAGTTTTCCTCTTGTCTTTTCTTATTGAACAGAAAATTGATACACTCTATTTCCATATATCATCATAATGAGATGACTGATTTCTGAACAATCTTCCTTACCAATTACTCTCAACCTCATTGAACTAAGGAAATCTTTTTAAATACCACTAAGACACTTTTTAAAAGTGAAGGTAAAAAAAGAATTACTTTATTATAAAGTGGTACAGTAGAATGTGATAAAGTAATTTGTGACCAGTTTGAAAGAGATGAGCGAGAAAGAAAGTCTTTGGCCCTGGGAGTGTCTGCCTCTTGCTTTGATGTCTTTTCTAACACTGAAGAAGAAAGTTGGGTCAATTCTCCCATGCTGTTCACTTGCCATCTGTCCAATGTTAAAAAAATACAAAGAATACTGTGCAATTACTTTCTGTATTGAAAACATGCAAACATTCTTAAAGCTAAAACTTTCTTAGAACAGCTATGCTTAGATCAAGCTCTGTTTTTAAAAGTCTGTGTAATATTCTCTGCATGTCTTAATACGTATTTTTCTCAATAGCACCTTATCAAGGACAACGAACATATACATTCATAAAATGAAATGCTATGCAGGTGTTCAAAACCAAATGCAAGATGCCCAATGTGTTTTGCTAAGTGAGAAAAACGAGTCATAGAAGAAAATGTTATACTCTTCAGTAAATGTTTAGAATACCATACCATTTAAGTAAACATACATATACATGCACGCATACACACATACAAATGCATGATTTGAGAATAAGAATGAATTTAATTTCACAACAGTGTGGGCAAAGAGACATCCTTTGTCTTCATTTCTCTCTCTCTCTCCTGGCTGGTAGAAGTTTCAATCTCAGAAATATTTCTCTATTTTCTTCAGGTTTTACAAGCGTTCTGGGGGCTTAAAAGTCATAAGACTTTGAAAACAAACTGTCTCTGCTTCAATCATGATCACTACTGAGATGAACCCTGCCTGAGCCTGGGTGGCATTTTGGAGTAACCCTACTATCCATAGAGTCTACTCCTCCCATGTACCCTTAGCCAACAGGAAATGTATTAGGCCTCTAAATCCTTTCCATCCCTGCAAGAGTCTCTCCCATTCACTTTCTGCCATCTCTCAAGGCGTTATTTGGCACTGGGCACAGGACTGTACCATGTTACTAATTTTATAAAAAACTAAAGCTAGGCTGAGGGAGTGGCTCAAGCAGTAGAGCACTTGCTTTGCAAGCAAGAAACCCTGAGTTCAAACTGGAGTTCCACAAAAAAAAACCATTAAAACTAAAACTAGATAAAGTATACAATGATGTTCATTATTACCTGCAAGAGTAGTTAGTGATTCAGTAAAGGAAGGAAAAAGGAGTCATGTTTCAATGATTACATTTTTTTTATTGTTGTGCTGGGTGGGGGTACATTGTAGTATTTTCAAAAGTTCTCACAATACATCAAATATATTAAATTTAAATTCACCCCCTCCACCATTCTCCTTTACGCCCCTCCCCCCATTCCTGGAATAGTTTCAACAGATATCAGTTTTCCATTTACATACATGTGTACACAGAATTTGCACCATATTCACCCTCCCACACCCTTTCTCCATCTCCTCCTCCTTCCCAATTGGTACCAGCCCCTCATCAGGCAGGACCTGTTCTGCCCTCCTGTTCTCCAATATTTGTAAATGATAAAAAAAAAGAAAACTGACATTTTTGTTTCTTTAAGATAGCTACACAGGGAGGATCCTTGTGACATTTCCATGTATATATGTATTATAACCCAAATTAGTCAATCTCCTCTATTTTTCTTCTTTCTACCTTAGTCCCCTCTTATGGTGGTTTCAACAGGTTTAAAAACTCTATATTCATTCTTGTACAGAGAGTACATCAACCGTATTTCATAATATAATCAAATGTTAAAACATTGGAACCATATATTTTTAAATTATAAGAATTAAATTAAAAAAGTTGAAATACAATTACAAAATTGAATACAAACAGAAAAACACTCTAATTTTTAATCAAATTGGTGGCATAACAACACACACAAAGAAGCATTAAATTAAATTACATGCAAAAATAGCATCTTTATTCTATACCCTTGATGGAATATAATCTAAAAAAGAAACACAAAGAAATATTTATATAATGAATTTTCTGTTGATGGTACTATTAGAGTACTAGTCTAATTTTTTCATATACAATAGAAGACATGAGTAAATAAAATGGAGATATTTGGAAATCAGAGTTCTCACTTTGGGGAAAAGGAGATATAAATATGGAATGGAAAGAAGATGAACTCTGGTGATCCTTTGAAAGAGTCCCTATGAACTAGATATTTGTAAATATATATATATATATATATATATCCTAACCATTCACTAAAAGAACCAAGAAGAAATGACATTCCAATAGCGATGAGCACAACTAGGGCTAAGATACTGGTTTCTAAATACTGCCCCTATCTGCAAGAAAACAAGCTTCTTGGTTGATTCCAATATAGACAGGGGAAAAGAAACCTGGAAATTCCTATAATGAAGTGCTCACATAATAATAGAGACATGTACCAAAGACACAAAAGTCAGCTGATGGGCTCCCCCTGCCCAAATGCTTACAGTTTGATCATCAAAGAGAATAAATAAGATAATGGAGTATAACACACTAAATAAGAGGAAAACCCATGTGACTATCACATTTCAAAAATGGTAGGGACAGAAGTAAAGCATTTTTTTTTTTTTAAATAGCAACTGTCTTTCAACTGAACCTCCCCTTGTAGACATCACATGCCTCTGATGTGGTCCGATGAAGAAACCCTTGCATTGTATTCTTCCAAAAATGAGGAACTTGAATGTAATAATAATGATTCTATTAGGCTAACTCAGATTTGAAGGCCTCCTACACATAATTAATCCAAATTCTTCAAAAACATAAGCAGCATAAAAAACAAAGAAACAAAAAGCAAGGAAGCTATATTCAATGAAAGAAAAGATATGTGGCAAGTCAAGGCCATGTGTGATCCTTAATTAGATTCCCAATCAGTTCTGGAGGACAGGGGAGGGTTAGCAGAAAGACATTTGGGGATACTTTGTATCAGTACTTTACCATCATTAGTTCAGGAGTTTGTGTTCAAGAGAATGTCCTTTATTGTAAGGGAATATATGTTGACGTCTAAAGGGTCTAGTGTTGTCATATCTTATTTTCAAACACTACTTTAGCAAAATAAATGTAAGAAGGCAGCACTGGGTGAGTTCAGATGGATATTTATATGGGTATTCTTCATAGTTCTCTGTAGGTTTAAAGTACTATGTTTGCAAAAGCAAATTTACATGGCAGGCAAAGTAAGTTAAAAATAACGACAATTTTTTTAAATCTGAAAATTAAAAGATAGGAAGACACAGTTGTTTGGGGAGGAGTGACAATGTAGGTTGGAGTGGCCAGATTTTTTTATTATTCTCCTACATCTGAATAGGGTTAATCTTTCTCTGAGATTATTCTGCTACATTAATAAGTATGGGCAAAAGGAAAGACTTGAGGCAAATGCCCTGATTCACAGGTAAGTAATGGATATAAATGGAGGTGGGGGGTAAAATGAGAATAGATTCTTCCATCCACTAAGTCACAAATTGAACAATTTGTAGCTTGTAGGCCATCCAGCTTGCTGCTTGTTTTTTGTTTTGTTTTGCTTTGTTTTGTAAATACAGGGCTATAGCCATGCTCATTCATTTACACATTGCTTGTGGTTGCTTTTCACACAAGGCAAATTTGAAGAGCTGTGACAGAGACTCTGTGCCCTACAAAGTTGAAAATATTTACTGTCTGGTCCCTGATCTAAGTTCTTACATTTGTATATTTGAAGTTTTAAAAAATCAAATATATTTTTCTTTCTCAGTCAGAAACATAAAAACTAGAAAGAGCTCACCATTCAGTGTAATATGCTGAAGGCTCAGCTTTTTCAGGCTTTGCCTCATCAAAGGATGACTATATAGGTTGGCTTTCTAGAAAGAGGAAAAGCATAAATAAGTACATAAATAACTAGGAAAAACTGGAGTATTCACTTAAAATAGCACATTAGGACAGATGGGAAAATTATTTGATAAGACTTACTTTACATTACCCAGTGCTTATTTTTAAAATGTGAGCTTATTTTTCCAGGAATCATAAAACACATTTGCTGAATCATTTGCTAATTCCACACTGGCGCCTTGGCGCCTTAGAAGAAATGTGTCAAGCATTTTGGAGTTTTCTAAATTCGGGTTCAGAAAGGTTAAATAGCTTGCCAAGCAGCACAGCATAGCTCAGCAAATTACTGAAAAGAAGAAAAGAGGAAGTTGTATACTTGAATCTTGGATGAACCTACCCAGAAGAGTGTCAAGAATTTTCTCTGGGACTTCCACATGAACTAGAACTTTGTGAATAAAAATGCTGGCTACAACCTGTAAAAACGTGTATTACCAACTGGCTTTGCAGGATTAGCGCTGCCTACTTGAAGAAAGTAACCCAACCCAGCTGTTAACCTTGGGTTTAAAGAGGCTTTCAGACTCCAAATCAAGGAGCTCAAGGTTTTTCTGATCCTGTAATACAGTGCGTCATTATTTTGATAATAAGCAGCCAACAGATTTTCTTCTGTCACTCAGCAATTTATACCTGAAAGAAACAAGGACTAAAGTGAGCAGAAGTCTCCAGTCTGTTTCACTGCTTCTCTTGGGTGAGCTGAAATGGAAGAATTGGCAACAGCCCTCCCTGCCTTACTGCCTTCCCCTGCATACACAGTTCCCATCCCTGGCTGGCAGAGAGAGGGGAAAAGACTAGCACTTCTTCCCTCCCTCTCTTCTTTCTTTCTTTCCTTCCTTCCTTTCTTTCTTTTTTTTCTTTCACTCTCTCCTTCCTTCCTTCCTCCCTTCTCTCTCTCTCTTTCTCTCTCTCTCTCTCTCTCTCTCTCTCTCTCTCTCTCTCTCACTCTCTCTCTCTTTCTCCTCTTCCTTTATCTCCTCAGCCTTAGCCTGTAAGTTGTAAGTTCTAGAACATGAATTCTACCACAGAGCATGTCCAGACACAAGATGGTTGCATATTCTATCTCACATCAGTCACTGACTATGAACTGTCCCAGGTAGAGTGACATATCTTTGGGGTGTTCCAAGAAAGGCGGTTTCTTTGTGGGTAGGTGACTCCCTTCAGCCAGAGGTGATCCTCTAATAGGCAAATGTGAGCTGGTATAGTTGCACTTTCCTGGTTAAGGAGATCTGCCTAGAGCATCACAGCTTCTACACCAATAGCTAAACATCTAGTAACCATATGAAAGTGCATTACAAAAACACTTATTAAAAAGCAATGAGATAACACATACT
Organism: Castor canadensis; assembly: GCF_047511655.1. Lineage (NCBI taxonomy): Eukaryota > Metazoa > Chordata > Mammalia > Rodentia > Castoridae > Castor > Castor canadensis. The sequence goes on from NC_133388.1 coordinate 154,806,458, forward strand.
CCATATGCATTTTGAAAGAAATATGTATTCTTCAGTTAATTGTAACATTCAATGTCAATTAGGTTTAGCTGATAATCTAAATCTTTCAGGTCTTTTTCTCTGGATTACTAAGAGAGGAGTATTAAAGTTTTTTATTAGAATTAGTTACTTTTTTATATGTCATTTTCTTTCTGAGATTTTACTCTAAATACTTTGAAGTTTTGTTATTAAATGTGTGTACATTTAGGACTATCATGTATTCTTAACAGATTAACCCTTTTATTATGATGCTTTGTTTTTCATTATCTCTTATTTTTTCATTTTACTTTGTGTGACATTAATTAATTAAAGGACTGATAATCATGTTTCCATGTTATGAATAAAAGGAAGAAAGGAGAGTGGGAGGGAGGAAATTGAAAATTCCTTGGCTTTCTCCTCTATATGTGTGGACTATTTAGCAAGGCATGCCACAGTTCATATTGACCTGTGATCTCAATGTTTTACCAGTAAGTCTACTTTTTACAGATCATGGTACATGTGCTCACTTAGAATCTGAGTCTATTCTAAGTTCTTTTTATGTATACACTATCCCAAACTTTATATCTTTGTGGCTGAGACTGGATCATGATACATCTTCACCTAACTACACAGTCTCATGATGAAGAAAGTAGTAGGATTTGCATTTCTTTCTTTTAGAAAATTGTGGCTTTTCGAGGAAGGAAGTCAGGGGCATGTTCTACACAATGTAAGCAACCATACATCTCGATGAACTGCTCATGTTGTTTTAGAAGAAACTTGATTATGTCCTAATTGACTATACTGTCCAGGCACACATCCAGATTTCCTAACAATGACAGAGCATATGTCTTTTTAGTACTTTGTACTTGTTATAAAGCTACATAAATAATAGAGAAATTTTAAAAAGCAAATTTATGTGGTATAATAATCTGGGGTGTGTTGTTTTTAAAAAATAATGTTGCTTTGACAGCATTTTAATGCTGTTTTTGCTCTGACAACTTTATTTACAATAGATTCGACTTTGCACACTGATATTTGTCAAAATCAAACCCTGAATCAGAACCTGGGCCTATCCAGGTTCCTGCAAAACTACACTAGACACATTCCTCATTAGGCATCTGTTTATTCCAAAACACACACATACACAGGGGATAGAATTAGATAACACTTTTTTGGCTTACTAAATGGGTTAGACTTAGTAAATATGGTACTCGCTTTTCAACTGATTCTGCCATCTGTCAGCAAACTTACTGCTTTTAGCAGGGGTTTTTCTTGTGATAATTTACAAGTTGTTTTTCTCCCTTTGTTCTTTTCATGAAGATACATGTCCTTAAAATTTAAGGGGGAAGTGGCACATAAAATAAATTCATCCACAGAACAAAAACAGAAGAGACCAAATGGTTGCTGCAGAGTTAAAAAGCACATGAAATTTAACCAGAGATTTTTGTTTTTCTTATGGAGATGGAAGGAGAGTGAGTCTCAACATTCTGCAGGTGACTTCTCAGTCCCAGCTCCAGCTGGGAGGCATCTGTACAAAAGAAACAGCACACAGTGAAAAGATTTTATTTCTTAGAAAAAGATGCAAAACAGAGATTCCCAGGGGTAAACGAGTCTCCAATAGAGCCATAGAGCTCTTGGTTCTGCCCTTCATAACACCTAACTTTTGCACAGTGCTTGTTCTATAACTCATGCTAGTAGGTTTATTATATTTTGTGTCTGCTACTTCCCAGCTGAATGCCTTTAGCAAGTTACCTAGCCTTTGTTTTCCTGAGAAACAAACAGAATGAATGACGTAACATGCTTAGCATGATGCCTGGCCTTTATGGTGTGTTCTATAATTATTGGTAGCTAGATCTCACACATATTCTTCTAAAGAGAGTGGGCTCTTGGATAGAAAGACTATGTTCACTTGTGAACTTCCAGTGTCTTTCCAAGTGCCCAGCATGAACAGATAATTAATGGTTGTCAAATGGACTGTAGATGGGAGGAAGAATACATAATCACATTGTTTTTATTTCATTCTCAAAACAACCTTGCAAATTAAATATTATTTCCCATACTTTACAGATGAGAAAATTGAGGCTTAGAAAGGTTCTCTAACTTGCCAAAGCTTGCATTACTAAGTCAGTGAATTCAGACTCAAACCCAAGTACAATCATTATTCTTGTTACTAAAGAGAAGCTCCAGTAGTGTCACCAAAAACTTCACCTCTTTCTGGTCTGTATCCAAACTTTAACCATTTTCTTATTTGTCAATTCTTTGGTATTTCACAATGTAGCCTTCAGCTATATTATTTGAGGAATGCAGGTTTTTGTTTCAGATGGCAGGGAGAAAAATGGGACTGTTTTGAGATCTAGGAATTTTCCTCTTTTAATGACTCCAAACTTAAAAAGTAGTTAGGGAAACAAAATCTCCTCCCTGTTCTATTCTTTTCAGATATTCACAAAAATAATCATTATTATTTTTTGACTGCCACAGAACTGTACATATTTTGTTTCTGTTCCCTAAGATAGCTTTAAAGTTAAGTGATTGTTACTCATGTGTTATGGGTAGGTAAACAGAAATTCAAAGAGGTGAAGTAATTTATTCAAAGTCTGCCTAACAGGTGCTAAAGCAGAGCTTGATCTGAATGTTAAGGATGCCTTTCTCCATGTCAGTGCTTTGGTGAGTGTGTGCACTTCTGGTGTGTGGGCTGTAGGTAGGCTGCATATCTAACAAGTATCCAGGTGATCTTCATGCTGATGGCCCATGGAGCACACCATGAGTAGAAAAATTCATTCTGATATTCATGTCCCAAATTCAGAGATCCAGGTATTCACCTTTATGTCTTAATGATTTCATGGAAAATTTCTGTATATAAAAAGAACATTTTCTTTCTTTTAGCTCCTTCATATATTGCTGAATGAAAAACATTTCTTTTTTGATTCCATCCTACCACAGTGCAGCAGAAATTTTGGAGTGGCTTCAGTAGAAAACCTCTTTGACTATTTCATCAGCTTTCTTAAATCAGAAGATTGAATAAAAAATCAAAATTGTGTTCATTACTGAGTAAAAGCAGGAAAGGAAATATGAGAAGCAATAGTTAATTTAAGCATAGGAAGGGAAATAAATATAAAGCAGTGGAACAGAAAACCCACAGACTAAAGAAAAAGAAAACAGAAGCACATCTTATAGCATCACTCCAAGGAAATTTCTAAGGATATTCTTTTCGGGAGCAAAGAAGCATGATAAGAGAAAAAGAGGAATGAAAACACTACATAGGGTTCTTGGCATCATGGTCTAAGCCGTGTATCCAAGTGAAAATCAATGGAGGCTAAATATTTAAGCATAATGATTACCTAAAAGTGATTAGAGGGATCAAAATAAGTAGCCAGACATTTTTTAGTAAGCTGATAGAATAAATGAGCCAGGAGATATTGAAACAAAACAAGGGAAGAAATATCACAGAATGAAATCAGAGGGGATAAAGAAAAAAGACTCAAATTTTAGCATTGACTATGAGCTAAAGGTGAAATCAAATAAAAAAGCCAAGAAACCCATAATAAATCCAAATAGCTGTTGACAAAGTGTGGAATGGAATAAAGGAAGAGGAATAGAGGTAGGGGGTAGAAGAGGGACCAAAGACAGAGACAAAAAGGGAGAGAGAGGAAAATTGTAGATAATTCCAATACAGACAATAAAAAGCCTTTCATCTTTCTAGTTTGTCAAGTAGATGAGACTGAGTAGCCAAAGAAGTGTTAAAAGTTTGATAGCAGAGAAACAAAAAGATAGTCATGGAGTTGATTAAAATTATCCACAAAGTAAAATAACATGTCAGAGCAAGGTGCCTGAGATCCAGAAGGATCAAGTTTGCCTTTCTTCCACATTCTTACCTCCCCACTACCTCTGTAACCCTCATCATATGGCTTTATTTCCATGGGAGTCATGAGGGAAAGCAATGTTTTGTTTGCAGATGAGAAGTACTTGGGTGTATTTGTTCATGGGTCTTAAAAGCCATGAAAAGAGACAAAGTTTGGTGAGTACAGAGGAAATAGGAACAAATGCAAATATTACTATCCAAATTTAGTTTCATTAGTTAAAAGAATGTATGTAACATTAAGATTATATGCCTTATACTTGATCTGAATTTTTCAATATGTTCCCAGATGTAGCCTAATGTATAAAAATAATTAAGTAGTATTTTACTGATCCCTTGTTTTATATACAACATTCATTGAAACTTTCACATATAATCTCCTTTAATCATTACACTAACCCTATCATGTAGATACCATTGTTATCTCCCTGCTACAGATGAGGACAGGAATTTTAAAGAAAAGAAATGAAAACAAGTTAGTCCATAGTGCAAACGTTTTGTCTCCTAGAAGAGAGTGTGCAGTACCCTCATTTTTATAAAGAAGTTAATGGATACAGTGAGCTTGAATACTCAGGACAAATAATGACTACCAACTATCATAGGGCAGAATTTCCCTTTAGAACATCATTGAGTTCCTTCATCCCTTGGTGGCACTTCCTTTGCCTAAACTTCTCCTCTTGTATATAACTTGTATATAGTGACAGATCTGGTTTCATCATGAATGGTCAGAGAAATTCATTGTAAAAAGATGTTCAGAATAGCTGAGGGAAAATTCAGATGTCCTCATTTCCAGATAAGTTTCCTAAGTCCCTTTTCTACTATACTGCACCCAGTTAGCTATTAGCCAAGTTCACCCAAATCCAACCCAAGTTTAATATTGCCCAAACTGCACAAGTCTATAGATTTTTCCAAGTGCCTACTATGTGCTGGTCCTTTGAGAATTACTGAAGATGAATCAGAGTAAATAAGTCCTAAAGGACCAAGGTCTCCCCTTCCCACAGGAAATGTAATTGATCATTAAAGCATTAGGTGATGAGTTCAGTAATGAGATAGCTCAAGGGAAGCATAAGTTCTTGAAAACATTTTTTTAAAAGCAACTGCTTCAAGTTAAGACATCAAGAAAGGTTTTAAGGGCTGGTGGATTGGCTCAAGTAGTAGAGTGCCTATCTATCAAGCATGAGGCCCTGAGTTCAAACCCCAGTACTACCGAAAAAAAAGAGAAAGGTTTTAAGTGGCATTTGAGAACGTATAAAGAATGAAGCATTTACGGTGACATTCCAGGTAGAAAAAAATTATGAGTAATATGCAGAAAGTTCCACATATGCTTAGGAAGAAAGAGAGGTTCAGTTTCACTATAGGACAAGGTTTATATAGAAGAATAAGAGCAATGCTAAAAAAAGAATCAAGATTTATTTTGGGCTCTTTAATATCAGGCCAAGAAACTTATATTTCATTTTTTTTTATTTTGTTATTTTATTTTTTTGAATTGCCATACAATGATAATATGAGGGGATTGCATTGTGATAATTCCATACTTGCATACAGTGTACCTTGAGCGAGTTCACCCCTTCATGATATTTCCACTCCCCTCTCTCCCCTTCCCCCCTTTTCAAACAATGTGTTGTGAGTTTCATTATGCTGTCTTCATATGTATATATGTAACATCCTTCCATTCTCTTTACTCCTCACTATTCATCAAGGATGTCTGCTTTTCCTGACATGCAAGTCCAGGATGGCTACTGCTTGCAGGGTACAGAGACTTGATTTTCACATAACATTTCATCTGGAGAGAACACTATTCTCATCTTCGGCATCACATTAAGGAAGGAGTATCAGTTAGGTACGAAGATTTTAAAAACCTGTTTAAAACTTGTTGCCCTCCCTCCAAAACAAAGGTAGTAAGGTCTTCATATTCAACATTTTCAACAAAAGATAATGTCTATTTAGGAATTAAGAATTTGTTTCACCTAACTATAAAAATTTTTTTTAATTAAAAAAAATTTTTTTCAAATCCTATTTTAATAGTCATCTATTAATGGAAACTAATACTGATATTCTGGAGAACCCAAGATGGTGACTAGAGGGCAGAGGCAGACAGTGTAAGCTCTGTAAATCAAAAATTTTGCTCAGGCACTGGAGCTACACATGGCAGAAAAAAATCAGAATCAAAACCCAGACACCCTGAACCAATAGCCCTTACAAAGCTTCTCCACACTGTGTTACAATGAGAAAACAGGAGGGCTCCCATGCTGCCAGGTGCCAGCTCCAAACCTGCTTGTGACATGAGGACCAACAGGTGAGCAAATAAGCAGCATGTGCTCTTCCCACAACTACACCTGGGATAAACCAGCATAGTGCCCTGGATAGACTGACCCCTGCCTCTCAAAAAAATGAATAATAAACAACGAACTAAAAAGAAACATGCAGCAGAGGGGGTAAGGTGCTCTGAGTGCACCAGAGAAGAGGGGAGAAGCAAAGAGCTGATCTCCATGTGAACTTTCAGTAAACAAAGGCTGGAAAGGCAGAAGGGCCAACAGTGGAGGAAGGGTGATAAGCTGTTGCCTGAAATAGGGAAGATAGCGGTCCACAAATCTCATCTCCTGAGCCACTGAGCAACATCCAAAGTCAGATGATATTACAAAATTGAAAAACAGTCAGCAAACCAGCATAACATGCTGACAGCAGAGAGCTGGCTGATGATCTCTGATCTTGCCCCAGAGAAAGAGCATGAGGCAAAGAAACAAGCCCCCAATAAACCAACACAGTGAAAACCCAATTCCAAACAGGATGGCTAGTGGGCCACAGAGCTGATCTCTGGAACCTGAGGACAAGCCACACCTCACTAAGGGAGTAGCTGACTAAGCAGCTTCTGCTGAAAGACAGGAAAAAAACTAGCAAGTCTCCTCAACCACCTGGTGAGACTAAGACAGAGCTTCTGCTTAAATAACAATGCCAGGACTGGATGCTGAAAGAGTAACACCAGAATTATGAAGACTGAAATTCTATTGTTCCTGAACCTGGAATTTTTTTTTTTTCTTTTATGTGTCTGTCCACCACCTCTCCCTATTTATTGATTTCTTTGGTTTTCTCACTTTTTTTTTTTCTTTCTTTCTTTTGTTAGTTTTACTATTGTAAGCTAGCTAATACTAAATTACACAAAGACCAGGGACAGAAACAGCACCAAGTGGAGCAATGGGAAGATGAAAAAGGGATGGAAACCATTCTCCCCCAAAGAATAAATTAATACAGGATTCAGAGGGAAATGAAGAAAACAGATACTCACTTCCAGACTCAAACAAAGCAAAGATAAACTATGCCAAGGAACTCAATGAAGCCCACAAGAACACTCTGAAAGAAGAAATCCTACAAGTAATCACTGAGAATTTCATGGAGATGTTACTAGACATGTTCAACCAAAATGTACAGAAGGCACTCAAGAAATTCCAAGACAACAAAAATAAAGAATGTGAGAAGACAAAAAACAAATAGATGAACTTATAGGAGCCCTAAAAGAATACCAAAGTGAAACAGAGCACACCATAAATAGAGAGATAAATGAATTAAGGACAAAAATTGGCAATATTAAAGAGGAAGTGACCTATGATATGGAAAACATAAGAAAAAAGAATGAAACAGAAACACAAAACACAAAGGAAGGCCACTCCAGCAGACTAGAAAAAGCAGAAGACAGAATCTCAGAACTTGAAGATAAAATGAAAATTAAAGGAAAAACTTAAGATCTGTTAGTCAAACAACTCAAGACCTGTGAAAGGAATATGCAAGACCTCACTTACTCCATCAAAAGACCAAAACTGAGAATCATGGGCATTGAAGAAGGAGAAGAGGTGCAAGTAATAGGAATTTGGAGTGTATTCAACAAAATAATAACAGAAAATTTCTTAAATCTAGAGAAAACTATGCCCATTCGGGTACAGGAAGCCTCCAGGACACCAAACAGACTTGACCAAAATAGAACTACCATAAGACTTATTATCATTAAAACAACAAGCACAGAGAATAGAGAAATAATATTGAAGGCTGTAAAAGAGAAAAAAGCAAATAACATACAAAGGTAAACCCACCAAAATCACAGCAGATTTCTCAACAGAAACCTTAAAAGCAAGAAGAACATGGAATGAGGTATTCTGGGCACTGAATGAAGATACCTTCAATGCTAGGATACTCTACCCAGCAAAACTATCATGCAAAACAGATGGAGCCAACCCCATTGTTGTGTTTTGCCCTTGATCTAATGTCCACATATGAGGGAGAACATACATTTTTGGTCTTTTGGGCCAGGCTAACCTCACTCAGAATGATGTTCTCCAATTCCATCCATTTACCAGCGAATGATAACATTTCGTTCTTTTTCATGGCTGCATAAAATTCCATTGTGTATAGATACCACATTTTCTTAATCCATTCATCAGTGGTGGGGCATCTTGGCTGTTTCCATAACTTGGCTATTGTGAATAGTGCCGCAATAAACATGGGTGTGCAGGTGCCTCTGGAGTAACCTGTGTCACAGTCTTATGGGTATATCCCCAAGAGTGGTATTGCTGGATCAAATGGTAGCGAGAGCACACAAGGGAGGGGTGTGCATAGGTAAGACACCTAAAAAATTAGCTAGCTTTTGTTGCCCTTAACGCAGAGAAACTAAAGCAGATACCTTAAAAGCAACTGAGGCCAATAGGAAAAGGGGACCAGGAACTAGAGAAAAGGTGAGATCAAAAAGAATTAACCTAGAAGGTAACACCCACGCACAAGAAAACAATGTGAGTCAATGCCCTGTATAGCTATTCTTATCTCAACCAGCAAAAACCCTTGTTCCTTCCTATTATTGCTTATACTCTCTCTACAACAAAATTAGAAATAAGGGCAAAATAGTTTCTGCTGGGTATTGGGGGGGTGGGGGGGAGAGGGAGGGGGCAGAATGGGTAGTAAGGGAGGGGGTGGGGGCAGGGGGGAGAAATGACCCAAGCCTTGTATGCACATATGAATAATAAAAGAAAAAAAAATAGATGGAGCAATAAAAGTTTTCCATGATAAGTAGAAACTAAAACAATATATGACCACCAAGCCACCACTACAAAAGATTCTTCAAGAAATTCTGCACACAGAAAGTGAAACCCAACATAACCATGAAAGGACAGGCAGTACCAAACCACAGGAGAAGAAAAGGCAAGAAAGTAGAGAGTAACATTGATTCAGTTGCACACAATCAAACCCTTAAACAACAAAAACAACTAAATGACAGGATTCACCACATACCTATCAATACTAACACCCCATCAAAGGACACCATTTGGCAAACTGAATTAAAAAGGAAGTGCCAACAATCTGTTGCTTACAGGAGACCCAAGCACTGGCTGAGGGTGAAAGGCTGGAAGATTTACCAAGCCAATGGCCCCCGAAAGCAGGCAGGAGTAGCAATACTTATCTCTGGCAAAGTAGACTTAAAACCTACATTGATCAAATGAGATAAAGGACACTCAGTACTAATAAAAGGGGAAATACACCAAAAGGAAATAATATTTATCAACCTATATGCACCCAACATCAATGCACCCAGTTTCATCAAACATACTCTGAAGGACCTAAAAACATATATAGACTCCAACACAGTGGTAGTGGGAGACTTTAATAGCCCCCTATCACCAATAGATAGGTTATTCAAACAAAAAAATCAATAAAGAAATTCTAGATCTAAATCACACCATAGATCAAATGAACTTAACTGATGTCTACAGAATATTTCATCCAACTTCTGCACAATATAAATTCTTCTCAGCAGTCCATGGAACCTTCTCCAAAATAGATCATATCTTAGGGCACAAAGCAAGCCTCAGCAAATATAAGAAAACAGAAATAATCCCATGCATACTATCTGATCACAATGCATTAAAACAAAAGCACAGTAAAAAACTTGCAAAAAATTGGAAGCTGAACAACACATTGCTCAATGATCAATGAATCATTGATGAAATAAAAAAGGAAATTAAAAGATTCCTGGAAGTTAATGAAAATGAAAACACGACCTTCCGGAATCTATGGGACACAGCAAAGGCAGTCCTAAGAGGAAAGTTTATAGCCCTGAGTACATATATTAAAAGGACAAAAAGATCTCAAATCAATGGCCTAATGTTACATCTCAAACTCCTAGAAAAAGAAGAATAAGAAAATCCCAAAACAAGCAGAAGGAGAGAAATAATAAAAATAAGGGCTGAAATCAATGAAATAGAAACAAACAAACAAACAAAAAACCCATACAAAGAATCAATGAAACAACAAGCTGTTTCTTTGAAAAAATAAATGAGATTGACAGACCCCTGGCAAACCTGACTAAAATGAGGAGAGAAAACATCCAAATCAGTAAAATCAGAAATGCAAAAGGGAAGATAACAACAAACACCACAGAAATCTAGGAAATCATCAGAGACTACTTTGAGAACCTATATTCTAATAAATATGAAAATCTTGAAGAAATGGACAGATTTCTAGATACCTATGACCATCCAAAATTGAACCGAGAGTATATTAATCACCACCCTAGACCTATAATACAAAATGAAATTGAAGCAGCAATAAAGAGTCTCCCAAAAAAGAAAAGTCCAGGACCTGATGGATTCTCTGCTGAATTCTATCAGACCTTTAAAAAAGAACTAATACCAACCCTCCTTAAACTGTTTCACAAAATAGAAAGGGAAGGAACACTGTCTAACTCATTTCATGATGCCAATATTACACTCATCCCAAAACCAAACAAAGACACCTCCAAAAAGGAGAACTATAGGCCAATCTCCTTAATGAACACTGAAGCAAAAATCCTCAATAAAACAATGGCAAACCGAATCCAACACATCAGAAAAATCATTCACCACAACCAAGTCGGCTTCATCCCAGGGATGCAGGGTGGTTCAACATATGCAAATCTATAAATGTAATACAGCACATCAATAGAAGCAGAGACAAAAACCACTTGATCATCTCAGTAGTTGCAGAAAAAGCCTTTGATAAGATCCAACACTACTTCATGATAAAACATCTAAGAAAACTAGGAATAGAAGGAAAGTACCTCAACATTGTTAAGGCTATGTATGACAAACCTACAGCCAACATCATACTTAATGGTGAAAAACTGAAAGCATTTCCCCTAATATCAGGAATGAGACAAGGGTGCCCACTATCCCCACTCCTATTCAACATAGTACTGGAATTCCTAGCCAGAGAAATTAGGCAAGAAGAAGAAATAAAAGGAATACCAATAGGTAAAGAAACTGTCAAAATATCCCTATTTGTAGACAACATGATCCTATACCTTAAAGACCCAAAAAACTCTACCCAAAAACTGCTAGACACCATAAACAGAATCAACAAGGTGGCAGGATACAAAATCAACTTACAAAAATCATTAGCTTTTCTATACACCAATAATGAACAAACTGAGAAAGAATATATGGAAACAATTCCATTTAAAATAGCCTCAAAAAAAAAAATCAAATACCTAAGAATAAACTTAACAAAGGATGTGAATGAGCTCTACAAAAACTACAAACCCCTGAAGAAAGAGCTTGAGGAAGACTACAGAAGGTGGAGAGATCTCCCATGTTCAGTGATTGGTAGAATCAACACTACTTGGCTATACTATCAAAAGCAATTTACATGTTTAAAGCAATTCCCAAAAAATCCCAATGGCATTTATCACAGAGATTGAAAAATCCACCCTAAAATTCATTTGGAAACACAAGCAACTATGAATAGCCAAGGTAATACTCATAAAAAGAGCAATGCTGGAGGTATCACAATACCTGACTTCAAACTATATTACAAAGCAATAACAATAAAAACAGCATGGTACTGGCACAAAAACAGACATGAAGACCAGTGGAACAGAATAGAGGACTTGGATATGAATCAACACAGCTATGCCCACCTTGATAAAGGTACCAAAAATATGCAATAGAGAAAGGACAGCCCCTTCAACAAATGTTGCTGGGAAAAGTGGTTATCCGTCTGCAAAAAACTGATCCATGTTTATCACACTGTACTAGTATCAACTCAAAATGGATCAAGGACTTTAACATCAGACCTGAAACTCTGAAGTTAGTACAGGAAAGAGCAGGACATACTCTGGAAGTAAGAGGTATAGGCAAGGACTTCCTCAATAGGACCTCAGCAAATCAGCAACTGAGAGAAAGGATGGACAAATGGGACTTCATAAAATTAAACTTTTCTGCACAACAAAAGAAATGGTCTCTAAACTGAAGAGACCACTCACAGAGTGGGAGAAAATATTTGCCAGCTCTACATCAGACAAAGGACTGATAACCAGAATATACAGGGAACTTAAAAAACTAAACTCTCCCAAAAGCAATGAACCAATAAAGAAATGGGCAACTGAACTAAACAGAACATTTTCAAAAGAAGAAATTCAAATAGCCAAATAACACATGAAAAAATGCTCACCATCTCTAGCCATAAAGGAAATGCAAATCAAAACCACACTAAGATTCCACCTCACCCCTGTTAGAATAGCCATCATCAAAATACCACCAACAACAGGTGTTGGTGAGAAAATGGGGAAAAAGGAACCCTTGTACACTGCTGGAGGGAATGCAAGCCAGTGCAACCATTCTGGAAAAAAATATGGAGGCTTCTTAAAAATCTAAACATAGATCTGCCATATGATCCAGCAATCCCACTCCTAGGGATATACCCAAAAGAATGTGACACAGGTTACTTCAGAGGCACCTGCACACCCATTTTTATTGCAACGCTATTCACAATAGCCAAGTTATGGAAGCAGCCAAGATTCTCCACTACAGATGAATGGATTAAGAATATGTGGTATTCAATGGAATTTTATGCAGCCATGAAGAAGAACAAAATGTTATCATTCGCTGGTAAATGGATGGAATTGGAGAACATCATTCTGAGTGAGGTTAGCCTGGCTCAAAAAACCAAAAATCGTATGTTCTCCCTCACATGTGGACATTAGATCAAGGGCAAACACAACAAGGGGATTGGACTATGAGCACATGATAAAAGCGAGAGCACACAAGGGAGGGGTGAGGATAGGTAAGACACCTAAAAAACTAGCTAGCATTTGTTGCCCTTAACGCAGAGAAACTAAAGCAGATACCTTAAAGCAACTGAGGCCAATAGGAAAAGGGGAACAGGTACTAGAGAAAAGGTGAGATCAAAAAGAATTAACCTAGAAGGTAACACCCACGCACAGGAAATCAATGTGAGTCAATGCCCTGTATAGCTATCCTTATCTCAACCAGCAAAACCCCTTGTTCCTTCCTATTATTGCTTATACTCTCTCTACAACAAAATTAGAAATAAGGGCAAAATAGTTTCTGCTGGGTATTGAGTGGGGGGGAGAGGGAGGGGGCGGAGTGGGTGGTAAGGGAGGGGGTGGGGGCAGGGGGGAGATATGAACCAAGCCTTGTATGCACATATGAATAATAAAAGAAAAATGAAAAAAAAAAAAAGTAGAAGAGAGGAAACTCAATTTGTTTTTCCAATGTAATGGAACTGGAGAAGACTCATTTTCTCCTTCAACTCTATTCCAAAACAAGACTTAGGGATGGCCTCCAAAGGAGCACTGGATGGGTGGTTCACAGACTGAGGACTGAAGAGGCAGGTAATACCAGGACTATCGCTATTGGCTACCTGAGGAATAACAGTAGCCTACTGAGGCTTCATCAAAGGTGTCCTGGGACAATGTGAAACCATTCCTTTTGTCTTGGACATTAGAAAAAAAAGCACAAGCCACATATATACATAAGAGAATCGGTAGACTTTCATATAAAATTCATGTCAAGATTATTTTAAGGTTATTATCTTTCAAATGATGCCAAAAATGTCCACAACTTATGTTGTACAAGTGTATGAGTCCATCAACCATATTTTTTCACCTTCATCTCCTTCATTCACCCTCCCCTCTCTCAGAAGTTCCCCAACACACAGTGTACCTATTTTACAGACTGTCTTTCATCATTAATTCCTAAGCCAAACTTTAAAGAGGTTTCTTGATGTATCCCTGCAGCCAGTATATTTTACTTTGGTCCATTCAACTCCTTCCATTATTCTCCCTTATCAAGTTTTACTGATTGAGTTTTGTAAATGCATTTGTTATCTGATTTTGACTCTCACATCCCTTGCCTAACCACGGTTTTATCCTTATGTAGCATACCTAATAACTACATTTCTACTTATTAATGTCCCTGAAGAGTTCTCAAAATATAATGAAGTAAGTGTTTTCCCTATAATTTATGCATACATTTATATACTGAACTGTAGTTTAATCAAGCTCCCCTCCTTGTGTAGTATAATAGCAATATCTAATGAAAACATATGAAGTATGTGTTTCATAATTATCCCAGACAGTTCATTTTGGTTTGGTTCGTACTTAATTCCCAAATTCCTATCTTCCTGCACTGTAAACACTTTCCTTCCCTTCTCATCAATCTCAGTTATGTAAATGAAGAAGGGTGGTGGTGGTACAATTACTTTTTTCTGGAAGTTATCAAAGGCCGTGTTCTCCAAGAAACAGCTGACAAGGGCACTCACAAGAGTGATCCTTTTATTGGATTGATGGGTCGAAGCAGATCAAAATCAGAGAGAACTTTGCAGACCCCACTGGCATAGCTCTGCTTAGCGAATGCCATGTGTCTGGAGGCACTCTCACACAGGCAGTGCCAGCTCATGACTGTGACCCTCACCCACTACTCAGTACTGTACACCTGGAGAACAGCCATCCCAATCAAATCATTTTCATGGAAAGTAGTTTATCCTTTCTGGATATCCAGATTCAATGTGGGTTTCCCATCTATGATGAAGGCCAAAGGTGAATGAGAGGAGATCTGGAAAAACAGGCTCCTCTCCACAAATTTTCACAACTACTTTTTCATCCTTTTTTTCTTTTCTTTTTCTTTTATTTTCTTCTTGCTTTTTTCTTTTTCTTTTCTTTCCCTCCTTACCTCCCTCCCGCCCTCCCTCCCTCCCTTCCTCCTTTCATTGTACACCTTTCTGTCTGTTCCTTCTAAGGTGAAAAAACAATATTTCACATTCCCCACACTCACTGTTCTGGAAGCTATTGGTGGAAGAGACAAATCACTTTGATAATGGGATCTTGGAAACACATACCACAGTCTTAGTTGAAAGGAGATATTCTTGTCTTATAGATTGTGATCTCAAAGTTAAATAGTCTCTGACATTTCATTTCCTTCAAAATGAAGATAATATCATCTATCATTTCAGGTTCCTGTGAGAATAAAATAATAAGCAATGCTAAAATTTTTTCCTTCTTCTTTTCTAACTCAATTTCTGTCTTCCAGGTGAGGCATTCATTTATCTGCTAAATATGTATGAAACACTTATTGCTTACCAGATACTGTGCTGGAATCTGGGGATGGAACATGGTCATTGGCCACATTAGAGTGATTTTCTAGAAGAAAGAATAGGCATTCATGAATTAATGGCGTGCAACATTTACTTGTAAATCTGTGTTCTCTAAAGGAAAAGTACAGAGTATGCTGGAATAATTTGGACAAGGCAGGGTAGTGAAGGACATTAGGGTAAACAGAATTAAACTCAGTGAAGAAAAGAAAGGCAGGGAAGGAATCACTCCATGCAGAAGGGCTGACCTACAGAGAGGTCTACAAGCTGAAAGAGGAAGAATGAGAAAAACTGGAAACTATCTCCTACACTCATTAGGATGGAAAGTGTCTTTGCAACCTATACTAATGTTTTATGGGGAGATGCATACCATATACAATAAAGGAAACTCGATCTTTTTGTAGATTGTATCCCATGATAATAAGTGGCAATATAAGGATTTGAATTATTGATTTATGTTTTCTCATTGCATTTTCCCTTTCCTGAAGCAGCCCTTTAGATCCCTTACTATAAAGAAAGTCTTTATTTCAAAGTATAATAAAAATTTCAGGAAAGAGTAGGAAATACTCTGGAGTTAGTAGGTATAGGTAAGAACTTTCCCAACGAAACCCCAGCAGCACAGAAACTAAGAGATAGCATAGATAAATGGGACCTCATAAAACTAAAAAGCTTCTGTTCATCAAAAGAAATGGTCTCTAAACTGAAGAGAACACCCACAGAGTGGGAGAAAATATTTGCCAGCTACACATCAGACAAAGGACTGATAACCAGAATATATAGGGAACTTAAAAAACTAAATTCTCCCAAAACTAATGAACCAATAAAGAAATGGGCAAGTGAGCTAAACAGAACTTTCTCAAAAGAAGAAATTCAAATGGCCAAAAAACACATGAAAAAATGCTCACCATATCTAGCATACTGGCGAGGATGCAGGGGAAAAGGAACATCTTACACTGTTGATGGGAATGTAAACTAGTACAACCACTCTGGAAAAAAATTTGGAGGCTACTTAAAAAGCTAAACATTGATCTACCATTTGATCCAGCAATACCACTCTTGGGGATATACCTAAAAGACTGTGACACAGGTTACTCCAGAGACACCTGCACACCCATGTTTATTGCGGCACTATTCACAATAGCCAAGCTATGGAAACAGCCAAGATGCCCCACCACTGACGAATGGATCAAGAAAATGTGGTATCTATACACAATGGAATTTTATGCAGCCATGAAGAAGAACGAAATGTTATCATTCGCAGGTAAATGGATGGAATTGGAGAACATCATTCTGAGTGATGGCCCAAAATACCAAAAATTGTATGTTCTCCCTCATATGTGGACATTAGATCATAGGCAAACACAACAAGGGGATTTGACTCTGAGCACATGATAAAAGTGAGAGCACACAAGGGAGGGGTGAGGATAGGTAAGACACCTAAAAAATTAGCTATGTTGCCCATAACGCAGAGAAGCTAAAGCAGATACCTTAAAAGCAACTGAGGCCAATAGGAAAAGAGGACCAGGAACTAGAGAAAAGGTTAGATCAAAAAGAATTAACCTAGAAGGTAATACATATGCACAGGAAATTAATGTGAGTCAACTCCCTGTATAGCTATCCTTATCTCAACCAACAAAAACCTTTGTTCCTTCCTATTATTGCTTATCCTCTCTCTACAACAAAATTAGAAATAAGGGCAAAATAGTTTCTGCCAGGTATAGAGGGGGTGGGGGGGAGATGGAGGGGGCAGAGTGGGGGGTAAGGGAGGGGGTGGGGGCAGGGGGGGAGAAATGACCCAAGCCTTGTATGCACATATGAATAATAAATCAATAAAAAAAAGTGTAATAAAAATTTGCTGAAGTAAATTAATAAACTTGGCAAGACTGAGCAACATGAAGGGACTGCAGGTATGGAAAGAAGATAGAGTTGGAAAGAAGTTCAGGAGAAAGTAAAGGAAAATGAGAATAAATCTTAATAATGTTGAAGGTCACATTCTCTGCCATCACCTAAGAAATTGCCTTTAGCTTGATTCAGAGAAAATAGAGGAATGTTATAATAATTATGCCTTCATATCTGAAGGTATAACAGTTTGAAAATAAAATGTCCACCATAGGCTCATGTGTTAAATGTTTGGTCCCAGTTGGTGCTATTTTGGGATGTGGTAGAAACTTCAGGAGGTGGGGCCTAGCTGGAGGAAGTAGATCACTGGTGTGTGCCTTTTAAGATTATCCCTGGTACCACATCCTATCCTCTCTGCTTTCTGGCCGCCATGATGTGAAGTGCTCTGCTCTGCCACAGTCTCCCTGCCAAAATTGGTTGAAACTTCTATAACTGCAAATCAAAATAAATCTTTCCTGCCTTCTATAGTTTTGTTCCAGTGTTTTCTCACAGTGATGAAAAGTCTAAAACAGTAGGGTCAGTTGAATATAATATATATAATAAGAATATCATTAAGTGAAGATCTTTTGATACCTCCATCTAGAGCTTTCTCTATAATGTACAAAATGGATCCTGTAATGTGCAAAGTTGTCACAATTATAGGGCCATGTTAGGATACCTCGAGACAGGACTCATGCAATAGGCTCTGACAAGGCCTACTGTCTTCAAACCCTCCTAGGCAGTCCATATTCATAGACCAGCACGATTACAGGGCAAACAACATAACTAGTCAATATTATAGAACTTGTGAATAACTCAGTAAAATGAAGCCTTATGAAATCCCTGTATCTGAATGCCTATCCTCTTTGATATACAAAAATCAGACTACTAATTACCATACATATGTAAAACTCACCTAATATAAAAATTCACTTTGTACATGTCAAACTCATTTTACTAGGTTTTTAAAGTGCTACTGGATTAATGCTTCTGTACCACTGTTCATCCTTTCTTGAGTGAAAAGTTGTTCATTCACAGGATCTAAATGTCTGAGAATGACATTGTGAGAATTATCTCACCCTTCTGATTTTTCAGCCCTATGGCGAATATGTACTGTTTTGAACCTCACAACATTAATTCACTCTTTTCCTTGAGTTTTCCATAATTTGGGCATGATATCTCACCCATATAGCCAGTGTACTGTTCTTACCATTGGTACCCCACATCCATTTGGGTAGCTTGATTAGTTTAGCCAATCAGTGCTCAGATTCCATCCTCTTGAGCATGTGATTGCTGACCAATTGGGGTAATCAGAAACTTAACATGTACTAAAGGCTTATGGGAAAAAAGTTTACTTCATTTTCTAACAGAACTGCTATAAGACATACTGCCCCTTCCTGCCCATTGTGGGCAGCCATCTTAAGAAAAAAAAAAAAGGAAAAAAATAAAGGTTATTTGAGTAACATTGTTGATCCACAGGAGAACCTTCACTTGTCTACTTTAGAACTTTCAGTTATGCAAGATACCCCTTGCCTACCTTTTTTTAAAAAGTTGGTTGGCCTTGTGCCAGTGGCTCATGCCTATAATCCTAGCTACCTGGGAAGCTGAGATTGGGAAGATCATGGTTGAAGATAGGATGGAGAGCGAGTTATTGGTTATCTCAACCAATAACTAAGTACGGTGTGTGTGCCTGTCATTCCAAGCTATGCAGGAGGACATGACCAGGAAGATTGTGGTTCCAGGACAGCTCAGGCAAAAAAAAAAAAAAAGCCCTTGTGGAAACAACTAAAATGCTGATCAATTTACTCAGTCATAGACAAAAAATGAAATTATGTCATTTGCTGGAAAATGGATGGAACTGGAGATCAACATGCTGAGCGAGATATGCCAAGCATTTTGACCAAATATTGTGTTTTCATTCTTTTGTGGAAACTTGACTTAAACTGATGATGTGATAATGGGGATAATGGGATGTGAGAATATATGGGAGGAAGGGGGAGAGGAAGGGATACTGAGGGGTGAAAGGATGGAACTCTGGTACATATATACATGTAAAGATAGTATTATGAAACTCACTAGACTCCGTTTGAAAAAGGGGGTGAAGAGCGAGGGGAGAATGGAAATATAAGGGAGAAGGTGAACTTGTTCAAAGTACACTGTACACATGTATGGAATTACCACAATGAAACTCCCTTGTATTACTAACGTGTGCGAATTCAAAAACAAAATTTTTAAGAAGTTTCCAAGACCTATCTCAATGGAAAAATGCTGGGTGTGGTAGTGTGCCTGTCATCCCGGAAAACAGGAAGCACACAATAGGAAGATTCCACTTCAGGCCAGCCTGGGCAAAAATCATCTCCAAAATAACCAGAGCAAAAAGGACTGGAGGCATGGTTCAAGTGGTGGAGAACCTGCCTACCAAGTGCAAAGCCCTGAGTCCATATCCCAGTACTGACCAAAAACAAACAAACAAAAAGATTAAAAAGCAGGCTGGATTAGAGTTTTCATTTACTTTCAGTTTCTCTTCAACATCACTTTATTTTGAGCAAGTATTAAAAGAATGTGCAAGTCTTATACAATTTCTTCTGTTACAGTGAACAAAACAGTAAATTGCAAAGGTGAATTGTACCATTATTAGGCAATGGATTTTATTAGCATCATAGCAGACTTTAAGAGGAAAAATTAGCATAAAAGTATAAATATTATGAGTTTAAAAACATACAATTACATAACTTGGTATAAACACACACACACAATTGCTATGACTTCACTTTCCCCTGTTTTTCCTTCTGGACAGGCTGTTCTAGATTTCTGGGATGATGGTGTCAAGGTCAGCTTCCTGGGTGATGTGTATATATAATTCTCATCCACAAAGAGCTAAAAACTTGGAGGCCTATCAACCCATCTCAACCCTCAGACCATGGATTTCATAATCCCCTTTCATAAATGGGAAAATCAAGGGAAAAGAAACAGCAGAAAACAAGAAAGAAAAAAAATGAGCAAATAGCAAAATTAAAAAGAAAGAAAAGAACACACAAATAAAAGATCAGAGAAAATAATTTTTAATTGTCATTCTACACTTTGTTCTTTTGTTCTCTTACAGTCTCAATCTTGTTTAAACTAAAGAGGAAAAATGACAATTAGTTTCATTAGACGGACCACTTTTGTTGGACTCAGTCTTGAGTTGATCAAATGAGGCAGCTGAACTGAGAATGAATCTTCTTGTGATTAGCTCACTCTCTTGAAGTAGCCAGGCACCTGTGAGGATATGGGGGTAGAAAGAAGAAAATAATTGATCTCTCATCTTTTATAATTATGTGTGTTTCAAGTGGATGTGAACTGTGGGGTTTGAAAGGGCTACATAAAAAGGGAAAATTCTGACATGAACACTTCAGTCATTAACTCTAGTATTCAAAAGGAAAGGAGATAAAATTTTAAACAATAAAAGACTTGAGAAATAAAGACCTTAAAATAATAATGTTTACTGAAAATTAGGACAATTGTTCATTAATTTCATATCTTATAGCATCTTCATCACACTAAATAATTATCATAGCTACTGACTGGACACAAATGAACTGTTTCCTCCCCCTTTTTGTACAAAAGCCTCTGAAATCTCAAAAAAAAAAAAGTTTAACAATTTCTTCTTTTTATGTTTTTTAAGTAAAAATGAGCAGCAAATGAGGAGATTCTAATGTGGTATTTTTGTATGTGGATCATGAGAGAAATTTAACAAAATACCAGGTATTATAGGAACCTCCTTTGCAAAAACAAAACATTCCCAAAGAGTGTTCCTGTGATGTTTACTCTCAGACCGGGTTAGATTTGGTTCCTATGCAGAAGAGAAGTGAACTTTCTCCTTGATGTTTTGTCTGCAAATAGAATATCCTTGGAGCAAGGGCATGGAGCAAGAGGTAAGGTTTAGTTAGCACTTCGGGGTCCAGAGAGCTTTTCTACTTATAGTTAAAAAATTCCTGTTGACTCTCCAAATACTTTTTCTCATAAATTAAAATTAATGATCACAATCTAACATAATTATTAATAATTCTTATTTTAAAACATACATTAGTGAAGGAAAAATTTAAAAAAAAAAAGTAAAGTAGGCAGAGTTCCACCAGACTTTAACCTTCAGAAGGACAGGTGATTTGGTTCTTTGATGTATTTCTATCACCTAGAATATATCCTGGCAATTGTCATCAAGTATCTGTCAAAAAAAAAAAAAAAAAACCCCACATATAAATACATTTTTCACAACTTAATATTCTTACTCAGTTTCAAGTATCTCCAATTACTATTTAATCATTATCTACCCATGGCCTTGTCTGCTCCTGGCATGGCTTTCACCAGGTTTGGGGGGACAGTTATTGCATCATGGATATTTCTGTGTCTAGACAAGTGCAAATACTACTAGAGCCAGAATTACATTGGCATAAAAACAAAAATCAAAAAACAAAAACACTTGGTCTTTCTTCTTTTACAAATTGCTACTTACTAGAAAAAGAGCTCTCTTGCCTGCTTGCATTCAGTCACTTGGAGGCAAGGCCCTAATTATCCTTCCAACTTCTGGCACTCACACTCTTCTTTTGGCTGAAGACCAAACGAAATGTGAAAGAGAGAAAGAGAGAGAGAAAGAAGCAACAAGGCAGTAATGCTGTTGTGTGTGGAACAAAATCAGAAAATTACTTCCTTTCTGCAAACTGCTGATATTAACTCCCTTCCACTGATCAGAAGCTTGAGATTTCATACAATGCTTAGATTTATGAGCAAAACCACATTTGTATATCCTGTTCCTTTATTACAACAAAGAGTCTTTAAAAAGGGACATAACCGTCTTCAGTGGCAAAATGAAGTATTACCAGAGTTTGATTTTTAAGCATATTTAAATGATATAAAACATTTACTCTGCATTTTTTTCCATGTTTTCTATCAGGGACTACTTTTTCTATTTAAAAACCAGATTATATTTTCTCTTGTTTCTGTTTTTGGCTTTCCTTTTTCTTCCTCTCATTAGCTGCCCTCTCACCCATATGCAATATCTTTTCATCTATATGTGAATATAGCAATTTGCCACTCCCCTCCCTTGCTGACCTTATCATTTTTATGTCATTCATCCCTCCTCCCCACCACCACACACACACCTTCTTGAGGAATAAAGAAGTTGAGATGGATAGAATGTAAATTTTTGTTTTTCTATTTCTCCTATGTGGTAATTCCACTAAAGATTCTTCTGTCATTTGGACAGAGTTCCAAAGGAAAGTTTAATTACTTAGATTTATGCAACATTATAAACATTTATATCTTCTCCCTCAAACTAGACATCTACGATGGCCCAAATCCAAAGTTTACAGCTGACATTGCTTTCTTTAATTTTATTATATTTAATGCAAATGAAACCAGAGTTTTGGACCCCAGGCCCAAACTCCTGAGCTTTCACATGTCAGATCAGGCCACTCACCCCTGTTTCACAACAGAGAGACGTGGTGAAGGCAGAGAAAGTAGATTATTTTCTTTTGCAGGGCCCAGGACATGCCTTGAGAAGAAGCAAAGTAAGTACTCAGCTCATCTTCAGTCATCTTTGGTGTATAGACATAAGTTTTAGCTTTAAATAGACAAAGAATTAGGTCAGGTACAAAAGGTGTACATAAACAGTCCTGTGTGGTCTGGTTGGTCATTATCTCAGTCCTTATTCTTCCAGGGATCCTGAGAAGTTGTTATCCAGACTCATTGTTGCCTGGCAGGTGGTCTATCCTGAGAAGTTTCAACTTTTAGAGGTAGCTTCCTTCCATTGTCTTAAAGATGTTATCAATTGTGTCCTTCCTGGAAGCCAGGGTGATTGCAAAGAAAATAACTTAGAGCAAAGATAGATACAAAAGGAAGGCACAGATGCCATGTTTTTCTTCTGCTTTTAGTTAATTGTGGACCCAAATAAGGAGTCCAGTGCTTTTCAGCAAAAGCTGTTTAAGTGCCTCTTACATAAGTAATCACCAACTGAAGAAGTATGTAACTTGCATACCATATCCCTTCAAAATTCATGTAGCACACACCTCAGACTGAGACTTTGACAGGGAAAATTTCCTGTAAATGTTTGTTGAATAGATAAATCAAGGAGGTGAGTATAAGAGGTGCTCAAACTGCTTTTGCTGAAAAAGCAGGCTCACAAATTAACTAAAAGCAGGAGAAAAGCATGGTACCTGTCTTCAGTTGTACTTGTCTTTGTTCTAAGCCATTCTCTTTGTAGCTACCTTGCAATCACCTTGGATTCCAGGAAAGACAGAACTGATAACATCTTCAAACAAGTGACCCCAAACTACCCCTAACAATAAAGCCTCCTCAGGATGGACTACCTGTCAGGTGACAATGTCTATATTACAACTCTGAACATCTCCTAGAACAAGAACTAAAATAATGTCCAGCCAGACAACACCTGTGACTGGAACTGTTTAGCTATGCATACATTTTGTCTATTTAAACCTGTTGCTCATGTCTATAACCTGAAGATGGCTGAAGATGGGCTGAGTGTTTACTTGGCCTCCTCCCACCACATGTCCTTTCTCTGCCTTCACCATGCCTCGTTATTTGGCATATAAGGGTGAGTGGATGAATCTGGCATGTGGAACCCCAGGAGTTTGGGCATGGGTCCAAAACTCTGGTTTCATGAGGTCTTATCAAATCACTCTTATAGAAGTTTAGAAGATGAATTGGAGACAGGCAACCTGGAACTGGTGAAACCAGTTAGAAGATTTATAATAATAACAAGGAAGTAATGGTGATCTATAAAGTCAGGAGAAATGGAGAACAAGGTTGGATACATTTTAAAGACAGAGACCAGGTAAGATGTCTAGTGTTTGTTGCCTGAGTGGATATGGGGTATGTATCCAGTGTATGATAAAAATAGGAAACTCTACCCCAGATGCCTTCTGATATTCACCTGTAACTAAACATTCCAAAAAATCTACAAATATAGTTAAAGCAAAGATGAGCATTGATGATTTTACAAGACTTGGAAGGCAGAAGTACTGAACCAGCACTAAATCATTTACACCCTCAAACATCTTTCCACATGGTAATTGTTACTAGAAAGTCAGCACAGCTATATACCTAAGACCTTGTGTCCATGAGAGAAGAATTCAGACAAGATACAAAAATACAGTGAGAGTGATAATAAAGTTTATTAGGAAGGTAATTTAGTATAACAGGATAAAAGCAGAGAGAAATTGGGGGGAAAGGGAGAGGCATTTTCTGTTCCCCATGTTATGGAATGGTGGTTTCAAACACCTGGTTGAGAAGATCACAGGTTCCCTATCATCTCCTGAAACAAGAACTGGAGAGAGACACAGATGGCAGTGCAGTAGCAATGTTTTATTTAAAAGAAAGGAATGTAATAGACACTGCAAAAGAAAGAGTGGTGGCCTCTGGCCAGGTGGCATCAATCTTTGTTCAAAGGGCAATTTATAAGATTTAAGGACAAATGCTGTGGCAAAGGGAGGGGGGAGAAAGGAGGAATCTGGCTGCTCTTTGCAGGAGGGACTAGGATGATTGATTGGTTTGATTGACAAGCTCTTGTTATTCTGCCCATGGACTTAGGCTGATTCCCAAGTCTTTAACTGTATGTATGAGATTCGAGCAATATTCATAAGTAGAGGGCTTTGCCTGAGAGGTCAAATTGAGGACAGATTCCCCTTTACTGGGCATGTGCCATTTTCAGGTCTGAACTGAGAAGAGACTCTCTTGTCTTTTGGGGAGCTTACATCTGCAAAGGAATTTACAATTGAAAAGGAATTCACAACTGAGGACATTGGTGAGAAACCAGAGGAATTCAGTATGGAGGGGTGACCTTTTGCTGAAGAGGGTAGAGTACCATAAAGAGTTACTTTTCCTGTCTTTAGCCTACCTTACTCACATAGGAAATGGGAGTAAAGACAAAAAATAATGGCTTGTATCTGTGGTCTTATACTTTCTGTGCTGGGGGAATACACATCAAGTCGAAGTCTAGCAACTCTAATCATTAAATAATGGATCTGCGTGCTATCCAGACAACATGGAGATGTCATCTAGGCCCACCCAAAACACGGGGACTAGGGATGAGTTTTGTCAGACAAGCCTTTCATTCTCTCCTTCTGCATCCAAGGAGCCCTGCAGCTGATTAACAGCTCCAAAAGGAAGGCAGATGCAGAGAGCCCCTTTAAATCTCCCTGTTCCTGTAACTCAGCATCTAAAAGGATATGGGAGGAGACTAGCTGCTCTGGCTTTTCAGTTTTTACTTCCCTTTTGCCAATGTCTGAGTCTGGCCTTTTTTAATATTTATTAAAATAATAGAATTTCCCTATGTCCTCATCCATCTATCCTGCATCACCCATTACTCATAGCTAACTATTACCCAACAGTGATGAGGATAAACTTTGCTGTATCTCCCTCCCATTTGATGGGCAAAGATTTGTTTTGCTCATTAAATTCAAAGTACTCTTTGTTTTAGTTCTTTTAACAACATTGACTCCTACTTTGATCATTTCTTCTTGTCTGGCCTTCAGTACTTTCACCACTTCACAGCTTTCATCTATCATAGCCCCCCTGCTCCCTCTCTTTCAGTGACTGCCAGGACACACACAGTATCATAAAATAAGAGGCCAGAGACTACTGCTAATTCACTCTTAGAGATTTCCATGGAAGGCTTATTCTCAGGTGTTTTAAGTTAAACATATACTATTTCTAAGGTTGCTTTTCTTTTTCTTTTCTTTCTTTTTTTTCTTCCTCCTTCACTATCACTGACCTACATTCCTTATACCAGATGTGTTCACCTGGAACTCAGATTAAAAGGAAGAATTTTCACTCCCTGCTCCTTTTGTGCCTCCGGTCACAATCAGGAGAATTTCTGTACAGAGAGAAAGATTGGGAAGCATATTTCTAATTCTTAGGAGGAGGTAATTAAATAATTTCCTTTTATGATATTGTCTTTGTTCTCTTCTTGAAAGGGAAGAGCATCCCCTTTATCACTTTAAACAGGGAAAACTAGTATTTCTAACCCTCCTCCCAAAGTTAATTAACATGTAAATACTTGTCAGTAAAAGGTAACACTTCAGCAATTAGCATATAAATGGGCCAGGGACAATATTCTGCCATAAAAGAGACAGCTTGGAAGATTTTGCCAAATGTATTTGGAAAGGAAAAAAATAAAATAAAATAAAGCCTTCATCATTTCCATGAAACAGTTATGAAATAGAATGTCAGCCTAATGTAAGCCTGGGGTAAAAGGAGAACTACCCTGCCTACATTGAATGAGGTGAAGTTTGCATACACAGCTCGATTTTATGTGTATGTTTACTCAAGTCACCATGACAGAAAGTGACTAATTGCTCATGTCCAGAAAACACATTGTGTTTGTTTGATTTTAATGGATACCGTCAGAGAAGAAAACAGAAAGCCATAGGTGGGAAAAGAATTTAAGGGCTAATTTTTGCATATTGGGTGTAGTGATTCGTACACTCACAAAATTGCACATGCAGGGTCTGCTTCCACTCAGTCCTGAATTTGTGTTTTAAATGAGGTAATTGTGCACCTAATGATCCGTTTGCACACGCAATTACCTGATTGGCATATGCCAGGTGAGCTTTCTGGAGATAATAGGACAAATGCACTTTTTGCTTTGAATCCGTGGTACCCTGGTTTGAAAAATAAAATAATTGTAGTTTTATTACATTTGTGAAATTCTAATGAGAATTGTGGGTCCATGAATGGTATGCTCACACCAATAAAAGACATTGTTAGTCCAAGAGGAAAATACACTCTCTAGCCACACATTGGTGAAAATACCTGTTATTTTATAATTATTATTGAAGCTGTAAAATATCCAAGTTTGTGGGGAGAAACTCAGAATACCTGGATTAAAATCTCACATAGCTACTCTGTCAATTCTAGATATCCAAATTTAGGCAAGTCAGTTACAAACACTGAATAACTGTTCTTCAAAATGGAGAGAATGGTCTTGCTCACATAGTAACTGAACCAGGCTATTATTCATTACTATTAAAAGTGTTCATACTAATTCATCCATATTGATGCTTCTCTTAGGTCAAGGTGAACCTAGTGCACACCTGTTAATGTTGTTCTGTTCAAAGGCTTATTCCCTCCTCTACACTACACGGTGGGGCTGACAACCAAGGTCCCACTTCTCTATCATCATCAGGTGACAGGTAACCCAATTCAATTGAAGTCATCTTCCAAAAAGTCAGACATGACACCAACCCAATTTTCCTGACTTTCTACAGACTTCATGAGGCCCCTTTAGGTTCCTTTGGGATCCAAGGTTTGGGTCAAAACTATATTAGTCTTCTAAATTTGAAAACTGGAGTTTTGGACCCATGGCCCAAACTCCTGAGATTCCACATGCCAGGTGTGGTCACTTGCCCCTATACACCAAATAAAGAGGCATGGTGAAGGCAGAGAAAGGAAATTTATTACATGGTTTGGGACATGCCATGGGAAGAAGCAGCACTTAGTCATCTTCTGGGTACAGACATGAGCTATAGATTTAAATAGACAAAAGAGCTGGGGGCAGGGGACAAAAGATGAATAGTTTAACAGTCTCAGTCACAGATACGTTCTGGTTGACAATTGTTTCAGTCTGAGAGTTCTGAGAAACGTTCTAGAGAAGATGTTATCACTGTCATCACTTGAGAGGAGAAATTGGCTCCCAAAACATAATTAATCCTGTTCCAAGGTACAGCCTCTTCATTATAGGCAACTGTCCTCATTTGGAGGGGTGGTCTGTCCTGTAAGGCTCTGCCGTTCCTTAGTGGTAGTTTCAGTCCCTTGTCATAAAGATGTTATCCATCATTCCTGTCCTACCTTGATTCCAAAGTGACTGCAGGAGAAAATGGCTCAGAGCAAAGAACAACAGTATACAAAATGGAGTCAGAGATGCCAAGCTTTTCTTCTGTTTTTGGTTAATTCGTGGGCACAAGTAAGGAGGCAGTGCTTTTGAACAAAAGCAACTTAAGCACCTTTTACATTATCAGGCCACTTTATTCCAACTCATGTAAACACTGTAGGACAGTGGAGGAGATCTGAAACCCACCTGGCAGCTGGACATTTTCTCCCTCCACCCCAGAAAGTCATGTCAGTCAAACTTTCTGTGATGACAGGAATGTCCCCTCACCTGCCCTGTCCAATAAGATAGCCACAGTGGCTATTAAGCACTTCAAGTGTAGTTAGTGGGAACTCAGGAAGCAAACTTTTTAATTTGATTAATTTTAATGAAACTTAACTTTAATTAAAATTATTTGGGAAGCTGAGATGAGGAGGATTATGGTTCTAGGCCTGTCTGGGATAAAATTTCTCAAGACACCATCTCAATAGAAAAAAGTTGGCATGGTGGCTTTTGCCTGTCATTTCAGTGACAGGCAAGAAGTTGAAAATAGTATCTTGGTCCAGGCCATCCTAGGTAAAAAGCGACTCTATCCCCAAAATAACCATAGCAAAGAAGGTTGGAGGCATGGCTCTAGCAGTATAATGCCTGCCTCGCAAGCAAAAAGCCCTGAGTTCAAACCCCAGTACCATCAAAAAAAAAAAAAAATTAAAAAGCCACGTGCAACTAATTGCTATCATATTGTACCATGTAGCAAGGAAAACAGGACAGCTTATCAAGTAATAGTTCAACAGTATAGACTATAAATTTCATCTACTGTCTACAATCGTTTACTCCTTCCCTTTAAAAATATTTAATGCCAATCTTTCTTTTCCTCAGCAATTTTTAACACTTTTTGAGCCATTACTTTCCCTATTTCTTATCTCTGTCAATAAGCTAGAAAAACACAAGACTCTAAGAGTATAATCATTTACCCTTATTAGGAAAAACCTAAAACCAAAACAAACCAAGAAGAAAACAGAAGGGAGAGTTTTGCTAAAGTTTTTAATGCCTGCCATCTGATTGTTGGTGGGCATTAAATAAGAGACTGTCATGTAACTAAGCTGGAATGTTGGTGAATCAGAGTCTGTGACCTAGTCAAATATCTAAAATCCTACAGCCTAAAAATTATGGCTAACTTGACTGGACTTTCTCAGGTTTCATAGAAGAGCAAGAGTTTTCCTGCTAGACATCTACTCTGTCAGTGACTAAATATCAGTGAGTCTAAGATTAGGTAAACTATTTCACAAACAATTTTAGAGAATATTAAGACATAGGAGTGTCTGAACTGATCTTCCTCTAACGCAAACAATGATTCTTCCTTGGAACTGAAATGAAACACCCAAGTCTAGGTTTGTGTGAAAGTTAATTCCTGGAAAGGAACAGCTCAAGATTATCTCATGGACACAAATACACTCATGCCTCAGTCAGTTAGAGTGAGAATCCAAGGCCCATTGTGTACCCGACAGCCTACTGATTTGTTCTCCTTCTTAAGGCTTGCACTGAAGCCAATGTCGGGCTGGGCTTTTGCAAGTGATTGATAGTACTGTTTAAGATTGCCATTCCTACTGAAGTGTAAATAAAGTGGTAAAGTTGTCTCAGAACTGAAAAATGGCAATCTAGTACAAAATAAAAATATTCAAAATTGTATCTTCCAGAAACCACTAGCATGTGTGTGCACGTCTATATCCATATGCACATGCACGAACCTACATGTAAGACCAGGGAACCAGTATTCAACACATTATCCTGAATCCACCTCTCTGCTTATAAAACTAAAAATCAAGTTGTCTTTGAATATATTTGCCCCTGAATCTGGACATACTGTAGATATTAAAAATTTAAAAATTTTAGAGCTATGTTTTAAACAACAGAAAATCACCCATCTATAGATCTTTTAATAAAAGTTTAATATAAAATACAGCCACAAATAGGGCTATTGGTGACAACTGAAAATAGTAACTTTCCTGGATAATTCTACATACTAGCACATGATCGTATCCAATTAAGTTGAGCTCTGTTCAATAATCACTGTGTAATGGGATAGAATCAAGGCGTAATAGGATTTGTTTAAGGCAAGGGTGGAGGAGCTTAATACATATTAGGTATCTTAAATGCATTAAGAATTCAAAAGACCAACTGATACAAGACCATTTAGAGGAAACAGAAAGAAAATATGAAGAGTTAGAAGTGTGGCTTCTCTGAAAAGCCTTCCTTGACATTTACAAACATTGTTACCCAGTAATTCTCATCACTAACTTATCTGAAAATAGTTAAAATTAAAAAAAGAAAGAGCTCAATATAAAGACCTTCATCCTTAAACTTTTTCTTATAAAGATCACTGACCCCAACTGATCAAAGTTTGGTCTGAAGTAGCTAGGACAGGATTCAGAAGGTCACGATGGTCCTGAACACATTGTTTGGCTTTTCAGATAGAGAACTTTCAAAAGGAGCTGTGGATGCCTTGTCACGCTTGAACTAGATATTAGTTGGCTAAGCTGAGAATCAAATATGGGAAATTAGTTGCCATTAAAAGATCGCTTCAGGCAGTTCATTTCTCATCAGCCAAGCTGCGCAGGCCTCCTGCTGTGGACAGTGAACATTAGCTTACTAAATACTTCAGCTCATCAGACACTGCATTACTCATGGATGGGCCTCAATTGTGGAGACGGGGGAAGGGAGAGAGGAAACAACAGATTAAAAACGTAACTACTGGCATCTATCTGGGTAGAGATTAATTTTCTATGCTATTAAAGCTATATAATTGTTCATTAACATGTACAGATATTCACAATTTATTGTTAAGAAGAAAATAACTGGTTATAAAACAATTCTATATGATTTTATTTTCTGCAAAAAAATGTGTCTGTGTATATTTAATCAGAAAGCATACATAGCAAAATCCTTACAATGGTGACTTTGGGGAGGTACATTTGAAATGATTTTTTACAATAGGTTTTATTCATCTGTGTTTTTCAATTCTTTTAAGATTCTCTTGTTTTTAATAATTACAATTTTATAATAAAAATTATGAAACAACAGACACCAAAAACAATCATGTGTTTTTCTTTTTTGGTACTGGGGCTTGAACTCAGGGCCTTCACTTTGAGCCACCCCACCAGCCCTATTTTTGTGATAGGTTTTTTCAAGATGGAGTTAGAGAGCTACTGCCTCAGCTAGCTTCGAACCATGATCCTCTTGATCTCCACCTTCTGAGTAGCTAGGATTACAGGCATGAGCCACCAGCACCTGCCTGTGTTTCTTTCTCACTCTTTCTGAAATGTTTTGTTTCCTTTTGAGGAACACTCATGTAGAAGAACTTCCAAATACAAGAAGGGGAAATTCCAGAGTGGGTATAAATGAACTGTGAGTGGAAACCACCATTTGTCATGGGGCCTGTCCTATTCTATCAGTCCTAGAATTGTGCCACATAGGGTAGCCATGACACTTGGCATCCAGTCTCCTGATGTCCTCCCTTAGTCTTTCTCTGTCCCCTGTCCCAAAAGTCTAAACAGAGACTCCTTTGTTCTCACCATGAACCAAATTGTATGTTCCAAAGCAGTGGGCTCTATATACCTAGAAGTTTTCATTAAATATGGGGAAACTGAATGGGCTTTGGAATCAGAAGCTCTGAACTTGAATCTTGGTTCCGTTGCATAATAGATGTGTGATCTTGGACAAGTATAAAGTTCCTATGTTAGATACAGAGGGCTGCCTCCTATACTAGCCATGGAAGCCTGAAATCCCAAGTTCATTTCCTCCCCTCTAAAATGGAAATGTCATTTACTTTCTCTCAAAGAGTGGCTGTGAAACTGCAAGGTTATAAAGTTGAAAACAGGATTCTGGTTTGTACTTAAGTGACAGAAAGCAAAATCAAATAATCATAAGCCAAAAGAATTGTGTCTCACAGACTCAAGGGCAGGAGGAAGTGGGGTTCAGGAATCTTTATCTAGGAAGCCTTCAGAATTCAATGAACTCCTGACATCACTAATTATCAAGTGAAGCCATTTAAACACACTCTATGGTCTTTGACAAATCACGGAATGTGGGTAAGATCCTTATTTTTAAGGCACTTGCACACATGGCTGTTTCCCCACTGGACAGTAAGTAAGTTCTATAATAGAGACAACTGTGGCTATTTGCTTACTGTGTTAACCTGAGTGCTAAGGTGGTCAATCAACCCAGTAAGCCTGTAGATGAACAAATGAGATAGGTCAAAATGAGACCATGAAGCCAGGTACGGTACATCATGCCTGTTACCCCAACACTCAGGAGGTTGAGGCAGGAGGATCTAGTTCGAGGTCAGCCTGTGCTAAATAGGGAGACTTTGTCTCAAGAAAAATAAAGTGAGGCACGAGAGAGCTATGTCCCCAGAAGTGTACCCCATGCTCTTTGGGGTAGAAACAGAAAAAGAAGCATTGGGACACACTGGACTCAGTAAAGACTGAGAGTGGTTAAGGACAGATATACAATAACAAGGGGAAACCCGTTGCTTTATTGTCTTCCTGTCAGCTCCTGACTCATGGCACTGGAAAACAAGACAGGAAGCGCAACCTATGATGTAAAGAGAGTGGCTTTTGTCTCCTGGCAGCTCATGTATCATTTTTCCCTCATTGGAACTCACTCCACCCAAGGATGTAGGACCATGGAACAGCAGTGAGACCTAGGGCCAGTTCTCTTCTTGATCATCCCCCAATTCCTTCTATTTGAACGCGTTCTCTATTTAAAAAAAAAATGCAGGTTTTGTGATATTTCCCTATTATGTGATTAAACATAACGAAACAAATAAATGGTCTGAGCCTCGTTTTCAGTTGCTTTCTAACATCTCATTTCTTCAGAGCTTCTCATTGTCTAGCTGCCCAGCTCTACCTCATTCTCCTGGCAGTCAGCAATGAGCCTTAATTGACACATCATTAAAATATACTCAGGCACCATCTGAACTGGAATAAGAATAAATTCCAGGAAGAGGGCTCAAGCCAGCCTTCCAGATTTCAGTGTCAGTGTGGCCTCTCAGAGGAGGCAAACTCATTTTCTGTGGTCTTTCTCCAGCCAGGCTATGGTTCTCAACAAGCCAAATTGGAATAAAATCTCCACGATGCTACCCACCACCTTGTGCCTTCATAGCAGTGGCTGTCTAACAGTTTACACAGAACTATTTAACATTCGCTCATTTGCTCTGACAGCTCTTTTATTACAGATGACCACCCCAGGTGTTGGGAGGATCACTGTGTCCATTATTGGTTTCATCTGGGTATGATCATTTTGTTCAGAGTTGTTTACTAAGCCGACCGCTGGCTGCCCATAAACCTCCTTCCTTCAATGATTGCCAAGTGAGAGAAGCAGGCCAGTTTAGTTTCCTGTTTCCAAGAAAGAGAATTCAAGATGAGGGTCAAATTACCCCAAACTCCACATCACCTATGTAAACAGTGTCATATGCGCCCAGGAAAGAGAAGCTCTATTGTTTGCGTAGCTCTGTTTTCTGGAGCTAAGAAGACAATTGCTTCCTTGCAAACATGGGCAGATTAAATACATTTCATTCTGTCCTTTTGCCATCTGCTCCTTGCTTATTTTATTTTAAGCTGCATGACTAAATTTTATTATCTGATGGGTGACGGTGGGCTCTCCTGTTGCTGTGCTCAGCTCCTTAAGGCTTGGAATGAATGCAAAGTTGCAGGGTTGATCTGCAAAGGGGTGAGTCAGAAATCAATCAGCCACTGTGCAATTATCACTTGCTGTGTCAAATACCAGGACATTATCATTCAGAGATGCCTATGACAAGATTCACAATGGTGGTGGGGGGTGGATGAAAAGTGAAAACCCTCGTTTTGCTTTATTCCTCTAAATAGCTATATTTGTAAAATACCTTCTCTCTCTGTCTCTCTCTCTCTCTCTCCCTCTCTCTCTCTCTCTCTCTCTCTCTCTCTCTCTCTCTCTCTCTCTCACACACACACACACAAACACACACTCTATGTAGCCCAGGCTGGCCTCAATCTCACAATCCCACAATCCTCCTGCATTACTCTCCCTTCCGAGTGCTGGGGATTACAGATTTATGGTACCACACCCAGCTGTAATAGCCCTTCTCTTTGTGCTTTCCTATAAGAGCTGGGAAGCAAGCTCTTTCTTCCAGTTTCTAGTCTCTTCTACTATCTATCCTTCCTTTCTTATTTCCCTAAATATCTTAAAGCATCCGTCACCTCCATCCTCTAAGCAGGCAAAGAGCTCCTTAGGAACTTATGACAGTTCATTTTGATTTCTCCAGCATTTATTCTGATTTCCAGGGCAAAAGTGGACAAAAAAGATACTGTCTCAGATGCAAAATTTAAGGGAACACCAAAATCTGTCATTATAATAAACATTTCGATATAATATATTACAAAGTCTATTAAAGATAATTTCTTTTTGAAATAATTATAGTTTTAAAAGTAGTTGTAAGAAATAATTCAGAAAAAATTTTCTACCCAGTTTTCCGCAGTGGAACTATCTTGCAAAGCTATAATATTGCAACCAGGCTCAGGATATTGATGCAGTGAGGGCACAGAAAGACCCTCACACTGCCCTGACTCACATTCCCTTCCCTCCCATTCCATCACTGCCCAAGCTGGGGCAACTGTAAACCTGCTCTTCATTTCTATAATTTTTCATTTTGAGAGTGTTAGATAAATAGAATCATACAACATCTAACTTTGGGGGATTAAAAAAAAAAACTAAGCATAATTCTCTGAAGATTCATCCAGGTCGTACACATGGACAGTTCCTTCCTTTTTATTTCTTAGTAGTATTCCGTGGCATGAATGTGCCACAGTTTCTTATCCATTCACGCACGGAGGGACAACTGAGTTGTTCCCAGCTTGGGCTTATTGTGAACAAAGCTAATACATTCACAAAAATTTCTGGGTGACTATAGTTTTCACTTCTCTAGGATAAATGCCCAGGCAAGAAGTTGTTGAGTGATATAATGGCTGCAGGTTTATATTTTTATAAAATTGCCAAACTGATTTCCAGCATGGAAATCATTTTGCTTTCCCACCAGCAATGTATGTGGTAGTTTCCCCAGTTACTAGCCTCCATCCTTGTCTGTGTCCTTATGTTTTTAATTTAACCATCCTCAGAGATGTATAGTGATATTCCAGTGTGATTTCAATTTGCATTCTCCCAATGGCTAATGATATTTAAGGTCTTTTCAAGTGTTTAATTGCCATCTGTATTCCTCTTTTAAAACATCTCTCCTTGTCTTTTGCCCATTTCCTGATGGAATTGTGTGTCTGGTTGTTCACTGTTGAGTTTTGAGCGTTCTTTATACATGCTCAAACATGTTCTTTATACACATTTATATACATATATACATATACATATATATATATATAAAAGAGAGAGAGAGAAGAATATATCCTCTTCACAAGATAATTAAAAGAGGAAAAGTTATAAACTGGATAAAGTCCAATTTATCAGTTTTCCATTTTTTAGATTGTGGTTTTGATGTCAAGTCTAACAACGCTTTGCCTTGTCCTAGATCCCAAGATTTCTCTAACACCTTTGTAGATTCTTGTCTTACATTTAGTTCTATTTAAATTTACTCTTGTATAAGGTATGAGACTTGACCTAAGTCAAGTCTTTTTCACTCTTTTTTGCCTATGATTTTTAACTGTTCCTTCACCATTAATTAGAAATACTATCTTTCCTTTATTGTATGTCTTCTGACCCCTTGTCAATATCAATTGAACATATCCATGTTGCCCAGATCTGGGTTCTCTAATTCTCTTCTATGTATCTATACATCTAGGCCTTCATCAATACTGTATAATCACAATGAATGCAAAAAACCAAACAAAATATTAAAATTATAAATGATACATTTGGAACTTGCAGCAAAAGGAAAAATCTGTAATAGTGATTCTTCAGTGACATTCAAGCATCAGTATGACCTGCTTAAACATTTGCTAATCAACCAACATATTATATATCTGCATGAAGACTAAAAATAATTAATTTACTACCAAGACATTTAAAGAACATATAGAAATGCATATAATCCAGATATAATGCTAACAAGAGCTTTTGCTTTTTTATATTATGCATATAAAATAAAAACTTCAGAGTTAATTGATGAGATTTTTATCTTGCTATTATCACTGCCATTTTATAATCTAGTAACTAATATTTACTAATGGTAATATAGGTCATATATATATGTATTAATTAATAAACTAAATCCTTTCTATATATTGGCAGGCATTTCTGAATGACAGAGACATGATATGAGGAAATATTTTTTGTTCCAAAATTAGCATACTGCATTGTAATAGTGATAATTATATTTATATAATTTGGATATGGATCCTAGTGGACAAATAAATTAGGAAAACTCAACAAATTCTCTTAACAATATCCATAAGGAGAAGAGTATTGTATTCCCTTTCTACATGTGGGAAAAGTGATAAGCTTGAAAATGGTAGAGCCCTGAGCCAACACCAGACTTCTCTAACTTTGAACGCTGCCCCACTTGTCATGTATGTAAAGAAATTCTTCCCAACTGAGAAAGCTTTATATTAGTCGTAGATATTTTTATTCCTATTGAAAAATTCCTTTTGATATGAAAACATCAGAGGAAAGTGCCTTACAAACTACATCTCTGATTCAATTCTAAAAGACAGGCAATCAACTGATTGTTGGTTTTATTTTATTGTTCATTAATGTCCACATCATTAGTTCCCAGACAAGACCACAAGCTTCACTTTTTTCATGTTGGGTTTTTTTTCTAAAAAGAATTACAACAAACAGTCCTATTGATTTTTTAGTTTCATAAATTAAGTCTCTTGCTTATAGGCTAATTTATTAATCTAATCATGCTACATGTGAACTTGGATGAAAGAGCAAGATTTATATTTTATTCACTTTTGAGCCAAGAGATCAGATGCATAATTGGTGCTTTGGAAAAGTTTGTTTGCCCTTCACTAGCTGGAAAATATCTTATTTTCTAATATTCTTTTTTAATGTAATTTATTAATTTTTATCATTCTCCTCATCTTCTGTCCCCCTTCTTAGAACAATTTCAACAGGTTTCATTATTCCATTTTCATACATGAATACAAAATACACCCACCATATTCACCCTCATTCACCCTTTCCTTATGCCCTCCCCCATCACTTGTACTCACCTCCAGAAAGGACCTGTTTCACCTTCCTGCCCTTTGTTTATTAAAAATGTATATTGATAGTCCATGAGGGTTTTGCTTTGGCATTTTAGACACATATATATGGTCCTTCAACCAGATTACCTTCCCTTATTACTTACTCTAATATTCTTAAGGATATATAAGTTATTTTTAAAAGTTCCAGAACTCCTATGCTAAAAAATCAGAAAACTTCTCCCACCACATCTTTCTCCAAGTCTCCATCACCTCTGGCACCATGTATTCTCTGGTGTTCCACTGAAATGGTGCTTATTTCACGAGATGTCAAGAACAAGTCAAAGGATGTCAATCTGAAAAGACAAGAAAACAGGAAGCTTACCATTTCTCCCATCCAAGTACTAACCAGGCCCGACCCTGCTTAGCTTCCGAGATCAGACGAGATCAGGCGCGTTCAGGGTGGTATGTCCTTAGACCCATTTCTCAATATTTACTAAAGTGACATTGTAATATACTTTTGGGGACAGGGCACTTGGAAGACTCATAGAGGTCAGCCAAACAATCTTGTCAAATGATTCAATTAAGTTGGAAATACTAATCTAGTTGATTGGACATCTGTCAACATTACACCGGTTCAGTATAATGCTAACTTAATATCAATTTCAATTTCATGAATTCAATGTTGGTTTAAACTATAGGCTTACCAATATTGTCACCAATATGGTATATTACTAACTATTGCTCTTACAGTGCTGAATAATTATAAGTAGAGATAATAGTGACTTTTTAGTGTTTTATGGGAAGCAATTGTTTTAAAGGGAACAAAATATTTTCATAGAATGACTAATAAGAGCCATTTGTAAAAATGAACTAAAAAGTTAATATAAAAGGAAGTAAAAAGGGCCATAATCTCACACCCATAATCCCCAGCTACTCACGAGGCAGAGATCTGGAGGATGGAGGTTTGGGCAAAAAGCTTGAGAGACTATCTCAACCAATAAGCTGGGTGTGATGGTACATGCTGTCATCCCATCTATGCAGGAGGTGTAAATAGGAAGATTGTGGTCCAGGTTGGCCCCATCAAAAGCGCAAGACCTTACCTGAGAAATAACTAAAATGAAAATGGACATAGCTCAAGCACAAGGCCCTGAATTCAAACCCAAGTACCACACAAACAAAACAAAACAAACAAACAAAAAAAGGGAATAAAAAGGATCAAAACAGAAAGCCTCAGGACTGACATCTACAAGCAAAGGATAGAAAGAAGAGGGCCACACAGGTAAGTATATACACATACTAAAAAAGAATTGATGCACTATCAAAAGAGGGTCAAACAATTTTTTTGAAAGATGCAAAAAGAAATAGCAGCTTTCAGATTAACCTGGAGAAAGTTATTGTGCTTCTAAAGAGAACACTTCTGGTTGCTAGTGAGGAGACCAAGGCACTGCAGGCAATAGTGAAGGAAATAGAGCCAGCTGGGAGAGCTGTAGCAAGTAGTCACTTAGCTGCATTGAAGTGTCTATTAAGAGGAAAGTTCTCAGGGGAAAGCCATAGGCCCTCCCATTCCATCCTCACATGCTTTCGAGGATGAGGTCAATATGTCAGTCCTCACTGAGCTCCTGTGGTTTATCCATCTGTGGCCCTCATTTGGCATGTAGGGCCCACTGGCTTGTTTATTTCTTTAGAAGCTGGTCTATTTCCAAAACAGCCCATGAGCTCTTTTAACAATGGCTTTACATTGTCTGTCACAATGCCTTACACATAACGTTGGCCACAGTAATAGACTAGAGGTGGCATGGTAAAAATGGTGATAGAAATAGCTGGTCGTATGACCACGCAGAGTACTTTGGATGTTTTATTTCATTTAATACTCCTCCTGAAGGATTGTTCTCTTCCATTATCTCCAGTTTAAAAGTGAGGACACTGAGACTCAAAGACATCCAATAGCTTGCATCTATTCATATAGCTTATAGGTAGCAGAGTTAGAATTCAAATCCAAGGGTTTCAGATCTCAGTTGCCAAACTTTAGTGAAGGAGAGTTAAACACAATATCTCATTCATTTTTCTTTCCCTGACATCTGAAATTCTATATTTGATCAAGACTATAGGTATAAAAATATTTAAAATTTATTAGGTTATGCTGAATGCTAAAACTTGTATATCAATATTATGATTTTTACTCTCCATTATCAGCTTTGTTGGATTGAGAGACACCTATAAGATCACTAAAGCACACTTCTGGAATGCCTGTGTGGGCTTTTACAGAGAAAATTGGCATGTGGATCAGCAACTGGGGGTGGGAGGGATACTTGTCCTGAATGTGGGTATCCAACCACTGGGCTGGAGACTCAAAAGGAACAAAAGTAGAAGAAAAAAGAAGCCAGTCAGCATGTAAAAGTTGGATTCTTCCTGAAAGAGTGCATCCATTGCTGCTGCCATCACTCATGGACATCAAATCTAGCCTTCCAATGTGGACTCACACTAGCCACCCTCCAGGGAGCTTCCATGTCTTCATCCTCAGACTGGGACATCATTGGTCCCTCTCATTCCGAGGCTTCCAGCTCACTGGACTGAGCAGTTGCTGGCTTCTCTGACTGTCCAGCCTACAGATAGCCATTGTGGGATGACCCAGTGTGGGATCATGTAAGCTTAGCTAATAAAGCTCCTCAATGCATTGATTCTGTTCTTCTAGAGAACCCCAACTAACACAAACATGAAAAGATTATAGAAAAAAATTGTGAAATAAAACTCAGAAACAGAATGGAAGCACATCAAAATACCACAGTATAAGTGCATTAAACAATACAAAACATGTATATATTATACATATTATAAACAAAAAATATATTCATATTTTATGGCATGCATTTATATAAAAAATAAAGATATAAAAGATGCTATACATAGAAAGTATATATGAGTGGATACTGGTACTTTTTTTTAATTAAAAAAAATAAAATGTATAAAATTTTAAAAAGGCATGCAGTACAAGTTGTTTTATATCTGTCACTAGAATCTTTAATCCTCCTGAATTTTATGATTTGTCACCAGAAGCAATGATTTATGTCTGGGAGAAGCTGAGGTTATGGTGGCTCTGATGAGGATAGAGATTAGAGAAACACTTGATTTCTGAGCAGGAAGATTGATAAATTCTATAGAAAGTGTTTGTCAAATAGGTCACTTATAGAAACAGAGAATAGGCAAGGCTAGCTAGCATTATCAGGTAAAGTGTAAGCACTCAGTAAAATTTGAATTTCAAACACACATACTTTTTAGTTTAAGTATATCCCAAATATTGCATGAGATATACTTATACAAAAAGGCATTCATTTTTGGAATATGAAATCCGAATTTAACTAGTTGTTAAATCTGGCAACCCCAAGGCCAGAGCCTCCATCCTTTGATATGATAAAGAAGTACAAATCTGAACCATAAACCAAGAAGGGAAGACAACAAAAGAACATTTCTGTCATTCTCTTAAAAAGCAGGACTGGTGCTCAAAACAGTCCAGATCAACTTAAAAGAGTTGCCGGTTTTGTTTTAAGTCTGAATCATATTCACATAAGATGTGGAAAATAGTTTTTAAATACTCTTATATTCTCTGTACATCTTCTCTCTCTCTCTCATACACACACACATCCACACACACTCATAAAACAATGACTTGAATCCCCTTTTACATGTAATAACTTATTTTATTAACTTCATAGTTTCTGCAGGGCAAATATTTTAAATCCCAAGAATCACTCCTTTAACTTCTCTCGTTATTTTTTTCAGTCTAATCTTTTGCAGAAAATAGCATTTTATTTTTTGGTTTGTTTTGGGTTTGAACTCAGGCTTGGGATTTGGTTTTCATGCTTGTTAGGCAAGTGTTCTACTGCTTGAGCCATGCTTCCAGCTACCACAGGGGTTTGAACTGAAAAAGAACTTTGAAAGCCACCAAGCCAGTATCCCTTCCTTTAGGCATGGCTATTCTCAGTAATGATGGGCAGATTTGTCTTCACATTCACTGTTCATACAAAACTCTGCCTGTACCTGAATTACTCAGATATCCACTTTTGTGATGTTTCATTTGACCAAATTTGTGCCAAACATGAAACTTAGAAAGCAAATTTTGCCCCCTCATAAAGTTCCTAAGTCAGCTGGTTGCATTCAATAGTCCAGCATACAGGGAGGATTTGGAGAGCTCTGATAGTTCTCACAGATGCAGTTGGGTAAGGTGCTCCATTTCAAAGGGTGCAGTTCTTGCAGGTGGAGAACTTAGACTCACTTTCATTTCTTGCCTCTTTTCCCTCATTTCTTATTCCCCTTCATAGTCTACCTTTACTCAGCCTTCTCTGTGTTGGACAGGGCACTGCAATTCTGATTTGAAAGTCTGAGCAACCAGTTTGTATCAATGGAAAAGAGACTGTAGGCCAAATACTTGTATCATGGAAATGTCTAAGAGGGACAAGACAGCTGATACTAAGAACCTGTGTTTCTGTAACTGGCTAGAAAGTGTCTTCCTCTTTTTATATTCTTTTTTATATTATTATTTAAGAGTACAGCACTTACTTCATCCCTGAAAGCTGACTGCCTACTTGGTTGGCATTCCAGAGGGTGTGATTTCATCCTAGAGGTTTCCATTTGGTCAACCTAAGTTGCTTATGATGGGCTAATTTCCTGCTCATCATGCCAGTCCTAAGAACTTTTCTACATTTAGATGTTGTCCATCTAACCTAATCCCATTAAAGATAAAGCAAGCCTCACCTGAAGAAGCCAGGTTGTAGAAGAAACAGTCTAAGACAAGAGCCAAATCCCCTTGGGATTAGATGGCACTACCATGTCTGTGTTATTGCCAGGAGATGAAAAAGCCATTGACATTCTTATTGCTTCATTATTTTAGAAGAAAAAAGTAAGAAATAACTGAGTTTACAAAATTGGCAAAAATGAACAAACAAAACCCTTGAAATTCTGAAAATAAATACCTCTTAAATAGGAAAACAATGTTGACTGAATTTCAGAAAAGGCTTGCTAATTGCTTATGATGAATGGCACTGACTCTATGAATGCATGAATGTGAATATAAACATTTACTAGGATTTGTTTTGTTCTCATATAATTTTACTGTTGCAAAATGAAGTGTTGCTGCTGTCTAACTTATAAGATTGACCAGGTGATATATTTTGAAACAACCCAAGTTTTTGCTTGGGAAAACAGTGTGTAATGACTACTTTGTTAGTATTTCAATTTTCTGATTGCCAACAATCTACCTAAATGTTTTCCTGGAGTTCTTTGCAGCATTGAAAACTCAAAGACAAGTCAAAGGGGTGGAATAATTAGTGTTAAAGGTCCATGTGTCTAACAGTAGCTTCTGCTGTAAAGTGGTTAAAATATTCCAGATTCCAGGAATTTCACAGGAATATCTGAGAAATATCAAGAATGCCGTGGATTCTGAGCATGAAATTTGTCTTTGACATACATATGTTTTTTATCATACACCGAATAAATTTGGTGTTATTTTCTCCTGCAAGTTTACTGTAGCTTGCATCTCACTATACATTCCTTCTAGATGAATGGGACAAGATAGAACTCTTGGGTGCTCAGTCAGGAGGGGACCTGTTCCGTGATGTCTAGCAGCTGATTACTCAGCTTGTGGGTGATTTTTGGACTCTTGCTTTTCAGCAGCAACACCTGATTTGAGGTTATAAATTTCTCATTCCACTAGAAGGAATAAGGAAAGCTGCCAAAAATGAATAAAATAGTCAATTCTTCTACATTTCTTTAAGAAACAATACTTG
The DNA here is from genome assembly GCF_047511655.1 of Castor canadensis. Taxonomy (NCBI): domain Eukaryota; kingdom Metazoa; phylum Chordata; class Mammalia; order Rodentia; family Castoridae; genus Castor; species Castor canadensis. The sequence goes on from NC_133388.1 coordinate 154,849,406, forward strand.
GGCATAGTTGAAACTACTGTAAAATGACATTATTAAGACGTGGATTTTTCATATTTTTATTAAAAACCACAACTGAGCAGCTATGATGAATGAACTATCCTTTGTGTAATGGAGAATACAATGGGGTTATGAATACAAAGATGAAACTGAGACAGAAAGCTGCTTTATAGACTGGATTTAACCTGCCCACACTTGCAGTTCATTGGGAGTTGACTCCTTTGGCTTCATATGATATGTTCTTTCATGTTCATGTGTGTTTCTGTGAGTGTGTGCATTTAAGTGTGTGTCTGTGTATGTTTGTGTGTTATATCTGTGTTCTAACTGGGGCTGAAACTGATTGCTCTGGTCTTAAGTCTCCAGATTAGATTCCATGAAAGAACTAGAGGCCATAGCAGGTGCTATTTCTATCCCTACCCACAAGTATTCTTTACAATGAAGTAAATAGGAAGTGATGAGTTGGAGCATTTGCCACACCCCAGATCTAATATTTGTATCTAATGCTGTTACAAGAAGCTATATGTCAATGAAGATACAAGTTGCTGAATTATTTATATATCATTCGTATTAACTTAAGATATATTTTGCAAATTACAAATAGTTTCCAAAAGCCTAAAATCATTTAGACTAATTGGTACATTACACAATCTGTGTAATTGATTTTTTAAATGAATTGGTCTCTAAGTGACTTTTGAATGTCCTATAATAATTGGTTTCTAATAAATGGTATAAATAAATGAGTGATTAATGCATTTACATAGAAAGCAGTTGGTAGGTCTGTAGGCCAATTAAAAGACCAGTACATTGGTTGAAAGTCCACTAAAATATTAAGCATTACCAAAGTCAAAATGTCATTATTACAAACTAATGAAAGTTGCCCATCTTTCATTGTATGGTCATGAATGCAAGTAATCACTTAGCTTAATAAGTAAGATACTTCATTTACTTTAGACATAAGGTTAACTTGATTTAATAGGGAGGATAGAAAAGTTCCAAATATTCAGGTTCCTAGTGATGATTTCCTTTTCCCGCCTCGTTTCCAGTCTCTACTTTGATCCTGAAATTTTCCCATAATCTTGTAAAAAATTAACTTCTTAAAAAATTAACTTCTGTGTCCTGATATTTATATCCAAAGAAAGAAGAGGTAGCAATTTCCCCTAAACAGTAAAACATTCTCTTAGAAGATATTTACAAAAGCACTTAAGTGATAGGTGTGTAGAGTTGTTTTTTAAGTTGATTGGGAAGGACACTCTCTTTTAGGAAGAAATATGCTATGTGACTGCATACAGGAGACCTCATGGTCAAATGCCAAATGTTAATATTCAGCACTTAGTATCTTTGGCTCAAATCCAGTCTTAGCATTTCAGGATCTGTTAAGTTGTTCCTTCTTCTAAAAGGCAATTGGTACTTGAGAGCAAGTCTGACATCCTTTGTGCAAATGGAAACTGCAAACCACAAAACACAGGAAAAGAAAAAAAAAAACCAAACCCACGAGGAACTACTGCATAGGTATCAGAGGAACCTCTGTTGTTTATTCACAAGTGTCAAAATTCCATATAACTTGCAGAAGACATATGCCACTGGTTAGCTCTGCAACACCAATTTCTCTTTCTTTGGGTAATAGATCCCAGGTTTCCTTTGGGGGCATTCCTTCTGTACCATTAAATTTGGCTTGGTGGCACTGTATGTCAAGGACTTCTATCCTTCCCCTATTCATGTGGCAGGCATGTGAACCAGCTTCTCTCCATGAAATACAAATCATGTGCCAAATGACAGAGAAGGAATATGTTCGAATGTGACTCAATCCTGCAGCAGAGCTTGGGCAAGCCTGGAAGGTAATTCACACAGTGCTGTTCCTCAGATCCCTCGAAGCTCTCTAGCTCCTGCCCTTTCCCGCCTGGTTTCCAGTCTCTACTTTGATCCTGAAACTTTCCCATAATCTAGTAAAAAATTAACTTCTTAAAAAATTAACTTCTGTGTCCTGATATTTATATCCAAGTATGCCAACTGACAAAAATTTCTTACTTTTTGGTTAGTTGGGATTGAAGAATGTACAGGGAAAAATCCCCAATATTCAGTAGCTAGTCTGGGATAGCATAATTAATCATTAGCCCAGGAAGAAAAAGACAGTGATACCCAGGTGAAAATAATAAAAAACATTATTCTTTTCAAATATTCTATCTTTCATCTTAACCTAATCCATCAAGCTTTGGTCCAACTAGTCAACTCAACAAATTCTAGAATTATTTTTAACTAACTGCTGCTTACTTTTCTGGTATTGGTAGCCATATATTTTTTAGTTTAGATCATAAGCTTCTTAAGTGTTGCTGTGCTTTATAAAGTAAGTTTTCCATTTGTCCCTAAATCATCCTGTTCCCAACTGTCACATTTAATTGTTCTAAAGTGCTGTTTTCAGGGGAAACACAAAACCTTATTTCTCAGGACTCATATTATCTACCTTTTTGGTTTCACTTTCATCTTCTCCTTCCCCAATCAGATAATTGGTTTCAACTCTTGGAGTTTACAGAGGAAAAGTGCTTTTGTAACTCTTGCTTTTCTTCAACATATAGTCACCCTAAACTATGTTTAAATATGCAGATTCTTCTTATGTACTTGAATCTTAAGACTGGGCCTCAAAAACAAAAGGACATGATAGACACTAGAAATAAAAAATAAAATTTATTATTTAAAAAATCAAATTCATTATGTGAAAATTCATATTTAGAGTCCATTTTATTAACCTATTCCTCATCAAACACTTACAGGGAACTAAAGGTTTATTGTGTGGTGTTTCTGGATGTGAACAGTGCCTCTCTTAGACTCTGTCTGTTCAGTCTAAACCTCATGCCTCCAGACCAAAAGGACTCCATCATGGAGGATGTAGTCTTCTTAGCCATGTTCCTTATGAAAAAAAAATCCTTTAATTTATGCCTGAAATACTGTGAATAGGAAACTGATATCCTGTTAGATAGATTTACTTGGCTTTTTAGGAAGCATAAGCAAGTAAAAATATGATCAATCCTGTTAATATAAGTCAAACCTCTAGGCGAAGACCTCCATGGCAAAAACGTTTTCACATTTCCTCACAGCAAATTTCTTTTCCTTACTGTATTTGGCTTATTCTCATTACTTGGTGTTTGAACACTTAACATTTGGGAGCTGAGAGAGATGAGCCAGAGTGTCCATGGGAAATCACGCTGGGATTACAACTTTGACCAAAAATGATGAGCTTCCACACATATAATGGAAACACACACTGTTACTCTCTTGATAACTCCTCTGCTTGTCTGGTATATATAACTTTCTGTATAAAGTGGGTTCTTGGCTGAGACTGATCTGGGAACTCTTAAGAGATACACCCTGCCTCTGAGATGCTATTTTTCAATAATATTGACTCTTAAAAGAGTATTAAACTCAGAGAATGAAGACCTGAGTTTTCATCTGAACTTCAACACTTACACTGAAATGCATTTAAACTCAGAAACTCTCATCCCATCCTTCCCCTTTCAAATGATTGGTTTGAGGATCAGATTTCATATTGTACTTGAAGCAGCTCTAAACCATAATACGTGAAACCAATGTAAATTGTAATTTTCACATCTAAATGAATTAAAATCTTGAATTTAGTGAAGTTTCATGAGGAGGTAGCTTCTTATAATGCCCAATAAATACAATCAACATGTAATATTTAATACCAGTATTCAGTTAAAGCCGTATCAACATTGTTTATAAAATTCTTCATTGGTCAAAAGGAATACAATTTAAATAATTAACATTAAAGAAAATTTCAACTATGATAAATAAATAAAAATTTATTAAATAATAAACATTTTTAATGCAATGTTTAGGGATGTTACATTAACAAAGCTATGAAATTATTATTGGCTTATAGTTAAGAGAAAAGCCTGACTTCCATGGAGAGTAGCCTGTTTTGATTCCATGTTCATTTTAACTCTTACTCTACTTTGTAAGGTTTAGAAAAAAACAAATAATTCAAGTAAAATGCTTTTTACAGTTTTATAGTACTCCATGCTGTATAATATTCTTAAATCAAAGCAACATTTCAATCCAATAAAATATTATAAAATAAATTAATACAAATTAGCACTGTTTCGTGTAGAAGGTTCTGGACAGGAGATGTCTCACTCCACAGAAAAGGGAGGAAAGACAAGCAAATTCCCCCTCACCCTGTGGGGAGAAGAGTCCTAAAATAGATCAATGACATGAACAACAGAGTTTGAACTCCATAGTGAGCTATTTATTCGGTAAAGAAAGAACCTAGTTCAAACAACCTCCTCTAAATCGAAGACTCTCAAATAGAACAGGACCCAAGATGAGAAACTGTTCCACCACGATGAGAAAAGAAACCAGATTTCTGGGGTTCAGAGATGATGGGAGTCAGGAGCTGTTGCTGTCATTCACTCTGCCGGCTCAGGTGGAACACAGGGCTGTGCACAGTTAAGGGTTCACATCGCCTGTTTGTGGGTTGTTTTTGTTTCACACTTTATAAAATATTGAGAATTTTTATACAAGTTGCCTAACATTTAAGCACAAGTTCTTTGTACTACCTCAAAAAAAGTTCTGTTTATCTTCTAAAAGGAAACAGCTCATATTTTTTAAATTAAGAAGAAAAAAACAACTAAAAAGTCATTTGAGTATGGATTTTGAATTATTTTCACATTTAGAAATTATCTCATTAGCAAAGTTAATAAAGGGAAGCATTAGAATTTTGCTCTTATTTTGATAATTTAAAACTCATTGGCAGCCATGAAAGGACTATTAGACCAACAAGTGATGACAGAAAATTTTCAGAACTTTGTGGAACCATGGAAGCCATGCAGATTAGTTAGAAGCCATTCCAAAGTTGAAAATGTTTGTGACAGAGGCCCTAGCTTATCCACAGGTGTACCGAGAAAGCAAATCCACAAATTATATACAGTAAATAGTAAAGAAATGATCTCCACATTCTATACTGAAGATTTAAGTTTCATGTGCTTAAAAAGTAAAAATTATATATATGCTATAAGCATTCACATGTTGAAAATATTTCTGACATGCAGAATTTCTGCCTCTCAGGAGAGGCATCTTTTTTTTAATACTTCCTTTCATTGTTTAATCCTATTTAAGCTCCTAGAAAAACACCAGCCACATCCATCTGTGGAAGGCTGTGTGGTAGACAGCATGGACTTTGGAACCATTTCTCCTCCCCTTGAGCTTTTCATTTGTAGATGAGCAAATAAGTCATTTGTGTAGTCATCCCTCAGTATACATGGGGGAATGGTTTCAAGACCCCTCTGCCTACCCTCTACCCCTCTCACACCCCTGCAGATACCAAAATGCAGGAATGCTTCAGTGTTATATATAAAAAGTATAATATTTACATATAACTTACATCTTTTGCATACTTTAAATCACCTCTAGATTGTAAATGCAGTGTAAATAGTCATTATTTAGAGAATTAAAATAAAAAGTTCTGTACCCATGCCCTTTTTTTTTTTTTTGGGGGGGGAGTATTAGGTTTAAATTCAGGACTTCAAGTTTGCTAGGTGGGTGCTGTACCACTTGAGCCACACCTCCAACTATTTTTCTCTGGTTATTTTGGAGATAGGGTCTTGCTTTTTGCCTAAGCCAGCCTGAGTCACAATCCCCTATCTTATTCTGCCCCCAGTAGCTGGGATGACAGGCACATGCCACTGTACTCAACTTTTTTTCCGAGATGAGGTCTCATGAACTTCTTGCCCAACATGCTTGGAATTGTGATCCTCGCGTCTCAGCCTCCCAAGTAGCTAGGATTACAGGCATGAACCATTGGCACTCATGCATTTTTTGAAAGTAGTTTCTATCTGTGTTTGGTTGAATTGACCAGACATGGAGCCAATGGATACAGAGGTTCAAGGGCACTGCTAGGCACTCATGTGCATCTATTACCTTCTTAACAGTCAGACATATGCAGTGTTTTGCACAAGAACTCAGTTAACACTTATTGAATTATTTTTTAAAGTGTTACCACAAATTTACATCATCATCCTTTCCCATATATCAGCATCTTTGTTTGCTTTCTTGTTTAACGTACTGGACTGATGAGTCCACTTCCTATCATATTCAACTTCCTCTTCTATTTAGAAATTTGAGGAGGTTGTAAGCACAACCTCCAGTCTCTACACAGAAGTGTCCAATGAGTAACACTCATTATAAATTTGACAAGTAATCTATGAGTTTGACAAGTAGTCTATGTTTGACAAGCAATCTATGAAGTGACCTGGGATAACACAGTCAAACCAGTATAAGTGATCATTTTCCTGTGGCCAATCAGATGATCTCTCACTTACTTAATGGGAGAGGAGATGAAAAAACTGACCAATCAGCAGTGGGTGGAGATGAGCAGAGCAGGCCATATGGGAAGGCAGATGATCAGTTTTCTGTGACACCCAGATATATATGCACAATTAACAGGCCCTTAGAATTTCCTGAACAGTCTTTCACTTTCAATTCTCATCATACTTACTCTTAAAATAAGTCTCCTTTTATTTATAGTAGTTTATGTGAATCTCAGATCTTGGCAACCAGGATAAAGCTAATTAAATTAGTTTAATAAAATTAACTAAAAATGTTGTCATAACTTTCACCCCATGTACATCCCTGTCCTTGGCTACCTTGCCAAAGTTACAATAGGAAGACAAGTGTGAGGAATCTACAGCAAACCTGGTACTACCAGGGTGACAGAGACACCCCTGCTCTTTGTCTCATGTGCATGTGTACCCCCATGGGACACTGCTCACAACCCACCTCCCATGCATAATCAATCTTACATATGTATAAGCATCACCCTGCCTTTATGCTATTTTAAAACTCATGCTGTCACAGGAGAAACAAATACAAGCAAGCAGAAGCAAACATGGCACATACTCTGTGTAAACAGAGTACATAATGTTCTCATCTCCCACCAGGAAGTGTCTATGCTTCATGAAATGTCTGAATCCTGCATAAGTGTAAGAAGCTCACTTTGTGGGGCTTACACTGCTTTCACCTCCCAGGATGTTCTTGTTTTACTAGGCTAATTTCTTGAGGTCTACTGCATCTGCCTGTGGGGCAGAAAGCAATCTTATCTCTGGTAAAGAAAGGAAGAATACACACACACACACACACACACACACACACACACACACACACACAGAGTCTTTATTGACTAAATGCTACCTGGACTATTAAAGGCAGACAGTGAGTGTTGAAACACATTACTTATATGCCAGGCAGCAATCAACTACAATTTGCTTTATAGCATTGATCAGAGTTTTACAAGACTACACTTAGGGAAATTATCATTTATATTTATTTACAGGGAGCGTAGCTGGGATAGAACATGGTTTATCAGCACTCCAAACCAAAGACTAGTAGTAGAAAGCATCAAAGTACCCATGTGTTTTAAAATAATTCCTCACCCCTGGGACAGGCAGAGGCTTTCTTTATCTCTGTGCAGAAATAATGGTAGAGCCAGGTGTGTTATGTGGAGTCCTAGACTTCTGTAGCTCCTTTCATGTTTACTACAGAATGATAGGGAAAAGCCTGTTTAAACAGCATTGCATAATGGAAAGTCCCTGTTAGTAAAGTGCTCTTGACATTCACTCACCTTCCTCTCATGGACCAGTACTAGATACACAACAGTTTCTCTTCTTCCTCTATTTCCAGATATTGGGGTACTGCCTGTGGTCTGCAGGCCTACCATGGGGTGCCAAAATGTCATCTGCCTTGTGCAAGTCTGCTAATCTAAATCACCTAAACAGCAAAGCTAATGAAATCTGAGTTGGTTGCTTCCAGTTGGCTTTGGGCTTTGGGAATTTGAAGGAATCCATAAGGACTGCCTTAGTAGTTCCTTCTGAACTATGGCTGGGGTCACATGGGTAGAAGTGGTGGACATGCAACAGGCCTAGTGTCTCCTAACCCCACCTGAATACAAAGGACTAAATTATTATTCAATCCTGGAATTCAACATCATTTTCCATATGGGTTATATTAAGATTTCATAACAAAAATTTAGAGTGGAAAGATATTATTTTAAATTTTCAGGTTGAATAAATTTATCATGTAATCCAACAATTCCACTCCTAGTTATCTACCCATAAGATATGAAACATATCTTTTTATGAAAACATATGTCTACCCATAAGATATGAAACATATCTTTTTATGAAAACATATGTCTACATAAAAATGTGTAGACTAATATTTGTAAAACAGCTTTATTCATAACAACCAAAATGGTGGGGGAAAACTGATCTGTTCATTGGCTAATGAACAGATCAACTGTGGTATATCTATATGACAGAATACTAGTTAGCTGTAAAAAGGTACAAAATATTAATTCATCACACCATAAAGAAACATCAAAAATACTGTGCTAAGTAAAAGAAACCAAATGCAAATAACTGCATAATGCATGATTCAGTTTATATGAAAAAATGCAGAAACGACAAATCAATAAAGACGAACTAGATTTGTGCTTGTCTAGGGCTGGGAGGGCAAACGGGAATCAATTGCAAATGATCATGTGGACTTCTTTGAAATTAATGGAAATGGTCCCATCTTGAATTGTGGCAATTTGCACAATCTTGTAAATTTATTAAAGATCACTGATCTGTGTAGTTAAGATAGGTGAATTTTATGGTCTGTAAATGATACTGCAATAAATACTGCAATAAAGCTGTTAAAGAAAAAACCCAAGGTTGATCTTCAACTTAAGCAATGTACAGAGGAAGGGGTAAAACAACACTACTATTTCTTTAGCTCATGGAAATCACATGAGCCCCCCCTCCCCGCTTTTTCTATCTACTATTTTAGTTCAGTCATCCTCAATGAGTGCCCATTGTCCATGGGTCAAAATTATCTTCTCTAGGTCTATTTCTTTGCCTTCCATTTGTTAGCCTAGTGGCTGACAAGTCCTTGTGTCACTAAAAACTGTGTGGCAGGGGTTGGAGCTGAATAGAAAGGAACTTTATTAAGTTGCGTGAATCAGAAACCTAGTTGGTCTCATGATGGAAAATTCCCAAGTTCCCCAAGAACAAGGTATTGTTTGGTTTATGTGGGGTCTTGGGCTACCCAGGGAAGGGAGACTGCTGCAGGGAAGGATAAAGGGCAGGACATGAGAGAGAACTTACCATATGTTCATGTGTTTTCTAGAACATGTGTCCCATGCTCTGCATTATAATCAGAGTGGTTGGACATGTGACGTCATTGTTCGGGTGCTGCTTTTTTGTTGTAATAAGCATGTGTTTCTTTTAAATGTCCTGTCCAGCCCATGTTTGTGAGGTTAAGCAAATGAAATCCACTGTGAGAGGTTAGAGAAGTGGGAACTACAAGAGTATAAGAAATAAGTGTGATGACCTTGAGTTCTTGGGTTCCTTCACCCCTTCAAAATGTCAGACACATGGGGAAGACATATGATCACCTTGACACAATCATTTTGTAAAAAATTGTTATAGTTAAAAAGTACACAAAAGCTAAACTTGGTGTCATAAAACTGCTGTTTCTTAAGTTTTCTCTGCAAGAGCCACTTGTACAGGCAGTCTGTACCCTAACTTGGTATCCACAGAATAGCTTTCTATGTTCGTATGCAGGAGGTCACTACTTGCATGACCGTTACTAGGACTGGGGATATTATAAATCAGTAGACATCACAATGTCCACTGGGAAGAGATGTTTTCCTGTTGCCTCCAGGGACACCTGACCCAGAACAGCCACCATGGGTAGCTTGACTAGCACATGTTTACAGCTTGGTGAACATCAGAAACATTCGTTTTGTTAGGTACTTGCATAATAGCCTTTTATTTTTGATTATTTATGCATTGGTGGCAAGCAATGGAGATGTGCTATGTAGGAAAGTTATTATTTGCTAATTTGCTGCTTTTAAAATACATGGCACACTATCTATTATGTATCACGCATTACAATTACAACAACAGTTTAATTAATCACCAACCCCCTGTTTTGTACCAGTCTACAGCAGAATTCTGGGTAATGGTGTTGTTTACCATTTAGCAAGTAGCAACATTTCACTCTGTTTCACTACATTAAACTGCTCAAATAAAGCAAACGGATATTGAAAAGAGTTGGCCATCTGCCTTTATTTTCTTTTACTTTTGTTTAAAAAAAAAAAACCCTCAAAAGAGTAAGAACACAGCCATGAAACTGATAGTGACAAAAAGCACTCTAAAAAAAAAAAAAATCAGGTCAGAATCTCATCTTCATGCAATTCTGATGAATAGTGTAAGAAATAAAAAAGAAGGCCGCTTTGTGGATTTGGAGTGGGTCTCAAGACCAGCCACGAAACCTAATGATTATTTAACGGTGTTGCACTGGAGGCTGGCTCCTCTAAGCCTCCTTCCCCCTTTAAGAGTTTGATGAATAGGTCTTGTGACAGCCATTTAGGAATAAACAAGAATTCATCAGTCTGCATAAGAAGAAGCCAGTTTATAGATTAAGTTTCCTGAGGTAATTCATGAGGTCAGTCCCATTTAGATGGAGACTATTAGGGCCTGGCTCTCCAGAGTGGTCATAGAAGGGAATCACTCCAAATGGACCCCTTCCACACAAAGCCCCCTTTCAGGGAGAAGCCTGCCATTTTTATGACCCTGCTGCTAGGACGCACATCAACTTGTCACTGTGCAGATCTGCTAGGGCAAGACCTCATCACTCTATTAAAGAGCTCTGTGACCCTATTGATTTGAAGTATTTAAAGCAGGGGTGAAGTTCAAAGCAATTTCTTTTCTATACTATTACTCAGTCTCTCTGTGTCTGGGCTCTAAAACATCTGCTGTCAGTTCCTTTCTGTTGTCTGACTCTGGAATCTGTCACTGGAGAACAGAGTAGTTTTATTTAAAATAAATTGGATTCCTTTTCAGTTTTCAGCATCGTGCATTGTGATCAATGGTTTATACTCCTTCATCTGCTGGAGACTTAACTGCAAGTGGATCCTTTCATGTCTCTTTAGGGCAAGACTGAAGCAGCATTAGTCTCTGAGGTTTTGTAATAGAATCAAGTCTTAGAAGTAAGTAGCAGCCACCAGCTCCTCTAATTGGCCAATCAGCAAAAATAACAACCTTTCACTTAAAAAGAAAAAAAAAGAGAAATACAGTAAGAAGGAAAGAGAAAAAAAAAATCATCTCTCCAACTGTGGCTCCAGGACCCAAATACTAACAGTATCATTTTTACTTTTATTTGCTCCTAGAAATGAAAACACAGTAAACAACTCAGTTATTTTTAAATGTCAGCAGGTAAGGCAAAACTGGGAATCAGTTTTGAAAGGTGTTTTGCAAAACAATGCAGACTGCCATACTTGTTCTCTGGAAGCGACAGGACTCAGAGTGCATTTTGAGTACTTAATAATACAGTAGGCTTCGTGTGTGCATTACTGAAGTGATAGTGGAAACTGGTAGCCTTTCACTCCCTTGGTTGGGAGGCTGAGCTTGGTCTCTGGACAATTCTGTCTTCAACCACAGTGTTATCAAGAAATGTGGAACCTGAATTAAAACATTATATTTTTTAAAACTTAAGAAAATAGCTTTTTAAATAGATATTTTTAAATCATGGGCAAAGGAAATCATACAAAATTCAGAATTGTTGAGCAGTTTGACATTGTTATCAACAAGTCCAGAAAGTCACTTATGTTTCTGGTACTTTATGGATCATGGACATCCAATGGTAATTGAAGATCAAAGCACTTCCATTCTCTGAGAGTCTTCAGTATTCTGTAAGCCTCTGTGAGGACACAGTTTCTCTCAGGACGCATTCTAAGAGTCAGCTATGGTCTCCCTTCAGGTAACTCTCAATTCTTCATGTCCATCCTTGACAGCTCTCCTGAGCTCAGATCAGAGCTATGGTCAGGCTTCCACATCTATACAGTGCAGTTCCTTGTAAACTGAAATCTTAATCAACACCCTTCCCACAGCCTTCTTTACAAACCCAGCATTCTTTCCCATCATTGCTGCTTACTGTCTTCCCAGGCACGTAACTCTTCCCCATATCCATTGCCCAGCCCTACAGAATCAACTACTTTGTTGTTCTTTAACCCCACACCCTTTCCAGAATCTTAGCTCTGGCACATTAGTTCCCAGATTTCCAGAACCTTTCACTAATAGTTGCTTCCAAATTGACATTAGCCCATGTTTGCTCCAAATTTATCCTCGGAAGCCAGGAAAAATTTTGACCAAGTCATTGTACCACAAAAACCTCCTATTCTTCTGCAGAACCTGGGAAACAAAACCCAATTCCTTTAGCCTGGCATTCAGAGGCCCCTTATTCAAGTATCCTTTGGCTGTTCTATGCTCCAGACCAATGAAGCCATTGGCCATTCTGCTTTCTCTACACATGCCCTCCATTCTCAAGGCAACAGAGGATCATCTGTGTGCTAAAGACCTCTTAGCTCCAGCACAGTCTTCTCTCATAGCTCCAGATCACCCACCAGTCCAATTGCCTACTAGACCTCCTCTCAGATACATCCAGGCCATTAGGAGTCAACAAAGCTCAAAGATCACTCACCATCTACCATCTTAGTCCCAGGTGGTTGCCTCACAGTAGTTAGAAGACCATTCACCAAGTTGCTCAGAAGCTCCTTCCTCCTATCTAGCATCAGATCAATTATTGACTTCTCATTTATTTTCCCATCTTCAATTTTTTGAAGGCAAATGACAAGACTTGGCTTACATTTTATTTTTTTAAATGGTGTTAGAGTTAATTTTTTTTCTTTTTTTATTATATTATTGTTGTAGTAAGGGTACATGGTAACATTTACAAAAGTTCTTATAATATATCATAATTGAATTCACCCCTCCTATCATTCTTTATCCCCTTCTTCCCCCATTCCTGGGATAGTTTCAACATGTTTCATTTTTCCCTTTTCACCACTTCAACTTCCTTCACCCTTTCCTTATATCCTCCCCACTTCCACTGATACCAACCCCCAGACAGGACGTGTGTTACCTTCCTGTTCTCCATTTTTGAAAATGTATTTTTGTTTGCTTAAGATCCATCTTCAGATTTCACATCTTCACTACTCCCCTCTGCTTTCACCTAACTGAGGATATTTCAAGAGTTAGTCTATTTTCCCCCCAAAAGAACTGATAACTCTGTTTTGAATCCTCACTGCCTATATTATTTCCAATGTCAGGGTTTTGTATTTACTGATAGGAACTACCTCCTATAGAGTAACTGACAAAAATGTTTATTGAATGAATAAATATCAAATAAATAATCAATCCTAGAAAGAGAAAACAGAACTAATATTTCCCTTTTCTAATTTAGGATGGTGCAGAATTAATGGTCAGTTAACTAATACAAGTTTAAAAATAAGAATTGATAGCGTTTACTACAAGATTTCATCAATTCTTAGGTTCTATACAATTTACTATATATACACTCATGTGTTTAGCTTGTTTCATTCTAATCTTTTTTACTTGTAAATGTTCCCACATCATCCCTATGGGATATAGTGTCATAAATATAATAACTGCATCACTTATTTGAAATGGTATTTTTTAAGCTAGCTGTGCCTCCAATGATGCAAGATGCTCAGTTCTTATCTGTCACAACAATAGTATAGAATATTTTTTATATGCATAAATCTGAATGTGTGTCCTTTCCAGCTCTTTTATTTTTTTTTATGATTGTGCAACCATAACTCTGAGGTCAACAATAAGTACAGCATAGTGCAGCTCTTCCTGAAAACTTTCAATAAAGATAACACAAAAGATTTGAAGGAGATAATCATCTAGTCTCTGTTCAGATCCTCTGAGGAAGTAATAAATGATATTCGACACCATCCCCTACACCTTCAATTTGGAAGAAGAACAACAGAACAGAAACTCATAGACAAAGAACACTGAGACAAATTGATATCATCTTAATTGTGCAGTCCTGAGTATGTTGGAATTTATTGCATGTGTTCATCAGGGCACATTTCCAAAAAGGAGCTAGAATTTGATGGACCATGTTTCATTCAAATAAAAATAAGATAGTAAAAGAAAACATTTCTATCCACAAAGAATTGGTGATTTCATATTCAAGTACCTTTGTTATCAAAATCTAAATGTTATGTTTGCCCAGTGTCTAGCCCACTCTTTGTTAATTTAACACTTAACACATTCTATGCTATAAAAACAAAATCTCATCTATTTATTGATGCCTTACTGGAGTTTGAACTCAAGGTTTCAGGCTTGCTAGGCAGATGCTTACCACTTGAGCCACATCTCTAGCCCTCTTTGCCCTGGTTATTTTGGAAACAGGATTTGCATTTTACCCAGGCCAGTCTAGACCACCATCTTCTATTTTATACTTCCCATTATTACTGAGATGATAGGCACACCACACCCAGACTTTTAGTATTGAGATGGGATCTCATGAACTTTTTTGCCCCACTTGGCTTGGAACCATGATCCTCCTGATCTCAACTTCCCAAGTAACAAGGATTATAGGGGTAAGCTGATCTTATGTATTTTTACAGAAAATGATTTATATCTCAGAGTAGACACAGAGGAAACTTGAAGTGAAAATATTTTTGTCTTCTACATATACATATAAAACATTGATGAAAGACCAAAGGACAATCTCTGTCTTCTCATAAAAGGGTAAAAATCATAGATAAAAGTATTTTTTCCATTTCTGAGAACAAGTGATTTAAATACTTGCAAATTTAACTTAAATATTTTCTTTGAGATTGTTAGGGAATCACCAAGAAACAAAAATATTCATTCATGGCCTTTTTGCTAGTAAAATTCAAACAACTCAGAATAAATTCAATTTTTTGTTTTCTTGGTTTTTTGAGAAAGAATGTTGGAGAACCAATATGGAAGAACAATTCAAAAGTGATGAAGTAGTCTTCTATTTACATTTCAGTTTAAAATTTTCTTGATTTACCATATACTGTGATCAAGACTATTTATGGCACAATGGAGAGAGGACAATATTTAGAGGGTATTGTTTTCTTCATGAAAAATTTTTAGCATACATCATCTTTGCATTATTAATGTGATTATGTTTCAGATTATGTAGAAAGCACTGGGGAAAATGATGAATAAAACTCCTCCTTTAGGGCTGAAGAGGTTTACTCAAGTGTTAGAGTGCTTGCTTAGCAAGCATGAGGCCCTGGGTTCAATCTTAAGTACCACCAAAGAAAAAGAGAAGAGAAGAGAACAGAAGAGCAGAGAAAAGAAGAAAAGAAAAGAAAAAAGAAACTTACCTTCTATATTCAAGGAACTTAAAGTCTTCTAGATAGAAAAAAAAGATTAAATTTGTAAATTACCTCATAAATTTAATCCTTTTCTTCTGGTATAAACTAACACATATTAGTTCAAGAATAGAGATTATAAAAATCAATTCATTGCATTTTTTTAAAAGTTGATTTTGGATGCAACCATGAGACCTGTCTATAATTGTTTATCCAAATAGAGGTTTCTTTTGACATCAAGTGACCAGTGGTAAAATTCTTTAATATCATCAGTGTTCCAACATTCTTTTAGTGTTTCTGTTGTGTCGCCTTCATCATATGACTTTCATCTTTGGGCTTATCTATATCAATTTTGATTATAAAGATGACACTCCTCCAAGTTAGCACCAAGAAGGAAAGAGCAGAGATTATATCAAAAGTTCTCTCAGAAATCCTCAACAAAAATGTGGTTATATTTCATTGACCAGAACCATATCATATGGCTACCTCTAAAGGCAAAAGTTCTTGAATATAAAGGTTCTAACCCAGGGCCACTGCTGCCCTAAACAAAATCAGAGCTCTGCTCAAGGACCTGTGTGGAACTGAGGGGGGCAGGGTGAGAGAGGGTGGGAGAGGGAAGCAGGGGGGAGAAATGACCCAAGCAATGTATGCAGATGTGAATAAATGAATAATTAAAAAAAGAAAGAAAGAAAGAACTGTGAGAAAAAAAAAAAAAAGAAGGGAATGTGGTTGTTAACCAAATGGTTGGATGTACCTGTCATTGAAATCCACCATGTGAGTAGCTTAAATTCCCAGCTCCTACATTCTTCTATGTATTTGGTTTCTAACGTATTAGACTCAGGCAGGAAGACCCCTGTTCTGGGCCTGTGACTTCAAGTGGCTTACTCAGCCCTTCCAGAGCCATGCCACTCTCTAAGGGAGGAGAGTTTGGTGGATGAGAAAAGATGTCTACACAGAAATCATATTCTCACACCTGCCAGATTTTCCTCTAGTACTTGAATGATGGAATTACCTACTCAAGTGGATGAGGAGCCTCTCCCATGTCCCAAGTAGATCTTATCCCTGGAACAGTCCTTCTGAACTCAATCTGCTATTGATGTGAATGTCCCTATGCCTGACTGAAGGATGGCTATTTGCAAATGTGTGGACACAGGTTGGACATGTAAGGAGGGTGTTTACAAGGGTATATGCAAAGGCTGGGGAAAAAGGGGGCACACCATGGGAGGAAAACTTGAAGAACTTGGGGAGAACCCACTACCTTGGAATATGAATACAAGAATTCTATGTTCAAACCTGGCTTTGTAGTCAGGCACCAGTGGCTCAAGCTTGAAGTCTTAGCTACTTAGGAGGCTGAGATCAAAAGGATAATGATTTGAGGCCAGCCCAAGCAAATAGTGCACTAGACCACCATCTCCAAAATAATCAGAACAAAATGGACTGTTGGTGTGGCTCAAGTGGTAGAGCATCTGCTTTGCGAGCATGAAGTTCTGAGTCCAAATCCCAATCCATCCAAAAACAAATACAAAACCCCAAAACCTGGTTTTGTGGTCACTACAAAAATGTGTGCATCAAGGTGGCACATAGGATGCATTTTATTGAACTGACTTTCTAGTAAATCACTTATAAATCACATTTAAATACACGATATGTAGATCTCCACTTGTGTTTCTATTCCTAGCCATACAAATGTCAGGGGAAAGAAGCCAATAATTCCTGGTCTCTGAGAAATGGTCTCTTCTCATCTCCAAACTGGCCCTAGTGAGCCCAAGTAGAAAGATTACATTGTACACCCTGGGAATTCAGTAATGTTTCCATCTAATATCAATTATCAATCAAAAATAAACTGAAGAAGTTCTACTTCTGTAGCATCAAATCTATAAACTACTTAGTGACAAATTTGACCAAAGATTTGCAATCATGTGAAGCAGTTCTCTAGCTTTATTACACTGAAAATTAAACAGTATCAGAGAATTTCTATACATTGAAATATGTACCATATCTTGAATTGGAAAACTCAGTACTGTTAAAATTTCAATTCTCTCTACATTTCCTAAAAGTTAAATTCAATACTAATAAAAATCTCAATGGGTTTGTCAGACATTTTGTTACTATGACAAATATCTGAGAAAAATGACTTTTTAAGTTATTTAATTGTTCTTTAACAAAAATCATTGTTTCAGAGGTTTTAGTACAAAATCAGCTGAATCCATTGCTTTGGGATTGAGGTGAGGCAGGATATCATGGCAGTGGGCGTGTGGAAGAGGAGGCTAATCAACTCTGTCAGAAAGCAGAGAGGAGCAACAGGGAGGAACCAGGGCCAGGATACACTTTCCAAGGCATGTTCACAGGGACCCACTTCTTCCAACCAGGCTCCACCTTCCACAGTTACACCCCCATCCAATAGTCTATTCAAATGCTGAATCCATAATGGATTAAGCCATTGATTAGGTCAGCCCTCATTATCTAATGGTTACTGGAAATGCCTCACAGACACACCTAAGGGTGTGCTTTACTCATCTCCTAGGTGTCTCTCAATTCAATCAATATTAACCATCATAATAGATTTTCTTATAGAAATTGATAAGATTATTCTAAACATTACATAGATAAAAAAAACTTAAAATACCCAAAGCACTTTATGAAAGTAGAACAAAGTTGTAGACTATCCTACTAGATTTTAAACTATGTTCTTAAGTTCTATGAACCATGACAGTATAGTATTTTTTTTCTTTTTTGAATCCTCTAATACCTTTTTTTTTTCATTTTTCTTTTATTATTCATATGTGCATACAAGGCTTGGTTCATTTCTCTCCCCTGCCCCCACCCCCTCCCTTACCACCCACTCCACCCCCTCCCGCTCCCCCCCCAATACCCTGCAGAAACTATTTTGCCCTTATCTCTAATTTTGTTGTAGAGACAGTATAGTATTGAAGTAAAAAAAGAAATGTAAATAAATGGAACAGAATAGAGTCAATGAATAGACCTGCACATCTATAGTCATTTGATTTTTGACAGAGGTGTTGAGGTAAATATTTGCAGCAAATGAACTGTAATAATTATAAATATATGCAACAAAATGAGTTTCAATCTTTACACTATATATAATAATTTATTCAAAATCAACTCCATAGTAGAAAGAAAGGGTTGAAACTGTGAAACTTTAAAAAAGCAGGGTCTTATCTTTGCTTAGACGATGATTTCTTAAATAAGAAACCAGTAGTTCAAACCATAACTAAAATATTAATTATTTAGGCTTCATTCCAATTAATAATTCTTTCTTTTAAAGATAATATGAAAAAAATGATAGGTAAGACACAGATAATGAGGAAAAGCAAAACTAAAGACCTAATAAGTGGGGCTGGAGGAATGGCTCAAGTGCTCATGTGGTAGAGCACCTGGTTAGCAAGCACAAGGCCCTGAGTTCAAACTCCCCCAAAAAAAAGAAGAAAGAAAAAGATATCAAATCAGATGTATTTCTATATATTACCAATAAACTAATTGAAGGTAAACATTTAAAATAATAATACATTTTCAATACTATCTAAAAGTATTAAAGATTTTAAAATAAGTTTAATTAAATATGTGCAAGACTCTACAAAACACTCCTGAATGACATTTTGAAAAGACCTAAAATGGAAAGACAACATATTCTTTCACCAAAAGACTCAATATTATGAGAATTCCATTCTTTCCAAACTAATTTATAGATTTAATTAGTTCTAATGAAAATCTCAGCAAACTTTTCTGTAGAAATTGACCATATAATTAAAAATGTACATGATATGCAAAGTACCTAAATAGTCAAATGATTTTGAAAAGGATAATTTTGGAATAGTTGTATTTCCTGAGGCCATTATTCAATATCAACTGTAATGAATAAGACAAAATGATTTTAACAAAGGTCAAGGCCAAAAGACCAATGAAACATATCAGAGAGTCTAGAATAGATTTTCTAGAAAAGACCCAAAGAAGTTGTGAGAAAAATATTGTTTACAATAAACAATGCAGGGGAAGTTTAAAAATCTGTCTACCTATCTGTCTCAAGAATCTTATCCTTGGGTCTGGTGTGAAGGCACATGTATATAATCCCATTACTCAGGAGGTGGAGACTGGAATGATTATACTTCAAGGCCGGCTGGGGCAAAAAGTTAGCATGACCCATTTCAACAAATATGTTAGGTGTGGTGGTGGGTGAGAGGCAATCTAGTGAGAGGCAATCATAGGAAGATTATGGTTGATGGCCAGACATGGAGAAAATGTGAGATCCTAGAAAACTAACTAAAGCAAAAAGGACTGTGGGAATGGCCCAAGTGGTATAGCGCAGCAAGTATGAGACCCTGAGTTCAAACTCAAGTAATGTAAAAAAAAAAAAAATCTTGTCCTTTGTATAACACCAAATGAAAAATTGACATGAAGAGGTGATAGACATACATATAAAACAAAACTATTATATTTCTAAAAGAAAATAGGAAAATTCTTTATGGTCTTTTTCTAGGTAAATACTTTTTCTTTTTAATGTGAGGCCCCCAAAACACTAATTATAAAAGAAAAAAAATTGCAAACTGTGTTTCAGTGGCTCACACTTATAATCCTAATTACTTAGGAGGCAGAAATCAAGAGGATTGTGGGTTGAAGTCAGCCCAGGCAAATAATTCTCGAGACCCTATCTCAAAAATACCCAACACAAAAACGGGCTGACAGAGTGACCCAAGTGGTAGAGTGCCTGCCTAGCAAGCATGAGGCCCTGAGTTTGAAACTGCCACACACGAAAAGATAAATTGGACTTCATTAAAATTAGAAAACTTTGCTGTTTGATAAACAGCATTAAAAGAAGTCATAATCTAAGAGAAAATCTTTTCAGGCCATCTCTTCTAAGAGAATTGTATTCATAGCAAATACAGAGCTCATAAAAGATACACAACTAAGTTTTTGAAAAATGGACAGGATCATATGGGAGTTCTATTTTTAGTTTTTTGAGGAACCTCCATACTGATTTCCATAGTGGCTGCACTCACTTACATTCCCACCAGCATCATGTTAACTGAAATAAGCCAGTCTCATGAAACAAGTATCACCTGTTTTCTCTCATTTGTAGATGCTAGGAGGAAACAAAACAAAACAACCAAGGTCATGAAAGTACAAAGAGAACAACTAGGGAAGAGAAAAGGGAAGGGAAAGAGGTAGAGAGGAGGGACAAGAAAAAATAATGGAAGGAGTAGATATGATCAAAGTACATTGTTATATATGGAAATGCCACAATAAAACCCCTTATGCACAATTTAATATATGCTAATATACATGGGTAGAATATCTGAACAAAAACTTCACAAATGAATTTTGAAAATATATTATATATGGCCAATAAACACATGAAAAGAGGCTCAATATAATCAGTCATCAAGGAAATCAAAATAGAACCACAGTGATACGCTGATATATTATCACTGTAACGATTAAAGTAAAAAGAGTGACAATGTCAAGTGCTGACAAGGATTCTCCCACATTGCTGATGGGGGTTTTTCAGTTTCTTTTAAAGTGAAGAGTATAGTTATCGCATGACCCACCAGTTCTACACCTAGATAATTGCCCAGGAGAAACTCAAGCATATGTTCAGAAAAATGACTGTATGAGAATGTTCATAGAAGCTTTATTCATAATATCAACTGAAAAATGTTTGAATATTAAACAGTTTGGATATTAAAAACCAAGAAATATCCTATTGGGAATAAATTAACTGGAGAGATGTGGGAAGGGGTACATTTGTAATTTGTACTATCCTTATGAAAGCATATCCCAATATATGTTCCCAAGAGTAGTAGACCCACAATTTTTTTGCAGTACTCATTAGTCAAATAAGCTTGAGAACACAACAATTTTTTTAAATGCTCAGATTTTATTTGAAGGCATTCAGAATCTGTACTTTAAAATATAAACTCCTATGGCAGTAAAGCAGAATTCACCATATGTAAAAATACTTTTGACTTCTAATGATAGAGGACTAGTCTGAGAGTGGCAGAAGTAATAAAAGTTTCATGGACTATTGTAGTATCATGCTGTATTCTAAGTACCCTACAGTTATTAACATAGGTAAAATTCACCTAACAAAAAAGACTGAAGCTATATGACTCTAGAATTGGTTCAGGAACACAA
Source organism: Castor canadensis (assembly GCF_047511655.1). Classification (NCBI taxonomy): domain Eukaryota; kingdom Metazoa; phylum Chordata; class Mammalia; order Rodentia; family Castoridae; genus Castor; species Castor canadensis. The sequence continues at coordinate 154,870,767 of NC_133388.1, forward strand.
CGAAGTCAGGATTCCATGCTAGAGCCTGTGGTGTTCTTACCTTTCCTCCACGGTAAGCAGCCACAGGATTGCCAAACTCAGTGCCTCATACTCTTACCTATCATGTTCAAATTTAGAAGAAAGGGAGCAAGAAGGTGCTGTAGTGTTCCCCTCACCTGACTGTTTCTCCTAACAAGAATTAAATCCTTCAAATAATGTACTAGGTTTGTCTTAGCATTTCAGAACTGGGGTTCATGTATGCTCTTTAACCCATGAGACTACACTTCCTTGAGATCAAAGGGTTCTCCCCAACAAATGATTTATTTTTTCTTGCATATAAAATACATTCACACATCATAGATAGTTTGAAATATAGAGAAAAGACCATAATCCCAGATAACTACAAAAGTTGGATTATATTTCCAAGAATAAAGTTTGGGGAAAATTTTTATTAGACAATAAATTGTTTACCAAAATGTCACTCTTTTGATTGTCTGCATCTTACATATCAAGGCTCCAGGATGTACTGCAGGAGAGAAACATACCTCACTTTGTTTAATCTAGTGTTTCCAAATATTTTGACACAATTATTCCTCCTAAGTATGCTCTTTCCAGTGTTGTCCAACAAAACTTTCTGTGAGGCTGGAAACATTTTTCTGTACTTCCATGTCCAATATGGCAGCCACTAGCCAAACTGTGAACCCTTGAAATGTGGCTAGTGCAACTGAGCAAATGAATTCCTAATTTTATGTGATTTTTAAGTAGTTAAAATTTAAATTTAGTCAGATGTGTGTGGCAAGTGGCTGCCATATGGAACAACATGGCTCTCAAACAATGTCCGTTGAAAAGATTACACATTTGGAAAAACCATCACATAATGATGGTGTTGTTGGAAGCAGATTATGAAAATCAAGTTCAAATGACTTGCCCAGAATAACCACCAAGTGAGAACAGAGACAGGATTTTAAGTCACATTAACTAGCTTCAAACTCCAGGTGCCTCCTGTTTTTCCACCCTGCCTTCAAGATGCTGTAGAGACAAGTGTTTGAAAATAATTTGTTGTGTTTTTATTTTGATTATGTATTTGGTATAATTATTTGTAGAAATTCAAATTTTATTGCATTCATTTTATTTCTATAGGAAATTGTGTCATTTCAAATGCTTTATAGATAATTTTTTGAATGTAGTTTTAAAGTAAGTACTAAGAATATGTTTCCAGTTCACTGATGGAGAAACTGAAGCATGAAGAAAAAAATATAAAAAACAATAAATTCCATGTCTGCTTTATATCCAAGGCATTTTAAAGACTTATAAAAAAATAGTAGAAATAATTTTGATCACTTACGTTAACTGAATTATCTTATAGGAAAAGAATATTAGCTTATATTTTTAATTCTTAACATGTTAAATTCAACATAATGTACATAGTGTCAAAATTACTTTATAGTTTAGATTTCATTTAAAGAATGGTTTAATGACAATGTGTGCTTTAAATATCAGATGATAACTGTTGGAAATACTCCTAAGTTTAGCTTTTCAGCATTACATTTCTCAGATTTCATGGACATATACTGAACATGACCTCTATCGACAGGTTATTATATTTGCTGACAGTTTGAGGACTCTGGTTCACCCAGACAAGACTCTATTACATGTAACCATTGATGATTGTTACATTGTACATGTCTTAAAGGCAATGAATACACTTATTATAATAGGAAGAGACAAAAAAGCCATGTTCAGTGTGCCTTTGGTTTTCTAAGATTGCTTTCCAGAAGATTATCTGGAAAATATTTTGTTACATCTCTAAATATGACAAATTTTGATGTTTCTGATTGATGCTGAGGTAAATGTTTTGTAGACTTTAATGGTTATCCATATTTTGCAGTGAAAAATAATGCAAGTATTTTTAATGTTTTATTTAAAGAATTTTAATTGCCATTTAATTATGTTTTTTATTATTGCCATCTAATTTTAATTATGTGCTAGTTATAGGCATAGAAAAAAATAAGTGCAAAAATAGCCAATAGCTGTAAATGGTTTTGTTCAAGAAATAATACCATACATTTTTCTCAATTCTCAAAATTATTCGTAATGTAGTTATATTACTTTCATGAAGTAAAAATTAATATTTATCATGTAAATACTACATTGAATCTTCAAAAGCATAACCCAAAAGAGACATATTCTTTACCCAGATATATTGTTTGGTTGAACAAGTTTTGATTTAAAGTATTTATAGAAGATAAATTAGAACGGGTTTTTGTTTTTAGAAAGGATTTGCATGATAAAATTAAGTGAAAATTGCGAGCTAATTATGTGGCAAATTCAATTAGTGTAGTCACCTAATCTAAATTATTCAGGCTCATTGTAGTTCCAAGAAATCAAGGCCACCATGCCCAGGACTCAGCCATGTGCAAACAGACATTTAGTAAATCCTGCCATAGTAATAAAGAAAATTGACTGTTTTCCTCTATTCTAGCTGCTTTCTTTTTAGCTGTGGTACTCTGAACCATCATATAATTTCCTCAATAGGTTTACTTTTAAGAAAAAAAAAGACTGAGAAAGCCACTGAGTCATAAAATCATCTGCATATGCTGTGGATGGCTGGAGAAACTGAGATACTTTTCTTTCTGTCTGAGGCAAAAATCTATTTACAGTTTGTGTATGGAGCAGTTTGCCTTATGTCAACTTGAGATCGGTCTCATACTGCCCCTATGGAACAATCTGGTCCCTGGTGGACAACAATGTCAAAATGATATTTTGGGAAATAGAAACTCTATATCCTTGTCTTCTCTTCCTACAGAGGGGGACTAGGGACAACTGTAGGAATTGCTGCATGTGCTTTAGGCTCCATTTGGATTGCCTGTTCTCTTCCAGAAGGCAGAAAAGAGAATAACAGACAGTCTTGACATTAACAAAAGTAATGTCACTAACTGTAGAAATTTCCTATAGCCACTGTAACAAATTTATTAGCTTAAAAAAACCACAAGTTCATTCTCTTAAAATTTTGAAAGTCGAAAGTCCAAAATGAGTCTTACAGAGCTAAAATGAAGGTGTTGGAAGGGTTCATTCCTTTTGGAGGCTCTGAGAGAGAATCTGTTCTTTGTCTTTTTCAGGCATTTCTTGGGTTGTGGCCTCACCACTCCAATCTTCTTCCCCCATTATTACATTGCCTATCCATCTTCCACAGCCCAATCTCCCTCTGCTTTCCTTTTAAAATAACTCTTATAAATACATTGGGACCTCTAAGTAATCTCCCCCATCTCAGGAGTCTTCATTTAATCACATCTTCATAGAAGGGAGCACTCACAAGATCCAGGAATCAGGACCTGGATATCTTTTGAGATCATAATTTGGCTTTCTGCACTGATATGGATGGTTCTGATGACAGTGGTAGACAGTGGCAGTGATAGTGCTGCAAATGGTGGCAAAAATGTTAACGACATTCATATGAACCACTATGATGGCTGTGACAATGAAGGTGATATGGAGGTCATCAAAGGCAATGGTAGAATTGATGTCAACAGAATGGCAGGGCTGGGGATATCAGTGAAAGGGGCTCATCTCCAGTGAAATGACAGTAGTTTGGACAGTACAGTGTAGATAGTAGCCTTGACTATGACTCTAAAGGACAGACCAGAGTGGCCCAGCTGTATTAACTCTAGCCTGGTCTTCAACAAGCAATGCCAGTTACTCCAGCAACTTAGAGCAGAACAACTGAGACAGTGAGAAGAAAAAAGTCCTATGTGTGTAGAAAAGAGAATTTGCATGTAGAAACTATGGTTATACAACAATCCTGTTCTAAGTATATAAAAGGTAGACAGATATGACCTATGAAGGAAAAAGTGGTCACACAGTGGATCAGTCTAGAATTGAGAAAAGGCCAGTATGTAGCTCATGGGGCTAGGGGGAGATGAAAGTTAAAATGATGGAAGAAAGTGTCTTTCCTTTGTCATCTTTCCAGGGTTTTCTGTGCAATGAATTTTTCCAGTCTGCAAGGGGAAGAGTGTCACCTCCAAGGTATGTGTGTCATCAGGAGCCCCTGTGTGCATTCATCTTTGGAGAACTAAATGGTGTGTTGCATATTTAGTCCCACTGCTTCTTAACTTAGTGAGTTCTGGAACTTTAGGCAGCCTCTTTCTAGGACACAACATCCTCCTAGTAACTTGATCCCTCAAGAGGCATGAAGATTTCTTCCAGAAGGAGAATTTGCCAGCATGAGTGCCTGTGCTCCAGTTCCTGGAGGCACGTGTGCAGTCTCTTTAACATAACACTCCCCCTCTGGAGGTTGGTAGCAGACATCTAGTAGCCAGGCCATGGATTTTGGCAATTAACTTTCACAGTTCCCTGGAAAGATGACAATTAGTGTAACAGGCCACAAGTGCAAAAGACACTTAGGACACTGTAGATCATTGTTTTGAGACTCACTCCATCTTGGTGTGTTGGCATATTGTAAATGTCCCCAGCTCCACAGCCCTAGGGACTAAAAGTAAAAATTCACACAGAGAAGTTTTCATTGGCCACATTCTGCAAACATTCTGCAGGTAGAGACTCTGATCTCTGCCTTGTTTCAGCATGCTCAGCACCCTGTCCTGAGAAGTCTGAATTTATTAGACATCTATTATAACTGACATATTGTTGCAGTGGGGGTGAATAGATGCATTAGACAGATGATCTTAATTGGCTTTCTTCCAAAAGAATTTTTTTTTAAGAAGAGACAGCTGAAATTCATTCACATTTACAATTAGTAAAACTTTCTTTCATTATTGAAATGCTTGCTGAAACAGCAGCCACATCAGGGTGACAAATCCCGTTATCATGCTTTCTGTAATTGTCTTCCCAAAAGGCGCCTATTGAGAGCCTTGTCTGGGTTTGTGTATGAGACTGACAATCAAGCTCCAGCAGAGGGTAGAGGGGCAATATGCAGCCTGCTCCAAATGCTTTTGTGTGTGTGTGTGTCTGTCTGTCTGTCTGTGTGTGTGTATGTGTGTATATGTGTGTGCAGTTGTTCAGTAGAGAGATCTAGGATTCTGAAAAAATATGAGGATGCATAATGCGTACTAACAAGATCAGTCAGCAGGCATTAGTGGGATTCTCATGCTCCCTGCTTTTAGTTCTCTATTTTCTCCTATTTTTCTCTGTGAGCAATGGCAGGTGCTATTTTTTTGTCAGGCTATTGCTGGGGAAAATGAGGGTGCTGGGAGAGATTTTTTTTGTTGTTTTTTTGTGAGCACTTAGCAGAGGAACTCACATAGCCGACAATAGAATGGTGATGAAGGGCAAAAAGAAAGGCGTGTAAAGATTATCCCTTCAGAGTCACAGGGAATAAACTGTTTCCTGAAAGGGCCACTTGCTTTGGGACTTGCATCTCTGCTTGGTCAATGCTGATGACTCCATAGGCCACCCTGATCTGTTCAATGAGTTTGGAAGGTGTAAAGTATTTCTCTCTGCAGGAATGAAGAAGAAATAGGTAAGACCTTCAAAAATGGAGAGGAAGGTGAGAAAGGGCAGAAAATGGAGAGGGAAGAACCACCAATGAATTATTGACATTAGTCAATTCTCATACGTCTCATTTTCTTTTACCATATGACCTGCCTGAGGGGTGCTGTTTGAATACCTTCATTTATTTGTTAGCATATTGCTGTCTCCTGTACTCATCTTGAGCATAGACCATTCTTTTCTCCTTTGTCAATTCATCTCAAACCATGTTGGCTAATACAACCTGATCTGTTCTGTTCTCTAGAGAGCTCTGTCTAGGACTAAAAGTCCATCCTAGTCCAAAAAACACCCTGCTGTCCTCACAGTCAGCCTTGCTCTGTTGGACAAAGAGCCAGGTGTTGCTGTGGTATGTTAGGGGAGAGGTGTGTGCACAGTGTGAGGTGGACGGGGAGACAGTAAGTAGAGTGTTTATAATGAGACTGGACTAGAGGGGTGGCTCAAGTGATAGAGGGCCTGCTTTGCAAGCATGAAGCCCTGAGTTCAAACCTCAATCCCCACCAAAAATAAATAAATAAAAGAGACTAATAGAACGGTAAAATCAGATAGTCTCCTGCCCCATAGCATTCCAAGATGGCAGGAATGAAGTCTGAACTCTGTATGGTGGTGTCAAAGATATTCTTCAAGAATTTCATGCTGTTCCTTGTTACACATTCATCTTGACTGTTAAGAATCTTCCTATCAGTGCAGAAACTAATTTCTTTCATGATCACTGCAGTATTTATTTCCAAGCCAGCATGTTCCTAGCACACAAACAGGTGCTCCATTAATTACCATTGAATGAATGAGTGAATTATTGAACTTAGTTCAACTTTGCCAGTTGTCATGTGAAATCGTTAACTTTCATTCTTCTTAGAACTATAAGAAGCCCATTATACTAAATGCTCTTGTTTTGGAGAAGCCTAGAGTCCAGTTTGAGATGTGTAAACCAAATAGCATTGTAATAGCTATAATAAAACATGCTCAAGGCAAAGGAGGAAATTCTTTTCTATATGAGAGGAAGGATCAGGAAATTCAAGACAAGTTCCCAAGCACTCACTTCAACCAATTTTTTACTCAGATCTCTCCTATATTGAAATTCTAGAACACCCACTGCTCTAACAGATTTTAATCACACCTTTTAACTCCCATTTCTATCCTCATCAAAAGATACTTGTTACCTATCTTGGCCTTTGCCAAAACTGTTATGCTATTTCCTTTCGGCCTTCCCTATGGCGGCATCACACTCCCCTGCCATCCATAACCCTTAAGCCTCATAAGGATATTCTAATATTAAACCTTCTAGTCTCACTCCTTTTCCTGACCAATCTTGATCTCTGGTGCATTTATTGATTTATCAATTTACATAAATATCCTATTAGTAGAGCTCAGCTTCTTCATACCGGTGTCAGATTTTAACCTATTCCTGGAACATTCTCATAATTTATCTTCTCTATTCCTACCTCCAAAATAATAAACACAGCTTGCGAAAATACCAGCAAGCTTAATGACACAATGAAGCAGTGGTTTCCAACATCATCTGGGTCCTTATATCTTACATTCTTTTATTTGTCCTTAATCTAATCTATCAATATCCCTTTTATGCATCACATTTTCTGAGCTTTGGTAACCAGTTTTTGGGCAAAAAGGCAATCTAGGTGTTGCTGTGAAACTGTTTTTCAGATATGGTTAACATTTAAATCAGTGGGCTTATTTTTTTTTTCCTTTTTTGTTGTGCTGGGCAGGGTACATTGTGGCATTTACACAGGTTCTTACACTGCATCAAATATATTACACTTGAATTTTCCCTCTTCATCATTCTCTTTTATTGCCCTAAATCAGTGGACTCTGAATAAAGCATGTTACCATGGGCCTTATCCAATCAGTTGAAAATATGAAGTCCTAAGAAATTACAATAAAATGTACATGTTAGAGAGAGAGAGAATGCTCAAGGCTGCCAAAACAAAATGTCATAGACTGGGCAGCAGACCTACTTTCTCATGCTTCTGAGGCTGGAAATCCAAGATCAAGGTGTTGAAAGTTTGGATTCTCATGAGGCCACTCTCCTTCACTTGAAGAAAGCAATTTCATCCTGTGTCTTCATATAGCCTCTTTGTGAGAAGAAAGAAAGCTACTTATACTGTCTCTTCTATTCATAAGAAGATACCAACAGGGACATTTTCTAAAATCCCAACCTCATTTGGCTATTGCTGCATATAAAACTTTCTAGCTCCAGAACAATATGCAGTTCTTCTTGGTACAGCAAGTAATCTGGATCAGTTTCTGGATAAGAGCTCTATTCAGTCCTGCTGTAAGAGACCCTGCAATTATTCCTACCCCATCAATTGCCAGGTGTGCTAGTAAAGCAAGCTTCTTTAAATAAATAAATAAATAAATAAATAAATAAATAAATAAATAAAAGAAAATCTGAAGTCCTTTCTTTTCCCCACCCTATACGGAAAGAATTCTGCCTCCAAACTGCCTTCAGTCTCAAGTCTGAAATATAAACTCTCCTGTGTCTGTAGCCTGTTGTCCTATCCTACAGACAGTAGCCTTGCACATGGGCCGATTTCTTAAAATTCCCTCACCCTCTTCCCCTTTTTTCTCTCCCTCATTTCTTTGAAGAATACTGAGTAATACTAACTTTTCAGCACTTATTAAAGATGTCTGTCACTTTTCTTTCCAATCTCCATCCCTCTCACTCTCAGGAGACCTTGCTTGGTCCCGGGAGGCTTAGACAATGTACTGGAGCCCAACCCGACTCAACTCCAACATCCTTCCTCATCTTACATATGATTACCTCACACTCAGGAGTCCTCTGGCTAGGTGACTCCTATCTGTGATATTTAAAGAAAAATACTAGAATTCTAATAATATGCATGTGATGAACACCAAAGCATCCCACCAAGGTGGAGATGGTTTATGTGTCTCTTGAATCTGTCTACACTGAAACTTTCTCTCTATGGCAAGCAACATTATCTTCACTCTTTAAGTTACCTTTCTTTCTGTGATAAAAACACATACTCATCATTTAGGTCATTAAATAGATTTAAAACATAGAATAATAAAGGTCATTCTCAAAACTGATCATTAAAATCACTATCTAAAATCCATTGGCCATTCCTTATGGTCTGGAATTTCATACTGTCCCTGAGTCCCTCAAAGACCAAGCTTGCTGCCATTTTCTCAGGCCTGTCTTCTTAATAACAACACCTCCTCACCTGACTCTTAGCCCCCTTTGTTAGATTTTCCTAACCTTCCTCATCCCTCTACAGGAATGCCCCTCCCAGAAACTGTGTTTTTCCTCCCTTATCCTGCTGAACAATTCCACTTCCTTTTGGTAACTAACCACAAGACAACAGTTCTCGAAGTGTGATTTTGGGGCTGGTTTGTAAGGGAAAAACTATTTTTACAATATAATTAAGAAACAGTTTGCCTTTTTCACTGCCATTTTCTTACGAGTCTATAGTGAATTTTCTGGGGGCCACATGACATGGGTTATAGCAACAGACAATGGAACTGAACATGGGACTTCAGCTCTCTTGTACTAAGAAAAACTTCAGAGAGATTTTCAAATATGTAAAACAGAATTCTCACAAATGTTGTTTTCAAAAATAGTTATTTTCTATAAAATATCTTGTTTTCAGTCAAGTTTTTTCTCTTTCTATTTCTTCATATCAGAACTCACTCTTCAGTTCTTTAGATCTAACCCTCTGACTAGTTTCCTCCACAACAACTATTCCAGGAATAGTCACTAATGACTCCCAAAATGCAAAATGTAGTGGATATCATGTAGCCTTCATCAAAAATAAATTCTCTGCAGTATTCACACTGCTAACAGTGATCTCCAGCATGGCTTTCTATGACACTGTTCTTCCTGGCTTTCCTTCCTCTCTGACCATTCACCAAACATTATTTTCCAGATCTGTGTCCATATTTTCCAGTTTCTATCCATAAACTGACTGGATGTGAAAATCAAACAAAAAGGATTGAGTAAGCCTGTCAGAATCTGACATGATTAATGGCTGGCACACCAACTAAATCACTCAATATAATTCAAGAAAAGCTTTTTTGTCAGGATTTCCTTCCTCCTCTACCCAGAACTTCCTCCCTCTCAGATGCTTTCTCCTCTGCCCTTTTCTCAGTAAAAACTAACTTGCAAACAAGTCTCTGTCACTGTGAACTTCAGTGCTGTCACTTTTTCCAATATTAAGCCTTATACCTACCCAGAATTTCAAGTAGTACTTAATGATACAGTTACCAAAATCATTTCCCCATATTAAGCCTATGTTCACCAATAGATATAAATACACTAATATTTATGTAAACATATACAAATTGTCTTACTGGATCCATGCACCAGGATGCACAATTTCCTAAAGCCATCTCACCCGGCACTGTCCATGTCCTCCTTCTGTGAGCCATTTTAACAGAAGCCCATATATGACAAGCTCTATAATGACCAAGCACCTGTGGTGGATATCCATCCATCCATGACAGAGCCATATTTGACTCTTCTTCTTTACTCCAGATACTTTATAATCTTATTCCTAATCTTAGATTCATGACCTCCTCTTTGGCTCTTGGTTATAGCTACAGAGCAGAGTCTTCTTACCTTCACAATTTGATGGTTTCTAGACCTGCCATCCCTCCAAACTGTTCTGCATATTATTTTCCAAAGCCATCCTCTCAAACTGCAAATGGTATCATATTTCTATCATCAAGCCCACACCTCAAGTCTTATTTCTCTTTGCATTCTTTTACAGTTCTCTATCCTCCAACCACTCTGAACTACTTATACTGAATACTAATATGCTCCTTCCTCCAGGATGGCCCCTGAAAAAGTCTTCTCAATTAACACTCAGTCAAGACCCACCTTGCTAATGCCATATTCATGTTACTCAGTAAGAAAAGGCTATTCTTTTCTTTAAATTGCCAGTGGACCTTCAGCGGATGTCATTCACAGAAATTTATTGTTTTTATTTGGCCATGTACTGTTATTACTTCTCTAATACTCTGTGATACCATTGTGTGTTGTGAACATGCAGAAAATCATCTCTGCTTCCTCAAAACTTAGCAGGCCCTTAAACAACTAAAAGTAAAAAGTATACTTGCAATAAAATAATTTTCTCTTCTAAAGAATTTCAGATATTTCCAAACAGGTAATGAAGAAAAAATATGTCCTTGCCACTGAAATAAATTGTATCCACTTTGATCTGGAAGAGGGGAAAAGTAAACCCAAAGACAGGAGAAAAGATACTTAGTATTTTCCATGTATCTCACCCCTAATTGAAATTAATACACTTAGTGTCTTGCTTTATTCTACTTCAATGTAAGAATTTTCTAGAAAGCTTGCAGTGTGGCATTCACTTAACCATTAGATACTACATTAAACATTTTGATATGAATAATTTAATTTAACACACACAACTCTTCATGTCATTCAATTCCTCTTTGCAATGATAAAATGAAGATCGAGAACTTAACTGGTTTGCTCAAATCAGGATTCAAACCCAAGACTCTAATTCCAAGCACCATGATCTATTTTACACAAAGAGAATTTGTACTGGGCAGTTGTTTTATCTTTGAGCTTTTCAAATGCATGCAAAAGGATATGAAGATCTGTAAAGAAATAAACAAATGTATGTATGCATAAGACAAAATGTCTTAAAATCTATATTATTGAGTGTCATATTTTCCTTTTATTTAAGGGTTATTTATTAGCATCACCATAAAGCATTCTCTTCTTTGTTCTAAGGAACTAGAAACTAGTTGTCTGAACCATAACAAAACTTTTTGGAAGGGCATCCCATTCACAACCCACAGAAGATCTTCTAAATTGACATTTTAGGAAACAGAGAGCAAGCTTCTAAATCTTTCTCCTTCTCACATTATGAAAACCATCTTCATTGACCTCAATGCCTTGTTGTTTTTGCCTGAGTAAGGTTGGGTATGCTTCACTGACACTCCACCGGTGACCAGGAAGATGGACATGAGATAGGTGGATGGTCCACTCCTGGGTGTTGACAAGCAATTTTCTCATGACATTATTGACATCACCCTTTTCAAGGATCCTGAGCAAATAAAGAAGCAATGTTGCCAAATCTCTAACTACACCATGAGAGGGGGTTGTCAACCTTCAAGGGCAACATTCACTGTGGATTTTTTTTCTAAGAATGAGTTGCACTAGATAAGAGCCAGACCATAATCCACCTTATCCTAGAGTATTTTCAGTCTTAGTATATGAAAGCTTTAAATCTCAGTTTTAAGATAAATATGCAAGTGAGGAGCTAGGGTTTCTGAAGACCATCTATTAGGAAGGGCAAGTAACATGATAGGAGGAGAATGAAAAGTAGGAGAAGAAAGAAAGTGAAGAAGCATTAGTGCCTGCTGTGTGCCAAGGACCCAGGGGACCCATTCTTTTATTGTGGTGCACCTGTGAAGGGCATATGATTGTCCCATAGTTACAGATGAGGAAACTGAAGCTTAGAAAGGCTGACTAATCTGCCCAGATGTACATGAATACACACTTGACTCAGGCTGAAAAAAATGATCTGTAGAGTAAGATTGGTTGTAGGTAATGTATGCTATAGGAGTTCAGAAAATTAAATACTGAGAGTATTTTTAATTTCTAAAACCCCCACGGGACCAAAATATCAGGAAAATCTCACCAAAGTTTCCTGTGGCCTAGGTCAAGTATTGCAAGTAGAAGGAGTATTTACATAGATCAAGATAAATTAAAGATATACTATAATTACAACTTGTCTAGAATGTGTTTCCCTGCTTGAGAAAAAAAATAGACAGCAATGACATATTTACAAAACAAATATAACAGGGCTTTGGAAATAGTAAGGTACAAAATAGTAGACAATGCAAAAATTACACAAATATTTTAAGTTATTTCTTTTCTTTTTGAATTTTATGGATATACCATGCTACCTCTCTTTAGAATGAATGTGTCTACCAATATCAGCGCTGACACCTGAAGAAGGCAGGTAAGTACTAGGAGCCAGCTGTGTTCATTTCCATTAACACTTTGACCTTGATTACAACTATGACTACTACAATTCTAAGACTTTACAGCCATGACAGTTCATAAAGTGCTCTCTCATATGTCATCTCATTTAACTCTAATAACTACTCTGAAAGATATTTATTATTATCATCCCTTTGTAGATGAGATTCCAAAAAGTTGACCTGCCCTGAATCATCTATAATAGATGTCAGAGCTGAGATTCCAACCTTGATCTTCTGCTTCCATTATAATAATATGTTTATAATGATGCTCATGAAAGCTCATAATAAATTTATTTCCTGATGATAAAACCATTTACATAAATGTCTTCACCTGATTTCCCTAAAGATGAACTTAATCTCATCTTAATGGCAATGGCAAATAGTTTAGGTTGAAACTAGATTTCCTTAGCTCTTTTATGACTTGACATTGTAGAGTTTGCCAGAAACTCTCAGGCATCAAGGAAAAGCCTAATTGCATTTTGAATTTGCCTCATGACTCTCTAGGTTCGATAAGGAATGTTAGAGTGCAGAGGATTATGAATCTATAATCTGATAAACAGCTTGGTAACCAGAAACTGAATCCAAAAAGCTCATCTTGAATTGCACTCTGGCCTGTGATGCGTCGCTCCATATATCTGTGTGTATGTATGCAAATGAAAAGTATGTATATGCACATATATTTATATCTATACACATATGTATTTATATATACATAGTAATATATAAATATAGATGCCTCTTCCTAAATACCAAAACACACAATCTGAATGAGTTCTGTTACTATGTGGAGTGTGAGGAGTGTGACTCAGATCATCGAGTGAAATGTTATACATGTTATACACAAGACAAAATTAACATCGCTCCCTCACTGAGCTCATTAAAAAAAAGTGGGAGAATGGAATCAAATAAAACTTCCAATTGAAAATCAACCAACATATTGGTTGGCTTTCTTCTTGTTGTTCTGACAGATCATGGAAACCATTCAAACCACACCAGCGACTGTTTGTGGAATCTATAGAAGTGCTTGGTCTAAGTGTCCATGCTGAAAGAAAGGGTATGCACTCAGTTTTATCCTTCTTGGCTGGGCTTTTCTTCTTTTTGCACTCAAGCTTCACTAGCACTCAAGTTTTAAGTCTATCACCAGTTTTCTGTTGGAAGAATGACTGGGGCAAATCCTGTGCAGTAAAACCCAACTGTGTTCCACAGAGCTCCAGCTCCCTGGGTGCCTTTTAAATATTTCTGTGCTTTCTCTATGAGCTTTCCTCCTGACTGCCCCACCTGTGAGTCTGAAGAGTTTGGAGAATCATCACTGGGATAGTAGATAGTATTGCTGGCTGGCACAGAGGGCTAAGTGTTTGGAAGCTACATGTTTATTAGGACATGTCTGGCAACAACTGATGGAAGTTCTTGCTTGAGTTGGAAGAAACTCTGAAGAATAATTCTTACATGAGAGCTCTCCTGCAGCACAAGCAGAGGTTGAGTGAGCCCTGGCCTGGTATCATACTCTTACTTAGCTCCCTACATTTCTGGTCCTGCTTCAGGCTCTTCTTTATCTGTATGTCCTGGGAGTTCCTTACAGGCTCTATCACAGGGGAAATCGAATCACTTATGACACCACGCTCCTTTCCTCCTTCCTTCCTTCCTGTTTCCTTTCTTCCTTCCCTGCCTTTTCCCCTCTCCTCTTCTCTTCTTCCTCCTCTTCTTCAGCTTCTTTCTCTTTACTTTCTGATTTCTCATCTTAATTCCTTTGAAAAATAAATTTTTGTCATAAAAATTCTTCCATCAATGAGTACTAAGATGAACAAAGCACTTACCACATGAAAGTAATACTCTAAGGGCTTTAAATGTGTTATTTAATTCTCAGAATAACTTTAGATACAGAAGCTATTACTGTCCTTACTTTACAGGAAATAGGAGAAGGATTTGAGTTAAGGCCATACAGCCAGGATGCAAAGCCAACAACTCTGGCTTCAGACTCCATGCTTTTACTGTTCATCATACTTCAGAAATGGGTTTGGCTTTCTGAGTCTCAGATCTAATTCATTTACCAATGAGAAGAATTTAGACAAGTTTCTGAACTTTCTGTAACTTGGTTTCTCTTTGTTTCAACTTTCTCTGCAAAACAGGCCTTCCTTGCAGCTTATTATCACAAAGTAAAACTTTGAAACAAAGGAATTTTGCAAATGAAGTCTCCATTTTACTAAAACTCTTGCTTGGAGAAAATTTAAATACAGCCACAACTTTTGCCAAATGTTAAATTATGCATTTACTAAAGAAATCTTGTGATGATAATGGAAAATTCAGTTTAAAATTGTTCTAAAAATATTAAATAGAATTCTATTTCCAAGTTATTCCAGGTATTACCCTATGATGTTGAAATAATGAATACATCACCCCAATTTCTACTTTTGCCTGTGCTTGTGCTCCTGGTTTGGGTAAAGGGGATACTCAGTAGAGTCATTTTATAACTGAATTCCTTTGTTACAAACTTATAGAAATTTCAGTAGAGACGATGTGCACTTATCTAGATTCTGGGAAAGACAACCTAAATGAAACATACCATATTCCTTGTAGTAAACACTTAAGTGTGGTAGAATGGAGACTTTCTGGGAGGTATTTGATCACTGAAGGGGTTTCTTTTCTTGGTGACACGTGTGTAGCACTTAGTATGTGCCAAATATTATCCAAATGTGTTATTTTCATTCTTTTAATAAATCCTTGTAATGCCATAAGATAAGTACTTTATTATCCTTATTTTATTACTAAGAAAACTAAGAGGAAAGCAAGTGAATAGCTAGATGTAGTAAACAAAATTAATATCTATTGTAAGATTTAGATTTATTGCAAATCCATCCCACAATTCTACCCTAAGTGACCAATAAAATTTCCATGTTAATTTTAAAAAAGAAAAAGAAAACAGAAAGTCGGGACACAGAAGAACTAAATACCTTTCCTAAGATCACAAAGTGAGCAAGTGCTAATGATGGAAAAGTGAAGAGACCCATGAGATGTGACTGCAGGGTGTGTAGGCAGCTACATGCTACACTGCCTCTTAGTTATTTACATGGAAATGGAGGATGGCTTGACATCATTTGTACATATTGAATCAATAAAGCAATTTTTGCTTATGGGTGTGAAGCAATTGCCACATCAAGTCGTCATGCTAAGATGTTTAGTTACAAGCCTCAAGGAACAGGAGAGGTCTACATTAATGAATTTAAAGTCGAAGTAATTTGATGGAGTTAACATAAAATACATACAGGGGATCGGGTGTCACGGTTCAGGGACATATAACTCTAATTGGAAGATGTTCTGGTGGGAGCCAGTCATCACAGGTGCCACGGTGTCCAGATATTGATATAGGACCCAAAATGTAATTCTTGGCTGGTTGTGGGACAGCGAGCTAATCTAACTTTTCTAATAGACTTCTCACACACATAGGAAGGAATTTAGACAAGAAGATACTTGAGGTCTTATCCAGATATACTCTTCTTTGGTTATTAAAGCTAAGAAATTTGCTTTTGTTCAGGTTTTAAGTGAAAAGAAACACCAAGCCTTCTGGTTCCTTTAATAAATGCATATTGGTTTGTGTAGCAGTTTTCCTTGTGGATTCTGATGCTACCTATCCAATATATACCCAGGCAGTCCCTGTGATCCATCAATCCATAAATCAGCAGACATGTTTTACTGGTACATTAAATTACAGGGTGCCCTGGAGCAATCTACCTGCTGTTTGTCAGCCATTGCCACCTGCCGCTGGTGTCTGTGTGGGCTTACAACTTCCAAATGAGCTGCTGTTGGGGGAGGGAGAACAAGATAAGAGGAAGGGAGAAAGGCCATGTAAATTCTACTGGACAAGAAAAGTCAAACACATCTGGAAAAGAGGTACTGATTTGTTTTGTTTTCTCTCTCTCTGCATATGAAGTTGGCCATTTACTTGTTAGGGTTAATGCATGGAATGAAAAAGAAAAGCATAATCAAGACTGGTCTTTCATTCACTATAATGTTAACTCAGTTTTTCTGGGAGTAAGACAAAGACTCACACTAAACATCGCAAAAGCTCTCTCTCCTCCAAAAGAGGAAGCCAGCTATAGATCCATTCATATGCACTCTTTGCTTGTATATTAACGGTTATTAGCACTACACCTATGTGCCAGGTATAAGGACACATCAGGGAACAAGACAATGTCCCTGTCTTTGTAGAGTTTATATTATAGTAGGAGAAAAAGACAAGTAATATAATAAATATAAATTCATACATATCATAAAGCAAAATAAACATAGGGATGGGCAAGAGAGGGAATGTTACTTTTTAGATAGGGTAGTCTGGGAAGTCTACCAGACTTCTGAGAGCAGAATTGGAGCAAAGATGTGAATAATAATAGCTGTGCAATGATCTGGGGGAGGGTCTTCCAAGTAGCTGGAACAGCAGGTATGAAAGGAAGGCAAGCGTGGTATATTTCAGCAACAAGAAGGTTAACTGTGGCTAAAGTGCACTGACATTAGGGAAAGCAGTAGGAAATGACAGCAGGCAGGGACAATTCACACAGGAACTTGTAGGCCAGGGAAAGGATTTAGAATTTTATTCAAAGTGACAAAAGAAGCAGTGAATTTTGAGCAGGAAGTGACGTGATCTGACTTATATTTTAAAAGTCTTACCACTGTGTGTGAAAGAGTCCTCTGCGAGTACTGCCAGCCTGGAGGATATTGCTGTGGTCCACATGACATGCTAGTGACTTGGACTAGCAGAGGCAGGAGAATATATTTATGTTCTTATACACAGACATGCACATACACATAGACACACACACACTCCCACACACAGGGGTTTGAACTCAGGGCCTAACACTTGCTAGTCAGGTGCTCTACCACTTGAGTCACTCCTCTAGCCCTTTTTGCTTAAGTTGTTTTTCAGATAGGGTCTTGTAGTTTTGCCAGGGCCAGCCTAGGACCACAATCAACCTATCTATGCCTCCCACATAGCTGGGATAACAATCATGTGCTGCCACAATAGGCCCACAAATGTGTATTCTAACTATTCTTTCCCCTGAATGTATTTTTAAGGTAGAACCAACAGCAATCAATTTCCAGCTATATTAGATTTGGAAGGTAAAGGAAAAAAGAAGAAGCAATAGTGATTCCTAGATTCTCAGCTTGAGCAAATAATTTAATGATGGTGCTACTAATTTAGTTTTACAAAGCCAGGGAATAATCAATTAAAGGATCAAGAGTTGCCTTGTGGACTTGTATAGCTTGAGATGCTCATGAAACATTGAAGTAAAGATAGTGAGTAGGCAATTAGCTATATGAGTCTGGTGTCCTGGAGAAAGGTCAGGGTCAGGGCAAAAATTTATGACTCCTTACTGCTATGTGATGTTTAAATAATGAGACTCAATGAAATATATTCCCTACATAGAGAATACAGGCCAGTAAATTGAGTCCTGAAGATGTCAACCATTTAGGGAAGAAGAGGAAAGGAATGAAGAAGAAGATGGGGAGGAGGAGACAGAAGAATGTGATGCCTCAGGAATCAAGAATATGTTCTATAAAGAGTAGTGACATTGAACTTAAGTGTAAACTGCTGAGTAGCTGAAAAACCCTAGGCAGAGTAGACTGCCAGATTTGATGAGATGAGTATCGTAAGTGAAGCACAGCAATGGAAATAAATCCTGATTGGGATGATTAAAGAAAGGGACTGGGAAGGGAACACTCAGGTGTAGACACTTCTTTATAGGCCTACAATAAATGTGAGCAAAATGGGATATAAACACAGACTCAAGCATACTGGGATTTTTTCGTGTGTGATTTTTGTTTCTGTGTCTGTTGTTTTCTATGGCAGCTATCTCAATTTCTTTTTAGTCTCTGGGAAAAGAAGAAAAAGAAGAGACTCAAAGTAAGGCAATAGAGGAGCAAAGTTCCTGGGCAGATGAGAGGGAATGGGACATACTGGTTTTAAGTAGGTACAAGGATACTTCAACCACTTTGTTTTAATAGGTGGAAAACCAATTATATGGGGACAGATGCAGGTTGGTAGATTAAGGGAGGGCTAAAAAAATAAAAACAGATTTTGGTTTTTACTGAACATTCTTGTTAGTGGCACATATTGCCTCTGCTCACACTGATGCTTTAGTCCTTGAGCTGAATTGTATTTTATGTGACATATAGTTTCTATACCATTTTTACCTATTCTGACAAGTTTAGACTTTTATAAAAGATCCTTTTTTTGAATACCTGAAATTCCTAATTTCTATGTAAGCCAAAATTCTAGATCTATAAAAAACAGAAAATTTACTACTTTTCTCCTTCTACATTCACAAAATGCCTCCAGAGGGATATTTAACACCTTAGTAATGGGCTCCCCCTCACCCTCTCCTTTGCTGGCACTCTAATTTCTCAGAGCCAAAGCATGTCCTGCTCAACTATTGAAGGATATGGGTGGGCAAATCCCATGCTATTTTTATAATAATAATAATAATAATAATAATAAAAACCTCCTGGATAAGTCTGAGGTAGACAAAATAAGAATGCTGTGAATGCTTCCTGAATAATTCCACTAATTTCACTTCTTTCCTTCAGAGAACAATTGCTCATGATTTCACCTGTTAACCTTTTCATATCTATTATCATGGGGGTCTCAGAAGCAGATAGTCAAATGATAAAAGATTTTTGACGGGTTTCTGAATTATTATGATAACTCTTTATTTTATCTTGCTTTCAGAAACAATTTCCTAGTTGGCCACCATTAAACAAATACATTGTCCACCCTATCCTGAGTCTTCAATAGAGGCAGATTGATTCCAAAGATGAGGCCAAAAACCAGTCGATCAATCAGCAGACCAACCTGCCAACCACAGCTTTTCAGTTGAAATTGGAACCTCTAGCCTTACTTCCTACTTTTTCCAATATTTGTTGGCCTCCAACCCTTTGATTTTGTTTTCTGGTGACAAATTCAAGCTGAATTTAGTCAGTTTGCTGGATTTGAGCCTCATAGCACTTATCTTGAGCTCACCTGGCTTTCCTATTCCCAAGTACTTTCTATACAATCCTCTCAACCCAGGTTAGACAGCAAGAAGATATAGTCCATACAACCTGAAGAACTTTCTAAATTTTTTCAAAAAAAGGGAACTTCAAGCTTGATCTATAAGAGTAATTACAATGTATAGATTCAGAGAAAGGGGTATCTTAGATATTGGGGCATCTGGAGAGGACAATTAAACCAGTAGGACTTCTCCATGAAGTGACATAACTATGAATCTTGATCAGCTCACAAAGGTAGCAGTTTGTGTTTAACTTATGTAATAATAGCTAACCTTTGCATAAGTGCCAGGTCACACTAAACTATGTTTGTGGTCTGCTTAAATGCTCACATTTCTGTGATATAATTACTACCATCATTCTCATTTTATAAATAAGGTGACAGAGGTTCAGAATCTTGGAGTAACATGCCAAGAGTGACATAGCTGGAAAGTAATAGAACTAAGTAAGACTCAAGCCAAATTGATCTCATGCCACGATCCACCCTCTTAGCCACCACATCCAGTTACCTAAAAATCCCTGCCCTTCCACATATTAAACAGGGGAACTTGTGGATTTCCTCATTAACACATGGTCCACAGACTGAATCCTGCAGTGCAAGAGGGCCAAGTGCGAGCAATCAATAACAAAATTCTGGGTTGGAATTCCTGTAAGATTTACAGGAATTCTATTGGATTCCTGTAATGTTTCATGTAGCATTCAAAAGTAGTTTTCTATACATTCATATTTGGAATAAGGTCCTCAACAGAGAATGAAATCATCATTAGAAGACTTTCAGCCCTGATTGATGCAGGGAAAGTTCCATGTATATTTGACATTTTCTTTTGCTCTATGTTTAACCTAAAATCACAACCAATAATAGAATTATCATCAATTGAATTGATTATTAAATCCATTGTTACCTTCTTTTTTGGTCTTTTCGGTGCCCACAATCATTTAGCTGACTTTGTAAAGTGTTGGGAAACCAACCATTTTAGGAGCTGTTTCAGGGTAGCACTGGGTCTCCTTCTTTCCCTAATGCCATTGCTTTGATATGGTATCAGAACTGTGACCTTTACAAGACCATTCTGGGTTTTAATTTCCCACTTTCTGAACTACCA
The DNA here is from genome assembly GCF_047511655.1 of Castor canadensis. Lineage (NCBI taxonomy): Eukaryota > Metazoa > Chordata > Mammalia > Rodentia > Castoridae > Castor > Castor canadensis. The sequence continues at coordinate 154,891,376 of NC_133388.1, forward strand.
TCCCTAGTACATTTTATTATTTCTGTATTAGAACCTTCACCATTTTTGCCAAAAGCATTTGTCCAAGATTTTTCTTTGTTACTTCTACTCAGCCCATTTACCTATAACTTTTCATAAGACTTTCATTGATTTTTGACATATGGTCTAATATAAACACTTAAAATGCAAAAAATTGTAAAAATTAAAAGATCACTCAAATTCCCATGACTCAATTAACATTTTACTGGACTTCATATACATGTGCCAGGAAATCAACACCAATGGAAGGAGGACTTTATAAGTATTCTAAACAAAATTATGATACAAATAATTAAGACAGTTTTGTTCTGCTTTGTTTTCACTTAACATTACATCATGATTGTTTTTACTTTTCCTCATACCATTAAATCTCCTTTGAATTATAGCTAAACATCTTTTTTTTGTAAAATTGTATCTTCTACTAGACTTTCCAGTTAGTGACATGAATAATTTTTTTGTGCTGTATATATAAGCTACATTTTATGTGGCTTATGTATCTGACACCATTGCTGAACTCTTATTAGTTCTAGCAATTTGTAGGTCCCTTTAGTTTTCTGTGTAGGCAGTGAAACTTGTGTGAATAATCATTATTTTTATTTCCTACCTTACAGTTCATGAATGTCTTACTAGTTTTCTCTTTTTTGTCATGCTGGAGCTATAACTTCTAGTATAGCACTGACCCACAGTGATAACAACTGTCATCATGTTTTCTTTTGTGTGTGTGTGTGTGAACATACTTCTTTTTCCCTTCTTTGTCAGTTAATGGATTCACTTAAATTATGATTTTTGCATTAAAATCCAAGTTGTACCACTTATGATCTGTTATCATAGACAAGCTACTTAACCAGTTTATGCTTCAGCTTCCTCAGCTGGGAGGTGGAGTCAAAAATGGTATCCATTTTGTAAGGCACTTTTTAGTATCACTGACATGATACATGTAACATACTTATATCATAAATGGAAATGTTCAATTTAAATGTCAGTTGTCATTTCCATCGTTTTAGATGGGAGCAGTTGATAATTTTCCTTCTTTGCATTGTCGGATTTGGTATAAATGTTATTATATGGGCTCATGAAAAGACTTTCCAGTTTTTCTGTTTACAGAAGTAATTTGTATGAGATATGGCTCATTTATTCCTTCAATGAAAATTCGCCTGTAAAACCGTCTGCTTATGGTATTTCTCATGGTTGATTTTTCATTAATGATATACATTCCTTACTAAATGTAGATTTTCCAATACTTCCTGGATTCATCTTGGCAATTATTTTCTATAAAATCATTTAATCAATTTAGAACTTATTGGTGTCAGTCATAAGTAGGATTCTTTTGGTGTTTTTCATCTCTGTTCTTGCTATGTTCCATTTAAAAATTCTAATATTACTCTTCTCTACCTTCTTGACTTTTACCTTGATTGATTTTGCTAAAAATTCCTCACTCTTATTGTTTAAAAAATATCAGTTATGCTTTTGTCAATCTTTTCTATTGCTTATTAATATTTATTTTTAAGCTTATGCTGATTTATATTTTCTTCCTTCTATTTTATTTGGATTGTCATGCCCTTCTTCCAATTCCTTGACATAAAAACTTAGCTTTTCCTCCTTTTCTTTTGTAGACATTTAAAACTATAAAGAGCCCTCACCCACGAATTAAGCTTTCACCCACAAATCTTGATATTTGACACTTTTGTTCTTTTCCCTCCAAATACTTTTTTTTATTATGATTTTTCTTCTTTAATCCAGATTATTTTATTTTTATTTTTTAGGTTTAATGTTAAGTATTTTATGTATTCCAATTTTATTATAAATATGACTTTTTTATTGTTGTTCTGGGTGGGGGTACATTGTGGCATTTACAAAAGTTCTTATAATGTATCAAATATACCATACTTGAATTCACCCTCTCCACCTCTCTCCTTTATTCCCTCTCTGCCCACCAATTCCTGGAAAGGCTTTAATAGGTATCATTTTCTCATTTACACTACTTTAAAATGTGGGATTTGAGCCAGGCCTGTATTCCCAACAATCAGGAGGCAGAAAGATCAGGAGTTCAAAGTCAGTCTATGCTACATAGCCAGACCCTGTCTCAAAATCAATCAATAAATAAAATTTTTTTTTCAGTTTTCAAATATATGTCATTTTTTGACTGTATTTTTTCTCATTTCAAATTTCTACTATTCCATTATAGTAAAAAAGTGTGGTTTGAATTATTCTAATACTTTGGTACTTGCTAAGATTTGTGTTTTGACCCACTATATGGTAATAGTTAAAAGAATACTCTACGTGTGCTTGTGAAGAATATGAACTTCTGAATTTGTTACTTATTACATAAAGTTTATTAATTGTGTTGTTCCAATATTCTATTTAAAATCAATTCAGTGTGAATACTGCTTTTACTTTGAAGTCTATGTGTGTGTGATGTTATTTTGTACTTGACTTTCTTTTAGCTCATATTTGCCTAGTATACTTTTCCCATGGCTTTATTCTCAACCTCTCTTTATAATTATTCTTTGATCTTGCCTTGTTTAGATAACATTTAGAAGAATAACTTATGGGAGACAATTTTGTCTCTCTTGATAATCCTTTGCTTTATTTCATCTAGAGTAATGCATTTGAAAATTCTTCAACTCATTTTTACAAACATTTACTAAGTGACAAATACCAGACACTCTACTACTAATAAAAGATTGAGTAACATATAGTTTCTTTTTCTTCAAATATAGTATATCGACCAATATAAGCAGACAATTTGAGTATAAAATGGCAAACACTAAAGTAACAATACACACTTGATAAATATCTCCTGATAAGAAGGCTAATTTCTAACTGTACCTCTACTGTGTCTAGCAAAGAATCTCAGTACTTTCTTCAAGCAAATCATCAAGGCTATGTGTGCACTGATTGGCATATAGCAGCCAATAGCTACAGGAGGTCCAACGTCAACTCTGCAGCCACTATCTAGGGCCTCAAGATTCTCATTTTGATGTACTAGGACATCCTTTTAAAACATACAAGTGAGCATAAGAAGTAAAAACTCTTCTAGTCACTATGTAAAAAAGCAATGTATGTGATTTAACTCAATTTTTCTGAGGCCAAATTAAATGAAACAATAGGATACATCATATGTCTGAATCATTACACATGACCTCAGAGGCCTTGTGAAGACCTAAGCCACAGTGAGGTATGTTGATGAATTGATAACACGTGGTTCATTTTGTCTATCCACTACAGCATGGCTATTTTCTGTGAAAAAAATATACTTAAATCCTTATCATTTTGTGATTAGTGACTTTTTTTTTAGTAGTTATTCTGCCATACCATTTTTTTTAAATAAGAAAAATATTACTTAGAGACTTTAGGAGCCACTAAGTTGTACCAGCAGGCATTTACTCTGTAATATGGTTCTGTCTTAGATATGTGTACAGGTTGGAAGATGCTGGATGACAGCCAAGCTAGAGGTTCCAGGGGGGCTTCAAACTCCAGTTCATCAAATTACATGACCTAATTGAGGATAGGAAAAACAGGACACAGAGTCAAGAGGACTACTATCAGGGAAAAATCAGTAAGGATGCTGTATATAGAATTGTGTGACCCCAGAAAATATATTCAAGTTTTAATCCCCAGTACTTTTCATGTATCCTTACTTCAAAATACAATCTTTGCAGATGTAAGCAAGTTAAGATTGATGTCTTAATGGATTGGGATGAGTCCTAATTCAATGACTGGATCCCAATAAGAAAAGAAAATTTGTACACAGATACACACATACAGGAGAGGACACCATGTGAAGATGAAGAAGGGGTTGAAGTGATGCAATAACAGGCCAAGGAAAACTAAGGGTTGCCAACACCCACCAGAATCTAGGAGAGAGGCATGGAATGGATTCCTCTTCAGACCCTCAAGGAGGAACCAATCCTGCCAACAGCTTGACTGAAAACTTCTGATAGAACTGTGGAGGACTAGATTCTCAATGTTTTAAGCCACCAGTTTATGATGATTTGTTACATCAGCCACAGTAATCTAATACCAAGGGAGATTGAATTAGACAGAAAGAAGGCAAACATAGAGATAGTCTCTGAATACCTTGGACTCCTTGGTGCCTTTTAAAAAAATGCCTTTGAGAAGTGTTTAAACACAAGCATTAGCTCTGAAACAATGGTTCTTTTTAAAAATGTTTTTATTAGTATATGATAGTTGTATAGGGATTTCATTGCAAAATTTCCATATACACATGTATTGTACCCCAGTTTGGTTCATCCCCTCCGTTATTTGCCTTCTTCTCCCATTCTCCTTCTTAAAATGACTTTGACAGGTTTCAATGTTCCATATTCATATATATATAGAAAGTACATCAACCATATTCACCCTTCTTTACCCTCTTCGTTTACCTCCCCTCCTGGTAGGCCCCTCCCCTTAACATGACCTGTTTTACATTCCTGTCCTTCATTGTTTAAGTGTCTGCTCATTGTTCAGTGGGGCTTTTTCTTGGTACTTTACCTATAATTATATTGAACTTTAATAAGTCTAACCCACCTCTACTATTCCTTCTTACCCTTTTCCCCCTACCCAGCATTCTACAACAGTTTTCAGTATTTCATTGTGTCCTGTTCCTATATGGATGTGTATTTCAATATTATTTGCTATCATTCTCTTCTTCTTTGCCTCCTCCCTTAGTCTTCTTTAACAGTTCCACTTTTGGAAACATGCTATGTAACATGCTGTCTGTGTGTTTGTGTGTGTGTGTGTGTGTGTGTGTGTGTGAAAGAGAGAGAGTATTTGTATTTGGATCTATCTTCCACATATGAAAGAAAACATGTGACCTTTGTCTTTCTGATCTGGGCTTCACTTAATGTGATGTTCTCTAGCTCTACCCACTTACCTGCAAATGAGAAAATTTCATTCTTCTTTATGGCTGAATAGTTCTTTTGTGAACACAAACAGGTTAGGTGGGCAAAAGACATCATAATCCATTCAGATAGGCTAAAGACCTGTGCCCTCCATGCCTACCTGTGTCTTACTTTCAAAGGATAAAGAACCCAACAATTAAGAAATTGAAAAAATTAACAAGTTAATTAAAAGCTTACACACAGTTTTATGTTATAAAATGAAGACAGTTAAAAATAACTGAGTAGTTTTGTTACATTTATTTTGCTGGCATATTTTTATTTGAATAACACAAATGAAGAGGCAGCACAGGACTACTGAAGGCAGACAATGCATGTACACGTCTGCTTTAACTCTAGACATATAGATGATTCATCCTTGATCTCACAGGAGTGCCTTAAAATCTAATAATTAAAAATTATAGACCAAAATAATATTGATGCAAATGTGTAGAGCTACATATTGTAGATCTCACTGAACAACCCACATCACTAAAATTAGTAATGATGAAGTTAAACTAACAGTAATTTATAATTCTAAAACAAGATTAGCAGCAATTGAAACTACAACAAACTGTGAAGGATGCTAATAATAAATGCATCCTTCCTGAAAACTGTGGGAAATCTAGTGTTATGTCTATGCCCATGTGTAGAAGGAGTCTTCATTTATTCAAATATTTCAGTATCCACTGAAATATTAAGTGCCTGCTAGGTACATCAAGTACTGTTCCAGGTACTGAGGATACAAAAATGAAAAAACCATTGTATATAAATACCACATTTTCTTTATCCATTCATCAGGTGGGGCATGTGGCTGTTTACATAGCTTAGCTATTGTTAACAATGCTGCAATAAACATGAGTGTGCAGGTGCTTTTGCTGTAACCTGACTCATTTTCCTGTGGGTATATCCCTAGGAGTAGAATTGCTGGATCATATGGCAGATCTACTTTTAGTTTTTTGAGGAGCCTCCATACTGTTTGCTATAGTGGTTGTTCTAATTTACATTTCTACCAGAAGTACATAGTTCCTTTTCCCCCACATCCTTGCCAACATTGGTTGTTTGTGTTCTTGATGGCAGCCATTTAAACGGGCGTGGGGTGGAGTCTTCAACATGGTTTTGATTGCATTTCCTTTATGGCTAGGGATGTTGAGCATTTCTTTAATTTTTTTTTTTTTTTTTTGGCCATTTGGACTTTTTCATTTGAAAAGGGTATGTTCAGTTCATTTGCCCATTTCTTCATTGGGTCATTGATTTTTGGGGAGTTCAGTTTCTTTGAGCTCCCCAATATTCTGGTTATTAATCCTTTGTTAGATGTATAGCTGGCAAATATTTTCTCCTATTCTGTGGACAGCTTATTCAATCTGGTGACCATTTCTTTTGCTGTGCAGAAGGTTTTTTTTAATCAAGCTACAAAGAAGTATGAAATTTTGTTATTTGCAGGTAAATGGATGGAAGTGTAGAACATCATCTTAAGTGAAGTTAGCCATGTTCAGAAAGCCAAACATCTCATGTTTTCTCTCATATATGAAATATAGACCTAATACAAATACAAGCAATATTATGACAAACAGGTCACACTAAGGGGAGGTCATGTACAAGATTGAATATAGAATTTTGAAACCTGTTTAAATCACCATAAGAAGGGGGACTAAGGTAGAAAGAAGAAAAATAGAGATGAGCCAATTTGGGTTCTAATGCATACATACATGGAAATGTCACAAGGAAACCAATGTATAACTATCTTAAACAAATGAAAAAGTCAAATTTTTTAATTAAAATGGAGAACAGGAGGACTGGACAGGTCCTGTCTGGGGATTGGTACCAATGGGAGAAGGGAGGATATGGGGAGGTGTCAGGGAGTGTGTGTGGTGCAAATATTGTGTACACATATATGTAAATGGAACAAATGAAACCTGTTGAAACTATTCCAAGAATGAGGGGGAGGAGCCTGACGGAGGGGTAAATTCAAATTTGATATATTGTAAGAACTTTTGTGAGTGTCACAATGTACTCCCAGCACAACAATAATGATAATAAAAAAAGAAAAAAAGTAAAAAAAAACCAAATTCCTCCTCTCAAGGAGCTTACATGTCACCAAACATCTGCAAGATGGAGTTTGAGTCCTCAGTAAATTCTGGCAAGTCTAACTTTACTTTTAGTATTAAAACATGACAGGTTACTATCGAGAAGGCTTGACTATATACAAAAGAGAAAATCTAAAGAATTGTGAGTCATTTGCACTTAGAAACTGTTTTGCATTTTTGAATCAGTGACTAAATAGTAAGACCAATGCTTCTCCCTCATAGACTCCATGTGTTGTACTTGAGAAACATTCTCTAAGCGTCTCACATAGATTGGCTCTGGAATAACTAGACCACTGCCTTCCTGAAACAACATTGTCTTGTCTTTCTATTAGGATATAAGCAGTTCCTTGCCTTACTCCCCTCTATTTAGTCTTAGAAGTAAGAATAGTGGAACAGTTGTCTTCAGTTGCCTAGGAAAAAATTAGAAAGAAAATGCCACATTTGTCCACATTGGGCAGCTTTCTTCAGCAAAGGTAACTTCATGGTGGGTTCCAAGCTATCCATGTTTAAGCGGTGTCTTATGTACATGTCTTATGTACATGGTCTACCTTTTATTCATCTAGGGCCTTCTCTGATGAATCTATCTTTAAAATTCTAGCTCAGAACTATTACATGAATTCACTTATTCACATTCTTGCATGTCAAATCTTAATTTTCAAGAAAGTTAAAAACATAACTCATACAAATAAAGCGTTAGTACATGCCAAAAAATCCATTCATCTCATTCATGAGGAAAACAGCAAAGTGGTGAATCTGGTTTGAAGTAAATTTGAGGATCAGAAGTTTATCTAGCCACTCAGAAAAAGTATGTTGAAATGAGCATGCTAAGTGAAAGACAAATCTAGTGAATGCCTTTCAGGGCCATAAAATTATAACCTGTTGGATTATTTTCTTTATAAAAAGAATCATTTTCAACTCTCCTGGATGAGAACCTCCAAACTAACATATGTCTTCATAGAGTGTGAGTTTTAATCAATTGTAAATGAATCAAAGATTTAATCCTGAAGAGGGCCTATCAAAAAATGTTCCGGTGCAGTGTTGCAAAGATATGTAAAAATTTTCCAAATTTTGAATTATCTTTAACAGACTTTTGCTTTATCAAAGACCAAAATGTCCAAAACAAAAAAGTGCTTATGTTATTATGTCAGTACCTCAATACTGGCTATATTTTGAGTATCGTATAACATTCACTGTGATACCTATAGAACCTTAAGCTAGTCTGTAAAATCTCCCAGTCTTACAAAATATAGTGGTATTCTCTCTCTCTCTCTCTCCATGGAAGTGTGCTTACTTCTTCATATAAGGAACAATATATGAGATGGGTTTTTCTTCTACTAACATTATTGGTTCCAGATCCCCTGTCTTCTAGGTAAAATTGCATCCTCCAGGCAGAATAATCTACAAGCTAAGGTTTGACTTTAGACAGCTCTGGGTAATAATTCTGGCTCTTGTATTAACACTGTTTTCTAGCAGCGTAATTAACATGTCTGATTCTTAGTTTCTGTGTCTTTAAATTAGAGAAACAACACCTGCATTGTAGAACTGATATGAAGGCTTTATCTAAAGAGCTTAGATAAACAATTCTGGTACTCAATTCTAGCACAGAGTAAAGGAATACATACTCAATTCTGGCACATAGTAAAGGAATATGTGACTATTACCTGTTGTTTCTTTTTCTTAGCTTTATTAACCCCCTGCACCACACAGAAAGCAGTACCCTGGCATCTTTGAAGTTTAAAATATGTAGATTTTTAACAGACATTCAGAGTAGAATAATTACAATCACATTGTTACTTAATCTAATTTTAGCAAATTTTAAGTGAGATCTCTGTGGGGGGGTTGTTATGCTTTATTCATTTTGTTCTTAAATTTATTTGATTCTGTAGCTTTCCATGGATCTGGATCTGCAAAATCAATATGCTTTGCTGGCATCAGTCTTTTCTCCAAATGCACCAGAAGTATATGGTTCCCTGGGTTTATAACTCAGTCCTGATGTCAGTGCATCCCTTCATTTTAGAGAGAGTACTAGGACGATGGGTGGCACGAACTCTGGGATCTGCTTGGGAAAAAAGCAATTGTGCTCTTTGTGCTTTGTTCTTGTTGCCAGCATATCAAGTTCTCTTCTGTGTGGGTGTTGAGAGTCCTTTTCAAATTAGACACATGGGCCATCTGCTACTTATTGAATCTTTTTAGGTACAAATGTATAAATTTGAGTAGCAGTTAGAAGAGAATATTCTCACTCAATTTCAACCTCTTCAAAAGGGTTTATTTCCTTGAAAAAATGGTATCAGGACCAAGCCTTAATTTCATAACTCTTTACTCATTTTTCCATAATAAGTATTAATTCCTTTTTGTAGCCTTCCTCAGGGTTGAAGGAACCATAAAAGCTAACATTCTAGCAAAGTTAACAAAATCAGTTACATAAATATGCTAGACTCTGTGAATTGTTTCATTAATAAGGATGGAAACTATAGGAAAGTCAGGGAATCAGTCCTTGTAGCTCAAGATGAGATTCACCAGCTCACCTGTCACCTGGTTGGTGAATTGCTTCTGAGAAAGAAAGGGAAAAGGAAAAGGGAAAGAAGGAGAAATTCCATTACTCATTTTATAGACATGCTAAGTGCTGTCTATAAGTGTTATTTCATCGTTGTTTAAATGAGATAAAGGGCTATGTGTAACATTATACAAGTGTGAGGTGTTACAATTACTCCAACAAATTAATAGAGAGTTGAGATGTGTAACAGTGCATTTTTTTCTGATGCTGTTGGCAGATTCTTTCTGAAGCAGCAATGGTTGTGACACACATGTCAGCACACATTGCCCGTAAACAAGGAAGGCTGCCTCAGAGTGGGATTGAGGGAATTGATGCCTTACTTGAGTGCTTTGAGAGGCCAAGATCAAAAGCACTTTTTAGCATATCATATAATTATCATCATTAAGAAGCATGAGGCAAGGAGTCCTAAACTCCCAAATTTTCAAAGCAACAAAAGCAGCACAGCTTTAATGGGACTTTGAAGTCAGATAAATCTCCAGGTATTTTCATTATAGAAACTCACAACTAATTAAAGAAAACCCTATCTGGGCCAGTGTTTAATTATATTTGCTTGTCCACTTGTGTCATGCACTGTGTTCTGAAAGTAGAGGGGTGTCAATTGGATTGTACCAAAAGACTGTGCTAGGATCAGCCAACAGCATTCATCTTTAACAAAGTATGGCATCACAGGGTTTTGATCTTTTTGTCTAAATAAATACGTTTTTAATAAGCATTGATGATTTTCTTGATAGTCCACATAGCCCAAAGTTTAGCTAGAGCTTTCTCCACAAATATTACAACTATTTTACATTCCAAGGCAGTAAATTATCTACATAGGAAGATGCTGGGAAAAAAAAAAAACCTGTCTGATAATTAAATAAAGACAAATAACCCTTACCCACACCAAAATAGGCTGTTTATATAGAAGGCAAGCTAGAGCTCTATTGGATAACTCAAGAGCCAGATTTCACCTAAAGTCATTTTTCCTTTAACACAGATAAGGTAGTCCCCACTGTATTTTTTTTAAAAAATTTAAATCCTAGACAGCATTTAAAAATTGTAAAATATCAGCCAGGCACCAGTGGCTCATGTCTGTAATCCTAGCTACTCAAGAGGCAGAGATCAGTAGGATCATGGTTCAAAGTCAACCTGGGCAAATAATTCATGAGACCCTGTCTAGAATAAAACACTTTACAAAAAAAGCTTGTGGAGTGGCTCAAGGTGTAGGCCCAGAGATCAAGCCCCAGTACTACAAAAAAAATATTATAAAATATCTTGTAACATATGGATTTCTGGTGACTTAAAAATTGGAAGGTCTGAAATTACAGGGACTACTTGATAACAATGGGCCATTTTATTCTAAAGAGAAAAGTTGGCCAAGTTCCCAAACCACCATGACAAATGGACTAAGTTTGGTACATTCATATGATATATTATGCCACCACAAAAAGAGTAAGTTAGTTATACAAGTAACAACTTGAATGAACCTTGAAAATATTTTGCTATGCAAAAGAGGACAGACATATTGTATAATTCAATTTCATGAAATATCCAGAATAGACAAATCCATAGTGACATAAAGTAGAGTTGTGGTTGCTAAGGACTTGGGGAAGAGGGAAATGGGGAGTGACTGCTTAGTTAAGATGTTTCCATTTTAGGTGACAAAAAATTTCTAGAACTATATGTTGTTGATAGTTGCACAACATTGCATATGTATGAAAGGCCATGGGATTGCATGCTTTAAAATGGTGAAAATGATAAGTTTTTGTGCATTTTATCATAATAAAATGTGAGTCATAAACTCCTGTCCTCATAGAGCTAGGACACAGGGAAGAAGTGGCTGATAGAGTGAGATGTCTATGCCCTCTCTGGCAGCATTCTTCTTTTGCAGGTATGAATGGGAAAGAGAATAATGACTAGGTACTGTAGGATTTCTATTTGCCCCAAATGATAAAAATATAAAATAATATCATTTACTGAGCATTTCTTATGTGCCTGGCACTGTGCTAGGAACCTTCTTGTATTTTTTTCACTTAATGTTCAAAACATTGCTGTGAAGTGGTTTTATAGGTAAAACTACAAAGACCCAGTCCTTTAACTTGCCCAGTACCCTTCAGCTACCCAGAACAGAAACCAACATGGTAAAACAGTGGGCCTGACTTACCACCAAAATTCTCCAGGCACTGTCCTATTCATTCTTTTCCTCTTCCTTCATTCTTCATGAATTGCTGATCAACTTATTCAATATCCTCACACACAATACACTGAAAAGCATCCATCCCATGCCAAACTCTGAATCAGGCACTGAGAATATCATAACATGCAGTCTCTTCCCTGGAGGGCAATGCAAACTGGCAGGTGAAAAAGACCCAGAAATATGTACTGTAGAAAGAAAGATGAAGACACCATGTAGAGGAGAAAGAGCTACCCTGACTGGAGATCAGGAAGAACATCACAGAGTATGTGGTTTTCAACTATACCCTGATTATTCACACGGTAATAGTCACCTAAAAAGCAAATCACTAAACTTTGTAGAAGTCCTTGTTTCTTGGAAATGTTCCAAATACTCAAAACAGTAAAAAAATAGAATTCTGTACACTGCAATACTTCTGAGACTATTTTAATTTAATTTAATAATTATTTTTAATTTCCTGCAGGCTTTGGAATCAAACAAGCTTGAATGTGAATCTCTCTCCTTCCATTTACTCACCTTGTTGTGAGCAAATGATCCAACTCCTGTGATCCTCAGTGTCTTCATCTGTATTATAGACATCACTCGGATGTCTCTATTCAATAAGATAATGTGAAGAGTGTGTTAAGCATGGGACCAGGGACAGGTTTCAGGGTACCCCTGGTGGTAGCTGCTCGTGTTTCTGTTATTATTGCCCTTCAATAATAATTCATGAGGACACGAATCTTATGACTAACTATCCTGATTACAAGTAGGATCTTTTGAAAATAAGTTACTTTATCCAGACTCTCCATGCTTACAAATGAATGTGCCATTTCTGATAAGGCTGCTAAGTGACTCTGCTGATTTGAGAAGCTGCCTTCCACATCCTATCCAGGTGCACTGTTGTTACACGCTCCACAGTACTTTTGCCACAGCAGTCAACCCATCACAATAAATTTAGCCCATACTATGATAGCACAAAACAATAAACCAGTGGAATACCCAAGACCAAAAGAAAAATAAAAGCAATAATGAACAAATTTTAAAAATCTAAAGCATATTCATACAATGTTGCCTTAGAGTCAGGCCCATCAAAGTACTTCAAATGGATTTTAGTAGAAAGAATGAATAAAAAATGTGGAGAAAGTTTGAAGAGAAGAGAAAAAACACCACACGTTTAAGATTTTCAATGATGTTGGGCCTGCCTGCATGTTTTTGTAAAGAAACATCTGTCAGGGTTTGTGACCCACAAGGGTACTCTTGCCTAGTGTTGGAAGAGATTGTTGAGTCAAAGCCTTCAGGCTAATTAAGCTGGGCTGTTTGCCTCTGGGAAAAACAGGAATTTAGCTGAGTGATTTATGCCATTTTGGTGCCTACTAACAGACTTGTAGATACTAATGGAACTCCACCAGTTCTGAGCAGTTACATGTACTGGCTTTAATAAAAAAGTCTGCTGAAATGTTTGCCCATTCTTATAGGATGTCACTTGAGACTACTTGATTGGAAGCTGCACTGCCTATGAACAAACAAATCACTGCTTCAGAGTCCTGACCTCTTGGGAGTTTAGTAATTCCTGCTTACCTTTGTGTATCCCAGCCACCTAGCCGACCTTTTCATGGTATGGGAAACATCTGGTATTCCTATTTTCAGTATTAGCAACAAAAGAATGGAACCCAAAACAGTTCTGAATGCTGTGATTGCCTTAGAAGTTGTCATGGTAGAAATGAGTGACAACTCTTTCAACCATTGCAAGTGAGCTACCTGATCAGTTCAGGCAAAAGAGACAAGTTCTGGACCCCAGAAAAACATCTCATTGCCTTTTCAGTTTCTGCACTCCCTTCAATGGTTCCTGGGAACCAAAGGGCACAATGGGCCAATTCATGGTTCATTATCTAAGAATTAGTGGAACCTCAAGAATTTAGTTGTGGTTAAGAGTACAGACCATATATATATAAATTTGACAAAGTTACCAGCAGTGAGTGTTGTTGACCTTTGTTCACAATTACCTGAAAGGAAATAGATTTCTTATGGTAGTAGTTATGATCCCTTCCCTGTTTGCATAGGAGTTTTTTGGAGGTTTATTGGAAGGAAGGAAAATGATTTTGCACAGTCCCTGCCAGCTATGATCTTTAAGTTCACCATCAGGCAGAAAAACATTCATAAATATCCTCTCTAAAGGACTTCGGATCATTTCAATTTGCCTGGAGCAACATAAAGACCTCCTTCTCCTGTTGGTTTTTTGGACAAAAGCAACCACAGGTCATGGCAGCTGTGCAAAGGAAGGCCAACTGCAAGGTGAGATGTCAGAGGCTCTAGTTGAACCTCCAAGAAAGGTGCTATTCAGTTCAGATTCTGGGAGGTGTGAAGGCTTCCATAGCATGGTGGCTGGTGTACTCAAACCTAGCCAGCCATGCTCAGGGAAGCAAGAGCCTTCAGCCAAGTCTGAAACCTACTCAGCCCTCGTGGGATTTGAGTTTAGCTCTTTTAAAACAATATTTTGATGAGTTGTGTGTAAATGAATCAGAAACATATGGATTCGATTTCCCTTGAAGTATACGTGGGTTTAAAAATTAAGGGGGAAAATGTGTGGAGTTTGGGTATGTATCAAAGGCAAAATGTTTAAAAAATAATGCAAGACGCTCTGCAGAACAGACAGCCTGGTTTTCCTCTTGAAGTGGAGCGATTGCGGCAGACTGAGTGGCAAGCCTTGTGACTCTGAAGTTACAAATGTGCTGGGAACCTGGTCTTCCAAGGCTTGCTCAGGTTCTGTGGGCAGCCTCCTGCAATGTCCTGGGACTCTATGAACAACACCCAGAAAACGAAAAGCAGACACCAACCACCAGGGAGGCCAAATCATATCTGGGCTAAAAATTAAATCACCAGGCAAACAGAAGAGATTTTCAAACAAGGTACTTGCACTCTCTTTTCTAGTTAATTTAATTTTAAGTAGAGGACATTCCCCAGACTGAGATATATACCAAAGCTGAGAAATCTAAGCTGTGATTTGTGTCTTCTGAAGCTTGAGGCTCCTCAGGACCAGAGACCATGAATGTTAGGTAAGGAGATGGTTTTGATGTAAAACTGCCAGGAGAAGCCCTGATTCTCAAATTCATTCATTTGTTCATTCAAATTAATGAATGAACATTTACTGAGTACCTACTGTATGCCAAATATAGAAAAACACACAATAAATTGTTGCTACCAGAGTTCTGTTTTTAATAGGCAATAGATGCCTATGCAAATTACTGCCAACTTAGTGTCTGGTTACTAGGGTAGAAGGAGATGTAGTGTAAGGATAACAAAAAGGGGATGGTCAACTCTACCTTGGCAGAGGGAGGATGAGGAAAGGCTTATGAGAAAAATAATTGTTTTGTCTCCTAATCACCCTGTTGGTGAAGGACAGATTCTGCCCTGAGGTTATGAGGGGGGCTGACCACACAGCCCCTGTCACTAGACAGATGACATTGATGACAGATTAGTAGTCACATTTACTCACAGCCCAGATAAGGAGTACACTGCATGCTATTCAGGGTCAACAGGGCTTGCACTCAGAAATGCGTGAACAACCATGAACTGCGAGAAGCCTTGTAGTATCAAGAGGATGAGGCTCCTGCTTCCCACAGGAGGATGTAACTGGCTCATTTGAATAATTCCAAGGCTGGCAGAGAATTGAGTCCATTCCTCAGGGATAAGCAGGAACTACACTTAGCAAGTGGACCTGATTAGCAAGAGCTAAAGAAGGGGACTTTGGATCAGGTCATTTGAGACCCTACCAATCTCACCAGATGTCAAGGCAGCACATCATATGGGACCTTAATTTTAGGCTTACATTACAGTGATACTTGAGGTAGGATTGAAAAATGAGTGTGTGGACTCTCACCACATAACTGGGCAAAAGTACATTGCATTCCAAACCCAAGAACAATTGAGAGCAAAGGCCAAAGGGCATAAGGCAGCCTAAAAATTAGGTAAATATTTTGAAAAATAATTGCAGAATTTCTTTCTAAAGGATTTGTAGAAAACAAACCACATCTGTCTCTAACATTTAAAATGTTTACACGTTAGAAGTAATGAAAGAAGAGAAGTTAATTCAGAGCAGGACCATCCAACAGAAGTATAATATGAGCCAGAAACAAGTGCCACTTATATGATTCCATGTTTTCTAATAGCCACATTGAAAAAAGAAATAAGTGACATTAATTTTAATGATATACTTTATTTGATCCAATATATCCAAGTGATTACCATTTTACATGTAACAACAAAAATTAATAAGATATTTCCATTATTTTTTCATACAAAGTCTTTGAAATCCAATATGAATTTTGGCAGTAACAGCATACTTCAATTTGGATCAGTCACACAATATGAGTGCTCACTACCCACATTTAGCTGATGGCTATTACACTGATTTAGAGCATCTTGAATTAGCTTAAATTTGTAGCAAAATGCTATCTAGTTTTTTTTTAATCTATAAATTAGCAGTTAAAATAGAAAACTCTCAATACTGAGTACAAATTTTTAGATGAGGAATTAAAAAATGCCTGACATGTGTATAGTTAGTACCACTTGATTCCTTACTGGAGTAATGGCAGACATCACTCCTAGATCCCAACAGGCTGCCCCACACAGAAGTCTAGATACATCCTCAAAGAAATTGGCACATACACCGAGTTCAAAATGTCCTTTTCCCAGATACAGAGGCACTGCCTTAAGACTACAGTATATAAGCAAATCTTGAGTCTTCATACAAACTGAGACACTAGATATTAAGATAGTAGAAATACAATTTTTAAAGAAGCTATTAGAGTCAATTAAAAAAAAACTCCCATCAATATCATTAATTAGATTTTCTAGAGGACAGTTGTAACTTGACCACTTGGCCAAATCACTAAACCTTTTATACTCGAATTTAAACTCCACCATCTAAAAAACCTATTGTACACTGGTTCTCAATGTTGGTCATATGTTAGAATTGTCTTGGAAAAAACAAAACAAATCCAGACCCTAATCCAACCAATAAAATCCAAAATCTCTTAAGGTTAAAAAAAAAAAAACCTATTGTTTGTTTTATTTTGCTTTTCTTTTTGCAGGGAATATATCCCAGTAGTTTTCTACATGCATTTAATTTTCAAGACATATTTGCGCCAAGTTCTCCATAAAGTAAATACAACTATAATAAATAGTGTAGCAAATCCCTTAGAGACAATCTAAAGATTTAAACACACACACACACACACACACACACACTGTTTTTCTACTTTATATATATATATATATATATATATATATATATATATTTGATAAGCTTATGCTACTTGGAAAATAAAATACTATCTAATTCAACTACTTTTGCCAATCAGTTTTTAAATATTCCTATGGGTTCCCTACCTCTCAGTAAAAGCATTTCTTTTCTGGCTGAACCCACATGCCTCTGTCATCTTAAAATTACCATTGCCTAAAAATTCACATTTCATGCCATGTATTTGCTATATGACATGGAAATAATTTTATTTTTGACATAGAACAATAGGAAAAAAGAGGAAATAAGATACAAAGATATACCTTGTTTTCACATAATTTTTCTTGCTTAAAAATGAAAACAAGGTTAAGACAAGTTCTTACACATGTGAACTGAGATCTAATGAGGAATATATTTTGCTCAAAATGCATAGAATTCAAAGCAAAGGAAGGCAGTAGGAGAAAGCTGCTGAAGGCTAAGTAACTTTTTCAGGGTTTATATCCCACCCACTCTCTACTTTTACATCTGCTTTTACCTAGCAATGTCAAGATATGCACTGATAAATAAAGACGCAGTTAACAAGATTGTCAGAATAGTTGCAAAGCAATTTTTAAAAATTCACTTAGGGGTTAAATAATAAAATACTCCGTAGAACACAGTATGGACCAAATCAACTTCATTACCAGTACTCATTTGAATGGCTTCTTTCTGATCATATAAAAGGTCTCCTTAAATGACTAATTATTTTCCCATGGAATATGTGCATTTCAATTTGAAAATTCCCTCAACCCATCATTTAAATTTAATCTTTGACATACGTTAGGCAAATAGAAAAAAATTAAAAAGTAGTGAGGAGACCCAAGTGCTTTGAGAAGTTTCCTCATATGTGCTAATTAATGATTCCATCTGAAAATATTCCCAGAAAGCTGGATAGATATAGCAGACTGGGATAAATAATGCAAAGACCCTGTGGGCAGTGTCACAAACACGATAATAAAGGCTGCATGTGAGTTCAGAGAGAGTCCCCTAGTGTTGTGGCTCAAAATAAAAACATCAATGAAGTAAAAATGGCTCTAACAACCTCATGGTCATAACACACACACACACACACACACACACACACATTATTTTTGCCTTTCATACTTTTAGTTCAGGCTAAGCAACTTTTTCAGTGTTTATATCCTACCCACTCTCCACTTTCAGATGTGCTTTTGCCCAAAGTGAAATAGAATTCCATACATCTAGTTTGTAGTGTTGCTGAAATGTGCAGTCTTCATTCAAACAGTGGTCCAGCTACATAAGCACATGGAGATGATTAACTATGAAATAAGGCATTAGTCCACAACCTCGCCTACCAAATGAAATACTCTTCCATAACAGGGACCACAACCTCTGGAAGTCTCTTTTCTGAAATGACAAGCCTGCTGGTTCAGTCTTCTGATACAATGCCCAACTGTGTTTCTTAAGTACAATTGAGTTTCATCAACTGGACCAGAAGCACTGCTGGTTGAAATGAATTCTGTAAAATCAGTGGAAAAATAACACTAGCAGCTCCATAAATGAGGGGTAAATAGCACTATTATGGTAATTTCTGGTTTTAATGCTTTCAGCTAACACAAGAAGACTATGATTTGGAAGTTGCAATGGAGATATTAGGAGAAACACCTAGATACTTCACTAGGCATGCTGCAGAAATGACAGCATAAATTGTGTAATTCAGATACCCCCTCTCCTGAAAGAAAAAAAAAAAACAAGTATTTAATGGCCTTATGAGTATTCATGTGACATGTGTGTTTTATTAGAGGCATTTCTAAGGTTCCCTCTTGGAAACTGTTGAGAGTATATGTAGGTGACTCAGAGCTGCTTCTAACCCTGCCCTCCCACTCTCTGAAATAAGCACTCTGTGTCCTGCCAGGGCAAATGGCAGCTTGTGCACTCCCCATCTGACCAACTGGGGTCCATGGTCATTGGACAGAAGCCGCTTTGCACTTTGTAAGACTAGAATGACTCCCCACCTGATCTGTGACCTACTCTCAGCTGATTTTACTGTTTTGTCAAACTTACTGGGCTAGAAACGAAGTCTGCTCTGAAGTAAACAAAGGGTCTGGAAACAGTCTGAGGCCTGCCTAATAATGAAGGCCCTTGGTGTCTTCCTCCTTGAAAATCAAGACTTCCTACAAAAAAGAATAAACTTCCCCCCATGATAGAGAGTGAAGTAACCAGGTATTTACATTTAGACAAGATAGAGTCTCATCTGGCAGCCTAGAAGAATGCATAGCTGTCAAGAATCAAATAAAGGCTTTCAAAAATCTTTCTCAAGAGCCAAGGATGCCATTTGAAGAGCAAAGTAGTAAGCAATTTCCACTAACATCACAGGAATTTTGAAAACTAATTCCATTTGAAAGACACAACCTGACCATACCCATCAAAAAGAGATACCTAAAATACAGTTTAAGCCTTAAGAAAACATTATGATGAATTTTAACATACTAGACTTTTTACTCCTGCATATATGCTTTTTCTTTAATGGAATAAAACATTTAATGCACTTATTTTTCACAATAAAGGTAATTTTTAATATTTGAAAAAAGAGGTTTTTTTCCTTCATATCTATGTATCCAAGTTTATGTTCTCTTAACAAGTGCAATGACAATGTCAGAGTCAATTCTTATCTTAGTTCTAAATCTTGTTACAAAAGAAGCTTCTCCCTGTCACACACATAAAGCTCAATAATATTCATTAATTTTAATGCATTAGGGCCTTAGCTGCCATGTAGTCTAGAGTCTGGGTGTGCCCAGAAATGTCCAGAGGTTTTGGGGACAGGGTGTACATAATCAACAACTTGCTTGAACCACATGGAGAGTGGAAAGTGGATGGGTAACCATTCTGAGAATAGCAAGCCTGCCTTGCCTTCTTGGCCTTCTGCCTAGGTCTTGAGAAAAGGGATATGCAAGAAAACAGAGTAAATTAATAAGTAAGTAGATGGCTAAACACATCCACCCCTCTATAGATGCAGTGTTCAATCATTCACAAGTATTTATTGAGCTTCTGGCACGAAGAAGACAGGCATTAGTTACATTGATGAAGGATATGGAAATCCTGGCCTACCTAGAGCTGATAATCTGGTGGGAGTGGAAAGTGATGAGAACAGACTATACATAACTGTATTCAACATATGTATGTGTATGTGTATATATATATGTACATATTTAATGATAAATAGTAACAAAAGAAAAATACATCAAGGAAGGGACTATGAAACTCAGGAAGGTATGATGACTTTGTGAGAAGCTGGTCAGGGTAGATCTCCCTGAGAAAGTGACACCTGAGTAAAATTCTAGATGTGAAGGACATCTGCAGATAAAGTAAGAACAAGTGCAAAGACCCTGAGCCTGAATCGTGTCTAGTATGGTCAAAGAAGAGCAGCACAGATAGGCAGAGGGCAGATGAACTCAGTGAAATGCTACAGGAAGGCCGCTACCTTTACTTGACAGGAAGCCACTGGAGTGATGCAGACCAGTCTCATATGCGCTCACTTGTAATTTGGTAATCAGTTCACCATTGTGCTGGGAATAACCACAAGAGGACTGGGAGAGACCAAAAGAGGCTTATTAAGAAGTTCCTACTACATGCAGGAATGAGATGACAATAGCCTGACAGCAAGCTGGGACTAGGTTTAACTAAAAGAGGTACTTAGAGCACAAATTTAATTTAAGGGGTGCTCAGTGTCAGGGTTGTTCAAATGTAGTGTCAGAAGAATCTTTACCTACATGATTCTGTAAGTGAAAACTGTGTAATCTGGGCATCTGACCTGCCTCTTCTTAGTTTTGCACTTATTGAACCAGGTGGACAGTAGAAAATAGAAAGTAAAGCTGACAGGTTTTGCTGACTGTGTGGAGTGTTTATGAAATAAAAAGGAGTCCCAGATGAGTCCAAGTTCTTTGACCTGAGTAACTGGTAGAGAGAAATCACCCTTTTCTGACAGGAGTAATCTATAAGAGGATCAGGGTTGGGGGAGAAATATCAGAGGCTTAGTTTTAGACATGTAATATTTGAGATGTTCATTAAACAGCTATGTGAAGAGACATGTAACTGGAGTTTGGGCACTGGGGATTTGTAAGAGTAAGCAGAGTGGAGGAAGTAGATGAGCTCAGAGTGAAAAGGGAAGGGCAGGTCAATCTGATGCCACTTGATAGGCCACAGCTATTTTTACTTGACGGGAGGCCATTGGAGTAATGGAGAACAGGACGTGATCTCACTTATGATTTAATAGCATCAGTTGGCCATTGACCAGGCCAATGTCCGGACTTCATAGAGTTCACATTCCACCATGGATATGGACAAATGTGAGCCTTGCTATGAAATGATAATCCAAGAATGCTATAAAAGTTATTAAGAAAAATATTCAACCTGGCCTTGAGGCCAGGTTATTCAGTTCGTAAATAGTGAACACATAATAGATGCTTGTTGAACGCATGAATACTGTTATTTATTTATAATTTATTTATAATTTTACTCTGTTTTATTAAGATTTCTTTCCTCAAGACACAGACAGGAATAGAGGAAAATTGAGGCAGAGAAGATTTTGGAACAAGAGACATTTAGTTGAGACTTTAAAGAAGAACAAAAGTTGGCAGGAACCAATTGGGCTCAAGGGAATCTAAAAACATGGAACTGTTGTTATGGAAACAATTGGCAAATAATGCACACTCAAAATCAGGCACCCTTTCCTTTCCATGGCAAGCATCAAATCAGACCTTGAGTGTTAGTGGTTCTTAAGGGTAGCACAACAGTAGTGGCTCTGCCATAACTTGGACCTGGTCATCAGCAGGCATGAGCTGGGGCAGAAGAAGACAAGGGTGGATACCACTTGGTAGGAAGTGGAGATCCCCTTGAACACTCTAGGCTCCTCAGAGAGGAAGTGAGAGATCTAAAGCTGTAGTTTCCAAGAGCAGGTTAGAGCAAAGCCAGGGAAATAGGAAACAGAATAGCCACAGATGAAGCAGATGAAAAATAGTATTTGTATATTTTTATTCAAAGAATTTTATTTTGAATCACTGCTCCCTTTTGTCCACACAAGTACACACACAAGTTAGAGAGGACAAATGAACAGAGTTAATGAGTCACACAATGCCACAGAGACAATTAATGGCAGGTGGAGGAATTGGAACACACACCCTTCATAAAGAGTTTGTGTGCTTTTAGACCAAGCCCGGGTATAAACAAAGGCAGGTGGGGGAAGACAGGGGAAGAAGGAAGAGCAGAGAATAAAACTTGTTTAGATAAAGGATTGTTTGCAACTAAGTGATAGGAAAGAATCAGAGACTGCCATGCACTCTAATGGTAAGCCAATATTCATGCAGTGCAAAATAAACTTCAGTTGATTTTTCAAGAAACCATACCACTTGCTTATAGCAGAATGAGTTAGCATAACTTTCTGGGTAGAACTTTCTTACTTCACAATCCATAAAGTCAGAATTTTAAGCACTAAAATCCCCAAATTCACATGTTTGTATCAGTTGGTGTGCTTTGGGCCTCATGTAGTCTAGACTGGATTCAACCTTGCAATCCTCTGTCTTAGCCTTCAGAGTTGCTATAATTACAGTCTTTCGCCACCATCCCTGGCTCAGTTGTTTTTCATCCTAAGAAACTTGAATGGTTTCTAATAACTATGAGAATGTTTACCACAGTATTATTTATAGTAATAAGTGATTATGTACAACACACATATCCAAAAGAAGGGGATTGCTCAGCACCAGTGGCTTACACCCGTAATCTTAGCGACTCAGGAGACTGAGATCAGGAGGATCATGGTTTAAAGGCAACCCTGGGCAAATAGTTCATGACACCCCATCTTGAAAATACCCAACACAAAAAAAAGGGCTGGTGGAGTGGATCAAGTGGTAGAGCATCTGCCTAGCAAGCATGAGGCCCTGGGTTCAAACCCCAGTATCACCAATAAATAAATAGATAAACAAACAAATAAATAAACAAACAAAAGAAGGGGATTGATTAAAGTATGATGGAATGTTATGCATCCATTAAAATATGTTAGAGTACTTAAAAAACTTGAGACTATGGTCACAATATACCACCAAATCAGAAAATATTTCAAAGAAATGTGTTCAATATGAACTTTTTTTTTTTATTTTTGTGTTTGTGATACTGAGGTTTGAATTCAGGGCCTTGCAATTTCAAGATAGATGCTTCACCACTTGAGCCACACCCCCAAGCCATTTATGTTCATAGTGCTCAGATAGGGTCTTGCACTTTTTGCCAGGGGTCCATCACATACGACAATCTTTGTACCTATGCTTCCTGCATAGCTTGGTTTATAGATGTGTGCCACCACACCTGCCTGGCTTGTTTGCTGAGGTGGGGGTTGGAGTTATCACTAACTTTTCACCCAGACCAGCCTCAAACTGTAATTCTCCTGATCTCCACCTCCCAAGCAGCTGGGATTACAGTGTGAGCTACCACACCTGGCCCTAATTCTTTTATTGGGAAAAACATGCTATGTGTTTAGATAAAGAACTAGACTACATAAACTGAATTGTTAGCAGTTGCAAAATACCTTTGAGCCATGGGAAGAAGGGACACTTTTTTCTTCTTTTTAATATTAGAACGTCCTAATTTTCTACAAAAGCACATATTGTAAGAAAAAATGGAAGTTATTTTATTGTCATGTAATGATATTTGGGGCTTTTGTTTTTAAATTTATATATAAATTTTCTTTTATCTTTTTGGCCTGGCACTTCTTAGCTATTGATACTTGAGTTGTTAAAGGTCAGTGTAATATAGCTGAGGTCAACTCACCATGTGGAAAGCTGTCCTGCTGAGTTGCAGGCAAATTACCACAGTCAATATAAGAAGGTGATGTGAAAATAGGGCTCTCAGGGATCCTCAAGTAATTTCAAGTAATTCTGAAAACAAACCAGGTTATTTGCAGATAAGAGATTTCTTCAAAACTATTTATGAGTTTACATTTAATGAAGATGGCTATTATTTGTTCAAACTCGCAATGGACTGGCACTGGGTAAGGACTTTTATTAATAACCTTTGGTTAGATGTTATTAACACTATTTTGCTAATGAAGAATCAGAGATTAAAGAGGTTAAATAACATTTTGTGGTTCACACAGATGGTAAAACTGGGATTTGAGCTCAGGCTTGCTTGTTGCAAGGGCTGTGGCCCTTTCATGAGGCCCTTCACAAAGGGCTGCAAAATACACAAGCGTTTTTGAAGCACTTTCATTTTAAAATTCTTATTCATTTCAAGAAATACCATTTTTCATCACCGACTCAAGGGATCCAACATTTCACCAATATGTTTTTAAAAACGTATATATAGATTAAATTAGAAAAAATTTATTAATTAAAACCATTATATGTGCTAAAATTTAAATATTGTTCATAAAAAGTGTGCCCCCAAATATCTCCATTAAACAGATGTCCTACCAAGTTGATTGTTACTCATGAACACATTTGTAAAATAGGAGCTGCCTTTCAACCATATGCACTATTTCCACATGAGGAAAACATGAACTAATCCATTAGAAAGAATTATTTTCCTCAGAGAAATCACAGTCCCACAAATAGGGCTTCCAATCAATTCTGTCCCCACAGATAGGAATAATTAGGAAAGAGCCTTTGGATTCCTTGAATCAAAAACCTAAGCTAAGGAATGAACAGAGGGCTTAAAATACAGAGAAATAAGAAAAATATATTAAATTCATCTTTGACATTCTTCTTCTCTTCTATTTGATATGAAGAAAAGTTTGGAAGTTTACTATTTCTATATAGGTTACCGTGTGGTAGAGTTAGAATTTATAACATTCACAAATGAGGAGAGAGAAGTTGTTCAAGTACCCTTTACACATCTTCATTATTTATAACAATACTTCACTTCAGATTATTTCTGACAAAGTGAAATACCTATGCATTAATTTTTTTCTTTGGGAAAAATACCAGCTCACAAATTACATAAAAATCCATGAAATAAAAAATATATTCTAGTTATTGAGTACTCTCTCACATAGAAATATAATCTTCCATATGTTATTTAATATATAATTTTATATCACTGGAATATAATTGCAATATATTCATAATGACAATTACCAGATTATTTTTGCAAGTACGATCCCATTCATTCTTCTCCTTTGTACAAAAATGATTATATCTATCAATGATGAAATTAATACACATTTTTGGCA
Source organism: Castor canadensis (assembly GCF_047511655.1). Lineage (NCBI taxonomy): Eukaryota > Metazoa > Chordata > Mammalia > Rodentia > Castoridae > Castor > Castor canadensis. The sequence continues at coordinate 154,916,524 of NC_133388.1, forward strand.
TTTCACTTCTATGATTTTACTCCTGGATCTGATGTATTAAAAACTTTATTTCCAAGTAGGAAATAAAATGAGAGATTTTTCTCCCTCATTTCTCTTCTCAAGCTACACATGCTAGGAAAATGCTTAAATCTAGCATAAATAAGGTTCAACCTACATGATATTCTTTGAAGAATTCACTATCTCATTGGGCTCTCTGGCTGATAACTTGTCTTGCTGTGTAATACACAAAAACTCTGTCTTTACCCCACAGAATGGAAACAAGCAGAATCATACTGCATGTTGAACAAAAACTTCCTGGCTAGATGAATGAGTCAATTCTCATAACAGAAATAATTGCAGAAGATAGTTGATTTTGGTAGCTCTGGAGGATAGGCTAGCTAATAGCCAAAAAATTCCTCCTATAATAATATTGTATTCATTTATTTACATATTTTGTTATACCTATTAAAGTAGAATCTCTTAAGAACAATAATGTTTAAATCATCTTTGATCTTCTTTGCATAGCATATATTGTTTGAACAGTCTGGGATAATATCAGTTTGAGATCCTAACAAGAACACAAAATCTCCATTGCTATATCGGTTTGGGATCCTAACAAGAACAAAAAATTTCAGTTGCTACACATCATTAAAATGGATAATGACGTCCAAAAGAAGGCCACAGTCTTTTCTTCCCTGTAAAATCTAGAGTCTTAAAAGGAACATCTGTAACAAGTTCATATAACTTTTCACCCAAGGAAAATTGACTTCGACAGCACCTGTCATGTCCTTCCCCCAGACTTTGTACATATGGACCCTTATCTCCCATGCAGTAGAAGACACTCCCAGCAAGTAGTAGACACTTTGCATCGTGATAACTCCAACTCCCTCCACAGTTTTGGCACCTGGCCGAAATTGGTCAGTTTTCAGGGTTAATTTAAACATTACCTGGCCTCTGAATTGCTTCAAGCCCTATTCTCTGTTCTAAAAATTCAATCACTTCCTTAGTTTAGGCCCTTGATCTATCTATTATCTCTTCTATCCAGTACATGACAGCATCTAATAATATTGCATTTATTTATTTACTTACCTGACTCTTTAAAAATAGCAATCATGGTTAAATCATCATTGATCTCTCTTACTTAGTATGGTATACATTGTATACCATATTGTACTACTGAGAGGTCAATATCAATCTATTGAGCAATAGATGTTTAATGAATGAATGAATGATGAGTAAGTGAGAGAAAGGGAGAGATAGAGAAATAAAGAATTTTTCCCAAGGTCTCACAGATATGGATGTAGCCAGAGTTAGAAATCAGGTAGCCTCATCTGTCTGACTCCAAAACTCACATACTTCCACTGCATCCAACACCTTTGATAAAATTACTCTTTTCTCTATATTAAAAGGATTGCTGACTTTAGCGTTTTGACATTAGAGTTTCAGGCATCACTCAGGTTCAACACCCTGTGGTTTCCAGTAAGCCTGATTCCTTCTTCCACTCCCAGTCCACCCTCATCATGGCCTTGTTAAGTCACAGTTAGTGACACAAATTAAAAAACAGCCTTTGCCCACAGGAGATGGGCCTGAGAATCTCACTCCAATATTGCAGGCAGTCATGTGCCAATCCACAAAATACCGGGCACCAAGCTTGACAAAAAAATATTCTACCACTCATAGCACCACATTTTTACCTCCATTCTCCAGCACCCTGTGAAGTCCACAGCCTCCTTAGTAGTACTGCCTCCCACCCTGTATCTCCTCCCCATACTGCAGTCCATGTACCCAGGCCTCCTTCCTGATGTTGCCGCAAGCTCAGCCTGGCCTCTTGGGAGCTCAGATATCCTCACTCCAAGGAGACTCAAAACCATGACAGGCATTTATAAAAGTTCTTTCTATTTTTCTTCAGTAACATTTGAAATATCATTTTGTTGTTCTAGCACCCATAACAACCTATCTATGTTCCTCTTTATAAATCAACATTTAAGTGGAAATAAAAAAAATATTATCTTCTAAAAATTGTCTATACCCATACTCCCCCAGGGCAAAGCAAATTCATAAATATGCAAAAGGACTAAAAATAGTTGAAATGAGACTTTGCCTATGTTCTCTCCCTCCCCCACCAATTGATACCCAGAGGAGAAGCTACCCAATCCTGATGTTTACAGAATGACATCCATCACACAGGTAATTACTCATCCATCTTCATGCTTCCTTTTAAGTTTGCCCTTAAGAAGCCTGTGATCTCCCAAGTCAAGGACCTCAGTAAAATCAATAAAACCTCGTCCTATCAGGCCACCAGCCAGATCATTTTCCACCTTTTAACAAGGCAGCGGTTATTAAATGCCTTGTTTGAAAACCCAAGTGGGGTCATCAGACTTTCATGATGAGAATAATCCATCAATTGTACACGTGCTATCTTTTCAGTGTCTTTGATATGAGTGATAAAGTAGGTAATGGCCTACAGTTTTTCAATATCTGAGCATGTTCTCCTTTTTCACGTTAGGGTTATAGCACAGCGAAGGGAATTTCATGACTGGAGAAAGCTTGTTAAGAGAGAAAGAAATTTCAGTGCATTATTTCGGTCAATGCATAAGCTATGTTCTTGGTTCCAACTTTGAAAGCTGAGCATCAAGCTGTCAATGCCTTCTTTGGTCCTTCACTCAGCTAATCAATGGCCAGATTTTTGAAACCCATACATTTACAAAAACATGCACCTTATCCTCATAATGCTTTATTTCATACTTTTCAATAGTTAGATTCTTGCCCTGAGTTTATAGGAGGGATTAGAGATCAGGGATCACAAAAATTGAGAAGTGTCAATTTTGATATACTCTTCTTCAAGGTCAAACAGTCATAAAACAACAAGCACAAAAAATACAAATATGCTTTTTATGTGTGTCTGTGAAGATAAAGCTGTCTTTCAATACCTTTCTGGCACTATAATTGCTAAAACCTTATATTCTGACAATATCAGACATCTATCTGCATGAATAATAAAACCAATCCATCACTTGACAAATGGAAGTTTCTTCTCTCTTCTTTTTGTGTTCTGTTTGATTTAGGTGGAAAAGCGTTGTGGGATTATTTATTTTGCACTTTAAATATAATCCTTTTTATTGTTTCACATTAATGATGAAATTAAAAGAAGGCTGTTACAAAACCCTCCCCACATTATTCTAAATTTACAAAATTAATCAATGAATTCAAATTTCAATCTATGGTAAATTCCAGTAAGAGAGAATGATCTGTCATACAACCAACTAAAAATGTCTGTTAATCCAGCACTTCTGCACTTCAGCAGAGCAATGGCAATTGGCAAGGTAGTAGGAACGCTAGGAACAGCATAGTTCTTAAAGTGTCTTCAAATTTATTAAAGGCAGATTAAATATGCTTATAAAGTTTTAGTGTTAAACACATTTTTGTACTCTAATGCCTTGAAGTTAGGTAAACCTCAAATGGTCATTATCATAATTTACCAGATTATTTAATTACCCCAAACACTTGATTTCCAAAATATAAGGGCATAGCAGGGAGCAAGCCTTACTGGTCTTATTGGCACCTCAGAAATAAACTCTGGCACCCAAACCAAAAGGAATTGGGCCACAGAATAAATGAAATAACAGATGCACATAGTATCTTTTGCTTATTGTTGTTCTTTTCAATTTTTATTGGAATTTACGTAGAGAGAAAATGAATTAGGAGAAGAAATAACATCTGTCAGCTTCAGTCACCTTATATTCCCTTTGTTGTAATATTGCAAGAGAAATAATAGAAGGAAAATAGTGGTTAGGAGGATAATGTAGATAATAATCTTTTATTTACAGATTTAGGTTTTCATTACAAAACAGTCTCAGTACATGACCTCATTTATCTCTGGAATGTTTATGTTCAGGTCGTGTTAGCAGATGTACTATATCCAAATCCCTGCTCTCTATTTTACTTGCTGTAGGACCCCAGACAAGTTATTTCATAGCTGCTGTCTCATTTTCTACTTACATCATAAGGCAGCTGCTGCAAGGATAAATGGTTAGGACATTTGGTAAGGTTTGGAGAGCTCACTGTGTGCAAAGATTACAAGCATTTCCTTTCATTTATTTTATTTTATTTATTTATGTTTCTTTTTTTGTGGTACTGGGGCTTGAACTCAGGGTTTTGTGCTTGCTAGACAATCATCTACCACTTGAGCCACACCCCAGTCCTTAGTGTTTTTTGAGATATTGTTCTTGCATTTTTTTAACAAACTGTGCCTCTGTAGTAGCTGGGATTAAAAGCATGAACCACCACATCTAGCTTGTTTTTGAGACAGTGTCTCGCTGAGTTTTTTTGCCCAAGCTGGCCTAGAATTGGATGTCTTGTCTCTGCCTCCTGAGTAGCTGGGATTACAGATGTGAACCACCATGCCTGGCCAGAATTTTCTTATCTAAGCTTCACATTCTCTAAAAGCTACTGTTATTATCTCTATTTTATCAAGGAAAGAACTGTGGCATAGAAAATTAAGTGACTTGCCTGAGGTCACTTGCCTAAATTCATAGAAGTTTACATAATGCAGGAAACATACAAATATGTCATTCCTCCTACTCCAATTACAATAGCCTCCTTCAGATATTTTCACTGGCTCTTTTCCCTTCTCCCATGAGCCTTTGCAACAAGCCATCCATGATGCACATCCCTCCCCTCTCTGCCTTATTCGTTTTACATACTCTTCAGATACCACTTCAGGAGTGACTTCTCAGGAGTGTCTTGCCCAAACTTTCTTTTTAAAATTAATTCCTTTTTTTATTTTACCATTTTTACATTTACTCACATGTGTCTACATTATATGGACCACCTCCCCTCTCCTCCTCCCCTCTCCTCTCTACCCCTTATGGGCAGAACCTGTTCCACCCTCTTGTTTTCAATTTTGTTGAAGAGAGAACATAAGATATAATAAGAAAAACATAGTGTTTTTGCAGTTTGAGATAAAGATAGCTATACAGAAAGGTTTCTAGCATTGCTTCCATGTACATGTGATTGCAATTCACATCGGTTCATCTCTACCAGACCTCTTCACTGCTTCCTGGTCCCCTTCACATAGTGGCCTCTGCCAGTTTAAGATTACTATATTCACTCTTACACAGTGAGCACATCAACCACATTCAAGTTTTAGGTTTCCTTCCCTTTCCCTGTTCCTCCTGTGAGTGTTCTCCCCTTAGTATGTGACCCATATCCAGTAATATTACTGCATGTATTTTGGGTGTATAATCCACATGAGGGAGAATATGTGGTTTTTGGCTGGTCTTCTGAGCCTGGCTAACTTAAGATGATGTTCTCCAGTTCCATCCATTTACTTGTGAATGAAAAAAATTTCATTCTTCTTTGTGGCTGAATAAAATTCCATTGTGTATAAATACCACATTTTCTTAATCCATTCATCAGTAGAGGGGCATCTTGGCTATTTCCATAGCTTAGCTATTGTGAATAGTGCTGCAATAAACATGGGTGTGCAGGTGCCTTTGTAATTACTTGAGTCACATTCCTTCAGGTATATCCCTAGGAGTGGGATTGCTGGATCATATGGCAGATCTATGTTCAGTTTTTTAAGAAGCCTCCATATTGTTTTCCAAAGTGGTTGTACTAGCTTGAATTTCCACCAGCAGTGTATGAGGGTTCCTTTATCCCTGCATCCTCACTAACATTTGCAGTGGTGTCCTTGATGTTATCTATTCTATCTAGTGTGGATTTGATTTGCATTTCCTTCTTGGCCAGGAATGGTGAGCTTTTTTCATGTGGTTTTGGTCATTTGGACTTCCTCCTTTGAAAAAGTTCTGTTTAGTTCAGTTGCCCATTTCTTTATTAGTTCATTGATCTGGGGGGAAGTTTAGTTTTCTGAGTTCCTTATATATTCTGATTATCAGTCCTTTGTCTGAAGTATAGCTAGGAAATATTTTTTCCCACTCTGTGAGTGGTTGCCTCAATTTATTAGTCTCATTTGTCCATCCTTTGTCTTAGTTGCTGGGCTGCTTGAGTTCTATTGAAGAAATCCCTGTCTATACCTATTGCTTCCAGAATATTCCTTGCTCTTTCCTATACTAACTGCAAGGTTTCAGGTCTGATATTAAGGTCCTTAATCCACTTTAAGTTGATACTAGTACAGGGTAATAGGCATGTATCTAGTTTCAGTTTTCTGCAGGTAGATAACCACTTTTCCCAGCAACATTTGTTGAAGAAGCTGTCTTTTCTCCATTGTATGTTTTTGGAGACTTTGTCAAAAATAAAGTGGGTGTAGCTGTGTGGTTTCATATCTGGGTCCTCTACTCTGTTCCACTGGTCTTCATATCTGTTTTTATGCCAGTACTATGCTGTTTTTATTGCTATGGCTCTGTAGTATAGTTTGAAGTTGGATGTTGTGATACCTCCAGCATTGCTCTTTTTCACTCAGTATTGCCTTGGCTATTCATGGTCTTCTGTGTTTCCAAATGAACTTTAGGGTATATTTTTCAGCCTCTGTGATGAATGTCATTGGGATTTTGATGGGAATTACATTGAACATGTAGATTGTTTTTGGCAGTATAACCATTTTTACTATGTTGATTCTGCCAATCCATAAGCATGGGAGATCTTTCCACTTTCTGTAGTCTTCTTCAATCTCTTTCTTCAGTGGTTTGTAGTTCTCCTTGTAGAGGTCATTTACATCCTTTGTTAAGTTTATTTCTAGGTATTTGATTTTTTTTTTTGAGGCTATTGTAAGTGGAATTGTTTTCCTATATTCTTTCTCAATTTGTTCATTGTTAGTGTATAGAAAGGCTACTGATTATTGTGAGTTGATTTTGTATCCTGCTACATTGCTGAGGCTGTTTATGATGTGTAGGAGTTTTTGAGTGGAGTTTTTTTGGGTCTTTGGGTTATAGGATCATGTTGTCTGCAAATACGTCGACTATTTCTTTACCTATTTGTATTACTTTTATTTCTTCTTCTTGCCTTATTGCTCTAGCTAGGAATTCCAGGACTATGTTGAATAGGAGTGGGGAGAGTGATTGCCCAGACTTTCATTGTAAGTCAAATCTTTTATTATAAGGACATGGTCCTGTATGAAGTTTTATGGTTCTTTGTTGGATTACATGTATGATAATGGGCTGACTACTCCACCAGCCTGTAAGTTTGTGAAACCGGCTCTATGTCAGAGTCTACTTACTGTGTTTCAACCTCTAAGATTCTTGCTAGCAGGAAGGAGGACACAATAATATTTTTAAAGAATTGTGAATGAGTGAATATACTAAGTGTACAAAACATTGTAGCTCTTATTTCTATATGCTTCCATTGCAGATGAAGATATTAAGGCTCTTCAAGGTTAACTAAGCTGTCCAAGGTTACCCAACCAGTGTGTTTTACACCTTACTCAAACCCTTCAAGGTTCTTACCATCACACTGAATGATTCTTTAACTGAATATCAAATATAGATGTAACAGGGAGAATAATGACTCCTCACAAAGATGTATACACTGAATCTCCAGAACTTATGAATTTGTTTCTTTTCATGAAAAAATGGGCTTTGCAGCTGTGATTAAGTTAAACACTGGAGATGGGGAAGTTGTCCTGGAATGTCATGAAAGGTCCTCAGAAGAATCAGGCAGGTGTACAGCCTCAGAGAAGGCAGTGTGATGATAGATGCAAAGTTTGGAATTTTGCCTTTGATGGAAGGAGTTTGGGAAACCTCTGGAAGATGGAAAGTTAAGGCACAGATTCTTCCCTAGCGTCTCTAGCATTCAGAATTGCATGATTAATTTCAACTGTTATTTTCCTGAGATAATTCAATTTAAAGGAAAAAAATCTCTAAGAGTCAGAAGATATTGATTTAAGGGCCACCTACCACCTTTTAAACATATAACACCAGACCAGATGTCCCCATAGCAATTCGAAATTAATTGAAAAGCATATCCTGAAACTCTCTTCTATTACTAAGTGGATTTCTTTTCAATTAAGAATGCTTGCTTTTGTTTTCTGTCATATGTGACACAATAAAAATATAAGCAATATTATGAAAAACAGGTCACGCTAAGGGAAGGTTACATACAAGACAGGGAGGGTAAAAATAGGAAGTTAAGAAGGTGAATATGGATGATGTACTTTCTACATAAGAATGAATATAGAATTTTTAAACCTGTTGAAATCACCATAAGAAGGGGACTAAGGTAGAAAGGAGAAAAATAGAGGGGGTGAACCAATTTGAGTTATAATACATACATATGTACATGGAACTGTCACAGGAAACTTTCCGTAGAGCTATCTTAAACAAATAAAAACACCTTTTTTCCAAAACGAAGAACAGGAAGGTAAAACAGGTCCTTTCTGAAGGTTGATACCAGTGGGAGAGGGGAGGATATAAGGAAAGGGTGAAAGAGGCCTAACATAGTAGAAATACTATGTACTCATGTATGCAAATGGAAAAATGAGACATGCTGAAACTGCTGCAGGCATGGGGGGAGATAGGGATAGAGAAGAATGATGGAGGGGGTGAATCCAACTATATATATGTTGTAAGAACTTTTGTAAATGTCACAATGAACCCCCAGTACAACAATAATATAATAAAAAAAGAAGAAACAAAAGAATGCTTATTTTATTTTAATCTGCCCCTCCCAACCCGCCCTCCCAAAGGTTGTTCTTGCATCTTGTCCCATGGTGAAATCTAAAATTCATTCTAGAGGCATTAACACCATTTATAGCTCATGAAGATTATAGAAGAGCTGAGCATTCGCTGCCATAAGTCATTATGTGAGTCCAGAATCACTACGAAACTGGGTGTTAGACATCGTTCCACTCTGAGTCTGCTCCTAAGGTTTGATAAAATTCTGTACTGGTTAAGAACTTTTTCATTAAGAAATTCTGTGCCTTAACTTATAGGGGAATTAAAAACAACTTATAGGGCAATTAAGATAAAGCATTTGAAAGCATGTTTTTTTTGAAGCCCACAATTTTATTGATCAGTTTCCTATGTCTTCGATTGCTTTTAGTATTTATCATTATAAAGACTCAGATAAGACAATAAGAAGTGTAAGAGAAAGTGATCAGAAAGACAAGGCAGAGTGGTTTTGCAAATAAATCTTTGGCCTTTTCTCTACTAGAGACCTGTAAAAATAAAAAGATTTAGAACAATCAAAATTAGAGATTTTACTGGCATCACCACACGCCTGCTGACAGACAGATAATTTTGCTAATATACTCAGTGGAACTTGAAAAATTGAAAAATCTATTCCTTGTATATTGTAATGGCTCAAGCTATGAAAAATTTATATTACTATTGATAATGACATCCTTGGAACAAGAAAGACGCAGGGACTGGAAGCACATTGCATTTTTAAACATCGCACTAGGCATCGTTTCTGGAAAACACTCTTCCTGTCTTCACTAGTGCTTTAGTAGCTTATCTTCATTAAGTTATATATAGGATGAAAAGATTCACAGATGAATATTAGTACAGGTAACAAAGTAAAATGGCCTTCTTCCCAAAGAGACATTTGTCAATAAGATATGTTTCTATATATCCTCCAACCATCATTATTAACACACAGACATATTTATACCTCTGTATACATTATAGAATTCACTCATGTTTGGCTCTGAAATGAAATATTAAGGGAATCTGTTTCATGGCTGTCTCTGACTTTGGACACTACTGTAGAAGTTCTCCTAAGCAGGTCATCAGGGAAAGGAATCTGATCAGTGACAAAGCACCACTTTACCAAACCTATTGTCATGTTATCTAAATGCAGCCAGACAGAGCATCCTTGACTGTGAAGTCCCCTGCACAATCACTAAACTACAGGATTGTAAGGAGGTAGGCCAGAAGTTTCTGAAAAGGAAAAATAGACAGAAAAAGTGAATAAGAATGATAAGCTAGAGTCTTGGCTGGAAGGGGTTATGAAAAAAGAGAAGAGAATAAGAAGTGGCTTGGTATAGTAATCATCCTCCAAGATGACCCCTAATGAGTCATGCCACCTGCTATTCATACCCATGTATAGCTTTTCATACAAATGGATACAACATGGTAGAAGTAATGGTCTGTTACTTCTGAGGCTAGTTTGTAAAAGGTATTGCTGTGTCAGCCTTAATCTTCTGGATCACTCATTATGGGGAAAAACAACCACCATGCTATAAAAACATTCAACAGTCCTATAGAGTGATACACATGGAGAGCAGCAGAATCCCCAGCCAGGAGCCAGCACCAATTTACCAGCCACATTTGTGAGCCTCCTAGGGGGTGAATTTTTCCAGGCCTGCAGATGACTGTAGCCTCAGCCAACATCTGACTACAACTTCCTGGGAAAGAGACCCTAATTTGAACTGCCTAGTTAAGACACTTCTGAATCCCTAACCCACAAAACCTGTGAAGGAAAATAAGTCACTATTGTTCCTTTAGGTCACTAAGTTTGGGGATGCTTTGTTACACAGCAATAGATAACTGATATGTTTAAACGGATGGTGTGAATTTAAGTATGACCCAAGAGGCAGTCTCACATAGTGATTAGAAGCAGTTATTGAGTTATGCAGATTTGAGTTTTAATCCCAGCTAGGTGACTCTCTAATTTATCTTGCCTTTCTGGATGACTAGTTTCCTCATCTGAAGGAATATGGATAATAACAGTGTTTCTCTAGCATTGTGCCCAAGGTTACACATCACTGGACTACAAGATACTGTAGGATCCATATGAAACTCTAAAAATCTGAAAGACAGAACATATGTATGCCTGTGTGTGCTTACATATTTATTTAATCTATATCTAAATGCAGAACACAAGAGAGACTGTATCAAACATTGACTACACTTGCTACTAAGTTAGATAGGCACTTTACATATTTAGACTGCTTTTGAGAAAAATGCCTTACTTGATATCACTTCAGATCATATCATTTAAAGCTCCCTGTGTTTAGAAGAATTGGTCCAGGATAAACATTGTATGATAAAAATCTACTGAGTTGTAATCAAGTTCTATTGCAGCAAATTAATCTTTATACAAAAACAGGAAAATACTTCATCATCAACCAGAAACCAAGGAGAGGTAATTATCATTCTTGCTCTAGAGACAACTCACTTTTAGTCTACTGAAATTGTATTCCTTTCCTAATAAACTTGACTATCTCTTTCATGAAAAAAAAAAAAAAAGAAGCCAAGGAGAAAGATTTATTATGACCTAATAGTGATCTCACCTTTTCAGATCCTAGAAACTGGGAAAAGTAATCAACCCATACATGTTTGCTATCAGAGAAACTGAGGCTTACTGGCATGGGGGGCAAAGCTGACCCCTAGGAAGCAATACTGTAAGTCTGTATCCACTTTCTGATGTAGCTCTTGGCCTAACCTGAGCTCTCCCAGTCTTCTAACAATTGAGACTATGGTTTGACTTACAAAAACAAAAACAAAAAAACTTTATTAAACCAGCCAGCCTCTGATTATGAAGATCTGAAAATTAAGTCACAAGTTTTTTGTTTTTTTTTTTAAAGAAAAAGTATCCTATATTTCATTTTGTTGCTCTCTTTTCCCTTTCTGCTCACTCTGCAGTTTCTGGTAATCATGAGAAACTTGTCTATTATCATTCCACAACCTCTCTTTCCATTTTTTTTTTTTTGCCAATTTCAATTTGTTCTGAGTCCTGCAATAAATGAAATAAATAATAAATGAAAAGGCCAGAGGCAACAGCACCATCACCCTGTAGACCCAGGGGAGAACCCAAAGGTTGTAGGGCACTCTCTGCAGAGAAGATGGAAAACAATGTCTCAGGGGCCCAATTATTTACTGTAGCTGCTGAAATGAGATGATTTATAGCTGTGACAAGGCTGTCCTGGAAACAGTAGCCAACTGGTATAAATTTAGATCTATTAGTTTAAAAAAATCCTTGGACCCAAGAGAGTTCATCTTGAAAAGAAATTAAATGGCTCTAGGTTGTTCACATGTATACTACACTTTATACATATAAACAAGCTATATGCTATTTAGTGATTACTCAATATTAAGACATATTTAATTGGAAGAGCTTCAAAAAGCTAAGAATATAAGCATTTTGTATTTCAAATACAAACTGGCATATCAAATAATTTGAGTTAGCCCACAGGTGGGAAAGAATGAACTTTTAACTAAAGGCCAGCTTTAAGTTTCTGGTGCATTATATGAACAACCAATGTATTTAGTTGGTCATGACCCTGGTAGAGAAACATGCAAGGGTTAAGTTCACTAGATTGAGATCAAGATTTGGTTACTTCAAAACAACACCCTACAAGGTCAAATACTGAGATGAGAAATTCAAAAATGTCAAATAGCGATGCTGGTTCCATTGGATGAGCATCAAAAGGAAATTCAGAAAAGCCCTGGGAGAGTCCAAAGCACAGAATTCCCAGGCCTTAGTTGTCAGGAAAGAGGAGCCAGTCACTGGCTACAGCTTAGCAGATCAGGTTGCTGCATGGTCAAGATAGTTAATAGTAAGTTTTTTGAAAGTGTGCAAGATCAGTGAAGTAAAAGTGAGCATCCAGCCTGAATATGTATATTATCATTTATAAATACATAGATTTTACCACATATCATGTATATTATAAAACACACATGAGAACAAAAACTTACAAAGTGACAATAAGTAAATCTAAAGAGGCCTTACTTAATATTGCTTCTGATATCTCACCACTGATGATAGCAATCTCATCAAGATTTAGAGATGAAGTGCTGGTGCACATAGTAATCCCAACACTTGGGAGACTGAGGCAAGAAGATCATGAGTTTCAGGACAGCCTGGGCTAACACACAAACACACACATACACACACAAACAGACACATATACATAGATGTAGAGATGAGAATAAAGATTACAGAAAAAGACTGGGATAGGTGTGGGGAAAACAAGTGGGAGGCATCAGGAACTATGGACATTTTAGGTTTGCCTGCCCAGTACCTAATGTTTAAGAAAGCAGAGAATGGAAATTAAGGATATCAATATAATTGCCCACACCTTCCCAATAATATTTCACTGCTTTTCTGGTGACTGTCAGTGACTGTACCCATGGAAGGCATCTTCCTCATGATTCTTCACTCCACCCGCCTTTGACTCTGCTCTCCCATTATCCATAAGGCCACAGAGAAGCCAAACACTAAGACAAAGAAATAAACTAGACAAAGAAATGAAAGTGAGTTAGTCCTTATTTTCATGGTAACAATAATAGAAGTGACACAAAGATTGTCTTGCACACTGTCTGTCTATTGTGGAACACTGGTTCTCAGAATTGAATCACCTACAAAGAATACTGTTTAAAAGTGTAAATCTCTGAGCTCTACTCCCACCCCTGGAAATTCTGATTTAGTTGGTCTCCTGTTAGAATTCTACATTTTATTAGTATTCAGATGATACTGAGGCAGGTGACTGCTAGTTGCCATAGGAAGAGACCAGACTTCTAGATTCTAACTCTTTAGGCATCCCTTAGCCCAGTTTCCATCCTCCAAACCCATTCTTCTGAAGAAAGAGATCAGAGGATGCTGACTGTGGAATGAGTCTCTGGTCCATTCTAATGGGAGGACAGACAGGTGTGATTGAGTAGTTCCCCACACACATACCCTCTGGCACATAAAGATCCACAGATGTCCTCTGGCAGCACCACTGCAGTGATCTCTAGTGACCCATCCACCACACTGAGTTCAGCTACCCTACCTTCAGTTACAAACCCTGATAGCAGGACATTCTGCAGCACCAACTGGCATTCAGGAAGCACATTGGGTAAGAAGTCAGAGGATACTGAAGAAATGAAAATAAGGAACGGCATTCAAGGCAATTGAGGGTGTATTCAAGACTTTGCTTGTGTGGTGAGGGCAGGGAGGGGTTGCTATTGGTGGGATTAGAAATCTTCATGGAGCCAAACAATGAAGGACATTGAAATGCTATGTTGAAGTTGGATGTAATTCATTAAGCAACAGGAGCCCCTGAAAGTGTTCTAAATAGGGTAAATAGGTAGAATGAGTTGAGCTTAAGGAAACTAATCTCATAGCAATATGAGTAATGGATTGGAGACATGGGAATTTGAATGCAAGGAAACCAGATTCAATAATTATAGGTGCAATAATTCACTAATTTTGACACCTTATTAAGGAATTAACTGAGGAATTTAAAAGGCCTCAGCCACCAAGTAACCTAGTGGTAGGCATAAAAAGGAAATTCTCATATATATGACTGTCTACATGGAGATATATAGTTATCTATTCACAAATTAATGCATTTACAAAGTCCTTCCAGAGCTTTAATAAATCAACATATTTAAGATAAAAATATAACCTCTACTCCTAAATCTTATTCCCAACTTCCTATCCATACCTCATCCATTTGACAAAAGTGATAGAACAAATTTAGGGACCTTAATAATTGAATTTGATTTTACACATAGAGAAATTTCTATAGGTGTTACTTTGGTTTTAAACAGTTGAAGAAGTATAGGTGCATCTTTTTGTCCAGAAAGAGGAAGAAGATGCTGATAATAAATGCAACATACCCTGGCTTGTTCCTTGATAACACCTACCACTAATTTTAAATATCCATTTCTTCTACTAGATTATAAGATTCTTGAGGGCAGGGTCCAAATCTGTCTTGTCTACTGGATTAATCACAACAACTAGAGCAGTGCCTGATTGCTATGCAGGGGTTGCTCATGAAATACTCTTGATTGAGTAAGTTGTTCAGTTCCATTAGAATGTCATAGATATATTTTCATAACTCACTAATGAGGACAGTTATTTAAAAATCCTACTGATCTGACAAACAAATCCAGTCCTCCAAGGACTAAAATTGTCCTCTGTCAAACATTTACACCATGAAAGCAGAAGACCATCCCCGGGTGTTACATGTCTGTGTCCAGAGCCTGGCACATGCACCACACTCTGGAACATTCCTTACATGTTACATGAATGATCTCCTCTGAGAACTAAATGATCTGCTTATTTTATTGATCTATTTTATGCATACTTAATGGATTAACACTGTAATACCAAACTTTCTCGATGTGTGAATAGAATGTCCTAATTAGTAGATTCTACAAGCATTTATTTATTAAAATTCCAGAGATAAAGGAAAATGGTGGAGGGGATGAATTAAAGTATGATATATTTGATATATTGTAAGAATATTTGTAAATGTCACAAGTACCCTTACTCAGAACAACAATAAAAAAAATACCCATAGTCTATTATATGAGAATGAAGATAGATGGAAGGGAATTGACAGAAAAGAGAATAAAAACAGAAGGGTTTGCACCATTTCATAGAGGTCATACTAATGTAGAATAACAACTATAGCAAAAAATCCCAAATTTCAGTGGCCTTGTACAACATAAGATACTACCTCTCTTACCATCAACCCAGAGAAGATGTTCATAGTTAAATAACTTTTCCATGGACCACTCTTGTGAGTGTTCCCCCATGGACCCCTCTTGTGAGTGTTCCCCCATGGACCCAAACTCTTTCCACACCTTGGCACTGTGTCTTCAACATAGGACTTCCAAGTCCCCATGGAAGCGGAAACAAGAGAGGTCAAGCATGGGGATTTTTACTTGCTTCTTCTGGATTAAGCAGATAGCACCAAGGGAAATAGAGACCAGCAAGAAATGCAGAAGGAAAACAAAGAAGGTTTGGAGAACACATAGTTTTGTTTCTGCCATCAAGTGTGTAAGCAAAGTTTCTGTTTATCTCATTAGTCTGTGTTTCCTCTGCTCCCATAGTTAGTCCTAAATTGGTTAGGCACAAACTAAGAGTCAATGTAATACAGTAGGTAGCTAGCTAGTATTATTACTTTATTTACCTTTATTGTGTATTATTAGCTGCCTACTTTTTTTTTTTCAAGTCCTTCAAAATGTTTATCTAATCTCAGTTTCAAAATCCTTCTTTAAATGAACTTTAGCACTAATTCATTCTGGTAACCATTCAAAATCAAGCTGATGCATTTTAAATGGTTATTTTTACAAGAGCGATCCACTTTCTCCATTCTAGTGGAGATGACCTTTATAAAAATCTAAGACCTGATCATCTTCGTTAATTCAAAACAGGTGGAAAATATCTTATAAGAAGTCATTTGTTATGCACAAGATCAATCTGAAATGTCATCACATCTCTGGAACTATCTCCCTCTCCTTGAGACTTCCTATCCCAGATATAATTAACTATCCCTCATCTGTGTTTTCACATAGTCACTTTTAGAATGAATCACATTTTATTATAATTATTTGTATATATATTTGTCTTCCCATAGACTTAAGCTCTTTGGGGCTAAGGGAGGATATATCCTCAGGGCTATTCCAAAACTGCCCAGTCTCAGTGTATGAGAACCTGCCCAAGGTGGCACAAGACTGAAGAAATAGGCATACAGATGCAATATTACATGGAGTGTAATTTTGGGGACTTACTGAAGTAGAGGCAAAACCAGGTGGATCTCCACACTTGAAATCAGAACTAGGGGGCATATATAAGGGTCAGTGCAAAAGTGACTTCATCCAAGCCAGAATGTACCTGGTTTATCTCAAGCTAGCATCAAGGACTTAAGGCACATTTCTGGCACTGCTGATTCCAGGATGCAGGTTGTAAAGTTCCACATTCCACTCCAGTGGTTTTTTTCTATTTATAGTATGCTGGTAAACTATGGGGGAAAACAGACTAGGGTTACTCAAGGGCAGTCATGGCAGTTACAATTCAAGATGGCTGCAGTCACATCGAGCTGAGTCCATTCAAAGCCCTGTAACGAGCATAGAGTAAGTGCTACCAAAGCTTTCTTAGCTGTGCCCTTGCAACACCATGTCCCACATGGAGTTGATATCACTTACTAAACAGCACTGCAATTTTATTTTATGTGTTTCTGTGACTCTCTGATCAATAAATTGTGAACTCTTTATTACAGGAATGATATCGTTTGTGCCAATTGCAGAGCATGTATTTATCTATGTGTTCAAAACCTAACTTGAAATGATTTTATATGGCTTATGCTATATAGTGGATTAGAATAAAAAACAAATAACTAAAGAAATCATGACAGAATAAATAAGAGTAGGAAAATATCCAAGAGTGACACAAATGCATAAAATAGCTGTCCTCTCCCATACTTGGGAAAAGTAAGCTATAAACTTGGTTCTGAGCTTTCTAGAAGTCAATGCAGGAAGGGCTACATTTCCAGCAATAAAATAAAATAAAAGTTATCGAAACCAGTCAAGCAAGCTGTTCTCTTGAGGCAGTTGTGATTTATTTTGGTGTTTCAATTTTTTTTGCTTTTCAAGTACCCAGTGTTTTATGTCAAACCAAGTGCTATAACCAAAGGATGGTATTTGCTGGAGCTTTTAACATATAAAACCAGAAACTTGTTAGGGTGAGAGGTAAGGCATATTCTGAGCTCTTAATGAAGATCCAAGAGATTCACAGAAAAAGGAGATCACCACACAAATTACGAAGCCCCTCAATTCCTCTCTTTTTTTCTCAGCCCTTTGATGTCACCAATCTAGAAGTGATGACACATAGATCCTAGTATGCTTTCAAGGAAGACCAATTAAGAGGGAATCAGGTGTCAGTGGCTCACACCTGTAATACTAGCTAGTCAGGAGGTAGAGGTCAGAAGGATCATGGTTCAAAATCAGCCTGGGCAAGTAGTTCATGAGATCCTATCTCGAAAAAAGCCCTCCATAAAAAAATTGCTGATAGAGTGGCTCAAGGTGTAGGCCTTGAGTTCAAGCCCCAGTAGCATAAATAAATAAATAAATAAACAAATAAGAGAGAAATGTTCTCTTCTACTTGTTTCAGAATGTCCACTTAATAATGAGATTTTGTCATCAACCATCTCCAGTGTATCCCAATGCTCAAATGCTGGTATGAGGTTAGCTGCATATAAACTATTGGAGCATGGTACATAATAGAAATTCCTGGAAATTCTAACTTATTCAGTCCTAATTAGAGTATAGAAATCTGTACTGTTAAAGTTCTCCCAGAGCTAGGAGTGGTTGTACACAGCTATAGTCCCAGTACTTGGGAGGCTAAGGTAGGAGAATTCCAAGTTCAAGTTCAACCTGGAATACATAGCAAGATCCAGGCCAACCTATGCTATAGAGCAGACCCTGTCCAAAACAAAACAATATTACCTATGTGATTCTGATGGAATGCTAAGTTTGCAAAAACAAGTAATACATTCCTTGATATAAGAATGTGAGTGTGATTGCCATAAATTTATTCTTTGTTTCCATTTCACTATTCCTAGTTTCTGTAGTTTAGCACATCTGTTCCTAGAGATATACCTGCAAGAGGTCAACATTACAGCCTTCATTGGTAAAGATGAAGTTCATCAATTCTATGGCCCCATTCTGGCATAAGGCTTGAGGAATAATTAGCTCATGTGTTAAGTATTATCCAAATAACTATATTAGTGAAATCCTAAAGTTTCTGACAGCAATATCCAAATGCTAGCAAATCAATCAGGAATCAAAGAAATTACTTCCTTTATGCCACATCAGCAATAACAACTGACATCTATTAAATATTGAAAGTGTTCAGGTGCTATTCTATGTGCTTTACAGGACTTGTCAATAGCCTGAGGAGCCCAAGAATTACATATCATTATTCCTCCATTACAGATAGTAAAATTGAGTTGTAAAGAAGTTAGATAACTTGCCTAAATGTTTACACATAGAAAATGGCAAAAAAAAAAAAAAAAAGAAAGAAAGAAAAGAAAAGAGAATGGCAAAGGCAGAATTTGATCTCAGGCAGTCTATTTTCAGAATACAAATGTTAAAACTTCTGGTTAGCCTGCTAGAAGCCAGCAACAGGTGGCACCTTAAAGCCAATAGTTGTTAGAATATAAAGCACAACCCAACTTTGGCTAAATGCTTCTACCCTTTATAGACTAGGAGAAAAATATTTAATGCCTTTAATAAAAGGGTAAGAATTTTCTAAGATTTAGCAGATATGAAATACTAAAAACTCCCAGAAAATACTATACATCAGGATATCTACTTAATTTATCCCAATCAGACATGTTCTAGGGCAAGACCTTGGGTTATGATAGTATCTTGAACACTGTAAGATTCAAATTCATTCTGGGTAAATAAATGTTTGAAAGAATGAATGAACAAATGAATGAAAAAGCCTCAAACCAGTGAGGGAGTAAGCAAAGAGAAGGAAGATATGTGGAAAAGACCTGAAGTGTGTTGCATTTTAGTTAAATTGCATTATATTTTTTAGACATATCTAAATCTAAAGGGAACTATTTGGCTTCATCACTACTAAATTTTCTTGTAGCTTTTTTAGGACATTCTGTAACTGCTTAAATCTCATGGCAAAGCAATTTCCAGGAAAGTCTGCAGTTCTTGTTCCTACTTTATATATGCCATCAAGACAGTTTGAAAAAGCAGTTGCAGTATTACAACACCTTAAAACAATATTTTAGGAGCTCACATACACACATTGTCTAAGAATTACTTTCACATGCAATCAGATAATTCCAGTTGCTAGATAAATAATGCTATGAAACAATTATGTTAGTGGGTTTATTTATACTAAGACTGTTGGGATTTGAACACAAAAAAGAACCCAACATACTTCACACATAGCATCTCTGAAGGTATTTGTTCAGCTGATGCTTAACTCTCAGGAATTGTTATCTAGACATGTGTGAATTTTCATATACTGATAGCTCTAGGCATGAGGAAATCTGGCTAAGACCCCATAGAAAGGATTCCACCAGTCATGAGACTTTAAGGAATAAGTACAAATAAGAGAGGAGCATGGAATTTGTACCCAGTGAATGTTGCATCCCAGGGTATGTTGCATCCCTGTTCCTATCTCTGGTCACACCATGCACAAGCACGCACAAATATACAACCAGTGTAAGTAGAGGACAGTCCCCACAGTCAGGTGGAGACATAGGGCCAGGTGAAGGATTTTGAATCTTGTGGGAGCCTAGGGTAGCCTTATCCTAGAATCTAGATAGTATGTTTGTCTCTCCTTCCCTAGTAAGTTTCTTAAGTGATGAAACTTGTTTATTCACTTGTATCCTGGGCATCTTGCTGAAGGCTAGGTACAGTTTCAATACAATTTTGTTCAAAGATTTGAAAAATAACTCAATGACTGAATGCACATTAGATTCAAACAGTCCACTGTAATTAAAACCCTCATAAAATGAGTATTTCTGGCCTCCTGGTTGTTCCTACTGCCTGGGCATGAACCAGATGATAATATCTTCCATTAGGAGAATACTGCAGAAGTTATTAGGCCTGTTCATGTATGTTAAACTCATTTACCACCATATAAAGAATTTGTTATGGAGAAAGCAGACACCTTGACCCCAACGTTACATATGAAGGAATCATGGGCATAAAAATAAAGTAACTTACCTCAGTTCACATATCAATGGGCACTATTGATAGAAATGGAACTGAAGCCAAGGTCTAGTTATTATTCCCTGCTTCTTTCCACTGGGCTTCACACGAACATACATGTAACAGTCAATTTTCCTTACTTATTATTTATAGTATTCTATAAAGTCTATGCAAACATGGAAACACTTAATTAATGAATATTGAGCCTTTTCTCCTAAGGATCAGTGTCTCTGTGTGTACCTACACTTATATGTATATAATAACATCTATATACTTATAAATAGATCACATTTTAATAATAACTCAGACTAGCAGATTCTATTTTCTTTATTTAACAAAAGAGAAAATGAAGCTCAGAAATGTTTAGCCGTTCACCTGAGGCTGCTCTCCTTATAGGTGGGATTCAGTCCCAACCCTCTGACCCTAGAACCAGAGCTTCTTGCACTACCCCATACTGCCCCCTACTGTCTTCCTCCTCTGGTCACCTCTGCATGAGAAGAAACAAGAACAACCTCAACCAACTTGTATTTGGGGAAAACTCAAATATTTGGTGCTTTGCATATGCTTGTGAATAACTAGAAAAAACACTGGGAGTATTAATTTTTCTTATAAATAAATTTTAGTGAGTCCATAAAACGTGTACTCTGAATGATGAGGATTGATTCATATCACATCATATAGGTTCATATCATAGGAATGACCTTTCTTCCAATTCTGGTCTGGTGGAACAAAGGAAACAAGACAGATTTGTGATCACAAGACTGATTCACTGGTGGGTAACAGTGGCTTCCCCAAGTTTTCTTCTTCTACATCAGTCCTCCTCCAGTCTGTAGGCTACATAGATACAGTTCTGGATTCCCTATTTGCATTGTCTTTGTAGCATAAATGGGCATTTAATCAGTGCAGAAATGGAGAGGGAGTGTATTTTACACCAAGGTCTCAGTTCTTTTTTAGTCTACCTCATCCTTCAGCACAGAATAGGAAAGGCCATTGTCCACAGGGTAGAAGAGTGAGGTATGGTGAGGAGATTGTAGCAAGGCAAAGAAAGTAGAAGTGAAAATTTCTATTTAGAAGCTTCAGAGAAGACAGCTCTGTTATTTGGTCATCAAAGGGCACACAAGTGACTTTGAGCTGGCTTTAGGTCTGTGTGACATCTGAAGGGCACAGTCACAATATTCTTAGACTAGCAGTCAAAGCAATGATGACAAGTCAGGGAACAGACATCAATATCCAACATGGAGAAAGCCAAGTACCTTCTGCACTGGGATCTGAATTAAGTGGAAACCAATCTTACTGGTCTCTGAACAGAGGAGAGTGGCTATAGATGATCCTGTATTAACTGCTACTAGTCACTGAAACTGCTCCCAAAGGGCATTTTGCTCATACCAGACTCTTAATTCTCATAAGAACACATCCAGGAACTCTGTTATGCTTTTTCCACAAGTGAAGAAAGTATACTTAAAGAGAAGTGACTTGCTTAGGACCACTCAAACAGTCAGGGGTAAGGCTAGGATTCAACACTGTCTGAAGCCAATAGTCATGTTTCTTCTAGTAAATAGGCACTCAGATGCCTTCTCTGGCTACTGGAAAAAAACAGATGTGGATCTAAAAACAGCTGGCAGGAGTTTCCTGGCACTAGAATTCCCTGTTCATTTAATAATGAAGCCATATTAAAGGGCCCACTCTGAGAAAAAGGAAAATGCAATTTATCAAATTGATGGCTCGTGTTCTTATATTAAGAAATTGACCCTCTGACTGAGTGTTTCAATCTGTATGGTGATAATGTATATTTAAATAACTATAATGATTTTCATTGTCATTATCACAAAGAATTCTTTGTTATGAAAAACAGTTTCAAAGGTGTTCAACCACTACTCTCATTCTTAAAATAAAAAGTAAAATCATGTATATTTCATCTTCTGATCTATATATGTGTATACATATATATGTATATATGCATCAATTTAAAAATTAAATACGCAGACATATTCAGCTAAAGATGCTTGGTGTTGCTAAATGTAATACATTTGAAAAACTGATAGAATGATAGATGGAGATGTTTCATGTTTCTCAAACATACCTGGATTCACTCATTCTTCCCCAGGTTCGTGGGGAACCCATATTATCATATAATAAAACATACATTCACTCACCTGATGGTTCCACGGATCAAAAGCATTACATCAACATTCTTGTACCCTGCCACTTCTTCAGTTTTCTTGGTCCATGAAACAGAAAACCAAATATCATTCCTTCATCTCCCAAGTCTTAAGTATTATATTTTTTAATGATGTACGATTGATTCAGTGCCTTTGAACTTCCCCTGAACATCCAAACCACTTAGGATCATTAAGATGCTTTCAGAATGCAGAAGATGTATCCCTGAAGTATTCTTCACCACTTGCTGTAAGTTTAAAGTTGCCTTTGTCTCGCCCGGCCTGGATGTCAGCTCATGGCTCGTCACTGTAAATTACCAACATCAGAAATGGTGAATCACAAAGATGAATTATGGAAAAATTATGTAAGAGGAGTTCCCAGGCCATGTGTCAGTGAGGTGTGATAGTTATTTTGTGGGAAAGTAAAACCCAAGAGTTCTGAAGATATTCATCTTCTATGTCAATAATTATATTGCTGGGCAGACAAATATAGGATAGGATTTTTAAAAAACAGGAACCACCATATTGGTTTCTTTAACTGAAAGCTTCTCGCTTCTGAGATATGCCTCAGTTCTGACACTGAGAAGAACACAGTAGGAATGACAGCAGCGGGTATAGGCTGAAAAATCAGAAGTGGAAACAACACTTGACAATGTTGAACATTATGTTAGGCCCCTCATTTGAAGGAAACCCAATTTGCTGTAGTAAATGGCAGAGGGCCAGGGACTCAGGGAGACAAATGTAAGTCAGGACAGTAAGTTTAAAAATATTATGTATAGGCCAGGAGCAGTAGTACATACCTATAATTCCAGTATTCAAGAGGTAGACATTGGGAGGATCTCAGTTTAAGGACAGTCCAGGCAAAATATTAGTAAGATTCCATCTGGATCAATAAAGCTGGGTGTGGTGGTATACCCTTGTTATCCCAGCTATCCAGGGGGCATATACAATAGGATCTGGTCCAGACTAGCAAATGCAGAAATGTGAGACCCTATTGAACAAACAACTAAGGCAAAAAGACTAGGGGCATGGCTCAAGTAGTAGAAAGTCTACCTGGTAAGCTCAAGTTCCTGAATTCAAACTCCAGTACGATTGAAAACAAACAAACAAAAGAATATTTTCCATAAGTCATACAAGAAAATTGAATATGTTATATTTATCTATCATATATCTAATTATCCTCTGGTAGAACTATCTTAACTATGCCTTAACCTTGTCAAAATTTTTGAAGTTTTGATTTGTCTTTGTAAGAAAAATATTACAGGGGAAAGGTAGTTTCAGAATACCCTGTAAGTAAGTCAGAGGAATTCAAACTTCCTGACCCTGTCCCATAATACTTTACACCAAGATGCAACACAAATAGATACGTATATAAACCAAAATACACACACACACAGAGGTAAGTATTAGTGAAATGACACATAACTTCAATAAGTGATGACTAATAGATTGAAGAAATGAAAGAAGGGTACAACCACACCAGGATGTATTGTATAGCCAAAGCTATATTTATGCAGAGTGTTTAACAGTATGGTGCAATGCTCACAATAAAATAATACAATAAAACATAAAGAACTGTAGGGAAACTGTTGTGTATATATAGTATGATCTCATTTTAAACCCAACACTATCTTGATAAATTCAGACTGTTAATGGAATATTTCTGTAAGACTTGATCAGAAAAAAGGATTTTCTTAAAATGAACCATCCATCCAACTTACAGAAACAAGGTTTATCAAAGATGAATATAAGAATCTCTATAAAATTATTTTAAAAAGAAGCCACAAATTCCTGAAAATTTCATATTATGAAAACAATCCATTTATATTGTTCAAAACATGAGTTTTAATTAATTAGAATGATAATAGTAGCAACTATTAAGTACCTTCGTTCAAAAATACTTTTATTACCTACCAAAATGGAAAATAAAACTAGGATGATTCATAATTTATGCCTTGCAGCTAATGAGAAATCTTGATTCACTCTGAAACCCATGCAATTATTTGTTCATTTAGCTGAGCACACAATATTTTTGAGCCACTATGATATACCAGGCACTTTAATAGTGTCTAAAGACCCTAAAGCTGGATAAGATAAACAAAAATCTTGTCCTTATGCACCCCAAAAGGTAGTGGATGATCCAGGCAGGTAGATAGTAACATTGGTGTGATGGGCACTCCAGGAGTTACACAAAGGACTAGAAGACTATTAGGCTGTAAGTCTTGGGCAAATGGAAGAATGTTCACAGTGGGGAAGACCCTCCTGGTCTCAGTCTTAAGTGACTGTCAGGAGTTTACCAAGTAGACAAAGGAGGGGCGGGCACTCCCAAAATGGAATAGCTCCCATCTGAAAGCCCTATATGCTTTAGTAGAACTAACAGGAAGGAAAGGATAGGGAAAAATTGAGTAGAAATGAAGTAAGCAAGGGAAAAAAAGAGTATATTTTATTCTATTCTAAAGAGTTTGGGTTCTTCCTGAAGGAAGCAAATGAAATATTTAGGACCACGGAATGACATGAGCTCATTTGTGTTTCAAAAAGATTGTTCTGGGATGAATGTGGAGGCAAGTAGGGCTAAGGACAGGAAGTTTATTTAATATTGGCCTTAGAACTCCAGACCCTTGTCACTGTTTGACTGACTCTTCCAAGAGAATTTACAAATAGAGATCCTACTTTCAAGTGAATTCAGGATTCAATTCACAAAGCCCTAAATCACAATTTACAGAGACAAGCACTTTCTTAAGGCAAATGTGCTCTGTTTGACACAAAGAGGAGTGCCAGCTTCATAGCAATAATTAATCCTCTTTTGCTGCCACTGGGATAAACAAAGAAGGAAAAAAGAAATAGATGTTATAAAAAAAAAACAAAATTCAAGGCAGATCAAAGAGGCTGTGGAGAGGAGGCAGCAACTGCCACCCTTAAGCAAAGCACAGTAATGAAGAAATGAGTTTTGGCAGCCCAGCCAATGGAATATGAAAGAAATTAATCCAGAAGGGATGTAATGACCTGAAAAAAATGATGAGCAAAGTCCAGAAGGATTAAAAGAGAGAAAAAAGCAGCAGATACAGGTAAGAGTCATTTTCTTCTCTGTCTTGCCTGTCTGAAGGGTATCAGATGTAAGGCCCCAGCAAAGGAAGAAAATATGAAAAAGCAATACAAAGACTTGGCTTGGCAAAGTCATTTAAATTTCTTATTCTTTTCATTCACTTTTATTGTTAAGGTAAAGAATGGTGTTTTAATTTGCCGTCATAACAGAGGAACTGGCTATTGATAAATCCTTGCTTGTTCAATCATGATGAGGCTTCTGTAGACTCAGGACACATTTTCAGATACTTTGTTTTTCCAGCTAAAGATTAGAGTTGCTTTTGAAACTCAGACCTTTAGTATAATGTGCACTGATGATTTTTTTTTTTCTTTCCAGAATGGACTTCAGTGCAACAGGGAATTAAACTGAAATCATTAAATTCCTTCTGCCTAGCACTTTAGAGAACATTTCTTGCCAGTCTGCCTAAGGTTAGTGAATGCTATAATAATAAATTGTTAACTGAAGTCTTTGGTATTTATCTGATTTTTAAATGATTTTTGCACCTCATTAAGTAGTCTTATTTTGGGTCAAACAGAGAAGAAAATCTCAATTGTCTGAGAATATCTTCCTGACCAAAGAATTTCATATGAGTTCTAAAATGCCATGGATTTTTACAAAAATGAGTCCAAATCTGTACCAGTCCTGACAAGTGATTCCAGCACCTCAAATTCTCATTTAATAGGTTTGTGTTTTTTTATACATAATTTGTCATCTGTTTCTCCAGCTTCAAGTAACAGGGCTCACTGTGTGGGAAATTCAAACAAGTAATTCAGTTTCAAATTTTTTAATGATGTCCACTCTTAGCCACGGTTGTTTGTTTTATAGTGAAAGCGAGACTTTAATGGTGATCTTGCAAGATCGGTTGCCTGGCAAGCAGAGTTCCCCCAAAGCGGTTACAAGTATTATATTGTGTAGTGTGCAAGTCCCTTCCCCGGTTCCTCATTGGCTGAATACTATGGGGTGTACTTAGCTGTGATTTATAAATCAAGAAAAATGTGTGAGCAAACGTTTAGATTGAAGAAGATGTGAAATAAAAGCCAAAATAAGAAAACTTCAGGTAATTTGGCTTCATAGTCAGCACTGTGTCCCAAGACATGAAGAAAGGTATATAAAAGTGGGCTATTACACCTCTTTGAATTAACATCTTTTCAGTTCTAAGATTCTCAACACTGACTAACTTTACCCTCCAGTTTCTAGGATTTTAGCATTGTCTCACCAACCCTCCTCCAGCCTTTCTACTCTAATTACTCTCCACAGTTTTCACTCCCTGAAAGTCAAGGTAGGGGAGCGTTTGCCAAAAAACTTGCCCTTTACCAAAAGTGGGCAAAGGAGCAAGTAACTGCAGCAGAAAAAGTCCCCAGGGGCCCGTCTCATGGTTTGGTCGCAGTGAGAATTTTCTCTGCTTCCTGGGGGCCAGGGGCACTGACCCAGCTTTCAGTCAGAGCCTGCTGCTGGAGAACTAATTACTAGTGTGAAAAAAGACTCGATTCAGGTCAATGTTTTCTCAAGCATTGTTTACATTTGATTTTAAATCCATACAATGGCAGAATTGACATTTGCAGCTTGCTACTACATTCATTTGCAAGGTTTTATGTTATTTTATTTTCAGGTTGGAAATGTTTGAGAAGGCATTTATCATTAAAGCCATGGCCTTTGCTCCTAAAGCTTTGCCTCACAAGTACAATCACAAAAACTGCTAATTAAAAGAGGGAAAACAAGCAGGAGTGAACACAAAGGGGCACCCCCTCATCAGCATAGCACAGTGGAACAGCTTCTTAGTCTGCTCCACGCAAGGCTGGTCAGAGTCAGCTCTCCCCATAATGATGCAGCCATTTAATTCTCCTGCGCTGAGCGGAGGGAAGAGCTGGAAGGCACCATTCTCTTACATTATAACAGTCTAATATAGGCCACATTATTCTTAACAACAACAACAAACCCAGATCAATGTGACTTAATCCAACAAAATTTCTTTCTTTCAGTCACAAAATCCATGGTGGGTCCAGATAACACTTCAGAGCAACATGCCCCCACAGATTGACTCAGAAATCCACTCAGAAATCCAGGCCAACAGATGTGCCACCGTCATGTAGATATAACAGCTAGAATATTGGGCTTCTTTTTAGCAGGAGAAGAAAGTGCTAGTCTCCCACTGGATAGCTGAATGCGTCATCCAGGAATTCATGAATGGTACAGCCTGTTGGCCAAACAATTCGCATGACCCCATCTAACCATCCAAGGGCAAAGCCCCGCTTATCCTTCCATGAACTTAGATGAAGAGAATCAAATACAGGTATGCACTAAACATTACGATTAACATCCTACAAGCATCTGGTCTTCAGTTATATCGCCCTTATATACGTTTGGGATAATTGGGATAACTAGGTGGGGGTTTTTTGTTGTTGTTTTTATTGTTTTTTAAGAGATACTCTTTCTCTTTTAAAATAAACTTTAAAGCTCATTTTCTTTTTTTTTTTATTGTTTTATTATTCATATGTGCATACAAGGCTTGGGTCATTTCTCCCCCCTGCCCCCACCCCCTCCCTTACCACCCACTCCACCCCCTCCCTCTCCCCCCCACGCCCTCAATACCCAGCAGAAACTATTTTGCCCTTATCTCTAATTTTGTTGAAGAGAGAGTATAAGCAATAATAGAAAGGAACAAGTGTTCCTGGTTGAGATAAGGATAGCTATACAGGGAGTTGACTCACATTGATTTCCTGTGCGTGGGTGTTACCTTCTAGGTTAATTCTTTTTGATCTAACCTTTTCTCTGGTTCCTGGTCCCCTTTTCCTATTGGCCTCAGTTGCTTTTAAGATATCTGCTTTAGTTTCTCTGCATTAAGGGCAACAAATGCTAACTAATTTTTTAGGTGTCTTACCTATCTTCACCCCTCCCTTGTGTGCTCTCGCTTTTATCATGTGCTCAAAGTCCAATCCCCTTGTTGTGTTTGCCCTTGATCTCATGTCCACATATGAGAGAGAACATACGATTTTTGGTCTTTTGGGCCAAACTAACCTCACTCAGAATGATGTTCTCCAATTTCATCCATTTACCAGCGAATGATAACATTTCATTCTTCTTCATGGCTACATAAAATTCCATTGTGTATAGATACCACATTTTCTTAATCCATTCACCAGTGGTGGGGCATCTTGGCTGTTTCCATAACTTGGCTATTGTGAATAGTGCCGCAATAAACATGGGTGTGCAGGTGCCTCTGGAGTAACCTGTGTCACAGTCTTTTGGGTATATCCCCAAGAGTGGTATTGCTGGATCAAATGGTAGATCAATGTTTAAAAGCTCATTTTCTTATCTCTTTGCTATTTGTATTGGCAGGTGAAATTTTGTTCCTATATGTCAGATAAATCAGGTAAAATAAGAAAGTTGGTTTATTCCAGTGAGAATAGTTTGATATGTTTAACAATACTCTCAAAAGCACATTTCGGTACACCCTACCATCATGAGCTACTACTCAAAGGATAATTTTATAAGCACTGTATTATAGGAGATCTACCTGATAAATAAAATAAGACTCCAAAACATTAAATATATTTCTGAAGTTGTCTGAGTTAGGGAAAGTTTGAACTAGACCCTTCGGATACTTCACCTAGGACTTTTCTACCAACCACATCAGTTCTTAATTAGAACCCTGATATGTACCATGCTAAATATGAGGAAACTAAACCACAGAAAGGTTAGCTTTCCCAGGATCACCAACTTAATTATTAGAGCCAGAATTCAACCAGGTATTCTGGCTGACATTCCACTTTTAACCACTGTGTTATACAGTCTCATGTACAAAAAAATTCCAATATTGCTTTCTATTAGAGAGGGAATTCATGGACATGAATCTGGAAAAGTAGCAGAGAACATATGTTGGAGGGACTAAGACAATTTGATTCATACTCTATCCTATGCCAACAAACCTTTTTTTAAAGGGCCAGGTAATAAATATTTTAGGTTTTACAGTGCCTATAATCTCTTTCACAACTACTCAACTCTGCCATTGAATGTTAGCAGCCATACACAATCTATAAATGAGTGGGAACAGCTGTATTCCTATAAACATTTTAAATAAAACTGGATGATGGGGGAGATTTGGCTAATGGGCCATAGCTCTCTTTGCTTTAAATAATGGGGAATCTTGAGGAATTCTGACATGATCAAATTTGTGGAGGGTAGATGGTGTTTGGGGCAAGATTAGAAACCAGAAGAAGCAAAAATAGTTCATATGAAAAATAATGAGTGCCTGAATGGAGGCAATGGTTGTAAGGAAGAAGACACCAAGTACACAGCCAAGAGAGATCATGGGCTAACACGTTACTGAGTTTGTCATTCAACTGACTATGTAGGATATAGGAGGGTAATCATTCCAAGAGGGCAAATGATGCGTGGTGATACCTGGAACCTCTCTGGGAGAACAGGAGAAAAAATAAAGTGAAGGAAGTTGAGGGGAAAGGCATAAATGGAGTAAGTCAGACATGTCTAGACTGAGATGGTACACTAGAGGTACTCGTAGAGACTTAACTGTACAGATCTGGAACACAGGCAAAAAGTCTAGATGGGAAATGAAGGCTAAGTGTCAACCATATAAAGATTTATCTTAAGTGGAATAAATAAGACAACCTAGGAAGAGCTAAAGAAGAGAAATAGGCTCATGAGAGATTAATGATATCACTATTTAAATAAATATTCATATTTAAAGATGTTATGAGGAAGAGACCTAGAAAAAAATCAAGAAGAGCTTAAGGAAGATACCAAATAAGGAAAGGAAATTTTGGAGGGTTGGAGAAATCAGCAGTGTTAAATGTTGCAGGGGAATCAAGAAAGATGACTGAAAAGTATCTATTGACGTTCACCATTTGTCATTGGTCATGTTAGAAAGAACAGTTATAGCAGATTGGAGAAGAACACCAATTTGCAAAAAGTAAAGAGAAAGAGGGAGACAATAAAAAGAGATGAAGTAATAGCTTTTGAAAATGCTAAAGAGAGAACTACAGGTGCTCAGGTAGGAAAGATTGTGTATGTTTTTATGTGATAAACCTACAAGGGATGAAAGAGAAAGAAACCAATGAAACAAGGTTCCTGAAACAGGCTTTCTTTGAGTATAAGGAGGCAGAGGAATAGGAACAGTGTTCAGATGGACAAAGACACAAATGTTCTGAAAGAAAGAAGGAGAATGGTGAGGAAGTTTATGGCTCATGAATCATCAAGGAATAAGAAGCAGTGTCTTAGGTACCTCTATATCTGAAGACCCCAAAAAGGTAGTGGTCAGGGTTAATTTTCAGGGCCAAAGAAGCCACCAGCCATTAGTACTTAGGAGTTACAAAGTCCAAATATTTTTGGCAAGGACTTATAGTTGCCCAAAAAGCGTGTCCACCACTTTTCCAAAAGTGCTACTACCCTTCAGAGTAGTCCCAAGAACACTTTGCCCTCTCTGATGCATGGCAACAACAACGGGCCTACTCAGACCAGTTACAGTGGCCGGGATTCCTTTATTAAAGTGTGTTTTTGTGGAGGAGGTAGCTTCTTCACAATGAGGATTCACAGTTTAGAGGGACTACCTGACAACTAGCTAAAATCAGGAGGGTTAGTCTGAGTATCAGGAGAATTTGGAAATGACTAGAAGACCAAAACAAAGTAAATTGCACTGAAGGCCAAGTTCACTTCCTTGCACTTGCAGACTTGCACTGTGACATGGATTTTTATCATCTCTGTGACCAAATACCTGTTGTAAACAATTTAAAGGAGGAAAAATTTATTTTCCTCATGGTTTCAGAGGTTCAGTACATCATGGAAGGGAGGGTCTGGTGGAGCAGTTCACATCATGGTAGACAGAAAGCAGAACAGAAGAGAAAGGGGCCAGAAACAGAACCCCGAAAGGCATATCTCCAATAACTTACTTTCTCTAACCAAACACCACCTTCCATAGTCTATTCAAATTTTGAATTCATTAATGGATTAAACCATTGATTAGGTGAGAGCCCTCATGACATAATCATATCTGGAAATGCTTTCATAGACACATTCAGAGGTATGCTTTACTAATCCCCTAGGTACTTCTCAATCCAATCAAGTTGACAATACAGATTATCACACATTGGCTTTGAGCATGGATCTATGGTCATGTGACTGTTTGCAACAAACTCCACAAATACATCCTTCCTTTGCAGCCATATAATGCCTACAAAAGTCAAACTCATGAAGGGGAAAAAAAATATGCCTGGGTTTTGCTGTTTGCTATTTTCGATAAGTTATTTTTTAGCAATATCCTATAAAATAATATGAATGTCATCCATATAAGAATATGAAGGGGAGAGACTCATCTCTATGGGAATGGCAGTTTTGAAAGAAGCAGTGCTGTTGATTTTAGAGACTAGGACTCCAGGAAAGTCTTGGGAGAAAGAAAACATTCTCATTAGTAATCCACTACAGGGTTTGACAATAGCATTCTGATCAGGGAGTGAGGACAGGAGGTGGTAATATCCATGAACCTCTCACACACAAACACTCTCGGATCAGTTGGGAGTACACAGTTCCTGATACCCCTCATCTGAAGTGCAGGTGAGAATGAGGATGGCCCATCCTGAAACGAGGACTGGCAGAGCTTCAGCCCTTTTAAGCCTGGTCCTTCAGAGTCCTCAAAGGAGACACAGTGTGGGAAGGTAAATTGCAATTAGCCAGTGAGACATGGCCCAAAGGACTCTTCTTTCCTTTCTTTCTTTCTGGGCCCTGAGTAGATTTTGCTCATCCTTGACCCAGTTCCAATATCAGCTCTGTATGAAGCTTTCCCTGATTTTTCTTCCACTCTCCAACAATTCAACAATTCAAAGAGTCTACCTCTGAGTTTCCCTTAAGTGACATGTGACCTCTGGCTTAGGAACTTGCTCTGGTTGATTGTGAGAATGCCTCCTTCTTCACTAGGTTTCCAGCACGTGGAAGTCAGGACTGCACCCTCCTCATTCAGCTGCCTTCCTTAGTTCTCACAACCAAGAAGGAATATCATAAATGTTGGTTGAATGGAAATACATATGGAATTTAGCAAATCAAGAATGTTTTTGAAACTTCAATTTCTGGGCTAATTAGACATAAAATTAGGAAAGTGGTTGAATGACAAATATTAAATTCTGAATCCTCTTCAAAATGTATAATAATGTGCAGAGCCGCAGGAATCTTTATTCTTTCCCTCTGAAAATATAATTATAGAGTTAGAAATGACTGGAAGAATCATTTGCTCCATTCTCCTCTGCCTCCAGGTAGGTTATATTAAATTATCTCAGTCAGATGAAAATCTAGTCTTTTTTATTTCAAAAAATGAGATTGTAATTGTACCACTCTAGTATTAAAATGGCCTCAGTGACTCAGATCATCTTGACTTCTTCTCTGACGTTCACATGGTACATTTTAAGTTGGGTTAGAGCCAGCTGGATCCAATCCCTTTTGTTATAATTTTACAAATTATTTATACACAGATTTATATATAAATATAGATATATAATAAAGATATGTAATATATTTTGTATGAATATATAGAGAAAGAGAGAATTGGCGCTATTTAAATCTCAATTTCTGAGATGACTAAGTATGGAATTTTTTTTTTACTTGTAGTATCAAACTGTGGGAACTTTTAGTCTTAATAAAACCAGATTTTAGATGAAAAAACATGCTGCTAAAAGAGTATAGTGAAGGCTAAGGGTATAGCTCTGTGTTATATCTGCCTAGCAGGACCAAGCCCTTGGGTTTGATCCCCAGCACCACAAAAAAGATTTAAAAAAGAAAAAAAACACAATAAAATGATTCAAATGACTACACACACACACACACACATGTCATTTTCAAATCACTCTTCCCTGTGTCTGAAATTCTAGAATATGGGAATATATATTTATTAGTCATGAGAATTTTGATCCAAATTCACAGGTATCAGTACTTAGAAGATAGTAACAGTAATAGTAATAATAATAATAATAATAATAACTAGAGAACTAATTAGGAAAAAAGACCTGGAAATTGGGAAGCACTGTACCATCAATTGAGTCCTATGGTGGGGAGTAGATCGAGGCTGTTGCAGCAAAACCTCTGGCTACTCAGGGGCCTGGGGAAAACCCCAGAGACTGTTCTGCATCCACAAATGGAGCAGATTTCCAACATCTCTTCCATGTTTTTACTTCTGGAACTAATCCGGTACACATCTGTAATCCCAGCACTGATGAGTCTGAGCCAGGAAGATGTAGAGTTTGAAACCACCCTGGACTACATAGCAAGACCCTGTCTCACCAAAGGGGGAAAAAAAATGCAGAACCAAAACCTTTGAGGGAGATAAATCCCAAAAGAGATCAATAATAAGAAAGTTAATTGTAGAGTATTATTACCAACTTATGGTATATAAAATAGCACTGACAATACGTATTTCCAAATATAAAATTTAGATAAGAAGTTCCTCTGAACTTTACTTTCAACCTTCATTTCTCTGGAGTCCTGTTTTTCTCATACGTGACTTTCTAGAATGCAATACAGTCAATTCAGTGGTGCCTGCCCAAATCTAACTTTGCAAGACTGAAAACTCATCCCTCAGCTGCAAGGCATGTTGGCAGCTAGGCATACCCATCTGAGTCCCTCCCCGGACTAGAACTGCCCTTGGGCAAAGGCAGCTGCCTTACTCAAGATCATCCTCCTTCCAGGGAAAACCACTCTAGTGCAGTTTGGTATGGGGTTACAAAGACTCCCCTTGGGACAACTCTGAAAGGTTCACCAAGGAGCCAGCTGAGACTCTTGCTGTGATGTGTCACCATCAGTCCTCCCTGAGTCTGGCCACATCCTGCTTCCTTTGCTCCCCACAGGATCTGATCCTGTCTCCAGTTCCCCATCTCAATCTATTTCCCAGAACCCAATGTGCAACAGAGGGTTTCAGGAAAGTATGTGTTGCCATTGAAGGGACCACCAGAGTTCTGGAGAGAAAAGAGAAGAATTTGGGGGCGTGATGGGTATCCAGCATGCTTCTCAGCTCAGTGATGATGACAGAAAATGTCCGGAAGGAATCAGAAGTGAAATAGGAGGTGAGCAACAGAAGATGGAAATGCAGCATTGCTTGGTGTGAAAGTGGGAGATCCCACAATCCAGAAAAGCCCACAAAATGTGGTGAGTCTACGGTGGAAAACAGAAACTGAGAGAGCCCCCAGGTCACCACCACCTGGCATGGCCACGCACTTGGTGGGATGTGATACTAGCTTCCCTGGGTCACCACTGTTGTAACATTTTAAATGACTAAAGGTTTTTTTTCTTTAGATGTTTTTCCTCAACTCTAAAGTAGAACTCAAAGAGAAGATGAAATTTTTGACTGAAATTGCCTTTACAGGCTTTTCCCTCAGGCCAAAGCAATTCCCTAACAATACTTAGATACCCTTCTGCTTTCTCTTCTTCAGACAAGAAATAGAAGCTGTTTGTTTTGACCGCTACCAAATGTCAAGCTACTCTTTTTATTCCAAACTTTTACATTATAGCACAGGGCTATGAGGAGTTTATAAATACTGCAAACTCTGGCTTACGGCTTAAAGAGTGTAACTGTGCTATGCTGCCAGTTCTGTGCTATTTAGAAGGGTATATTTTATACTTTACTGTAAAAAGTACTTGCCAGGTGTGCTGTAAACACGAGTGTTTCAGAGTTTCTTGGCTGGACCTTCATAATTTGGGGTTTATTGAACATTTTATTATTTCTAACCAATAGTAGCATTGTGTTTCTTGTGCTTCAAGGTCCTAGTGAGTTGGAAAAAACAAGGTTACTTCCCTTGAAGTCATGGACCAATTCCATCTGGAATTCTCAAGTGAGATTGTCAATGACTTGAATGAAGGTTTTGTTCCCCCTTTGCAGGAGGTGGGTCATGGTTTTCCTCTTCTCCTCACCCCATCATAAGGGCTTTTAAGATATTAAGAAATCAACAGTGTGTGCATTATTCAATAGCTTTGCCCAATATTCTCCCATGGATTAATGTCACTAAAGGGAGTATAGGAAACCACTCAGGATAGGAGGGGAAGGAGAATTGCCTTCTTGGAATCACTGCTCTATGGATCTAAAAGGGAAGATCAGAGCCAGCACACACGCCACCTCCTCTCCTTCTTTCCGTGGAACTGCAAGGGGTCCACCTCAGTTCTCAGGCCATATGATGGTCATAACTGGCTGGGCTCCATCTCAGGCACTTACAGCCTAGATTTGATGTCTTTCTTGCTTCTTGTACCAGCCAATCAAGGAAAGGAGAAGGTATAGCCAGCTACCCAGGAGCAAGTCCATAGCCACTGCTATGTGGGAAAGTATATGTATTAGCTTGCTAGGACCACCATACAAAGTACCCCAAACTGGATGGTTTCAAAAACAGAAATCCATTGTATTGCCATTCTAGAGGCCAGAGGACCTAAATCAAAATGTCAGCAGGACCAGGCTCTCCCCTGTGCAATGCACCCTGTCCCCACAAAGGTACTGGGGAGAATATGTTCCAGACCTCTCTCTTAGCTAACTAGCTAATTTCTGGCAGCAATGGCTACCATTTTCTTCTGTTTCTTTATATTGTCATCCCTCTGTGTGTGTTCAAATTTCCCTCTTTTATAAGGACACTAGTCATACTAGATTAGGACTCTTACACAAATGGCCTAAGTTTAACTTCATTACCCCTACAAAGATCCACTTGCCAAGTAAGTTTACATTGAGAAGTACTGGGAGTTAAGACTGCAACAAATCTTTCTAAGGGGTCTCAACTCAATCCACTTTATTGTAGAATGTAATGTTCTGATAATTGAGTGGTTGGAGAAAATCCTCTTGAAATTGTGATAAATTCAAGAGATTCCTCAAAGAGACCCTAGCAGGGTGATGAATTAAGAGCCACAAGTTGAGCCTGAAACCAGATGAAAACTGTTGTAAATCATAGCTCTACCAGGTCCTGGTGAGGCTACCTGTCTGAGCCTCAGTCTCCTCACATGCAAACTGGAGTGAGCAATGGTTTACATTTTCACAGGATTGTTGTGAATATGAAGTGAGAAAATGTAAGTAAAACACTGGGCAGTAAGGTTTGGGCACTTGTACCAGGTTCGATTAGCAGATTAGCCTATTAGCATATTAATCTTCAGATGTCAAGATTTCTCCCTCCTCTAAAAAGAAAGAACATCTCAGAGCAAAACCCATAGGTGTCACTAAAATCATTGTCCAAAACCCAAAAGAACTATGGAGACACCCCAGATCCTTTAAAGGCAGTGCAAAGACACACAAATTAAGAAGATTTAAAGTTTATCTTCCAGCCCATCTAACAATCTATTATTTCCAAGTTCTTCCAACTTTGTATTTTTCAAACAGAGATGGCTCTTTTTCTCTTACTTTGAGAAGGAAAAGGAAGAAGTCGCTGACTGAGTCAATAGACTCTGTGGGTTATGGAAGCAAATTACAAAACTAATATGATAGATTTGAGAAATTGCTAATGTAATCAGATTTTGAACAAGCTTTGGAAATGGTCCCTATTTCACAGCACCAAGACTATTTTTCTGAACTGTTCATTGCTTTCAACAACTCTATTATAAAACCAAATAAAAGTGAGAAAAGGAAATTCAACAGCAACCTATCTTTTCAGGACAATGAAACCCTCCTCACCAGGAAACTGTGCCTAGAGAAATTGTCAATATAGAATAATGTGATTTGAATTTTGTCACTCATAAAAGTGTAGAAAGGGGACTTGTGCAGGAAATTGCAAAGGGACAGGGGGTTGGAGCATGTCAGAGAGGCATATAGAAGTCTTCATTGATTTCTAACTACATAAACAGAAAAGATTTTTAGACTTTTCATTGTACAAAATGAAAATCATGAGATTCCACATCTTCACTTATTATTATTAGTTAAACTTCTAATGTCACCAAAGACTAGTGAGATCTGCACAGCCAGTAAAAGAGTCAATGAAGTATGGGAGTTCCCAAGACCTTTCCTAGCACTTAATAGCTTCTCAATTAATGCAACACATTTATTTTTTTCTTATGTAAGGTGATCCATATACTACAATTGCCCTGAACAACCCAAGTTTACACTTGTTGCCTTACTGAAAATGTTTATAGTGACTGTTTATACTCTCAAAAATGTTCTAGTTTAGTCAAATTATATGTTCTACCCTATTATTGTGGAAACTAGGGAAAGTCTACAAGTACCTTGCCTTGTATAGGTGTCTTTTTAGTTCTGGAATTGCCTTTGGGATTTTAGTTTCTTTTCAGACTTATTTTCTTTGATACTAAACATAGGCATATTTTTCCTTATGTGATTTAGACTTATTTGTATAGGGATTTTTCTTCCTTCTTTTTCTAAAAAATAAATTAGCTTTGGGCTAAGGCTTTGGCTCAGTGGCAGAGTTCTTGACTAGCGTTCATCAGGCCCTGGTTTCAACCCAGCACCATAAATAAATAAATAGCTTTTCTGAGTGATCAATCAATTGACAAATATCTAGTGAGTGTCAGCCATGTGCAAAACAACTTAATATACAGTACAAGCAATATTCTGAAACACCTCTAAAGCCTCTCGTTCGACTGAAAAGTAGATTCTTCTTATGCTTACTAAGTTACTTTTATAAGCCTTTTGGATTTGGAAATATACAAAATCCTTAAATGGGTATGGAAACGAAGCATCCTCAGGGCTGGGTATTTGGAGATCTGGGTTCTCTAGCCAGCTGCTAATTAGTCATGGAGCACTAGGAAAGCCTTTCCCCCGATCACTGGATCCCAGTTTCCTCATCCATAAAATGAGCGTGTCGATGAAATAACCTCTGAGGCTCCTTTCGGCTCTAAAATTCTATGATCTGATGAACCATCTCTTTTCAATTGATTAAAATGAATGCTAAGAGATTTCCTAAAGTAAACAAGCCAGGCGTGATTCCAATTTGGGTTTTTTTTTCCCCCATTTTTCTTTTCATTCAATTTTCCATCTCAGAGCATTTGGGAGAATACAAAGTAAATATTTTCAAGTTGTCATTTAGAAATGACACCTGAAATCTTCTCCACTTAGAACACCTCACACTCTGCCCTTTTTAAGTCAGAAAGTTTACAAGTAAACAGAATCTATATTAAAAGTTGACTTCATTTTAATAGGTGGATTCAACCAGTTGCTTTGTAGTTTTGTAAGTTTGTTATTTTACTGATTGTAATTTGGAGGACATAAAAAGCAAAAGGG
The DNA here is from genome assembly GCF_047511655.1 of Castor canadensis. Classification (NCBI taxonomy): domain Eukaryota; kingdom Metazoa; phylum Chordata; class Mammalia; order Rodentia; family Castoridae; genus Castor; species Castor canadensis. The sequence continues at coordinate 154,955,275 of NC_133388.1, forward strand.
GATGGATGAAAAAATAAACCATAGTATCCTACCACTAACCAAGGAGTCCGTCAGCTAACCTGCTTAATGCTTCTGGTGAACCAGCTCCTTTGTGGATGCTCCGTCTCTCAGCACCAAATGACCTCATTTGTTGGCTCAGTGGTTTAAAAGAAGCATTTTATTTCCCATGGTTGTGCTTCATATGTTCTAATCCATAGGGATTACTATGGCAGAATGTTTCAACCCAGTGTAGCTTTCTGGCACAAGTAATTTTCATCAGAGCAAAACTCATAGTCAATTTATGACCAACAAAGATATTAAAATCTTAAAGTTATATGGTAAGAGTCACATTCAAACTATCTCAGTGACTATTTTTTTAAAAAACACGTATTTCTCAAAGTGTTTTAACATCATAAAAAACTGCAATTTGAACATTGGTGGAATCAAAAGGGAATTTGTTTTGATTTTACGTACAGCTGGTAACCAATGTGTTTATCTTCATAGGAAGAGGGGGCAGGTGGGGGATAAAAATAGTAGTTAAGATAAAAAATGATCTCAGTATGGAATTTTTAAGTAAGTGAGAGAAAGTGAATGGCAGAATTGAAAAGCTATATGCTCCACAGGAAGCAGGTGTAGGAATAGAGGGAGCCACAGCTCACCTATCTATAGAAAAGGAAAATGGAGACATGATCAAAGCCCAATACTTATTTGAAGGGGCTCTTCTCCTTCCTAATGCCAGGCTTAGAATGTAGTGCTCTCTTGAGATCACTGTTATGTGCTACTGCATGTCAGGCAGAACTACCTACATAATTTAAGGAAGCCAAAGCAAAATGAAAGTGCAAGAACCCTTGCTCAATAATGATGAAGAATTTCAAGATGGCGGCAGCAGAGTGTTGAACCAAGGGCAGGACCTTGTGCAATTGCATCTGGCACGCACACCCCAAGAGTCCATCATACAACCATGAAGTTGACTCTAGCATCAGACGTATTCACACTTGCATTCGCTCCCATCCTCTGCTCAACTATACAATAACCCAGCAAGTTTGTAACACTACCTTAGGCTTTGTAATGAGAACATTGAAACTCAGAAAGTTATTTCACTACAGGTCAACCAGCTAGGTTGAGCTCAGGTCTCCTACCAACAGGCCTAAGAACTTTCTACTACAGTTATCCACCCTACAATATTCACAAGTCAGTTAAACAATATCGTATCTAAATTTACAGTTCTCAAAGAAGTCTTCTAAGCCCGCTCTACCTGTTCTACCTGTGCTCTGCTCACCATTTCTTTCAGATAAGAATTAGTTAAATGACTAAGGGGATGAATATGGCATTCATTACAAATAATGTACTTCAGTAAATTGTTTTTACATTTTTTTAAGTCACACTATTTTTCTAAGAGATTTTTATTATTGGGTGTTTTAAATAATATTTATGTTTTATAAATGCCTAGCAATTCTGAACCTAATATAGGACAAGAGAAACATAGCTGCCAACATTCATTAAGAAATACTTGCTTAGCCCTGTAACAGACACTGGAAGTGCATACACATACACAGATGCACAAATGCAGTTCTTTCCTTTAAAGGCCTTACCACCTAACAGGACAGACAGGGAACTAGAGAAAGCACAGTGGTGTGGTGAGCTCAAAAATGGGGTGTGCACAGGCTCAGCATGGACCCAGAGAAATAAATCAGACTGAGGAAAAGTTGCTCTTTGAAGGTGACTAAAAGATATTTAAATAAGAAACAGTGGGAGAAAAATTCAGAAGTAGAATCCTCATTTCGAAGAGCCCATAAATCATTAAGTGGCAAGGCATGGAAGAAGTATGCATAGAGTGACAGGAAACAAAAATGAAGGTGAGAGCAGATCCTCAAAGGACCTCGTGTGCAAAGTCCAGGATTCTAGCTTCCTCCTAAAAGCTTTGAGGAAACATTCTGGGAACCAAATGGCATTCCCATGACAAAAGACCTGGCTCTCAATTAGGAGACACTTAGAAATAGAAATGCTATGTTCCACAGTTAAAAACTGGCCCAATCCTTCTCAGTTCTCTAAAATAGTCATCCCACAGATATCCCAGGTCCCTGAGAATGTAAAGGGTCAGACTTCATGGAATTCTTACAAGAATTGATTTTATACCTGAATGCCCAGCCATAACCACTGGTTCCCTAACACCAGCCCCAACAGCCTTACCACATAGTTATAGGCACTCAGTCTTCTTTGCACAGTTGATCAAGCATCTTCATGTCTTGAATGGAGGATCTAGTCCCTTCGAAGCCAGAAGTTGTAGCAATTCTGTGGCTTAATGTATCCTCTAAGTCACCTTCCACGCACTTCATCAATCTAAGTCCTGCCAGTTTAACCTATGAGCTATTTCTCAATCTAAGCCCTCTCTATCTTATTATCACTGCCTTAGTTCGAGATTTTTTCCTTGACAATTGCCCCATCCTCCAGGCTGATCTCCATCCTTTTGCTCTGCTCAAAGTTACCTTGCACTCAGCTGCCTGAACAGCACATAATAAAACACAAATGTGGCCAGTTCCATCCCCTCCTAAGGGGGCCTCCCATCCTCTACCTGATAAAGTCCAAGCTCATGGGCACAGCACACATGACCACTCATAACTGGCTCCAGCTGCCCCCCGTTAGCCTAATATCTACCTCCAACATTTACCTCTCCCACTGCATTTCTGTTACTTGGAACTACTGGTGATTCCTGCTTCACACTACACTCATGTCACATTCACATGCATTTCCTATCTACTCCCTGTGTAGAAATTCCCTCTTTACATCCTTTCCTGGCTGATTCTGACTCTTCTTAAATAATTGCTTCAGTTACTCCAGTGTTGTCATTTGTGACTTTGCCTCCTCTAGCAAACTATCCTTTGCTCCCCGGGCATTTTAGGTTCCTATGCTAGGTGCCCCTCCTCTGTGCCCCCCAAATGCTCTTCATATGGATCTCCTTAAATCGTGTCACCATCAGCATCATATATGTGTTTATTTCCCTCCTAGACTTTAGGATTCTAATCACTTCTCAAATATCTCAAGGGTCTAACAGACTGCCCATACCCACTGGTGTGAAAGTATACATACCAAGGCGTTTTGAGTTGAGGTCTCAAGATTAAAAGAAAGTGTATAGGTAGAAATAAATGTTAAATAGTCATAAGAGGATATAGAAGAAATAACTTCCTTTCATTTTTGTCCTGTAGCTTAGAGCTAGAACACTAAATGTAACCTACAAACAGACATTCATGGAAAAAAAAAAGAGGTGGTGATCATCTCCATTGGATAACCTATAGAAAAAGACTTCGAAATAATGACCACAACTTCAGGAAATCCTAAAAGCATTAAAAGTTCTCTAGTTTGCCAGGACAAGATAAGCCACGTGAGGCAACTTTATCACAACAAAATTGACTGGGTATCAGCAGCCCTAATGCTTTTTCCTTTCTGTCCCCAACGAAGTTGTTAGAAGGCAACCATCCTTCTGAGATGGTAAGAAAGTCTCACTTGAGGTGGCAAGACAGCCAGAAGGGTAAAGCCTTTTTTTCCCTCTTTCTTTCTTTCTGGACTATAGCTCAGGACTAATTTCAAGACGAGAAAAGATTCCAGTGCCTTGTAAATTGCAATCCACATTGCAACTCCTAGCAGCCACAGTTCAGCACAGTTAGAAGTCAATTAAGGGAGGCCCAGGATTAAGACATCATGGAGACTGAATTATCTCATGCCAGCAGGAAAGAGTCGTTTCTTCAGTTCAGGTTCATGGTCTTTAGAGCAGAAGTAGTTTCAAAGAGGAAAGAAAATACAGGTAATTGTGGGCTGTAATTTTTGCAAGACAAAGAAATAAAGACAATTCCAAACTAAATATATAACCAGCTCCTTCAGTATTCCTTAACTAATGAGTTTATTTTTGAATATATTTTGGATATAAATTTCAAGCCAGTAGGTTCATTGGGAACCGCTAAAAATACCAAAACACAGAATAAACCACAATATCCTGCAGTTCCCTCCATATGTTTTATTGTGAAATAAAAGTAAAAGTTTAATTACAAGAAATAAAGTATCAGTGGTGAAGTTCACAGCCAGCTTCTGTTCTTGGAGTCATGTAGCATGTTCCTGATACGATCATACCTTTTTGACTGTGCAGTAAAATAATTCCAACAATAAAAAGCATTAGTATGCAGGTGTTCTACAATTTTCTCAGGAAGATTGCCAGAGCTGGCATGCTTTTGATAAATGCACTCCCAAGCCCCAGGCAGAGACATGTGGCTTCTCACAGAAGGGCTTTTGCACACCTGCAGTAATCAAGCGTGAACATAGGGGAGACAAGGGGACTGACGAGACACACACCTCTTTCTCTTTAGGTGAATGTCAAAGGATTAATGAGGCCTCACACATAGAAAGGCAGTACTGTCATTTGCTACTCTTGCCCACACACATTCTTGGTAACTCTCAATAGAGATTCATGTGTGACTCTTCAAGTAGACATAAAGGTATAGGAAGCTTTATACTAAGTTATTGCAAAATTTAAAAACTTATACTATGACCTTGAAAATGACCCTGTTGCCATTTTAGTGGTCAAGAAACATTCATTGCTCAAGCTCTCAGAAGCCCTCTCAGTAGGCTTGAGAAATGAAGAGGATGTGAATTTCTGTCTAAAGCCTTTCACTGGACTCTCTAGGCTAGCAGAATCCTTTTACAGGGAGCTTTCATGCATCACTCATATTTAATGCAGATTGAAGCAGAGCTGTCTGTGGGCATGGGGGCAGGAGCTCTCCACACAGCTCTGTAGACACCTGCTGCTCTCAGCTACACAGGCCTGAGAACAAGCTCTCTAAAACCCAGCAACTCCCAATATACACACTGCACATTGTATATGCCACATAATGATTTCATGATCAAATTATTATATTCCCAGCTTTTAAGTGTTAGCAGACTATTTTAGTTCTTTCCCTTTGTCTGGTCCCCCAGACTGAGTCGAACCAACACTTTCCAAAGCCTAACAGCACAATATATCCATGAAATCAATCCCAGGGAGGGTCTCACCCACCCTCATCTCTGTCCCACAGAATCTCTCAAGAGCCCCTCTCAAAATCAACAAAGAGACTTGAGGGGGACATCTCTATTTTCAGAGCTTAAACAACCCTTGAAAAGAAGAGACAGAAAGTAGATTTAAAAGAAGACTCTTCTGCTTATCATTCAAGACTCATTCCATGGAAGGATTTCCCTGGGGTCATAGGTAAATCAGCAGGGGCTCTGGCAGAGTCCACAGATATGATCAGGGCCTCCCTACTCTCTCCCTTCCTAACCCATTTCCCCCTCACCACTTCCCCACCATCTTGTTGGCAATCTCACTTCTTCTTCATTGGGGGAAATCTATGAGGAGTGAAATGAGGTCAGGGTGTCCTATCTAAGGCAACTCTGAGGGAAAGAATTAAAGGTTAGGGCATCTGTGTAAATTACTAATGGTCCAAGCCAGGAAAACTTAGTAGCAATGCCAAGTTCAAAGGAAAGGGGTAGATTGAAAATGGTACATGAAGCCAGAGGTCAGGATCCAGGAGGAAATAGGAATAGAATCAGATCAGGAAGGAAGCAAACTGATTCCCGGTAATTGTTCTAGCTCTCACTGACCTGCTTTGACTTTTCTGGACATTTTGGTCATTTGATTATTAGGCCTAGTAATGGCAGAGGTGTTGGCTAAGAGGTTCAGAGTTGAAGCCAATATTTCCCCATTCCAAAAAATTCTGGTTCTTACCTTATCTATTTTTTTTAATTACTTCTTTAAGTACTGAATACTTCTTTACTACTCACTGAGAGTCTAACAAAAATAAATGGAAAATATGGTTGTCTTTGATCCTGAAAAACAGGGGTTGAAGACCAAACCTCTTCTCATCTTGAAAACTGGGACTACGGGAACAAGATCCTATGGCATACCTAAGCCAACCTAAACTCTTTCTTCCGATATTCTTACACTTTTCAAACTCTGTATTTTCAAACAGAGAAATAAGAGCTTCAAGCACATGAAAAACATTTACAAAGCAATACTCTGTGACTAGCCCTGTGCTGGAAGTTCTAGAGTTGTAAAATACTGTCATTGCTCTCACATTTTTTAAAATATCAGTGGAAAGATAGAGGACTTTTATACAAAATGTGTGCAAATGTAGCTGTGTTTCATCTGAATTTTTCTAGGAAATAAACCACCCCAGCACTTGATGGCTTAAAAGAATCACTTATTTGCTTAGGAATCCATGGGCTGGCAATTTCAGATGGGGTCAAGTGAGTCATCTTATCTCTGCCCAGTTAGTATCTGTTGAGCTCACTTTTATAATAGGGGCCTCGGCTGAGACAGCTGGCAAGTCTGAGATGGCTGGATCTTTCTCTTTGTTAAAAAATAAGACAGGTCAATTCACAAAATGGACATATTACAAGATAGCAAGGACTAAGGCTGCAGTCCTCTGGTGAATTAGGGTCACAGTTTGACGATCAACACTTCTACCACAATCTGTCAATCAAATCGAATCATGAGTCAACTATAGTTCACAGGTGAAGAAGCCAACTCCATCTCTTTATGAAACAGGCTACAAAGAATAAGTAGCCATATTTAATTTATCAGAGTCACCCCACAGTAATAATTATTTATATGCCTCCCACACGCCATGTGAATTCATCGTCTTCCAAGTCTGCCCAAAATCCAATTATATGATCAGTCAAAATGTCCGTTGTCTCAGGAACTGCATCTAGTCCAGGTGTGATTGAGGTGAAGCTCCTTGCAAGTGTCTTCTCGTAATTCAAAAACCTGTGAACTAAGCATAAAAAGCTTATCTCCCCCCTCTCTCATACCCAACATATAATGGTAAGAATACAACAGTATAATCATAAAAAATACAAGTAAAACAAGGAGATTATTTGGGGACGGAAACCAGCTGGAATGGGAAGGGTGGAAGGGAGGTGAATATGATTAAAGTACTTCATATACATGTATAAAAAAATATAAAATACATATACATGTACCATACAATCCAGAGATACCACTCCTGGGCACATACCCAAAGGAATGTGCTCCAAGATACATTAAAGCCACTGGCACACCCATGTTTACTGCAGCACCATTCACAATAGCCAAGCTTTAGAAACAGCCCAGATGCCACAACTGATGAATGGGTTAAGAAAATGTGCTATATATACACAATGGAGTTTTATTCAGTCATAAAGAACAATGAGAAATTATGTTGCCTGCAGGTAAATGGATGGAACTAGAGAACTTCATGTTAAGCAAGTCAGGTTCAAAAAGCCAAAGGTTGCATGGTTTCCCTCATATGTGGAAGCTATACCTATAAGTTAAATATACATATAAATACATATATAATCAGATAGATAGATAGAGAATAAGATTGTATTAGTGGGGCAGTCTGAGGGTTGTATAAGAGACAGGAGAGGGAAAGAAAATGTTAGAGTGAAAAATACTGAAACATCCCATCTATATATGAACATAATATAATGTAATGCAGTGTAAGCTGTTGAATAATAGGAGAGCATGCTGATACAGAAAGAATAAGTAGTGCAGGGTTAATCTGATTAAAGCATGATATATTCATGACTGAAATGCCAAAGCTAACAATATGCACATTTAAAAAATGAAGGACAGGAGAGTAAAATAGGTCTATTCTTTGGATGGATTACTAGTATGGGAAGAGGGCATAAGAAAAAGGGAAATGAGGATGAATATGGTGGATGTATTTCATATTCATCTATAAGATAGATGAATAAAACCTGTTGAAATTGTTCTAAGGAGATGGGGAATGGGGAAAGGAGAGAGAACAATGGCGGGAACAAGATATATTGCAAACACTTTTGAAAATATCACTATGTATCCCCTTGTACAACTATTATATACTAATAAAAAATAACAATAATGAAACCCACTTTTAAGAAAAAAGAAGGAAATAGAAAGTACATAAGTATCATTGATCCCTCGCAATACAGGAATATAGCCATATACTTACTGCCACAAGTAATAACTCTTTTTCACAGGTAATAGCTTTTCTCATCTTGATTCCTGCACAAAGAACTTTGGTGACTCAAAGTCTTGTTTTAATTTAATTTAATTGTCTTAGTCTCTCTTAATGAAAGCATGTACAACTGCCTCCCTTTAAAACGTTGTGGGTTTCCTGTGTATCAGGCTAATATAGTCCACTTCAATAGACAAGAACATATGCATACTTCTTTTTTGATATAGTCTCCTCTTTGGGAATGCTTCAGAGTGTTGTGAATTAATGTCCTTAAAGTCTTCAGAAGTTATTTGTTCAGTTAAGACAATCTACTAGAAACAGTCATAAATCTTTCTTAGGTCTTCACAAGAGCCTAAAATTACCCCCTTAATTAGATTTTATGAAAACTTATTCCAAACTGGTGAGACTGAGAGTGAAAAATGATTTTATTTTCTAATCTGGAAAGTCCTGAGGCCTCTATATTTCTTTTACTTTCTGGTTGGCAGCTGAATAGCTCTTTTTTTAGTTCGTCTCTTCTTCCCATATATTAAGCCTGCCTGGAAATTTCCTTAACCAGATCCACAAGCTTATTAGGTATATTTTCTGTGTTCTAAGTTACCAAGGCCATAGTTTTCCAGTTGTTTTGATCCAAAGCCAGTGCCACATGTTTTAAGTTTTTTATGGCAGCACCCCACATACATCTAAATACCAATCTCTGCATTAGTTAACTTTTGCTATCCAGCAAACTACATGAAAAGTTCAGTGGCTTAAACATTTATTTGCTCATAGTTCTGTGCGTCAACAATTTGTGTTGGGCCTAACCACATGCTGATTTGGCCAATCGGGTTATAGTCTTTGCTGAATAACCTGTCAACAGCAGAGACTAACATTGAATCCTGGTAGAGTACCATTTCCTGGGGAATCCGCCAACCGCCTAATGACAGGTTGATTACTTTGGATGACTTCCATGTAATGGAAAGGCAGTACTTTGTTCTCATTGGAATAGAGAACTTACTATGGGGATGGATTTCCTTCCATCCCACAATACTTAATGCAAAACCATGGACCTGAATGCCTTATTCAATATCATAGTGTTCTGTACAGTATTTCCCTGATCAGGAAACTCAATTTTTAGCAAATAAAATAGTCATGGGCTTATGCTTATGAAATTCACTGGGCTTACCATGATCTTGCCAAATCAGCCAACTTAATAGAATGATGGAATGACTTTTGAAGACTTGGTTCTGGTGCCAGCTGTGTGTCAACACTTTTCAGGTCTATATGATATCTTCTAAGATGCAGTACATGTTCCAAATTAATGACTATGTGTTGTATCATTTCTCCCATAGATAGGATTCAGAAGAAGATTGAAAATTAAGGGGTAGAAATAGAATGGCTTCTCTCCCATCACCCGGAATCATCTAAGTTTTTGTGTCACTCAGAAACATTGAGCTCTATCAATTTAGAAGTTTTATTACTAAACAGCAATGCTTCTAGGAGCATCAAATTTTTTTGTTTGTTTGTTTCACTGGAAGCCAAGAGGGACATGTGGACACTTGGGCTCTTCATGCCAGTAAGCCAGTAAGCCAATAATCAAAGAAGGGAGTTCCTTTGACACTTGAAAAGCTTTTCTTTCCACCAAACAATTCTGACATCAACAGGGTATTCTAAATTCAATTCAATTCTTAATTCTGTCATTAACTACCTGGAGTTACCCATCAAATTCCACAGGCTGTAGGAACTATACAGTCCCACAAGATAACCTTCACTTCAGACTCCAGTCACAGCACTTAGGTCCCGAGGTTACTCATACTCCCATCCCACTTGGCTACAAAGTCACAGTTTCCCATAAACCCCCACCTGAAATTTGATAATTTCCTATAATAACTCATTGAACTCAGGAGAATGTATACTTAAATTATAGTTTATTATGGAGGATACAAATAAACAGCCAGATGAAGTTGGAACATGTCTCAAGTGGAGGAACCACATTCATGGAACATAGATGCACCACCCTCCTATTACACAAATGTGTCTACCAGCCCAGACAGTCACAAAATTTAGGGGGGGTTATAGGGGGTCATTATGTAGATATGGTTAATTAGATCAGTAGCCAATGGTGATGGAAGTTGGGAAATGTGTCTGAAGATTCCAACCTTCTAATCGAACGGTTGGTTCTTTTGGCAACCAGTTCCCACCCTGAAGCTATGTAGAGGCCTGCCAAGAGTCACCTCATTAGAACAAAAGATGCTCTTATCTGCTTTATCAAAAACTCAGGAAATTTCAAGGGCTTTAGGATCTCTGTGCCAGAAACTGAGGAAAGAGGCCAAACACTTTTCTTTGATGATAACATTGTTAAAAGGTGTATATGGAGGTCAAGTTATCAGTTGCCCAGACTGGATTGTTCTATCAACATGTTTAAGGTAGGAACTTCTTTTGCTAGAATCCTCTCCTGTGTGGTTCTCGGCTAGAGTTAGTCTGGAAGGAGATGAAAGAGAAGCAGTATCCATTACTCTCAGAGTTTTCACAAATAGATGAAGTGACATGCTGATCAGAAAAGCCAGGAGGGTTCCAGGATGTCCTGGCTGCCCTCTGTCTCATCTCTGGCTCTTCTCCCCGACAGGTGGTACTGCTGACCACAGCAACCTGAGGTCCACCACCCAGACTTGGTGATGTAACCACAGAGGCAGCAGCTCTCAGAGGCAAGAACTTCTCCTTGCCCCTTTATGGCCCCACTTTGTCAGCAGGATGTCCTGGCTTCTCAAACTATCCACTCATCCCAGTGTTTTGGGATGGTCAGTGCTTCTTCTCCAACCCCCAGCTCCTCCTCTGAGACTTCATGTCCCCAGATTTCCCCACAACTGTGTGAGATCTAGTATCTTTAATGAGTCTCTAATCTTCTAGTTCAACTGGGTTCAACTGAATCAATGTGTGTAAAAATATGACAAAGCAAGCCCTGAAAAAATATTTTTAAAGTTATTCTTTCATTATTGGAGATACAGTTCTTTTCCTCACTTCTGATGTTTCTTTCCATAGAGCGGTGCTCCACTAGTGATATCCTCTGGGCCTCTCTACCCTTAGTCTCACTCCTCTATTGATGAGTTTGGGATAAGGAACTTGGTCTGCACAGCTCTGTCCTTTCCTCCTTCTCTTGGGGGTGAATCTGCTTACCATGGACTCATGTACACCTCTAAGTTTGACCATGTCAGATCCCTGTTGTGGTCTGGCTTTGCCTGTGTGCAGGATGGTACATTTTTCTTGTTCTGGATTAGAAGGTTCACTTGCCACTGTTTCCAATATCAGGCTTATCAGAATAAAGATCAGAGCTTGACCTTTATCTGTCTTATTTCTATGTATTTCTTTTCTGGTTCAAACACAAGTAGGGAAGAGCAGTGTGCATTGATGGTCTCCCATGAATTTGAGAATGAATTACTCAAGGACAACTGCCTAAGAACACTTTCTGCCAGTTCTTGAAGTATGTAAGGGGAATAGAAGAAAAGATAAACGGGAAGGCAGGCAGAGAAAACAGCATGTGCAAAGGATGCTTCAGGCAGAGGAATATAACTGAGCTTTTCAAGCAAATGAAAAATAATGGGGTTTGATGAGCGATAGGATAGTGGGGCAGCTGAAAGGCCTTGAAAACTAAATCTAAGTTTTTAATAACAGTTACTTTAATTTTATTCCAATTATTATGCTCCCTCCTAATATTAAATTTTATGATCAGCTTCACTTCAAATTTAATGAAATATGCAATCAGCTCTTTTATAGGTCTCTTTTATTGCTAATATGTGCTTCTTACTATCTAAATCAGAGAAAAGACCCATCAATAGTAATAGTGGGCTTGGGCTCTTATTGGTCTCTCTCCCAGCACTCTTCCTTTATTTGACTTTACTTGGAATATATTTATCAGTCTTACAACATTAAAAACATTTCTCAGAAGTAGAACCCTTTATGTATGACATGAGAATTATTTCAGGGTTCTTTTCTAAGAAAACTGAGAGAGAGATGGGATGATAGAAACATTGTACTCTGGCTCTGTGTCTGTCTGGAAGGTAACCGATGAATTTTCTCTCTGAGTGTCTGAGTTCATCCATGTGTTATGAATCACCCTGTTGGAAAACATACGGATATTTCCCTTTGGTCTCTTTTCTCTCTTCCCTCTTGCCCTCCCCACATTTCAAATTCATTTTTGTTCCTGTTCCTGGCCTAATGAGACTGTGATCAATGGGTCTTGAGTTGACCCTGCCTTCGCATCTTCAATCATACCTTCTCTGTCTAATCCACTACACTCTTCTCTTTGTCAACTGATGGATTTATTTAGTTAAGACAACTAAAAATACAATCTCGCCTTAACTCCACAAACAGGCCTCTAGTTTGATTTTCTTCATTTTATGAAATCCAGCCAACCGCAGACACTAAACTCTGCATTTACAGGATCTGTCTCTGGGCTGACGATATTTTCTCCCTCTGTGGAGATAGTTTAAAGTCACTTCATGGCATGCTCTGCTTGATGGCTTCCTGAGGTTGCAGTTCTGGGGTTAGATCTTAAAAGCTCTAGCTCTTAGCAGTTTTCTGCATGAATTATGAGTTATTTCCACACAGTCCCTCTCTCCTCACTACCCATGCTCAGTGCACAGCCAGCACCTATCAAGGGGATCCTGGGACAGGCTAGCAGACCAGATACCTATAGCAAGCTGCCCACAGATGACCCTTATGATCAAGGATTGGGGAGGGGTGCTTCAATCGCAAATCCAAAGCCTTTTCAGGCTGCCCTTCCTACTCCTATAATTGTACCAAACACACATTCAATCCTAAAAGAGCTTTACATGGACACATTATTGGACAATGTGGACAAAAAGCTTTCACATTTACAACTCCATTTGCTGCTTCCCATTTCCCTTAAGGTCACCCTTTTTCTTTGTAGTGCCCTTTCAAGGGATGAAGTCTTAAGTTTCAATCTTCTTAATCAAAATGGCACTTGAGTGACTTCATCAGGCCAGCTTCCTTCTTTACCAAGCCCTTAGCCTCCAGTCCTCTGCTCCAGCCCTAGCATGGCCACAGTCTTTATCTTCATCCTGAACCCCCAAACACTACCTCCAGACCCACTGCCTTCCTCTCTTGAAACTCCTCTCCTTCTTCACTCTTTCCTCTCTGAGGTACAGAGTTCCCTGTCACATCCTGGTAAAATCCAGCTGTACATGGTTCCTAGGTCCTGAATACACTCAAGAGAAATCAGAGAACCCTCAATTCCTCAATGCTACCAATGTATGACACAGAAACAAGACCCAATGCCTTGAAATCATGTCTACATCTTAAACAAACTGGCATAATAAGGCCATGGTACATAAGGAAAAGAGATCTCTCTCTTTCTCTCTCTGTCATTCTAACTCTCAGACTTTTTTTTTAATCATGACCTACATTTTTCTAACCTTTTTGGGCTTTTCTCTCATTCTAGGATAGAGGAATTCATTTTAATCTGAATTTTATGTAAGTGGAATTAGGGGAACACATTATGATTTCATCCACTTTATTTCCTTGCCTAATACCTTTATTTTGTTTTTATATCCTTGCAATAATTTGCACCCATGCACCTGCAATATTTATCACCAAGATGACACCACCCTTCCCAGATAACCTGGCTTCAAGTCTGTTTTCTAAGGGTGATCTGCAAATCATAAAGAGAAAATGGACCTTGTATCTTACTAATCCAATTTAAATTATGGTCACCAATGTAACAGATCTTGATAAAATCTGACTTGTCTTTTTGTCATTTCTGTGCCTACTGCTTTGAAAAATAACCATTCACATTTATAAAAGGAAGAATCAAGTAAAGCATAATTTAACTTTAGTACCACTTGGGAAATGTGACCATAGATATGAGCATGCTAAGACGGTACAAGAGACACCAAGAAAATCATGTGTGCAGCTAACACACTGTATCTTTGATCTGCAGATTCCTGGACAAGGTTCCTAAGAGAAAACACTCTCAGATCACATCTTGTACATTTTTTCATAGGAATGGAACATCTTTCATATGAGAGTAACTTTCAGTATAAAGCAATGGGAGAAATGGTTGTCTTGTAGCTGCCTCCATAATCAACAAGGAAGATAGTCAACATTAAGCAACAAGAAGGCCACACAAGAAACAATAGGGAGAGTGGTGTTCATTCCTCTTTAAATAATTTGTTATGCATCTTTTGTGCAACTGCAATTAGCCAAAGAGGAAAGTTTGGGACTATCTCATCCCATGTGCCCAATATGGGCATATCATAAATAGCCCATATTACATATGAATGATGCTTGGTATCATTTTAAATGCTTTCTCATATCCCTTAGTTTTATATGACCCTGTGAGGCAGTCAGAAAGTGCATTTGTTTTGCAAATGAGGAAGTAGTGGGAGGGAAGTCACTTGCCAAGGTTGACACAGCTACTTAGTGACAGTGTTGGATTGGAACCCAAGTTTGTTGAGCAGTCATCCAGTATACCCAGCAGTACATCCATCTATTATGTTAGTTCCATACTGGCTGAGAGCATCCAGGAATTCCTGGAATCCATAAGAATTGTATTTTCGATTGAACTCTACTGATTAATTATGCTAAGCTCTGTGTCCAAACCAAAGAATGGCATATTTAATTTAGGAAAATGGAGGTTCAAATGTAAATGTATCCAGCGTCTTGTGTGCAAGACTCCTGCCCTGAATTTCTCATAGCACCTCTCTTTCAATAAGCTAAGGAGAATTTGCACCCTCTTGCTTGCTAATCCTCCCAACATGCCTGTGAAATGCCCAGTGGGCAGTTTCAATTATGCGTGGTTTACAAAGAGAAAAATGGAGCTACAGATGGTGAAAAATGAAGCTGAGTAAGGGAGTCTCCCAGAACTGCTGGCATATCAGAGCCAGGTCACTGCTTGCCAGGTCTGAACAACATCCAGGTGACCACATTTTCTCAGATAGGCACCTCAAAGGGGTGGTGAGCATTAGACTAGGGTGTATTTCAACTGTAAAACTTTAATACACACTTTGAGTGGTAGTGAAGCCAAGGATTCAGAGCATGAGGCTGTTGTGAGGCGTAAACAGTATGTATAGAACATGCTTATCACCAAGGAGTTAGCAAGCAGGATAGGAACAGAGAAATTAGTCTCCGCCTTAAAAGAAATTAAGATGCTGATCTGGACTCAATAAATACAAAGGATAGGAAACTAGGGAAGGAGAAGCCTTTTTTAAGTAAAAATATGGGCTTATTGTCCTTTTCCTGTAATTCATGGAAGTCTCATAAAATGGTTTTACCTTCTGTAATGTGGTAGGTTTGGTGGTCTAAACAGCACTTCACAATATATATTTTAGCCATAACATTTCCTAACATTGCCCTTTCTGTACATTTACTGCCACTTGCCACACAGGATTCTTTCCTTGAATTACCAATAGCTACCCTAACCTACCTAATAAATTTTGTACAGACACATTCTATTACAGTAAATTTCAACCATAATAGAAAAGACAAGCCTTTCTTGAAGTAACTAAACCTATTTGGGTATATTGCAACCATTCTCAAGGTCCTATTATAGAACCAAAACCTTTTCTTTTAAATTCTCTTCTTGATTATCTCCAAAAATAAAACACCTTCCCTTCTTCTATGCCAGCTACAGCATCATACTTTATGATACAGTTAGAGTGTACAATTACAAAAATTTTGCCTAACACATCAAAGGAAAGATGTTGGAAATTTTACATATTTCACTGGCTACTTGGCTTTCTCTATAGTTAAATTCAATTGTCTACCCCCAAATTCTAAAAGTCTCCTCACATTACAAAAGCTGCTCTGCTCAATATGGTATTATGAACTATGTCTACACTAAAAAGTAATGGACAAAAGAGTGCTGGATTACTTAGAAAGAGGGATTGCTAAGTACGAAAAAAAGAATTGCCTTTAACCTTGCCTAGGTAGTATATACAACAATTCTTTCAGTGTTTAATCCTATTATTTAATGTGTGAAAATGAATAAATAAAATGGACTGACAGAAGTGGCAATATAATATCATTTAATGTGTAGTTCACCATGCATTTAAAAATAATAATTTTGAAAAGAGCATTTGGAAACATTTGATCTTCAAAATGCATATTTTGCTTATTCTAGTGTTTGTTGATTTGAAGGCTTTGAGGTCAGCCCAGTAAATATTCAGTTTGCTTGGCACAAACTGTGCAGGAATCTAATAGAAAGCAATATTGTTGAAAATGGATATCAATTGAAAACAGAGAGCAGTGTCAACTATTCCCCACTGGGAACAGACAACAATAAAACCAGTCAAGCATTACACAGCCGAGCCTGCCAAATGTCATTAGAGTGGAGAAAAAAGGAAAGGAACATGGTAGGGAAAGAAGCACTTTGCTTTATTTTTCCCCTCCAATTTAAAAAGACACACACACACACACACACACACACACACACACTGTGAGTGGCAAGAGAGGAAGATTTGCAGAATAAAAGCAACAAAACTTAGAATTATCCAAGCCAATCTCACCACTCCCTTAGTGCTGGAATATGCTTTTTTCTTTCCAAAAGTAATTACCTTACAAAGATTGTCAAATAATTTTTCTGTCTCTTCACCAGATTATTTCCCCTCGAATAACCCTTAAAGTCAGGTACATTTGTAGCTACACAATTCCCAAATTTTAAACCCTTGTGATGCCATTTATGGCCATCATATTTCTATCATCATTTAAGTAACTGAACTGAGTACTGTTCTTTTAAAAATGTGTACTTCTTCATTGTTATCACCAAGTTTTGTGGATAGCCTCTCAAAAGGAACGGATTGCAAGAAGCCCTATCTCTGAGTGAAAAAAAATATTTACAGTAGTTCTGAAAGCTGTTAAATGATGGGGATGTGGGAAAATAATTTCTATGAGGGAAAATATGTCATAACCCAAACCAACCTGCCCTGAAGGCAAAACTGGGAACCAGTGACTTGGGCCCAAAACTTCTGCCATATTTGCAGCATTTTCATTGATGATTTGTAAATTTTCAAACAAAGAAAAATTGTTTCCTACAGACAATGGTCAGGCTGCTGAACAGTCAGCCAAGAGCTCCCCCTAGTGAGGCATGCACACACATCAGTGTGAGCTCTCACCACACACACACACACACACACACACACACACACACACAGCCTCAGACTTGATTGCTTAGTTCAAAATGTTGTCTACCCACATTCTTTTATGAGTTTGAAAAACAATCACCCAAATTCTCCTGAATTTTTCTATCTATTGTTAAACCCCACACCCAGCAGTAAAGAGCTAGAGAGAGAGCTCTCTCAGAACTGTCATTCTGATCATATCACTTTGAAATAGTAATAATCAATATTGGCTCCAAATCTGCATCCTAAAGTAGATGCTATCAATGTAGAAAGTCCTCAGGGGCAGCATATTACTGTGTAATTAGCATAATAACTTTGTTATGTAAACGAAATAAAAGACAGTCTTGAACACAAGAAATATATCTTATCCTGCACTGGTATCTCCAGCTTCTACAGAAAAACCTACTGTCCTTGGCCAATTCTGTTCTGGCCAATCTTTTATTCTGTTGCAATATAACTGTGATTAAACACCTACTGATAGGTGCAAGCATCTCTCTACGTAC
This sequence comes from Castor canadensis, assembly GCF_047511655.1. Lineage (NCBI taxonomy): Eukaryota > Metazoa > Chordata > Mammalia > Rodentia > Castoridae > Castor > Castor canadensis. The sequence continues at coordinate 154,972,867 of NC_133388.1, forward strand.
GTGTACTGCATTTACACACAAGCACATGTGACCTTGTATTTTAGTGTAGAACAATATACAGAACACAATCCTACTCATATTTAACAGAACTAATTTGCTATAACATCAGCATTGCATCTCCCAAATCGACCCTAATTCCTTCAAATACATTTTGGCTTCCTCCAAAAAGATATTTTATTGGTTTTATGATCTTTGATAGAGCTCTGAAGGGAGAGTAGGTATTCTTTAGAGGAATGAATGTAGCAAATGTACAAATCTGATGCAGAGATGAAAGGGATTTAATGTCTTCCTAAAAATTCTTTGAGAGTCATAGCAACATTTTTAGTAAAATACAAATGGTTACAGTTTTATAATTAACAGCTGCTTATGTTAAGTACAGAGTGCTCCCTAGCTTCTGCTAATATATTTTTTTTCTTTTTTTTTTTATTGTTTTATTATTCATATGTGCATACAAGGCTTGGGTTATTTCTCCCCCCTGCCCCCACCCCCTCCCTTACCACCCACTCCACCCCCTCCTTCTCCTCCCCACCCCCTCAATACCCAGCAGAAACTATTTTGCCCTTATCTCTAATTTTGTTGTAGAGAGAGTATAAGCAATAATAGGAAGGAACAAGGGGTTTTGCTGGTTGAGATAAGGATAGCTATACAGGGCATTGACTCACATTGATTTCCTGTGCGTCGATACTCCCCAAAGTAATCTACATGTTTAATGCAATTCCCATCAAAATTCCAATGACATTCATTAAAGAGATTGAAAAATCTACTGTTAAATTTATATGGAAACACAGGAGGCCACGAATAGCCAAGGCAATACTCAGTCAAAAGAACAATGCAGGAGGTATCACAATACCTGACTTCAAACTATATTACAAAGCAATAACAATAAAAACAGCATGGTACTGGCACAAAAACAGACATGAAGACAGTGGAACAGAATAGAGGATCCAGATATGAAGCCACACAACTATGAGCAACTTATCTTTGACAAAGGAGCTAAAAATATATGATGGAGAAATAGCAGCCTCTTCAACAAAAACTGCTGGGAAAACTGGTTAGCAGTCTGCAAAAAACAGAAACTAGATCCATGTATATCACCCTATACCAAGATTAACTCAAAATGGATCAAGGATCTTAATATCAGACCACAAACTCTTAAGTTGATATATTTTTTTTTCTTGAACCGCAGATCCATCGTAGTGATAAAGTTCTAAGATGCTAAAGGTAACCCTACAGTGCAGTTTGTGCCGTGCCACTCAATTACACCAACTCCTGAAATTGGCAGACATCAGGATGTCTGTTGCAGAGTTTGTTACTTTTACCAGGAAACTACTTTGAGTAAGAATCTTAAGATATAAATACTAAACTCAACTAAACTCATTGGCTTCCAAATACTAGTAGTTTCCTCCAAGGAAGGTCGTGACCATATAAAGTCTTTGCAAAGCTTTGGTGGGATATGTTGCCATATAAACAGTAAGGTTTTCATTTTATACAATATTTTCTACAGGATATTTTTTAACAAATTCAACTAATATATTCAGATCTTTGTCCTTCCCATGACTCTTTCTTTTTTTTTTACTTTTACAAAGTTTTATTTTTTCAATAGTAGATAATTAGGGGAAAACTGTTTCAATCAATAAAAAATTTGTAGTACTTAAAGTTCAAAATAAGGACTGTGTGACTGGTAAATAACATTGTAACTTGTTAAAATTTTCCACAAGGTTTGAGGAATATAATAATATATAACAAACAAATAGTTTTTATTGTTCTTATCCAGAGGTGTAAAAATGAGTGTACTTACAAAAAGTTTAGAAAACTTAAAAATTTCTCCTGTGCTGACTCTTGACAATGAAATCTTACCTGAATTTTTTTTCTGCATTCCTATTCTCTATTAAGGGTTTTTTTTTCTATTTGCTCTTGATCATAACTGAAGTTGTCATATTAATGCTGCCTATTCTGTATTTAACTGGAAAAAAAATCTTTCCTTTTGGGGATACCCTGAGAGATTAATTGATTCCATGATGTTTTCATTTGTTGCAAGGTGGAACTATCTGATTCAAATAGCTCTACCACAAAAGGGAAAAAAAGGCAATGAACAAAAAATTAATAATATATGTGTGAAGAAGCATTTTAAATATTTGGTTAATAAATATATATATGTATATGTGCATTCAAGTTCATTCATATTCTTAACTAAAGTAACTCCTTTTTTTTTTATTCATATGTGCATACAATGTTTGGGTCATTTCTCTCCCCTTCCCCCCACCATCCCTTACCTACCCTGCCCCCTTCCTCTGCCCCTCTACCCCCTCACTACCCGGCAGAAACTATTTTGCCCTTATCTCTAGTTTTGTTGAAGAGACAGTATAAGCAATAATAGGAAGGAACAAGGGTTTTTGCTAGTTGAGATAAAGATAGTTATACAGGGAGTTGACTAGCATTGCTTTCCTGTGCATGTGTGTTACCTTCTAAATTAATTCTTCTCGAACTAATGTTTGTTTTCTCTAGTTCCTGGTCCCCTTCTCCTATTGGCCTCTGTCGCTTTAAAGTATCTGCTTTAGTTTCTCTGCATTGAGGGCAACAAATGCTATCTAGTTTTTTGGGTGTCTTACCTATCCTCATACCTTCCTTGTGTGCTCTCACTTTATTATGTGATCAAAGTCCAGTCCCCTTGTTGTGTTTGCCCTTGGTCTAATGTCCGCATATGAGGGAGAACATACAATTTTTGGTCTTTTGGTTCCCATGATTCTTACACCTCCACAACACACACACAAAAAAAGAACAGGTGGGGACTAAGGAAGGTGGCATAAGTAAGGCATTTACTGCCATTGACCAGAATGTTAAGGCTTGAACTTGACTTTCAGAAAACCCACACCTGTGATGAACTCTTCATTGTCAGATTGTGAGTAGTTGGCTCTTCCTGGGAAGACTGATTTTCTGCCCTTACAAAGGGGAAGTTACAATGCTCCAAACTTCCTTGAATCAAAAGGAAGCCACTATGTAGAGAACTGAATTTAGACCTATTATGTTAATTAAAATTCTGTGAGATCTCTGAAAGTGTAATTTAGCCAAACTTAAAAAAAAAACAAAACAAGCATCATGAAGATTAGCTAATGAATATTGTGCAGTCACTTCCCTAACATAAAATAACTCAACCATTTAAAATACACAAATTCCAAAATGGTTTAATTTACAATATGTTGTTGTTTGCTGGTTTATTTTGGAAGTGCTTAACCTAATAACATGGCAAGATTGTATTCTTTATTAAAATCATATTTTGTTTATGAATTAACAAGAGATTCATGGCTGAGTTTTCATATGAGTTTAGCAATTACAATCCTATATATGAAGCTCTGACAATACTTACTGCTGCTTAAATTCATTAATCAGAATTTGGTCCTGTCAGTTGAGGATGGGGACGCTCAGGCTTTTGAGGAGCTTCTAACAGCTATAGATTGGTGATCTGGAGAAGCTGCTGTGCCCTTAAATTTTGAGTTTCTTTCTCTCTACGTTATGGGTAACATCTTCCCTGGGACTTTTGTAAGCGTTAGGTGAGATAGCATGTGTAGTAAGTGCTTTAAATATTGGAAGGTGCTGAATAAACACTTCTACTATTATTTTAGAGGTAATGCCTCAATCAGTCAATGACCCATTTATCTTAAGAACATTTCCAACCCTTTTAATGGTTCTTTTTTTTTTCTTCGAAAACAGTGAATGTTAAATGTTTGCAGAGGTTTATTTTTTTAAAAAAACTCTATCCCTGGTATCATTAGAAATTTAATTTGATATTTGCCTCAATTCTACTTCCCAAATCAGAATTGCCCCAAAATGACATGAGAACATAGTTCACATACGTAATAACCACGATGCTTCCTTGGTTTGGATTCTCACAGACTAACAGGTGTCACCCAAGGATTTTTCATGGGAGAATTTGCAGAGAGGGTCCCGGTGTCTCTGCCTACCTTTGATGCCATCAAAACCAAAATGGAAGAACCAGCTAGCAGTGGTCTTCCTTTTTTAAAGGGGGAAACATCTGGAATGGAATACTATGCAGCAATAACAATGAACTACTGACACACACAATGACAGAGATGAAACTCAAATACATCATACAAAATGAAAGAAGACAGACTCACAAGTCTGAATATTATATGATATCATGTACATCGTATCCTAGAAAAGTCAAAGCTGTAGAACTATAGGACAGAAACAGATCAGCAGTTGCCAGCAACTGAAGGTAGGAGGCAGAGGATTAAATCCAAAGGAATAAGAAGAAACTTAGGTAAGTGTGGGAAGCCTGCCCTATCTTGATAATGGAGGTCGTTATCTAACTGCATGTATTGTCAGAGCTCACACTCAAAAGGGGGGATTTTACTATATACAATTATAACTCTATAAGCCTAATATTTTTAAAAAATCAGGTGGGCAGGGTAACTGATACCTATAAATCCCAACTGGCGGGGGTGGGGGGATCAGGAGGATCCTGATTCCAGGTCAGTCCAGGCTAAATGTTCTTGAACCCATCTCAGCCAATAAAAAGTTGGGTGTGGTGGTGCATGCCTGTCATCCCAGATACATGGAAGCCATAAGTAGGAAGTTCAATATTAAGACCACCCCATCCCAGAATAAATGCAAGACTCTATTGAAAAATAACTAAAATTCAAAAGGGCTGGGAGCATAGCTCAAGTGGTAGATCACCTGCCTAGCATGTGTAAGCCCTGAGTTTAAACCCAGTACCACCAAGAAGAAAGAATCATAGAAAAGCCACCATGAATTTGTTAACCCTGCCTAGATAGTGATTCTTACTTTAATGTCAACTTATAGTTCTATGATAATTCAAGCTGTTCTCTGATAAGATGAAGTTACATTAAGTTGATCACACACTTAACTGAATGTGGTTACATTTTGAAATAAAGTTTTCAGTATATATCTAACACATCATTGATAAATTTCCAGGAAGTACAGAAAGTGAAATTGTCTTACAATGATAATAAGTGTTTCATTTTTATTGTTTCCTGAATGGTAGCAAAAGATGTCAACTCCCAAGAATAGTTATACAGATTTTACCTCTCTGCTTCCCAATGTAGACCTGAGAGAAGTGTTTATAACTCTGTTTTATAGATGTTACCCATAGAAATGGGAATATGTCCCCTCATATGGGGTTGTCATTCAAAATTCTCCACTGGTTACATGAGGACTTCACTTGAATTCTGAGTAAAATATGTGCCCAGAAATATCTGATCAAGGGCCCAAAGAAGAGAAAATAAAACGAACAAATCAAAAATAGCCTCTAGAACTCTGCCAAGAATTGCAACCCATATACTGTACAGATAACATGCTATAAAATGCTAGCACTAAAAATCTTTCTTTGTAAAGATTAAGGTGCAGCTTCCATGATTTACTTTCTTATCAATAGAACTGTAGGATTTTAAAAGACAGGCAGAGGAATCAGTGGGCAGCTCTTTCCTGTGACATCCATTGAGTTGGGGGTTTAAGAGTAAGGGACAATCCTGAAGAAGGGAGGAGGCACAGGCCAGGAATACCTCCCCCCTCAAACATCATTGCATTCCTTCTGTTGTAAAATGCTTCATAAAACAATGCCCAAACCATCTATGGCTGGATAGACAATCACTCGCACATGTCTCAAAGCCATCCAGGCTCATTCACTCCTTTCTCCTCATTGACATTAGTTTAATCCGTTTAAATCAGATCACAGTCATGCCAGACTTTTTACCTCATTAGTTTTCTATTGTCTGTTCTGAGACATGGCATATTTCTCTCTTCAGACAAGAAGGGATCTTATCTGTACTCAGTTTCTATCCCTTCTGCCTCTTCATTTTTTATGGGGAAGAAATACTTTTAATTCAATAATTTAACTATTTCTAGAGCCAAACAGGAAAGATTTCGCCTGCATTAGTTTTTGAAAACTGACAAGCTTGGATTATAAACACATTTCTTTGTTATGCAAATCATGCATGAGATGTACATGAAATGTCCAAGCCTCCTGTAGATCTATTTGTTCTCTAGATCTACAGTAATTCTCTATAGATGAGAAGTTGTGTCAAATATATGTAATTCCATTTTTCTCTTGTGTTAAATCACAGCAATGTCAATTTCTTTGTAAATTTGTGTTCTTTAGCACTATGATAGGAGAAGCCTCACCAAGTATCATTTTAGGCATTCTTGGATAAGATTAGGGCACCCATTCCCTACACCAGGTCTAGGAAATCAAACTAAGAACATTAACAAGAGAATGGCATTCCTTTCTACAAAGCCTATAATTTAGGCATTTAAAAGTACTGTGATTTTCCCTTCTTCAGTGAAGATCCTTACACACAGTAGATAAAATGTTGAAATTCCTTGTCAACTAATCGTACAGCAAGAAAATGTATCTCGTTCCTATTTTAGCTAGTATTCTATTTGATACATATTTGAGTCTCTGAAACTTAATTTTCTGATTTGGGGCTCAGGGTCAGTTTATTATAGCCCTCAGATGTTAGGGTCAATAAAAAAAATTGCTGATAGCTCTTTTAGTGACTACATGTTTCATTGTTAGCTATGTTATTAACTTTTCAAGAAATCTAAGTTATATTTATAGAATGTCATGAACTGTTCCATTCATTGTTCATTGTTGATTTCGTTATTGAATATGAGCAGAAATTATCTGCCACACCAAGAAGCATCAGATGTCCTGACTAAGCAAGTTCTACTTCCTTTGGGAAAAAATAGTAATAATAACCTTTGATTGTATAAGAACATCATAATCTGTGTTGTCATTCCTGACTCAGCCCATGCCAAGTACACAGGACAATTTACATATGCTCTAATCAAATATTTGGGGGCTCGGGATTCTCACTGCATATCTCTAGATCAGGGTTGGTGACACGCCTTGGATTTCAGCCAGATTCAAGGCTCTTCATTTTTAAAACAATAACCACCTGCTGAAGAAAGAAAGAAAGCCATTTCCTTCTTGACATTCCTTAGTTTAGGATCAGCAGATCTTCCTGCTGCTCAGATTGAAATGCAATAGCTGCAAGGTTGAAAGCTAAAATCTTGCACTAAGCACTTCATTACTGCTGGCTTGTAATTTTTTTTTCTCTTTAGAAATTACATACACAAAGCAGTTTTAGACTCTGTAATCAGATATTTTGCCTCACATTACTGTGTGATTTGGGATGTTTTCTTTTTCTTTCTTTTTTCTCTTTCGTCTTTCTTTTTTTTTTTTTTTTTTAAGAACTAGAGAATCCATGCCATCAGAGCTCTACAGAACCCTGACTGTCATTGCTGCTATGTGACATTTGGGGAATTTTGATCATGCTAAATGAATAAGATGAACTCAGATTGTTAAGTCTCATGTCACCAGAACCCTGAATTCAGATCCAGTTGACTCATTTTCATTTGCTTGTTGTTTAGGACTATTGCAGTCAGTAGATGCATGTGACGAGTCTTGGCAAGACAGAGGCAGGGAGCATGTATAGACCAAAGGAAAGGAAAGAAGGACTTAGCCTCCAGGTGCTGCTTTATAAATGTGCTCCAATTTGGAAGGGTAATGAAATGCACACACCTTAGCTTACACATGGTAATTCTCCTAGGAGTCCTCTGTTGTCCCTTCATGCTGAGTTGACAATGGCATAGCCATTTTATAGTCTCATCAATCCAACTGCCTATAGTGAGGGGACATTTTGGAAAAAAAAAATCAAATATGTAAAATTCATAAACAAGAAAAAAACAAAAATTTGAAAAAATGCTATGTTTTATTTGCAAAATGTTCAATTAAAACAGCATGGTGTTGTACTTTTTTTAAGCACTACCACTTTGGCACCAACACTTTCCCTTCACAATGTGTTATTACTTATAAATGTTCTCCATGGTTAATATCTATATTTTAAATGTAATATAATACATTGCTTCTGCATACTGTGGCAATACACTTCAATTTGTAGAAACCTGAGTTCACAAATCTATTCTTACCAAATCTTCTAAATAGACTCTTTCTCTACACATTTATCTCTTTATGTGTTAGCATTTGTGAGTGTTTTATTCACTGTGTTGTCAGACCTTGTCCAAGAAGCAATATCATCCACAATTTAGTTCTCAACTTTCCACATTACAAAACTCATCCGTTCACACAGTATTATGAAACACTGAAGTAACCTTGGAATCCTCCCTTCCCTCCCTATTTACATGATTTTATGAAATAACAGAAGCAGGCAGCAGAACTGGACCAGGAGATACCAAAGTTTCAATTATTTGTCTCAGAATGTATAGAAGGAGATTACATAATAAAGCAAATCTAAGCTAAGGTGTGACTATAAATCTATATTTCTAATAGTCTTCCTGATAATCGTTTTGGTTGCCTTTGGTCATATTTAACTAGAGCACCTTAGATTTCATTCTTCACCTTGACATGGAGATAAAGAGGCACTAAGGCTGCAGGCATAAAAATAGTCTGCCATGCTACTTTTTTTGTTCATTAAGGATTGCATTTTTCACACTTGCTTCAACCCATAGATTCTTTGCAAAAACCTATTGAAACCATTTGTCCACTATATCAGAGTTGGTTTATCTAAAATTAGATCATATTGTGGGTTGGGGATGTGAATCAATGGTAGACAGCATGCTTATCATGCACAAGGCTGTCAGTTTAATCCCCAGTACCAAAAATAAATAAAATTAGATAATATTGGTCATTGATACATTTAATCCTCCATAGGTAAATTTCAAAATGTCTAGATACACTAGAGTCAATGACTGTGAGTACCAGTGGTAGATTCTCTGTTTAATAGAACTCTCCTTCTAGCCTGTAAATCCTCTAAGCTTGTGCACAAAATATGACTGATTGATATACAGATCCAGAGAAGGTTCTAGTGTAAATCTTCATAATGCACACTGTTTAAACTAAATTTTTAAATTTCTTTGGATTAATAAAAACCTTATACATTAGGTAGAAGTTCTAATATTTTCTTGCAGCATCCCAGTGGAGTATCCTGCACCTCCCTGATATATATACCCTATTTGAGGGGTCATTACTGTGTTCTCCCTAGAAAAAGCCATAGAAGATATATAGATATACAGATATATACATACCTTCTGCACTGTATAACAGTATTTCAATCAATGACAGACCATACATGCAATGGTGGGTCCCAAAAGAATATATTGCTTAGTGACTTCATAACCATCTTAGTTTGTGTAAGTATACTTTATGATGTTCATACAACAACAAAATTGCCTAATACATCCCATCATTAAGCAATGTATGACTTTATATGGAAAGACAGAGAAACAAAATGACAGAGATTTTAAGTAATCTAGATCTGTAGAGCAAGTCAGCAAGCTGGAGATTTAGTAAGGGTCTATGTCACAGTCTTAACCCTGAAGGTTGGAACTCAGGCAGAATTTCTGTGTTACAGTCTGGTGGCACAATTTCTTTTTTGGGGAATCTAAGTCTTTGCTTTGGCCAACTTAAGTCTTTGCTTTAGACAAGAGGCCACCCACATTATAGAAGGTAGTTTGCTTTGCCTAAAGTTAAGTTGTTGTAAATGTTACTCATTTAAAACACCTTTGAGCCACATTTAGACTAATGTTTGATCATACAGTTGGTCACCATACTCTAGTCAAATTTTTACATAAAATTAACCATCACACTTACTTCCCACTGTGCTACAAGTACAAAGCATCACCACAGATAGACAAAGTCACAGGCAGCTTTTCTCTTCTTCCCAAAGTCCTCAATGCAGAGAAGAGGGAAAAGAGACCAAGGGAACAGACAGCCTTCAAATTCTGTTCCAGACCCCTGCTGGAAACTCTTCTCTGCCCTGAGAGGAGAGAGCTTTGAATCAAATCAAACTCAAGCTCAGAAATTAGCATGACAGAGTCTTAATTATTAAAATAAAACTGTTCATCCCTGGAGGGGACTAGAAACTTATGGCCCTGGACTGAGATGTCATCAAGACAAATGCAAAGTGAGATAGGAGAGTTCTACACAGCAGAATGGAAACTATATTGGAAAAATCAAAATATAAAAATCATAGAGAAATGCCATATTTTGAGACTTCAGAAGCATCCTTAGGCTCTGTGAGCATGTACAAAGAGCAGAGAGTGAAGACACCATGGACAAAACTGGGTTAAAGGAGAAGGTACAAAAGTGTCATTGTGGCATATAATACAGAACTTTCAGTAGGACTGCAGACCTAGCACTGGTGAGGGATGGGGTCACCAAACATCCAGAGAATAAACTTCTGTGTACAATGCATATTGATTAGGAAGTGGACCTTGCCACTTCAAGCATGTTACTTAACTGTTTCTTTTTACTCAATTTCTCCAACTGTAGAATGGAAACCATAGCAGTTTTTGTCCTACAGGGTTGCTATTAGAGATAAATAAGAAAAGCACAGTGAATATTTCAACAATTGTTGGTGTCACCATCACCATCAGCGTCCTCCACATCAGGTAGTGGAAGTTGCTTCTTTTTCTGCTAAAAGTGAATTTTTGATTACACTGCTGTAAAGATTTTGTCTTAAAATATTGTATACTTTTTAAGAACTCCTACATCACAGCAGATGGTCCACTAAAAGCATTTCTTAGTTCATCAGCACTGTTACCCCACACAGTAGACAATGCCTACATTTTGCAGGTGAGAAACATCACTGAGGCTTAAATAGGTTCATCAACTTGCCCAAGGTCACATGGCTCATCCAAGTTGTATTATCTCCACCTTACCATTCTGCCCCTAAACAAGGACTCTCTTCGGGAAAATTTGTCAATAATATGGAAGTGTCAATAACAGTGAAAGAAAGCAGTTATGTTAACAGTAAGTTTGAATTGCAATGAAAAAAACTAGAAGCGTTCTCAATATATTATAGATTCTCAATGAGCAGATTTCAAAATGCTCATGGGAGAGAATTATAGGTACATTATAACAGACATCAGATTCTACGGATGGAAAGTGATAATCACACAAATTTCTGAGAGTCAAGTTAAATATGGTCATAGGAGGAAAGAAAGCAGGCAGGCAAAGAAGCAGATGTAGCTATAAAGAGATTTCTCTTATGGAATGAGATTCTAAAAGATCTTGATCAAAATGTGTCAGTCACCACATATGAAGGAGAGGCAGGAGCCAGAAGGATTAGTGTCTGCTTGGCTAAGTCCAGAACTAGCTGAAGCTTGGGGAACATGCCAAGGACAACAAAAATGTTGTTAAATTTTGGAGGCAAGGAAGAAACACAAAGGAATGGATTGATTCATTGTTGGAGTGGGCAATATAAAAGGCAGAATTATTCATCTTCCGTTTGGCTTATTTTTCTTTCTCACCAAGAAAAATAATCTTCTAACGGCAAATTGTGGAGTTTGTGGCAAATAAAGATTAAAAGAATCTGTAGTTGCCTTAAAGTGTCAATCCCAAATATATTTATTCCCCAATAACTTGCTGTTGGAATTGAAGAATAACAGCTACTAATTCAAGGGAATTCAAAGTGGGGGGAGGGGAAATATTAATCTATCACTTTCCCCAAATTCCAAATAAGTGCGTCCAAGTACATCCTGCCTCAGCAGAAATACCAAACACTTCAAGTTGAGCTGGTCAAAAGATGGAAGGTGCACAAACAACAATTATTGAGAGAAAACCCCATCAATATTTATCCTAACATAATCCTAATGTTATCCTTTCAGGGAAGAATATTTAGAATTCTCTAAAGAATTCAGTTGTCAACCTTACAATACAGATGGCAAACAGCTCTGCAAAAAGACAATATTTTTCTCCCTATCCTACTGAGGATGCAGGTTGAGAATGAGTGCCTGACACAGAAAGAGCAGAAGGGCATTACATGGAAATACCTTCAAGTGGTAAAAGGGCCCTATGTGCTGTAGGAGGGATGAAAAGTTTCCTTTGCCTGGACTTTGAAAGTCATAGGACCAAGTACTGGGTGATGAGATTGAAGGGCAAGGCAGGTCCAGTATTTAAAAGGTTGGCTACACTGCTCAAGAGTCTAGCTTTAAACAACAGAAGAGTTTTATAGTTGGCAAGATGTGTTTGGATTTGTTTTATTAAGTTCAGTCCCAGCAACAGTAAGGAGGAGAACCCTGAACTGAGAGTGGTGAGAAATGATGAGGCAAACAGCAGAGGGAAGAAACAGACAGCAAACAAGCATGGCCTTTGTGGCCCACTTTCCTGATTTTGAACGCATACCCTTTCATCTGATTCAGTGATCCTCAAATTTAGCTTAGTTTGCAAAACACATCGTAGAGATTCTGATTCAGAAATGCGTGGAGAAAGAATGGCAGGAATCAGCATTGTAAAACAAGCACCCTAAGGAAGGTGGATGGCTTACAGACACACTGATCCACAGTCCCCAGATCCTACCCTTCTGCAAGACCCCCTCTCCTTCTCCACACATCCTTCCTCCACAACCCCAGTCTACATGGACCTCTCCAGCACTGGATTTCCCCAGTGCTCACTGTTATCTGAATGTTTCTTAAACTTTAATGAGCAGATCTTGTGAACATGCAAACTCCCATGTGATCCTGATGCTGCTAGTCCATGCTCCACATCTGAGAACCGAGGTACTCTGTTGTATGTGTTGGCACCACCTTTCCATGGTGATTGCTTTAGTTTAGAGTCCCAATTTGACTGTGAATTCGTTTGGGAACACCATGTACTACCTAGGACTGAATATACAACTGGTCCTTTATAAATACAAATTGAATCGAATAATTCAAAACAAAACAGAGATAAAATTCTAGATTTCAAACTAGGAGTGAAAATTAAATGGAAAGCCCAGCCTTGATTCTAAATTATTATTGTTCCCAACAGGAACTTCCATAAAGTTAGAGAGAATAGACAAAAAAATTTATGCTTGATGGGGCATTGAAGAATCTTAGATTCTACTTTTGAAATGTAACATGAAAAAAGTATAACTTCAATGACTTGGTAGGGAGCTGTACTTGTCCACAATTTTCTGGAACATCTTCCTAAAAGGTTATCAGTTACATAACTACAATGTACAAATCCTACACCCACCACAATGCAGACAAATTACATGGTACAAGGATATGCAAATCAGGTCTCAATCACAGAATAAGTTTTGTCTTTTTTTCTTTGAGTAAGGGAATTGGATAGACTGAAACGGGAGTCCCAGACTTCCATGCATGGCTACATGCTGACGCACTTCCTAAATGTGATTTACACTACCAAGTTTGTAATATTTTTATGCAGACATATATTTATAATTGAATATCGCATTAATGTTAGGTAAATTATAAAAATCTGCTAAAGCCAATGCAACAACAATCCAGAAGGACTTTATAAACAAGAAATTATGAAAAACAGCTTCTTGTCTAGAAGGAAAATTATACAGACAAATAAAGAGTAGACAAATTTTCACCATCTAAGAGTGCCTTAGCATCCAATCCAAACATCATACTCCTAATAGAGAAAAGGAAAGTGATTCATTGTCCCAAATAACATCCTGAGCTTAGATCATCAGCTCAGGCCATACGTCATACCAAGCTAGTGCCTTCCTTGGGTCGCCTTCGAAAGGACGCCAATGCCATCACAGGAAAAAATTGGACTTAATAGATACTACATTTACTGAAGACCACATATGTTAAAGTTCTGAGTAAAAGAAGAGCTAGATTTTATTTTTAAAGATTTTATGGCCATCTATATATGAAAGAAAACAACCAAGTCTCAAGGAAACTATATCAGACATTACATATTCTAATATAACAAGCTCTATTTAGCAAGATATTTTAAGCCATTATCATTAGTGAAGGGATGATTTAATTTTAGCAAGTGCTTATAAGATGTTGTGAGAAAATTAATCCATTACTATGTCATAAAATACTTTGCTTCATAATATCAATTTTGCTATTAGGATTTGAAACAAGAGTTTTCCCAGGGACAGGCATTTTTACATGACATTAAGGTCATTTGTATATGTTATAATATAACCATAACTGTGATAATTACTCTTTTGTGCAAAATTTCAAGTAATCCTTCTAGCAGAACATTAACAGATTATAATGTATGTATGTGATTATGTGTGAGTAAGAGAGGCTAATTTACTAACGATGCTAGGCCTATTAGGTTAGCTCGAGAATCTTGGGGGTTAGTGATTTGACTTGAAAAGGCCATGTCTAGCACAGTGGGGTGGGGGTAGCAGCAAAGCAAAGCCTGAATGAGCTAGAATCTTTTTTCCTGCTTTTTGTGCTAAAAGTTGGAATGGATAGCATTACTCATTTTCTAGTCCAAGAAAAGTGACTTAGTTTCAGAAACCTGGTATGCACATCCATTTGTAGTTTTCCAGATGTTTGACTACAATTTCATCTGTGCTGTATGCAGGCAGCAAGGTAGGGAATTGAGATACGATCAACTACCAAGTCTCTTAATACAATGCTAAGTTCGTGCCCTACTGATGGATGGGGAGCTGATGGCGAATAAGGTCTTTTCATCATATTATTAACAAAGCCTAATGTCTTCCCAGCAGTAAGGCACAGGATCAGCACAAAAGCACACCTTTAAAGCCATCTTTGCTTTCTATCTAACCCAGAAGGCTTGGGATTTTAATATAATCAACATATTTTAATGGGTTCATGGTAGCTATAGAGGTATTTGGTTGGAGAAAGAAGACTTTCTTGGAAAATCTATTTATATACCTTTACTCAGTTGAGTAAATTTAGTCACATACATTGCAAAACAGAAGCCAATCTTGTATGTGGCACTTTGGATGCGTATGGTTTGCCCTGGATTGAATGTTTTTAGGGCATTAGAAGACTCCTATCCATTCTAATCAACTTTGGGTAGACATGATTCAACATCCAGTGTTGGCTCCAATCAGCACAAGTGTCAGTCACTGAGCAGTCTTGCCCACAGCCCTCTGTCCTCATTTCCTCATGGCGGAATTGCATGTGGTTCTTTCAGGACAATTCCCTTCTGCCTGCATTCCCAAAATGCCTACCCCTGACAGGCTTGCCTGCTGTGGCACTGACCATATGGCTAGGTTCAATTCCACCCTCTCTCTAAAAGATTACATCTCTCTTACTGTCCAGCACATCCAGTTTTTAATAGAGGGCACCTATTATAGACTCTTCTCCAAACTGCCCTTTCTCACAGAAGTATTCATGTTTCCAATTATGAGAGATCCCTTTACCTTCACATACTCACTGGGCTGTATTTTGTTGACCATGGCTTATGTAGTTGACTTCTGAAGGGAATTAATTTGGAGCATATAAATACCGTTGCCTTTAATTTCACCTCTCAAATTCCATTCCATTTATTTTTTATACTGAAGCATATAATTTGCTTCACACTCTAATTGTCCAATGCTATTGATCTTTGTTTTGGCACATGTTATATTAAGTTGGGTCCTTTCCAGATATCTTATTTCAAGGGAATTTTAGATGTCACTTTTTTGGGGGGTTTTGTTTGTTTCTTAGGTTGGTTGGATTTTTTTGACAGTACTCAGGTTTGAATTCAAGATTTCACACTTGCTGGGCAGGCACTCTACTTCTTCAGACATGTCTCCAGCCCTAAATACCATCTTTAAAATTTTCCTTTTATTTGATATTTACCTTAACAGAAAGATAAATGTTCATTACAATATTTGAGAAACTCCAAGCCTATGCAATAAAGTGATCTAACATTGTTTATCACCCATCCTCTAAGATTTCCCAAACTTATTTTTTCCATATACCTTCTTATAGCCAAAAATCTGTTGAGTATGCAATCCTAGGACTGGTGACTCCTAATAAAAAGCAAATCAAACTGTTTTGAAATATCCAGCTAGTAGAAGAAAATCATCTATATACTGATGGGTTCTTTTTTTTTTTTTAGATATGTGATGAAGTTAATACATTTTATTATTTTTTTTCATTTTTCTTTTATTATTCATATGTGCATACAAGGCTTGGTTCATTTCTCCCCCCTGCCCCCACCCCCTCCCTTACCACCCACTCCACCCCCTCCCGCTCCCCCCCCCTCAATACCCAGCAGAAACTATTTTGCCCTTATTTCTAATTTTGTTGTAGAGAGAGTATAAGCAATAATAGGAGGAACAAGGGATTTTGCTGGTTGAGATAAGGATAGCTATACAGGGCATGGGTTCTTTACACACTTGCTTTTAGGATCAATCCCAGGAACCAGTGACTGGTCACTGGAGCAAAGTTAGCCTTGAATCACAGCGTAGAAGATACATGTAAGAATATGTTAATACACAGCACCACTAGAAGCAAAAGATGACCAGCCCCCTTACATCTTCTTTGCATGTTCCCTTTCTTACACATTCTCCATAGAAGTTCAAGTATATTGGTCCTGTTACCAATATACTCAACATATTTTAAGTAATAAATAAATCAGTTGTTTGAGAAGAGATTCTCCCTTTGGTCGCTGGCTTCCTACATGATGGCCTATTTTCAGGTCCTAAATCATGACAAGTTCATTCCCATGTCAGATACATCATATATTCTGCTCCCTCAGCCAAAAACACTCTTCTCTTGATGCTTTGCATTGCTGCTTTCTCTGGGCTTAAATGCCAGCTCCACTGAGAGGTTTTCCTTGATCATTTCCCTTTCTCATATTATTCTCTGCTTTTTTTTCCTTCATGACATTTATCCAAACTTATAATTCTATGCTTTTTCTTGTTCATTGTCTGTCAGCCCTTTAAGACTCCAAGCTGCATGCATCTCTCTTATATACTAGTAGACATCCAACCTAGCACAATAACTAGCACCAAGAAGGTTGTGTTGGTCAATTTGGGCTCCTAGAACAAAATGCCTTATAGTAAGTAATTCATAAGCATAGAAATTTGCTTATACTTCTGGAAGTGGGAAAATCTAAGATCAAGGTACCAGAAAAATCAGTGTGTGAGGAGAGTTTGCTCTCTGTTTCAAAGATGGTTCATTTTTATGGGGTCCACATAAGAAGGTGGGAAAGAAAAAAACTCCCTCACATCCCTTCAGTAATGGCACTGATCCCAGTCATGGATGCTCTGCCCTTATGACTTAATCACTTCCTAAAGATCCCCATGCTGTCATATTGATACTTAAGTTTCAACATATTACTTTGGGAAGGTACATAGTGCAGAGGCACTTTGACAAATAATGGTTGAACAAATGAATGAAAAATCTGACTTTTTGGGATGAGTCAGAGGGCCATTCTCAAGCTTGCTTTGGCCTTTCTGAGCCTTTATACAATCATCACTTTTCCAGAGGAGCCTCTCTCCTGCTGACCTCAGGTAGACTCTTACAGAGGTGTACTTTCCAGGCTATCCTCCATTGGGTAGCATAATTAATTTGGGGTTTGCAGCCAGCTTGTCACGTTGTTGCTCATTACACAACGAGTGCTGGCTAAATACACAGGCTGAGAATTCTCAGCGGTCTAATTTTTGTTTTATTCAGAAATGTTCCATGTCATCCAATGCCACTTCCTTCATGTACAAGTCATTTAGCTCTAATTCATGTAGCACACAGTCTGTTGTGTGAAAGCAAGAGGAAGCAGACAAGAATATCTCTAGCTCCTTTACTGTGTAAGGCATAAGGTTGGATGCCTTGTTTATGTTGTCTCATTTCATTCTCACAACAATGCTATGAGATGGGCACTAGCCATTTTACAGATAGAAAAATGAGGCTCAGAGAAACAAAAGTAACTTATGCAAGTGTTCATAACCAGAGAGCTTGTGTTCTCCTCCAATGTGTGAAACAGAATGGACAAAGGCCCATCAAAGACTTTCTATGATAAATGATGAGAACAAAGTCTTTAGTTAATGCCTTTTTTGGATGTAATAACTGGAAGAACAATAAAGAAACATCTTTTTGACCAGGTACTCTCACATGTGATAAATCACATGATTCTAATGTACAATTTTTTTCATAGTTTTACTCTTGAAATCAAGATGTGTATTGCACATATATATTCAAGTGAAATATCTAGCCATTCTTTTCCATGTGCCATGTTTCATATTCTCCAGTCATATATACTTGTTCTTATTAAGTACTAAATTATAGAGACCCTCCAGGTGTTTAGAAGAGATAAGTGAACTGGATAGATCCAAATAGCATTTTGAGACAATTTCCTGGTACGCAGACATGTAAGTAATACCTCATGAGGCAGATTTATTAATGGTTCGATATGTCAACTCTAAACTTCTGAATAATACATATTTGGTGTTCTGACTTAGAATTAGAGCAATTTAGAGCCAAAATCACACATCAACAAACCTACAGTAATGTACATGAATCAAGCAATAAGAAATGTAAGAAAAATGTATATTATAAGAAAAAACAATATAGAATGAGTGAAACAATAAAATAAGTGCCAAGATGAATGATAAATGTACTCCTTCTGAGAGCCAGGGGATGATAGAATTGCCATGTTGAGAACTGAGTACAAAAGGGAGCCCCACCTGTGACTAAGGAGCTCACTGTTACTCAGCCTCCACTAATTATTAGTGATAGAAATGTAGGTCCATTGTTGCTAGAATTTCCTGCTCTTCAAGGTAAAGCAGAAATGTAAATTTTCAAATGAAATTTAAAATATATTTGAAGCTATTTAAATTATTCACCATCTTAAGAGACCCCAGGATCATGTTCTGGATTCAGACCTAGATTTAAACCTCTGAAAAGACATGGGCAAGTCAAACAACACCAAGTAACATCTACACATTCTGACTTGCAAGTCCTATTCATGACCCAGGCAACATCTGATCTGGTAGCAACTTTTAATTAGTTCTGAATATTGATCTCTTTATTCAGGAAGTCTCTAGGTTCTCTTTACTTCTATTAGTCCTTCGTTCTCTGTTGGTCTGTGCCTTTCTTCTGTGACCCAGATCAATTTAGAAAAAAATTTGAATTTGTGATTTTCTCTTTTTTTTCCTATGGCAAAACTGAGGTCAGGATGAGATTGCTCTAAAGAAACCCTAATGCTTAATTTACTACACTGAACATTAGAACAAGCTAAGGATGCTGTTGTATACCTTGAACTTTAGATGTTTTCTAAGGAAAAATACACTGAATTTTCTTTCTTTTCTTTAAATCACCAAGAAGTTACTTGGAAGACATAAAACTTGTAGGGAGTATGATAAAAGCATAGCACCACTTCTGGCACGAAGGTGAGAAAAACCATTTTAAATGGGAGGAGGGCAATAGTTTTGAGCCCAGTCTAGATGCAATGTTTGTAGTATGGTTTCTTCAGACAACGGAAGTGTTTAACATGTCCACATGAACCGATATGGGAATCATTCTAAATCTAAACATAAATGACTATTTGTGTGTCAAATCAATTACACTATCACTCCTTCCATTAACAGTGATTCTTGATCTTCCTGGGTATGACTTGCTTCCAAACTTACTAACAGGATCCATTCTATTTAAGAACAAGTTTTGTTGGTATCTGGGAGAATCACTATCAATGGCAGATGACCTGCCTAAGTACATTGTGTTGACTTCTCCACTTTCTCTATTTGTTCCTTTGTATAGTAAACCATTTGAAACACTAACATTTTCTCAGCTCCTGGTCAGAGTGAAGAATAAAAGAGAAAAGGAACAAATCATTCATCATCTTAAGAGACCCTGGAGGCAGGTTATGATTCAGACATAGACTCAAACCTCTCTCAATAGATGAATGAACTTGAGCAGGCTACACACCTTGTTCAACTTAAGCAAGGGGGAAGTAATGGTACTTACCTAGGAGGGATGTTAAGAAGAAAAAATCTAATATTCAAAAAATATAAGCAGTAGCTTATATTACATACATATGTGTCAATTATTAAGGCTTCTTATGAAGCTAATCAGCATGTGAGACATTTTGAGCATGTAAATCTTTTAATCCTCACAGTCGTGTGAGTTAGAATCATAGATTCCCATTTTGAGGAAAAGTCAGGTGAGACTTGGAAGATGTTTCCAATTTAAACATGGGAAGCTAAGATTTAGCAAATCTAAGCAATTTTCCTGAGTACACAGCTAATAAGCAGAAAAAGGTGGTATTTGAACCGAGGCAAGCAGACTGGTTCCAGGGTTCACACTTCTCCGAATGGCAAGTGCATTCAATGAAGAGAAAGACATTTAGTTTGGAGTTGTATCAAAGGAGCAGTTTTCAATATTGAACTGCTCTGTAAGATTAAAATGAGAATCACCAAGATGGGAGCAGTGAGCAATCAGGACAAAATCGGGCACATGCATAGAGATGTGGTCACAGGTCTAAGGGAAGCATCAATTCATGGAGCTGGTGTGTGATGAGCTAAGAAGACTTGCCTGGGTAGGTGAACACTGGGAGGAGGTGAGAAACTTCAAGAGAGCGAATGATCCCAGGTGATGAGGAGCAACAGTGCAGGAGAGGTAAGGCTGATCCCAGGTGTTTCTGTTGCCATTACTGTATGGATTGTGCACCAATATCAAATAGCTGAAAGTCTGAATATCCTGGAAATAGACAGACAACTTAGAAGGTGTCCCCATGTCTTTTTTTCCCTTTGTGATTCAGTTTCCCCAGTCCAGATATGAGCTTCCCCCTCTTTCTATTAACACCCAAACTGAAAACCAATCCTGAATGTGTTCATGTGGTTTACTTATGCTGTAAGTCCCTCAAATTCTTGGAAACACTTTAAACATGGCATGCTTCTTACATGCAGAGAAATTCCCTAGTTGAAGGGTAAATAAAGAATAATTGTTAACAATTATTTTTTAAAGTTTCCCCTTTCACAGAAAAGAAAACAGTGCCAGATCCTGCTAACCTCGGAAGTAGTCCCAGATCCTGCTCTTTTTTTTCATAAAACAACGACAACAAAAAAAATACTAAGTATAAAATTGTGTTTCAAAACCACTGATTTACCTCTTTTAACTTAACACTTGAGTTAAGCAGGAGGCTGTAGGAGACCATGTTATTACTAAATTATGCTTTTATTTTCCTCTGATGTGCCTGATATGGCTTGTGTGCACATATTGGGGTATTTAGTAAATGAACCCTGGGCCCCCGTTATTTATTTATTTACCAATTTCCCTGGCATTATCAAAATCAAGGAGCAGCTGTGATTTCCCCAGTTCACGCATGCAGCTGAATGTTTAAAAGACCTACCTTTGCCCAGACTCCTGCACACTGCAAGAATTATACTCACTAATGCATGAGAACTGAAGAAAGGATGTCAGAGAAAAACCTGGTTTCCAGCTGTGGGAGAGGATGTTCTCCAAAACCTTTGGGCTTGTAATAGACTAATTCCTAGCAGGCAAATGGAAAAGACAGCTGTTTTGTGACCTATAGGAGCCTGGGAACCCAGGACTATCTCTTGACAAAAGAGCCCTACCCTTTCTTCCAGAACCTGGAAACTTCCAAGATTCAGTAACTAAAGGGTAAGTAAACTGCAGGGATATGGCACATAGTTTCTGATTGGCTAGTGTCTTGCCATTAGATTTTTAAATATATTTTATTATTACCTCTTCATTGATCTCATTTAGTACTCCTCACAGGATTCCAAGACAAGCAGAGCTTTTCGTAAATTCCTCTCTATGGCAAGCAGAATGATAAAAAAATGTCTGTATGTTTAAGGCTTCCTTGTTGAATGAATTATCTATGGCTGCAAAGCAAAATGCCCTCAAAACAACAATGCTATTATTTCACAGAGTCCTTGGGTCTGGAGGCTAGGCAGTAGTTACTTGATGGTGTGGCTCAGTGTCTTTCACAAGGATGCAAGTACAGTGCAATGAGGGCTGTAGTCTTCTCAAGTCTTGATAAACAAGGATCTGCTTCCAAGTTTGTGTTGTTGGCAAGAGTCAGTTTCCCACAGGATTTTGGTCAGAGGCTCAGTTCTTCCCTGTCAGGCAGAGAGGAGCTCAAATCCTTGTCTGTGTGGACCTCTCCATAGGACATGGCAGCTGGCTTCATCAGAGCAAGGGGAAAGGGGAGGCAGAAGTCCCCAATCATAGAATGGGTATTCTGTCACTTGCATCATATTCTATTCATTATAGAATATAATATATCATTATATTCTATAATATAATAATATTATAGAATTTATGATATACTCTATATATAAAATATATGTTCTATATAGTCTATATTCTGCCCATTTTGGTAGCAGAATGCAACGGAAGTGGATCTCCATCCATGCTGAAAAAAGGGTTCATTGGACAGAGGCTGTGCAGAATCCCAGTGTCCCTGTCCTCCACATTCCATGCACAGACTTATGGCAAAACTGGAGGAGAACAAGATAAAGTGGGAATAGAAATCAAGATTACATCTACTTATCTGGGAAACATGGTGGCCCATTCTCTCCCTCACTCCACTATTTTCTTAGGAGATCAGGATCCTACACTTGCCTTTTATTTGAGTTATAAGAATGCAAAGAAATCCTTTAAAATCATTTAGCCCAGCCCTCCCCCATCCAGTAGGAAACAAATGGTTTATTGTTCATAAGTGATAACAAATAGTGCCTTTCACAGATTATGTCAAATGTAAGAATGAATCAGAACCTGGATGCAACAGCAAAAAAGAGAAGAGAAGCTTTTAAATTCCATTAATTTATGCTGAAAATTATCACTTTTCCACCAAAGCCAGGAACATGAGGGTATTGAGGCTTTTTAAACTTCAAGCAGACAAGAAGCTGCCATCAGAACGAGTAATAGGAAAACAATGGACCACTTTTAGGAACACATTTATTTCTGCTGCAAAGAGTTTACCATGAAGCTTTCTTCCCCCTTCTCTTCTCCCCACCCTCCTTCTCTTTTCCCCACCCCCCTTCTCTTCCCTCAGTTGCAGAACTGAAGCACACATTATCCCCACTTCATGTACTGCCCCCTGCCATCCCAGGGAGCGGGAAATTGGAAATGAAACACAACACTATATGCAGATTGGTTTTAATCACCTGGAACAGATGGTGCAGAAAGTGTCAGGTAAGTGCAATTTCAAATTTCCTTTGGATGTTTCTTAAAATGCAGAAACAACAAAGAAATTAAATGGACTGTCAAATGTCAGTGTCAGTTCCGGTTTGAACAGCTAGGCTTTGCCATGTCTATACATAACCCTAATACTATCTAAATCTATTTCTCTACTTCCCCGTTAATTAACTAACATTTGAGGGGCTAAATGAAAGCAGATATACCTAGAAACAAAGCAGACACATTTTTACTCCTTGGCTGTGGGAGAATGGAAGGGAGCCCAGTAAATGCATCTGAGCCCAGCTCACCTGAGCTCTGCACTATAACAGGTAATTGCAATAAATCATCCTTTGCCCCATGATCCCAGCCTAGTGAAGATTAATGGCAGTAGACACTAAAGCTGCCAACTTGGAAGATTTCCGTGGTGGTGGAGAGGAGGCTATTCGTAAGGAATGTGTGATAAAATGCTACACTGGGACCATAATAAATGGGCTGGAAGGGAGCCGAGGTCCTCCTCTGTAATGCAGAGGCATTAAGACCTGTCTGATTGTGATGACAGACAGGTATTTGACTGAGCACACTGGCAGCTATAAAAAAAATAGCTAAAAGCTAATGTCAAGATGTGATGTAGACCTGCCACCTGCCATCAGGAGTAATTATGGCTCTGACCACTTGCTCATAGGAAGGGCAGAGGAAACAATATTGCATCTGACTGCAAGGAGTTGGCTACATTTGATTTGTGGCTCTGATGGCACAACTGGCCCACTGTCACCCTCCATGATGAAGCTGCAGGGCCAGACACTGGCAACTGTCCTCATTGAATGAGGGCTTGCTGATTTGTACTCATTCCAGTAAGGAGGAAGGCCAGAGAAGGTGGAAAAGACGGTCTAAAGAGACTGACTGATACTTTGTACTTTAAGAATAGACCAGCTGGATTCATAACAAAAGATGTGGACATTGTCAGTTCAGGAATCACTTCAGAAACATGGATCCCAAGAAACCAAGGAGACCAGTGAGGTGCAGGTCAAAGACATTTCAGAAACTTGTGAGGACTAGGAAGGAAACCTTCCCACCCTGATGGCAACACATTTTTGGGTATAGAAAGAGTAAATGTCACTTCATGAGCTTTGAACCTTTAAACACTGAAGAAGATTTAAGAAAAGGAACTGGGAGCTTTACTGGAGGTCCTAAAACTCATTTGCTGGGGCTATCATAATAACAAAGTGCCACAAATTGTGTGGCTTATGCAAAAGAGTTATTGTCTCACAGTTCTGGAATCTGGAAATCTAAAATGAGGTGTCCACAGAGTTGGCTCCTTCTATGAGCTGTGAAGGAAGGATTTGTTCCAGGCCTCTCTCTTTACCTTATAGATGGCTTTCTTCACATTCACATGGTGTTTTCCCTATATAAAAGCTTATCTTCAAACATTCCTTCTTTATCAAGACACCAGCTATATTGGACTAAGGTCCACCCTAATGATATCACCCTAACTTGAATATTTTTACAAAGACCCCATCTCCACAAAGGTCACTTCCTGAGGCACTAGGGATTAGAACTTGAACATATGAATGGGGAAGACAGAGGGGCACAATCCGACTTATAACACACCCATGAAAGAACACACTGGGCCATATATGATAGGAATAAGAAGTTCTTACAAGCCAGAGAGGATATGACCGATTTCCATGGCAGTGCAAGGTCTGGCATGGGGAGAAAAATGTCCAGGTATGTGGGAAGATGTGGGTATAACATCCACAGGTACAATAACAGCAAGAAGGTCCACCAGCCTTTGGGCAAAGCAAAGACCTAAAAGACAGGCCTCAGAGTTTGCTGTTTGCATCTGGAATGCTCTCCCAAAGATCCATGTGTTAAAGGCATGGTCCCCAGATTGACACTATTAGGATGTATTGAAAACTTTAAGAGGCAGGGCTTCGTGGGAGGTCTTTAGGTCACTGGGGTCCTCATAAGGACCAGTGTTCTTCTCTTTAGCCTCTACCACATGCTCCTTACATGATGTGTTGCCACAGGCCCAAAGCTCCAGGGCCAGTCAATCATGGACTGAAACTTGCAAAACTGTCAGCCAAATGAACATTTTTCTTTTTATAAGTTGATTATCTCTGGTATCCCTTATAGTTATGGAAAGGTGACTAACACAGGTTTCCAGACAGCATCAGTGGACAACCCAAGGCTAGGCTCAGAGGTGACACAGACACAGGAAACATTCTTGGTGGAGATAAAGAATTTTAACCCAGATCAGATCTTCTTTAGTCAATCACTTAAAGGATACAAAACTGATTATATAACATAAGCAGTTAAGTCCTCATCCATCTAGACTTCAAGGTTACTGCCTCTGGAAGGTTAAGGTTTTACTAAGAGCCCTTGGTCTTCCATGACTAGATTGGAAGTTCCTTCAAAATCCTCAGGATTGTCTTCATGGAAGTATTCATCCTTTGGGCCTTCTTGAGCAGAAGACAGAGATTGTTATGTAGATTCTTGGCCAGATTTTGGCCAGATTTTGATAGTACCATGATGAGTGAAGGGTGATAACACCAGGGAAACATTCAACATTCCTACTCTGAAGATAATTTAGAAACACCAAACTTTAGGGAGAAGGAAGCACAACTTTGTAACGAAAGGAAAGAAACCATCTCAATAAACTAAACTTGAACAATATATTAGATTTTCAGTCAATTTGTCTGAAACATTATCTTGATGACTCATCATGAAAATGAAGACATAACAAACTTGTACTTCAAACTACTTGATGATGACTTAGCCACAATTCTGTGTTCCAGGTAAAGAAAATATGCCAAAAAAGATGTTTTTGTTTTTTTTTTCAAAAACTGAATGGTCAGTTTTTATTAATTCATAACTTTTAAATGTATTCTTTATTAGTTAAAAGAGTCCATTGTTGCTTCTTAAAGGTGTTTTGGGAGTTTGAAGATGTGATTTGAGCTTAAATCATTTCAACTGTTACATATTAAAGAGAAAAACATAATTTCTGCTTTGGGTATAAAAAACTCTTTTCAAAAGCTCAGATAACTACAGCATCTAAATTCAAGAACCTGGAACCTTGCTTGTCTATCGTGCTCTGTGAAAAATATAGTCCACCCAAGTTAGAAAGTATCAGAGTAGACATTTTTATGATTCCAAGTATTACAAGGTGAGTTACTAAGCATGTGAGTCAAGTATTTCTCAAAATTTCATATATTTTCTACCCAGAGATTGATTCATGGCATACACATGGCCTGAAACCAAACTCTCATTTCTTTCAACAGGAAATTAATCTAGGCCTATTAATTTGAAAAGAAAAAATCTGAGGAAAAAGGAAGGTTACTTAGCAAGATGTTTCTTCTCACCAAAGCAAGACAATCTTGAACATAATAAGTCATCTAAATAAATTCTCATTTATGCTATGAATTCAATTTACGACTATTATTTTTTATTTATTAAGCATTTAATGTGGGCTTCCTAAGCATGAGAAACATTAATAAGCCTAAGAAACACTGTCACACATCATTTCAAGTTTTCTTTACCATTGCCCTGTAATGTTGATAGCATCGTCCCCAATTTAAAGACATATGGAGCTCAGAGTGCTTTGCAGGTGTGTCACCTGTGCAGTCACACAGAGTCCTGCACTTGGAAGGGCCCTATGTTTGGTTTCATTCTCTTAAAACTCTAAGTTTTGAACAAGAGCTCATTTTTCACTTGGTCCCACAAGTCAGTTGTTAGATATTGATACCATTTTCCTCTGCTCCTTTGGAATTGTTACTAACCAACTGAACATCAAATTTACAAAGATATACAAACAACCAGTTCCCTTCTATCCTCCTAACTCCACAAATAACCTTCTTGTGTTAGCTTTTCATCACTGTGATAAAAGACCTGAGACAATCAACTTATAAGGAGGAAAGATTTTTATATTGACTCCTGGATTCAGAGGTTTCAATCCATGGTCACTTGGCTCAATCACTTTGGACCTGTGGTGAGGCAGAACCAAATTGCTCAAGTCATAGCAACCGTGAAGCAAAGAGACAAAGGAAGGGCCAGGGTTCCAAAATCTCTTTCCAGGGCACACGCCCAGTGAGCTCCCTTTCTTTTACTAGGCCCCACCTCCTAAAAGTTATACCACCTCCCAATAGTGCCATAGACTGGAGACCAAGCTTTTAGCAAATGGCTTTTGGGGGGTATTAAAGATCGAAACAACAGCACCTCTGTACCACACACTGATGTACAAACATATGCAAAAAGTGTGTGCATGGTATGTGGGATAGAGTGGGGCTCTCTGAAACATGCATAAATGTGAATAAATGAAAAATATAATTCATCATCCACAAAAGTTTACCTGATGTTCTACAACACAATAAAAAGGAACCAATGCATAAATTGTAACTTTTATCAACTCTCCTATGTCTTGTGTCTGCCTACCTTGTTTCTCTCTATTTTCAAAATTTATAACCTGGCCTTTGGGCAGAGCATGATATGTTTTGGTAAGTTTCTTACTGGGTTAGGCTGTATTCTGTATTAAGGAAATCACTAGAGATTATCATAATAATCCAACTTCTTTCCCAACATATTCCATTTATAAATTATTCAACCTCCACAAATATCTTTTCATATCTCACAAGTATCTCTCTTCTTTTCCTTTCTCTCTCTCTTTCTCCCTCTCTCTCTCTCTCTCTCTCTCTTTCTGACACACACATACACAAAGTTCTCTAATGAGCTTTCAGTGCATTTTCTGTCCATTTCCAGTCTCTTACTGTCAGTGGGAATTTGTGTCTGGAATTAGGACCATCACCATGAATTCACAAGCAGCTTACAAGTTCTCTCAGTCAGCAACTATCAGATCTGTTGCAGAAATCCTAACAGACATGATTTTTGGAGGACAGCCAAGAGGGCTGGGAATCTGTTGTGAGTCAGCCAGACTGTTTCCACAGAGTGCATCTGATTCTACTAACACTTAAGACTGCATATCTCTCTCACCCAGGGCTTGTGACTTGCCAGCAGGAATAAACAGGACAGCACAGACCCTGGGTCTGGGCCCGACCTAGGGTTACGGTTTCAGAACAGAATCAAATCACGAGCTTTGCCTTTCCTTCCTCCTGAGGGATGAAGGTGATTCAAGCTGAAGCCATTGAGAAATATGGAAATCATTAGCAGGCTAAACTATACACAATAATCACAGTATTAAGAAATATCAGTAAACAAAATAACCAGCATCTCTGATTCCCAAAGGCCCAGGAACTAAAGAACTGGACAAAGAGGACTTCCCAATCCAAGTCCTTTGTTCTGCACATCAAGAGGGCACTGCTCAAGATTATGCAGTTACTTATGACTGAGAAAAAACAGTATCCTGACCTTGGTCTTGCCCATTAATCTCCCCACCAAAAGCTGAGTCCTCTCTCTCTCTACTTCCCAAAGCACCACTCCCTCCCTGGCTTTGTTTTTCCTTTGGTTTCAGATTCTAGCCACAACCTGATTCCAGGACTAAGGATGACTTTGTAATCTGGGCTTTCCACAGGACCCATGTGTTACCTGAGGGGAGGAAATGGCTGTGGTTCTTCCTACTGTTGCTCTCTTCCCTGTCCATTTCATTTCATGTGGCCATTTTAACACTAGTGAAAGCTGCTGCATGCATATTACCTTCAATTAATCAATAAGATTAGAGAGCAATTACCAGTCCTCTGATCCCTAGGGATGATCTACTCTTCCCCAGGAGGTGGCCTTCAGACATGGGTCCAGGCATCTCATGGGTTGTTGCAGTGAACAGAGGACACTACCAGCATTTAGTAGATGGAAGCCCAGAACCTCAGACAACTTATAATGCCAAGCCAGTTCCTTGTAGCAAATTATCCCACCCAAAACATTAATCAAATGTAATTGAGAAATATTGCCAGAGCAGGCTAGCTAAGTGAGAACCCCCTTTCTTTCTCTGCTACATGCCTGACAGACTAGGGAGGTAGTGTGGACTGAAAAAAGCATGAGAATCCAGGTGCAATCAAGGTCTCAAACACAACTCTCCCAGTAACAATGGGATTTAGACAAGTTACAACTGCTCTGAATATGTTTTTTTCATTATAAAATAAGGGCACTATCACTACTTCATAGAGAAAGTTGTCGTAGGATTACATGAGAATGAACACAAAATAATAACACACCTATTACTGTAAAAATGTAGATGATGTTTTTTCACAAGATTTCCAAAGGAAGGAAATTCAAGAAGAACAGATGCAGTCCGTGGAGAAGTTTGAGGATGGGCCCCCTTCAAGTGGGGGCCCAGGCTTGGATGGTTAGGAAGCTGGGAGCATGTCTGATTGGTATGTCTGGAAATGGAGAGCAGTGGAGAGGGAAAGTGAATTTGAGGGTCTACTACCATCAGGATATTAGCAAAATATGTTTAATTGAGCAATGTGATCACCAAACCTTCAGGAAAAATATTTTTAAAACTGAGACTGTCTTTTGGAAACTTGCAGGAGGTAGGTTTTGCATGAAGTTAGCTCTGAAACAATGTATAAGGAAGTGGCAAAAGAACAATTTGGGACAGAAGTAATAGTAACCAGATGTAAAAGCTGGTGACTCCAATCCAGTTTGTCTGAATTTAAAGAAATAGCAGGTGACAGTTGGGTCAAGTAGATACTGAAAAATATTTTTTTAAATTTGAATTAAAGCTAGACTCTCCCATCCCTCACTCTACCCTGCAATGGATCCTCAAAAATAGAATTGGCCATATTTATTGAGAGTTTACCATAGGGACTATAAAGATCCCTACATGCAATCCAAGCCTGTTTCCTTGCAGCCTAAACTTAAGTGTGTCATTGTACCTCATGACTTCCAAAATTTCCATCTGTAAGTCACACCAAAAATAGTACTTATCTCGGTGGAATGTGTTGAGAAGGACCTAAGAGAATTCATGTAAATTGGCACTGTTACTAGTGGTACCCTAATGCAGCATGTGACATATTAAATGCCTACTAAAGGAAAAGGAACTAAAATGAACTAAGGCTTCCCTGTTTCAGTCCCTTTTGAGTCACTGTAGTTGTACAGTGCAGTTACCTACGATGGAGTTAAGTCGGAATAGATTATGAGAGAGACATGAAAGCCTGGGTTTGTGAACCCATGGATTCCTCGAATTTTTACCACAATCCTCACATGACATTGTTTTTGGCAATAAGGAGCAGGTCCTTATTAAAAGACATGTTTATAACAATGTAAATTCACAGAATTCTTCTGCTTTTAAGGCACTCAACAGCCTCCTCTGTGAGAAATAAGCAGCCTCAATACATCCAAAACTCACACCGTGTCTGGTGTGACACAGGCACCTCAGTAACATTGTACAATGATATTACATGGCTGTCCTGGCTAGGGAGAGAGTAGACACTGACCACACTGCTTCCCAATGTTATGTGCTGACATGCCTTTATTCCATTTTGAAGTGAATATTATAGACAAGTCTACATGAAGTCAGCTGACAATTTGTGGGACCCAAATATGTGATAACAAGACCTTTCAAGGCTCCTTCTTCCTCTAAAGGATTGGAATGTACAATTACAACTGAATCCAGCCATGAAATTATTTTACTTGAGCATAGAAATATTCCCTTTTATGAAGAGAATAAAAACCTAGAGGAGTTTCAGCAACTAATCAAATAATGTTTTCTCAAGCTCTGTCTACATAACCATAGACTTCACTCTCCATGACATCCTAATGAAGAGGTAATTTTTTTGGAGATGACAAGTGTTCTGCAAACTAGGCACCAAAACATTTCTCAAGTGTAGTCACCAGGTGACATCTCTAGACTGTAGGCTCCATGGAGGTAACTGTAGACCATGTCTCTTTTGTGCATTACTGTATTCTCAGTGGCCAGAACAATGTCTAGAAATAGGAGGTGCTTGAATAATGTTTTTTAAATAAATGCTTTGTGAACTCCTAATTAATTATTTTAAACAGTAAGTACCCAGGCAGGCAGCCTGGGTGGGGACATGACCTCCTCACTGGCATTTTAAGAGAACTACAACCTGATGTCACTGTTAAGATGTTTAGCACTTCAGGCCTTAGGAAAAAAAAGAGCAATACTATTTCCAAACCCCACTGGCAAAAACCCTGACATATTTGAAAAACCAAAAGGAAGTTGCCAAACTGTGAAAAGCAGTAGCAGTTCTGGGCAGCCTCTCATCTTTCTGACCGGGGATCTCCATTTACTTACTTGAGACTAGGTAATTGGCCAAATTTCTCATTGAATGGTGGATGTAGGCCAGTGAGGATCCCCAATGTGCAAAGATGTTATTGAATCACCAACATGCCATTTTTTCTTTATTCTTAAGCCACCAACCCCTGGATAGCAATAATTGTGTGAAACGATGTCACTGGACACTTAGAGAGCAGTTACCTTGTGCTGAACCCTCAAAGTTCTTCACCTGCACAGTCTCACTGAATACTCACAAAGACACAAAGACATAAATATGCAGATCCCCATTTTTTAATTTGCAATAACACCACTTAACAAGAATAAGGGGTTCAACTAGGGTCTTGTATATGCTAAGTGATTAAGTCAAGATTTAAATTGTCTGTCTAATTCCAAAGGCTTTTGATGACTAGGTGAATTTTAGTTAAATCAATATCTTCTGATTTGTTTCCACCTTCTTTCTGCAAACTTAGATGAGGAATTATAAGATGAATAGGAACACGCTCAAATATTCTTGTCTGATTTTCTTTATTCATTCCTACTACAGGTGTTAGCATGATCTAGACCAGGAGGAGTTGCAGCCACAAGGAGCTGATCCAGCATTTGCTGTTAGAAGATCTGGGGTAGCCATTTTCATTTCTCTGAGCCTCATACATGGGAAAACCCTGGATGCTGGAACTACAGAGAGATCTGGAAGATTCCTGGGGACCTGCCAGAAACACAGAGGAAATTAGCTGCAGGTTTCCCTCACTACTGCCATAGTCATCAGATATGTCTGTATTTGTCCATGAAGTACAGAAATGTTTGAGATCTGAGCTGCTTAGCCACCTGCTGCATTTGGTTATAAATTGATTAAACATAAATCAATTGAAAGCTTAGTTCCTCATACATACCAACCATATTCTAAGTGCTCAACAGCACTCAACTTAGTGGCTAATGGCCACTATTGAACAGTACACATCTCAAACAGTTCTAGAACATCATAACCATCATGGGAAGTACTATTGGACAGCACTGGTCTAGATAGAAAAGGAGAGCAAGGATAGGGGTGAATGCTCATGCCTGTAATCCTAGCTACTGAGGAGTTGGGAATCAGGAAGACTGTGGTTTAAGGCCAGCCTGGGTAAAAAGTTAGTGATAACCCATCTCCACAAAAAAGCTGGGCATGGTAAAAGTGCATGCTGGTGATGCAAGCTATGTGGAGGCATGGATAGAAGGTTTGTGGTCCAAGGCAGCCCTGGGCAAAAAGTATGAAACCCTTTCTGAAAAATAATTTTAAAAAGCAAAAAGAGCTGGAGGCATGGCTCAAGTGGTAACCTACTTGCCTAGCAAGCACAAGGCCTTGTGTTCAAAGTCCCAATACCTCCAAAAAAAGAAAGAGCAAACCCTTGCTGGCTAAACAATTGCTATTTCAAAGAGAAAGAGTCATATGCTTCAATTTTACTACCAATTTTGGGTTTTTTCCTAATGGATTACATTAGGAAAAACTCATTTGATTACAAGTAGGAAAAAAATCTAACACAAAAGTAGTGTAAACAAAAATAGAAAACTTATTTGTTTTTAAAACTGAAAAAAAAAATCTAGAAATAAAGCCCAACTGGACTTTATTTGGAACTCTAGCTCTCCATCTCTCAACTCTGTTCTCTTCTATGTGACTTTCTTCTCTGGTGGCTTTCATCATATGGGGACAAAATGTCCCCAGGAAGATCAGAATTCTATAGCGCCAGTACCCACAACCTTGATTATAACAGTTTTCATCAGTCTCTGATTGGCTGGGCCCTAAGCCATATGGGATGTTTGTTAAAGTGTTGTTATTCTTCACACTCTGCTTACTGACTACTATCCCAGTGTAACAGAAGGGGTGTTACCATTTCCTATTTAAAAGCTAATGAGGGCTCACACATAGTTGTCCCATGTAGACTCTTAACTTTTTTTAGCTGTATGTCCTTTGACAAACTCTAACCTAATTTCTCTATGCCTCAATTGTCTTTTTCTTTTGGGGGGATTTTGAATTCAGCACCTTAAGCTTGCCTGCTCTACCACTTGAGCCACAACTCCAGCCGTTTTTGCTTTAGTTATTTTTCAGATAAGGTCTTGCACTTTGTGCCCAGGTTGGCTGACCAGAATCCTTCTATCTATATCTCCTGTTTAATTGGGATTACAGGTATGAGCCACCACATCTGGCCCTCAATTTTCTCATCTGAAAATAGGGATAATACCAACCCAAGACAGACAGAGATGTATACTGAGAACAAATAGGGTTATCCATTGAAATGCTTAGCAATCACTATAAATGCTAGCGATTGTTACCAGCATTATTTTTCTTAACCATACCAAACAGAGTAGGATAAAGGTTCATCAGCAGGGAGACCACTTGGAGTTGTAGAAATTAGGAAAGAAAGCAATCCTTGGGACTTGTCGTGTCCAAGGAGGACTTCACTGGGAACCCAGGACAGGAACCAGGATTTGAAACATGGGCACCCAGACAAAAGGAATGCAACACAACTCTTCTGTCCACAGACCCAAGAAACCATTCCCCTACACCATGTTTCTCACTCTGGAACAGGAAGCAGGAGAGGGTTCAGGGAGAAACCTGAACATCTGCAGAAAATGTTGAGAGGCAGCATGATTTTTTTTTTAAACGTTAATAAAAAAGAGCACAATGGAATGGTACAGGAGAAGCCAGGCGTGTCTCATCTGCCATCCGTGTACCCCTGAGCCCTCTGCGCTGCCGGTGGCTGATGGTGATGAGTTCTTCCCCAAGGCGCGGGGCAGACTGTATGGGAGAGCTCGGCGCATCTTCCAAATGCCTCTGTCCAGTGGGGGCCCAGGCATCCTAACAGCTGCTGTGCTGCTTTGTAAACAAGTGGGGGACACACTTCTTTAACCTGGAATCCTGCGGCTGAAAAATATGTTTACCTCTCTAAGGATTTGGTTGGAAATGCTTCAAAGATTTTTTGCTTTTCCCAGAAAGCTGGGGCTCAGTCGGAAGCGATGGGTTTCACGTCTGAGAATGGGGAAGGGAGGTGGGGGGCTGTCCTTGGGTGAGAAGAAAAATCTTTTCCAGTCTGACAGTAAACAGCTTTGTGACATGGACAAGAACAGGGCCGCAGGACCTCAGAGGTAGAGGAAGTGCAGTTCAGCTCATGGGAAAAGTAAATGGGAAGAGAGGGTTCCCATACAAGGTGGGGGCCAGCGGTGCGTGGAACGCAGGCAAGCTTCCAGAGCGTCTTGTGATGGTTGGATCATTTCCAGAGACCTCTGCCAAGCCTGGTCTCTGGACAGCTGCAGCATTAAGGAGCTTTATCATCCTCCATACCCCACCCCAGCCTTCTTGTGTATGTGTGTGTGTGTGTGTGTACACATGCACCAGCCAAAAACACTAATTAGCATGTGCTTTTATGTATGAGAGCTTAAAAGCCATCAGGGCAGCTGCTGTCTGGAAGCCAAGGAACAAAATTCAAGTCATAACTCTGTTATTTGGCCATATGAGCAGGTCATCTCACCCCTCTGAGAGCTGATTTCTTCATTTGTAAATGAAGATGATAATATCTGAACCAATTAATTCAGGGTTTTGATGAAGATCCAAATTAAAATGAGATGGCAAATGGGAAAATCTTCTGCTTCCCACTTCCCGAGATACTGAGCAGAGACCAGCAGCCCTGATGTCACTGGTAATATGTTGGAAATGCGGGTTCACACCCCTCACCCCCTCCAGCTGAATCAGAACCTGTGTTTGACCCTATCCCCAAGGTAACTAATATATATGTTCAAGTTTCAGAAGCACTACTTTACAGCACCATAAAAATGGAGTTAAGGACTGGTTGCAAACTTGAATAAAACTCAAGACCACTCTGGGTTACCAAAATTTCTGCCACAGGACTGATTTCCAGAGCTTTCCATTGCTTCCTCAGTGGGTCAGACATGCTGAGAGAGCAGAAACACTGCCATTTCTCCATGCTCTGAGAAACCCAGCACAATAGGACTCACCTTGTAATAGCATAACAAACAGTATTCCAGTGCAAGAGTATGGCTGTAAATCTTATATATTAAAATAAATGAATAAGACTGTGTGTGGTGATGCATACTTGTAATCCCAGCACTGGGAGGCTGAGACAGGAGGATCGTGAGTTTGAGGTCAGCCTGGGATACATATTGAGCCCCTGTCTCAAAAAGCCAAATAAGCAAAATAAATGAATAAATAATAAATAAATAAACATCTTACCATTACTTGTAGGACCCTGAGGAATGATGCATCCTCTGTCTTTGCCAGTTGCCCACCTCTTCTCTCTCCCACTCTCACCAACCAGCCTCCCTGCCTGTCTTCAAACAGGCCAGGCAGCTCCTAAGGGAGAGCTTTCACATTGCTCTTCCTTCTTCCTGAAATGCTTGTTCCTTCAATCGCCGCAGACCCTAATCACTCATCTCCTTGGAATTTTTGCCCAAATGTTTCTTTTCCAGAGATGCTCACCCTCTAAAATTACACCATCCCCTTTTACTCAGATTTCTTTTTCTCCACAGCATGTATCATTTTCTAGCACATATATATTTATTTATCACATTGTGTTATCTTACTCTTTTCCACTGTAAACAGAATGTGAGCTCATGAAAGCAAGGACTTTTGTCCATTTTATCCACGGCTATACATCCAGGTCCTGGGTCAGTCCTGGCACACAACTACTTGACAACTATTGGATGGATTGGTGGATGGATGAATAGACACACAGGAGAGTGACTTTGAATGTAAACTCTGGAATCAAACAGCCTTGGGCTTAAATTTCAGCTCTTTTACCATTAACTGTCTGACTCTAGGCAAATAGTGCAAGTTAACAGTTCTGGTATAATGCCTTGTATCTAGAAAATGGCTCTGTGTGTGTTAGCTATTACTATTAAAGCATAATTATTATTATCATTGCATAGAAGCCTCATTCTCTCAAGAGAATGATGAAAATTATCATTTATGGTAATGAATAATCAAAGAGGACTAAGAACTGTGACTCATTTCTCAGCAGTCAATTATTTTTGCATCTGTAAAAAACAGAAAATAAAAACGGCGTGCATTTATTTAAAGAACAAAGCTCCCTATCTTCTTTTGGGAGAATGTCAGGAAATATTAGTTCCTATTACCTTTCCAAATAAAATATAATGTCTGACATTGAATAAGTGAAAATGTGGGTTAAATAGACACCAAGGAATCATTACAGTCTCATTAGACTGTGAAATCAACCAGATAGGAGGTGGCTCTTCCAACTGATGAGTCACTTAAATATACAGGAAAAAGAATTTGAAAATTTTTTCTACATGCACACACATTGCAAATATTTATAAAATGAAACAAATGGAGGGTTTCTGTTGATAGTTATTCCAAGGGTTTTTTTTTTTTCCCTCAGAGGTGAGAACTAAATATAAATTGATTGTGTTTAATTCTCTTGGCTTGAACTTTTAGCTTGGAGCAACACTCATTTCTTTATCTCTAGCAAAAACTGTTTGTGTGAGGAAGTCTCCTTGCTTCTTGGAAACTCAGTTCCATTTTCTCTAAAATGAGAGAGTTGGGTCAGGTATTTCCTTCTGCCTCAACAGTCGGAACCTCAGGGATGCAGGATGCTTCATTCTCCATCATCCTTACCCTGGCTCCCTCCAATCCCTCACTCATTCCTACTGATCCAAACCTAAAATATATTTTAAATCTTTCTACCTCTACAGTGAACATGTTGCTATTAACTCACCTGGACCAACTCAGAGCTTCCAAATTCCTTCCTTTTGCCTCTCCAACCTGTGCTTGCACAGAGAAATCAATATGATCCTTTTGTAATAAAAATTTGATTCTATTCATTCTCCTCCAAACCTTTTGATTGTTTCCTCCTTGTACTTAAAATAAAATCTCAAGTACTAAACATGGACAATAAGGTCATGCCCCTCTGGTAAGGACCCTCCCTGCCTCCTTCCCAGCCTCATTTAAGAAATTCTCCCCTCTGTCTACCATTGAGACACACTCTCTGCTTTGCAGGTTCTCAGCTGCATTCTGGCCATTTACATGTTTTGATCCTACGCTTGCCACTCAGCCTTTCTCTTATCCTTCAATTCTATAATAATGTCTCTCACCAAGAGACCTTTTTTGGGCACCTCATTATAAATTGTGTCCCTCTCCATTCTCTTATTGTGAAGCACGTCTCAAAATTTTTATGAATGTAGTCTTTTATGCATGTCTGTGTTTCATGGTTCCATCTCTTTTCATATTCCATCAAACTATGCTTGTTTTTTTCATTCCTGTATACTTAGCACACAGCAGAGTTCCCAGTGTACTTTTGACAATCAGCAAATATTTGTGCAGTATATGAATGAATAAATCTATAAGCAACTCCATCTATGAAGGGAAACCCAAGAATATTAGTGCTCTTTTCCTTACTATCCTATAAAGTCATTTTAAAAAATATACACAAAGTAATTTTGCCATCATATTCTTAAAGTAATTGTTCACAGCTTAGCCCACCAGTATGGTTTTCTAAGGAAAATATTCTGAAGTTCTGCTTAAATTTTCACACAACAATGAATTAAAGAAACAAATAATCAACTTAACATTAAAAGATGTAGATACAACTCTATGATTACAGTATCATTGGCCCTTCGACCTTAGCCAAATCATTTAATAAATCACCATGTGCTTAATAGCCATCTTGCATAATCTGATAAACAATGATTGAGCCACACCAACAATGTGCATATTTCCTGTTTTATTATAGTTAACAGCCAGAATAAGAGAATAGCCTAGACTATCTGAAATAAATAGTATACCAAATAGAATACCCAAGCTCCAATTACTTTAAATCTCTGTTAAAGGAGGTAAGTTAAATATCATAAGTATTATCAGGAAATAGAGTAAAAATTAATTATTCATGGTTTTATACTTCTTTATTACCCTTTAATCAGACTTTAAATTTCATGGTCAGTTATGCAATGAGTAAATTTTAAGTTTTCTATACAAGGTTGGAATGTGGCATGTCAGATAGAAGGAAAGACAACTAAACCAGGAAAGGCCTGGAGAGTAAAAAGGTGAGGTGGAAGTAGGAATCCATTCAGAAGTGAGCTTCTCTGGATAGGAGGACAAAATCACAGGATGAGGTACGGGGTTGAGGACAAACGACTCGGTACATTTCCATGCCCAGATATCCAAAAAATACAGAAAAGCATGCCAGGCCCCAGCAACGAATGAGGAATACTGTAAGGATAAATTAGATACAGTTTTCCTTTGGAGGAAAGCACTATATAATTTATGATATTGTTATTATAACCATTAGTCATCTTTGCCTAGATTTATGGAGTGACTTATCCTAAATTAAGCCTTTGGAACAATGAGAAGAGGGAAATTTATGAGACCTAGAATGATTTTCTAGTCTCATAAAGGATTGTAATACTTGATTCTTGAGATGTTGAAATACCTCTGCCTCTTAACAGGAGACTGTGGAGACTGCCCTCTGATTCATTATTTGGTATGTCTTTCAGGTCCTCATCCTTTTGCTCCTCTAGGGCTAATAATTCAGCCAGCCTTTTATCTGTCACCTTGGCTGTCAATAAATTATTTTAACTTACCTTTAGAGTATTTGCTATTTCTCTCTTCTTCCTATGAGAATAATGATTGTTAACATGTTTTTATTCTCCATAATTTCTCTGTATATTCACTTAATACTTTTTGAGCACCTGTACTATGCAAGGCAATGAGCAGAGTGTGGAGACATAGAGGGAATAAAATCCTGCTCATCCCTCAAAAAGCTTGTATTCTAGTTGGGAAAAATTACCAAAAATAAGATCAAGACATATATTAAGGAAAAATTATCAGGTCAAAGGGATTGATTAGATACAGAGCATGAAAGAGGGAGGAAGAAACAGAAGAGGCCAGACTGGATGGAGAATGACATTAGCCAGGTAAGGAGTCCATTTAGGGAAGGAACAATCCACTCTGTTTTGGGCACATTGAGCTGAGGTTGAATAAGATATCCAGCAAGAAGCTTCAGCCATGAGCCTGAGGCTTAGGAGAGAGGCCAGGACCAGAGAACAGAACTGGAATTTAATGGAAGAGAAATCCTGGAAATGTGTGAGGTACTCACTGAGAGAATATGAAACAAGAAAGGAAGACAGAGGAGTCTGGTAATTAAAAATGAAAGAAGAAAAAGACAACTAAATAATTTTGGGAAGAAATAACCCAGGGGTTGAAAAGCAAACAGAAAATAATTAGAATGGATAGAAAATGGCAGAGAGATGGAGGAAGAAGAGAATAAAGTCCCAGAGTTGTGATCAAATGCACAGATTGGAAGGACTGGCTTTCAAAAGAAGTCCTGTTTCTGTCTCTCTCTCTCCCTCTCTCTCTTTTTCTGTGTGCATGTGTGTCTGTATCTCTATTTTCCCTACCCTTTTTGCAGCAGGACACAATGAAAAGGGGACAGACAGAAATATGTTTTGATTTAAGATCTGATAGACTTCAAAGACAGAGGAACTGTTGACCAGAAACATGAAAAGTTAGATTAGAAAAGATTGTGATGTCCAGAGAAAATGACAACACAAAGTTAAAAGAGGCATGGTTCTGGAATCAGACAAAACCTGGACTTAAATGTCAACATTTATGCTTATTAACAATGTGATTTGGGCAAGAACTTTCATCCAACTGAGCTTTACTTTTGTTTTTGTAGGATTGGTAGGAAGCAAAGAATTATTTTGTAGTGTTGCTTCCAGCACTAAAGAAGAGAACGTGTGTGAAAGCACCTAGCTCTCACCTGGGCTTCCATGAGGAATGAATCCTGAGGTTAAACTGGACCAGAAGACCAGGCAGCAGCTCTCAAACTTGAATGTGCTTCAGAGTCAGCAGGAGGGCTCCTCTAAACTCAAATTCCTGACCTCACCCAGAATTGATTTCTGACTCACTAGATCTGGAGTAGGGCTTGAAAATCTGCATTTCTATCATGTTCCCAAGGGATTCTAAGAACCACACTTGGAGGATCACTAAGGAAGAAAAATCTTCTGAGTAAAAAGGGCAAAGGGATAAGAGATTTTGTTGGCCTAGAGCAGAGGGCCAGAGATAATCACATCTCTTTTTAGAGTTTATTTTCCATTATCTTTTTGTCCCCAAAACTTTGGCCATCCTATCTTAACAGTAAGCACTCTTACTCTAGAATCCCCAGAACCTGGGGAGGTACCTGAAATGTAACAGCAACTCATTCAGCTGCAGAGCTGAAGTATGGGAAGGGAGAACGGCTGCTCTGGTTTGTCTGTAGAGAGGATAGCACAAGAGGCTAGCAGTTTTCTTTATCTTTCCAAGGCCTTTGAGCAAGGGGCCACCAGGAAGTAGCCAGTAGTCTGGGAGTCAAGCTGAGCAAACGTGATTAAAAAAAAAAAAAAACATGGAAACTGTCAAATTTATATATTATTTTAATTTTGCTCTGTTTTTTTAATATTGCACGACCCCAAGTGTTTAATATTTCACATTTCTCTCTCTCTTTTTTTCCCATCTTAAATGACTTTATTTTTCTTATCTTTTCCTGGGCCCTAAAGTGCCTTTACTGCTAAATAACCCTTTAATGCTTTGCCGTGGATCAGATTATCTTTGAGCACTTTTCCCTGTTTTGCCCCTAATTCCTTCCCATGGTATTACCCACTTATTCCATTCTATTGCATCCATTATTCACAACAGTTTTTTTCAAAAATTGATTCTGCAGAAATTGAACATTCTCATTTTTCATTTCTTGGTTGGAGTTACTTTGTAGAAACTCAACTAGATTATGACCCCTAATGCACTAATGCTCTGCTGAGTGCACAGTGGCCAGCATTTTTATCAGTTCTGAATATAAAGTCAAGTCAAACCCCATTCCTTTTCAAGATTCTCCTTTCATAGATCGTTTAAGGAAATTGCTCAACCATCTAGCTCGCTTCTACTTAGTCCCTGACTCATTTCCTCACTGCTGAATACCCCATCATCCTGCCTGCATTTATATTTCAGTCAAGGAAGAGTCAAGTTAACTAGATATTTAGCTGCCCAGTTTCACTGCAACTGTGCTCTGCATGAGGTCTGGACACAGCTGGAGCATGAACACAAAGCTGCTCAGGACGGTCATCATCTATCAACCCCTTTCTCCAGCCTGCATCCAGCTCCTTACTACGCCTCACCTGTCGTCTCTTTCATTAACAAATTTTTGAAAATTTTTCTGTTTCCTGTAATACGTGATAACTTGTCTCTTGCTTTGTGAATGGTAAACCTTCAAAACCAGAATCAGTTGAGTGACTGAATGCTAGGTGAATGAAAACACCCCCATCACGCCAGATTCTGAACACTTGCTTAGCTATTGTCCTACCATTCTCCAGAATGTTCCAAAGTCTACTAAACGTGTCCTGTTTGCTCATACCTTCAAACTGCTGTACAGATCACTCCCCTCCCACTCTGCTTTCTCTAACTCACTAACTTGGCCTCTCCTTTTTCTCTAGAAAATCACCCCTATCTCCCTGCCCCAGGTGAGTGGCCCTTCCAGGGACTGAAAACATCCTGGCCCTTTTGCTCTGCAACAGTATTTATACTCTCAGCTTGCTTGTGCTATTCTCTGAATACACAGTGAGCCACTGATAAGCGGGTACAGTGGTCCTGCCAGGATGTTTGGGGTATAGCCCAAGTGTGTGCATGGGGAAGATGGGGTGGACTTTTTGGTCTTTTTCTTTTTTATTCATTGTTTCCCCTCATTAGAAATGCCACTGCTGACAACAGTGTTCTTCCTCAGCAGCTTCTAACACCACAGAATGTGCTGAAGTTGCCTGGCAGCTTCAGTTTCCATGATGAAAGCAATGAGCCCTATAGACAGCA
This sequence comes from Castor canadensis, assembly GCF_047511655.1. Classification (NCBI taxonomy): domain Eukaryota; kingdom Metazoa; phylum Chordata; class Mammalia; order Rodentia; family Castoridae; genus Castor; species Castor canadensis. The sequence continues at coordinate 155,014,740 of NC_133388.1, forward strand.
GACCATGCACCTGCCTGCTCCAGCACAGGGAGGAGTGGATCAGTGGCTCTATGGCAACACTGTCTCACCCAGCCACCTTCCTCCAGACTTGCTCAGCAGTCCTGGGGCTTCCACACAGGAGTGTGCAGTGAAGGACTTGGACAGAAGGAAGAGAGGCAGGCGGGGTCTTTGCTTGCCACAGTGAGACTGGACTCCTGGGAGTGTGTGAAAGGTTCATAGATGAAGAATAATGGAGCTAACTTACACAGCAAGATGAGGGAGCACTGGGCACTGGCTGTCTAGCCCAGGCCAGATTTGAGTCAACAATGTGTGGAAAGAGGTCAGTTTCTGTGCAGAACTAATAGACATTTCTGAAAGAATGTTCCCTAAAGCATCACCAATATTTATTCCAAATAGGAACTAAGTTGTCACCTGAAATGCAGAGGCAGAGGTAGAGGCAGTCCATTACATGGAGGATGGAGTTACTGAGAGAACTGACAGCCCTCTGGCCCCAGACTGCAAGGACCAGGAGAATCCCAGAGGGAAGCCTTGCTTGCTCTAGGAACCACCCATGCCCAAGATACAAGAGCTTCCTCTCTATACAGATAGTGTGCGTTGTAAGAATTAAGAGGAGGAATTAAGAACCAAGAGGAAAGTTTGCCAGCTGAGGGCTGGGACCTGGGCAAAGTGAATGACATGGATTGGATGCCAACTGTGGAAGGAAAGACAGGATTTACACAAGTGGAGAAAGGACACGGGACAAGGAAGATATTAAGTTCTTTGAGTGCATATCAGATTTTGTTGCAATTAAAAGCCAGCGTTATGTTTTTTTTTCTAAGTGCTAAGTCACAGGGTGAGTTTCACCTAAGTGAAGAGGGAAAGGTGAGAAGCAGAAACTGCTTGGGGATGAGACACCATAGAATACATTCTGTCCACATAAGGACAGCTCAGATGGTGGGATAAATAAGGAATGGAGACAAGAAAGGAGAGAAGGAAGAGGGAGGAGGAAAAGAGGCAGCAACAGAAATAAGAGCAGACAAGGAAAGGAAAAGCAAGTGGGAAGGTGGAAGACAAGTAAGTCAAAGACAGAATACAGAGTTAGAGAGGAGAGGGGTAGGGGAATAAGGGAAAAGTGTAATTACTCCCAAAAGGAGAAATAAAATTTTGAGATTTTTGAGAGTGGAGACACTGTTGTTCTCAAAAGGCTTAGGAAAATGTTTCACCAGTGTTTGACTTGTGTAATTCCATTTGGCCAACAGTTGGGAAGAAGTACCTGTGCCAGGCTGCAGCTAGGAGAAAGCTACAGAGAGAAGGGAATGAGGATATTAGTCTTAACATGAATGGCATCACATGTCCTGTGTTTGGTTCTAGAACTTTATTTTTTTAAACCATCTATATCTTATTATATTATTTGAAATTTTAAACAAATATTTAATTGGGCTCTTTATTATGCTGTTTCAGGAAATGACATTTTTCCCTATTAAAAACACTGGTGCATAGACTATATGGTATAGAGCTAGTTTTGTTCTGTTAAGGAAATTTACATTTCCAGGCCTCTATTAAAGGAGTGATGCTTGCCATCATTTTTCCAGCTTTCCAGTTGCCACCTTTCACTTTTCCAACCCTCTTGGCCTGTGTCTACTGAGACTTTCTATTGGACAGCATGTCCTTTTGCAATCTTATATCTTTCTGTTCCTCCCCTGTGGCCACCATTCACACTGGAGCCCCTGCCTTTCACCTGGGCATCAGCACATCCTCGCTCATTGCAAACACACCAGCTGAACATTGAGGCAGAAGCTGGTATCACCACTGTGCATGAGACTTTCCTCATTCTGACTCCCTGTTAAAGAGACATGTCCTGGATGGGTTCTGACACTAGCACTGATGATGTGGATGACCAAAGATTAGGAAAAAGCAGAAACCATGTCATTGTCAAACCCTGGCAATCTAGAGAGATGATACACAACCCAATCTGCTTCCTGATTGTCCAGGAATTTCATGTACATGTGAATTCATATGTATAATGTATAAATGTCATTTATTCGTAATGCCTTATGCTATATTCAGTTATATTCTTTTTTTCAGTTTGTTTTAGTTCAGCTATTTTATAGTCAAAGAAATCACCATGGTAAAAGGGATTTTACCTTTGCAAATGTTTTGAGGTTGTAGAAACAATTTTTAAAGTTAACATAAATTTGATAAAATAGTGAGACTATGGTACATGTGAATATGTGTGCATATACATTATATATATGTATACATATATACATACCTATACACACACACACACACACACACATACACACACAAACGTGTGGCAAATAGTAAAATGCACCTCATAGGGCAGATGCTCCCTCTGGAAGCCCTTTCCACATTAACAATGCCTTATATCCTGAACTTCCTCATCGGGATTCCCCTTTTGCTGTCCATCTTCACCAAAATCCAGCTCTCATGTCAGGACACTGATCCCCTGCCACATTTCCAGGTGAGTATGTTCCTTCTCCTACATCTCACATGTCATAAGTGGAGCTCATATTCTCCATGTTCCCCAACTGTCCTTCCCTTCACCCTCTGACAGCAAAACCATCCTGGTTATTCCAATTCCTATTTTGTGAACTTTGCTTTTCTTCCCTAAATACATTGTTCTGTTCTCATGCTGATTGCACACGTATGTTTATTCTAGTACCTATGGCATGCCTCCCTTTTTAAGGAAGATGGTACATGCATTGTCTATGAAAAGACACTTGCATATATCTGGCATGTGGATTTCAGATTGCTTTTTGAATGTTATCAAAAAGAAACTGGAATTTCTGTGCATGTCTGATTCCCTATCATGCATGTTTTTGTAAAAATTTTGACACAATAAATATAGACCTCTTCCATGTGGACTCCAATTGATTAATTAAAGGGGACATTAATTGCTAAATTGCCAGCAGCTGTTGCTAGAACAGAAGTTGGGAAGTCATCACCAAAAAGGTTAGCAGTGCCTGAAGACCATCTCTAGAACATGTGTCTGACTTTTGTGGAAAAGAAATTCTATTTCTACTTAATCTGAGCCTTTATTCACTCCAAAGAATGTTTCGAATATTTTGCTTATTCTCTATTAATGGTGAGCAACTAATATTAAGCATTCTCTTTTCTTTTTCTATTCTCCCCCTTTTTTTTTTCTGGTCAAGAGTAAAGAACTGCATGGCAAGACACATTGTTCCATACCAGAACATTTCGCCAGCATGGAAAACATATCCAAGAAATGCAATCCATGTGGTAGAAGACCCTTGTCAAGACCACTGAGGAAGAGAAAGCTAAGACAACTTCAATTTACAAGGTCTCTGAGTTATGCCTTCACTAGGGAATATGTGACCATGTGGAATTTCAAAGACATCCAGAATGGTAAAAACTTCTCACAAATATCAAAAGCAGATCATGTCAAGAATAAGTTCCACCTGCAGGACGAATTGGAGATACTAGGGAGGAATAAGGAGAGGACAAAGGGGGAAGAATTCAGCTGCCACAGGAGAGCGACAGAAGAAAGGGTTCAGAAGTATAGAACTCTCTGATAACTCATGGCAGTGACAATTCCTGAAGGTAATTCCTGATCCTCTCACAAAGGCTAAAGTTGAAACTTTCTCCATCTGCATTCACCCTTGCCAGGAGCTCATAAATCTGGCCCACTCCAGGACTCTGACCTAACCATGATGAAGGACTCAGCTGGGAGAGCATTTATCCCCTGAGCCACTGCACACAGCACCAAGGGCCACCTGTGAGTCACAGCCTGTGGGAGGTTAGGTAACATCTGGTCAAGTTCATCTCCTGTCACCAGCATGAGTCTGATTCTATGTTACTTGTGTCTGTTTTAAATGTACCTCTCTGTCCAACACAGCGTCTTTGGAACATCAGGATGTTGCATAATGACTAAGTGGAATCCAAAACCCAAGCCACACATGTAGAACTATGAGAAACCACACATGGAAGAGAAAAATAATCTCACTTTGAATATTATTTTTGTTTTCAATGTAATAAGTGTGTTGGAAACTGTCCTCAACATTCAATATGGACAGAATAGATGAGATTCTGCTATGCCTATAAATTTTTGCGCGAAGGGGTCTTGAGAATGTTTTCAAAATCATCTTAATAACTTCCATTCATTGAGTACCTATTAAGTGTCAGACACCTTATAAGCATTACCTCTATTCAATGTGGCACAAAATAGTTGTCATTATTCTCATTTTTCCAATTAGAAAACTAACCACTGAAACAATAAACAACTCACAAGTTTCCACAGCTGGTAAATGAGAAAGATTGGTTTGGACATTGTTTCCTTTGTCTCCAAAGCCTACAGTCTTCTTACTCATTGTGCTTTCTTCTTTATCCACCTAGAAATGCTAAAAGTATCATGGCTGTAGACTACCTGTGCTTGCTCCACTTCATCAAGAACACAAAATGTAGCCAGGGGCTCTGTCATTCACTCAAAGCAAATGGATACAAGCCTCATCACTCAGCCTTATACAGCAAAATGGAAGGGAGCAAAGCTTTGATTTGTAACAACCACTTTGAAGACTTATTTTACAAATAAGGAAAACCAAGGTTGGAGGGACAAAATGCACTAAAATTTAAGAACCCACAAAAGATCCTGAGTCATCTGTGTAGCAAGGGAAATATTTTCTCTGCATGGCTACCCTTGAACTCAACATATAGCTCCATCCCCTCAGCATGTAAATAAACCAGTCTACCTAACAATGAAAAAGTAAGTACCAAAGATGCAAACCTTGACCTAGTGCCTGCCTCCAGCTACCATCCTACCTAGCCTTCCTTTCATAACCAAACTTCTAGAAACAGAAGTTGGCACTTGCTGACTTTATTTCTTCCCCTGAATCTGGGGCACTATACAACATTGCTTATTCAAAATCCAACCCCCCTCCCTTCTTACTCAGCTGCTAAGAGATTTGCTCCAGATCCCAGCATTGAACTTATTTCCTCTCCTCCAGAATATGTGGATTCATTTTTCCTGTTGCAGCTTTGCCAAAACCCTAAATAACAATCCCAACAACCTCTCAAGTAAGATAAGATTTATTACTCTCAACCTAAAGGATGCTTGTTTCAACAGGAAGACAGTTTCACATCTGTGCTGATGGGGCCCAGCTGATAGGACCAGAAAATTGGTGGAATCTTAACAAAATCACCTTCTTATCTTGATGTTTGGATGTCCCCAGTTCCCAGTCATAGGCAGAAGGAAAATATGTCAGAGATTGGGGCCATACTGATAAGGTAGCATGTGAATCTTGGGCTCATGTTCTCAAAACAAACAACAATGCCACATTAATGTCAGTTTTCTAACTTTTGCATAACAGGCAGGATGTCAGTCAAAAATGAACTCTAGCCAATTATTCATATCATTCGCACTACAGGACATATTTGTTCTATCAATTGTCACAAAATCAGGCAGCAGAGGACTGATCCACCATTGGCTAGAAAAGTCTGAGCTTTGCTGTGGATATTGTCATGATAAGTAGCATCCAAAGTGGATGTGAAAAATAAAGAAATGTCTCAGCCTGGGCTCTAGTGAAAACTGAGCCCAGACAGGGGAGATTGTCTCAAGGCAATGGGAGTCAGTGAAAAGATGGAAAGGTGGGAAGTCATAGCCTGTCACTGCCCTGGCCTCAGGCCTCAAAGATGCACAGCTGGTGTTCAGCAGGTGCGGCCACTCAGCTACCTGTGATGTCTCCTGACAGGCTGTTCTGAGACACAGCACAGTCTCTTTGAGGAGGGAGAGGGATTTGTCTGTATGGCTTATTCCCATCTCCTATCTCCTGGACTTATCACAAGGTGAGTTACATTCCTCCCAAATTCCAGATCAGGTCACCCAACTTCCTCAATAGCTGCTGAGATGCTATCCCAGTGCTGCAATGGGCAGCCTGCAAGTGGCTGGAGGAAGTGACAGAAGTACAGATGGCCAGACTCAGGTGACATAATTGCATGGGCCCACAGGGAACCAAGTGGCCTCAGTGGCAATGGAGGGCCTGGCAAGCAGGCAAGGCTTAGAGAATCTAACGAAGTCCGTAAGATTATAGCATATTCAAGGAATTAGGATTAAAGTCATATCCACACATAGAGGTATTGCCTCCTTCTTCAACTTTTGCCAAAATATTTCTTAGTGCTGAGAATATGGACTATATCCCTAACAAGAAAAGCATAATAGATTTTCCAACCTAGGCATTCTAAAGTCTTAGGGCAAATTATATTTTAGATGTATGTACATACACACATATGTAGTCAAGCACTACATGGTAATGTTTCAGTCAACAACAGATTGCATGTATGATGGTAGTCCCTGAAGATTATATTGCCAAGTGACATTATAGCCATTGTAGCTGGTGTAAATACACTCTGTGATTTAGTACAATGACAAATTCACCTAATAATGCATTTGTAAGAATTCTTCCCATCATTAAGCAACACATGACAGCATATATATGTATCTATATACACATATAAACATACACATACATGTGTATGAGTGTGAAAGAGTGTTGGGGTAAATGATAAATCCCCCAAAATAAGACTACAGTCCACTACAAAAGGTTACCAGTGAGCTCCCAAGCAACAAATACAATGAGTATCTCTTTCAGTGTTTAACTTGGCTTCTTTACAATATTTCACACAGTTGTTACTACTTCCTCCTATTCTTTGCTTTTATTTAATCCCTTTCACTCTCCATGCCTCATCCTCCCTCTTCCCCAGACCAAAATGTTAGACAGGAAGCAAATGTAAAAGAGGCAAGTAGAAATACAAAGAGTGAAATTACAAACAGTTCCTATGTTTCCTTACTTCAAAATTAAAGACTCTCTAACAATCTGGCATTTGGAATTTAGACATGCTCTTTTCCCCTTTGTTGTCATCTCCACGTGCACTGCTATCTTTTCATGTGAGTGAGAATGGGACATGGTGAGTGACTAGGACTCCGACCAACTCTACATGGTATCTAAATTTGCTCTTAGGTGCATAGGAACGATGGGAGTTCAAGGCTCCTGTATCAGTTTCCTATGGCTTCTGTTACAAATTATCACCAACTGTATTTCTTAAACCAATAAAAATTTATTCCCTCACAGTTCTGGAAGCTAGAAGCCCAAAAGCAAGATGCTATCCTGGCTAACCTCTTCCCTTAGGAAGCTCTGTGGGAGACCCCTTTTCTGCCTCTTCCAACTTCCAGTGACTGTCAGCATTTCTTGGTTTCCTTGGTTTCTGTCTCCCCAGTCCAGTCTCTTTTGTCTTCATGTGGCCTATATTGTATATCTTTTCTACTGACTCAAGGCTTCCTCTTTCTTTCTCTTCTAAGACACTTGCCATTGAGTTTAAGCCCCACCCTGATAACCCAAGAGGATCTTTTCAGCTCAAAATGTTTAACTTACAACTGCACAAACTTTTTTTGACAAATAAGGTAGTATCCACAGTTTCTAGGAATTAAAATGTGAACATATATTTGTAGAGACCATCATTCAAAGCACTACAATGCCCACATATCTAAGGAAGACATTCTTGATGTCTAGCAGAGTTCAGACTTCATTCTTACAAGTCAACTGTAGCCCACAAATGTTAGTTCAAGTCTACACCAAACACTAACCTGGCTGAAGTGCTTCCAAGAAAACCAAACAGTAATCTGCTCCTATTTGAGAATTTAGACAAGGTCAGGAAACATCTGATACAGTCACTCAGCAACAAATAGAAATGATTCTGAACACTACAATTTAGGTACTTCATTTACATACCACTTGTAAACCACTTTAATATATCCAGGCTATTGTTGAGGTGAAGTCTTTTGGAACAAAATATGCTCAAAATGGTAACATTTTACCTCAGAAATGACATAAAGCCCTTTGCCTTCATGTACATCATGTTTCAAAAGAAGGTAGATATTATGCTGTCTTGTACCAAATGCCCTTAAGATTTTTTTTGAAACTATAATATAAGACATCTTTTTCTCTGGCTCTAATCCAATTTCTTTGAGTGATGTGTAAACCTGAAAATTGTTTGTAGCTCCGTGTCGGTATCCATTACTTTTGAAATGACCCCTACATTTCACATTCTATATAACATTTTCCTGTCTTCTCTGAGCATTGCAGAATATCCTTCATAGACACACTAATTGCTTGTGACACACACAGTCTTTTGAACACTGGCGTTTTCTTGGTGAATCAGTAAACACTCTGTTATTTGGAGAAGACATTGTTGCAAAACACTTTGCCTGAATCTTGCTTTCTACTTAAACATCGTAATCACACAGGGCTGAGTTATACCCTCACTGCTGCCATGTGAACGTAATATTCCACATGGATTTGGTGTTACAATAGCTTCAGAAACAATCAGTCCATCAAAGTACCAGTAATGATTTCTTTTATGGGCACATTAATCTCATAGAAACTAAGCATTACATTTTAGACAATGAAGCTTGCAAAAGACCTGTCAAATTTATATTTTTTAAATGCTCTATACTATATTCTTCCCAAACACACCCCACTCCATTGACCTTTAAGCACATTAACCTCTGCAGGGAAATTTCTTAAATCCATATTATGTGCATAAAGTCTCTAATTCAGCATTTAGTGAAGAAAATAGATTGTAGTTGGTGCCAAAATGTCAGCAAATCATCCACATCTGACAGTAGATTTGCTGAATGACAAAGAATAGAATTAAACTTGTCTTAAAAGAAAATTCAGCATGGCTAAAAAACACTAGTAGACCCAAGACAAATGTTCAACTAATAGACACACTTTATCATACCAATATCTGATTTACAAAGATTCCTAAATATAAATCGTAGATTGCAATTTGTCACCAGTACTAAAAACTATCAAACTACTCAAAATTTTCCCTTCAGTCTAGCTGTAGTCCTTTAGCTTTTGCTTCTTCCCATGAGATAAATATCCTTTTGTACCCAAACTTTTCTTCCACTCTTGCCTTTCACTCCTCACTACTTGGTGAATCTTAGATAGGTCTTGTTATTTGCATGGCCACCTCTTTTGCCTCCTTCCATCCCCCGTCTTTCCAACCCTTCTTCAACTCTTTCTGCCTTACTATAGAACATGACTGTGCTAGTCTCCTCTTTACATTGCTCTATTTTTGAGTCAAACAAAATGACTACAATCATGACTAAGAAGCATAAGCATGGCATTCCTCACATAGCCACAACAAGGGAAAGAAAAGCCACATATTTACAAGTGAAAAGAGCATACGAAGGAGCAAGCATCCAAACCACTGCAACTCTTCAAAACCTCCTAAAGCCTTCTCCCTCTATTCTAGCATCAGATGTTACTCTGGTTTGAACAATTTGCTTCAAGTGCTGACATTCAATATAAGACTAAAAACTACTTACTCATTTTTAAGTTTTCTATTTTGCTTGCTTACTAGCACTGTACAAGTATTTTTTTTTTTAATTTGAAATAGTAACTAGCTTTACTGAGCTTATTAATAAGGCTTTGTGAGCTTTCCAATTAGTTCCATCTCATTTGGAATCCTTTCCCTATCAATGTATTTGATCAAGATGCAAATGAATGTCTAAATTGTGACCCACTGTAAGTTGATGACTGTATTATTCAGTGCTTTCCACATTAACAAAACTCATCTAGTCACTGAGATTAGTGCTTATTCATTTTTGTATTTAGTTTTTCTGTCCCAAAAGAGTTAATGATTTCAAAGATTCAGAACTCCCTAAAACTTTCAATTTGTTTTCTCTTCCTTATTTCCATGCAAGCAAAAAACAAATGCTTTAAATCTACTTAAAAGATGATGTTTAATCAGAATTTGGAGAAGATGGGAGAAAATGAATGGTTAATTTTGTGAAACTAAAGTTTTCCAATTTGTAGGACGTGACTATATTGAAGATAGTTCTTATTCACTTATTGGCTCATTTTTCTACTGAGCAGTGAGCTCCAGAGATCTTACCTGTCTTACTTTTCCCAGTGTCTCAGTAATAGAACTGGCATAAAGTTTATGTTTGAGAAACAATCACTGAATGAATAAAATCTTTTCTTAATCATTTAATTACTGTTATGATTTACCTCTGTTTATTCATCATTTCAAAAAGAAAAAGAAATCTGAAGACGTATGTATTGTGGATTTGAATCCTTGAATTTAAAGCTGGAAGAAATCTTTATACTATTCTACTTATTCAAAATATTAATTTTATAGCTGAAAGAGGTAAGGGTGCCAATAAGCTAAGTAATATAATACTCAAAGTCCATTTTAGCTGGAGAAGGGCCAAGCTGCTGACATAAGCCTTAAGCCATTCACGTTATCTAGGATTAGTCCTACTTTTGGATAGGTAAGACAGAGTCTACCTAGCCCATAGAAGGGTCTTGTTGCCTTACCAGAAATGTGTAAGAGTATCTTTATTAGAAAAACAAAATCAAAATCAAATAAAGAATTGCATAACAGAGATCAATAAATATTCTCCTACATTATTTTTATTTAGGCAACAGTTTTTTTAATATCTGGGGGTCATTAGGTTGTGGGAAAAACAGAACAGAGAGCACAGTTGCCAGCATATGGCAATTTGGCCCTGGCCAAGTCTGGATCTTAGACACGAACTTGACTTGGGCGAGAACTTAGGGTTCAAACATGTATATGTAGCATATTCTAGTACACAAAACATTTTCATGTTCATTGCTTTACTTTATCTTCACATCCACCTTAGAAGGTATAATAGAAAAAGTCATGCTAATTTAGCAAATAAGGAACCTGAAGGTGAAAGTAGTTAGGTAAACTGTTCAAGGACGCACAAGTAGTTGGTGTAGTTCCATGTATCATTTTGACCATTTAAATGCATGCAACTTCTTGGTCTCAAATTGTTACATTTTTCTGAATTAGTGTGATTTGTAACTATCTTCTACCTTCCTATCTCTCCTCCCTGTCCCCAGATGATCTGTGTTCTTGGCTAGGCTACTTCCATGCTAATTCTTCAGCTTTTGTCTGAAAAGAAATAATGTGATAATGTGCTACAGCTCAAGCACAAGGCCCCAAGTTCAAATCCCAGTATCATCCCTATGCTTTTCACAGGGAATGCCCTTTTCTTTTTATGTGTCTTCAAATGGTTAACTGAGCAATATCATAAACTCCAGAAAAATACTCAACTCTGAATTCTGTGGTTTCATAGCATCCATGACAGAGTATGCACTATACCTTCTCCTTCTCTCCCTTCCCTCTGCTTCCAACAAGTGTACAAACATACAGAATGACACAACACTCCTTTCCATCTGAAATGCTCATTGTTGCAAGTACTAGTCCTTAGACCAAGGTAAGATGACAAAAGCCATTGTGGAGGATAGAAGTGATGTATGATGTTTGCATCCTGGTGGGAAAACCCTGCAAGAAAAGGAATATCCAAAGAGGAGGACCCACAAGAGATGCTAACGCAAGAAACAAGTTCTTGACACTAGAACTGAAGTAGGATATGTGGTGGGACATCCCCTGTAGCTTCTGATAATCTTAGCAGCAAAATGCCAAGTGGGCATTTCAATTCTTGAAAAAAACAATTAGAGGAAATTGATGAATGAGAAAATCTTGTCTTTAGTGTCTTGCTAAGGACCCAAGACTCAGACAGCACATCTGGTGTGGCCGTAGCTAAAGTTGACTGTAGCAGCTTGGCAGGACAAGTAGGGTCTGAGGCAAGAGTACAAGTAGAGGCTCCCTTAACTGTGGAACCAAACTGTTTTCCCATCCTCAGGCCACTATCCATCCTGGATAGTGAGGAGTCTGGGTACATGCTTGCAGAAACCTATTCCACATGTCTAAGTTCTATTCACCCCCAGTCCTCACTTTACCCCTTAGACCTAGGGTATGCACAACTATGGCAGCACAGTCCACTCTCACAAAGACAAACTAGGGCTTTGAAAGCCAGCTTTTCCAGGTGTGAACAAAAATTTTGGGGTCCCAGAACTCCAAAGTATAGTCTACAAGAGGAGTTGAGGCTGAGTGGGCACATCCCCTGGGTCAACTCCGTTGACTCCTATCTCCAGAAAGACCAGCCAAAAGATGTCTGTATATGGTGTGAAATCAGTTAGGACCTTGACTGCTTAAGTCTAGGAAAGATCTTGAAGTTTAGAGCTCAGTGGGCAATACAAAGCCAATAGGAAGTGTTACTGGTTCAGAAATTCTCAAGTCTTCTTCATAAAACCTGATGTTCTGACTGTGGGATCTCTGACACTGCCTAGCTTCCTACTGATGAGGAGAAAAAAAACCCCACAGATCCAGTTAGCCTATGAACAAGGGCACATCTTCTGGACATAGACATGGAACAGGGCATGAATCTGTCTCCCAACTAAAATAGGTGTTTCAGAGAAGTGTAGCCTGAACTAAATTGCCTCTCCAGCTTTATTATTTTGTTTCTATTTTCTATTGATTTGAAGAGAAACCTTCAAGTTTGCATATAGAACAAATATGAAGACAATGCACACTTCTCTTGGTTCTTCTCTGGTGGTAAAAGCATAAAAGCCTAGCCTTATGCAGCTTGCTTAATTTGTTTGTTAGTGGGGGGAAAGGAGGTTAATTAATCTAGTTTTGGTACTGCTAGATAATATCTATGTTCCATAGCTTGTACATTACGCTGCCCAATTAATTCCTCCCAAGGACTTTTATACAAGACTATTCAGCTCAAAACTTCAGGCTTGAAACTTTTCAAGGTCTTCGGGGTGACCATTAGAGAAGAACATGCTTCAGAAACCACTACTTTCTTTTATTCTTTCATCCTGGTGGGAAGCTGTGTGCCTCTCAAAGGTTAACAAGGTTGCAGTCCTTCAGGGAGTATGGCCAGGACACCCATTTCAATTGCTCTCACGTGCTCCTCTTGTTTAATTCTTGGAAGAACAGTCTGGAGCCTGCGTTCCAAGATGCCTGCCGATCAGCCCACCAGGGTTTCCTGCAAGAGTTGGCTGGGCCCAGAAATAGTCAGATGCCCTTGGAATCTTAAAACATGTTTCCAACAGAAGGTCTGGCCATTTCTTCTCCCAGTGCTCATTTTAAAGTTAAGCACACGAACACACATTTTTTTTAATCTCGAGGGAGACTTTTAATTGATTCCCTGAATATTTTAAGGTCTATTAATTCCATTGATGTTGCAAACACTGCAATTCATTCCAGCTGCTGTTCTAATCACATTCATTAACTGGCTTATTTTTACCTGCCAGCTAATATTTTACCTTGCATCAATAAATCTTCCACTTTCTAGCTAAATTGTGTACAAAATAAAATGAATTACCCAACCTTTTGATTGTTCCATGGGAGTTGGGTTAGCCAGCATCGCTCCTTCTGAGAAGGGTTAATCAGGCATGAATAGAAAGGTGATGAGCTAAAGAATGTGTATGCTACTGATTCGTGACATTACCAACGTAGCATTGGATTTTTTTAAGTACAAGTTTTTCTTGCAAAGTCGATCCATTCAGTTTTTCTATTTTATAATATATAAAGTGAAAAAGGAGCAAAAATTGGTCACTTTGATATAGACAAAAGATTTTGTAGTAGACAAAAATAACTTACACCAATGTCCTCTATAGAATTTTTTTGGCAAGTGTTTAATTTGGATTGATCCATCCATGATGTTCTCCTCCATCCTGTGGACTGACAATAGGTATTATGAAATAATGGTCCAAAATGAGACATGTAGTTTGTTTCTAGTAAAATACGAAATAGGCTAGTCATCCATATGGTAAACCAATTAAGTGTCTTGGAATCTTTTGCTGGTGCTGTGTATTGAAAGAGAGAAATTATAAGATCCTATCCACAGAGTTCAGTGTGAGGTCTTTCCAGATGAAATAGTAAAAATTTTGTCATTAGATAACAAAGACAGCTAGAAAAATATGGGATTATTAAGAGACCATATGGACTTGACTGCTAGCTTTTTTTTCTATAAGTTATGAACTTGGGTAAATTAATTAACTTGTGTGAAACCCTACATTCTTCCTGTGTATTCACTATCATATAAAATCTTGCATATAAGATATTAGATGCTTAATACAGTGCCTGGCTTATATTAAACTCTCAAAAACTGTAAGCTCAAATGAAAATAGTTGCATTTTATATTTAACGATGATAGCTTCTCTTACATTGGTTCTTATGTTATAATAAGCCAAAATCCTTCTACAAGGCCCAAATCACATCACTCCCTCCTTGCCAGTTCATTATAAAACCCTCGTAACTCTCTAATATCATACATTGCTACTTTCCCACACTCCTTTAACTCTAGCCTCATGTGCCTCCTGGCTGACCTGGAAACATGTCAGTAATTATACAGCTACCAAGTTGATGTTGGGGAATAGGATGAGAGAAGATAGGCTATGAAGAAATAATATAATACAAGCAAGCAAGAAAAAGAATACGAGCACAAAACAAGTTAGGAAAACTGAAAAAAAATTATATAATGGGAGACTTTACCCTAAAATTATGCCCAGTCATATATGCTCCTATTAAAAGATGAAGATGACCAGGTTAAACTTTTAAAAACATACTACATACCAGTTGTAAGTAATGTGTCTCAAAATAAGGAAAAAAACAGTTGAAAAGGATGGAAAAAGATAAACACGCAAACATTAATCCAAAACTGGTGTTAAATTTTACTAATATCAAATAAACAAAAAGCTTAACTAGAAATGAAGAGCCTTAACCAGGTAATTAGACAAAAACCAAGAAACAGTCAACCCATCTTACTTTCACTCTTAATCTGTATTTACTTAATATCATAGCCTCAAATACAGAGTGCAAACATTGACAAAACTGCAAGAAGAAATAGAAAAGCCAATATTCAGAGTGGGAACAAAAACACAGTTCGGTACATAATAAAATACAGAAAAGATCAGTAAATATTTGGGAGATTTGAACATGATTAACAGACGTAAGCTGACTGACTTGTAGAAAACAGGACCCAGCAACTGCAGAATGCACACTCCCTTCAAGCGCACACTGAGCAGCCACAGAAAGCAACCATATGCTAAGCCATCGAGGAAAGCTCAACAAATTTCAATGGACTCAAATCATCAAATATGTTCTCTGACCACGGTTCTATCAAGCTTAAAATCACTCACAAAAAAAGAGGACTAGAAAGTCTCCATATGTGTATGAATTAATAAATACTCTTCTTAATTTGATTAACTGATGATAGTCCAAATATTGTAAGATATGGCTAGTCCCATTTTCAGAGAGAAAAGTACAGTATCCATTACAAAAGAAGAAAAACTAACCATCTAGGTTATTTAACCTAATCTAGGTACATATCTCAAACAGTTAGAAATAGAATAGTAAAATAAACCTAAGTGAAGTAAAAGGAAGGAACGAGAATGGTGAGAAGATAAATTAGCAACCCTAGCTACTTGGAATGTTGAGATCAGAAGGATCACAGTTCAAGGCCAGCCTGGGCAAATAGCTTATAAGACCTTCATCTCCAAAAATAACCAGAGCAAAGTATATTAGAGGTGTGGCTCAAGTGGGGAAGCACCTGTTTTGCAAGCACAAAGCCCTAAGTTCAAACCCCAGTACCACCAAATAATAGAAGTTAAATTTGGAAAATAGAAGCCAACAATATAATGGAGAGGAATGACAAAGCCAAAAGTTGTTTCATTACAAAAATCTACACATTTGATAGTCTTTTCAATAAATGGCACCAAACAGCCAGATGTCCTTATGGGAAAAAAGAAACTTGAGTCCTACCTCACACCATGCATAATAATAAACTCCAGGCAAATAAGGGCAAGCAATGACACTTTAAGAATGTGACATAACAGAATATTATCTTTACTACAGTGAGGGAATGAAATATTTCTCAAGCAATATGCATACCACAAGAAAATCACTGTTAGAAGCAAGCAAGTTTATAAATTGGAATACATGAAAACTAGAAACTTTTTGCATCAAAAGATAACACTAAGAATGTGAAAGGAAAACAAACATTATGGTGCATACCTGTAGTCCCAACACTTGGGAGATTGAAGGCAGAAGGATCAAGAATTCAAGGCCAGCCTGGGTTACATAAGAAGTTCCAGGCCAACCTGGGCTACATAGTAGGTTTGAGGTGAGCTTCGGTTAGATAGCAAGATGCTGTCTCAAAAAAAAGTGGAAAGGTAAACAAAAATTTGCATTACAAATTTTTTAAATCTATGAATCAATAAAGGGCTTATATCCAGAATATATAAACATTTTCCAATAGAAAAGTGGGCAAAAGACTTCAACAGGCACTTCACAAAGAGGATATCAAAATGAAAAAAGCCTATTCCACTTCTTTAGTAATCAGAGAAAGATTAATTTAAAACACCAACAATATGCCTTTATAATTGAGGTAATATCTAAAACTTTTTTTTAAAAGTGACATTAACAACTATTTGCAAGAATATGGAGCAATGGAAATTCTTACATATACTAGCATGGACATAAATTTGGGAAAAAGTTTGGTATTATATTCTGAATTTGGACGTACATAGAACCTATGATCCCACAACCCCCACTCTTAGAGTCTATACCAAAAGTAGAGTGTTCATAGCAGCATTATTCAAAAGCTAAATTTAAAAACAACCCTAATGTACACCAACAGAAGACAGGATAAGTGAATAGTGGCAAATTGATTCTACAGAATAATATTCACCAATACAATGACCTATGTACAGTTATGTGTATCATTGTGGGCAACCTTCACAACCACAATGAGGAGAAAGAAAATAGGCACTAAAATTGCTCACTTCATAAATCAATTATACAAAGTTCAAAAGCAAGAAAACTGAACTCTGGTATTAAAGTTAAGGCAATGGAAGAAGGGAACAGGTGAAAATTGGACAGACATGGGCAGAGTCCTTCTGGGATGTTGGCACCAGGCTCTTCTCCCACCCTCCTTCCCCTCCCCCAAATAGTAGCTACCTATGTGTTCCATTTGCATTGACTCATTGAACCTCATTTTGTATTTTTGTGCCCCATTCTTAAGAGTGTTTACTTCACATAAAGAAGCTAAAAATTTAAAATAATATCCTTAAACCAGAAATTTTATTTCTAGGAATTTCATTCCTTAGATATAATGCATATATACAATAAAAATTAGATTGGATTAACTTTTATACCCTGAATGCACATCATTGCATGGCAGGCCCAATAAATTACAGGGATACTATGCAAACTTTAGAAAGAAAGAGGCATCTCTGAGTTCTAAATGGAATAATCTTCAACATGGATTTCAACAATCAGTGGGCAACATGGAGCACAGTGGAGATATGTGGTCATTTCAGTTACATTAAAAAATCAGGTGAAGGATATATGCATGTTTTATATTTGCATTCTATGTTTATGGAAGGGAAAAAAAAAACAGTAACAGTGGTCATATCTGAAGAGGGAAACTGGAACCCCAGAAGTCATATAGGAAGGAACTTTGGTTGATTTTTTGTTTTGTTTTGTTTTGTTTTGTTTTGTTGTCACTGTACTTTCTGGTATCATGTAAGCTTAATCAAATGTGTGTTACCTTTTCAAGTTAATAAATACAAGGGTAATATATACTATTAACACATTGAAATGATTTTGTAAGGCCAGTTCTCAATTGTTTTCTTTCATTTGGACATTTGTATGTATCAAAATGTCCTTTCTTTTAGAAACTCAGATGGCCTGGGTTGGATGCTGGGAAGCAAGTGCCCCACGATGATAACAAGGGCAGTTGAAAGCCAAGAGGCTAGCAGAGCCAGCTTCCACATTGAGAGAAGAATGCAAAGGTCACCAGTCTGGATAGAGCCTGCAGCAAGGATGATGAAGCCAGAGAAGAAACTGTGCAGCACAGGTCAGGGAATCCAGACAAAAGTAAATGCAAAACAATGCAGAAGACCTGCAGAAGGGAGCTTGGCAAGGAGAAGTAAAACACCGATGATACTCACTGCCTGCTCTCCTGAGTCCAGTATTGCTGGCGGAGTTTAAAGGGTCAAGGACAAGAAGACACCATGCTTTTACCAGTTTATTTGTATTGATCCAAAATATGATCAGCCCAGAATGAAGTCTTTGTCTCCACAACATCTATTTGTAGTGTGTGCACACAGTGTCTATAGAGGAGCTGCCAATTCTCTCAGTGTCCTAACACATAAAAACATAAACTTCATCCTTTCTGGCTTAAAAGGTTTTCACAGGGTCAGCACGGCAGTAGGCCTGAACCACTAGCTGATGGGAAATGTGTACATAGACGACATCAGCCTTTGATTTTCTTTGCGTTGTGTCCTGATCTGATCATTCCACTGAGGTTTCAACTGCAGAGTTCACACAATTTCCTTTCAACAGATTCATCCTGTTAACAACCGTCATATGAACATTTTTTTCCTTTAGAATTTGTTGCAGGGATGCAACTTCGGAAGGATATATTTAGGGAACAGATGCCACACTAAGTTCTCTGCTGTATCAGTCTCCAGCGCCCTCAGGATTTCCACATGGACAGAAAATCATGTCAGGGAACCAAACTGATTAGGGGGGCAGTGCCAAGGCCACCAATTTGAAGGAGATCAATTTTCCAAATTATCTTCTAACCAACAGAGTCC
Source organism: Castor canadensis (assembly GCF_047511655.1). NCBI lineage: Eukaryota > Metazoa > Chordata > Mammalia > Rodentia > Castoridae > Castor > Castor canadensis. The sequence continues at coordinate 155,033,246 of NC_133388.1, forward strand.
TTTTGCAATTTTACACATCTATAGCTTCTATACAGTTGGTGCCAAGTTTATTCTCGGTGCAGTTTTTTGTAAATCACATTCAAAATATGATTTGGGGGGAAAATGTACCTTCTTATGAGCCCACTGTGTACTTGAAAGACCCAGTGCACAAATCATTTGCACCTGTACCATTTCTATCCAGTTCTAAGCTAATTTTAAAAAGGCTCTGAAAGCCTGCCAAGAGCACATGTGCACAGAAGATAAAATGTAATAGCAATTAATCCAATCATCTCTGATTTAACGTTAATTTAACCCAGTGGATTATGCCTTGTTTTGTGTGCAACTGTGTTGATCCTGCTACATTTCAGAGAGCCCCCAAATCAATCAAGTCACAATCCCTAATTGCAGTCAAAATAGGGGAATTCCACCCAGCAGGGCCCTTCTCTAGAGTATCTCTTCCTCCCAAGAAAGAAAGAGAAGTCAAAGAAAGAGGCGTCCCTAATAGCAGGCTGCTAACATGCAGCTGATGGTGTCAGGACTGCTCTGAGGAGTGGCCTACTGTTTGCTGGCATATTCAATTGCATCAGGGCTTCTTGCCAGAAGGGACAGGAAAGGGCCATCAGAGAAAAGCCAATGGAAGCATTGCTGCTGTTTAAATAAGAAATAAACAACACCACCACATTCTGGACGTTGTCTTCCTTTCCCCTTATTGCAATATGGATTAGATGACTATAGCAGTTAAAGACCTAAATCAGGGCAGCAGTGATTGAAAACTAATACCATGATACCCCCCTGGGTCTGATTTAACTGGGTTAGAGTGTCAGTCTGAATTCTCAGAACCAAAGGCTGATTGTGAGTACACTTGTATTATCATATGCAAAGAAGAGAAAATGTTTCCAGTTACTAATTCCTCCTACTTGGATTTTCTTAAGGATTGAAATCATATAAGGTGGTACCTGGGCTCAGGACAACTCCAGAAGTTCAATTGCAGTTCAGCCTTAGTTAAGGGTTAGTTAATAGATACTTCACATAAAGTACTACCATGTTCTTTTTCATAATTCTTCTCTCCCCTCCTCCCTTCCTTTGCAGCTGAGAATAATTAACTGTTCTTTTGTGAGTGTCATTTGTTCTCAAGGAATTAAATGCCACCTTATTTCCCAGAACAAGAATTCAACTGTCATAATTATAGCTTCATTTCAGAAGCAAAAAAAAAAATCATAATTTATTACAGATTGTTCAGCATGTGAGATAGGTTTAAATGTCACTGGAAGTAAATTGTGGCATGTCATGAAGGGGTTTTAGCCACCACTGTAATTGATTTATAATTTCACATTTAAAATGAACAACATTCACTCATTGTTCTTGTATTATATAACTCTGACATCAATCCCTTGAGAATGAGGCATTCAACTTAGTCAACACACAATAATAATAATAACAATAATAATAATAGCAATAACGATATGCCAATTTTAAAGATAAGCATTGAAATTAGCATAAGCACTAAGAAAATATGTGTTAAAATGGGAACTCAAGCTCTATAATAAAAGGTAAAAATATATTTCAGAAGGAATGTATTTGGATATGAGCATTGAACTCCATAAAATTAAACGGCTCTCAGGGGTTTTAGAGTAACTCATAAAATTAAGGACCATTGGACTTAAGATTTAAACTATTCTCTATACAGAGTTACAAGGAAAGACACAATAATTGGAGAAAGTGGAGGTGAATTTTTCCATTCTGCTCCATTTTGTACAATAACTTACTATGTTTACGATGTCACCCCTGGTGCCCTAAGATTGAGTAGTGATGATAGGTGTTATGGTGGAGAAACTACAAAAATACTTGATTAGACCATTGTGTGTCCACAGAGCCATTTTGAACATGATGAAGTGAATCCTGTGATGACTCAACTATCCCCAAATCATATCAAAGGATGGATGCTACTTGGATTTGGATATAGAAGCAAACACAAGCACACACAACAATGACAGGGACAATCTGTATTGATGGCAATCAAACTATATGGGCCACAATTGAGAGACAAGATCAGAAATTTCCACCTCAGTCCTACCCTCCAATCTATAGATTAATCTATAGATTAAGAAATGCTTAATCTTCCTTTCTGGGAAAGTCAGGCATTTATTACTTGTTTAAAAGTTAATATAATAGTCTGAATAAAGGACATTTTTTGAAAGACAAGATGTGATATGCTGATTAATGGTACCCAATGTTACCATGTCTTAATCCCTGCAATCTATGAATGTCTCATTATATGGCAAAGGGACTTTGAGGATGTGGTGGAATTTATAGGTTTTTGAGCAAAGAACATTATCCTGAATCATACAAATGCCCTTTTAAGAGTGAGATAGAAAGAGTGTTGACTAATAGAGGAGAAGGCTGTGTGACCACAGAAGCATAGGTTGAAGCCAGGAACCCCCAGCAGCCTCTGAAAGTAGAAGAGATTCTTCCCTGGAGCCTTTGGAAGGACTGCAGCTTAGTTAGTGTTGGCATCTTACCTTAACCCCATAAGACTCGTTTCAGACTTCAGACTTCCAGAACTGGAAGAGAATATAGTTGTGCTATTTTAAGTCACTAAAATTTGTGGCAATTTGCTACAGTGGCAAAAGAAAACTAATACAAAAATGTATAGATATAACCTGATTTATTAAAAAGCTTATCACACGATCAAGCTATCTTCATTTGGAGAATCAACCTAGGGCCAAGTCCCCCTCGGGCTTTGGGTGGAGGATTCCACCCTTACCAGGAATGGGTTCCTCCTTTGCCACTGCTCAGGCAGTTCCAATGCTGTAATTATGGAGAGACAGGAATCCAAGAATTCACTAGCATTTCCAATTTAAGAAAGGAATAACACTTAGCTTGATTTAAAAAGAGTCATTTTTTGGATTGTTAAATTAACATGGTGCTTTAAAATGAGCTGTGATTTTATTTATGCCTTATAAAAGAGAAATTGTATTTATTTTAAAATATTAAGGTATTAAAAAATTCCAAAATATAAAGCTTTGACATTTCCAAATAGTATCCTCTTTTGAACTGATAAATTATTGCTCTGGAGTTAATTGACATTCAATTAACATTCACAGTAAATCAAGGATTTACAATGCCAATTCTAGACCTAGTTCTTGAAATATTTTTTAATTCAGTCTGCTATAATATAAGGAAATAAGAAATAAGGTACTTTCAATAAACTATTAAAATGTTACATATAGTAGTTTTATCTGGGATCACTGGATAGTAATATCCTATTAAAATATGTTAGGAGAAAATTTCATTTCTTTTTTTTGATCTTCCACCAGGGGACCATCAGCTATTCCCATCTCTCTCCTGCCCCTACCATAGATCTAGGGCAGTCAACAGTAGACTTCATTTAGTAAAATATCTTTGCAATTAATCTCAGGGAAAAAAAAGTAAGATTCAGTCTAGTGTCATTATTTCACTGCAAGTTGATACTTCCAGTATCATTCCATGTGGTTCCTATGCTGTGTGATGTCACTAAGGGTATAGAAAATTGAAGAAGGGAACTCCTTGTTCCTATCCAGTATATACAGCTATATACTGTGATGACTACTAAGGGGACAAATCACTTACATAATTTACCAAATTTATCCTGTGAGACAATTCATAAATGAACCAGTCAAGACTCAGGATAAGCAATCCACCCAACTTTTGTTCAATGGTAAACTCTTAGTTAAATTCAGTTCTAATTATACAAAGCCTGCATTCTTAACTTGCTTAACAAGATAAAGCAAACTAATTTCTATAAGGAGAACATAAAGGGTATAAAATGCAGATGTTGATTACACTCCCTATGCGTGATTAGGTGAAGACTTTATGAGGGAGGTTGTGAGCACTGGGAAGAAACTGAGCCTATGCAATTGGAACTATGGGTCATTTCTGGCAGAGGGAACAATCTGATCAAAGACACTAAAGTGATGCTGTGGGAATGTTTGTGTCCTTTCAAAAATTCACACATTAACATTCTAACCCCCAAGGTGATGGTATTAGGAGGTAGGGCCTTTGGGAGGTGATTATTAGGTCACAAGGATGAAGCCCTCATAAATGGCTTTAGTGACCTTTAAAAGAGGGACCCCAGAGAGCTCTCTTCCAGCAAGCTTTCTCACACTCCTGCTTCTCCTGACCTAACTGGGTGTGACTGGAGTTGCAGAAAGGAAAAAAGATAGAAGATAGACATGCAGAAAGTTGGGGTAAGGTGTGTTGGGCGCTCAAATGGAGACACACAACAGCTTCTTTGCTTGTTTACTCTATTAACTCTTCTTTTTTTTGCTTCTTTTCTCTATCTTTAAAACCTTACTACTGAAGTCTTTCTTCTTCTCTGCTCTTTAAAACCTTATTTCTAAAGTCTTCTTTTCTGTTCTTTAAAGTCTCTTTCCTTAGATTCTCTCTGTCTCATATTTTCTTTAATCTCTTTTAGAGTCTTTGCCCTTAGACTTGCACTGTTCCACGTTCTCTTTAATCTCTCTTAAAGTCTTGGTGCTCAGACTTGCAGACAAACAACAGCAGCCATGTCTTAAAACTGCATTAGCATAACTCATAAAGTCTCTATCCTTAGACTTGCACTGTCTCATGTTCTCTTTAGCTTAGCTTTTCTAAAGCTTATGTATAAAGTTCTCAGGGCAGAAAGCTGCTCTGGTGGAGACACATAGCCAGCAGCAGCGTCAGCAGCAGCCAATCAAAAATACCCATCAAAACCCCTCAAGTTCTCCTTCAGTGAGTCTTTTATATCCAGTGGTAAACAAGGAGGTGGAGCAACAGTTCTTGGCTGTGTTTTGCACTTGCTCTCTTCTGCAGCTGGGGCCATACCAAGCTCAGCCTGGAGATCATTGAGCATAACTGTGCTTATGACAAGTTCTCATAGGCTTCTCATAATCCACTCCCCCCACTCTCTCACTCTTTTTCTTCCATTTGAGGACACAGCAAGAAGATGGCTTTCTCTATATCAGAAAGTGAGTCCTCCTCAGACACTGAACCTGCCAGTGTCTTGATCTTGGACTTTCCAGCCTCCAGAACTATAAGAGACATATGTTCATTGCTTTAGTTACTTAGTTTGCAGTATTTCTGTGACAGCAGCTCAAACAGACTTAGAGAGGTGGGAAAACATGGAACACACATCAGAAGTAAAGGGACTCAGCATGGCTGGATGTGTGTATCATGCAAGTAACAAGAAGCAATGGCAAAAATTTCACTTGGCAGCAAATCATACAGGGCCTTAAGCTCTGAGATCTGCTATGGAACTAATAAGAACTATTGTCAAGCAATTGGCCAAACAGCTAAATTAATGCTTTGTGAACATTTTTGCCTCATGAAGTCTTAAAATAATAAATAAATTCCTTCTTATTGCAGACTAGTTGAGGAAATAGGACATGCGTATATTGATGAATTAGAATTCTTGCAAGCAACCAAATAATATATTCAAATTAATATCAAGCATTGAATATTTTATTAGGAAAAAAATAAGGGCTTTTAAATAATTAGTATAACATAAACTGAAACATTAAGAGATGAGTAAACAGAGTGGTATTCTACATAAGTCTTTGTTATTTCTGCAGTCTATCACCTTTGCTCTTCATTTTAAAGGAACAAATAACATTTTTTACAAGGTACTGGGATTTTAACCTCCTGCGCTCCAGAAGATTAGAATCTAGTAAGGAAGTGTAATAAACTATATTATTGTTCACAGTATTTGCTGCTCTCTCCCCCCAAGGGAGTATAATAGCTCCCTCCACTTAGAACTTGTTTTGCTAATGAAATATAGGAAGAAACAATATTTGTAGGCAGAAATATTAAAGTCGGATGTATGTTTTGCCATGATCTCTCTTTTTCCCTCTGCCATGATTCCAGCAATATCCCAGAGAGAAAGGGGGGCTGCTCTACATCAGCTTGGCTCTTGACAAGGAGAACCATGGCCAACTTATGATGGACATGTAACATATGAGCAAGTAGCAAACCTTTCATGTTGTAAGTCACTGGGGAATTGAAGGGCTGTTTTGTTACTACATGATAACCTAACCTAAACTGACTGATACAGTCAACTAAGGTGAGAGCACATATAACTGCATTAGAAGGTCAGCTCTACAGAGAAATATGGGATTTCAAAAAAGAAGGAAATTTTTAATGCCTAGGTAACACCATCATCTGCTCAGCCAAAAAATACCCTCTTTTCTTTCCAATGGCTTTTGATTTTTCTTTGCTTTCGATTTAACACTGAGTAAAACAAAGACTTGACAACTAACTAATCACTGAACCATCATCTTCTCCCTGGCACTTGATGTTCAGTCTCCACAAGCTCAAAAGGCCTGTCATCAAAGACCAGTTGAAGTGCTGCCAGACCAGAGAGCAAACCACTCACTGCACACACTATGGGAGGAGTGCCTGAGCACTAAAGACCAAGAGCTAGAAGAGTCCTTGCCTCTAGGATCTTGACATTAGTGAAAGCTCAGACTAGAGCCACACACCCATAGAGACAAGGGGGCTAACACCCAAGTCCAGGGAGCATGAATGGAAGGGGTCTGGAGGAACTGGTTATGGGAAAATGAAGGCAAGGAGGTCTGGATGAGGTAAAACCTGAATTCTAAAGGAGGAGGAAGGGAAGTGTGAGCCTTACAAAAGCAGAGAGTACCAGTAGGATGACTTGCTGTCCAGGGAATTGCAGGGGTTTGGACAGAGAGTGAAACACAAGGGGCAGCAACAGAGAAAGGTAAGGTTAAGAACAGCCTTGAAAACCACACTGTTTGATTCTTTTCTAAGGCAACTGGATGTCATTGAAAGTTCAAGTTGTGTTGTGGCATGATCCAACTGACATGTTGGAGAGCTTTCTCTGACCACAGAGGGAAGGATTTGAGCAGGGCTGACCACTCCTGGATTGGGACATTGGTTAGAATGCTCTTACCAGCACTCTGATGAGAACTGTGGAGGCTGAACTGAGAGGGTCTGTTTCTTGCTCCATAATTTGGGGAAACAGCTTCCAGAGACATTTAGGAAGGGACTTAGCTCATAGCTAGTGAACAATGGAAGCTTCTCTGATTCTGTTGTACCTCATTGAAGAGCTTTGAATACTTAAGAATTCAAACTGTATTTTTTTGTAATTAAAGTCTAAACTCATAACTTGACTAGTTAAAAAAATTACTGCCCGTTTCTTCTTCCTAGGCCCCTTTCTCCACTCACCCAGGCACATAAGTGTGTTTCTAACAAATGTCTTTATTCATTCAGTCAGTCAGTCCACAAACATTTTTTGCATACCAATTAGACAGCAAGCACTGTGCTAGGTGCTGGGTGCTCAGGATGAATAAAGCAGTGTTCTAGCCTCATAGCACAGCCTCATAGAACAAACAAATAAATTATTACAAAATGCAAGTCTTTAGAAACAAACAGCATCAGAATGATGAGTGTTAGAATAGAAGCAGTACATGCACACAAATAGAAATGTCCTAGAAGGCCCATGAGGAGAATCAGTCCATTGAGATGAAAATATGATTATATTTGCATTTAATTTATACCAGTATCATTCTAGAGAAGAAATATTAGTACCTCTAGGCTGTACCATTACCCAAAAACACCAGCATAAAAAATACAAGGCCATATTCTCCAAACAGCAAGCAAGGTCTATAATTGTAGGATGGGAAATGGATACCTCTAGTCTATGGAGAAATTTTCCATCTGGGGCTTAATGAGGCCCACAAAGTCTCCAGGGAATATCTGAGAGTGCTCCAATGGGCACCTCAGTATTGATCCAGCTCTCAGGTAGGTCTTGCTGGCACTATTAGTAGGCTGAACCCAGCTGGGTTGATGCACTTAAGGTTAAGTTCTGAAACTATATTGACTTGCACAATCACAGTTCATTTTCATGACACCGAACCTAAATTCTTTTTTTCTTTCTTTTTTTTTTTTTTGTGGTGCTAGGGTTTGAATACAGGGCCTATGCCAGCCCTTTTTTGTGATGGGTATTTTCAAGATAGTGGTCTCACAAACTATTTGCCTGGGCTGGCTTCAAACTATGATCCTCTTGATCTCTGCCTCCTGAGTAACGAGGATTACAGGCGCGAGCCACTGGGGCCTGGCTCCAAAATTTTTATTAATTCTTTCTTTTTATATTATTTTTTGAAATGCAAGAATATTTTATTATTTCTAACCTTTCCAAAAATTTGAATATATGAAAGCTTCTGAATCTGACCAGTAGAGTTTATATTTTGGTCCAATACACTATTAGACTTAATTATATGATCAAGTCTGGCTTGATCATATAAACATGTGAGTTAACAAAATTTACCTTGAAAATCTGTTGCCTTTATACATACATATTTTGAACCAGATTCAAAATATGATACATTCTTTTTAAATAGCTGGGTACCATCTTAAGCTTAATATAAGCAAATTATTTAATATTTTATAAGGATCATATAAAAACTCCACAATAAATAATGAAAAAAGTATGCAAAACTATTAGTCTCTATTTTTAATATAGAAAATATATGTCAGTCAGTTCTGGACCAAAATAATTGAAATATAAAAAGTAATAGAGAAAAATTTAAAAATTTGTGGTGACTGCTTTTGTTGGTCACCTACAACAAACCAGCAATCATTAGTTATTTTGAAATGGGAAGATGGGTTTTCATCTACAGATAAGGAATGTCTTTGGTAGTTTAAAAAATATAAACTCCAAAACATCTTATGAGTCATATACAAAAGCAGCTGTTTCAGACCAAGGCTGAAAACCCGAAATTCTGTAAGCACCACCACCAAGCACAGGGTTCTGACTTTTCTGTACTCCTATTTTTCCCTTAATAAATCTTTATTTTTAAAATAATAACAGTTAATGAAAAATTGAGAAGGTTTTATATTAATTAAACTTTCTCCCAGTTGGTAGCTCAAAGATTAAAATCCCCAGCTTATTTTTTCAACAGCTCTAGTATTGGGCCATTCTGAAGTAGCTTTTTCACAGAATAGCTCCTATCACCTGCTTATGAGACAGCTAAGCACAGTTCTGATGGGAGCCCACTGGAGCTGGGGCTTTTTTGCAGATTGTGGAGTAAGCTGACAACTGAGCTCTGGCCACCTGTCCCAAACAAGCAAGCCAGTAATCATTTTTAGCCACCGGCCAACAAGGTTGGACTTACACCTTTGGCTAATAGGTAAAAGTCTTCTACTTCATCATGGCTCTTCCATGCCACCCCTTCATCTGTCACGATTTCCCAGGGCCCAATAATTTGATAAAAGAGATTTGATTATGTGCAAGATTTATGAGGTCCCACACTGAGACAAATTGTAATTCAATTTAAGCCCATTCTAGAAACAAAGTAAGAATATGAACCAAATTCTTAATTCCTTTATCTACACATAAACACACTCACATATACATACCCACACATATTGTTAGGTAACTTGTCACTCAGAAAGACTGGTAACAATAATTCACTCAAGGTGTTTGGCAGGCATAATGGGACACTACTTTAGCAGTGATCAAAAATCACCTTCCTTTATAGTTTTGAATCAAAAATTTATTTCCCATTGACCAACCCCTAGAAAAGATTATCATCTACTTTAGTCTGTATTTATTTCTCTAACAAGAGATTCTTTTCTCTGTCTCCTCATCAATGCAAAATTACCATGATTCCCAAGCCCTCTTCCTTGACCAGAAGAGGCATTTAGCTGTGTCATCCATGATGTATTGCATGTTTAATTGCACTATGCAGCTATTCAAAAAGCATTCAGAAGTAATCACTTAGCATTAATATCCCAGGGCAATTCAAGGTCACAGTACATTAAAAACTAATTCACAGTGGTTCAAGAATGCATTTTTCATATATGGAGGAACATAATTCTTTTATGATAAAAGTGATAGAAGTATTACAGTGTGATGGGATACAAGATATTCTGAATATCCATCATTGGACCTACTGTACAAATGCAAAGTCAGACCTTTGTTCTTCTAACTCAACACATGAGTAATCTGTATTAAATGCCCACTGACCATGTTAACCTTTTATATGGCTGACAATGCTTTAAGGAGCAACAGCCCTCACTTGTTATCATAGACAATGCAAGCAATTAATACTTACTGTGATAATTTCACCCTCAAATTTTGTTATCTGTTATTTTCACTGGCCATTCTGACATATAAAATAATAATACCTCTACAGGTCACGGGGATTTTTGGTGAAAAATTATACACTTGTGTATTTGTGTGTGTGTATGTGTGGGTGAGAGTGTGTGTATGTGTGTGTGTTGAGATATCAATTTCCTCCCAGGAATGCTGTCAGAGATAAAATTATTGCAACTTGCATCCAACATGTATCATGCTGAAATAATAATGTCCCAAGGCAGCAGACCTCATATAAAAGGTACAACGAGCAGGCTCCACTTGCCAGAACCTATCATCTCTCACACTCATAGCATTAGCAATACTGTACCACAATTTGCTGCCAGCCAGCAGGTAACACATCAGGAGTTATTTCAGCCCTTCTCAGGCAGTATTAGATTTGCTCACATGCTAAACTCTGCATTCAAAGATACTAGGTCCCACTGCCATGCCACTGCTTTCTTTCCTATTTCTTTCCATCCCCAAACCTATTTTCCCAATCAGTCCATATAGATTGGACAGCATCAGAAGTTTGCTCTGTTCAGAGGGAAATTAAGATGGTTAAAAAGATTATCATAACCCTATGTCCAGGGCTCTAGATGTGGATATGAGTTGAGGTTGGGCAAACTTACAATGGAGGCAAAGAATTGAATCATAAAACACAAATAGGGTATAAAATTCAGCCAATGATAAGAAAAAGCTGGATAAGTCTTTGACTCATAATTAATTATCAATGAGTGACACAGAAGTTCAAGTGTTGAGTTTAGAAGCAAGGCTATCACTGGTCCCTCTGTCCTTTCCTTTGGCCTGAGCAGGAGAGCCCTGCTACAGCACAGAGAACATGCATTCATGGCCCTCTACATAAGCTGCCTATCCAGACTCCTGAGAAATTCTGATCCCAGCACTGCAGGGGCAAAGGAAAGTTCAAGAGATTTGTTGATGAAGAGAAAGGTACAAGATCTAGGAAGCTATACCAAGGTGAACAAAGGAATGGATCACTTAAACTATCAGAAATCCCAATTTTCAAGCAATTCCTAACACACACAAAAAAAGAGACCTTTAGATGAACTAGGAAAACCTGTTATTCTGATTGTAAGTTCTTTTAAAAGTACACCAATTCAAAGGTAGAAAACTCTATGTAACCATTTAATTGATTATCAGTGTTCCTAGCTATGGTCCATAAATCCAGTCAATGGAGCCTGAGGAATTGTTCAAACACATAAATGAGGTGCTCATGGGTCTGCCTCTTGGTGATGAAGACTGAATCATTTTTCCCTCTCTTTCGCCATTCTTTTCTTCCTTTTCTCTTCCTCTCATCCAATTCCTCATGAGTGCAAAACTTCAAGGACTAGGATTTCACCAATTCATAAAAGAAGCTAGAATATATGAGATTAAATACGGTGAGTTACCTAAAAACCTCTCAAAGGGCATTGCTACATTAAGTCCCACATTGCTTCCAAATTGCCAGCCTCTCCATCATAGATCCAGTTACATTGACTGATGAATAATCAAATAAACCGAAGATTAGCATTGATTGGAGTCCACATTTCAGCATTTCTCATTTGAAGACTATCTTAAATGTACATATTATGACCTTTCCCACACCCTGTTGACCAGCAGTCTTAGACAAACCACATTTTTGGCCTCTCTTTTGAACAGAGCAAGAGAATCAGGGTTTCCTACTAAAATAAACTCCTTCAAAAATGAAGTAACTCTTCTATGATTTCCTCAGGCATATTAATTGTTATTTGGACCCTCAGCCACAGCAGGCAACATCAATATCTATGTGTCTGTTTCTCCAGAAAATGATGTAAAGATGCAAGAAAAGAAAACTAAAGATGTCGATCCTGAGTTCTAGTGCCTGTCGCTGTGGAGTTAAAAGGCATTTGAATACTCCAGTCATTGATTTCATCATGTCAAAGATAAAAATGTTGGACAAGCTTTCTTATGTCCCATCTAGACTTAATTTTCTATGATTTTTATTCTAATTCAAAATACTAGCCAAGGATATAGTCTACCCACATGGACAAAGCTGATCATGGAGAAATTCATCCAGAAACTAACACTTAAAGAATAAGAGAATATTTTTAGTCTTCCTTTATAGAAAAAAGAAACTGAAGTACTGAATAGTTAAATTACTTCCCCAAGGTCAATAAATTTAGGACTGGTAGGGTTAATCAAACCCTTAAGTTGAGCAGAGTCTTTAAAGTCAGATATGGATTTTTAATTTTGATTCTACTACTTGACCTTGGGAAAGTTGCTTCAGCTCTCTGAGCATTTTTTTTTCATTAAAACAAATGAGAATAATAATATCTATAACTCAGATTGTCATGATTTACACAAGTGAGAAATATCTGGTTAGTTCTTAACCCAATAGTAGGAGTTCAGAAAGTGTTAATTTCTCTTAACTACATCATGTTGCCCGTGGTATGCCAAAGGGAAGGGGAAGGTTTGATCTCACATTGAATACTTGCTTGTAACCTTTATTAGTTATAGTGTTTATTTGAGTGGGTTTTAATCTCTGTGTCTTACTGCCCTCTTCTGGATATCAAATATCAGATCTGCTTGTGAATTGTTATAGGTGCTACCTAAATGAGCAAATCCTGAACATAACTCAATAACGCCTATCTAGAGATGCAATGGAAGTGATTCTTGGATGCAACAAGTGGATATTTATAACAAAACTAGGAGCTAGAAATAATAAAGTGATCACTAATTGCCAGACCTGGTAGGACTAACCTTTGATGACGTGACTTAAAGTAGGTTCCTTTCATATGTGTGCCAGTTAGTCTAATTCTAATTAAGAGTTCCAAGCTAGCTATAAATTCTGACCAGGCATGTAGATACACAGATGTGAGGAACTCAAAATAAACTTTAAAGTGGACTTGGAAAAGAATCGTGACCTACAGAGGTGACACTACTTGTTAAATCAGTAAGTTTTAGCACACATATTTTTTTCCAAACTTTTAAACCTTTAATTGTACTTATTCACATAAATATAACCCACATGTTTCTAATTCATTTATATCTCTTATAAAAAATCAACTGGTTTTTTGTACAAACTTGATGCCCCAAAACCAAAGATATCCTTATAATTGTCCAGATATTTGGAAGTTTTTCTTAAGTAACCATGGTAAAATGTATCTGATGAATTACAAAATATTTCAGATTCAAACAGCAGGCATATGAAATAGTAATTCATGAATAGTTGATATATTGGAGGGTAACATTCATTTCACTTCAAGCAAATAGCATAATTCAAAGTTCTATCTAAAAGTTAATTGGAAAGAAATAATATCTATTACCTAATGACTCACTAAAGATATAAGGATATGAGTGATCCAAATTTTATTTTTGAGAGACATCTAGAAATAACTAGAAAATATCTTAGAATTTTTAACACTTGAGATTAATTATTTAGTTAGTTGTGCTTAATATCAATACAACTTTAGGGGAAAAGTTATTTTGGGGTTTAAAATAGATGTACTAGTGGGTGGGTGGTTGAATGAATGGCTCAATGAAAACACATTTAGAATTTTTTAAAATTCAATATATTTTTCCATTACTTCTATAACTCACACATTCCTAATGCAAAGGATTTTAAACTATAATTCTAAGCATTTATTTCATGATTCATATTGTTTAAATGGAGATATACATTACTGTACAAGCAAGATATTATAAAAAATCATCAAATTACATTTGAAGTGCACAAAAGATAAACTATAAATATTCTGAAAATTTTTCATATGTGTATAATCACAACCTTATTTGTATCTTATAAATATTATCACACATTGAATTTCTTAAAGCAGAATTTACAAAGCAGTGTTGTCTATTAGAAAGCAGTAAAGCTTCCCTTGTTTAGACTTGAGGTTTATAGACAAGAAATAGTATTTCCAACATCACATAGCAGAGAGGGATGGAGTAGGAGCCAATCTAAAGACAAATTCGCCAGACAACCACTGCTGTGTTCCTTCAGAAGCATATGCACACTTCGAATTACACACATACACACACACACACACAATTTGTATGCTCATCAATTCATTCAATAAACACTAATGTCCTACAATCAAAACCCAGTTCAAAAGCTATTTTTTAATCAGTTCCCCATCATGCCCTAACAGTACGAATAACCCATTTCTTTGCTCCCCTACCTACTTGTTCTTTCTCCCATTGTTGCCTTTAGTACATTAAATTACAATTATTATGTATATACACATCACTGATCTAGAATATGAACTGAAAAATGTGGTCTCTATGTCTTATTCATATTTTTACCACCTTCCACCCAGTATCTACCCTAATACCTACAAGAAAGATAGATACATCAATGAATATTGTTGCAGTACTCAGATTGCTTTGTCTCTGCATTGAACACTAAGTTTCTGAATCAGCTGACCTCTGCAATACTTCTATAACCACATACAGATGCCACCCTCAGTTAACTCAGAAATGGTGAGTTTTTAGTCACAGATGGTATTGAGCCACAGGCTGGCCAAGCACTTGGTAGGAATTGAGACAAAAAGAAAAAAAGAATTTTTGCCTAGGTAACCTTCAGGGTTCCTTCCAAATATGACTTGTGGTTCTAGTGTGAGGCTGATTCCTTTCTCACCTACTCATTTACCTTATTCTTACTTTCTGGGAACCTACTGAGGCTATGTACCTGAGGCATTTCACAAATATAAATCTAGTAAAGTTAAGCTCAGGAAATTTGACTAGACTGTCTCCACTCTTAGCACTTCCTAAATTCATCATTTCTGCTGTGGTTTGCATGTGGATTGAGTGTATCCCCCAAAGGCTCATGTGCTGGAAATTTGGTCCCCAGTGTGGCACTGTTGCAGTAGTGGAACCTTTAAGAAGTGGCACCTAGTGGAAGGTAATTAGGTCATGGCAGCTGTGCCCTCAGAAGGGGCTAATGTACATTTCAGGGGACTGGGTCAGTTCCCATGAGAATGGGTTGTTACAAGGGAGCCTGGCACCTCACCTGGGGTTCCTCTTCCATGTGTATCACTTACCACTCTTGTACATGCTCCTGCCATTTTGTGATGTAGACAGAAGAGCTACATCTGGGGTCACCCAATCTTGGAACTTCAGCATCCGAAACTGTGAGCTAAATAAACTTCTTTTCTTTATAAGATACCCAGCTTCGTGTATTTTATTACAGATGCAGAAAATGCCTTACTAGACTTCCTGGTTTTGACTCAAACACCCTTCCATATTCTCCAGCTAGGGACTAGTCTCTCTCACTTGTGTTGGCATTGCCTCACACACTCTCTCCACCAGTTTTAGTTACAGCTGATATGAGCACTATTATATGAATACATAGATATGAATACTATAGGTATGTATATATACATTGTGTCATTATGATCCTAAGAGGTAAGTACAGAAAAATGTCCATGTTATAGAACCAAGAAGCTGAAACTGAATGACTTGCCCAACTCCTATACTAGAAAATAATGAAACCATATCCTTCCTGCTCCAAGGTACACATCCTTAACTACCAAGGCAGTGCTTCTCAAATTTTACTGTGCACACAGTAAAGTTTGAAATCATGATTTCAAAATATCCTGATTCAGTCAATCTGTAATGGGCCGAGATTCTATATTTCATACAAGTTCCCAGAAGATGGATCTGCTAGTTCCTGATTACTCTGAGTAGCAAGGCATTCTGCCAATTGCCTTTCCTAAATTCTTCTATGCCTTCAGGATTTAAATAACTAGTTCTCTTTGGCTCCAGCACAGATTTGGAGACAACGAAGAAGATAATGTGAGAGCATGGTGAGTGGACTAACCAGTTCTCGCACGTGAACCCCAGCCCATGTGGTTACCTTCTGCGATGCTAACTAGCTCCAAGACTGATCACACAGTGACCAGATGCATTGCCACGCCACGCAGTGTCTTCCGTGCACTGAAGACAAGAAAATCTTTTTTAATAGTCTCTTTCCTTTTTATTAGTATAAGAGTTATAGAGGGGGTATACATGGTAACATTTACATACGTGTTTATAATGTATTATAATGAGAGTCATCCCCTCCATCATTCTCCCTCATCAGCCCTCCCCATTAGAACAATTTCAGCAGTTTTCATTTTTCATACACGAGTACAAAATATATCCAACATATTCACCCTCCTTCATCATCTCCTTACGCTCTTCGGCTCCTACTGATTAGACCCCCTCCCCAGACAGGACAAGACCTGTTTTACCTTCCTGTCCTTCTTTGTTTTCAGGGTACATTAACAGTTGAGGGGGGTTTTTACCTCGGTATTTCAGGTATATACATTTATATATTATTATATATTATATGTAATTAGGTTTTAATCAGATTAACCCTCCATTATGTACAAGAAAGAAAATCTTGTAATTCACTTCCTCTCTAACCTAAACTCACCAGAATTTAAATAATTTAAATTTAGCCACCATCAAAAGTAAATAAATAATACACTGAGCTATTTTACAATATATTATCCATAAATAGATACTTTTTAAAGCAAGATATTACAAGGTAAGATTTTCTTTTTTTATTAAGCTATAAGTATACCAACGTTTGGAAGGCAGATCAGGACAAGCAAGTTTAATGACTTAGTGTCACCTGATACATCATTCCAGTTGAATAACTTTTAATTCATTCTAATGCATATATGCCAATTATGCCTGATTGATTAAGAGAAGTTCAGAAGTACTAGATCCTGCATATAACACTGGTTGCCATGACATCAAGCCTTTACAAGGCCATCTTAAGGATCATAAAAGTGTCAGAGTGATAAGTTTGACATTGTATGGGTTTAATGATAGATGATAGTACTGTTGTATTGTCTTATCAAAGAAAATACCTCAGGCATAAGGTAGAAGCATGAAAGTTTAACATATATGCAGCCTATTATTTTATTAGAGATAGTTAAAAAAAACAGCTAGAAGGAACTGGTGTCCCTTACATACAAGATTATGTGTGTATATATACACATATGTATAAATATAAATGCATAGATCCATGCACCACATGTACGTGTGTACATTGAACTGACTCTTCTATTAGCTACTAAATTCAATTAAAATGAATCCTGGGGATGTATGAGTAGGTTACGCACAGAGATTGTTAAGGCAATAACACTTTTGTATGATACTATAATAGTGGACACCTGACATTATGCAATTACCAAATCTTATAGAACTGTACTACAGAAACAGTGAAATTTAATGCAAACTATGGACTTACATTAATTATAATATGTCAAAATTACTACACAAATGGTAACAAACACACCATGTTAACACAAAATGTAAACATTACAGGAAACTGGGCAGGAAATCTCTACCAACTGATAAAATTTCTTTTATAAATCTGAAAATACCCTAAAAATAAAGTTTGTCTGTTAACATTATATAAATCCTGAAGGAACTGCTAGAAATGATGCTCATAAATTAAGACAGTGTAGTCAAGAAATAAACAGTACTATCAGGTAAGAAATTTAAAACTTCCAAAGTAGAAAACATCTGTTTCAAATCTCATAGAACCATCTCCTCCACTTATCACCCTCCATCCCCTTTCTGTTTTACCCACCAACACACACACACACACACACACACACACACACAGCACCCTTATATAGCCCTGTGCTGGAACAGGGCCTTCTAGTATCTATATTGGGTACAAAATGAGTCTTTCCCAGACCTGGGATTATACATTGGAACCTTCCCATCCCCATCCCTCCTCCCCAGGGCTTCTCTCCTCACAAAGATGATGCTAAAGAGGAAACCCAAGCATGCCAGATCCAAGTATGGACTGAACACAGCATTTGCTCCCACCAGATAACTACATTCTTGCCTTGGCTTAGTCAGAGATGCATGTGTCTAGCAGACATCCAAGAAATAGTTTAAAAAATTATTTTATTAGCATATAATCATTGCACAAGGGGATACATTGTGATATTTACATATGTGCTTACAATATATCTTAGTTAGATTTACCCCCTCCTCCCTTCTCCCTCTTTCCCCCTCCCCCTCCTTCTTAGAATTTCAATAGGTTTCATTCTTCTATTTTCATATACGGATGCAAAATACATCCACCATATCCATCCTCATTCCCCATTTCCTGATACCTTCCCCTCCCATTGGTACCCCCTTGCCCTTCATTTTTTTTAAAAGTGTAGATTGATAGTCCAAGAGGGTTTTGCCTTGGTACTTCAGACCTGTATTTATAGTGCTTTAATCAAATTAACATCCCCCCCAGTTACTTACTCATTCTCTATCATTATTTTAATAGTGAGAAAAATGTCTTTTGAATCTGAGAAGACAAGTTGGAGGAAGAATATTTTGAAGCATAGGAGCCATTTGGTACTTTCCAACTATCCCACCTACCTCAGGACCTACTCCACTCTGCCCATTAGTTAAGAAAAAGAAAGAAGGTCAATGTTCTGTGCCAAGCTTCTCAAATGTCAATGAAGATGATGATGTGAAGAGAAGATATTCATTCCGCACATGTGTTCATTTCACAATGACTACTGTAGCTTAGATTTCATTTGAGTGTCTCCTCCAAAGGTTCATGGCCTGCAAGCTTGGTCCCCACTGTGGCAATGTTGAGAGATGGTGGAACCTTTGATAGATGGAGCCTAGTGGAAGATTACAGGGACTCCATATCCTTTAAATGGATTAATATTTACCCCAGAAGTAGTTTGAGTCTTGTGGAAGTAAATTAGTAAATTAGATCATTATAATGCAAGTTTCAGTGCCTCTGCTCCATCTCTTCCTCCCTGTCTCTGCCTCTCACATGTGTTGTAGCCATGATGCCATCTGCTTACTTGCAATGCAGCCAGAGTCCCTCAGCACCACTGAACAGATGTTAGCATCAGTCTCTTATACTTTAATAACCATAAGCTAAATGACCTCTTTTCTTTGCAATTGCTCAACTTCAGGTATTTTGTTCAAGCAACAGAAAATAGACTAAGATAATGGCCATCCCACCTTCAACATAGCCATTCTTCTGCCAATTTTGAGAAATAGAGTATCATGCTCCTAGAGGCACTTCTGTTTTTGCTGTTTGCCTGGGGATAGCTACTAGGGTTCTGGGGAAAGGGTTGGAAAAGAAGAAGAAGAGGAAGGAGGAGGAAGAGGAGGAGGAGGAGGAAGAGGAGAAAACATGTAAGTTGTAGTTATTTGGGAGTTAATAATTGTACAACACACTTCCTGTAAGGTCTTTATACTCTTAGAAACAAATTCTTCTCTTACTTTCCCTCTGTCCATATTTCTTTTCCCCTTGTGTCCCAGCTGACTAACTCTGAACTTTATAGGAAGCATTGGACTCAGGGCTGCACATATTATTCTCTTCTACTTCAATAAGGAGGCCTGGGAACCACAACCCCTGAATGATCCTCTGTCTGCAATTATTGTTATAAATGTTCCTGTGGAGCTCACTAGTGCCTGCATGGTCTTTAGTTTTATTTGAGGACATTCCTGGCTTGCTTTCTATTAAAGGAAAGGCAGGCAGAGAGCATGGTAAATGAAAAGATATTTCCAACTGGGTTCTCTGTGAGATTTACTTTTTCAGTAAATAAAGTACTCTGGGAATAAACTGCTCTTCCTCTGAGATGTGTTACTATAGTTTCTATCATATCTGTCAATTCGGGGAAAGAGACAACTTGCTAAGCATCCAGTTTCCCTGGAAATTAATTCTTACGTGAACTGCATAAACCACTTTGTCCTTTTACCTTCTAGATCAAATATAGACTCTTGGCCTCCTCTTCAAAGCCACCCACCACTCCATCTCCTCTCTCAGGGCCTCTTTTGCCCTCTTGAGGGCTGTGCTATGGCCAGCCCATCAGCTGCTTCCTGTCTTTCCAGCCTGAATACATGACCACCTCAGACTCATTGAAAATGCCAACTGCCTCATCTATCAACTAATCTTGTCCTAGAAAATTACCCAAATGATTAAAGCAAAATGCTCATTCTTTTCCTATAGCTCTTCCCTATTTGGCTTAATAGTAGGGAGATTTTTATGTATTTTGTGTTTAATATCTACATTAAAATGGATTAACGATGAGATCTATTTGAACTATCAGTAGCTACTTTCCTAGTCCTGCCCACCAGCAAGTACTAAAGTCAGGTATTTAGTTTTCCCTGGTGCCCAGCGATGGGTTTGAAGTTGTTAAGCAACCACCTTTCCCTTTCTTAACTATTCAAGAACCAGAGGCAGGTGGGAAGGGAGAAACAAAATACCTAATTAGATTTATTATGCTAACATCTGGATTTGAGAACGCAGCAAGGCTTCTGTCCTCCCTTCCTGAAAATTAGGTACTAACCTTGCCTTACTTAAACAGCCCATGGGCAGTACAGAAGCTGCAACCAAGTGGCAGAGATCAGGCTGAGCATGATAGAAACGTGCTGCTAACCATTTACCTCTGGATGCTGGAACATGGGCTTCCACGATGTCTGGACTCAGGCAGGTCCAGCAGATCAAAGTCCAGAAAAAGAGAAGAGGCAAGTGCTAAATGCTTCACCTATTATCTGGTCCCATCT
The DNA here is from genome assembly GCF_047511655.1 of Castor canadensis. NCBI lineage: Eukaryota > Metazoa > Chordata > Mammalia > Rodentia > Castoridae > Castor > Castor canadensis. The sequence continues at coordinate 155,053,857 of NC_133388.1, forward strand.
TAGAAGGTGTAGCATGGTAACAATCTCAAAATCTCAGGGACTCACAAGCATCCCATTTATTTCTCGTTCATGTGACAATGGGCTAACTTCAACTCACTTCCACCATCGTCATTCCAGTACCAGGCTGATTTATCTGGAATGTTGCTAACCAGGTGGTACAAAGGCGAAAGATATTCTAAATCATACCCTGGTCTTTAAAGTTTCTGCTCAGAAAGAATTCACTTCACTTGGGTATAATAAAGCATTTGGTTTTGCCCAGATTGAAGTCTGGCCTTGGCCATCAGCTTCTGGGAAATAATCTATGTCCTACCCACAGGAATGTCTTTGTTTAGGGCAGGGGCTGGCTACATCTTGGGATAGGACAGCTACACCTGACAGTCTTAGGATGGGGATTGGCCACACCAAAAAGACCAACCATGTGACTTAGGATAGGTGCTTTGAGTCAAGCACTTGGGCAATCAATCAATCAATCATGCCTGTATAATAGAGTACTAATAAAAACTCTGAACACAAAAGTACAGGCAAACTTACATGGCTGGCAAAACTCCATGCATTTTGCCACACACTGATGCTGGCAGGGTAACCCATCCTGAGGACAACAAAACTGTGCAACTGAGGTCTCTCATCCTCTGCTCTATCCACCTTTTGGCTGTCTTTTCATCTATATATTTTTCCTGTAATAAGCCATAACCATAAATGCAATCGTTTTCAGTGAATTTCATTAGTCTTTCAACCTGAGACAGTTTTCAGATTTCAGAAATTCAGTGATATCAGAAATAAGGATGATCTCATGTGGACCCTAATTCCTTACAACTGGTGTCAGAATTCTTGGGGACAATTAGCAGACTGCAGGACTGTACCCTCAAACTTTATAGTTTGGCTATATGCAGGATAACTTCCATTAGTATTTTCTCATAAAAAAAAATCCTGGACCACGTTTTCTGAATTCATGAGGCAGGAATGCACAGCCCTTCTCAAGGAGGGTCATTATAGGGAAGGCAGCTGCAAGGAAGGGCTGCAAATGTTTTAAACAACAATAAGACCTGCCACAGTGGTTCCAATAAAAATCAAAAAAGGTTTAGACAAAAGTGACCTCAGAGTGAGGACAAGGAAAGACTAGACATGATGGAACACAACCAAAATCAGGACTATCTGAAGACTGATTAGATGTGAGAGTAATGGAGTTATGAGAATTGTGTCCACATTTGCAGTCATTGGTGATATCATGCACTGACAGGAACAGGACTGGAGATAAAAGGTTTAATATTGGACATGTTAAGTTTGAGAGTCATCCAAGAAGAGGTCTTTGGTGAGGTTATATTGATCTAGTGCTCAACAGAGAAATGATAGCTGGAGATAGACTGAGAATTCATCTCCCCGTGGGGAGTAGTTGACTGAATGCTATCACTGTGGAGTACCTAAAGTACACAATGGGGAGGGTGAGGACGGAATCTTAGGGCAATGCTTTCTAGCCTTTCCATGTTAGGGCACATGGACATTGATAGTATTTAGGCAGCACACTGGGATACATAGACAAGGCAGTTGAAGACTGCAGACCACAAGCGCAGGCAAGAATGAAGGGAAGTACTACTTCAACCTCAGTCCTACAGAATACCTACATGTAGGGAGCTAGAAAATAACAACTGAGGTGCAGTCACACAGGAAGGACATCAGGAAAATGCCATCATGGAGGCCAAAAAAATAATAATAAATTATTATTATTATTAAAAGGCACTTTGGAGAGTTTTCCTAAATTGAAAGCAAAAGAAAATGAACACGTTTTGGCAAAGAGTAATCTATCATTGGACTAAGGAAAGGGTTTGAATCATGATTTTCAGGGGAATAAAAATACTATGAATAGTATGGAGCCTAAGTATACACAACTGTAGGCTTGGGCTATGAAGAAAAATGAAGATACTGTTAATGGCTAGAGTTTGTCCTCAGGTTTAGGGTAAGTTGTTTTAAGATGAGCAAGACCCAAGCTTTTCTAAAAGCTAAAGAAAAAGAACCAATGAAAGAGGAGATGTTTACAATAAAAGGAGGGTGAATAATTTATGAACCAGGACATCCACAGGATGGGACCCAGACCTGGACTGGAGGAAGAAGGACAAATATTGCCTTGAGTCTGGCATGGTGGACCATGTCTGTAATTCCAGCACTCAGGATGCTGAGGCTAGAGGATCACAAGTTCAAGGCCAGCTTGAACTACACAGAAATACCATGTGAATGAAAGAAATGGAGAAAAAGAGAGAGAGAAAGGGAGAAAGGGAGGGAAGGAAAGAGAGAGAGAGAGAGATCTTGCCTTAAGGTATACAGGAAGGAGGACTCATTGGAAGAGGCACAGTTAAGTCTGGGTGGTAGGTGACAACCTGAGACTCCTCTTGAAGTAGAATTTGCTTCCTCTCTACTGAGAGTGATGGTATAGGCAGTTCTGGGGCTTCAGGAAACACTACAAGTGGTAGAGTACATATTGCTGCAGGGCCATGCTCTTTAAACCTTGTATAATACTCTTTCCTTACAACTCCTATGTATCTGTGCCCAAATGAAATAAGTAGGGCTTATTAAATTGAACAACCTACAAAAATTCCTTCCTTTTTTCCTCTATCACAAACCATTTTCTAATTAATCTCCAATGGAAAATGGAGATTTTCCATACTGACCTTCTTCTTGCTTCTGGACTGTAATAAACATGCTCCTACCTCAGGGCCTTTGCACAAACTTTTTTTGTGTAGAATCCTCTTTGTCTATCTGTTGCCATAACATCTTCCCTCAAGTGCTTTTCATGGCTACCAAAAATTCATCTTCTTATAAAAGATGGCTCATTCAATCATTTTATTCTTTTATTTTATTTTTTGGGGGAACAGTACTGGGATTTGAACTCAGGGCCTCAAGCTTGCTAGGCAGGCACCCTACCACTTGAGCCATGCCAGCCCCCATTCAATCATTTTATAAAACACCTTTCTGTTACTCTCTTTACTCCTATCCTGTCTGATATTTCTTTATAACACTTTCATTGACGTATTTTTCATTTGAGCGTTTGTTTAATGTCTGTTTCCTCCTCAAATCGTGACCCTAAAACATAGGGAGTTTGTCTGTTTTGTAAACTGCTGTACCAAGCACCTGGCTTAACACATGGCGCTTGTGTGCTCCATGTTTGCTGGTGGAATTTTTTTTTAAATGTACACAATTGATTTTAAGAATGTGTCACAAAATCCATAGGCTCATATGATATATACAAATTTGTTGATAAGTATGTAGGATAATGGATAGAGGCACTTCTGCATTTATTTATTATCTAGCAGTGCATGTGAAGGCTGTTTGTTTTAGGCACCATCTCTCAATGTTCTTTATTGACAAGTGCCCCAATCCTATGGGAGTTGATATCGCCCATTTTGAGAAAAAGTTAACACTCACCATCCACCACTGACCATGCCATGGTTTTGGGAAACTGTACTGAAACAACAGACTTTCTTGCCTCTGTAGCTTCCTGGGACAGTTCTTCGTTGCTGATTGTCCCATCACTTATGAGGCTGCGGCATTACCTTCTGTCTCAAAAGCTGGCTTCCTCTGAATGCTCTCCAGGTTGGCCTGTGCTTCATGGATGATGACCACAGATGCAAGTCTTAGCTTTAAGTATACACACCTTTTTGCTGTTTGATATTTAGAAATGAGTATGTATGACTTACATAAAAACTTCATGCAGTAACAATGGGGCCGGAGGTTCAGCTCAGTAGCAGAATGTTTGCCTAGCAAGCATGAGGCCCTGCACCCAATCCCCAGCACCAACCACTTCTTCACAACTCTAAGTATTCTTCATGCCTTTATGTAGATTCAGGTTTCCACCTGGCATAATTTTCCTTCAGCTATCGTTGAACTCTTGCTGGTGGAATTTCATCTCCTTTTTCTATCTTGTATCTACTTAGGAAAGGCTCTTCCTCTTTCCAGTGTCTATGCTTTTTAATTTCCTCTTCTTTCTATCAGATGAAGAAATTCTGCAGTAATGGCTTCAATTCTTTTTGGTGCAATGAATATTGATTGGTGTATTTCCTTAAATATCAATTTACATTCAAACTTCTATTCTTTATTGTGGAGTAAAAGGGTTTGTTCCATATGAAAATCATTCCAGTATCATAAGCTACTACCAGAAATATTTTTTAAATATAGGCATTTCAGGTTGATTAAGCAATGGGGAACTAATAGGAACAACCTCTTTCCCAACTAATCCTTTCTTATGATGTTCTATTTCACACCTAATGGCCTCATAGTCCTTGTTTCAGACACCACCACAACAACCAGTTGTGCAGGTACTGCAGACAACTTCCCATAGGTACCATGTGACAGATCCTGGCTTCATGCTGCTGTGGGCCTCTCACCTCACATCCAGAGCTTTGGTCTTGAATCTGGAAGATCCCACTGGGGCATTTAGGGACTCACAATCTGAAAAGGATATTGGAGCCTGTGGATAAATTCTTCCTTCCCTTTTCCCCTGCTATGAAATTTTGCATTAATATGAATCATTCCTTGAGTCTGATGCATATCTGCTTTAGATAATATTTAGACAAGACCTTAGACTTTAGACAGGATTGATAATGGAATGAGCTAAGAATTTGGGAGTTACTAGGATGGAATGAATGTATTTTGCATGTGAGAAGGTCATGAATTTGAGGGACCAGTTGAGGAATGCTATGGACTTAATTGTTTTCTCTCAAAACTCATGAGTTGACACAATAGCTTCCAATGTGAATGCATTTAGTGGCAAAGCTTATAAGGAGATGATAAAGGTTTAGAAAACTCATAAAAATGGGGCTATATTCCACTAGGGCTGGTGCTATCATAAGATGCAAAGACGGCAGAACTCCCTCCATCACGTAAGCATACAACAAGGAAGCTCCTACAAGCTAAGAAGAGCCCTTACCAGAACTTGATCATACTGTCACCCTGACCTAGAACCTCCTCCAACCTCCAGAGATATGGGGAAACTATTTTCTGTTGTTTAAGCCTCACAGACTGTGTTTTTTTTTCTCTTTATTCATATATTCATACATTGTTTGGGTCATTTCTCCCCCTGCCCCAACCTCCTTCCTTTCCCCCAACCCCCCTCGCTTCCAAGCAGAACCTATTCTGCCCTTTTCTCCAATTAGTTGAAGAGAAGACATAAGTAATAATAAGAAAGACAAAGCGTTTTTGCCAGTTGAGATAAGGACAGCTATAGAGAGAGATTCCTAGCATTGCTTCCATGCACTTGCGTATGACAACCCAAATTTATTCATCTGTATCTGACCTCTTCACTACTTCCCGGTCACCTTCCCATATTGACCTCTGTCGCTTTAAGGTTTCTGTATTAGCTCCTCTGCAGTGGGGACATCAAACACTTTCAAGTTTTGGTGTTCCTACCTATCCTCATTCTTCCTGTATGTGCTCTTCCCTTAGCGTGTGACCCTAGTCCAATACTACTGCCTTTGCCCTAGATCTAAAGTCCACATATGAGGGAGGATATATGATTTTTGGTCTTCTGAGCCTGGCTAACCTCGTTCAGGATAATGTTCTCAAGTTCCATCCATTTACTTGCAAATGATAAGATTTCATTCTTCTTCAAGACTGAGTAAAATTCCATTGTGTATAAATACCACATTTTCTTAATCCATTAGTCAGTAGTGGGGCATCTTGGCTGTTTCCATAACTTGGCTTTTGTGAATAGTGCTGCAATAAACATGGGTGTGCAGGTGCCTCTGGAGTAACCTGAGTTGCATTCCTTTGGATATGTCACTAGGAGTGGGATTGCTGAATCATATGGCAGATGTATGTTTAGATTTTTAAGAAGCCTCCATATTTTTTTCCAGACTGGTTGCACTAGCTTGCATCCCCACCAACAGTGTACGAGGGTTCCTTTTCCCCCACATCTTTGCCAACTCCTGTTGTTGGTGGTGTTTTGGATATAGCTATTCTAACAGGGGTGAGGTGGAATCTTAGTGTGGTTTTGATTTGCATTTCATTTATGGCCAGAGATGGTGAGCATTTTTTCATGTGTTTTTTAGCCATTTGAATTTCTTCTTTTCAAAAAGTTCTGTTAAGTTCAATTGCCCATTTCTTTAATTAGTTCATTGATTTTGGGAGAGTTCAGTTTTTTGAGCTCCCTATATATTCTGGTCATCAGTCGTTTGTCTGAGGTATAGCTGGGAATGTTTCTCCCACTCTGTGGGTGGTCTCTTCAGTTTAGAGATGATTTCTTTTGTTGTGCAGAAGCCTTTTAATTTTATGAAGTCCCATTTGTCCATCCTTTCTCTTAAGTTGCTGAGCTGCTGGGGTTCTATTGAGGAAGTCCTTGCCTAAACCTATTACTTCCAGAGTATTCCTGGCTTTTTCCAGTACTAACTTCAGAGTTTTGGGTCTGATATTAAGGTCCTTGATCCATTTTGAGTTGATACTAGTACAAGGTGATAAACATAGATCTACTTTCAGTTTTTTGCAGGCAGAAAACCACTTTTCCCAGAAACATTTGTCGAAGAGGCTGTCTTTTCTCCATCGTATGTCTTTGGCGCCTTTGTCAAAATAAGGTGGGCATAGCTTATTGTGTGGATTCATGTCCAGGTCCTCTATTCTGTTCCACTGGTCTTCATGTCTGTTTTTGTGCCAGTACCATGCTGTTTTATTGCTATTGCTTTGTAATATAGTTCGAAGTCGAGTATTGTGATACCTCCAGCATTGCTCTTTTTGCTGAATATTGTCTTGGCTATCCGAGATCTCTTGAGTTTCCAAATGAACTTTAAGATAGATTTTTCAGTGTCTGTGATGAATGTCATTGGGATTTTGATGGGAATTGCATTAAACATGTAGATTGCTTTTGATAGTATAGCAATTTTACTATGTTGATTCTACCAATCCATGAGCATGGGAGATCTCTCCACTTTCTGTAGTCTTCCTCAATCTCTTTCTTCAGGGGTTTGTAGTTCTCCCTGTAGACATCATTCACATTCTTTGTTAAATTTACTCCTAGCTATTTGATTTTTTTTTTTCAGGCTATTGTAAATGGAATTGTTTCCATATATTCTTTCTCAATTTGTTCATTGTTGGTGCATAGAAAAGCTAATGAATGTTGTAAGTTGATATTATATCCTGCAACCATGCTGTAGCTGTTTATGGTGTCTAAGAGTTTTTGGGTAGAGTTTTTTGGGTCTTTAAGATATAGGATCATGTCATCTACAAATAGGGATATTTTGACAGTTTCTTTACCTATTTGTATTCCTTTTATTTCTTCTTCTTACCTAATTGCTCTGGCTAGGCATTCCAGGACTATGTTGAATAAGAGTGGGGATAGTGGGCACCCTTGTCTCATTCCTGACTTTAGGGGAAATGGTTTCAGTTTTTCTCCATTAAGTATGTTGGCTGTAGGTTTGTCATATATAGCCTTTACAATGTTGAGGTACTTTCCTTCTATTCCTAGTTTTATTAGAGCTTTTATCATGAAGTGGTATTGGATCTTATCAAAGGCTTTTTCTGCATCTATTGAGATGATCGAGTGATTTTTGTCTTTGCTTCTATTAATGTGCCACATTACATTTATAGATTTACATATGTTAAACCACCCCTGCATCCCTGGGATGAAGCCAACTTGGTCATGGTGAATGATCTTTCTGATGTGTTGCTGAATTCAGTTTGCCATTATTTTGTTGAGGATTTTTGCATGGATGTTCATTAAGGAGATTGGCTGATAGTTCTCCTTTTTGGAGGTGTCTTTGTCTGGTTTTGGGATGAGTGTAATACTGGGTTCATGAAATGTTAGGCAGTGTTCCTTCCCTTTTTATTTCATGGAAAAGTTTAAGGAGAGTTGGTATTAGTTCTTCTTTAAAGCTCTGATAGAATTCAGCTAAGAATCCATCAGGTCCTGGACTTTTCTTTTTTAGGAGGCTATTGATGCTTCAATTTCATTTTGTGGTATAGATCTATTCAGGTGATTAATATCCTCTTGGTTCAATTTTGGGTGGTCATAAATATTTAGAAATTTGCCCATTTCTTCAAAATTTTCAAACTTATTGGAATATAGGTTCTCAAAGTAGTCTCTGATGATTCCCTGGATTTCCATGGTGTTTGTTGTTATCTCCCTTTTTATATTTCTGATTTTACTGATTTGAGTTTTTTCTCTCCTCATTTTAGTAAGGTTTGCCAGAGGTCTGTCAATCTTATTTATTTTTTTTAAAAACCAACTTTTTGTTTCATTGATTCTTTGTATTTTTCTTCAATTGTTTGTTTCTATTTCATTAATTTCAGCCCTTATTTTTATTATTTCTCTCCTTCTGCTTGTTTGGATTTTCCTTGTTCTTATTTTTCTAGGAGTTTGAGATGTAGCATTTGGTCATTGATTTAAGATCTTTCTGTCCTTTTAATATATGCACTCATGGCTATAAACTTTCCTCTTAGGACTGCCTTTGCTATGTCCCATAGGTTCTGGTAGGTCATGTTTTCATTTTCATTAACTTCCAGGAGCCTTTTAATTTCCTCTTGTATTTTATCAATGACCCACTGATCATTGAGCAACGTGTTGTTCAGCTTCCAATTGTTTGCATGTTTTCTACTGTTGTTTTTGTTGTTGAGTTCCTGTTTTAATGCATTGTGGTCAGATAGAATGCATGGGATTATTTCTATCTTCTTATATTTGCTGAGACTTGCTTTGAGCCCTAAGATATGATAAGTTTTGGAGAAAGTTCCATGGGCTGCTGAAAGAATGTATATTGTGCAGAAGTTGGATGAAATATTCTGTAGACATCAGCTAGGCCCATTTGATCTATGGTGTGATTTAGATCTAGAATTTCTTTGATTTTTTGTCTGGATGATCTATCAATTGTTGATAGGGGGGTATTAAAGTCTCACACTACCACAGTGTTGGAGTTTATATATGTTTTTAGGTCCTTCAGCGTATGTTTGATGAAATTGGATGCACTGACATTGAGTGCATATAGTTTGATAATTGTTATTTCCTTTTAGTGTATTTCCCCTTTTATTAGTATGGAGTGTCCTTCTTTATCTCATTTGATCAATGTAAGTTTGAAGTCTACTTTGTCTGAGATAAGTATTGCAACTTTTGTCTGTTTTTGGAGGCCATTGGCTTGGTAAATCTTCTTCCAGCCTTTCACCCTAAGCCAGTGCTTGTTTCTGTCAATGAGATGGGTTTCCTGTTAACAACAGTTTTCCAGATGGTGTCTTTTGATGGGAGAGTTAATTCTGTTAACATTCAGTGTTAATATTGATAGGTATGTGGGTTCCTGTCATTTAATTGTTTTTGTTGTTTGAGGGTTTGATTGTGTGCAGCTGAATTAATGTTACTCTCTGATTCCTTGTCTTTTCTTCTGTGGTTTGGTGTTGCATGTCCTCTCATTATTTTGTTTGCTTTCATTTTCTGAATGCAGAATTCCTTGAAGAATCTTTTGTAGTGGTGGCTTGGTGGTCATATATTGTTTCATTTTCTGGTTATCATGGAAGACTTTTATTGCTCCATCTATTTTGAATGATAGTTTTGTTGAGTAGAGCATCCTAGGGTTGAAGTTGTTTTTGTTCAGTGCCTGGAATACCTCACTCCATGCCCTTCTTACTTTTAAGGTTTCCGTTGAGAAATCTGCATGGATTTTGATAGGTTTACCTTTGTATGTTATTTGATTTTTCTGTCTTACTGCCTTCAGTATTCTTTCTCTATTCTCTGTGCTTGTTATTTTAATGATAATATGTTGTGGGGTAGTTCTATTTTGGTCAAGTCTGTTTGGTGTCCTGGAGGCTTCCTGTACCTAAATGGGCATAGATTTCTCTAAGCTTGGGAAATTTTCTGTTATTATTTTGTTGAATATATTATGAATTCCTTTTGCTTGCATGTCTTCTCCTTCTTCAATGCCCATGATTCTCAGGTTTGGTCTTTTGATGGAGTCAGTGAGTTCTTGCATATTCCTCTTACAGGTCTTGAATTGTTTGACTAATAGCTCTTCAGTTTTTCCTTTAATTTCCATTTCATCTTCAAGTTCTGAGATTCTATCTTCTGCTTGTTCTAGTCTGCTGGAGTGTCCTTCCATTGTGTTTTGTTTTCATTTCATCCTTTCTTCTGAGGTTTTCCATATCATGGGTCACTTCCTTTTTAATATTGTCTCTTTTCATCTTTAATTCATTTATCTATTTATAGTGCTCTCTGTTTCACTTTGGTAAGTTTTTAGGGCTCCTATGAGCTCATTTATTTGTTTCTGTGTCTTCTTGTATTCTTTATTTTTGGTGTCTTGAAATTTCTTGAGTGCCTCTTGTATGTTTAGGTTAACCATATCTAGTAACATCTCCATGAAATTGTCAGTGATTACTTGCAGGATTTCTTCTTTGAGGATGTTCTTGTGGGCATCGCTGGGTTCCTTGGCATCGTTTATCTTTGTTTTGTTGGAGTCCAGAACTGGGTATCCGTTTCCTTCATTTCCCTATGAATCCTGTATTAAATTATGTTTGGGAGAAGAATGGTTTCCATCCTTTTTTATCTTCCCATCATTCCACTTGGTACTGTGCAACTATGTTCTTGATGGGCTAGCTGGTGGTTTCAGTCACCTGGTTTCTTTCCCTTGGTTTAATTTTGTTTTGTGGCTGTATTGGGTTTGTAGCTAAGTGTGTGTGTATTATTTCTGTCTCTGATCTGGGTGTAATTTAGTATTTGCTAATTCACAATAGTGAAACTAAAAAAGAAAAAAAAAAAACCAAAGAAATCAATGTGGAGAGATGAACAAACGAAACAGAACAAACAAAAATTCCAGGTTCAGGAACAATAGAATTTCAGTCTTATTTTAAGTTCTGGTATTACTCCTCCAGCATCCAACCCCTGTGTTAGTATTTAAGCAGAAGCTCTGTGGTAGTCTCACCAGGTGGTTAGGTAGTGTTTGTTGTTTTTTTTCTTCTGTCAGCTCCCTCCCTCAGTGAGATGTGGCAGTTTAAGTTTGTATGTTGTCCTCAGGTTCTGGAATCAGCTCTGTAGCTCAGCAGCTGTCCTGCTTTGGAGTTGGGTTTTCACTGTGCTTGATTAGTGGGGGCTTGTTTCTTTGCCTTGCCCCCTTTCTCTGGGACAAGGTCAGTGATCTGTCAGCCAGCCCCCTGCTGTCAGCAATGTTGTGATGGTTTCCTGATTATTTTTCTAATTTTGCAGTGTCGTTTGACTGTGGATGTTGCTCACTAGCTCAGGAGATGAGCTTTGTGGGCTGCTACCTGCCCTATTTCAGGCAGCAGCTTATCATCCGCCTGTTGTCAGCCCTTCTGCCTTTCCAGACTTTGTTTACTGAAAGTTTGCACAGAGATTAGCTCCTTGCCCCATCCCCCTTCTCCAGTGCACTTTCAGCAACTCTGTCCCTCTGCTATTTGTTAGTTTTCAGTTCCCTGTTTATTGTTCAGTTTTGGTATTATTTTTGCAGTGGGGGGGTCAGTCTGCCCAGGAGGCTATGCTGCTTTATCCTAGGGATGGCTGGGGGAATACCATGTATGCTTGGTGCTCACCTTTTGGTTTGCTAAATGTCTCCCAAGCAGGTTTGGAGCCAGCATCTGGCAGCACAGCAGCCCTCCTGTTTTCTCATGTAACATGGCATGGAGAAGCTTTCCAAGGACTAGAGGTTCAGGGTGTTGAAGTTTTGATTTTCCTTGATGCTTTATTTCCACCAAGTGTGGCTCCAGCATCTCAGCAAGGTTTGGAGTCATGGAGCTCATGCTGTCTGCTTCTGTGCCCTATTCACCATCTTGGATCTCTTGACTATGGTGTTTTATGGCAGCTCAAGTCAACTAATACAGCCCCAGAAAAATTGTCTTAAAATGTACTTCAAATAATTTCTTATAAGACAACCCCCTGAGATCAAGCATTCATTCTCTCCCAGAAGCTCTTTACCTCAGCATCCCACTCCCCTTGGCCCTTAATTCTACTCTCTGTATTGTACCTGCCACTATCATCAAGCACTGCTCTCTGGGAAACTCAGACTAAGACAACATCTATATGCCAATGACATTCAAATTTATGTCTAAAATCCAGACCTCTCTTCAGAACTCCAGATTTGTAAATCCCACTGATACTCAACATTGCCATTTGGATGTCTAATAGACATCTCAAACTAAGTATGTCCAAAGCTGAACTGATCTTCCCCTAAAACTTTCTCCACATCTGAGTGCATAGCATTTTTTCTATAGTTAGAGAGACCCAAATCCTTGAAATTATCCTTAATTATCTCCCTTCTTTCTCTCATATCCTACCTTAAATCCATCAGAAAGTCTTAAATCCAATTACTTCCAACTACTACCATCCTCCTCTGAGCCACAATTACTGATTGCTTGGATCACTGCAATAATCTTTTCAATGGAATTCCTATTTGTATTTTTATTCCCACACTTTACAGTTTATTTTTGAAACAAAAGCCAGAGAAATCCTATTGAGGCATATATTAATTATGTCACTCTTCTGCTCAAAATCCTCCATTGGCTCCTCCTTTTTTACTCTGAAGAAAAGCCAAGGAAAAATATTAACAATCCGCATAATCTAACCCACAGGACAAATGGGATAGAAAACATCTTTTTATTTTGGATTATCAGAGAAGGACTCTTTCACAAAGTGATATTTGAATTTAAAACTGAAGAAAGTAAGAGGAAAACACAGGGACAGCATCTGCAAAGGTACAGAGGCAGAATTTTGTTTGAAATTTACAGAAAGACAAGTATGCCAGTGTGGATGAAGGGAAGGAAATGAAGAGATGAGGTTAGTGGGGTCAGGGAGCCAGATGATACAGAGTTCTGTAGAATTTTATAGGTCAATGTTAGCACTTTGATTTTGCTCTACAAGGGCACCTTTGGAAGTGACATGATTTTATTTGAGATTTAAATAAATCACTTTGAGGGATGTGTTGAGAATGGGTCATAGAGGATGAGGGTGAAAGCAAGGAGATTAGTTAGGAGATTGGTGCTAAGATCCAGACAACAGATGCTGACTTGAGCCAAAATTAGAGATACTAAGTTCAATAAACTTGGGTTAAAAAAAAAGTAGTATTCAAATCTGAATTCACTTGGAAGAAGGAACCAAGAGGATTCACAGGAAAATACCATGATCATGTTCCTCATGTGGCATTTCCGATGCCTAGCATATAAGTCAAATTGAGCACCTCTCTGCAGTTTAGAATTCTGCACAGGTCAAGGTCAGCCTTACTAGTCCATCTTGCCTTTCTGAAAATCCAGGCAACTTTCATTTCTGACATTCTCCCATTTCCTTCATATTTTCTTCCATTCCTCTTGGATCACTTGCAGCAAAACTGAGAAAACATCTACAAGTTTACATGTCTACAAGAAAACATTTATAATTTCTCTGTGTTGTCAGTAATGGAATTCCTTTTAAATGTAAGTAATTTCATTTTATTTTCCTTATTATCTTGAATTTGTGTTTACCCTTAATGAGATTATTTCCTTGAATTCAGAATGGAAACCATCTGCAACTTACAGATTAGCCCGACTTTATGTCTGCCTGTCTGCATTAGTGACTTTGATACTCCACGAAATCTTTGCCGAGAAGTTTTCCAAGAATATGAAGTTGCATTGTTTTTGTTTCAGGAACTTTCTGAATATCCATTTCTCCAGACAATGAACAACTCTACTACCCCCATCAAAGTAAATACCGTATCCCCTTCTGCTAAGGAGAGATAGCCTACTAAACTCATCATACATCTATTTATCTTTCAAAACCCACCTTGTCATCAATCCTAATCAATGAACTTTATCCAATTCTAGTCAGGACTCTACACTGAAATACCTGCTTTAGATAAGACCCCTAAAAACGTAAGAAACATCCCCTCTCTTCCTTCTTCTTAGGAAACAGTTATCTCCCTACTTTGTATTGTCAAAAGAGTCTCTTTTTCTTTGGGAAATTATTTCCTTTTAGAAGATATAGAAGACACATACAAGTATAATCATTTCTACTTTTATCATTTTAACATTAAATCCTTTAATAATTAGACTATTTGTTCTATCCTTTGTTCTAAACATGAAAAAGAATCTATCTTGTTTTCTTTAGCATTTTTTAAATCCAATCCTAGTATATTTAGGGTTTTCAATCTCCCACACATTGTTTCTTCTTTCACTTGTAAGCCTCTATATCTCTACCCTTCAATAAGAATGAACATTGCCTGCTTCACAGGAAAATGGGAAGATTGCCCTGGATAATGTCTGTGAATATATTTTGCTGTGTAAAGATCAGGACAGAATCTGCTTTCTTTCCCTGTACCTCTTTGCCTCTATTTCTGTTATAGTACTTACACATGGCTCTCTCTTTCACTGTAAACTTCAAAAAAGGAGTTTCTATGTTTTAATCTACCTAAAAATTTGCCTTGTGTGTGAGGGAAGTTGATTTTGATTTTCTAGAACACAGGATGAAGAGAAAGGAGGAGGCCAGACTAGGCAAAGTCACAGCAGGCAAATAAAGAACAGACAGACAGGTGCCTATGGCATCAAACAACTTTTTTACCTTTGTCATTGTTGAATCTGATATTCTGTTCAGGAGTATCCTTGTCTTAAAGGGTAGAAGTGTTCCTGAATTGCACTACCACCATCATGGTCCTGATTTCATTTAGCACTACTCTCTTGCTTCAGAAGCCATTATGCAAACCCTTAAAAATTCTCTTTCCCAGGTGGTCACCGGTGGCTCACACTTGTAATCCTAGCTACTCAAGAGGCAGAGACCAAGAGGATTGCTGTTTGAAGCCAGCCAGGGCAAATTGGTCAGTGAGACACTTATCTCAAAAAAACCCCTTCACAAAAAAGGGCCACTGGAGAGGCTCAAGGCGTAGGCCCTGAATTCAAACCCCAGTACCACAAAAAAAATTCTCTTTCCAACTTTATTAGCATCCATATCTATCCAGCAATTTTTTTCCTTTACTATTAGAATCCTCAAGATTTCCAGTATTTTCCAGATATCCCACAAGAGGAGATTGGAAAAGAAATCAGACTTATCCATGGCCCCTGTGTAGTAAAAGGAGTATGACTAACAATTGCTTAATGGGCAGGTGTCTATGGACACAAGTCTGAGCCTCATTTTTCTCCCAGAGGACATTCATTTACTCTCACTAGTATTCAAAATCCTTTGGATAGAATATTTCCTGCTCTTTCAGGCAGGGCATTAGCATACCCTCAGGGCAGGAGGGTAACCAAAAGTGATATGCTGATATTTTTGCCCCCAGTGTTCATATGTTGAAATCCTACCCCCAAGACAATGTATTGGAAGGGAAGCTATTTAGGATATTGAATCACCCAGGCGATGTTCCCATGAATGGGTTCTTTTAAAGAGAGGCCTGATAGCCATCTCTCACACCTTCCACCATGTGAGGACACAGTGAGAACATACCATCTTTAAACCAGGGAATGGGTCTTAACCAGATCCCAAGTCTGCCAGTGCTTTGATGTACTTCCCAGCTTCCAGAATTGAAAGAATAGATTTTGCTGCTTATGAGCTCTCCAGCTTCTAGTATTTTGTTACTAGAAGCCCAAAAAGACTAATACTACTAAGGGGGCCCACATTTTCAGAGGAGAGCCAGCTTTCTGTTAGCTGATACCTTTGACTTTCATTTTTGAGCACAGTCAATGGTAAGAACACTACATTATAAAAAGGGGGCAGCTTAACACAGAGAAACTAAAGCAGATACCTTAAAGCAACTGAGGCCAATAGGAAAAGGGGAACAGGTACTAGAGAAAAGGTTAGATCAAAAAGAATTAACCTAGAAGGTAACACCCACGCACAGGAAATCAATGTGAGTCAATGCCCTGTATAGCTATCCTTATCTCAACCAGCAAAAACCCTTGTTCCTTCCTATTATTGCTTATACTCTCTCTACAACAAAATTAGAAATAAGGGCAAAATAGTTTCTGCTGGGTATTGGTGGGGGGGAGAGGGAGGGGGCAGAGTGGGTGGTAAGGGAGGGGGTGGGGGCAGGGGGGAGAAATGAACCAAGCCTTGTATGCACATATGAATAATAAAAGAAAAATGAAAAAAAAAAAAGGGGGCAGGGAGAGTTTTTTTCACTATCAGACAGAAAAATGCACCACACAATATGCCTTAAATTCCTTTTAGTTGGGCTGTTTATGTAACTATACTATTTTGAAACTTAAAACCTAGCAACTCAAGCTAATTGTTTACTATATATAGATAAATGCACACATACCCAAACTCCTTCAAACAACTTTCTATTGGATTTCTCAACAATATTTCTAAACAAGTATTACAAATTCAAATGCCTTAATGATACATCAGATACACCACTATTGAGGGAGCAGTGAGGACTATGATAAACCTGAGAGTATATGTTCTGCAAAAACATTTAAATTTATTTTTCAACAATACTTTTTGCTAATTAAAACTGTTAGCCAAATTCAACTCTAGGGTCCCAATTTGTGATATCTGCAACTAGCCTCTGTCAAGACTCCATCTACAGGCATATTATATTTCTCTACTAGCTCAGTGGTTATCAATGCACCATAAAAACACCTTGCTTTTGGTTTGGTATACAGCAAGACCTTGTTTGAGACACAGCGTCACACTGGGAATTCCAGTCTCTTGCAGACTCTCGAGTTGTGCATTGAATCAGAAATAACACTGTATTAGTTGGTCTCTAGAATATTATTTAGACACATACTCTTGTTAGTCAAATGGCTGTTGCTGATGGATTACTGTTATTAAGTGCTTACTACATACTAAACATGAGATTATTGCTTTTGCTTTTGCCACATTTAATGCATAGTTAATAAACAATATAGGCAAAACTAGCCCAGGAAGGTAGTCCCAACAACTCAATAGGCAGAGGTAGAAAGGATCACAGTTTGAGGCTATCCTGGACAAAAATTTAGCAAGTCCCATCTCAGCAAATAAACCAGACACACCTGTAATCTAAGCTATGCAGGAGGTATACATATAAGGAACATAATCTGTGGTCTGAGATGGCAAAAATGTGAGACCCTTTCTGAAAGCAAAAAACGGCAGAAGTGGTAGGACATCTGTATAGCAAGGGCAAAGTCCGGAGTTCAGCCCACAGTACTGATGCGTGTGTATGTGCAAAATTTGGTATATACGTCATAATCAGCTGACAAACTATATTGCATAGATAACAGTCACTGTTGTTTATAGAGTGGCCAGCTGTTGAGTGTACATTTGCATGAGTGTGTGAGAGAGAGATAGACAGAAAGTGAGGGAAAGACACAGAGTCAGAAAATATAGCACAATTTCCAGGTAATTTGTGTTCCACTGTGTGCTTGAACTAACAACTGACTGGTTTATTGTTTTAGCTGTAACATATTCAGTTATTATCATCCACAATGTCTCACAGTGTTTTGCAAAATCATTAAAATCTTATCATGCATTTTATAGTTTTCTCTGAGCTTAACAAAATAGCTACTGAAAGATTTTTCCTAGATGAGTGGTTCTACCTGTGAGATGAGATGTAGCTCTGACAAATTTGAAGCAAGGTAGAAGATGCTAAACTGTTTACCCCTACCATGTAAAGTTAATCCAGCTGCAGCATTCTTATTAGTGATGATTAATTATTTGAAACAAGAGGTTCAGTAACAAGCAGATACTTGATTATTAGTCAAGGTTGTGATTTTAGGAAATTATTGTCAAGGGTCTAGAATTCCTCTTAAAATTCCAGAAAGACAAGTGGATTTGAGAATAAAAATTGGCCTTCTAGAGCAAGGATGAAAAAACTTTTGCTATAAAGGGTCAGACAGTAAATATTTAGTTTCTTTTCAGGATATACAGTCTCCATGACAATTACCCATCTCTATCATTGTAGGACAATAGCAGTCATATACCCATATATATGAATGGGAATGACTGCGTTCCAATAAAACTTTTACTTATGGACACAGAAATTGAATTTTATGAAATCTTAATATGTCACAAGTTATTTTTCTTTTGAAATTTTTCATCCATTTAAAATATTCTTAGTTTCTGAATTATACAAAAACAAGTAGAGGCTAAATTTGACTCACTGACCATATTTTCCTGTTACCAATCTTAACATTTGTAAACTTAGAAAGATTATTGAATGAGTGCTACTCCAGGGTGGTAATTTTGAAAAAGGTTCAGTTAGGTTAGTATCTGGTTTTCACCACTGTGACAAAATACCTGAGCAAACACAACTTAAAAGGAGAAACTATTTTTCGCTCATGGTTTCAGAGGTGTCAATCCATTATGGTAGGGAGGGTGTGCAGAGCAGAGCAGCTCACATCATGGCAGCCAGGAAGGGGAGGAAGGGAAGGGAGTAGAGAGATTCCATTTGGACATACAGCCTATGAGATGGTGCTACCCACCTCCAGGGTGGGTCTTTCTCCCTAATGTTAATCCTCTCTGGAAATGCCCTCACAAACATACCCACAGGTAGTTTTACAAATCTCCCAGACACTCCTCTGTTTAATAAAGTTAGCAAGCAAGATTAACCATCATACCTTCCTATCACTGATTTCTATTAATCCCCAGACTTACAAGGGTCACTTCTATCCTACCATTTGAACCCTACAGATACTCTCTCCATCTCTTCCATCTAACTCACTATGCCCTTTAATTGTAAAGTTAGCAAGTGGTTTTGAGGAATAGTTAATATCATTTGTACCATAAATGCCATGGGAAAAAACCCTCATAGTATGTTATCTAAAAATATCAGAAGAACCGCACCCTACTGTAATATGATCCCAGTTGTGTATCTTCTGATTAATCCTTAAAGGTACTTTGAATTTTATCTAGACCGTTCTCACTCTTTTCAAAGATTTAATTATTTAAGAATAAAACACACTTTGTTCTTTATTTCCTTTGTAAATATCATGCAAACCCTTGAAGCTGGTCTCCTTCCCTTGTGCAGTCTTCCACTTACTCTGATTTGTATCTCCTGACCTTAAATCCTGATCCTTAATTCTCACCCTCCATCTAAAAATAGAATCTCTAACAAGAGCCACTGTAAATAATACCTTATAGCTATGAAGGCTGCTAGACTGTTCTACAGAAGTGAGGCCTTGCTAAGAGAGACTTTTATAATCACTTTGTCCTTGCCTGTGAATTTCTGTATTATTTAGCCAAGTTACCTGATAATTAACACAGATCTGACCAATTAGGCTAACATTAGTGTCACCTAATGCTTTCTCCGAATCCTGGCTTTTATGTTTAGTGCAAATTAAAGCCTACTAATTAAATAATTCTGAATGCCAATAGATAAAGCATGGCAAGAATTGACTCAAAAAACACTATATTCCATGGATTTGTTAATGCTTCCTTCCCAAATGACATGAACTCAAAAGGAGGGGAAGGGCATCAAACTGGCTACCCACATGACAAAATACACTAGGTTAAAATTTACAGAACCTTAGTAATACTGAGGACCACACTACTGTTCAAAGGACCTTAATTCCATGGTCACTTCTTAAGCAATGTAAACGCATTATAAACCAGAGTTCGGAGGTATTAGGTCATTGATTTTTCTATGCATTCATTTCACATTTCCAGTGTTCTTGGGATCAGGTGTCACATAGGGAGGATCAGAGTACAAACTGCAATACCAGCATGATGAACCAGTTTTAACATTATGACTAAACCCATTTGATATGTTTTAGATTAGGCTAAGTTGCATAGACAAAAGGGATTTTTAACCCCAAAACACTTCCATATGCTGCTACATTTACTATTTCTTTCTAATATTAGAAATATCACCCCAGTTTACCGCCATCTGACTTTTCTATAGCCTGTTAGTTCATCAGTCTAACTTTGTTCTTTTCTCTCATCTCATCCATCCTGTGTACCACCAGCACAGCTCTAACCCTGTCATCTCCAGACTCAAAAACTTGCATAGATTCTCTTTTACCAACAGAATAATTATATAATAAATTTACATTTCTTCACAATTGGCTCCAATTCTTCCAGAATTGTTCTCTATTATACTTTTACATGTAGCTAAAGCCTCAGTCTTTTCCAGAATATGCACTGAGATTTCCATTCTTACGGGCACTCCACCATTTGAGCCAAGCCTCCAGCCCTTTTAACTCTGGTTATTTTAGAGATGAGGGTCTTACTTCTTGCCCAGGCCAGCATGGACCATAATCCTCCTCTTTTATGATTCCTGCTATAGCTGGTATGACAGGTACACACCACCACACTCAACTTTTCTCTGTTGAGATGGGGTCTCAGGACCTTTTTTGCCTGGCTGGCCTAGAACCATGATCCTCCCGATCTCAGTCTCTTAAGTGACTAGGATTACAGGTATGCACCACTGGTACCCAGGTAATTCTCTTCTCTTTTAAAAGTGTGTCAGTCTGTAATAGTAATAAATGATAGTAATAACCACCATCTAATGAGTCTTTACTACATCCATATAGCTTTCTAACCACTTTACATAAATTATCTCATTTTATTCTTACAACAACCTTAATAAAGTAGGTATCCTATCCTGCTTTTATAGATGAGACTACAAGAAATTAAGCAACTTGCCTGTGATTGCCTTTACCACATTAAATAGTGGAATTATGCTTCAGATCCAGGCATCTGAATCATATGCCCCTTCCTGGCACTACTTCCTCTTTCCCCTTCCTGTATGCCCAATGTCCTCAGCACCCCTCCCCTACTTGACCACCCCTCCACAGAAGCTCAATTCATTCTTCAAGGTTTACCCCCAAATGATCCCTATCACCTACATAAAATCTTCCTTTTATCCTTTAGATTTTCCCTCGCCTAAGAATCCAGTATGCCCCGGGTTTCAACAGCTGGTGATCTCAAAACAAGATACTTTATTCTTTAATATTAAAATTATAGTGGCTTTGTATCTTGTCCCATGATCATAAGAAATTTATTTTTCTACCAGGTTTCCTTTGTATATATTCCCTGGTAACCCCTGTGGAATATTCACATGTTCCAAAATCTATCCAGACCTCCCCTCATTACTCATGTTCTAAAATCTGCCATATCAGAACTTCCCTGGGAGTTCTTAGAATGTTCTGTCTTTCTCTACTGTTTTGTTTCAAGATCAGACATCAGTGCACCTTGTAAACCATAAGAACAGCCTGTTGATTGAGGGGGGAGAAAAGCTAACTTTGTTAGACTTACCGAAACAAAGAACACTAGAACAGAAATTCAGTAGTGTCTCAGAGGCAGTAGACCAGAAGAAGTCTACAGGATTCTGGGATCTGGGAGGAGTTTTTCAAGGTATAGAACCATTTGAAATTAGACAAAGTTTATGACATAGTAGTTTAGCATTGGTGAATATAGCAACACTCATGTCTTGAAGTAAGTTGTGATATGTAAGCTATCATCTGATATGTGACTTGCTGCCTAGATTAGAAATATATCATCTTGATAGGACTGCTTGCCAAGTTTGCCCAGATAAATTGCTATGCAAGAATTAGTTAAAGCAATGAAGATTTTTACTAGTTTAGTCACCAGCACGTTGAAGAAGAATTTCCTAGAAATAACAATTGTGCCTCAGTTCTCAGCTTCTTCCTACTTCCTTATTCACAGCTAAGCTCATGTCATGGAGTATTAGGACTTTATTGAATTATTGTGGTATAATATAGCTATGATGTAGAGAGTCTTCTTTTTGCTGCTAACAGCAGTTACTCTTGGAGCTCACAGACCCTAAAGTCAACTACAAATCACTGATCAACCCACAGAATAAAAGAAAAAGTGAAGAGAAGATAAGGGTGGAAATGAAGACTAGCCGGCAATGTTGCATTAGAGGGTAGCTAAAGGGATGTGGTCAATTTTGCTTCATCAGTCATGGCCATCATAGTTTTGGGTTGACGAAGTTGTTGTTACTGTTTTTCTGATTGATGTTCTTTGATAGCATTTTTTTTCAAGTGAAGACTCAAGGCTCCCACTCATTTATGTGTAAAGTCTCAACAGCCTGAAAAAGGATACTGAAATGTGTTGAAATTGTCTCACCAACTCAGTGTACCATGTCCTTCCATTCTCAGCCTCATGCATGGATCCAATGTAGTGCTTTTCAAACATACGCACTGAAGCATTCCTAACCACAAGAGCAAACTGTCACTTTACTATTAGGAGTATGACTCCCTTTTATAAAAGAGCCATATTTGAGCTCAGGTTTCTAAAACAGACCCTCACTGACACTCAAATTTGATCAATTTATTTTTATTACTCTGGAAGATGGAGAAGCTCTAATTACATCTTCTGACATATTAACATCCCCCCCTAAAAAAAACAGTGGGAGAACCTGTTTATGGAAGACTCCCTTTGCTCCCTGTGTGATTGAGTCTCAACATCAGCTACTTTTGAATTTTATTTTTATTCTCCACTGCCATTCTCCACACACACACACATAATCCAGACTAACTGAAAAGTCTTTCCCACAGAAACCCAAACACACATGGCCTTCTGTTTTTTTCCTCCCAATACAGGGAAGGAAGAATGAGGAAGACTGTAAAGGAAAACAGAAGGACTCAATCTCAGGCCTACTTTCTAGAAACCCATCTACTCAGAGAGCCTCAAAAGCCCTCCAACCGTTAACTCAGACAGAGCCCCATGTCACAGGGTGTAATAAAGGCAGCAGACGTAAGGAAACGTTACCACTGTCAAAACCAATCTGTAATAGGAAAGTTTGTGGCAGGCATTGGGAAGCTCATAGCTGTAAGGAAACTGATTTCCTATTTAGAGAAAATGGAGCTGTTATTCTTAAGCAGAGATATGCCTATTGTGTGGGTAATTACGAGGAGGCCCGGCTGACCTGGCAATGAGGTAGTGTGGCTAAATACCTGAAGGCAAGAAGAGCCTGGGATGAAAGCAGGGCCCCATCTGTCAGGCTGTAATGATTGTGCTATTTGGAGGCAGAAAGGTTTGTCTGGAGCAGCTGGTTTCTCTCCAAGTGACCTTTTAGCATTTCTGCTTTTGCCGTCTGACAGATGTGTCAACTCAATAATTTCAAAAGCCCCTGAGTAAATAACCAATTGTGAGCAAGGATGACCCAAAGCGACGACAAAAACGGCCGCGCGCGGCACATTATGGAGCATAATACCAAGGGACGGAACCAGGAACATTATCAGAAAGAAAACATTTTAGTCTTTATCTTGGACTAAATGGCTTTCCTATCCACCCATCAGTCGTTCTTGAAGAGGGGGAAAAAGGGAAATGTGGATGGAACGGAAGGGCTTTGTGGTGGCGTCGCCCTTGGAAGCCAGCATTAGTGCACAGGACGCAGGTGGCTTCTGGGTGCTGGAAATGCGCGCGCAGCCCGGGCGGAAGGAGGCCCAAAGGCCGGGTTAATTGGCCTTGTGAAGGATAGGGATGGCGGCTGTGCAGAGGCGACTGCGATCAGTGAGCCTGATGGAGTTGAAAGGCTGGCATGAAGTTTGCACAGGCAGGCAACCAGGGCGCATGGGCACAGAGGCCCAGGGGAGAGGATCCAGGGCAGCAGAGCCCAGCTTTAGAGGAAAAGGTTGTCGTGATTCCTCCAGATGCATGCAAAGCACCCTCAAATGGAAATCTGACTTATTCCGCTTATATTCCCCCCGCACCCCAGGCTTTTTCGACCCTTAACAGCTTTGCAGGAAAACACCACACCATCAAACTAAGGTGAGAAGATCGCCCTCCAGGGCCCGCTCTCAGAGGAAAAGCTTTGGAAATGTTTAAGTGTACCTTCCATTTTTCTACTTTAAAAGTGTCAAGATTTTTTAACCTCCATTTTTAAATGAGCTACATACATGTAAACTGAATAATAACCTTCAAAGGCACAGACAGACCTTCTATACCTAACGCCAAGGTTCCCAGGGACAAACTCCGATGATGACAGAGGTAATGCAAACCTCAGAGTGGTGTGCTGCAACCAGCTCAAGCTAATTGGCAAGAGTCAATGTCAAATATTCAGGAATTTGCAAACTGAGTTTTAAACCATTGGTGGCTTTGGAATTAGTCATAGTGGTAGTATTTACACCAGGAAAATCAGGGAACACTGTTAAGTCAGAGGTTTCCCCTATCCCTGGAGAGCTTATTTTTACTTTTACCAGCACACCAGGGACACAGGTGAATCTGATCACTACACAGTACTTGCATTTGGCATGAGATCCAAAATGATATTGCAGACCCTGCACTCCATTTTCAGCAAAACTAGGTAGTCCAATAGCCTAAACTATCTGTTCATTTGTAAAAGGTTTGAGAGTGTTTAAGGATTATGGCTATGTTCTTTTTTTTTTTTTTTTAAGTATTTCCCATTTCTTAAAGTAAAAATATCTCAAAATAACATACAAAGGGTCTCATATTTGGTCCTGACTTCCATAATTTCAGGCTGACCACCTAAAATAAAACTTATAGTTGATCTGGTCAAATGAAATGCCCAGACATTTTAGGCCTTTATTTATGTGCTCTCTGTCAGAGCTGTGTGTCCCTGTCCTTCTATCTACCTAATCCTCTGCATTCTTCAAAGTCTGAGCTTCTCTCATAACTCTAGTTTATGATTTATTTTCTTTTCCCTATAACTTCCATGGAGTATTTTTGCTTCTGCCTCTCACTTTAACTCTTGTTCATACACACAATATACTACCTTACAGGTTTACTTTGTTCTTTTCTGTGTGCATGCCTTATCCACTCAAATAGAATAACTTCTTGGAGAGCAAAGATTACACTGCAAAAGACAGTATATATCTTCCTCAGCCCTGGCACAGCATTGCTTGTACACGTAGTAGGTACATAAGACAGTGGTACTCAACTCTCTAAATATAGTATCTCTGAGTGAGCTTTTAATAGATTTTATCATGCAGGCCTCCACTCTCAGATTGTGGTTGATCTGGTTCTGATTACATTGTGTTATAAAAATTCCCAAATAGCTATAAATATATCTACCTCATTGCTACCAGTTCAGAATCCCTGAGTAATTTTATTTTTAACTGTGATAGAAACCATGACTTTAAAGATATATGGATGGGTGGAGGAAGGAATGGAAATAAAACTAAATCATACAAAAGACACAAACTTTTTATCAACACCTCTTTTTATTAACCAAGGTAGACTCAGCTAACTGAAATATACCATTGTGGCCTTTAACATTTTCTATTTGACACACACGGTGGCTCCTTAAGGACAGGGTATAAGTCATATTATAGCCACATCCCCATCTGTCACAACCAAGCAGGTCCTGGTTAGTGATAATGACCTTTGTTTTAAGCCTCTCCATTTAGATTCCTCCTGCCCCAAGTTTGCTGGTACAACCTTTCTAGACCTCAGATTATATGAGACCCAAAATAAAAATGCTGCTGTGTTTTAAAGCTATGTTCTTAATAATAAGACAAAGAAAAAGAACAGTTAACTGCTTGACTAGGACAGTAAAAGAAAAAAAAAGCAGAACAATTCAGTTGCTGGTTTGCTTCCATTTCTATGAAAGAGAATGATACTGAGACTGCAAAAGATGAAACACAAGTCTTGGTAGGGGGATAGTAAGAGAGTGGTCCAGATGCATTACATCTAAGACAATAAAACAACTTGCAGCTGTTATTGCAGCTGCTTGTGTCCTGAGAAAAAAATCAGAGGGAATGGGAAAATTGCCAGGAGATCAGAGCTAAGCAAATGCTTCAGATTTCAGAAAGGGAAGGAGGGTTTGTAATTTAAAGCCAGATGAGTTTAACTTTCATACCTAACAACATTCTAAAATGCATCCTTAACTCCATTATTTGTGTTCACTTAGAGAAAAAGCACTCATCAGACGCCACCATGAGGGTGCCAAAAATAACTCATGACAAACTATTTTTATATAATTTTTATATTATAAGGAGAGTAGACAGAAATAATATTACAGGCAAATTTCTTTCAAATATCATTCAAGATTGATTGCCAAAATTAAAAAAAAAAAACCTCATGTTTTGAGTCCCCATTATGTGTACTACAATAGCCTTGGAAATAAAAATGCCCAACAAGACAGTCATTGCCTTCTAGAGAATTTAAGTCTAGTGGGAGAGACAGAAAAGAACACAAGGGCAGTCTTCATGGGACCAAATATGGGCGTAATAGGGAAGGAGGAAAGGAAGCTTTACATGGGGGAAAATATCCTATGCAATAGGCATCTCTGTGAGAATCTGGAGGGCAAAGAGAAATAAACCAGGCCAAAAGTGCTAGGGGCAGGTAACATGCCAGACAGAAAACAAGAGGTGAGAGGCTTTGAGAAGACAGAGCTGCACTGTAGTTCAGGTAGACTGGAGCAAAGACTTCAAAGTAGGAAGTGAGGAATGAGGAGAGAAAGACAGGAGAAATAGGCAAGGATCAGATCTGAGCATCAGATTAAGGAGTTTGAACTTTCTTCTGAGATCAGTGGAGAAACTTTGCAGATTTTTAAGCCAGAGAATACACAGTAATTTCACCAAGCTATTTGACAATTTCCAATATTATCATGGAGACAATGGAGAACTAGAAACTAGACAGCAATGAAGCAAGGGATTTCTAACTATTTGGAAAATTGTCCCATAAAATGTTAATGCATAAACTTGTTATCAAGTTGACAGAGCTCTCTTGGCACTTTTCTGGGCCCTTTCCTTGGTTTTATTTTATTCAATGTATTTATCAAGAGCTGCAGCAAACTCTTTTTATAGATGACACAAAACTGAAGAGGCAAATGTTTTGTTTAGCATAATCGAAATTCAGAAAGTTCTCAACAGACTGGATGGAGGGCCTAAGGCAGCAAGACAAAATTTTAGCCAACTATCATATTTTTAAAAATTCCATTTTCAAAGGATAAAATGGAGAAACCCACTTTCATCAATTCATGTGAAAATATGATGTTCAAACACCAAAAGAGCCATATGACCTCCTTGCTAGGACTTTTTTTAAAAAAGAGGAAGAATAGGCCTGCTGGTGATATCATTGGCATCATTGTTTTTGGTTCAAGGTGGACAATGGCCACACTAAATGCCACTTACTCACATTTGGAGAAGGGTGTCCAGATCCAGATTCAGATACCCAATGTCAAGTCATTTGGAGAACTAGAAGCTACATGAAATTTTTTTAAAAATGGTAAAAACATATAACTGATGAAGAACAGAGGCATAATTTTAAAGGAATAACCACAGAGGCTTGAAATAGGACCACTGAGTAACATCTCTATATAAGGAAGGCATTTTTATAAAAGCTAATTTTGGAAGTTGGGAAAATTGACTATAAGGTACTGAGTGACATTTAAGATTTGTAAATGGAAGAGGTGGCTTTGTAGCTTGGAATCTTGCTACTACTGGAGATGTTCACAGCATCTCTCAGAGATGTTCACTGAAGACGAACATGTCTACTAATGAACCCATGGTACTGGAAATGTTTGTACAATTTATGGGGGAAATTTGAAAGAGAATAAAAACATTGGAAGAGAAGATGGGATTTTCCCATCTCCCCATTGTATTAAGGCACTCATCATAGCCATGCCCACCTCTACATCGCTGACTTTACCCCATGCCAACTCGGCTACTTGTTCCATCCTTGCCCACTTTAATTCACTATTTCTCATTTCAGGAATTGATTCTCCTTTCATTGGCCATCCTTCTACAGGATGCCAAACATTTCTTCATCACTTTTTATGTTTACTTACACCTCTGACACCTCCAATGTGATGTAACATAAATAACCAAGGATAAAGACGTCAAAGCTACTTGGAGAGCTTCTCCTAAGGATTTCTCACATAGTAAGTATCCTGTAGTCCTTTCCTATCTATCTTTAGTCATGAACCATGAGTAGCCCCTCTTCACATGGTAAAGCCACTGTATCATAAACTTCTCAAGATATGTCTAAAGTTGACTGTCCTCTGACCTCTCACTTGGAGGACAAGTCCAAGCACACCTACTGATATCCTTCATACATTTGTCAAAACCACCCCTATCCTATTACCTCACCTCCCTACTACAAACCATACTTGTGCCACCTCTACAGTCTCTTGCCTCCAGACTTTGCATTGTTTGGAGAATAATTAGTGCTAAAAGCTACTCACAGATTTTACTTTTCACTCTGAGGATGACCTTCCTATGCCTATGACTTTGGAATTCCACTGTGTTATGGGCTATAATTTTCTACCACTGAATATGCTCCAATGCTTGACTCCTTGCTTTCCTCTTGTTTCCTTGCTTGCATTCCATGTAATTAAAGAAAGTTTACTGAATAATTCTGCGTCTAGTTTACCCACTACCATGTTCTGTCAAATTGTTTTGCTTAGAGAAATATCAAAACTGGTCCCAACTCAGATCACAACTTTCTTATCATCATTACAACACTTCCTTGGCCTTGAAATCTTAATTCGCTACTCTCCCCAACTTACACATACATATGCATACAATACTGAAACTTCATCAAGAAGAACTAGTCTCATTAAAAAGACAGAGTATGTATTCTTCCTTTTTGTTCTTTTCCTGTTTACTTCTCAGTCCTTTGTGATCTGGAATATTGCCACAACTGTTCCCCTAAACTGACTCTCACAATGGTCAAAAACTTCCTACTAATT
This sequence comes from Castor canadensis, assembly GCF_047511655.1. NCBI lineage: Eukaryota > Metazoa > Chordata > Mammalia > Rodentia > Castoridae > Castor > Castor canadensis. The sequence goes on from NC_133388.1 coordinate 155,082,317, forward strand.
GACAAATACAATGGATGCGTTCCAGCTCAATTACTACTTTATCTCTCTGTAGCAGTTGTCATTGTTGACATTCCCGTCTTTTCGAAATTCTCTTCTGCCTTAAGCTCCAAGATTTTCCTTATGACTGACTCTTCTTTTTGGCTCTCCTTGTCTCTCTCCACCAGCAACTTAATAATTGATCTTTACTAAGATTTTACTCTCAAAGCTTTGCTTATCTCACTCCTCAAGCTCTCTTGAGTAATCTCATGCACACACAAACCTCAAGTAGCACAGATGAAGGCATCTGACCTGTAGGCTCACATCTCTGCTTGCATGTGCAATCAGCTTGGAACTTCAAACTCACCAAAACTCACCTTAGTGTTTTTTTTGTCCTCAACCCCTCGAAAAAACTGAGAGGAGAAAGTTGGCTGGGGGGGATGGGTTGTTTTGTAGTACAGGGATTGAACTTAGTTTTAACCTAGTGCATCTTGCTTGCTAAGAAAACACTTTATCACTTGAGCTATGCACCCAGCCCTTTTTAAATATATTTTTATTTTATTTTATTTTATTTTATTTTAGTTAGTTAGTAATTTTTTCAGTACCGGGCTTGAACTCAGGGCCTACACCTTGAGCCACTCCACCAGGCCTTTTTGTGGTAGGTATTTTCGAGATAGGGTCTCCAGATCTATTGCCCAAGCTGGCTTTGAACTGCAATCCTCCTGATCTTTGCCTCCTAAATAGTTAGGATGACAGGCGTGAGCCACTGGTGCCAGGCCTTTATTTTGTTTTTTGGGATAGCATCTCACTACCTTTCCCAGGGCTGGCATTGAGCTGAGATGCCCCTGCCTCCACCCCCTTAGTAGGTAGATTACAGGCACTTGCCCCCAGGTTCATCTGTTAGTATAAAGTTCCTTTATGAACCTAAATTTGCTGTTTTTTGTATTTGGCTTCAACTTTCTACCCTCATTTTGATTCTGACAATGTGTGAGTAAGATGCAAGATAATAGAACATTAAGTTCACACTTGGCAAGTAGGAAGTAGAACGTCTGCCCTCCTAAAGTGATAAAAATCAGATTAACTTTCTTTAGATTCCTATCATTATTTTAAAGTGAAATTATGGATATTCTAATCATCCTATTTGATCATTAGAGAATATGTGTATGTATTAAAATACCACATTGTACCCCTTAAGACTGTGTGATTATGTGTCAATTAAAATAAAACTTAAAAAATAAAATTTAAAGTGAAATTAGAAGAGTGGCTCTACTCATGTGCAGTTGTCACTCCATAACTATATGCTTTTCCCATAAAGAAAAACTCAACTCTGGAAACTCATATGTTCACATGATCCATTTAGAAAGGAATTTTGTGAATGAGTCTTGCACTCTAAAGATCACTAAATTCCTCCTTATGTTGGCAGATTACATGTTGTTACTGCTGTGTTTCAAAAACCAATCTTTATAATTGTCCTGTTGCTTTTTGTAAAAACACAGGTGAATTTGTCATTGGAAATCCTCTTCTTCCTTTCACGAGAGAGGCTAAAATCTTAACTGATAAGGTCACAGTCTTTTCTCTGCTGTGAATCCTCAGGTGCAGGCTGCCACCACTAAAATGAAGTCATAAAACAGAAATCCCAAAACAAGCCTGCATAAGCCAAAGTATCACGCACCTCAGCATATGTACAGAACACAAGCCCATTATTTCACACCTGGTGCTACTCCAGGGGAGATTCTAGAAGCACAGAAATAAACAGTTATTTTGACAAAGCAGTATTATTGTCTGACATTCAGTAAATTTGCTGGAAATTCTAACAACTTCCATGTATAAAATATCCACCCATTTAAAATTCTTTCTGTACATGAAATCTTATAATAGCAAATCTATAATTACATTTCCTATTTTCTTTTTTTTCCAGGAACACTGTTGGCTTCTACTGTATAAGAACTACAGTGCATCTATCTCCATTAGCATTGTCACATGGGTTTCATAAAATCACATTACAAAATGTGGGTCAGTGATCACTGAGTCATGTAATTTATCAAGACAAGACCCAGATGCACTGTTTGACATTCGTTTTGCAGGGATGCAATCTACTGGTATAAACAATTCTGCAATGCTTTCCATTCTTCAAAACCAAAGGCCATTTATGACTGGGGGAAAAATCAATATCTGCAGTTCTACTATCAAATATTTAATGTCCCAGTGTTTTATAAGATAATATATCAGTGAAAGCTGACAGGACACCTCCATCTGATAATACATCATCTCTTCAGCCTGACCCTCTAATCATGTCTCCAAATTCAGACTTTTAGAACCAAAAGGGCTTTGTCTCTTAGCCCCACCCCCTGATTTTACTGAGAGGATACTGAAGTTCATGGACCAAGTATGCTACTCAAATACAAATGACTTGCCCAGCAGTTGGTGATAAAGTCTAGAACTAAATCTTCCTGACCACAAATTCAGTAAATACCAAGTTCGGTTCTGGTATGGTTTGAATATAAAATGTTTCCCACAGGCTTATGTACTAATGTGTAGGTCCCCAGCTGGTGGCACTATTTTGGCAGGTACTGGAAATGTTAGGAGTTGGGACTAGCTGGAGGAAGTCGGTTGCTTAGAGTGGGTCCTTGGGATATCTTGTCCCTGCCTCTCCTCCCCCCATTTCTTTCTTTCTCCTTCCTGGCCATGAAGTGAGAAGCTCCTCTGCTACACTCTCCCATGGCTGTGATATTTTCCCCAAACATATGGGGCCAAGTGACCATGGACTGAACCGTTTGTAAGCATGAACCAAAATAAATCCTTGTTTTTGTCAGGTGTTTTGTTACAGTGACAAAGCTAACTAATAACAGACTTTTTTCAAATTTCACATATTTCATTTATGTCTATTTCACACTTTCAGAATAGAATTAATTTCCTAGTGCCTATATTGTATTTTATTAATTCAACATATTTTAATACTTGCAATATACTGTGCATCAAAATAGATACTGGAAATAACAAAGGTGCTTCCCCTATGTACTACCAAAGCAGGACTTTCAAGAGTGAAGGGAGATAAGATGCAAATGGTCCCTCCATTAAGTCTCTTGCCATTTTTTCTGAGTATTACTCACTGGCATCCATCCAGTAGATGCTTCTCTCCTTGACCATTTTCTCTTATGACATCACCCAGTCTCCTTTGTGATTTCATTGCTCACAAATCTTGGCTGTGAACTTCCTTGATTACTCCAAAGCGTATATTCCCTGAATTCTCCTCCTCTGTCACCCCATGCCCACTATATCTCATTGACTGTCTCATAAGCACCTTATACTCAGTACATCGTTAAGTGAAGATATCATCTACAACCTCTTATTGGGATCCTTATTGGAAGAAACATTCATAACTCCATTATGCTAGTGCCCTGTTTGAGGTGTCTTTCCTAGTACAGTATAATTCCTTGGAGCAGGTCCTGTCTTTTTAGCTAGATATCAACACTCACCACTTTTCTTGAGACCTATTGGGTATATAACAAATATTTATCAAATGAATACATAATATTATTGCCTGTGTCGCCCAAACCAATATCCTGAGTTGTCTTAGAAGGCATATTCTTCTACAGGAGTTAACAAGTCTTACACATTTCGTTTTCTTAAAACCCCCTCAAAACTGTACCTTCCTCTTTATCAAAATACTGTCTTAGTTTAGATCTAATCATTTCTTGTTGAGGCTATTGTCAGATGCTCCTTGCTTACAGGATAGCCCTTTTCCATTCAATCTTATAAATAGAATGTTTTAAAACCCGATACTCAGTCTGTTTCTTCATTGCTTACAGTTCTTTCCCTGTTGCTCAGGGGAAGAAGTCTAACATACAACATCCATTGTGATCTTGCTTCCACCTTCTTATTCATTTCTTTCTCATTACTTAGCCACACCAAACATCTAAAATTTCCCTTTATATGCTATGCTCACTTTGCCCAGACTATTATCAATATACTTTCACTTCAATTTTCAGCTAAAAAGTTATCTTTTGATTTACCCCAAGCGAACTTTAGAGCTCCTTCTTAATCCCAATTATGCCATAGAAATATGTTTTTTGTGGCACATATGACATTGAAATTTTCTTATTTGTGTCTTCTCCCTCACTGCACAATGAGTTACTTAAGAGTAGAGACTGCATCTTTTCTACTGTGTATTCTCAGTGCTTAATACATAGTAAATAATTATTGTCTAACAATAACACCAGCCAATACAGAGTCCCAAAAGTCTCTCAGTTTTCCCCATGTATATTTTTAACTCGAGTCCACCTCATTTTTGTCTACTTTATTATTACCAGAGGCAATTTATGCCTCCAAGATATATAGAATAGCAAAAAATAATAATGGGCAGGAAAACTTGTCAAAAGACAGAACTGTGGTACACATTCAGATCTACTTTCCATTTGAAGAAGAATAAGATGTACAGAGAAATAAAAAGGAGAGAGGGATGCGAAGGAGAAGGATGGTGGAAGAGACAATAGAGTGGGGGGCGGGGAGAGAGAAAACATGTCAACACAATTCATTTCTACCAAGGTGGACTTCATCATTGTTTGGTCTTTTTAATGTCTTCTATCCAAAAACATGTATAATCTGAAAAACTTCTTTCTAAAAAAGTGTTTCAGTGTTTTCTCATCAAGTTATAACTGGCTAAGAAAAAGCCTAACATACCCATTAGAACTTACTCCTCTGGCCCTCCATGACCATCATCTTCAACTATGACCTCAAGCAATGACACTTCAGCAAACTATGTCACCAGCTCTTGACCATGACAAGAGGTGCTAGTGAACTGTTAAAGTTTCACACCTCAAAATTATTTTTATGAAACAAGGTCTACACTGATTCTGCCATGATAAAAAAAATTCTCTACGCTGTGAGTACTGAGAATCGTGTAGCAAAATTCTTTGCAATGTATGTCCTTCAAGAGTCACCATGAAGCTGTAAGTTCAATCTTGTAAAAAGCCAGTAATCTAAACATGGTGACACCATAACCCCTGCTTTTTTCTTTTTTATCATTTAAAACTACCTTAAATTAGATTGCAGTTCAAATCCAAACTGAAGAATGTAAATTGCTTTCCAAGATACTTTCCAAGTCCCACATGGGGACTTAGAGCTTAGAGGCTTTGTACAAACAATCAGAGGCTCAACACAGTGATCTGAGCAGGATGTGAGGTATATGCTCTGCAACCATCATGTGGCAAGATGAGTTTCCCAGGCTGACCTACCTGGTCTCATCCTCTTAAAATACTGGCGTCCTAAGTCTAAGGTGGACCTCCAAGCAACACTTCAGTCAACTACCACAGTGCAAGTTTAAGTAAGGCTAAGGTAAAGCATTCATTTGCTTACTTCTCATGGGGACTTTACAAAAGATATTTTCTCTTTCAGTTTAAAGTTGTGCCTTGTTGAAAACTTGGTAGCCTTCCCAGCTCCAATCTCTACAAAGCATCAACTGTAACCCCAACCACTTAGCAAGGAATTTCATTCGTATGTAATTGGTCATATTTGTTGTGCTGTTCTTCTTTAAATACAAATTGCAACCAAAGGGGAAAATTCTATTTCCTATTGTTTTCTCTTCATCAGATGTGGGAAAAGGAAAATAATTAGATTAGAAGGAAATGAATAAAAAAGAAAGCAATGTTAATTGCAGTCCTACTGTCAAATGTAGATCCTTCAAGAAATGCAATCTGTGGCTTCCTGATGGGACCAGGCAACTGGCTCCATCCTGCAGATCTGAGCGACCACAGCTCTTAAAATTCCACCCTTTCAATGAGCTTGGTGAGAGGAGCTGCTAAGTGTGAGTGAAGTTCATTTTCCTTCATCAGAGATGTTAGTGCTCCTCTTGAGAGTATCCTGCTCCCCACATCTGCCTCAGAGCTCTACTCAGCCCTCTGCAGCTGAGCGATCAGCTTAGAGTATTAGTCTGACTCACAAACTCAGACACATGCTTCACGTATTTGAATGCTGCTTGGAAAAAGCACCTCTGCCTGGCAGATGGAGATATGTGTCCTAAGATAAATGAGCTCTCTGAACCAAAGCTGTCTTCAAAACCCAAAAACTATCATGCAAATGGCTGCCTCAGTTGTTAGTGCCTAAAATTACATGGAAATGTGTGTGGCTGAAGTCCAGAAGAAATAAAAGTCAATGCACTTTCTTATTATGTTCCTTGGAACAGCAGTCAGGAAAGTAAAGAATATTCAGTATGAATCAAGGTGGACTTTAGAATTTTTCATATACTTACACATTCATAATATCAAAGACAAAATTCTTACATAAAAGCAATATGATTTAAGGCTTTTTTGAGGAATAAAGTTAAAGGATCTTTTCAACATTCATCCAACACATGAAAGTACATAAATACCAGACTACTGCATCAAACCGAATGTCAAGCATGGCTCCTCAACAACATACTGGTCAGCAAGCAGCTTACAGACTGATAGCAAAGACAAATAACAAAATAAGCAAATAGAGTAAAGAGTGACAAAGGTTATGATAGAAAAAAATAGAGTTCTGTGGTATTTGAGGGCCTAAATGAAGATCTTTCTGAAGAAGTGATAAAATCCAAAGAATTTTAATGTAAGCTTTCCATGGGAGCTGCTGTTTGAAGTTTGGGGATAGATAAATGGACAGATGGGTGGATGGATGGATGAATAGATTTATTATTTCAACAGAAAAAAATTTTAATGTGTTTCAAACTCAAATATTTCAACCAGAATCCACTTAACTACCAGAAAGAGATTGTCAGTCTCTACCCAGTCAATGTCAAAATTCTACAGCAATCCTTCTCCCCACACTCAACAGCCCCCAAATGTCAATAGGCAACAGCTTCTCCTCTCTCCTAGAAACTCAAGCCCACTCTTTCTCTTCTCTCTTCTTTGTCTTCTCTCTCTTCTTTGTCTTCTCCTTCTTGTCTTCTCTCTCTCTCTCTCTCTCTTTCTCTCTCTCTCTCTCTCTCTCTCACACACACACATATGTACACATAGGCACACACACACACAAAAATACAATTGGTCAGTGTCATAAAATGACTGGAGCACTGGTCATGAGCATGCTGTCAGAACAGCTACCTTTCCCAATTCTCCACAAATCCTGGGCTACTCCATTGACCTTGTCTCTGTTATCCTGGCTCCAACAAAGACCAGAGCCTAGTAGGTACAATTACATAGAGAGGTGGGCATGCTAGCATTGCCTAATGAGCTGCTACCACCTGGAGAAAACTGGCAGTACAGAAAGCATTAGTCCCAACTGTAAAGCAGAAGACATTCAACTGTGGCCTTTGTGCTCCCATTTTCATGCAAACTCCAAACAAAAGCATTAGTTTTGCTCATCTGAACAGGGGTTGTGATTCAGGCCACACTGGATGGGTACATATGCAACTTGGAGGCCAAACCTTCAGGTATATTGCAATAACATTTTCCTCATTAGTTGAAGCAGAATATTAAATTGTGCTATACTGGATATAGTTATAATAAGAAAGCTATCGATTATTTGGAGAACTTCCTTCTGGACTTTATTGTTGATCCATGGGCCTTATCAAATGGGGGGGAAATCAAGGGTAAAATTCACTGAATAGAATAAGTTATCATGGTCAATAGATAGAACATTACTTAAATATGAATAATACATGTAAGATAGATATAAAAACTAGGTAGAAGCTATGGAAAATGTTTTATTCTGTGACCACAAAACAAAGGTGTTTCATTAACAGTGTTTAAATTTGATTAAGTGAAGAAGAAGTTCTAAAAAGACCTGAATAGCCCTTGCCTCCCTAAAGGTCACCTCAGAAAGCAGGATTCTTCCCCCATGCTGGTGAGATCATTCATGAAAAAATTGGAAACATCTGAAGTAGTCATTATATCCAGAGCTACACCAATTCTGATTTTCTCACTCTGAGGGAAGATCTGAGTAGGAACATTGGAAGGAATTTTGAGATACAGAATGAGCTCAGTAAGGAAAAGTATTCAAGTACCATATTCTAGACCTTCTGAGCTAAGACAGTGTAGAAAATAATGTTTCCTATACATGAATCCTGGCCTACTGTCCTACCCAGCACTATTGTGCTAAGAAAGAGCATTTGGAAGAGGGGGGAAGTAGCAGGAAACTCATTTCTGGGACCTTATAAACCCTGGGTTAAGATGGGAGCGGTCAGTTTTCTGCATAAGCAGCTCTCCCTGCCCATTGGTACATCAGTTACTACTATGGCAAAGGCACTTTCTTTTATTGAGAACTTACTATGTTCCAGACAGGAGGTAAGTTTCATCATTTCCATTTTCAGATGAGGAAAGTGAGATTAAAGTAGCTCAACCAAGGTTTCACAAAGCAGTAAACAGTAAAGGCAACATTGAGACCCAAACCTGCTAAACCCAAACCACAAAGTCTATGTTTTACTACAGATATCTATTTGTATATTCATATATGCATTAATGTAGCTGCCTTAATTTTCTTATGTCTTAGAATATCTAGAGTATGGACCTCCAAAGTGTAAGGCAAGATAGCCCACTGTTAGGAGGAAACTTCTTTAAAAAATATTAGAACATCTTTTCTATTTATTTTCAATCAAAAGATAAGAATTTTTGGGCCACTATTTAATATGCGGGTTGAGTTTAGTACTGAATCTTTTTGCTGGGCACTTGCATACAGTATGTGAGCATCCTGGGAGAAGAAAGGGGTTCACTCACTTGAGCTGTTAATAGGAGAGTCCCCTTCCTTTTTCTTTTACTCTGATATATTGCAACACCCTACAGTGTACCATACCGAGGGGGGTACAGGTGGTGTTTTAACAAAGAAAAATAGTAAATGCTTTCTTTTTAAAAAAAAAGTGCTTAAAATGCCATTTTGAGTATGTTATTTGAAAATGTTTGCATAGTTTTGTGATTTCTATTGTCAAAGACATTATTTAAGTATGTCAGTCACTCACCTTTCTGGTGTCACTTCAACTCTGTCCCACCCCCTTTCTTGTGCAGCCCAGATACATAAGTTCTGTTCTCCTTCAAGCAAACAAAGCTGGCAGCTTCTTAGACCTGCAGGAAATGTGGCATCTCCCACCACAAACTTTCCATTGACTTGAAGGGCTGAAAAGCTACATCTTTCCTGAGTTCACACACGAGTGAAGCAAAGTTTCAAACAATGGAGAATAGGAACTACAGAACATTCCTTTCCCTATATACTGTCCTGAGAACCAGTCTTCTACTAGTTATAGGAAGGCCATCTCTCAATACTGAGCAATTGAGAAAAATTCCAAGATGGCGGCTAGAGGTAGGAAGCAGAAAGAGAGCCTCCTATAGTGAAATCTTGGAGAGACGCTGGAGACACACTTTGCAGGCATAATCACCGAGAAAAGGCATAACTTTGACTCCTCCACATCTCCAGCCGGCGCAGAGAATCTCCACTTCACGTTAAACAGAGAACCGAGGAGGCCCCCGGGCCGCCAGTGGCCGGCGCCCATACGGCTTGGGAAGATGCGGACCAGGTGAGCTTCGCGGTACCGCGGTTCCCCCACAGACAAGCCTGGGCCAGAGCAGCATAGCCCCCTGGACAGACTGACCTCCACCCGAGAAAAAAAGAGAAACTGAGTACTAAGCAATAAGAACAGTTAAGACACGCTGGAAAGAGGGTGGGGAGCCCTGAGCACTGAAGATTGGGGGAAGGGAATCCTTCCCGGGACTGTAAATAAACGAGCCGGGCGGGCCGGAGAGGCTCTGGCAGGAGCGGGGCGCGCCAGCAACCAGGAGCGGGGACGCTTGTGAGAGGAGGGAAGACCCACTTCCCAGAGGAGGGAAGACCCACTTCCCACGTGAACTGTAAATAAACACGCAGGCCTGACAACGCAGGGCAGTGTCGCCTTTCCCAGTGCTTGGAAAGGGAAAAGCCTGTAGCAGAGGCCCCCCTCCCCCGCACAGGAGAACTCTGAGCAAACAAAGCCTGTGGGACCAGGTGAGTGCTAAGCTCACCCCAGAGATCTGCATAAATAACGCCGCCAGCTACAGGCTGAGAGCAGCAGGCAGGCAAGCCACAGTTGCAGATACCACTCTCAGAACTGCCTCCAGACGCTTTTTTTTTCTTTTTCTCCCTACCTTTGATGAGAGAACAACCGAATTACACCTGCAAGACGAAAAACTTACTGAAACTGTATTGCATTTGAACTGGGGACACTTGGTGGGGCTTTTTTTTTTTTTTTTCTTCTGTGTGTGTGTGAGTGTAGTTTTGTTCTACTTTATGCATCCCCTTTGATGAGACAACTACAGAACAACATCTGAGGCACCAACTCCAGGACTGGAGATTGAGACGGACATCCAAATTATTAAGACTGAAATTGCATTGCATATAAACTTGGAAGTTTTTTGGTTTTTTGGTTTTTTTTGTTTTTTTTTAATTTTCTATTTTCCATTTTATTTTAATTCATTTTTATAAATAGATATTACTATCATATACTTATTTTTTATTTTTTTTATCTTTGATTTTCAATCCTCTCTCTGTCACTCTATTGTCTGTTCAGCTTACTGTCGATTAGTACACTAACACTCCCTGTTTATACCTTTGAAACTCTCTTGTCTGATACCTTGTTCTGCTTTCTCCCTCTTGTCTGTATATTTGTTTTCCCCTTTTCTTTAACTTCTTGCTTTCCATCTCAGCTCACTCTTCCATTCTCAATATTACCATTGTTATTATTACAAGCTAGAAAATACTTAATTACACACAGTACAGGGACAGTAACAACACCAAGGACAATGACAGGAAGACAGAAAAAACAAGGAAACCAGTTTCCCCACAGCAAAAAATTAGTACAGGAACCAGAGGGGAATGAAGAGAACAGAAACTCAGAGCCAGACTCCAACAAAATGAAGATAAACTATGCCAAAGGACCCAATGAAGCCTACAAGAATAATTTAAAAGAAGACATACTACAAGTACTCAATGAGAATTTTATAGAGATGATACTGGATAGGGTCAACCAAAATGTACAGGAGACACTCAAGAAATTCCAAGACAATAAAAATAGAGAATTTGAAAAAGCAAAAGAAGAAATAAAGGAAACCATAGAAGCACTGTATAAATACCAAAATGAAAGAGAGAACACAATGAATAAATGGATAAATGAACTCAGGACAAAAATAGACAACAATAAAGAAGAAAACAGCCAGGATATGGAAAACCTCAGAAAAAAGAACGAAACAGAACTGCAAAACAAAACGGAAGGCCAATCCAGCAGAATAGAACAAACAGAAGACAGAATCTCAGAACTTGAAGATGAAATGGTAATTAAAGGAAAAACTGAAGAACTACTAATTAAACAACTCAAGACCTGTGAAAAGAAAATGCAAGAACTCACCGACTCCATCAAAAGACCAAACTTGAGAATCATGGGCATCGAAGAAGGAGAAGAGGTGCAAGCGAAGGGAATGCGTAATATATTCAACAAAATAATAACGGAAAATTTCCCAAATCTAGAGAAAGATATTCCCATACAAATGCAAGAGGCCTCCAGGACACCAAACAGACCAGATCAAAATAGAACTACTCCACGACATATCATCATTAAAACAACAAGTTCAGAAACTAAGGAAAGAATATTGAAGGCTGCAAGAGAGAAAAAACAAGTAACATACAAAGGTAAACCCATCAAAATCACAGCAGACTTCTCAACAGAAACATTAAAAGCAAGAAGAGCGTGGGGTGAGATCTTCCGGGCACTGAATGAAAATAACTTCAACCCCAGGATACTCTACCCAGCAAAGCTATCATTCAAAATAGATGGAGCAATAAAAGTCTTCCATGATAAGCAGAAACTAAAACAATATGTGACCACAAAGCCACCATTACAAAAGATTCTGCAAGGGATCCTGCACACAGAAAGTGACACCCAACTTAACCATGAAAAGGCAGGCAGCACCAAACCACAGGATAAGAAAAAGCAAGACAGTAGAGAGTAACATCAAGTTAGGTACACACAATCAAACCTTCAAACAACTAAGATAACTAAATGGCAGGAATCACCACATACCTATCAGTACTAACACTTAATGTTAATGGACTTAATTCACCCATCAAAAGACACCGTTTGACAAAATGGATTAAAAAAGAAGATCCAACAATTTGTTGCTTACAGGAGACTCATCTCACCAATAGAAATAAGCATATGCTTAGGATGAAAGGCTGGAAGAAGATTTACCAAGCCAATGGCCCCCGAAAACAAGCAGGAGTAGCAATACTTATCTCTGACAAAGTAGACTTCAAACCTACATTGATCAAACGAGATAAAGAAGGACATCCCATACTAATAAAAGGGGAAATAGACCAAAAGGAAATAATAATCATCAATCTGTACGCACCCAATGTCAACGCACCCAATTTCATCAAACATACCCTGAAAGACCTAAAAGCATATATAAACGCCAACACAGTGGTTGTGGGAGACTTTAACACTCCATTAGCATCAATAGATAGGTCATCCAAACAAAAACTCAATAAAGAAATCCAAGATCTAAAATATGCAATAGATCAAGTGGACCTAGTAGATGTCTACAGAACATTTCATCCAACCTCTACACAATATAGATTCTTCTCAGCAGCCCATGGAACCTTCTCCAAAATAGATCATATCCTAGGGCACAAAGCAAGCCTCAGCAAATATAAGAAAATAGAAATAATACCATGCATACTATCTGACCACAATGCAGTAAAAGTAGAACTCAACAACAAAAGTAAAGACAAAAAACATGCAAACAGCTGGAAACTAAATAACTCATTACTTAATGAAGAATGGATCATCAATGAAATAAAAGAGGAAATTAAAAAGTTCCTAGAAGTCAATGAAAATGAAAACACAACCTACCAGAACCTATGGGACACAGCTAAGGCAGTCTTGAGAGGAAAGTTTATAGCCATGAGTGCATATATTAAAAAGATTGAAAGATCCCAAATCAATGACCTAATGATACATCTCAAACTCCTAGAAAAACAAGAACAAGCAAATCCCAAAACAAATAGAAGGAGAGAAATAATAAAAATAAGAGCTGAAATCAACGAAATAGAAACCAAAAAAACCATACAAAGAATTAATGAAACAAAAAGTTGGTTCTTTGAAAAAATAAACAAGATCGATAGACCCCTGGCAAACCTGACTAAAATGAGGAGAGAAAAAACCCAAATTAGTAGAATCAGGAATGCAAAAGGGGAGATAACAACAAACACCATGGAAGTCCAGGAAATCATCAGAGACTACTTTGAGAACCTATATTCAAATAAATTTGAAAATCTTAAAGAAATGGACAGATTTCTAGATACATATGATCATCCAAAACTGAACCAAGAGGAAATTAATCACCTGAACAGACCTATAACACAAAATGAAATTGAAGCAGCAATCAAGAGTCTCCCCAAAAAGAAAAGTCCAGGACCTGATGGATTCTCTGCTGAATTCTATCAGACCTTTAAAGAAGAACTGATACCAACCCTCCTTAAACTGTTCCATGAAATAGAAAGGGAAGGAAAACTGCCAAACACATTTTATGAAACCACTATTACACTTATCCCAAAACCAGGCAAAGACACCTCCAAAAAGGAGAACTATAGGCCAATCTCCTTAATGAACATTGATGCAAAAATCCTCAACAAAATAATGGCAAATCGAATTCAGCAACACATCAAAAAGATTATTCACCACGACCAGGTAGGCTTCATCCCAGGGATGCAGGGGTGGTTCAACATACGAAAATCAATAAACGTAATAAACCACATTAACAGAAGCAAAGACAAAAACCACTTGATCATCTCAATAGATGCAGAAAAAGCCTTTGATAAGATCCAACATCATTTCATGATAAAAGCTCTAAGAAAACTAGGAATAGAAGGAAAGTTCCTCAACATTATAAAAGCTATATATGACAAACCTACAGCCAGCATTATACTTAACGGAGAAAAATTAAAACCATTCCCTCTAAAATCAGGAACCAGACAAGGATGCCCACTATCTCCACTCCTATTCAACATAGTACTGGAATTCCTAGCCAGAGCAATTAGGCAAGAAGAAGGAATAAAAGGAATACAAATAGGTAAAGAAACTGTCAAAATATCCCTATTTGCAGACGACATGATCCTATACCTTAAAGACCCAAAAAACTCTACTCAGAAGCTTCTAGACATCATCAATAGCTATAGCAAGGTAGCAGGATATAAAATCAACATAGAAAAATCATTAGCATTTCTATACACTAACAAGGAGCAAACGGAAAAAGAATGTATGAAAACAATTCCATTTACAATAGCCTCAAAAAAAATCAAATACCTAGGTGTAAACCTAACAAAAGATGTGAAAGACCTCTACAAGGAAAACTATATACTTCTGAAGAAAGAGATTGAGGAAGACTATAGAAAGTGGAGAGATCTCCCATGCTCATGGATTGGTAGAATCAACATAGTAAAAATGTCTATACTCCCAAAAGTAATCTACATGTTTAATGCAATTCCCATCAAAATTCCAATGACATTCATCAAAGAGATTGAAAAATCTACTGTTAAATTTATATGGAAACACAAGAGGCCACGAATAGCCAAGGCAATACTCAGTCAAAAGAACAATGCAGGAGGTATCACAATACCTGACTTCAAACTATATTACAAAGCAATAATAATAAAAACAGCATGATACTGGCACAAAAACAGACATGAAGACCAGTGGAACAGAATAGAGGATCCAGATATGAAGCCACACAACTATAAGCAACTTATCTTTGACAAAGGAGCTAAAAATATACGATGGAGAAATAGCAGCCTCTTCAACAAAAACTGCTGGGAAAACTGGTTAGCAGTCTGCAAAAAACTGAAACTAGATCCATGTATATCACCCTATACCAAGATTAACTCAAAATGGATCAAGGATCTTAATATCAGACCCCAAACTCTTAAGTTGATACAAGAAAGAGTAGGAAATACTCTGGAGTTAGTAGGTATAGGTAAGAACTTTCTCAATGAAACCCCAGCAGCACAGCAACTAAGAGATAGCATAGATAAATGGGACCTCATAAAACTAAAAAGCTTCTGTTCATCAAAAGAAATGGTCTCTAAACTGAAGAGAACACCCACAGAGTGGGAGAAAATATTTGCCAACTATACATCAGACAAAGGACTGATAACCAGAATATACAGGGAACTTAAAAAACTAAATTCTCCCAAAACTAATGAACCAATAAAGAAATGGGCAGGTGAACTAAACAGAACTTTCTCAAAAGAAGAAATTCAAATGGCCAGAAAACACATGAAAAAATGCTCACCATCTCTAGCAATAAAGGAAATGCAAATTAAAACCACACTAAGATTCCACCTCACCCCTGTTAGAATAGCCATCATCAGCAACACCACCAACAACAGGTGTTGGCGAGGATGCGGGGAAAAAGGAACCCTCTTACACTGTTGGTGGGAATGTAGACTAGTACAACCACTCTGGAAAAAAATTTGGAGGCTACTTAAAAAGCTGGACATCGATCTACCATTTGATCCAGCAATACCACTCTTGGGGATATACCCAAAAGACTGTTACTCCAGAGGCACCTGCACATCCATGTTTATTGCGGCACTATTCACAATAGCCAAGTTATGGAAACAGCCAAGATGCCCCAGCACTGACGAATGGATTAAGAAAATGTGGTATCTATACACAATGGAATTTTATGCAGCCATGAAGAAGAATGAAATGTTATCATTCGCTGGTAAATGGATGGAATTGGAGAACATCATTCTGAGCGAGGTTAGCCTGGCTCAAAAAACCAAAAATCGTATGTTCTCCCTCATATGTGGACATTAGATCAAGGGCAAACACAACAAGGGGATTGGACTATGAGCACATGATAAAAGCGAGAGCACACAAGGGAGGGGTGAGGATAGGTAAGACACCTAAAAAACTAGCTAGCATTTGTTGCCCTTAATGCAGAGAAACTAAAGCAGCTACCTTAAAGCAACTGAGGCCAATAGGAAAAGGAGACCAGGAACTAGAGAAAAGGTTAGATTAAAAAGAATTAACCTAGAAGGTAACACCCACGCACAGGAAATCAATGTGAGTCAATGCCCTGTATAGCTATCCTTATCTCAACCAGCAAAACCCCTTGTTCCTTCCTATTATTGCTTATACTCTCTCTACAACAAAATTAGAGATAAGGGCAAAATAGTTTCTGCTGGGTATTGAGGGGGGGAGCGGGAGGGGGTGGAGTGGGTGGTAAGGGAGGGGGTGGGGGCAGGGGGGAGAAATAAACCAAGCCTTGTATGTACATATGAATAATAAAAGAAAAATGAAAAAAAAAATACTGAGCAATTGGTCATGTTCCATAGAAGACGGTGGCCAACTACATATTACATCCTCAAGAAAATGTGATCCCTCTACTGTTGCTCTCTCCTGCTCCCTGGGGTTGTACACTTAATAAAACTCTGGTTCTGCTTTCCAGGAAAACCAGGTTGAGGAGGAGCACGGTAAAATCTCCCTCATCAGTGTCACACAAACACAAGAAGTAGAACCACAGTACTCTAACCATTTTCTACCTCCTCAAAATAGCATATTAGCTGGTTTTAATCTCATATGCTAATAAATGTCTAAGAAGTTTGCAGAGGCACCTGGTCATATCAGGAATAATGAGAATTTTTTTGAGCCAGAGTCTCACTATGTAGCCCAGGCTAGCCAAGAACTCATGATCCCCTTGCCTCAGCCTGTTGAGTGTGGGTATTTCAGGTGGCACTGCACCCAGCTTATTAAAGTGATGTTAATGCAAGCACAATATATCTTTACCTATCTGGAAGAAAGGCCACTGACCAGTACAGGTACAGTACTGCATGGGGGAGAGGGATGCATTTAAAGACCCCAGGAAGCATCCCTGAGCCTTTGCAGCACAGGGAGTCTTCAGGTTTGAAAGAATTTTAGAGATCTGGCCCAGGCCACTCATTCTACAAAGAGGAAACTAAGAGGTGTATTAGTTTCTGAGGGATCAAATAGCTTATACGTCACAGAGCCTTGGTTCAATTAGAACTGTGACCCAGCTCTCTCCACCACATCACATTGCATTCTCTCCACTCTGGAGACATGCAAAGGCACTCAGTCCAAAGAAAAGAATGTTGCTTTGCTGAATTCAAGGACTTCTCAGCCAGCACTTTTCTTTTTCTGTTGTCTGCAAATCACAAGTCATGAGAAAAATGACATTAGCACCTCCTCATGAAACTATAAGCATGAAATATAAGAATTTCACTGAAGGGGCCTGCGGAGTGGCTCAAGTGGTAGAGCACCTGCCTAACAAGTGTAAGGCCCTGAGTTAAAAATCCCAGTACAAAAAAAAAAAAAAAAAGAATTCCAGTTAGCATTCAAATGTGGGGTTTGTCCCAGTCAGCTGCTCTCCCAGTAACTGGTCTTTGAGTAGAATCAGTGTATTTTCTTCAAGAAGTATTATGCTAAAGTAGACTATGGTAACTTTGTAACAACCAACACTCTCTAACTCCCTATCTGCTTTATTTTTCCTCGAGAGCAATTGTAAATACCTAACATACTATATATGTTACTTATTTATCTTGTTTACAACTGTCTGCTCCACTACAGTGCAAGTTTAGTGAGGGCAAATAGTATTGCGCTACTTTGTTCACCGCTGTCTTCCCAATGCAAGTATTTGTTGAGTAAATGAATATAATCTTCTGAGTCATTCTTGCCTCATTCTGGCTGCTTACCTTTGACTTCTATGAGTATACCGTCACTGATTTCCTAAATTAAATTTTATACAACCATGTTAGGCACCTGGTCACACAGAACTGGTTCCTGTACACTGACCGGCTTTCTATGAGTTGATTGAAATGGACCATTGCAAAATAACACGTGAGCTAATGCCTACCAAACCAAATGCCAGCCAAAATATCGTTTCCTCATGAAAACCATCCTAAATCCCCAGACAAGACACTTCCCATATTAATGATTTCCATGTCACACATAATTTTCCTCTTGTTGCACTTAACAACAACTGAAATTAAATCATATGGGTTGCTTATCTGTATACTGACTGTACTCCTTGCTAAACTGCAGGTTTCTTGAGGACAGGAATCTTCTTGCCCAGCAATGAACTCCCAGGACCTAATAGAACCTGGTATACGATAGACACTCAGTAAGTATATACCAAATGAATAAACAAGCGGAAATATAGGTGCTCCTGATTAAATAGACTCTTTTAAAAAAAAGATTTAATGGCACATGGAATAAGCTGGAACTGTAGTTATTAAAGTCGTTTAAGCAAACTCTGGAGAACTGAATAATTATTACTTCAAATAAACCACTGCATAGCCTTTTCATCTGAAGTTGATGACATATAGTTGCTTCTAGGAAGACATTTTAAGTTAAGTCTTCTATATTACCCAAATCTGAATATTGCAGTCTTAATAAGGAAAACTTTGATCTCCCAATAATTTTGCCTTTAATCCCCACTGAATTTAACTGTCCAGGTTTCTGGTTTCCTTCCAAAATCTATATCTGGTTTTAAGATAAAATTTCCCAAATAAGCCATAAACAAGTTTTTAATGATTGAAGAATATTTTCATTTCAGATGAATAAACCAGACATGCTTCAGACTTTTATAATTCATGACCTATGTACCCATGCACACTTGCTTTTATTTCCAAGTTTCCATCACTGTTAGTCCTCAGAGGAGTAAAATAATACATTTTCCTCTTGAGTATTTTTCCTGAATCCTAAAGGGAAAAAAATAGGAGCAAAATAATCCAAGCCCCTTTCATGTTAAAGAGATATAGAGGAACAAGTATCACCCTACACATACCACACCCACCCACGTATATAGCCACAGCCCCCTGCCAAAATAATACTGTGTTCATCTTGAAAACATCTAATTACAACCTAAGAATTCACAGAGGATTAAACATTGTGGCAGTGAGTATTTGGAACTAGACTGTCTAGAAAGACCGAATGGCTCCATAGAGTCCAGGCGAGTTGCAAACTTATCTGAGAGTTTCAGAAACATAGAGACACAGCGAGATAATGTGCTTACTATGAGTGAAGGAGAAAATTACATGTTCAGTTTAATTCAACAATTATGTGTTTGTCTCATACCATATGCTATGTTTGAAAGACTTTTAAATTTCATATGGGCTTCAAGATTTTCTGCTGGGATCAAAGTTGTTTAAACCTGAGTCCCATACTTTGCATTTAAACATAAAAATATTATACTTTAACTAAAAGCCATGAGGGAAAATGTTGGGTTTAACAGTGAGGACAGCCATGTTAGGACCAGATTCCCTCCTCCCTTGCAGGTGGCTTACTAGAAACTCCCCACCCAACCCCAAAGACTGACGAAAGGACAGTTGTTAACCTTTATCTCCCCAGATGGGTGCCAAGGACAGTTGAGCAGACAGTAACGTAACTACAACTTATCTTTCTTGGTCACCCAGCAATGGTATCCCTTAGTGACCTTCCTGGTACTTTTCCACTAGCCCCCTATATCTAGCCCAAGCCTGTGTGTGGCAGCGGCTCTAGCTCTCTTGCTGGGGTCCCCTCTGCCTGAATAAACTCTGGGCTGGTGTGTGAGCCGTCTCTCTGCCTCTTCCATGCCTCTTATTTTCTAACATTTGGTGCCAAAACCAGGGAGAGAGTTTCGAGCTGGGAGGACCCTTCATCTGCAAACCACCTGAACTTGCTCCAAATTTCTCTCTCTCTCTCTCTCTCTCTCTGTCTCTCTCTCTGTCTCTCTCTCTCTCTCTCTCTCTCTCTCTCTCTCTCTCTCTCTCTCTTCCTTCTTTCCCTCCTCACAACCCTCTACATGACTCTGACACTACTATATTTCCCATTCCTCTGTGACCCCCTGCAGGGCCCTTTGCCAATTCCACTCTACACACTCAACACTGGCTCCAGTTTCCACAGGGATGGGTGAGACCTGGCTTCTCCATCTGGCACTCTGTGCGCCAAAGTGTGTCAGTCTCCAGCCATTCTTGCCTATGGTGTTCCTACCTCTCTCCCTCCCTCTCCCCCACCAGTCACCTCCCCATCCCAGTCCAGCCCCTGGCTATGTAGGTTAGAGATGTCTACCTATTGACCCAGGTTCATCTTTCTGATTTTGCAAGTTTTCTGCAGGGGATGCCCTAGGAAAACCTTTCTAACCCCAGCCATGGGAAATACCACTCAAAGATTCTCTCTGACTCACCCGGGGGTGTCTTTTACACAACCTTACTAAACTGGGCCTAAAGGGAAATCTAAACCCAAAAAACCTCATCAGTTTTTCTACAAAAATTTGACTTCAATACAAATTAGACAATTCCTCTAAATGGCACAAATTTAAAGCTTTTAATCCCAGTGTCCTCTGAGACCTTGACAACTTCATCGTGAGAAATAGCAAGAGACTCTCTATGTCCAGGCTTTCTTCCACCTCAGATCCTCACCCTCCCTTTGTTCAAACTGCTCGGGCATACAGGTTTAACTCCAGCTCTCCGCTGCCACAACCTAAAAGTGATAAACAGCAACAGCTCTTCCCAGGTTCACTCTCAGGCCCTAAACGGAGATTGGAGTCTTCCTTCCCGGTTCCCTGCTGCCTCTCCCTTTTCACTGCTCTATCTCTCCTGTCCTTTCCTTCCTTTCCTTTCTTTGATGGCTCTATCAGGGACCACTCCCATCACTAGACCCTCCATCCAACACTGGTCTTCAACTTTGGTGAGTTCTCCCCTTCATCTTGGTTTCTCTCTAGTCCTACTGAGGGCCACAGAAGCACCAACTGGGCAAGAGACTCCCTCCATCCACCAGCTGGGTGGACTCACCTGTTATTTTCTGGGGATGCTAGGAAATATACAGGTACATTGCCTCAGAGGCATATCATAGACTATCAGTAGGTAATAAAGACATTCCTGCCCTCTGATATGTCTGTCCCACCAGGTAGGACCACTATGGGGATTAATTACTCACCACCTTTTCCACAAAAATGGGTCAGAAACCCCTGAGGACAATCGACTGGGAAGTCTCCTCCAAAAATCTCCAGACCCTGGGTTTCACAGAAATCTTAAGCTTAAACTGATTGTCTAGGGTAACACAGTCTGACACCAATATAAATTGGACAATACTAACTATTGACAAAAACAGAATATTTTCAATTTCCAAATTCAGCATGATCTCAAAAAACTTCCTCCAATGTGATGGGACATGGCCTTTGTTTATCTCCCCCCTAGACTCTCCGTCCATCAGTCTTTTTCACCTCATCATATTCTCCTCCTAAACAAAAATCCCCCTGGGTTTCCTCTGTCTTCCATTAAAAAACCCCCTCCTCCACTGACTGTACCCAACTCTATGTCATCCTTTCCTCTTCCCTTATCTCACGATATGTTAAAAAAACATTAACTTTAAAACTCTTCTCTCTAAATCCGTCTCAGCCATCATGGAGGCTTCTTTCACAACTCCTACTCCATAGCCTGCTCCTGTCTCCTCTCCCAGACTGGCCATCTGAATGAGGACAACAGAGATAGAGATAGACAAGGGGAAAAGAAAAAGAGAGAAAGAGAGAGAGAGAGAGAGAGAGAGAGAGAGAAGTCCTACTCAAAGTACATTGTCAATTTTCTTAGCCTCCCAAGTGACTTACACAATCCCAGGACTACAAACATAAAATCAATTAAAAGTCTAAATAACATATGGCTAATGATTGGAGCTACTTTTCTGTCTTGACATCCTGGTCTCCCACCTAAAACTAAGCCTCTAAGTCTGCCTAAACACTCTACTAACAGTTTTCTCAAAAGTCTCGCTTTGAGATGGGTGGTTTTCCCATTGCAGGTACATCAAGGCCAGGAGGGGGATCAGGTCATATCCAGGTCACTGCAGGTGGTGACCCTGGACTGGCCTGTTTACTCTTGTGGCCAAGGAACCATGTGGTCAGAATTATGGACCCATGTTCTCAGCCTCATGTAAATAAGGACAAAGGGACCAAAGACAAAATTTCAATTCTCTGTCTAAAATGTTCGTGTATTTAACACTAAAATTTCAGTTTTTCAGGTTATGACATTACCTAAAAGGCAAAAGGATAGCCTTCCTGAGTTCTGCTATGGATTCAATAAAGCATTTAGATTTTTTTTTCATTAGGCCCCTTACCTAAAATTAAGTCTTGAGGGGCTAATTCATTCTACCTTTTTCCATGCTTACTATCACCAATTTCAATGGAGATGTAATCCTTTTCCCAGTCTTTTTCCAGCCTGTCATACAAATTCTAATTTAAAAACATTTTTAATATAACATAAGCATGAACTTGTACACCCCCTCATGCACCCCATGTCCTTTGTCTTGACAAGGATATGGGGTGCCAACACCACACCAAGACTAGGCTCCCTCAACTTACTTTAAAGACTTGGCTGATAACAAAGCTACTATAGCCCAAGGTAAACTATTATTAGAGATCATTAAAATTAAACCCTCTACAGGTGAATCTAAAGCCCTCAATATCTAAGAGTATACCCAAAATTAACGTAATTGTTTTGTGTGTCATTGTATAAACTTTGTGTATGTCTATTGTATGATTAACTTATTAGAGACAAAAATCTAATAGCTATGACACCAGTCTTATTAAAAACCGAGACTGACTTAAAACACTTTCTTAAAATTGACTCTTACTTCAGCTCTCAAGCAGCCCAAAATGAGTCCTAAAAGGACAGAATGGGACACACCTCAATCGGCACCTAAAAATTTAAATAATAACTGATTAATATATTTCTGGCCACTTAGTTAATTTTTACATGTTCTTGAGCTCTTAAATCTATGCACACTAAAATTAATATTTATGGCATGCCTAATTTAAAACTTTTCACATATGTGTGTATTTAAACATCTTTAGGATGATTCTTATTATAGAATTAATGTAAAAAAAAAAAAAGGCTTCAGTTCTCTTCTCTCCCCACCTTTTCTGCTACTACTTTTAAGAAAAACCAGGGTTTTTTTTTATGTTTTATGCTAATCAGGTCTAACTAGAATATAGGCATTATTTTATGAACAGTAACCTTATTCTGTTTCATCCTGTGTAAATGTAATTTACTTTTAATTCTTTTATAAATTAGATCTATTAATAAGCAGTGTCTTTATAAGTTACTTATTGTATAAAAACAGTTCAAGATTGCCTTTCTTCATGAGTCTATAAAGGATATAAAAAGGTATTAGGAATATTTTTGGGAAAAAGCTAAAGGAAATTTTGAAAGTACTATTGAAAAAAAAAGGATTTTATGAAAAAGTTTATCCTAATGGAAGAGGGATAAGGACAAACCATCAAAAGGTTCAAAACATCACATAAAGGTCCTAAGTAGGTCTTACAAGTATATATATAATAGATAAAATTTATAAAAGCTTAGGTATGTGATTAAGTTGACTATAATCTAAGTTACTTAAAAGATTTTGTAAGGTCATGTTAAACTAGAACTTGATTCTCTATGTCCACAAAATAACAAGGCTATCTTAGTATTGCTCTGCTCTAAGTAACAACTGTAAAAAACTTCATCAAAGTAATTAGTTTTTAATCTTGTCAAGCTTTAAATACTTCCAAATCAGAGTTCATTTATGTATTTGCTCATACAAAGATCTCGTAAATGACCATCTTGTAACTGTGTTCTGTGTCTAGACTTTATCTAAATATTGTACAAACATTTGTAAAGTTAAAAGTCTCAATTTATGTAAAATGACCAGCTAAAGCTCTCTTTTACCCAAAAGCAGGCCATCTAAACCTTTGGCATATAAAATGGTTAATTAAACTTTTGACAGTTTTGCTGTTTGTAATCAGTTACATTTAGCAACAACATGCCATTTGGGCAATCCAGCTACTTAAAACCTGACCTATATTTGTCTTAGCCAAATAAAATGGTAATGTATATATAAAGTATACTTGTACATTAGAAAATAAGGCTATTTGGGGTCACAGGCATTGTCCTGCTAACTTGTAAGAGAACTAAAGTTTTGACTTTGTCAGTGCTATCTACCTATTATTTTACTAGCCAAAATTCTAAATTTTACTCCAAAACATAACTAAATAAACTTCACTAAGCAGGTATATTGTGTCCATGTGTTCCTAATTCTAACAAGGGCACTTAGTGTTGCCTCTTTAGTGCTGTCAGTCAAAATGTTGTTTACAATAAAAATAACAAATGTTCTAACAATTCTTAAACTACTTTTCAGTATTTTAACCTTGACTATTCTAAGTTTGTCATTAGCAGCCTGGATTCTTCTCTGGAGCATTTGCAACCAAACCCCCAAAAATGATTTCAACAAGTACTTATTTTTCAATTGAGTCAGCATTCTGAATATTTGCTTTTGTTGGTTTTTTGGAAAACATTTTTTTTTCATTTTTCTTTTATTATTCATATGTGCATACAAGGCTTGGTTCATTTCTCCCCCCTGCCCCCACCCCCTCCCTTACCACCCACTCTGCCCCCTCCCTCTCCCCCCCCTCAATACCCAGCAGAAACTATTTTGCCCTTATTTCTAATTTTGTTGTAGAGAGAGTATAAGCAATAATAGGAAGGAACAAGGGTTTTTGCTGGTTGAGATAAGGATAGCTATACAGGGCATTGACTCACATTGATTTCCTGTGCGTGGGTGTTACCTTCTAGGTTAATTCTTTTTGATCTAACCTTTTCTCTAGTAGCTGTTCCCCTTTTCCTATTGGCCTCAGTTGCTTTAAGGTATCTGCTTTAGTTTCTCTGCGTTAAGGGCAACAAATGCTAGCTAGTTTTTTAGGTGTCTTACCTATCCTCACCCCTCCCTTGTGTGCTCTCGCTTTTATCATGTGCTCATAGTCCAATCCCCTTGTTGTGTTTGCCCTTGATCTAATGTCCACATATGAGGGAGAACATACGATTTTTGGTTTTTTGAGCCAGGCTAACCTCACTCAGAATGATGTTCTCCAATTCCATCCATTTACCAGCGAATGATAACATTTCATTCTTCTTCATGGCTGCATAAAATTCCATTGTGTATAGATACCACATTTTCTTAATCCATTCATCAGTGCTGGGGCATCTTGGCTGTTTCCATAACTTGGCTATTGTGAATAGTGCCGCAATAAACATGGATGTGCAGGTGCCTCTGGAGTAACAGTCTTTTGGGTATATCCCCAAGAGTGGTATTGCTGGATCAAATGGTAGATCGATGTCTAGCTTTTTAAGTAGCCTCCAAATTTTTTTCCAGAGTGGTTGTACTAGTCTACATTCCCACCAGCAGTGTAAGAGGGTTCCTTTTTCCCCGCATCCTCGCCAACACCTGTTGTTGGTGGTGTTACTGATGATGGCCGTTCTAACAGGGGTGAGGTGGAATCTTAGCGTGGTTTTAATTTGCATTTCCTTTATTGCTAGAGATGGTGAGCATTTTTTCATGTGTTTTCTGGCCATTTGAATTTCTTCTTTTGAGAAAGTTCTGTTTAGTTCACGTGCCCATTTCTTTATTGGTTCATTAGTTTTGGGAGAATTTAGTTTTTTAAGTTCCCTGTATATTCTGGTTATCAGTCCTTTGTCTGATGTATAATTGGCATATATTTTCTCCCACTCTGTGGGTGTTCTCTTCAATTTAGAGACCATTTCTTTTGATGAACAGAAGCTTTTTAGTCTTATGAGGTCCCATTTATCTATGCTATCTCTTAGTTGCTGTGCTGCTGGGGTTTCATTGAGAAAGTTCTTACCTATACCTACTAACTCCAGAGTATTTCCTACTCTTTCTTGTATCAACTTAAGAGTTTGGGGTCTGATATTAAGATCCTTGCTCCATTTTGAGTTAATCTTGGTATAGGGTGATATACATGGATCTAGTTTCAGTTTTTTGCAGACTGCTAACCAGTTTTTGGAAAACTTTTAACTGTTGACATTCTTCAGCATTTTTAAATTGTCAGGATATCATCTATAGTCCAGACAGAACTAAAAATGGATGCCAGATAAGCCCACTACTTTTAAACCTCTTTTGTTGCTTATAATTTGGTCAAATGGGTCTTAATTGGCACTAATTCTCACCTGACCTGCCTGGTCCTTCCCCTCCAATGTCGAAAACATCCGGAAAAGCTATTCTGGCACAAAGGAACTTTCATTAACCAAAATGGTTAATTGACAAAATCTTCAGAGGAGACTCTTCATAGAAAGTTTGAAGAAGGGAAAAGCTGTCACAATCCAGACGGACTCACCTGTGCCAGACCTCACAAAATTTACTAAAGCCAAAAGGTTTTAAAGAAGTGATCTTACACAGGACTACTAAATATCCAAGCCCTTGCAGGCACCTCTGACAGAAGGCAAACACATATTTTCGGCCAAGGCCTTCTATTTAAATAAAGACAAATTGGTTTTGCTGGCTCCAAACTTATCTTTTTAGTAGTCTATGCTCATGGAGTTATTTTCCCCTGAGCAGACTATTTAACTGGGAGTTTTCTGACTTAACTTTGTATTCTACTTTATAAAAATGTTTCCAGTTTTAAACTTAAATATTAAGTACTTTTGATTGAGATGACAGTGTCTGTCCCCTTCTCCTGTATTTGTCACTGGCCAAAAGACCTAGTTCCCTGGTTTCCCAGGTACTTGGGTTGCTTTTATTAAAATGCACTGACTCCCTACTTGGGCCCACAGATTAACTAAGAACAGAAAAATACAACATTGCTCCATTTTGTCTATTGTCCTTTGCTGTGAATTATTCTCTCCTGCAGCCAACTTGGAATCAAGAAAGGACAGAAATGATCAATATCTTTATGACAAGGGACTGAAACTACTCCCAACAACAGACTCTCTCAGAATGAAACACACTCCAGATAACAACTCCGAAACCTCTCCCAAAACCAGAACTGAGATGGTGACCAACCCAGTCTCACCTGTAGTTGGGACCATTTACTGTGCATGCCTTTGTCCCCTGCCCCAGTTCTTTTGTCTGCCTAGGTCTATAGCCAATATCTGTACCCCAATATCCCTTGGTTTTCTTTCTCATGCTGATAACCATTGGCCATGTGTATCTACCTACATGTCTCCCCTTATCTCTCAAAGCCTACATTCCTTTACACAGGTTGCCACTCAAAACCATGCCACTTCTACAGGAAAAATGTTGTTTTACGTCAACTAGTCTGGGATTATTCATGATACCTGAAAGACCTCAAAATGTGCTGCCAGCTTCCGACAACAAACAATGGACAGCTGGGGACAGTGATCTTCCTAGGCTAAAGGCTTCAGGCTTTCATCCAGGATACTACCCAGATCAACTCTATCCTGTTCCTTCAGCAGGCCTGCTATAGAAAGAAGACCCTCTCCTTAAGAGATCTCAACACCCCACCTCAGCAAAAAGTAGCTACATGAAATTTCATTGTCCTTTTTCCTATCTATCTATCTATCTATCTATCTATCTATCTATCTATCTACCTATCTATCAAAAGGCAGGAATATTGGGTTTAACAGTGAGGACAGCCATGTTAAGAGCAGACTCCCTCCTCCCTTGCAGGTGGCTTACTAGAAACTCCCCACCCAACCCCAAAGACTGACAAAAGGACAGTTGTTAACCTTTATCTCCCCAGATAGGTGCCAAAGACAGTTGAGCAGACAACTTATCTTTCTTGGTCACCCAGCAATGGTATCCCTCAGTGACCTTCCTGGTACTTTTCCACTAGCCCCCTATATCTAGCCCAAACTTGTGTGTGGCAATGTGTTATGAGTCAAATGAGGCATGACCACCCAAGAAAGACTTTAAAGGAGAGTCTTTATTTGCCAGCTGGCAACTGCTCTGACCAACAGGTTGCTGGCCTTTAGAGCAGCCCCGTTCTGACTTTTAGCAGGGTTTATAAAGGCAGAAACCATGTCCTGTTTGACAATCGTTGCGAAGCAAGCTAGCCCAGGTACAGAAGCAAAACAATGGCTGTTAGTTGCCGTTGCGAAGCGTAAGTGAACACAATCAACACAACCGTTTATCCATATCTCGCTTTGGCTCCTTCTGTTTTCCTCGTCTCTATGGGAGTCAGATTTTTCATAAACCCCCTTCAGCTTTAAACTAAGGTGGCACCTGATTAATGGTTTCTCTCTGGACACCTGATTAATGGCTTTCCTCTGGCTGTCTTTTAATCATTTCAATGAGCTCTAGCTCTCTTGCCGGGGTCCCCCTCCACAGGGCTCCTGCCTGAACAATAAACTCTGTGCTGGTGTTTGAGTTGTCTCTCTGCCTCATCCATGCCTTTTTCATCTTCTAACAGAAAAAATGAGATGTTTTTTCATGAGTAGGGAAAGTAGAAAAGAAAGCTCATCTTCTTATTGCACAATGAATGTAATCTAGTCCTTTCCACACCAAAACCATTGTTTTAGTACTTCCCTACTTTGAAAGTAGAGAACTTGGAATGTCTGGTAAGAAATAGACTAGAGCATTGGTTCTCCACCCTGCCACACACTGAAACCATTCAAGAGCCCTACGCAAGAATTAAGACCTTTGACCCACCCCCATGGATTCTGATATAATCAATCTGGGTGTGGCCTGGGCATCTAGATGTTTCAAAAGTCCCTAAGTGATTCTGAAGTACAACTAGGATTGAAAAATACTGGGGTGAAGTGATTACTGAAATCCCATAGTTCACAACTCATAGGGTTCATTAACATCCAAAAGTCAATATCCAACTGGGCCCTGCCTCCTACAGTTTCTACCACCTCCCAATAATCCATTCAGCTAAAAATCCATCCATGGACTAACCCACTGATATGTGACTTGTGATCCAATCACCTCTGAACATTGCTTCATTGTGGAGCAAAACTTTAACAGGTGAGTCTTTGGAGAACACTTTCGTTTTGTTTTGTTTTGCTTTGTTTTGTTTTGTTTTGTTTTGTTTTTTTGTTTGTTGAAGATAGCTATACAGGGTGTTTCACTGTGACATTTCCATGTATTGGAGAATACTTTATATCCAAACCATACCATTCTATCCCCTACCTCAAAAGGCTTAGGTCCATCTCATACTCTCATAATGTAAAATGCATCAGCCTATCTCCAAGGATCTTAAAATCTCAACAGCTCCAGTATTGCTCAAAAGTCCAAGTCCAAAGTCACATCTGAGATAATTATGAGCCCCTATAAAAATCAAAAATAAGCTACATACAATGATACAGGGTAAACATTCCCATTCCAAGCAGAAGGAATAGGAGAATTCCAAGGAAGGACTAGGCCACAGCAAGACCAAACTCAGGAGAGCAAACATTAAATCCTGTAACTCCATGTCTGGCATCCAGGCCCATGGAGGCATAATGTATACTCCAGAAGGCTTAGACAGTCCCAGCCTTATGGCTTTGCTGGCTGAAGCCTACCTGTCCTCTCTCTTGGGCTGGCTTTGTTCATTGCTGGTTTTCCAGCAGATACTCCATGTTCCTGGCATCTCACACTTCCTGGGGTCTCCATGAGGCTTTGGCTTCACTCTTACAGCTTTACACATCACCCTCTCAGGGGCTGCCTACAGAGATTCCAACTCTGCTACACATTGCCTGGCCTACCAGCCTTTCCTTTGTATCTAGGTGGAAGCTTCAGTGAGCCCACAACTCTTGCATTCTGCATGTCTGCAAAACCAGCACCATGTGGACAATGCTGGACCCACTTATACCATAGTTCCTGGATGGATGAGTGTAACGAAGTAGAACTTGGGGATACAACTAGGTAGTCTTATGCAAGCAGGACACCCTAACACTTTCTTCTCAAAACAAAAATCTTTCAAATGAGTTTATACCTTTACACCCTTAGGTGGGGTCTGGTCAATTCCTGAGATGGCCTCAAGACATCTTTCCTAAAACCCTGGTGCCTTTCTAATACTAGTCTTTTTAACAACCACATATTCCTTGGCCACAACATTACTACAATCTTTTTTCTCGGCTTTTTGCTCCTGATTCTCACTATTAATTTGGTTAAAAGCAGCCACTGATATCCATACAGCAGCCTAAATGCTGGACTGCCTTGAAATTTCTTCCAACAGAAGAATGAGTCCACCATCTTTAAACTCAGCCTCACACAAAGTCTCAGGAAAAATGTAGGCATGTTCTTTACCAGAATGTAAACATGAATGGCTCTGGTCTGATTCCCAATAGAGTCTTCATTTCATCATCCTAGCCCTTACTTTCTACACTCCTACTAGCATGCTGGTCTTCTGAGCTCCAACCACAAATTGCCTGCTCTGCTTACAGAACTCTGGGCTTTCTCTAGCCTGCTTCTCCAAATTTTTCCAAACTCCTCTCACAAACCAATTCCAAAAGACTCCGAACCACATTGCCAGGACAGCCACAGCAATGAATTCACTTCTTGCCACCAATTTTCTGTTAGTCATCTTTACATTGCTTTGACAAAATACTAGAAAACAACTTAAGAAGGAAAGATTTATCTTGGCTCTTGGTTTCATAGGATCAGTCCATGGTTGCTTGGCTTTATTGTTTCTGGGTTTGTGGTGAGACCACATCATGGCAGAGAGGATATGGTAGAGAAAAGCTGCTCACCTCATGGCAAGCAGAGAGAGAGAAAGAGACCAGATTTCTAAAATAACATTTAAGAACATGCTCTCACTGACCTACTTCCTCCAAATAGCCTCTACTACCTCATAGCCTATTCAGCTATGAACTCAACAACAACAGATTGATCAAGATAGTGCCTTCGTGATCCAATCACCTCTCAAGGCCTCACCTCTCAATATTGTTGCATGGGAGATCAAACCTTCCCCGCACAAGTCTTTGGAATGCCCTCCAAACCATAGTAGATGGTATGACCAGGAACATCTGTCACATTGCTGAGACCCCTCCCTTTATGAGGCCTTGCCTCTTTGGGGTTCTAGGTGACTTAGAAAGACAAAGCCCAAGCTGGTAGCTAGTAAGTAAAGCAACGAGGCCAAGGCTTCTATGGAGGAGGCAATGAGACATATTCAGCTATTGCCTGGCTTAGCTTTAGAGATTTCACTGATACCAGAGGAATAGGTAGTAGTTGGCATTTCTTGTAATAACTGTCTCTTTGGCAGTCATACTAACTTATTTTTATGATATCTGTGACAAATAATACATCCAAATCTTCCCATCTATTTTTGAATTTTCCAGAACACTGAGAAATGTCTTTCATTTGAAGTTGACTAACATTTTTGTGGAAGGAAGGAAGAATATGAATACCAGGAAGAGGAGGGGTAAAAAACATGAAAGACAAGGAGAATTAGCACAGAAGCCCTAAAACAAAAATATGGAAAACTAGAAAGAACAGAGGAGGCAATCATGCTATCCTGCTTAAAAATAACCATTAAAGTCTTAACACTGTCATGCCAACATATTTTTACACCCCACACACTGTACTCCACTCTGTTTTAACATTAATCCTTGATAATCTTCTTAAATGTTAACAATATCAATGGCTCCATATTCTGAGTCCAATAGGTGGTCTCTTAGAAGTTGCAAACAACATCCATACAGCCATGGGAAGTCTCCTGAGGAAAGCAAGCATACAAAAGCCTGTCCCTATGATTAGGTGATCAAAAAGAGTAAGAGATTTTCAAGTTGCTCCTGAATTGCCCAACACCAGGAAACCAAGCACAAGGGTGGTTAATGAAATTTGACATTTGGAATGTATGAAGAGAAACAGAAAGAGAAAGAGGCAAAATAGAAATATATAATGTCAAAGGCAGAATGTCTTACATATTAGAAACTAAATATTGCTAAAAGCAAAATAAGTTACTGCACACTGGTGGCTCACACTTATAATCCTAGCTTCTCAGGAGGCAGAGATCAGAAGGATCATGATTCAAAGCCAACTCTGAGCAAATAGTTCATGAGATCCTATCTCGAAAAAAACCTATCAAAAAAAAGTGCTGGTAGAGTGGCTCAAGGTGAAGGCCCTGAGTTCAAACCCTAGTAGTGAAAAAAAAAAAAAAGCAAAATAAGTCATAGGAGTCTTTGCATCCAGCACAGTTCTAAGGATATGACAAAAGATGTTTTGTCAGCCATAGCATACAGAACCTTTGGAGAGACAATACACCAAATAAGTACGACCTGACCAGAGATTTTGCTTTTAACCAGTAATATGTAAAGGCTAGGTAAGCAAAGAAGCATGTGTATCATATATGCTGCCATCAGTTTTATAAAAGATAAACATTACCTAAGTAAGTTGAAAAAGAAAACCATCTGCATTTCACCCATTGGTCTTTATCAATTAATTCTTCTGCTTTCAAATCCAAAAATAAAGAACCCCACTAAGTCAGCAGTTCTCAAACTTCATCTTACATTCTAAGTCAGAAGATCAGATGATCTGATCAATACTAAAATCTAAGAAGTGCTGTTTATTTCTTCAAATGGAAATACTTAGAGCCAGCTGACCCCAATCAACTAGCCATATATAGATAGATGATGGATAGATAGATAGATAGATAGATAGATGATAAATAGATAGATAGATGATTGATAGTTAGATAGACAGATAGATAGATAGATAGATAGATAGATGCTTAAGTAGGCGGGAGACAGAGTGAGGGTTTCATTGATTCTGTTTGACTCCAAGTACCCATCATGTACTGAGATATGAAGAGTATGACAGTGCTGTCACATGTGTAGTATCTACTGCCACTGTAATAATGAGTAACAAACCAAAAATCCTTAGTGGCATTTAATAGTAAATGCTTATTTTCCACATGTGTGGGGTGATAGGCAAGGTGGTTAGATAAGCCTTTGCTTGTCTCTGCATGTGATGGCCAGCTGCCTCAGCTGAAACACCTAGAGCAAGTCAGTTCTGACCCATGTGGCTCTAGAAACCAGTCAGGTTTGTTCTCATGTCCGAGATAAGAGAGGCAAGAGCAGTGAAGCCCAGGCATATGTGCATTCTTTGTTTCTGATCGAATCATGTTTGCTAACTTCTTATTGGCCAAAGCAAGTTGCATAGCCCAGGTGGACCAGCATAAAAAATGGGTGCATACTACAAAATTACACAGCAAGAGGGTAAAGAATTAAGACCATCTTTGTAACAATTTACCATACCAGATTACCTGTTTTATTTTAGTTACATGCTAGATACCGCAAGATATTAAAAGTTCATATAGTACAATGTAAATATCTTTTAAAAAATGTTTGTTTTTCAAAATGTTGGCTTTGACATATTAGTGCATCATTAAATCAGTCTGGTGGACTGTGATAAGTATTTTTAAGTGGGATGGTGATAGAATGCATTGGGAAAATAGATCAGAGCCCATCACCCATGACAACTCTATTGCTTCAAGAAGCTCTTAACTGGAGTGTGAGTATGCACACATAAGCTGGGTCCAATGAAAAATGTATCTGTAGATTTCATACAGAAATTTGAAAGACTACTGTTTTAAAGCATACTGATTCAAAGTAAAATTCTTAATTTTTTCATATCCTTCATCCTTCACCCAGGGTATTTTAACTTTATTCCTTACTGCCATCAGTGGTTCCCACTGGTGAAATGAACACTTCAGTGAAAGTGAAGCATCACTAAACTGTGTCTAATGAGCAAGGAGAAAAATTATAGAGCAGTGGAAGTTTAACTTGCTGGCATAAGTAATTGTCTTACATCTCAAAGAAACTCTCAGATTATCATAGCAGCATAATCGAATACATAATTTTGAAAAACTCTAGAATATCACTGAGTGGAACATGTTATAACCAAGTGGTAATTGAATGATGCAGCATGAAAACCATATTAAGATAAAAATAACTCCCAAGTAAACAAACTGATAAATCTTCCTGGAAGCCATTGTTTTTGAGCTTCTACTTTGTAGCAAGGATTTAACAACAATTCTATGAAGTAGATCTCATAATTATTATCTACAGCCGAATACTTAGAGCATACTACTTCTTCTCTACAAATCCCCTTTTCCTTATGAATAAAAATCATAATTGTAACTCATTTCACAGAAATCCTGCCAAGTGTTTGGAGCAAAGTAGGAATGCAAAGAAAAGTTAGTTTGTCCTTTCAATTTATCTTTGTAAAACCACCCAGCACCAAGTAAAATATCTAGCAGACAGTAGGTATGCAACTAGTCAACTTGTAGAAAATAGGCTGTACTTTCTAGTGTGAGGCATATTTCTTGACCTGGCTATCTCTGTCAAGAAAATTCACTTTAAAGGCAGCAGTTCTGAGTAGGAAATTCATCTCCCCTGTCCTGAGATACATGGTAGTTGATTGCTCAGTCACCTTGGAGAACAGCTTACCAACTCGCCTCTGATTATCTCCCTCTTCCTTCTCCTTGCTTCCTCACAAAATGAGACTTTATGACTTTTTCAAAGCTACAGCCCTGTGCCCCACAGGGTATTTGACATCAAACCTTAAATAGAGCATTTTCTATTCTCCATAGTGATCCTGAAACAAATTCTATTCCAACACAATAGTGAAAAATTCTGACTCTTCTTGTGTATATTTTATATCTTTCTGTGGAACTACATTTATGACAGTGTTTCACTGACTGTCCTCTTTTGCAGAGTAATAGCATAGTTGAAAATTTTTAAGCTTTTAAAGAACCTAAGTGAAATACTTAACATTGAAAAATAACAAATATAATACACCATATTGTTCAGTAGAACCAATAGAAGTAAGCATATTTTTCAGAAAGGTAAGAGGTGATGTAAACCTCTTTACCTTTTTTTATTGATACTAATTTGGGTAGTTAACTTATCATTTTCTTATGTAGCCTCTACATTTCTTTGCAGTACCACACTCTTCCAGATTCATTTTCAAATACACTCTCTTAAAAAACATCTGATATTGATTCTATCTATTTCAACCAAATAACCTCATATGTAAAATAATGCTTCTTTATGAGTTTGGGATTAATAATAACTTGCTCACAGCTGGGTTCAAAATAAAGCAATCATTTTGGAAGTAAAAATGTGTTTCTAACAATTTTAGAATCCAAGTGAACACTAGAGATGGGACTTCTTATCACACAATAAATATTTTGGATCACTGATAAGACGGACCAATCATGCCCTAAACATGTAGGTTGCAGCATCAAAATATATTGGATGTATGAAATACATTGTCCCAACTTGCTATTATTTGCATCACATAGTTTTATTTTACCCTTTAAAAGACTTATTACTGAAGTCAATGAAAATGAAAACACAACCTACTGGACAGCAAAGGCAGTCCTGAGAGGAAAATTTATAACCATGAGTGCATATGATCCCAAGTCAATGACCTAATGATACACCTCAAACTCCTAGAAAAACAAGAACAAGCAAATCCCAAAACAAATAGAAGGAGAGAAATAATAAAAATAAGAGCTGAAATCAATGAAATACACACAAAGAATTAATGAAACAAAAAGTTGCTTCTTTGAAAAAATAAACAAGATTGACAGACCCCTGACAAACCTGACTAAAATGAGGAGAGAAAAAACCCAAATTAGTAGAATCAGGAATGCAAAAGAGGAGATAACAACAAACACCATCGAAGTCCAGAAAATCATCAGAGACTACTTCAAGTACCTATATTCCAATAAATTTGAAAATCTTAAAGAAATGGACAGATTTCTAGATACATATGATCATCCAAAACTGAACCAAGAGGAAATTAATCACTTGAATAGATCTATAACACAAAGTGAAATTGAAGCAGCAATCAAGAGTCTCCCAAAAAAGAAAAGTGCAGGACCTGATGGATTCTCTGCTGAATTCTATCAGACCTTTAAAGAAGAACTGATACCAACCCTCCTTAAACTGTTCCATGAAATAGAAAAGGAAGGACAACTGCACAACACATTTTATGAAGCCAGTATTACACTTATCCCAAAACCAGGCAAAGACACCTCCAAAAAGGAGAACTATAGGCCAATCTCCTTAATGAAGATTGATGTAAAAATCCTCAACAAAATAATGGCAAACTGAATTCAACAACACATCAAAAAGATTATTCATCACAACCAAGTAGTCTTCATCCCAGGAATGCAGGGGTGATTCAACATATGAAAATCAATAAATGTAATAAACCACATTAACAGAAGCAAAGACAAAAACCACTTGATCATCTCAATAGATGCAGAAAAAGCCTTTGATAAGATCCAACACCATTTCATGATAAAAGCTCTAAGAAAACAAGGAATAAAAGAAAAGTACCTCAACATTATAAAAGCTACATGTGACAAACCTACAGCCAGCATTATACTTAACAGAGAAAAACTGAAACCATTCCTCTAAAATCAGGAACCAAACAAGGATGCCAACTATCTCCACTCCTATTCAACATAGTACTGGAATTCTTAGCCAGAGCAATTAGGCAAGAAGGAATAAAAGAAATACAAATAGGTAAAGAAACTGTCAAATTATCCCTATTTGCAGACGACATGATCCTATACCTTAAAGACCCAAAAAACTCTACTCAGAAGCTCCTAGACACCATCAATAGCTACAGCAAGGTAGCAAGATATAAAATCAACATAGAAAAATCATTAGCATTTCTATACACTAATAATGAACAAACGGAAAAAGAATATATAAAATATATTTATAAAGAATATATAAAAACAATTCCATTTATAATAGCCTCAAAAAAAAAATCAAATACCTAGGTATAAACCTAACAAAAGATGTGAATGACCTCTACAAGGAAAACTATAAGCTTCTGAAGAAAGAGATTGAGGAAGACTATAGAAAGTGGAGAGATCTCCCATGCTCATGGATTGGTAGAATCAACATAGTAAAAATGTCGATACTCCCAAAAGTAATCTACATGTGTAATGCAATTCCCGTCAAAATTCCAATGACATTCATTAAAGAGATTGAAAAATCTACTGTTAAATTTATATGGAAACACAAGAGGCCACGAATAGCCAAGGCAATGCTCAGTCAAAAGAACAATGCTGGAGGTATCACGACACCTGACTTCAAACTATATTACAAAGCAATAACAATAAAAACAGCATGGTACTGACACAAAAAAAGACCAGTGGAACAGAATAGAGGACCCAGATATGAAGACACACAACTATAACCAACTTGTCTTTGACAAAGGAGCTAAAAATATATGATGGAGAAAAAGCAGGCTCTTCAACAAAAACTGCTGGGAAAACTGGTTAGCAGTCTGCAAAAAACTGAAACTAGATCCATGTATATCACCCTATACCAAGATTAACTCAAAATGGATCAAGGATCTTAATATCAGACCACAAACTCTAAAGTTGATACAGGAAAGTGTAGGAAATACTCTGGAGTTAGTAGGTATAAGTAAGGACGTTCTCAGTGGAACCCCAGCAGCACAGCAACTAAGAGATAGCATAGATAAATGGGACTTCATAAAACTAAAATCTTCTGCTCATCAAAAGAAATGGTCTCTAAACAGAAGAGAACACCCACAGAGTGGGAGAAAATATTTGCCAGCTACACAACAGACAAAGGAATGATAACCAGAATATATAGGGAACTTAAAAAACTAAATTCTCCCAAAACTAATGAACCTAAAGAAATGGGCAAGTGAACTAAACAGAACTTTCTCAAAAGAAGATATTCAAATGTCCAAAAAACACATGAAAAAATGCTCACCATCCCTAGCAATAAAGGAAATGCAAATTAAAACCACACTAAGACTCCACCTCACCCCTGTTAGAATAGCCATCATTAGCAACACCACCACCAACAGGTGTTGGCAAGGATGCAGGGAAAAAGGAACCCTCTTACACTGCTGGTGGGAATGTAAACTAGTACAACCACTCTGGAAAAAAATTTGGAGGCTACTTAAAAAGCTAAACATTGATCTACCATTTGATCCAGTAATACCACTCTTGGGGATATACCCAAAAGACTGTGACACAGGTTACTCCAGAGGCACCTGCACACCCATATTTATTGCAGCACTATTCACAATAGTCAAGTTATGGAAACAGCCAAGATGCCCCACTACTGACGAATGGATTAAGAAAATGTGGTATTTATACACAATGGAATTTTATGCAGCCATGAAGAAGAACGAAATGTTATAATTCGCAGGTAAATGGATGGAATTGGAGAACATCATTCTGAGTGAGGTTAGCCTGGCCCAAAAGACCAAAAATTGTATGTTCTCCCTCATATGTGGACATTAGATCAAGGACAAACAGAACAAGGGGATTGGACTTTGAGCACATGATAAAAGCGAGAGCACACAAGGGAGGGGTGAGGATAGGTAAGACACCTAAAAAACTAGCTAGCATTTGTTGCCCTCAACGCAGAGAATCTAAAGCAGATACATTAAAAGCAACTGAGGCCAATAGGAGAAGGGGACCAGGAACTAGAGAAAAGGTTAGATCAAAAAGAATTAACCTAGAAGGTAACACACATGCACAGGAAATTAATGTGAGTCAACTCCCCGTATAGCTATCCTTATCTCAACTAGCAAAAACCCTGTTCCTTCCTATTATTGCTTATACTCTCTCTTCAACAAAATTAGAGATAAGGGCAAAATAGTTTCTGCCAGGTATTGAGGGGGTCAGGGGGAGAGGGAGGGGGCGGAGTGGGAGGTAAGGGAGAGGGTGGGGGCAGGGGGGAGAAATATCCAAGCATTGTATGCACATATGAATAATAAAAAATAAATAAATAAATAAAAGACTTATTACCAGAGACCTGAGGGCAGAGATGGGAAATGATTCTTTCAAATGAATACGTAGACGTCCTAAGTGGAAAATTTGCTATAACTCTAGGGAAAGCTATGCAATTGAAAAGGCTAGCTATTTCAATCACGGCTTAGTCCAGTAGAATCTTACTTTGGCAAATAGAACACTCATGGTTTTGAGTACTTCTGAGTGATTCTAAAGTTCCAAAACATATCATCATTTGTAATGTTGTCCACATGCTAATTTAAACTGTGTGTGTTGTAACCTGGTCTTCCTGGAGCAGTCATGGGAGAAAAAGGTCTGAGGAATCAGGTGACATGGAGGATGGCTCTGATGTAGCAGGAGGACACTGAGGACTGGTACTCAGCTTAACTTTGTTATTATTCAATAATAAGAGTATCATTGAATGAGAAAAGATTGTTTAATTTCAGTGTACACTTTATTACATTTTATAAAGGAAACCACATTCCAAAAGGTAGTAATAAGGTTCTGTCCCTTGAGAATGTCACTCTACAGTGAAGCAGCAACCTAAGAATTTCTCCCTTACACATCTGTTCAAGGCCCCCATGCATGCAGAGTATTGCCCTCTAGTGACATCTTCCATGGGCCTTTCTGATGTTCTGTTAGGTTGGTACCTTCTGGGTGGTGCAGCATGCAACACAAGCAGTAGATCCCATAATAACAAACCCATTTCTCTACCCCTTCATTGTACAAATGCTACCAATAAGGGGAAACTCCAGCATTTTCTCCATATTACCTTTCAAGGCCTTCCTTGCATGTGGCTGCATTGCCATCCAATTTTAGCTTGCATCCAGATACCAAGGTAACCCATTCACAAACTAGCCTCAGGGTTTTTCCTCCTCCTTCAACACCCCTCCACAACTCATCCCTTTTCTGTATGGCCTCAGGTTTGAATTCATAAATAATTGCTGGTACAACCATGGTGAGTAGAGGAGTTCTGGAATGTTCATGCCCCCTGGACCTTGGCCTTGTATATGGCATCTCCATATTAAAATGGATTGTTTGGGACATACTGAGCAGTGTGATATGACTGGTCCAACAGAACCCAAGTGATAATAGGCAATTTCAGATGCATGGTCACTTCAGCCTAAAGATTATGTGCCCACATGAAGGAGATACTTACAAAACAGTCTACTGCTGCACAGCTCTTTCCTACTTCAGGACTCAAACTTATGGGGTTTGCATGATATATGAGCTGGAGTAATATTTCCAGACCTGGAATGTGTCCTTCCAATACTTAAAAAGATTAGCCGGAATATGATTCCTTCTTAGTGACAATGAGTGAAAAATGTAACAAGTTGTTTTATGTTTTGGAAGAGATATCCTACCATTCCCCTGGGACCACACTCCCAAAAATGTCACCAAAGTCACAGGTTTTTAAGTTTATAGAATTTATCTACCACCAATGCCTCCATTGGGCTAACCCTTCTTACACATCCTGCCTGACCAACATGATGTCATCAGTAAAATAAACCAATTTATATACTAATAGGGGAATCACTTCATCACCAAATCAACGGCTACATATTGTATAACAAAGGCATATTAATCTAAACTAACAAACTAGACTCACTCTGCCAAAATCACTGAGTTAAGGCTACCACTTGAGTCTGTGATAGTCCACAGTTATTCTCCAGAACCCACTAGTTTCTGGAGGAACTAGACTGACTAATAAATGGAGATATGGAGACCACCATTCCTATAACTTTGAGTTGCTTAAGGGGGCACCAATTGTCACCTTCCTTCCCATTATGTGATACTGCTTTTTATTTTCTATCTTAGCTAGGAATGTGGGCAGGCAATTTTAAAGGCTTTGTCTTGGCCCTCTTCACTAACTAGCATAGCTCTTATCCCATAGGTTAAGCGCTCAAATTCCAAGTTTGTCTATTGCAATTACATATTTAGGATCTAGGAAAAAGACCACCCAGTGAGACCTGGCGAATTCACTGCATCCATTGCATTGAACATAATCACTCAAGTATACAGATAGGTCTGGAGGGGCTGGAGAAATTATCACCTTATACACTGACAATAGTGATAGCAATTTCTTCCCACTGGAACCCAGACACCTGCTTAGGCACTGAGTTCTGGCCTTGAAAACTGGCTCAGGTCCAAGAACTAAAAAAGGCCCATGGCTTTTTATTGATGTGACCCCCCTCAGTTTCCTACTCTGCCATGATTGCTTTCTTTGATTAAATGTATACAGTGTATGTAGCAATACTTTCTTTGACTCCTTCTCTATCTTGCCCTTAGCAATGTAATTTATATTCTATTAACTATCTCTCCACAGCCCCCTGTAGATTTAGCCTCCTTGGCTGCCACTCAACCCTGGCAGTTTTCCCAAAAACTGCAACCTTCTGGCTTTTGGCAGTTAAGTGCCACCACCTGGCCTCTACAGCTTTGGCATTACATAATCCTCATTAGTATCAGTGAAGATGGTGACAGCCTCTCCGACCATCAGCTTTTGCCCATGGAGGAGAGCCATGTGGAAATAGCTAAGACTACTCAAATGATAATAAACAGAGGCTGTTTATTCAGAGGTTGTTACAACAAGGAAACCAGTCACCATCACTTGTGTTTGGCATAGACTCAATTGCAGGCAGTGGAGTGAAAAACATAGTGCAAAGTAAGGGAAGCCTTCAAGTGAGTTCTGATTGGAGATCACTAGCATGAGGAAGCTGGAAGCAGGCTAACAAGAAGTGAGAAATCTTAAGAGATTGAAGAGAAAATTTGGTCTGACGTTTATGTGTGAGTTGGAATCAGAGGCAAAAATAAGGGTGCTAGCCACTGTGAATGGGTCTTGACCATCCTGAACAAAAATGGCTTCAAAGATAATGGCTTAGCTTACCTGACTGTTGTGGCAGAGATTGGGGCCATTGTCCACTTATCTTTTAGTGTCCCATCCACCTCTGAATTTCTTAGATAGTAACATCTCTCTCCCCGTTCCCTGGACTTTCCTATGGAACACACTCCTATTACACAATGCCAGCCACCACGAGCCTTTTAATCCCCTCTCTTGTTACCTCTCCCTCCTGCTAGTTCCCCCCTGGTCTTCCCAAATAGTTCACCAGTGATTTTCATGTCTTTTTAATTTTTTTAAAATGATTCTGCATCTGAGAGAAAACATGATATTTGTCTTTCTGAGGCTGGCTTGTTTGACTTAACATGATGATCTCTGGTTGCATCCATTTTTCTGCAAAATGACATAGTTTCATTTTTCTGTATGGCTGATTAAAACTTCATTGTGTATATACACCCCTCTTCCATCATCTGCCACAGTAGCAAATGGAGATATGGGCCATTGTTTTCAATGGGCTTTCAGGGTCTTTGCTAGGGTATTAAATCTGAAATTTGAAAGAATATTCCCAAATCAATAAACTTACTTTTATCCAGTATCATGCTTCAGACCTTTTTTGTTATTATGTTGCTTTGTTTTGTTTTAAGGTGGTGCTGGGGTTTGAACTCAGGGCCTAGTTCTTGCTAGGCCTCACTCTTAAGCCATGCCCCCAAACTCCCCCTGCCCCCTTTTTTTTTGCTTTAGTTATTTTTTAGGTAAAGGCTCATGTTTTTGCCCAGGGTTGGCCTCAGTCCATAACTGTTCTACCTATGGCCTCCTTATAGCTGTGATTATGGACACACACCATCACACCTGGCTTATTGATTGAGGTGGGGTCTTGCTTTGTACCCTGACTGGCCTCAAACTGCAATCCTCACAAGTTCATACTTCTTATTCAAGCAACTTCAAATCCAGACCCCTTGATGCTCCTCTAGTCCTACCAGTTGCTAATTCTTACAGCTTCCTTTCATCCCTTATCAGGCCCATCATGTCCCTAACTAGATTGTGCTACAATTTAACTCCACTTATCAACCTGATAGTCAGGATAAAGGTGGAGCCAGATCCTAACAGGAAGACTTACTTCCTAGCAAGAAGAATGCTTCTAACAGGTCTGGTTCCACTCTTTTTTGTCTTTCTTCCTCTTTTTGTTGAACAAAATAATGGGTTTTATTATGACATTTTCATACTTGTATATAATGTACTTTGATCATTCACCCCCATTACCCTCTCTTGTTACCCCTCCCTCCTGCTAGTTCCCCCCTCGTCTGCCCAAATAGTTCACCAGTGATTTTCATGTCTTATTTAATTTTTTTAAAAATAATTCTGCATCTGAGAGAAAACATGATATTTGTCTTTCTGAGGCTGGCTTGTTTGACTTAACATGATGATCTCCGGTTCCATCCATTTTTCTGCAAAATGACATAGTTTCACTTTTCTTTATGGCTGAATAAAACTTCGTTGTGTATATACACCACACTTTTTTTTAACCTATTTATCTGTTGATCAGCACCTAGGCTGATTCCATAACTTAGCTATTGTGAATACTGTCTCAATAAACATAGGTATGCATCATACATCATCTATTGTATGATGGCTTTGATTCCTTCAGGTATATATCAAGGAGTAGTATCATAGGGTCGTAAGGTGGGTCTAATTTTAGTTGTCAAGCCTCTGTACTGATTTCCATAGTGACTGGTCTAATTTACATTCCAACAATAGCATTTAGGAAGACTCATTCCTCCACCTCCTGCATCCTCCCCAATATTTATGGATGCTGTTTTCTTGATTGCCATTCCAACTAGGGTGAGATGGAATCTCAATGTAGTTTTGATTTGCATTATCCTAATGGCTAAAGAGTGCTCACTCTTAATAGGTATGAGTGGGCAACTTCTACAATGCTGAGGGTTGAATAGAGTCTGGGGAGACAAAACTTTTGGAACATCAATCCATCTATCCCTACTTCATGTGTCCGGGTCCTCCTGTTTTCCAAACCAAACACCCAATCTTGGCATAGCATTCTTTCATCAACCACTCAATCATCTTAGGAATTTGACAACTCTAATAAACCATGAGTTTAGTTTTACATTGCAGGATGCAAGAGACTCTGGAAGCCACAAAGAGCCTCTCTGTCAATATTAAATTGTTTATTAACTGCCCTCAACTTTTCATTATCTCTCTGTAGGGCATCAGTGCTACTTACAACACCCAGGTTATTCTATCAGACTTAGTAGTTGACACCCATAATATCTGGGCTCTACATCTCATTGCCAGGCAGGAAAAGAATGATCCAATCCCAAACCTTCTCTTACCTCTTGCCTTCTTGGGCCATTCCTATTACCAAAAGAAAATGTGCACTGTGTCTTCTGGGAAGCACTGAAATGGAGTTAAAATATATGAAGTGGGGGGTGGGGAGAGTAAACACCTACAAAAATTTAAAAGGAAAAAGAAGAAAAACTCAGCATGGATGGTCTAAGCCCACCCAATTAGGAGCACAGGAGGGGGGAATGCCCATTTGAGGATGTTGAAGGAAGCTGAGGTTGCTAGAATTGGAGATAATCAGCCAACTGCACCTCTTGCAGCTAAACAAGTTCTCTTAAGGGTGCTCCAAGCAGCACATGCCACCACAATCATCCAAGTCACAACTTCATTTCTTTTTTTGTTTTACTTTGTTGACTATAATTTGCAGACAGATGCTGGTTAATAGCAAGTTTCTTTCTGTGAGTTTTTAAGTTTGATGCGAACACCTCAAGTGTTTCCTCTTAACACTAGTTTGGCTATTGTTTCTGACATTCTTTTTCATGTTAAGGAAACATGGTCTATTTATAGTGAACCAAGAGTAATTGTTAG
Organism: Castor canadensis; assembly: GCF_047511655.1. Classification (NCBI taxonomy): domain Eukaryota; kingdom Metazoa; phylum Chordata; class Mammalia; order Rodentia; family Castoridae; genus Castor; species Castor canadensis. The sequence goes on from NC_133388.1 coordinate 155,126,507, forward strand.
GAAAGAAAGCAAATGATGACTCAGCACCCATCAAGTTTTTTGTTTTGTTTTGTTTTCTTTTCTTTTCTTTTTTTGCCTATTGTTGTAATACTATTAGAATTCTTAGCTGACTGGCTCTTGGTTCTTGCCTTTGTCTCCACTTTCTAGTTTTGCACTTTCTCTTTGCCTTAGACTTACTTATAGTTTCCCTGATTTTATCCTGATCATTCTCTAAGAACCTCTCTTTCTCTTCTCTTTTCTTCTCTTCTCTTTCTTCTCTTGTCTTCTCTTTTCTCTCTTTCCCATCCCTTCCCTCATCAATTTATCTTTTTCTAGCACACAGCACACAGATCTGAGATCTTAGTACCTGCCTGTTCCTGTTACTAGAGTTCAGTAATTGTGGCTTTTCTTACTTTTAGAACTCTGTTACATTTACACACCATGCTTTAAACACCTTAGAACTTTCTCTAGCACAAATCCAGTGCTTCTGCTTGTTAGATTTCATCCAAATGACTTTATGTGAAATTACACATAAAAATCCTATTCTAAAATTGTAAGTGCCAATCTATGAAAAATGATTAATCACCTACAGTATAATTTCTGCAAAACAGACAACAAATGGACTGCTTTTAGTAAAAAAAAAAAAAAAAAAAAAGGCAGCCTTCTTTCCTTTCTTACCACCTTACCACCTGAAAGTCTTCAGAATATCATCTCAAAAATCTATACCAGTTTTCTCTTCTACAGTTGCCTACCTGGATTTCTCAACATAATATCCTACAGAAAGAGCACAAATGCCTCAGAGCTGGCTTTTCTATTGTGGACTGCACTCTATTTGCACTCTATTTCTTCTATTTGAGAAAATGGTTAAAAATAATTTGAGGCTTGAAGCATTTATGACTCTATTGTCAACCTTTGATTTTATAGACAGAAACCATTTATGGGCCACGTTGCATGATCTCGATATTGATCCCTGGCTTTTAATGGTCCTTCAGAGCCTTTACAGTAATACCAAAAAGGGATCAAAATGGATAGGAAATGGGCTCTTGACAGAGCAGATTGCAATCCCAAATGGTACAAATGTCCTAGCCCACCTACTCTTTAATTTCCTACCAGACCATTTAATACATCTTTTGATAACTTGGGTACCTGACCTTCTGTCATAGCATCCTCCTTTATGCTGATGTCATGTTCCTATTATCATTCTGAGAGTGGCCTCAAGGAGCAACTAAGCTTGTTGGGCAATTACTACCCTGAGGAGCAGCTCAATATCAATTAGACCAGAACCAAGATTGATTCTTTTGGCAAACATGCTTCAGCATTTAATAGCAACTACACAGCAACTCTATTAAAAAATTAACTCATTTCATTAGCTAATGAGAGCTTTTGCAACTATTTCATACAAACAGGCTCATTAGAATGCAGCCCAACATAAAGTTAAATAGTCTGTAAGTATTACTGTGGTAGAGTCAGACTGCTTGTTAGGCCAATTTTGAAAAGACTCATATCAGATCCCACCATCAAAGTTGGATCATGGCACCAAGACTAACTAGGATGGTGGTGATGGAGCTATGCAACAGTCAAGTCCCTCAGACTATTCCTACTGATTCTGAGTGTCCCTAAGCTAGCTTCTTGTGCTTTGGCATCTAGTGTCCAGCATATATGCATGCAATCTTGATGAAAGTCTTTATAGTACTGGGTTGGTTTTGCCCTACTGTGTCAGAAGGCCAGAAATGCTTGGGAGTTTAGCTCCCAGCTCCTAACACAGGGAGTCATTGTCCATAGATCTCACTATTGAGTGCAAGAGTATGAAGGCCCAACTTTCCTACCTCAGGTAGGAACATTATAATTATAAGTTACACCCCAGAGGTAGTCTGCTTCCTCTTCTTCCCCATCCTGCTTTCCCTTCTTCATTTCTTCTGGAAACACTTCCTTAATAGAGCACAGAAACATAAATCTTTATCTTAGGGTCTCCTTCAGGAGAACCTGACTTAATGCAAACTGCCAAGAGTTTTCCACTTTGAGTCAGGTTTGGCCACAGGAAGTGGGAGGCCGAGCTCAGAGAAAGTCACATGGTACAGCTGTGAGGACACGACGGAGAGAGAAGTTGGGAATCAGACTAAGCCTGCTATGTCTGATCAAAAGCCAAGAGGAGGGAAATGGTATTAGGGAGGGAAATTAATTTCCCTTCATTATCTTATTTAAAAAGTCCACAACCTCAAAATGAGCAGTGTAGAAAAGCATGGAAAAAGCCATGGAGATGGCTGTTGTACAAGAGCACGTGTACACCCATCTTCTTTGTCATAGCTTGGGCTGTGCAAGAAGCAGACCCTGAGATGGAGGGCAACATGGAAAAGATTTATTAGAGAGTATTCTGTGGGGAGGGAAGAGAAGAAAACAAAATGGACAAGAGAAGAAACAAGGCTGGATGGATTCCCAATAAAGGCCTCTCCCAACCCCATACAAATCTGAGGCTGGGTGGTCAGTCCTTTAGAGTTGTATCACACTGTACAAAGTTAAGCTTTGTGCCAAGCAGTCATTGAATGAAGACTCTCCCAGAAAGGTGGCCAACCTTGGACAGCTGCCGGAGTAAACCTCCATTCATGAGTGGAATCTGAACAGGACTTCAAAGTCCACTACATTCTTCCTTGCAAAATCTACTCAAACAACAGGCAAAATACAAAAATAAAAATGAATGTGCAGTTGCACTAGAATACCAGGAGAGGCATTTCTAGCAAAACTGAACAAGAAATTCTGGAATAAATTAGTGAGAAAGGATCAATAACCCGAAGTAATATTCAGATGTCAGATTAATATCCCAAACAAGTCCCAGACTACCCCACACAGACTCCTGAATAATCCAGCATCAGAAACTGCAGAGGCTGAATGAGAATGAATGTCGCAGATTTTGAGATGGATAATTCATTGCATAGTAAAACAACAAAGCCAGTCCCAGAACTCTGACAAAGCCCAACTCCACTTTTGTTGTAAAGAATACCAGAAGCTCAGTGTCAGGGAAATTAAGTGAAGAAAGTGTTCCCCCAAAAGTGAATTGGGTGAGGGAGAAGGAGAGAAGTGAGCATTAAGCTGACACAAATGCTGATGGAGGTTAAATAAAACTAAAAACTGGTCATCCCACTCTGCAGATAAGGGATGTGAAACAAAAAGGATCTTACTAACTTGGCTGAAGCTGTTACTTTTCCTCCTCCTACTCAGTACATCTCCTCCTCCCTTTCCTTTCTTCTCCTTCTCCTCCTTTTTCTTCTCCTTCCTCTTCTACAGCTTTATTAAGGTATACTTTATCACAAAATTCATCCATTTCATCCATACAATTAAATGATTTTATGTAACTTTGCCAACTATTACCATAAATCAGTTTAGGAGTTTTTCTCTACCAATAAGATTCCCGTGTCCACTTTTGGTTAATCCTTGTCCTTACCCCCAGCCTCGGGAAACAACTAATCTACTTCCTCTACAAACCTGCCTTATCTGGACATTCCCTACAAATGGTATCACATAATATGTGGGCTCCCTTGTGTTTGGCTTCTTTCAGGATAATTTTTTGAGGCTCATTCATGAAGTAGCAATTTCAGTATTTTCTATCTTTATAGTATTAAATAGTATTCAGTTGAATGCCTATCAGTTGTGTCCATCTGATCACCAATGGATGGACATTTAGGTGGTTTCCAGTCTTTGTCTATTATGAATAATGCCGCTGTGAACATGTACAGATAACACAGCTTCTAGTTGGTGTTGCTGGAATGCAAACCCAATAGTCTGAAAAAAGTACAAGCTCCATCCTGGGCAGCTTGTGGTAAAACCAACTTCTCTTAATTCATTTTCTTAAAGCTTTCTCAGTTACCAGGCCATTGGTGTTATGCCATGCTCATTCAAACTGATCCTTGGCAGCTTCACACTACTAAGTCTGTGTCCCCAATAGGATGCAAATGAACCCCAGGGTCACTGCCACTTTGGTTTGCAAACTAAAGTCCTGGAGACCAAAGAGATGGAATTAATATAGGTAAAGTACATAGAATAATACTTTGACCACATGTGCACTCAATAAGTTGTTGCTATTATTTTAGTACTCATAAAGTTATGGATTCTCCAACTTTTATTTTCGAAGTTATAGAATATGTATTTCATTTCCCTCAGGCAAAAAATCTGTTTCTTATTTACAAAATTATTATAAATCATAGTAAGTATGAAATTTATATATTACCATTTTGACCTGCAAAAGAAAATTTAATAACACCTGGCCATATCATTAAGGCAAGCTATCGATACCACATAAGCTACTTTCTGCATATCAGAAAGGAGAGCAATATATAGTATTATTATTATTATTATTATTTGTGGGTTGTCTTTCTAATTAAACTTCTTTAATAAATAAAAATGTTTTACAAATAAAATATCTGAGTCATTATAGTCAGAGACTTGTGAAGAATAAAGTCATTCAGTATCCTTCATCGAAACTCACCTCTGGGTTTTCTTTATTGGTTGTTGGCATGCCCATCCATCCAAACACCAAGCTAGAATTCTGTAGCTTCTCCATCTCTCTCATTCCCAACCAGTCATCAAATCTTCCTTCTTTCCCTGCTACTGCACCTGCCATGCCCAACTCCAGTCATATTTCTCCTGGACCATCAGATGACTCCAATCTCACCATGTGGCATGGAGCACTCTAAGAAATCTGCACAATCTGGCCCCACTCCACACTCCTCTCCCCACCATTCCTGCCCTACATCTGGTGTTTCAGAAACACAACAGCTCTTGCAATTTTTTTTTTTTTTTTGGTACTGGAGCTAGAACTCAGGGCCTTCACCTTGAGCCACTCCACCATCCTTATTTTTGTGAAGGGTTTTTCGAGACAGAGTCTGCAGAACTATTTGCCCAAGCTGGCTTCAAACCTCAATCCTCCTGATCTCTGCCTCCTGAGTAGTGAGGATTACAGGTGTGAGCCACCAGCACCTGGTGCACTTGCAATTCTTAACACACTTGTTTTTCACAAGTTATTCCCTCTGCCTTGAATCCCCAGTAACACCTCAATCTGCTATCTCAAACCTAGATTTTAACATTAAACTCAAGAAACACTATCTCCAAAATGCCTTCCAAGAACCCCAAAGGTAGAAGCAATCCCTTTCTCTTATTCTGCAGTTTCCAGGCATGCCTCCATTGTTGCACTTATCATTTTCTAATACCATGACCTCTTCATGATAAGTTCAAGAGTAAAATGGTCCCTAGTTCAAATTTGGCTCCATCACTGACTAGACATGGGATCTTAAGCAAGCCCCCTGGAGTCTCAGAGTCTGAGGTTCCTAATTTGAAAAACAGGGTCATAAAGATGAAATGAAGTGATGCGTGTAAAGCAGTTAGCACAATGCCTGGCAGATCGTAAACTTTAGCAAATCGGAGTTCTCATTATGTTACGTGCGTTCCCATAGTAGACTTATTCCAGTTTTCCAGCTAATAAATCAAAATAGAGAGAGGGCTGGTAGGGCCAGGATTGTTACCTGGGTCTCTCTCTGGCTGTTTGTGAACATGGAAGGGACAGATCCCAGAGGGAGGAGCCAACAGCTCTCCTCCCTGCACCACAAGCTCCTCCTGCTACCCGCTCCCCACTATACCCCCTTTTTCTTAGTCACCCTTGCCTTCTCTTGACACTGGCTCTATAAGAAGACACACACCCAAAATGTTTTAACGTCACGTATTTATTTATTCATTCTGAGTATTTCTTTTTTTTTTAAAGGAAACAATCTAAGAATTTTCTTACCAATCTACCACTAAGAAAACTAGGGGTCAGAAGAATGAAGTAACTTTCCAGTGCCACAGAATCAGATGACAGAAGAGCTGTAAAACACACTCATGTATTCTGATAAGACAGCATGTGGGAGATAGGGCTTATGAAACACTGGATAACAGTAGGGAGAGACACCACTTGTCCTCTCACCTGGAGAAAATTTCTCAAAACCATCAAACTAGAGCTTTGGATCTGACCATGACAGCCAGTGACAATCAGTAATGCTAGCAGGGGTGTGTGCGGCTGTGTGTGTGCACACGTGTATGCGGGTGTGGGTAGGTTGTGTGCAAAGGTGGGAGTGGGTAATTCTGCCCCTAGATGCAGTCCTGAAGGGCATGCATTGCCACAGCTTTCTCCCATTTTTATCTTCCCTTTCTTGCCCTTTTCTACTTGGTACCATTTTATTCTTTATTTCCTCTTACCCACCACGTACTCAAACCATTTCTTTATAAAAAAAAAAGACTGTAAAGAAATATGTGACCAGGTCACATGGTCAGTCATCGTCCAGACTTCCATGACTCTAACAGCTGAATCTTATAACAGTCCAGGGACATGTATATAATTCAGGATGCAATGCTCTAATGTTCAAAAGCAGCCTCTTCAGTCTCTAAGCATGGTGGGGGTGCTGCACAGCAAAGATCACATCATATCCTGTCATATGATATCATTCTGTTAATCCGCAGTGATTTTTGAGAATCCACTATTGCAGTGTATCCTGACACTATAACAAGTGGCATGAAGCCACAGCAGGCACTTGGCTCATACTTGGACCCAACTCTGGAGCTCAAAAGAACCCTGATGTGGTAGAAAGGGGAGGAGGAGCGAGGCAAGGGGAAGAGGTGAGCATTCACTGAGAAGATTGGTAGATGGATGGACAGATAGATAGATAGATAGATGATAGATAGATAAAATCTTAGATGGGAAGGAAAAGAAAGCAAGGAAACATTTTATTAAATGAAAGAACTATTTTTTTATTTGACAAAAAGAAATAAATCTTTGCTGTAAGAACTGAAAAAAGCCATCATTCCCTTAAAGTTCTATAATCCTATGAGCTAATTCCAAACAAGTAAGTTTTAAACAATGAACACCTCATTTTCTGCTTTATACTGAAGAGAAGAAAGAGAAAGGAGGTTAGCTTTCATTGAAAACTACCTGGCCTCTTTAGTACTTTACATATATTAGTTATTTGGCTTTAGAGAGGCTCACGAGCAATTGTAATCAAAATTCTAATCTCTTTTGCAATATTTTCAAACTGCTCTTCAATTTATGGTGAACATTGGAATTTGAAATCAATTTTAGTGACTAAAGCTTTTGTAAAATAACATGTATCTTATTCACAAACCTAGACCCCTGCTGCTGTTTGTATGACTAGAAAACACCAGAAGATTTCAAAATTTGGATCCATACTGCATCAAATTGCAGGCAATTCAATATGATAAATTAATTATAGCCAAAACAAGAAGAGTTTTATTTTCCCTGGGGGTCAGAGACAGAAGAGAATTAACTTCCTTTTTCCTCTATTAAATAAAAATTTTAAAGCAATCTTAAAACCCTATTAATACAAAGTGACACATTTCAACAGTAAAAAAGCAGGCTGTGCAAAGCTTAAGGTTCCCAGTATACTAATAGAGGGCCAGTATCACACAGATGGGGTTCTCTGCCTTCTTTGCCTCATGTAAATAGTAGCACATACAGCATTTTCACTGTAAATATTTGATACACACTATAATTGAGACCTTTAACTTGTGTGTCTCCTTAGGCTCGGTGTAACTGAGTTTATAGCCTCCATGTGACAGAGGTAAAGACTTTTTCATTGAATACAGATATCTCCCAAATTGTGGAACACATTCAGTGGTTGTTCTCACTCACAGTTAGTTGTTAGTTTTTGTTTCTTTTTTTTTTTTCTTTTTTTGTTTTAATTTCAAAAAAACTAATGAGTTTCCAGAAGCAGTGTGAGTGCTTTGGGGCTGAATGTGATTTAAAACTGGCAGTAAAAGAAAAAGAAGACAGGGAAGGTAGCTGGTTAATTGACCTTTATTGTGCCTTCTGGTTCATTTAGAAATGGAAATTAAATTAACATGATAATTCAGTCCTACTGTGTTAAGGCTGCTATAAGCCCATTAAATTTTATGGCCATTGATTTAGCATTTTTTTCTATTAACTGGGTTTAATTTTCAAACTTGTCATGCAGGTTCTAAAAAGTGGTTCATGCACCCAGGTTCTTTCAAGTTATTAATGTGTAGCCTTTTTAAAAAAATAGTAACCACTTAATTATTCAAGCATGGAGGGTCCAGCTGACTTCAAATGCCTGGATTCATTTGGAAACCAAGGCCACTGAAACTCTTTATAAGAAGATAGGGAGTTCTGAATGAGAGGAGCCAGTGAGATCTCCTGGTGAAATATCAAATTTCCTCCAAAAATTAAACCTGACAAGAGATAATGTTTTTGGTTTATGAGCTCAATAGAACCACGAGAAGACTTCATGTTGGCATTCCTATTTTTAAAGCATTTGATAACATGAAAATCTTTTAAAATGCAACTATTCCTTATATTTCAAATATTCTTTTATCTACTAATTTGGAATTAGATCCAATCAAAATTTTCTACATCTGAACTATTAAAAAATATCAATTTTTAACTTGAAGCTAAAACCTACTTTCTGGATTCTTTCTTTAGCAGATGTAGGTTATTAAGTATGTGCTTTGTAACATAGCAATCAATATTCTTTTAGTCCACTAGCTAAATTTTCTACTGAAATTTTACTTTGAAACCTATTGACACCTAAGGTTTCAGAGACACTCCCCAAGATTATCTTGTTTAACTTCATAGCATTCCTGAAACGCAGAAATATGCCAATTTTATTTATTTGGTCCTTTTGCCACTAAAGAAAGAAATTAATGTTCCACAGCCCTATAACTTAGGAGCCGTCCTAGACTTTCAACCCTGGTTTGTAAACTCAAGCAAGTAATAAGTGACCACATCTCTGGAATTAAATTTTCAACTTTTTTTTTTTATTTTCTAATGGTGTGTTTAGTTTAAATAGCTCATTTTTTAAGGCTCCATCATGGATGGTCTGTTGATATTGTAGTCTAAATGACTATTTTATGTGCACAGTATGCTCTTGTTAGTTTTGTTTAACAATTGACAATCATAATTAAAGGCCCTTAGACCATCTGAAGGCCCTTAGCCCATATTGCTACTGGAAAATGGCATATAAGTATCTCATGTCCTTCTGGGCATGCACTTTATTGTCAAATACCATTGCCTTAAATGATGTTCCCGTGCCAAGTCAGAGTTTTCACAGAGTTGTGTGTACTTCCTAGTTAACAAACAGCCAGATATAGTACCTAACAGAAAATGCAGGTATACAGGAGAAGATAGATGGGAAAGAAGATTATTTCTTAAATGGATAGCAAAATATCCAGTTACGAAAATGTGACAATCCAATGTACTTGCTCATAAAGAGTGTGGGAGCGAGCCGGGTGTTGGTGGCTCAAGACTGTAATCCTAGCTACTTTGGAGGCTGATGAGAAGATCATAGTTCCAGGCCAGCCTGGGAAGGAAGTTCATAAGATTCCCATCTCAAAGGAAAAAAGCCAGGCATAGTGGCCTCTGCCTTTCATCCCAGCAATGACAGGAAGTATAAAATAGTGACAATAGAAATGACTCAATAGAGATGACTCAGCGGCAACAGAAATAGAAATGAAGCTAAGTCAAAGAATATGAATGCACAGGCAAAACCTTAACAGAAAAGCTTTTCCTCAAGGAGAGGGTGAGCAGTACTGAGAGAAAGAGAGAGAGATCAGGCTGCCCCCAAACAAAGGAAGGGGTAGGCCTTTTGCCAGATTGCTGAAGTGGGCTAGGGCTGGTAATTTTCCAGTGGTCATGAGTATGGTATTTCTAAAAAAAAAAATTGTTCCTCCTGTAAACTGTGGATCAGCAGGCAGTTTGTTCTTGGAGACATTTTGGCACCTCGTTCATCTGGGTCTTGTGAGAAGAGTAGGAGTGTAGAGTATGGGCACATTCCATGCATTGTTGAAAGGAGGAAGAATAGGAAAAGACACATTCCTTAATTTTAATGGATAACAGGCTATGGGTAAAGGCCTGAAAATTTACCTGCCTCTTGTGCTTAGGGTGATACTTGACTATTTCAGGAGGAGCCATACCTGGAACATTTTTGTAATTCCTAGCACTTAGTAGAAATTCTTGTATGTAGAAGGTGTTCAATATATAAAAATAATCATTGCTAAGTATCCAGCACTGTTCTAAGGGTTTTGTATATAGTAACACACAGTCTTCATATGAAGTAGCTATAATAATTAACCTCTTCACCTTACAGAAAAGGAAACAGAGACATAATGGAATGGTTAAATAACTTGTGCAGGACTTTGAACCCACTCCCATCTCCACACCCCCAGCTATGCCACCTACCTATGTTAAATGATTGTGACACTCTTGTATCTGTCAATTTTAGCGCTGTCAGCCTGGCATCATTCACCCTCATTCACCAGGCTGGGAAAAGACTGATTCTTACTTGTCTCTTCCCTGCATATGGAGCCCCATCCCCATCCCCCACACTCAGCCCATCTTAATCCTAGAGTCTTGAACAGTTTTCATTCCCTGGTCATGGAATCTAAAGACATGCTTCCCCTAGAGAGCTTATAAAATGCTCAGTTATGTTAATACTTCAAAACTTGAAGCCTCTGACCTCTGCACTACCAATAAGGGACTGAGTAGAGTGGGAAAGAGAAGATAAGAGAGTGAAGGAGGCAGAGAGCATTCCAGCATCTCTTGCTCTTGTTTAATGAGTTCAGGGTCTATAAGATTTGCTAGAGTAGCTTTTGGTTTCCTTCTCAAGCATTGTGCCTGCCATGGGGGAAGCTGCCCAAATAGAACTGACTGATCATTCTCCTTTTCCCCTGACTTGCCTCTGTTATAACCCCTACACTGGGCTATGCATGCTGGTACATGTCTATAATCCCAGCACTTGAGAAGAGGAGGCAGGCTGATCAGGAGTTCTAGGCCAGCCTGGGCTATAGAGTGAGATCATTTTCAAAACAAACAAACAACCAAATAAATAACCTGTGTCTTAACCTCTATCATATGCCTATATTCCTTACATGTTGGTCTTCTTTAGATTCCAAAAACTAGGAGATGAGGAGGAGTAATGAAGACTGTAGTTGACCCAAAACTATCCTCAAGGATTGCTGACTGAGATCATAAATGCCTGAAATAAACCAGCCCTGTACAAAGAAGCAAAATGAAAGTACAAACTATGTTCTACCCATATTTTTTCTAGAAAAATATGTGTGAGGAAAGGTAGCCATCAATATAAAATAAACACTGTCGACTAGTTTTGACATTATTTTAAGAAATAATGCCACAAACAAATATATGGTAAAATTTAAGGAAGTAATTTTTTCACTTAACTTTAGTCTAAAACCACTTGACTTAATTCTGGTTTTATTTTCCAGACCTATGCATGTAAGCCTGAATATTTTCTTTAAGCCAGAGTTTTTGTATACTTTGATGATGCCCTCCATAGGGATGGGGCACCTGGAGCTATAACCAAAGCTGAGCTGCCTACTTACATGTTACAAGCTGGTAGTTCGAGATTATTTCATTTCCCTTCTTCATTTCACAGGTTTCCCAAGAACAAATGTCACTTTCTTACTCACACATTATTTAGCATGACTTGGTGTTTTAATTCCTCCTCAGAATCTCATATATACTTTTCATTACCATAGGAAATAAAAAGAAAAAGGAAAAAGGGAAAGAGGAAAGACAAGGAAGGAGAGAGGGAGGGAAGAAGCAAGAGATGAAAGAAAGAAGGAAGGAAGGAAGGACAGAAGGAAGAAGGGAGGGATGGAAGGAAGGAAGGAATTGAGGGAAGGAGGGAACAAAGGAGGGAAGGAAGGAAGGCTATTTAAAAATTTCTTAGGAACATTTCTAACTCTTAGATGATCTTGTTCACATTGTCTTTTCTTCTTTCCCCAAAACAGCAAATTTCCAAAGAATTTTTTACTTTTGCAGAACAGGATTCTAGAAATTATGACCCAGTCCTCTGGCATAAAACATTTATTTTATTTTGTCACTTTACTGCATAGTTAAAATGAAGTCACCCACATTTTGGTTTCTACTACCATTCTCCAATAAAAGGAGTCAAGGCACTTTGGAGAAATGGCTAATTCTAGAACTGGTGCAGAGAATGTACAAGACAAGAATGGAATACTCTATAGAGCCAGATTGTAAAGAAGTGCTCAAAAATCAGGAGCAGAGGAAGGAGACCAAGTAGCCAACTGAAAGAGAATTGCTAAAGCTGGAACAATATGAGAAATAAAATATCTTGGATTATAACTGAAAATAAAAAATAAATATCCATGGGTCCATACTGAAATAAACAAATGTCTGAATAATTAAATGGGGGAAGAGAAAATATCCCATGCAGAATAGTTCCAAATAATTTATGTAGATATTCCTCCCCATTCCTAGTGTGAGTTGTGTTTACTACATGTTTCCAAAGAGTAGAGTATGGGATGAAGGGAAAAAAAAATAACTGGACAATGGAAACCTGGCAAATACTACCTCATCCAGGTGATCAAGGTCAATGAGAAGTCATGTTGATAGTGCTTAAGGAAAGCCTGAGAAACTATCAGAGGAAGCAAAGACGACAGGACAACTGAATACAGTGTGGTAATTTGAATGGAATCCTAGAACAGAAAAATGACATTAGGGAAAAATTAGTGAAATCCAAATGAACTGTAGAGACTAGTTCATTAGTAATGCACCAATGTTGATTCTTTAGTTGTGTTCAATGTGGTACAATAATGTAAAACAATACAGTATGCACAGCTGGGTCTCATTGGGGTTATAGGAGAACTTTCCACTCTATCTGGGCAACTTGTCTGTAAGTATAAAGCTACTCTCACAGTTTTAAAAAGTTACCTTTTCAAATGCAGTAAATAAAAGGAAGAAGTAAGGAGCAAAGTACAGGCATAAAGCAATACACTTAAGCTCAGCAGCTAAGTACCTGAAAATTGAGCACCCTCTACATTTCTTTTATGTCAGTCTTGATGCATAAAAACAAAAGATGCATGAAGGTGTTTAACTGGCCTGGGCACATGGTAGGCTTTTCAAATGGTTGATCATAGTGTAAAATAAACAACAGTGTATAGAAACCCTTTCTATTTTTGACTTCCCATATCATTTCCTTTTGGAAACAACCCCCAGGGAGTTTTCAATTAAAGATCCCTCCTTTCCACAAGTGCTTGCATGGGACTAATGAATTCCTGTTTTTTCTAAAGTGAATCTGAGTTGTGTTTCTGTTACAACAAAAGATCTCAATTAAATCAGGTCAAGTTTGAATATATGGTCCTAGTACAGTGGCTCATGCCTGTCATTACAGTTACTCAGAAGGCAGAGATTGGGAGGATCATGGCTCAAGGCCAGCCCAGGCAAAAAGTTATTAAGACCCCATCTCAATCAATAACCTGGGTGTAGTGGTTTTCACCTGTGCTTCCAGCTACAAGTAGCTGGAAGCATACTTGTGAGGCTATAGATAGGATTGTTGTCTCAGACTGGCTGGACAAAAACACAAGACCCTACTTGAAATATAAATAAGGCAAAAAAGGGCTAGGTACATGGCTCAAGTGGTGCAGCACCTGTCTAGCAAGTGTGAGTCCCTGAGTTCAAACCCCAGTACCATAAAAAATTGAATATATAAATATTTAATAAATCATTTTTCATTACTCTTAGTTATCTATTGAAGTACTTGAGAATTATGGATTACCTCATTGTTGGTTTTTTGTCAAGTACTGTGCTTGGTCCTAGAAATACAAAGAATCAATTTCTCCCTCAAGGAACTCATAGTCTACAGGGGAGACAGAAAAACAGATAAGCAAACACTACAGTGTGATAAAGGCACTGACATATGTATTACTGTATGCAGTGCACCTCACAAGATGGGCACTGATACCCTGAGAGACATTTGAACTGAGCTTAGAAGAGTGAGGGAGGACAGTAACCCAAGCTGAGTCTGGGCAGGGAGGAAGCTGATATGGGGCAGTAGAAGCAGCTTGTGGAAGACATAGGTAAGAGCTGTAAGTAATCCAGCAGGACTGATCCATAAGGAGAAGGAAGGAATGACAAGTACAGCGAGAGAGACACAGAGGGCCAAGATTGTAGGGGATTGTGGGGGCTACAGATAAGTCATGTTCTGAGAACACTCTATATCAGTGGAGATGAATGATACACATTTTTAATGTTTGACATTCACATACAACACACACACACACACACACACTCACACACACCTTACAGCTTACACAGCCACATATTCTGTTCCGAGTCTAGTCCATACTGGTTCTCACCTCAAAATTCAAGCTGACTGCCCAGGAATCATTGAATAATCAAGACACGGTTAAACTATTAATGAGTAACTGAAAGCTAATAGTCCTTCTTGCACATCTGATCAGCACAAATCAGCCACAGAAGCAGCACATCCTGCTATTCCAATATTTCAAATTCCCCATAACAATTTTCTTTAAAGTTTCACTTTGATTGAATAAGTATTCATCATTGTCCTTTCTCCCTTAGAAAATGCTCACTTGCTGAGCAATGGTTCGCTCACTACAAATTTCCGCCAGCTCATGAAATTCAATGAGAGTTGACTTACAAGAATTGTGGTGTCTGAGGACCAATTTTAAAAATGTAGATGTGGTTCAACCCAACAAATGCCCATTTAAGTTTCTCTGCTGTGAGAGCCACAATTCCTGAAGCTGGGGGTGGGGGGACAAGCTGAAATCCCCATGCAAAACAAATTTTCTCAATCACGCAATGAAAGGTTCTTTATATATCAAAGTTGGCAGGAAATAGAGGACTAAAATTGATTCAAACTGTTGTTGGCAGTAAGCTTCTGTCTGTGTTAATTACACTCTATGCTTGATGCTCACCATTCAGTCAACAGTTAGCATTGTAGCCTTTCTGTGATTGACTAAATAGCAAATTACTATGTACAGCTTTTTTGGATTTCTGAGTTTATCAAATTTATATAATTTCCAAACTTGATGATGTAATATTGTTGGGATTTTTCCAGTCCTGACTCCTTTGATAAATAACTAGTCAATGAAAATATTGGGTACAAATACAGAAAGAAGGGCTTAAAACTTAAGAACCCTTAAGAAATACAGGTATTTGAATAGAATGGGTAGATGACTTATTAAGGAGAAATCTGTACCACATTTTAGTATCTTCTGCTCACATACAATCTTATAATACATAGACATCATCAAAAATTCACAGAATTTAGATGGGTATATAAGTATGTGCATTGTGTATTCAAGGTAAGGGACATAACAAATAGAAATAAAATAGAAAACACATGTTGTATGCTCTTAGTTCCATATTCAGTTCCCAAAATGTACATATGAAAGTAAGTATTTCAACTTGACAGAGAGAAGCTAGCATCCACCGGCTGATGCTTATATGTAGTGCTACTGGAACCAGCTTGGACTGGCTAGCTAGAGCTGATTTCTTTGCATATTTCCTGAGCAATGTGGTAGGTGAGTTAATGTGAGTAGCTTGAAATTGACCATGTTGAAAGTAGTTACACCCCAGAAAGTGGCAGATGCTATAAATCAGAGCTTTTTTTATCCAGTAGAGATTTTTGGTAAACAGGCAGAATATCATATACATATGTGTGTGTGTGTGTGTGTGTGTGTGTGTGTGCATAAATGTAAATGTGTATGTATTATATGTGGATGCTATATATGTGCAAAATCACACAAAGTATATGTTAAGTAATAGAAAGCCAAGCAAATATAATGTAGAAATTGTTTTATTTTTGAGCCCTTACATTGAACATTGGACAGACTTTATCTTTAATAGTTATAAATATACAGATAGATAGTAAGTACACAATAGATAATGAAGAAGATAAATATAATAAACTAATAACAAAATTATTACTATACAGGAAAATAAGTAAAGTCAGAATTAAAAGACAAAGCATCTAATAAATGTTTTAGTTAACATTCTGTCACTGTAACAAATACCTCAGATAATCAGCTTATCCAGAGAAAGATTTATTTTGACTCAGTTTCAGATTTCAATCCATGATTAATTGGCTTCATTAATTTGGGCCTGTGGTACATCATGGGCAGCGCATGGCAGAACAAAGTCACTCAGCTCATGGCTAGGAAGAGAGAGAGAGAGCGAGAGAGCAAGGAGGGGTCCTGGGCCCCAATATCCCCTTCAAGGTCATGCCTCTACCCCCCCCACCCCACCCCTACCATGACCTGGAGAACTCCTGCTAGGACCCAGTTCTTAAAGATTCCACCACCTTCACAATAGGGCCAAGCTGGGATCAAGCCTTTAATATATGCAATTTTTGGGGACATTTAAGGTACAAGCAATAGCAATGTGGCAGAATTCAAATGGTATTGTTAAAAAGAAAGAAAAATTCTCAAGCATTTCAAAAATTTGTCAAAGCTAGGAAGGAAACTCAATCTACATAGAATCCAACTACCAGTATCACCTCTAGGAAGACAGATACACAGATAATTTAAGTGGCTTACCTATATTTAGAAAACTAGGCAAATGATATAGCCAGAACCATACTCAGATCTTCTAAGCCAGGTTCTTAACAGGTGCAATAGAATTGTTGTCCTCCCTGTGTGGCACCTTAACAGACTGAAATCACCAAAGCAAACACATCATTTTTTCATCAACTATTCATTACCAGAGCAAAATTCCATTACCTTAAGACCATTTTTTACTATTTTTATTAGCATACTTTAATAGTACAAAGGTATTTCATTGTGATGGATGCACTCAGTGTATTTTAAACAAGTTCATCCCCTCTGTTATATTCCCTTAGTCCCCTCTCCCTTCCCTGCTTTTCAAACATTATTTGATGGGTCTCATTTTGCTATTTTCGTGTGTATGAGCTTGGCTTATCTTGCTCAACATGATGATCTCCAGTTCTCTACATGTTCCTGCAAATGACACCATTTCATTCTTCTTTGTGGCTGAATACTTATTATGCCATGGTGGAAATATATCACATTTTCTTTATCCATTTATCAGTTGTTGGGCACATAGGCCGATTCACAGCTTGGATATTGCAAATAAGCTGCAATAAACATGGGTCTGCGGGTGTCTCTCCTGTACGTTGATACACATTCTTTAGGATATCTGCCCAAGAGTGGTATAGCTGAGTTGTCTATTGCAGGGAAAAAAGGACTCCTTATTGACTATTGAGTGGATTAAGTTAGTACAGAAATCAGTATGGAGGTTCAAAAAAAAAAAAAAACTCTAAGGCCTTTTAAGGGGTAGAAACATATTATAGATGTTTCTTTAAGGCATCTCCAAGTGCCTGAGAGTCCTTCCAAGCTTCAGATAGGATTGCTAGCATCTTCTTCATTGAAAGTTGAGGTACAAAATTTGAGATGTTAAGACTATTAATGTGTTTTCTTTTACAAAATTTCTCCTGTAATCAATCATGTTAGCATGATTACTTATTGCAATCAGAGTCATCGTTTTCCTCAACTAGGAGTATTAACCTACTTTCAATCTTCAATATAAAAAGTTGCTCAGTATTGTTGTAATGTATGAATTTGCCGAGGTATTAATAAAAAGATCTGCCAGATTTATGATTAATTTGTGAATTTCCTAAGGTTATCCAAAATGCTCTCTTCAATGGAAATGCTTATACACTGTCAGTTTACATTTATTTCACAAATGGCTAGATTACTAGAAACTTCACTCTGAGGAACAGAAGGAAGTCAATTTCCACCTCCCTTATCAGGCATCTCAGTGGCACTATCCCTTCTATATTGACATCCATTTATTCACAAAAGTAGAGGCAAGAGTGCAAAAAACAATAGGCTTTTAAAGCCAAACACACATGTTTGAATCTTAATGTAGCCACTTCCTAACTGTGTAGCCTTGGAAAATTTCCTTAACAACTTTGAACCTCAACTTCTTGTTCTATAAAATGGGAACTATAGCACTTAGAATTAATTTGACTTGTTAAAACTAAAGAAAGAACATTTCAAAGTGTCTGACACAAAATCTAGTGCATGGTAGATATTCAGTCAAAATTAGTTCCTTCTTCCTTCTCTTCCTAACCTCTCCATTGGCTAAGTATTGGAGATTCATACATTTATAAGTTATAATCCTTGTGCTCTAAGTATTTACAATACAGTAGGAGAAAACATTTCTAGATGACTAATTTCCACATAGTATAACTTGGTGAAACAATTAGGATCTCATCAGGAAACAGATGTTACCTAAAATTGGATAATTTGAGGAGCATCTATCTAATAAAGGTGTGCATATAGTGAGGAAAACTACAGGAGATATTGAAGTGTCCCAAAGCTTAAAGCAGTATGGCAGAGACAAGCCAGAAGGGACTAGGGAAAGAGCAGATATGAGTACCTGAAAGGAAAGAATGGAAGAGCTGTGCTGGAACTGGCTCATACAACTTGAGACAGCACACTGTGAATCAAGTCCCAATTCCATCTTGAGTGATATCACATTGGTAGCTTGAAATTGACTGTCATATCAGTATTTATATCACAGAAATTGGCAAACAGTACAAATCAGAATTTCCCCCAACTCCCAAGCTGGTTGTTAAGTATTTACCAACATATTAACAAGTGTAACCTTGGTTGTAGGGGCTAGCCCAGGTATCACAGAAGGAAATGAGAGGAATAAATATCCCAAAAATTATTCTCTTTATTCTCTCTCTTCTTCTGACAATAGCAACACCCAATCAGAAGCCAGCACTTGGGAGGTAGAGACAGGAGGATGCCAAATTTTAAGACAGCCTGTGCTACACTGTGAGTTCAAGGCCAATCTGGCTACAAGGTGAGACCCTGTCTCAAACAAAACAAAGCAAAAAGATGATAGGTACTGTACCATGCATATAGTAAATACTTTCCACAAACACATAAACACACATGCTTGCATTTTTGGTTATGATATTCTTGTTCCTACTTATATCCATGTGAGAGATGATGGTTTCCTAAGCTAAGGAAATGAATAGATTTTAAATACTTATTACATTGAGAGTGAAAAGCAGAGGAAATCAAGAATGGCTACTATATTTTGAATGTGAGCTAATAATTGGGTGTAACAGAAAAGAAACACAGAGGAAGGCCACTCTCCAAGCCTCTGACTCAAGCCTAAACGTTCCCCAGGGGCATGCTTTCAAAATGCTCAGTTGTAAAAAAGCTTGGAGAAGGTGTTAAGTTTTTCAACTGCTCTAACATTCAATTTCTTCATCTGTGAACAGAGATAACAAAAAAAAGACGAATGTGCACTTAATTAACGCAAACTTGACTCTGTGATCTCAACAGCAGAGAAAGAGTAACGGTATGCATGAGCACCCGAGAAAAAAAAATAATTTAAATTATGCAACCTTAATTTAAACTACTCTACTCAATCAATGATCAGAGCTCTAAAATGAACATAAGGAAAAGCCTCAATTGTTATTGCCTCAATTGATTGGATTCCACATGTCTGTCCTAAGTTTGATTACAGAGGTTGAGTGTGAATTGTTTTTTCCAGTTGATGCCACCTTAAATGATATCCAATGCAACTGGGACCAAACATTGATGTCATTAAAACAAAGAATTATCAAAGAATTATGTATGTGTATATATACATATATATGTGTGTGTGTATACACATATATTTCAATCATTTGTTTTAACTTAAAACACATAGATACACATTTATTATCCTGTGTTTTGATGTATAGTCAAGACTTTAAAACAATGTTTTAAGTTATTTTGTTATCAATATGGGTCTTCTAATTGGAGTTCCACATCATATTCCTGGAGTAAACTTAACACTTTTCACTTTATGTAACAATACAACTCTAAGAATCAAACTAACAAGGTTGAGACCAGGGAAATGAATAAGGAAGACTCTCAGACATTTGTGAGCTTTGAAGACATGCCTCTGCAGTTAGTCTATGATCTAACTCTTTGGGATGCTATCACACATTTCCTAAAGCATGTTTTAAGCCGGCACACCTCTCATACAAGTTCTAGTTCCATTGGCAAAGCTTTTTCCTTGGTTCAAAAATCTCTGGATTACATTAACTGCTGGACTAATCTTACGTTGTCATGTATTTCTTTCTGCTTTCTTCCTTCTGGATTTTAGTCATAAGTCAGACATACAATGAGAACTGAACCCAAAAGTGCCTCCCAAAGAAATCTCAAGATAATATGCTTCCACTTTCAAATTATTAAACAAAATAGGACATTCAGAAAGCATTGTGGAAGGTGGCAGATAGTGTCTTCAAAGCAACTTCCCACTACCACCCAAAGGTACTAAAGAAACAGATACAGACAGATACAGGCACATCCAAAGCCTCTGGATGTGGATGCTCTGGGTCAGCAAGAGTTGCTACTGGACCTCAGGCTATGGAGGAGGCCCATTAGCCCACCTCCACGCACCTCCACTATGGGGCTATGCATTGGTATTCGTGTCTTCTTCCCACAAACTATTCTCCAATGTGCCAATTATTAGTCCTTCCCTGTCTCTCTTCCTTCCTCCTCTCACACCTCTCTCTCACACTCTTACAGACTTCCTCTGTTTCCCATTCTGGTGCTAAGTAGAAGAAATGGCCTTGTAGATTATTATCAAAGGTATCCTGTGCAAGTTGTCCTCCAAGTGCAGCTGCCATCTACTTTGCTGGACTGCAGCCCTCTGTACTCCTCATCCCCAATTTCTTCTTTGCATTCCTACTGCCATGCCCCTATTCTCTTCCCTAAATTAAGCAAGAACTTTCTCAGTGGGATCCCAGCTACCCTCTCCCTTCCCATATGGCCACACAAACTCAGTTTCTATCTCATTATAGAGATATATATGCATACTCATCTCTTTCTTTTAAAACCTTTACAGGCCCATTCCTTGAGATAAAGTCCCAGTTTTCCAACAAGACATACAAAGCCTTTCACAGTCTGTCTCAGATGACATGACCTTCAACTGCAACCACATCCTAACATCCTCACTTGAATAGAGTGAGGAGATAGACCAATTTATCCTGGCCCTTTATCCAGGTTTTCATGTTGGTGCTTTCCTTCTGATATGCCCTCCTCCCAACCCCATGAGAAACTCCTAATCATGCATCCAGGTTAAGTAGCACCTCTTCCTGTATTCATTTCTTCACTTGTGCATTCATTCTCTAAGCCCCAGCCATGCACTGGGCACTACCATCGGCCTTCATGATTCATTGATCAGCAGAACTGGCAGGCATAGCTCACAACTCAGTGTGAAGCCCACAAATCAAACAACAATTGCACAAGCAAGGGTAAGACTGAAACTGTGATAGGTGTGAAAAGCAAAAGAAGTGCTTACAGCAAATGAAACACCCTTTGCAAAGCCCTATGTTGAGAAGGAGCAAGTACGGGAGAGCAAGAATAAACCAGGCTGAAAGAGGAGAGCTGCAGTGAGTGGTCTTCAGTGAAGCCAGTAGAGCCCAGACCATTGCCTTAATAAGTGCAAAAAAAGGAATATTTATTTATTTTGAGAGCAGTGGGAAGATGCTGTGAAGTTTTCAATGGAAGTGACTGTGTCAGTTTTGCTTTCTGAAAGGTTGTGCTCCAGGGACTAGATGAATCATCACTAAAGAGGGAATTAAACTTAATTCATTTTCCACATACCAACTCACAGTATGGAAAAGAGACCCAACATATGCATGGCACAGAGAACTATGTTGGATAATCCACAAATGAGATGAATCAAGTCGTCCTTACTCATCATTGGTCCTGACCAACAGATGTCAGTACCAGCATCCCTATATTTGTCTCATCCTGGATCCAGCATGGTTTGACCTGGTATTGGAGATCTTGATTGTGATCTTGCTTCTAGATTCTCTAGGAAAAAAATATAATCAAGTATTTATGTGTACTTAGACATCATATTTCTGTTTGAATATAATCATGAATATTTTCTTCTAGGAATATTTTCTTCATTGACCCCTTTATATACTTGGTTGTTGAGATAATATTGTACTCAGTATTCCTAAATGTCTGTGTGCTTGGCATCACTTATTTTACAAAAACAATTTTTACTTGCAAATTTTGTTCCTTGAATGAATACTTCAGTTAGCTTTCAAAACACACACAGACACACATACAAATCCTTCATATTCTCACACATATATGCAAGAAGAAACATAAAGTACTGGAGGCAGACTAATAGTTGGAAAGACATCCCCATTCATACCGTGAGACTTTGGGTTATCATTTGCATGGAGAAAGAAACAAGAATAAAAAATGCCCAAGTTTTGGAGATAAGATAAAAGACCTTAGATGTAAGAAAGGAGGAACTAGTGCCCAGTTTTAAAGCAGGGGAACCAGGGCCTGATCTGCCCCCTGACCCAAGTTCACACCATCACTTGCTCTTGATGTCATTCCTAAAGGATATGAGCATGTGAGGGACACATAGAAATCCAATTAAGATGAAATGAGTTTTTAAGATGAGTAGTGGGGAAATTTTCTGACAGTTTTTACTTTTTGCTAAACTAGGGACTTGAGGGAGGGATACCAGAGCATTGCCTGTAATGCTCAGGAGGAAGACAATGTATGTTCCTTATATTCAGTAGGAGAATGGCAGTCTTTGCAAAAATATATCCCCATGAGAGTTAAAGGAACTAAGAGCATGAATGTGGGTGGTATGAGCACATCAATGTGACAGGAGGCTCTAAACGACATCATCAGTCACAAGTCAGGCATGGAGACCTGCAAGTATCTCATGGGCCCAAAGCAAGGACAAGCCAGTGAGAAATCTGTACAGCCTTTGTGGGGCAGGGGGAGTCCCCAAAAGACTGAGGAGGAGAATTTAGCTACCCGTTGTGTAAGAAAAGGGACAGTTGCTTTACTGTGATTCCTCCAGGTGTTGGCCATTGTAAGAGAAGAAAGAATGGATGTGTCTTCTTTCTGCCTTCAAAATCATGAGAGCAACATTCTCTTCTCTCATCATAATTAAGTATCCAGGTCAGAAGAAAGAAAGAGGAAGAAACTTTGGGTGGGAAAACAGTTGACAGAGTTGAATGCTGGACTCATTAACTTTGAGCTGGACTATGTCTGTTTTATACATCTTGGCCAAGAAATTAGCACACTGCACTTGTTTTAATTTGAAACAGGATGAAGACTTGGTAGCATAATTTAAAGTCAGTCTACAAATAAAGTTACTGTTTTGGAACAAAAATGTATGTCCATACAGCTAATGCCAGTTACAAGTATGGATCACGCCATATAGGATAACATAGGAGTTTCCTAACAGTTTGTCACCTGACTACTTTGGATGTGAGTGAATGACATGGGAGCATAAGAAAAAGGAGTATTTAGAAAGACTATCTGATGGAGTATATAGGCACTATCTAATGACAGGGTTCGGTTTCCCAAAATTAGCTGAAAGTTTTTGAGATTGAGACCTATAATCCAAAACTTTGAAGCCTGTTAAAAAGCAACCCTCCTTATGCATCAGCAATCCAAGGGAGTAGATTGAATTTTTTATTCAAAATCTGAGAGAAATACAGTTGATGTATGAGAGTAAGACATCTTCCTCTTTACTGACCCCGTCAAGATCCACTTTAATTGTTGGCAAAAAGCGCCACTTGAGAGAATTATGGCAAAAAGCTTTGCTTTCAAATCCATTGGAGGCAACCAGGATATTTTACTTTCTCTGTTTTGCAGGTGATGATATGTACATTAACTATATTTAAGCCAGTCTTTTTAAAGCTTACAAAAGAATGATACAATTCCCTCCACTTTACCCCCTCCTGAGATAAAAAGAGAAAAAGAAAACAAAATCGAAGTCTCTTTTGTTGTAATATACAAGTGCATGAAAGCAACACTAGGAATCTCTCTGTATAGCTATCTTTATCTCAAACTAGCAAAAACACTATGTCTTTCTTATTATCCCTCATGTTTTCTCTTCAACAAAATTGGAGAACAAGAGGGCAGAACAAGTTCTGCCCAAAGCGAGTCAGGGTGGGGGACATGGGGGCGGAGGGCAGGGGGGAAAGGTGGCCCAAACAATGTATACACATGTGAAGAAATGTAAAAAGAAAAATTTTAAAAATCTGTGAAAGTCAAGCTTTGGCTGTTTTTGCTGCCAAAAATCTACTAACTGTCCCCTCCCACTTCTTTACTTCCTTCCTCTTGTTCTGGCTTCTGTCCATTGGAAATCATCGGAGATTCACACTTGGATGTGAACGCTGGGAGGGAGAGGACGGTTTTGTGCTGAGGCAGGGCAAAGAGGGAGAAGACTCTCTGATGGGGTCAGAATCAAACATTCGTAAAGGTGAGCATCATCTGCAAGCCCAAGCACAACTGCTCAGAAATGACTCCTAAGGGCAGCACAGAAGCAGCACACAATAAAGAGGCTGATACCAGCTGGGCAGCAGGTGGAACAGGTGCAGAGAGATGGGCACCTCCAATATCAAGGTGAAATCAGTCACTGGAATGTTCTTTAAAAAAAGATAACATGTCGCCTGAAAGGACCCATGCAGCTCTCCAAGTGAGAAACACTCCTAGATTGTTATTATTTATCTAGAGCCCCAGGTGTACACTGAGCTCTATAATAGGTAGCATGTGCCAAAACAAAGAGCAGAGCCCTTGCCCTGAAGTTTGCTGCCTAAAGGCACATTTGGGTACAGTTACGCTCCACAAATCGGCAAAGCAGAAAATAAACACCACACTGGCAGACGCTGAGGAATAGATCTTTGCTGAATCTGTCAGAGCTTTTGGAAACAGGGGGGTTTTTAGAGGAGTTGTAGGTTTTGTTTTATGTTATATTGGATGCAAAAAGGGAAAAGAAAAAAGAAGAATCAGGTGTTCATAAGGATTTAAAGAGATC
Source organism: Castor canadensis (assembly GCF_047511655.1). Taxonomy (NCBI): domain Eukaryota; kingdom Metazoa; phylum Chordata; class Mammalia; order Rodentia; family Castoridae; genus Castor; species Castor canadensis. Next base: position 155,151,162 of record NC_133388.1, read on the forward strand.
TCGACAGGCTAGAGCAACATACCAAGATGACTTTAAAGCTCTACGATGTAAAGATTTGGATACCAAATAGAGTTTAGAACCTGACTACAAGTTAATACCATAAACACAGCAGCATGGTTGAACTCTCCAAACAGTAAGTTGATCTCAGAATGAATCAATAAAGGCAAGTGTCTAGAATGAGGAACATGACAATTTGGTCCCGGACAACTTCTGAGCAGTGTCTGACTCAGATGAGATCTCCTGGATCGGGTCACTGAGGTGCCACATTGCACAGCAGTTAGGGGACCAGGCTATCTTATAGATCAGCTGTCCACCTACTCATTATGTAACTTGGGAAAGTTAGTTTTGTTCTCACTGTTACAATTTACTCATTTCTAAAAAGAGTGGGGAGGGATGAAGGGAGGAAGGGAGGATGAGAGGAAGGAAGGGAGGGAAGGAGGTAATGTTGCACAGCTTATGGAAAAATTCTCACAGTGTCAGCACAATGTCTGGCATACAGTGAGTTATTATAGCTGAGCCTCTGAACCCTCCCAACCCCCATTTTCCTTCTCCACTGAAACCTTGTTCCCGTAGCTGGGTCTCCTTTATCCCTGACTCTGAGCTTCAATTCTGATACCCTGCCTCAGTTGTCTTCAAGCTGGGGAGCGAGCCCAATGTGGTAATGGCATGAAACTCCGTGGCATTCTCCTCCCTGAGTTTTCTTTGTTCTTAATTTTTAGCTTGGTAAAAATCTACCTCTATTTACACTTCTGCAGAATAAACAGAACCAACACTAATGTTTCACAACTTACATCACTGGTTCTACGTGTTATCATGATTCCTGATTAATTAGTTTCTAACAGTTTCAAAAAGGTTTCTTTCTCTGTGACTTTGGAATATCAGGATGGATACAATGAGGGGCAAATTGGAAGTTTATGGCATGGGAGACCTTGTATCCCACCACTCTCTTTGCCTAGGATGGGTGTCCTGCCTTGTCCTTACAATGATTCTTTCCAGGGCCAAAGACACTATCATCTGTCAACAGTATCTCCTGGATGTGGCCCTGTCCCTGTGTTTCAACCACTGTTGACATACTTCCATACGTATTAGCCAGTGTTCTCCAGAGAAACAGACAAATAGAAGAAATAGAGAAAGATAATGAAAGGTAGATAGATAGATGGATAATTTGTTATAGGAATTGACTTGCACAGATTGCTATCTTGAGGCTGGAGAGTCAGGAAAGCTGGTGGCATAATTCAGTACAAGTCCAAAGACTAGAGAACAAAGGGTGGCTGTGGTATAAGTCTGGATCTGAATCCAAAGACCTGAGAACCAGGAGCACTGATGTCTAAGGGCAGGAGAAGATGGATCTCCAAGCTCAAGTAGAGAGAGTATTCACCCTGCCTGCGTTTTTATTCTGTCCAGGCCCCCAATGAATTGGAGGATGCCTACTCACATTGGTGAGAGAGATCTCTACTGATTCAAATGTTAATCTCTTCTAAAATTGTCTCACAAACATACCTAGAATCAATGTAATATCAACTATCTGGGAATTCCTTAGCTCAATCAAGTTGATAAATAAAATTTACTACCACAGGTGTAATTCCTTTTGGTCTACTCTCTGCCTAGACTGGGGCCTACAATCACTTCCCTCCTTTAGGCATTGTGCTTCCTGATAACTGAAACTGCAGTGAGGTCAATTCTACCAAGATCTGTTATAGTCTGCTTCTCCAACTCCCAGATGCCCAACTTAAGCTACTCAATGTCCCAAAGCCCCTGCCTCCCTCTACTCACGCTTGTCTGAATAAGGCAAGAGTGTGCCCCAGCAAACTTCTCTCCTCTCAAATCTTATTCCACCATTCTCTTCAAGGTACTCTGATTGTTTCTTGGCTACTACAATGAAGAGAACACTGAATCAAGAGAAGAACTTATACTGGAAATTCAGTCCCCTGGACTCAATGCCAATTCACAAATAACAAGAGCAGGGTTTTAGAAAAAGTATGAAAAGGTATAAAGGTTTATTAATCTTTCCAGACAAAATGAGGAGTGTGGGAGCTGCTATCTGAAAAGCCACAATCCTAATACACAGGGAGGACAGGTTTTTAAGACAATCACCAGGAGTTTAGGCTTCCTGGTGTACATGTTGACAGACATGTCTTTGGGCCAGACGGTGGCCTTGGATCTGATTATTTCCTGACGTCCTGGCATTAGTCTCTGGAGCAATGTGTCTTGTTGTCTTGAATGTTCCTTCAGTCTAGTGGTCAATGAGATAAGGAAAAGAAAGTGATGGACTTTCCTGGAGCTGAAATGATGCTTTTGAGTTCCCTCATATGGGGGAATGGAGAGAGAGAAAAGACAAAGAGAGAAGAAAGCAAAAATGCCTGGTTAAAACTTTCGTTGAAAAAACTTGCATAACTGAAAGTAGGTTATCTAGTACAGTGAGTTAGTTGTTGGGATAAAACCGCAGTTGTGAGTATATTTAGGTGTCTGTTCCCACTACAGAAAAGCTTCAACTTTAATTTCTCATTGGATGCTATCTGTTGATCCCATTTGTATTGATTACACACCTATAATCTCAGCTACTCAGGACAGGGGCAGTAGGAGGATCATGGTCAGAGGCTGATGTGGGCAAAAGTGTGAGACCCTATCTGAAAAACAAACTGCAAAACCAAAAGGACTAGGAGCATGGCTCAAATGGTAAAACACTTTCTTAGCAAGCATGAGGCCCAGAGTTCAATCCCAAGTACCACCAAAAGAATTAAAATTAAAAGGCATTTGTGTCAACTAAACAGTACTTGTAATTATATCTTCTGGTTGGCGTTTGCTATTTTTTTTCCCAGAGATTGCTTATACCATTGCAGCCTGCACAGAGTTCTAGCACCATTACCTACTCATGTATTCTACATGCTACCTTCCTTCTTTCTCATGATTGGGTGACTTTTCACTTGGCCTTTTCTGCAGATTGGCCTCTCAGAATATACCATCTGGAAAAATAGAGAGTAAAACACTGCTTTAAATTTTAAAGGGAGAAAGTAAAGAAAGAGGCTTTTCATCACCCTGAATTAGACCCAATTTTCCCACTCTGTCACCACCCTCAGAGAAGCTGGCATGATCGCAGAAGCTGTCCATGTTTCTTTTAACTGACGGGGGGAAAGGGGGAGAAAGAAAGAGAGAGAGGGAGAGAGAGAGAGAGATCTAATGCAGTAGATAGATTTGACTAGATTGATGTCATTGCTCATTAAGAAAACAGGCAATCTGCTTCTCGTTCTCATTGGAGAAAATAAATCTGCACAGAGCCCAGCCAAATAATGTGTAGCAAATGATCAATGTTATCTGAGGGAGAAGATGATTGATCCTTTATTTCTTACACCCTCTCATGCATAATGCATAAAATCTAGGATGTCCTCAGCTTGCCTCAGGACTTAGCAAGATGTACCACATTACCATGCAGAACACTCATTCTGAATTTCTAGTGACAGTCTCCATATCCCTGAGCAAGTGGGAGCCAGAAATGCTTCAGAATTCAAGAGTCCCTGATAGCAGAATGATGGATTCTTGAATTCCTTCCAGGCCTTTCTACAAGCACATTCATGACTCATGGAAAGTCTCAAAGAGAATTCATATCTCGATATCCCCCTAATGGAAAACAAAATTGGCAATAATTGTCTTCTTTCAGAATTTAGTTAAAAGATTATAAAAATGGGAATTTTAAAGGAACCAAAAATGAGGGCAATGGCTAAAGAGAAAAAGAACTGTGTTTACTTTTCATTACAATGATTAAGTTTCAGAGAACCAAGGCAATCTTTGGTGATTTTAGAGAAAGCTGGCTTCTCAAATGTGGTATCTTAAATTGAGAGTACTTTATTCTAATTCTCCATAGTCATTAAATAATAGTAGTGATGATGATGATGATGATGATGATGATGATGATGATAACAATGACAGCTGACATTTTTAAACACATATTTGCTAGGATTTGAGTTAATAATTGTATATATGCTATCTCATGTAGTAAACTGAGGTTTAAGAAACATAATTAACTTGTCCAAAGGAAATAGGTAATAACCAATGAATTCCAGAGTCAATACTACTAACCCCTGCATATAAATGCTACTCGACTGGAGTTGGAGTCAAAATGGAGGAAGCAGAGTACAAAGTGGAAGTGGCTACCTTCAACAACTAAAACTGGCTGGTAGAAGAACTTATAAACCAACAAAAATTGAAAAGAACTGATGAGTTTTTAGCCCTTACTATGAACTAGTCACCATACTAGTTTCTTTACATAAGTTTTAATAATAATGATAATGAAAATTGCAGCCAGCCAATGGAGCAGGTAATAACACCCTGTGCTGGTTACTGAACGAGTTTTTCCTCAGTTTTAAACTCCTCTGCTCTCTTCAGGTGAGGGAGGGGCTGGGATCCTCCAGACCACACTTCTGTCGCTAATATAACTTGTATGGTTGCTTTCTCCTGACTGGAACCCAAGAAATACAACCTCTAGTTCAGTGATGAGATAAGTTGCTCTCATTCACCAATGAGTCAAAGTAGAGGAGTTGAGGTAGACTCCAACTGAGATCTGTCTGGTTCTCAATCTCATACTCTTTCCAGTACCCCATGATGCATCCCCAAACAAGGCAATAGCATCTACTACACCTACGTTGAATAAAAGGACATACATGGAAAACCTACAATGTCATCCAAACAAAAGGATAATAAGGATCTACATACTATGTAAAATGATAGTATTTCATGCAATGACTTTCTACCAATGTTTTTATTAGTGGTTATAGTTACTATCATCATGGCCAAAATGGGTTCCATTACACTCAAATGCTTTGTTCAATGGCTTAGTCTGTCTCTATGTTTATTATGATATAAAATCCCTTTCAGTTTTAAGAATACATCATGGCAACCTTCTACTTGGGGATAGAGGTTCCTATTTTTCTAAGAAACTTTGTGCAAAAGATTAAAAAATGACTTATAACTCAAGCCATAGACATTCTCATAATAAATGAAGTACCAAAAACTTCAAAGGGATTGTGCTAGTCAGCTTTCCACCACTATAACAAAATAACTGAGATTATCAATTTATAAAGAGAAAAGATTTATTTTGGCTTACAATTTTGGAGGTTCTAGTCCATGACCTGTGGAGAGGTAGCACATCATGGCAGGAGTGCACAACAGAGTTAAACTACTCACCTCATGGCCAGGAAGCAAAAGAGAATGAGGTGGAGATCAATGCCCCACTGAAGCCTTCAGGGTTATGCCTCCAGAGATCTAAAGACTGTTGCTAGGCACCACCTCATAAGGTTCCACTACCTCCCAATAGTGCTGCCTTGAGGACCAAACCTTTGATACATGGGCCTTTGTAGAATACTTACAAAACATATCAGAGCTTGCCATAGATTTATCACTGCTAAGTGTCTAGCCCACACCTGTGCTGTAACAGATACCCAAAGAGTAAGACACAGTAGGATCAAAAGACATTGTGTATGCTGACATGGACACATTCCTCAGACACAGTAGGCCAATGAGGTGATTTTAAATTTCAGTTTCATCTACACTGTAAGACTTAAGATGATTGATGAACCCAAAGACTAAGAAAATTGGGAGTGTAGACCAGAAAACGAAAAGTCAAAAATTACTCCCACAAGAGAACGTTAAGTCCTCCTCAGAAGTTTTAGGACATCACACATAATAAGGTAAGCTAAATTGTTTTTTGTTTTGTTTTTTTCTTAGTAGTTGAGTCTAGGCAAGTTTACAGGACTCATACTAAGCTTAAGCATATATGCTGAAGTTAAAGTTGAAGTTTTTATGCTACCTGAAATATACACACAAAATCATACATGCATAATTTCTTCCTCCTTTTCAGAAAGCTTTGCTGCTTTCCAATCACTGGTGCAAGATACTAATACTTCTTGCCTCTCACTATGTGTTAAAGTTTAAATAGTGGGAGAAACTATCTTTTCTTATTATATTTGCAAATTCACCTGCAAACCATATTGCATAGAACCCATCTAAAACATGACAAATGCACTTAGATTTCTAGGAAATCCTAACAGGCTTGATAAAACAAAGTGAATAATTTGACCAACCTGGCGGCCAAAATCATAGTGAAAGGCAGAGTGGTAGATTATAGAGAAAAATAGTTACCCTCCTACCTTGTAATGCTTCATTCGAAATAAGTGCCCTTGGCAACACCTATCCCAATGTCACACATCCAATGGATGCCTAATAAATACTGGTTTCCCCTGATAGCACTGACAGACCCACAGGCATTATAATGAATAGTGGGTGATAAAAATATATACAGGTAATGGCTCAGTAGTAGTTGTGTCTTTATACAGCAGTTTAGAACAATAAAGCCTGTTATTATGGTATAAATGGATAACATTATGTATGAAAACTGTAACTCCCTTGTCTTATGTCACCCCAGGAAAATGGGACTAAGAAGAGAGCATACACTTCCTTTAGTTGTATAAAAGAAGTCACTGTTCATTAGGAGGCTGTGCTCAAGCATCCATAGCCTCTGATTTAAAGATAAAGTCAAGGAATGCCCACCCACTGAAACTGGAAGTAGTAAGAATGAGCATAAAAGGGATTTGCACATTTAGTACTCCTAAGACCCGGTGTGTAAATGTTTTGCTGTACAGATTTAGGAACCCACCAAGCCCAAAGATAAGAGTGAAAATGTAAGAAATAAAAAGTTTACCCTAATCAACTATGTTTGAGAACAAGAATAAAGAAGAGATCTATCAATAGGAGGGGCATTTGTGCAGCAAAGGAAATGGAAGGTTGTGACTGTCACTGCTTACCCAATTATGAGCAAGAAGCAGATACTATATTAAGAAATAAGAAGCAGACACTGTATTAAGAAATAAGTGTGTTACATAAATAATTACTCTGCTTTGGGGTGCAAGCATACTTAATCCAGCTACGAGACCCCAGTATAGGAAATAGTTGGGTAGAGGATAGAAATGGAATCTAAGAAGCTAGTTCATATCAAGCTGTTTTAGAGGTATACATGGTTTTAAAGGCAGACATTGCAGGCAAGATGAATCTATAGTCACAATTTTGGTAATTCACACTCCATCAGAAAAGATACCAGGTAAGATATAAATGCATCTGGGCACCCGCAGTGTGCAACCACCCATCTGATTTGGGAGATCTGGACACAATAGAGGTCAATAGCTATAAAACAATGGAGAGTACAGAGGGATTGCTCTGTGCTTATAAACATGGCCAAGAAAGGTCTGACAGGGCATGTAAGCTGAGTGTGAACCCTGTTTATCTAGGGTTGTGCATCTTCTCTAATAAAATAATAATCAGAACATGGATGGGTGGATGTGACTGGGTATTCCAGACCTTAATTGACTACAGATTAGTTAGACCACAAAGTTGAGAATCAATCCCCCGATAAGGATGACTAACCCAAGGTATTGCTGCCCTGAAATGAAATGACTGTCTTGAGTTGGCCAGCCACCCAGCACACACATTTGTACCTGACACAGCAGCCCTGTGTTGGCCTCCTCCTAGAAGGAAGGGTTGAAATGTGAATATTTAACTTATGGTGTATCATTAAGTAATTTCTCTTTGATGCCTATATTTAATCTCTCCAGTGAAGTTATAAGGAATTTCATGAGTGGGATCATGTCCTAAATGTCTTTCTATTTTAAACTAACAGTCACATATTTCAGTCCCTACACTAAGAGCTTTACCTGGATTATTTCACTTGTTGCAACAACTCTAAGTTAAGTATTACTGTCTTCATTTTATACAGGAATAAGTCAATGCATGAGTTATTTAAAAGACAGTTGGGAATTTTGAATGTGATCACATAATTTGTGACAGTACTGGGTTAAAATCCAGATGATCTTAACCCCTATAGCCATACTTGTAACTTCTATGGAAATGTAGGGTTAGTTTAATGACTAAACAGACAAAATGATATGACATATAGTTATACAACATATTCAAACTTTTAAAAGTTTGAAAGGGCATGGTAATGATAACAGAATAGTTGGATTCATAGAAAAGTAAATTTAGTAATAGACTCAGTATGTATCAGAATATATAATCTGATGAAGTATCTCAAAACAATAATGAAAGAATAAAAAATTCAGTAAGAGATCACAGAGAACTATTAAGAAAAAAAGGCTGTTTCTAACTCGTGCTAGATACCATGAAACATTCCACTTAAAGACCCAAATAGGAGCAAATAAATAATACAAGTATTAAAAAAGAATGTAAATAAAATTGACGCCATCTTAGTTTGGAAGTTATACCAAATATAGAACTCATAAAGGAAAGAATGGATAAATTTGATTGCATACTATTTTTAAAGTTTCTGTTTGACACAAAACATTATTAACAAAGTTTTTCACAGACAACTGACAAATGAGGTAAGAGGAGAATTCATGAAAAAGTAATTAATAAACTTAATGCATAAAGAAACTAAAAATCAGTAAAGAAAACAGATACTCCAATAGAAAAAAAGATAAACAAAAGTTGTGAAGAGGCCAGGGGCCAGTATTTCATGACTGTAATCCTAGATACTTGGGAGGCTGAGATCAGGAGGATCTTGGGTCCAGCCCAGTATAGAGGAAAAAAGTTTTCAAGACTCCATCTCAACAGAAAAAATAGCTGGGTATGGTGGTACACCTGTCATCCCAGCAACAACAGGAAGCTTTAAATAGGAGGCTTATAGTCCAGGAAAGTCTGGGTAAAAAGCAAGAATCTATCCCAAAATAACCAGAGAAAAAAGGGCTGGAGGCATGGCTCAAGCAGTAGAGCACCAGCCTAGCAAGTATGAATCACTGAATTCAAATCCAGTACTGCCAAAAAAAGAAAAAAGTTATGAAGAAGCAGGTAATAGACAAGAATATAAATGGCATACTAGCATGTAATAGCTGTTCAATCAAACTGGTAATAAAAATAAATGCAAGGCAAAGGCAATTATTTTCTTAATAGGGGGGTGTACTTGTTCAAAGTACACTGTACAATGAAAGAGCAGGGAATACCCTGAAAACAAAAGGTATAAACAAGGACTTCCTCAGTAGAACTCCAGCAGCCTAGCAACTAAGAGAAGGATGGACAAATGGGGCTACATGAAATTAAAAAGCTTCTGAACAACAAAAGAAATGGTCTCTAAATTGAAGAGACCACCCACGGAGTGGGAGAAAATGCTGGTTACATCAGACAAAGGATTGATAACCAGAATACACAGGGAGCTCAAAAAACTAAATGTCCCCAAAATCAATGAACCAATAAAGAAGTGGGCAGCTGAACTAAACAGAAATTTTTCAAAGGAACAAATCCAAATGGCAAAAAAAATAAAAACACATGAAAAAATGCTCATCATCCCTGGCCATAAAGGAATGCAAACCAAGTCTACACTAAGATTCCATCTCTTCTGTTAGAATTGCTACCATCAAGAACATCACCAACAACAAATGTTGGTGAGGATGCATGGGAAAAAGGAACCCTCATACACTACTGCTGGGAATGTAAATTAGCACATCCACTTTGGAAAACAATATGGAGGCTCCTTAAAAAAACTAAACATAGATCTGCCATATGATCCAGCAATATCCTAGGGATATACCCGAAGGAATGTGACTCAATTTTTTACAGAGGCACCTGCACACCCATGTTTATTGCAGCACTATTTACAATAGCAAAGCTATGGAAACAGCAAAGATGCCTCACTACTGACAAATTGATTTTTTAAATGTGGTATGTATACACAATGGAGTTTTACTCACCCATGATGAAGAATAATATCTTACCATTCATAAGTAAATGGATGGAACTGGAGAACATCATCTTGAGTGAGGTTAGCCAGGCTCAGAAGACAAAAAATCGTATGTTCTCCCTCATATGCAGACTTTAGAGCTAGGGCAAATGCAGCAATGTTGGACTTGGGTCACACGTTAAGAAGAGAGCACATATGGGAGGAATGGGGATAGGTAGGAACTCCAAAACTTGAAAGTGTTTGATGTCTCACTCCAGAGGAACTAATACAGAAACCTTAAAGTGACAGAGGTCAATATGGGAAGGTGACTGAGAAGTAGTGAAGAGGTCAGTTAGAGATGAATCAACTTGGGTTGTAACACATTTGTACATGGAAGTAATGCTAGGAATCTCTCTGTATAGCTGTTCTTATCTCAATTAGCAAAAACGCTATGTCTTTCTTATTATTGCTGTCTACTCTTCAACAGAATTAGAGAAAAGGGCAGAATGGGTTCTGCCTAGAAGCAAAGGGGATGGAGGGAGAGGGAGGGATCAGGGGGCAGAGGGGAGAAATGGCCCAAACAATGTATGTACATATGAGTAAATAAAAGAAAATGTGGTATTTATATGCAATGGAATTTTACTCAGCCACAAAGAAGAATGAAATGGATGGAACCGAAGAACATCATCTTAAGAAAGGTAGCCGGGCTCAGAAGGCCAAAAATCACATGTTCTCCCTCATATGTGGATTACAGACCCAAGACAAATGCAGTAATATTATTGGACATGGGTCACACACTAAGGGGAGAACATGCACGGTAGAAATAGGGTAAGGAAAGGAAACCTAAAACTTGAATGTGGTTGATGTGCTCACTGTAGAGGAGTGAATAAAGTAATCTTAAACTGGCAGAGGCCACTATGGGAAGAAGACTAGGAAGTAGTCAAGAGGTCAGGTAGAGATGAGCCCAATGAGGGTTGCAGTATACATGTGCATGGAAGCAACACTAGGAATTTCTCTATATAGCTATCTTTATTTCAAGCTAGCAAAAATGATATGTCTTTTTTATTATCTCCTATGCTTTCTCTTCAACAAAATTGGAGAACAAGAGGGCAAAACAGGTTGTGGGTGGAAAGGAGGTGGCACAAACAATGTATATACATGTGTAAGTAAATGTAAAAATAATAAAATAAAACTTAAAAAGTAAGATGAAGGTATGGAACAAATTAAAGATAGTATCTCAGCATAGAGCATTGTATAAAATACATGACCTAGTTGCTTAAAAAAAAGTACACTGTATACATGTATGGAATTATCATAATGGAATCCCCTTGTATTATTAATGTATGCTAATTCAAAAATAAAAAATTTAAAAAATAAATGAAAATCAGGACAATGAATTTGTAATATTTTAACCTAATAGATTAATATAGATTAAAAAACCACAAAGCGTAATATTGGCAAGGGTGTCAGAGTACAGTCAATCCCATGTACTATTTGTGGGAACATAAATTGATTTAATATCTTTAGGTGACAGTTTGGCTATTTTGTCAACGTTTTCCAGGAATTCTCTTTCCTAACATAATTTGTGAAATATAAAAAAGTATTGCAAAGGTACACATCATAGGAATTTGTTATAATATCAAAATAGTAGAAACAAATTAAATGTCTATCTATAGAGAAACAGCCAAATAATGATAAATCTGTACAAGTAAGAACTACGTGGCTATTAAAGATGATGACAAGGGCTGGAGGAGTGGCTCCAGTGGTAGAACGCCTGCCTAGTAAGCTTGAGGCTCTGAGTTCAAACCCCAGCACCACAAAAAAAAAAAATGACATATGCTTAATGTAGTGACATTAAATATAACCATAGTGTATTGTCAAGTGAACTAGCAGATTATTAAGTAATAGGAATGTGATTATTCCATTGTTATAAAAATATGTGTATGTATAGGGTTGGTTTACATATGCATAAGAAACAGTGTGGAAAAATAGACACCAAGATGTTCAGAAGAACCATTAGATGATAACATTATAATTCACAGATACTCCATTTCTTTTATTTTTTTTAAGGTTCTTCTTTACATATTTCATTTTTATCATTAAATGGATAAAAACAAGACTCTCATTTCCTAAGATTATTTTCATTAGAGCGTTTGTGACGTTAATATGTGATTTGTTTGCCCACCAAAATTCAGCAAGTGTCCAGTCATGGGAAGAGATCAAGCCTTGTACTCAAGTGGCTGGGAAGCCACTGCCTTCCGCTAAACCCAGAGTAAAATCAGTTTGGTCTCTGCATCAGAAGTAAGCAGAAGTTCTTGGATTCTGTCCTGAGAAATGATCTGAGTAAATTCTTGTTCTTTGCTCATGAAACCTCTATTAATGATCAAGGCAGTTGGTTCATCTTCACGTATTTTCCAGTCTCACATTGTTGGTTGACAGGCAAATTAGCAGTGAGAATTGAATTGTTCAAGAAAAGTCAAAAGACTGAACTCTCAAGACAGTTCTTATGCCATGCATGTCTTAAATTTGGAAGACAAAGGAAAAGTTGATAAAATCTTTTGTTACCCTCAAATCTGCCACCTACCACCTGCCCTGTTTACACACGTCAAGTACACACCCACAGACTTCATTATTCTCACTTCTAGGAGATCTCAGTCAGAGTTGTCACCGAACATCTCTTTGGATGGGTACCACATCTCCACTGGAGCAATTACGGCCTGTGTTCACCCTGACTGGGCAGGCTGACCCATCTCTTAAGTTCTATATTAAACAACAGCTGTACCTCATTCTCCTATGGTGATGAGGTAAGGGATAGATCTTCACACAGGCTGATAACAGCTGTTTTATCATTCTTTCTACAATCTATGGAACTCCAAGAAAAACTCCCAACTGTGGAGCAAGGATGATTGGAAACACTCTGAGCTCTAGATTAAAAGCAAGAAAATTGCTCCAAACCGCTCAGAGATTTTTTTCTATGCTTCACACAGAGGCCTCCTGACCATCACTAACTCCTTGATTAAATTGCTAAAGTTTAATGAATTATTATCATGTTCCTGTGCAAAACCAACTTAGTACTGGCTAAAAGCTGCATGTATTGGCTGGCAATTTTCCCACTAATGCTGATATTTTTAAAATAATTTTTATCCACATAAAACACCTCCCCATACACCTTTATCATTGCATTCTCAGGAATCTCTCACTCAGATTCCAGACAAGTAATATTACAATTCATCCTCATATCAGCAATTGTTCCATCAAAAAGAAAAGATGGAGACATACTAAATGAATTGCACAGAGAAAGTCAAGTGGATAAAGAGAGACAGCTCTCATTTGCACATTTATATAGCTCAGAAATCTACTGAAGGCACATGAGAAATGAGAGCTGAAGCTTGTTTACCTACGTTTTTTTTCATTTGTGAGAAAGCTTCAATTTTGAAAAGGTAAGGGATAAATAGATGACTAGAGAAGACTATACGGTGAATTATTCATTCTAGCTGGGCCATTCCAGGTCACAAGACAGGAGACTTCCTATAATCTTGTACATAATAGAGACCTGGGCTGACAGAAGCTCTGTTAAATCAACTCATACTGCAATTGAGTCTTCAGAACACATGATAAGGCATGGGTAGATCCAGAAGAGAAACACAAGAGATGAATTGTCAGGTATCACAGAAAAGCAGGTCAGAATAGAGGCCAGGTTTTTAAAGTAATTTGTCCAGAAGGCCAGACAAAGAGAAAATACTGTAGAAGATTCCTTCTCTTCCCCTGACTTCATGTCACCTTATTAAGATTCCAAAAGGCTACACTATATTTTTATAGTGGAGGGGAAAGGAAAAATATGTAGCCTGTGATTGGCTTTTTAGAATATTTCAAATGATTATAAAAATTTTTGTAAAAAGCAAAACAAAAATCTTTCTTCACAACTCAGGAATAAAAACAAAATACTTGACAATATATGTATTTGATGGTGATGATAAATCTAAAACATATACATATATGTAATCTCTCTAAAATTGAATTTATTATATGTACATAATATTTATAATCTGTTTTTCACTATTCCTATTTTAATTACAATATTATAATGTTCTAAATATATTACCAATATCAAAAATATTATAAAGCACCAATATGAATATTATAGGTTAAAATGCTAAAAAGTTTTAAAAATCTGTAAGGGATCAAGCAATTTCCTGACATTTAAGGGATGTGTACCAATCTTAGCTTTTCAGCATCTCCTGGGATATTATGAAATTGTCTAGTAAAAGAAGACAAGTTACATAACATCTAAGCTCAGTTTCCTCATCTTTAAAATGCAATGCTAGTGCTGCAGGCCCCTTAGCCTACATAGTTCAGTCCTAGAATTAGTTTTATAAAGAAAATATCAGTTAAAACACAGCTCCCAAAAATGATACAAACACATCTTAATCATTTTATAGTAATACAAAACATACAAATGAATGTTCACTAACCCTTTGAAATAGTGCCAAGGATGGCTTTCTTTCTTCCTTTCCTTCCTCTTTTTCTATCTTTCCTTCTTTTATTCCTTTCTTCCTTCCTTCCTTCTTTCATTCTCCTTTCTTCCTCTTTTTTCTTTCTTTCTCTCTTTCTTGCTTCCCTTCTGTAAGGATCTCCTAGAAGCTAGAGTGTAGCTCAGTTATACAGTGTGTACTTAGCATGAAAGACGTACTGGGTTCTGTCATGAACACCAGGAAAAAAAGACATCTCCCCATGTTACTTACAAGGTCATCTTTCTTGCACACTGCACACACAATCTATCTACAATCCCAAATTTTACTTCCCTTAAAGAAGAACAAGAATAGCCCGAGCTACTCAGGGGCTAACATGGGGAGAAACACTTGGGCATGAGTTTGAGACAAGCCTGGGCAACATAGCATGACCCCATCTCCCACTTAAAAAAAAAAAAAAAAAAAGGAAAAAGAAGAAAGAGGAGGAGGAGGAGACACTTTTCCCCTAAATTTAAGAGCATCTTATTTAGTGATTTTTCTTATCAAGACTTTCCAAACATTGAATTTAGTTTTCATTTAAGCAAGTCCTTTCTTTCTTATCCATATATCATCCATCATTTTATACAATATTTAATGAATTTACATAACTTCAAAAACAAAACATCTGAAACACAAATTGAAGAGCAAACCCAAGTGACCCTCAGCTGAGGAAAGCTGGAGAGCTTAGTGTACCAGAGAACAACTCACTGGCCTTGAGTATTCAGTGTGCTATGAACAATGATACACATGCTTTAGAGGGATGGAGTGCTTCAGGAAGCACAACAATGGGCTATGAAAGCAAGGTTGATATAAATATTAATCATGGCAATATGTGCAAAAAGCTCTGCTCAATGTTGGGCGCTGAGTTAGCTCTTGATAAATATTAGTTAAAAGAGAAAAGACTAGGGAAATGCCAAAGATCCTTTCTGCTATTTCCTCACAGTTATTAGAATATAGTCAAGGATCAGCTAAGACCAAGCAAAGAGAACTTAAATATTGACCACTTGCCATCAAGCTGGAATCAGATCTGTGAAGATGAGGATATGGAATAAACCCAGAGCAGAAAACTGAAAGTATTTCTAGAATACAAGTTGTCTGCCTCTGATGACAAGTTATCATTGGATACTGGATTCCAGAGTCAAGTAGAACCATATTGACTTACAAGCTAGAAAAAAATACTGAATCAAACAAGAAATTAGGAAAAAGAGGATATTTTTCTTTCTTTTTTTCTTTTTCATACTTTATTTTTATTATTGTTGTACTAGGGGTACATTATGACATTTGCAAAATTTCTTACAATATATCATAGTTGAATTCACCCCCCCACCACCACCACCTCCTTTATTCCCGTCTCCCCCATTCCTGAAATAGTTTGAACAGGTCTCATTTTTCCATTTACATACATGTATACAGAATATTTCCACTATATTCTCCTTCCAACCCCTTTTCCTTATAGCCTCCCCCCTCCCACTAATACCCACCTCCTAGATAGGGCAGGTTTTACCTTCCTGTTCTTTGTTTTTGGGGAAAAAACGACATTTTTGTTTAAGATAGGTATACAGGAAGTTTCATTATGACAATTCCATGTATGTATGTATTATAATTCAAATTGGTTCATCCCCTCTGTTTTTCTCTTTTCTACCTTAGTCCCCTAGGGAAAAGGGCTTTGTCCAGGGACATTAAATATTAGGCTACCATTTTAAGCCCAACCCAACTGCCTCATTATCTTGGAATTTTCTTGTGTTTAAATTTGTAAATGGATCTTTATGTGTTTGATTTTCACTTATAGCCAATCAGTGAAGCATAAGTGATGACTTAGCCTAGAAGAAATTATAAACTTGCATCACATTGGTTTTAATCCATCCTTATTATCATCCTTCTCTATCCTAGAAAATTCATCTCTCACCACCAACCCATGAAGCAAAAAGGATGACCATTAATATTGGTGTCAATGAGCTGCACTTTGAGGACATAGGGAATTTTGCAAGAGTAAGTAAAAACTGCCTAACTTTCTATAAAATAGCAGAATTAGCAGATTGGACACTGACAATCAGTCAATAAAGTGTCAACAATGTACAGGCCTAAGAACAGTTTACAAATTCAGTCAAAATCCTTGATAGCAAGACTTAAAGTTGATTTCTTTTGCAGATAATTGATGTTAAGAAGATTAAAGATTAAATTGGAGTTAGGGGATCCCCGAGCAGCCTTCTGAACATAACAAAATTATAGCGATGAAGATCAGAATAGAAGTTGTCAGGAATGACAAATGCCAGGGAGAAAGGTGGATGTGGTTATAAAAGAGGTAACAGGAAGAGTCCACATGGTTATGGAACTGTTCTGCACCTTGATTGTAGTGGCTGTTACACAAATCTACCCATAACACACTGCGTAGATCTACACACACTCACATAAGTACATATGAAACTGGTGAAATCTCCGTAAGCCCTGGGAATGGTGCCAATGTCAGGTTCCTAGGTTTGATGTTACACCAATTATGCAAGGTGTTACCACTGGGGTAAACACAGATATATTTCTCTGCTAATGAATTTTTTTACTTCGTAGTTTTCTGTACAGTTTGAATTTTTACATTATAAACATTGTATTTTTATCATTTAAAAAGGCAAATGAGGATTAAATAATAAGAAATTCTTTTTAAAAAATTCACGAACCCTCTACAAAATCCATATACAATCTACACAACCTTAGCTATCTCATGGACCCAAAGCCTTTTCGTGGGTCTCCTGAAAGGTGTGTCCCCCGACTAGGAGCTCTTGCTTTAAAAACCTTGATGCCTGTACAAGTGGAGAAAAGTAAGGCCTGGGGACCTATTAAACATGATCTGTAATCACCCCGGGATCCATTTGCTATGACACTCAGCTGTCCTCAAGTGAGAAATACAGATTCATTCCTTTTGTTTCTTTGGAGGTGAGTAGATGAGGAACTCTGTATTGCAACTTCAGGAACCACACCAATGGTGGTCATAACAACATGAAAGAACACATTGACATATAAATAACTTATTACTTCATGCTTAGAACAACATGAAGAAATGGTTCTCTGAGTATTTGTTTACCAGCCATATTCTGGGCACGGTGTTAGACATTGGAAACAAAGCAGTGAGACAAGCAGGCTTATTTTCTACCCAGAAACTACCGAGTACTGAGAGGCATGGAAGTCTTCTTAGTGTCCTGCTTTGTTGAAAAGCTTTAGTGTGAAAATTTCATGTATAAAGGACATGCAAGAATTATAGAGTCAAATATCTCACTGTATCATTTCTTGAAATGAAATACAGCAAGCAAATACATGAAGAAATACCTGATAGATACTTTTTATTACTTCAAATGGTATATAATATGTGTTCTATTCATTACCCACACATATACACATATATATTCATCTGTCAATAAACAGAATCTTATTTTCAGACAAATATCTGAACCAAACATGGCAAAGAAAGCTAAAAACTTTAATAATCCAGCCAAATGTTATCTTCCTGTTATTATTTTTAATGGATGGTTTGGTAGAGAACTGAAAGAATACATTAATAGCACTAATGAGAATAAGCCAGGTGAGAAGACACATTAAATCATAAAAATATTAAGGATGAGAAGCAAGAAGGCACAGAACACATACACATAATAATAACACCAATTCAATAGCCAGAGTGCCTGCCCCAGATCTTGAAACTGTCACTGAACAGCTGTGTGACCAAAGGAGTTACCAAACCCCCTGGAGGCTGGTAGAGTTGAAATATATGCTGAATAGAATTACAGTGTTATAAAATGCTTGTCAGACTTTTCAACAAACATTTTATATGAGTCAGCGTTCTTCAGAGAAACAGAAGCAATAGAATGTAGAGAGAAAAAAAGATTTATTAGGAAGAATTGCCTCAGATGAGTAGAGGTACGCATTGTCATCTGCAAGCTTGAGACCCAGGAAACCTGATGGTAAATTCAGTCCAAGTTGGAAGGGCTCCATACCACAGAGATGGTGGTTAATCCCAGCCCAAGGGCAGAAGAAGACTGCTGTCATTGCTCAAGTAGTCAGGCAGAAAGAGAGAACGCAAGCTTCTTGAGCCTTTTGGTCCTATTCAGATGTCCTCAGACTGCAGTGATGTTTGACCAAATGGTGGAGAGCAGTCATCCCAGTCCATCAATTCAAATGCGTATTTCTTCCAGAAACACCACCACAGGCCCACCCAAAAATCATGTTTAGCCAGATAACTGGGCATCCTGTGGCTCAATTAAATGGGCACATGAAATTAATCATCATGTATTTGTTGACTGAGATCAAATGCTATGGGGACAAATTCCTGGAAAAAGAGTTATTTGAATGGATAGGAATCGATCAAGTGATGACATGGAGGAGCAGTCTCTCAAAAAGAATCTAGTCAGTGAGCTTTACTTGGTGGTTCACATCTGTAATCCCAGTTTATGGGATCACAAAGATCACAGGTTGAGGACAAGTCCAAGGAAAAAGTTAGTAGACCTCATCTCAACCAAGAATCCAGATGTTGTGGTGTACATCCATATCCCAGCTACATGGAGGCATAGATAGAAGGATCACAATCTGAGGCCAGCTCTGGGCAAAAAATGCAAGACTCTATCTGAAAAATAACTAAAGAAAAAAGTGCTGGGGTGTGGCTCAAATGGTAGACTACCTGGCTAGCAAATATGAGACCTAAGTCCAAATCAGTACACCAAAAAAAAAAAAAAAGAAAGAAAGAAAAAAGGAAAAAGCAAAGATTATAGTCAAAGGCCAAGACAGGATGGTGAGAGCAGATTTAGGAAAAAGTGGTCAAAACTACTTGGCAGAGTTATGGAAACAGCCAAGATGCCCCACCACTGACGAAGGGATTAAGAAAATGTGGTATCTATACACAATGGAATTTTATGCAGCCATGAAGAAGAACGAAATGTTATCATTCGCTGGTAAATGGGTGGAATTGGAGAACATCATTCTGAGTGAGGTTAGCCTGGCCCAAAAGACCAAAAATTGTATGTTCTCTCTCATATGTAGACATTAGATCAAGGGCAAACAGAACAAGGGGATTGGACTTTGAGCACATGATAAAAGCGAGAGCACACAAGGGAGGGGTGAGGATAGATAAGACACCTAAAAAATTAGCTAGCATTTGTTGCCCTTAACACAGAGAAACTAAAGCAGATACCTTAAAACCAACTGAGGCCAATAAGAAAAGGGGACCAGGAACTAGAGAAAAAGTTAGATCAAAAAGAATTAACCTAGAAGGTAACACACATGCACAGGAAATTAATGTGAGTCAACTCCCTGTATAGCTATCCTTATCTCAACCAGTAAAAACACTTGTTCTTTCCTATTATTGTTTATACTCTCTCTACAACAAAATTAAAGATAAGGGCAAAATAGTTTCTGCTGGGTATTGAGGGGGTAGGGGGAGAGGGAGGGGGCGGAGTGGGTGGTAAGGGAGGGGGTGGGGGCAGGGGGGAGAAATGACCCAAGCCTTGTATGCACATATGAATAATAAAACAATAAAAAAAAAAAAGACTACTTGGCAGCAGCCCTGGAGTTTTTCCCTGAGACAGACACTGGCTGGAAGGGAGAGATACAGGTTCAGCAAATAAGACTGTCTGTCAGTCAGGGATGGGATTCTACTTAATAAGCAAGCCCCATTCCCCCATAGATCCTGAACAAAGGAGAACCTAACCAGCGCTGTGTTTGGGGAAAGTCAGCCTGCCCCATAGTAATGAGGAGATGAGGAAGCCAAATATGAAAGCATTGTATAACAGAGGCCAGGACACGTGCAGAAAAGGATATGGAGGAGCAATGATCATGAAAAATAATGAAACAGACATGAGAAATAGCCCAGTAAGGAGAGAGATGGGAGAAATGGCAGGCCAGTGGAAGATACAGACATTTATGGAAACAAACCTGAAAAATTCCCACTGAACAGATTCCCTAAGTTTTCACCTCTGATATCCTAAATAACCATATAAAGATAGCTATAGAAATTGGTAAAACGATCCCCTTGTTTACCCTATAAGAAACTGAGGCTCAGAAAAATGAAATTATAAGCCAGGTGTGGTGACACACCCTATAATTCCAGTACTCAGAAGATGGAGGCAGGAAGACCAAGAGTTCCAGGCCAGCCTGGGGTACATAAGAGAATTCAAGAGGCCTGTCTGAGTTACATGGCAAGATCAAGTCTCAAAAAGCCAAGGACTGGGAATACATGGGGCATATGCAAGGCCCTAGGTTTGGTCTCCAGCACTGTGAAACCAAATAAAATAAAAGGCAAAATTATTTGCCAGGGTCACATGGCCAGTTAGAAGCAGAGCTAGGATTTGAACCCAAAGCTTCCTGACTCCAGAGCTCATGACTACTGCATTAGACCATTCTAGTGGGGTGGGGAGGATGCCAGCTCTGGTTTTGGACACATCACTGGATCTCCAGATGGATTTGTTCAATGGGCAGCTGGAAAGGCATGAAGAAGTCTGAGGGGGAAAATTAGGACTGGTGAATGGAATTCAGAAGCTTCCTGGAGGTTTTGTAAGGATTAGTGAGGTCACTGAAGTAAATAATCAATAACAGATCATTCATAATTATTAACTTGACCGTTCATGTGCTGGGATGCAATCATGTTTGTCTGAAGAGCCAACACAGCAGATTTCAAGGGATTCACAAACAGAAGAAAGCTGCTGCTTTCTTTCCAGTAAGCAATATTTTAGTGGCAAAACACCCTGTGAATGGTTTGTGAGTACAAAGCACCAAGCATGTGAATAGCTTTTTACGCTATCACGTTCTCTCCTTCCTCTTGGGAAGAAGCACAATAAGCAGATACTAACAGAGCACAGATGCTGGCGCTGATGTCAGCGTAAACGCTGTCCCGCACCAAAGAAAATAAGTCCCGAAGTGCCACGCCTGCATAAATCGCATATTTTTATGAATCACTGCCATTACAGCAACCCCACGCTCAACAGTTGTGTCCTACATGTGAGTGGATCTTTCTAGATAGCTTCGTTTCTCTCGGAATCAGAATTTACACTGTTCTCTGTATCATACCGAAGCAGGACTTAGCTTCCTACTAAAGGAGGGCAGCCTGTTCCCACTGTGGTTAAGGTTTGAAAAATATGCTTTAACTGTGTAATCCAGAGAGGCAAAATCAGCCCCACGCCGCCATTGCCAGGTTGTAAACATCCGGCCACAGATTCAGCACTAATATTTCCATTTCTTATCGACAGCAGTTTTCCAGAGCCTACAGATACACTCTGCTATACAACTTTATGCTTTGTAAAAGGTGACCTATACTTTCTTTTCAAATGCAGTTTCCTTAATGAAAATATTGTAATGTCAGTCCATGCAAAGCAAATGCATATTAATATGCATTTACATCTGTCTCATATTAATATTCATGCCTGAATCCACATCCCTACACAAAGCCAATTTTCTGACCATCTGTGTGATGGCTGGTGGATGCAATGAATAAATTTTATTTGCAAGGGGAGTGATAAATCATGTATCTTCAGTTTTTCACCCACAATCTTTCCTCTTAGGTGCAAAAATGTTTTCATCGTGGTTTGGAATATCTAAGTAAATGAAACGGATTAACCCTTTAACTTTCCTACAGATACTGGCAATTTTATAAAGGCCATGCAAATGTAATCTCTACAACTCTAGCCAAAAATAAGGAAAAGGAATATGGATTTTCTTGCTTCAATTTGACCTCCCTGGCTCCTTTATGAGTTCTAATCTTTCACAATAATTTTCTTTCTTGTTTAAAAGCTAATCTAGCTAGTTTCAAAAAACAAAAAGTTTCACAGATGAAAACAAGACCTCTGCAACACAAATATATTCCCAAAGAAACTCCTTGCAGGCACTGAGTATCTTATAAGAAGTGTAACTGTGCACAAAGATTTCAAGCAGGAAACACAATTCCAAACAAGGAAAGTTACCATCACTTACATAATGATCTTGGATGCTTTCAATTTTACCCAAGTGAAATATCAATATTTTGTCAGTATCAACTTGTTTATAAATTTGGTGGTCTGTTGGGGAATAATACATCCAAATCTTAGAAACAATCACCTCTCATGATAGGAAGAAAATGCAGTTAATTAACCGGGCAAACAGAGCCCAAAAGAAAGGATAAGTAAAATGCAATGACATCATGGTAGAGAGTGCCTGAAAAATACACTCTCACAGAAGTATGAGCTGATGGCTTGAATAACTAAAACCGGGTCAGGTGGTCTAACACGGTTTCCTTGCCTCTTCCCCCAGGGATGATTTCTATGAATTCTAGATGATTGGGGTACTAGATTGAATCCCAACCCAAAGTTTCGATTTGTTTTAATTTACCTTCTCCTTTAGGCAGGACTTTTCTAAGTCCTAAGAATGCTCACAGTTACAAAGAGCACAAGCCATAGCTTCTGGGTAAAAACAGAAATAAATTAGAACTTATATTTCTCACTTTCAGGCTGCTAAAAGCTTCTACTTCTACTGAAATGAGTGACAAGGCCAAATAAGAACTCTCAGAGCTATCAACTTCTTGTAGATACAGCCCCAGTTAGCACAGCACAAAATGGAAACTCATACCATAAATGTAACAAAATCAGAGAAATTTTGTCTCAAACATGCAATAGTTACTTACTGAATACCTGCTTCTTGCAAAGCAGCATTCAGAGAAGCTCAAGATGCCATATGGCCCTCAGAAAGCTTACCATCGAGCTAATGCTACAAGAAGATTCTCAACCATTCACTTGGTACATGATAAATATGCACTTAGAACAGGAAAAGAAATTAGAAGATGATGAGATTTCCCAGTCTCATGTAATCAAGGAACTTCTCCAACAGAAATTTAAGATCAATCCAGAAGGCTGAAAAGGCTCAGGTGGTGGGAGAAGAGAAGACATATCAGATGAGAAAAGCTTTCCAAAGACTCAGAGCAGAAGTATTTAATGGGAGGAAGGAAGAGTAATAGGGGAAATTATGGGTTGATCTCTTTGGTTGCAAGTGAGAATCAATGTCCAGAACCATGCAAGCTATGGGAAATTGATTTGGGGAAGTACACATATAGGCATTAAATAAAATTGAATAATAATAATAGCAAACATCAGAAAAATAATCCCTTAGTAACTCTTTAATTCTCTTAAATGCCTCAAGAAGGCAGTCTGTGGTACCTACACCCCTACAGTACTTGCTAAATCACACTTTTTAACAAAGTGAAAACCAGCCCCAAGACCCAAAGTTTACAGACTAAAATTTTATAGCATTATTTGGCTTTTATGGTGTTTACTAATGTTTAGCTTTACTTTACTTTATACCAATAATACTTAGCTGATCTTCCATTGGTGGCAATAATATAAATTTCCTCCTAAGGAAAATGTATTTAAAATTTTCTAAATTAGCTGTTTTACTATTAGATAGGAGAAATTTGTTCTGGTTTTCTATAGCACAGTAGGAGTAATTTTGGTTACAACAATCTATGATCTATTTCAAAGTAACTAGAAGAGTACAAAAGTTTCCAACAGAGAAATGATTAATGTTTGAGAAGATAGATTTCTTATTTTATCTTGATTTGATCTTTATACACCACATACATGAATCAAATTATCATACTGTACCCCAGAATGGTGTACAAATACTATGTCTCAATTTAAAAAGTGGAGGGAACTAATATCAACACAAATAAGTGCTTCAAATAATAAACGTATTCTACAAAAACATCTTCTGTCTTTGAAAAGTAGATAATAGAACTGGTGAATGTGATGGGCACAACTTAAAGTTAGAAAAATCTAACATGACAGAGCAATTAGCAAGATGGAATGATGACTTGGTCTCAGTCCAGAAATGCCTCAATTTAGAAGCTGAATGGATTCAATTCCAGTCTTTGATTTCTATTCAATTTGGTAATTCTAAGACTGTGTTTTCCTTAAATATGTGGTACTAGAGAGGCACTGCTGAGGTTAGCCTTTGTAAAATTTCTTTCAGGCCTGGAATTTCTTAAAAATATACCTAAATCAATTTCCCTTAAATGCAAAAGGAACATTATCTAAATTGGCATGAGAGATAGAGAAAAATATAATAGGTCACCAAGACCTATCTCTCAGAGATTTATACAGGAAATATAAGCATAAATACTTCACCAGAAGCGAAAGGATATTGCTTTCATTACATTGCTGGGGATTTCACACCATACACTTAAGTATGATTTAGCATAATATTGATACTTGTTTATATTTGTCACCTACCTATTTCACAGTGATATTGTAAGGATTAGTGATATAATATTTCTTAAGACTTCTCAGCTCTTAACAGAAAATATACACTATAAAATCAAGCTAATAGTAATAATAGTCATCATCATAACAGCAATAACTTCTCATGCATTTCCAAACATGGGCTCTGGGTTGATGGAAAGGGAAATTAGGCTGCAAGCTAACAATGCAGGCTTATCAGCTGGGTAGAACACAAAGACTTAGTGTGGCATAATAGTGATGCTATCTATACTCTGTCAATGCCAGAGTGGGGTCTAAGATTCTGCATCTGTAACAACTTGCAAGTTGCTGGAGTTTCTGGTCTGAGACTACACTTTGAGTAGTAAGACCTCCAACAGTCTTTCAGAGTCAGATTTAAAATATAGGCCAGACTTAAGGAACAATTATCTGAACTCTCACTGCTTCTGGTATCTCTCCCATTTGGGCCACCTGATATTCCACCACCATTGATCAATCTACCACCTATATGAAAATTATGTCTTTATTGCCATCTACCCCACTCTTACTCCAAAATCAAATGTGAACTCTTCAAGGTTTGCACAACAATCTATACTCAAGAATGTTGATTTCAGAATTCTTTGTAACATCGAAAAGTAGGAAAATCATGGTGGCCATGATTCCCTGAGGCCAGCTCAGGGATTAAATTAGTGAAAACTGTTTCTTGAAAAACAGCAAGTTTTCCTCTTGGAGGTCTGTCTTAGTCTGTTTTCCGCTGCTGTAATAAAGTACTACAGATCAGGTAATTTATAAGGAAAGGAAGTCCAGTATCAAGGTGCCAGAGTCTGGCAAGGGCCTTCTTGCTGTGCCATATCATAACAGATGCCATCGCATGGTGGAAAAGCATGAGAGAGAGAGAGTAACAAAGCCAATCCTTTGATAACTAACCTGCTCCCATGATGAGGTCATGAAACCACTCATGAGGACAGAGCCCCATGACCTAATCACCTCTTAAAGGCCCCACCTCTTAATGCCTACACAGTGGCAGTTAAATTTCAACATGAGTTTTGGAGGAGACCTACAAACCATAGCAGGACCTTTTACAACTTCATGCAATCACTTGGCCAACCCAAAAACAAGTCGGTAAGGACTAAGTCAGACTTCACTAGATGTTGGGCAAACTTTTTTTTTTAAATGTGATTTTTTTTTCTTATATGATAGTATTATAGGACCCTGGGAGTTGTTACAAGTGTGGAATCTCTTGTATATTCATATACGTGAAACCCTGGGAGGGACTACTCCAGTCAACATTTAGAGGTTTGGCTCATAAGTGATTCATGTTCTTCTTAATACATTTTTATATTTTTTAAATATTCTGAAAGATATTAAAGTTCCTTTTGAATTATAAAAAGAAATTTCAAAGAATGCTATTCTTTAAAATCAGAGCACATATCACATTCACCTGTTCCTGTTTTTTTGTTTGTTTGTTTGGCCCTGGGGATCAAACCCTGGGCCTCACATGTGGTAGGCAGGCATTCTACCACTAAAACACATCCCCAACCTCATATTTATCTTTCTTATATGTAGAACCTAGCACTGTGCTAGTATGCAGTGGGCAATCAAAAACTGATAACTACACTTAAGTAAACAATTCAAAATGCATGCCCTAATAGTAAGATAATATGATTTCTCTGTGTAAAAGAAACAGTCCATGCACATATGAAAGAAATGAAGTTTTTCTGAGAATAACATTTTACATAGTTACTTTAAATTATTGCTAGAGACGTATATAAAGCATTGAGTGGGTGTGGTCTTGGGTCAGGACCAGTGTCCTTCATTTAGCAGAGGCTTTGTTTATGTCCCTAGGTTACCCACTAAGCATATCCTTTCAGCAAGTCACTGTCTCTCCAAACCCCCAATATCTCAATATCTATAAATATAAGTGATATCCACATAAACAAGGTACTGTTAACATCCCATGAAACATACAAGGTAAAAGCAGTCTCGAAAATATGATACTATACCAGACTATTTTTATTATTAAAATCTGCATTTGACACAATGTAAAAAACATTGATAGATAGGTAATTCTTATTAAATTGTTTATCAAGTAAAATCAACAAATCAAAGCACACATCTATTTCACATTTCTCCCTCTTTGTCCAGGGAGTGATCTGTTAAATCAATGCTTGATATAAACTAAGGTGATAAAAAAAATTTTGACAGAAGAAGCAGATGTTATTTACTAACTTTTATACCTTGCTATTTGGTCACTCACATTTTCATTATTTCAACAATGTTTATTGTGTCAGACACTCTTCTAGGAGCTGTAGATTCAAGATTGAGTTAGATAAAGGTCTCTACCCTAGGATAGTTTCCTTTCTAGTAGGGAAGAAATCAGTAATCAATAAGTAAACAGATAAACAAGAGAACCCAAGATGAGGACACAAGTTATAAAGAAAGTAAGTGAGACTGTGCCCATCAGCCTTCAAGATGGCTCCCAGTGACCCTGCTTCCTGATGAAGTACAGAGTTTGTCTCATTCTGACATGTACAGAGTTGGTCTGACTGACCAATGGAATATGACAGAAATGATAATATGTCACTTTCAAAGTTTGGTTATAGAAGATACTATTGGTCACTCTCATGTTCTGTCTCACTTAGTGGGAGAAGCCAACTAAGAATACCCAGACAGCCTATGGAGGGCCCATGTGACAACAGCTGACAAGGAACTGCTAACCGTTAGGAGGACAGTCTGAGAAGTGAATCTTTTAGTCCTTTAGATGACCATAGGCCCAGCTGACAGCTTGGCTGCAGCCTCAGGAGAGTTCCTGAGCCAGAACCACTGGCTCCAGCTTCCTGCCACTCAGAAAGTATGAAACAATGTCTCTTCTTGTTCTAGGCTGCTGAGTCTGGGGCAATGTGTTACACAGCAACAGACAACTAATGCAAGATGAAATAAACTGGGAAGTGGTTTGAAAAGCTCTACCTGAGAAAATTATATCTTCTCTAAGAAGACAAGAATGAACTATGCAAAGAGAAGCTAGGTGAAGTAAGCAACCAACAGAAATGCTGTGGTGCTCTGGTCTCAGGTGTGCTGTTGTAATTGCCAGCAACTTTGTCTCATGAGATTGAAGAATGAAAGTCATGGACAACAGGGTGAGTGGAAGAGCAGAGTTTTATTTAAGCAGAGAGGAAAAGCTAAGTTTTATTTAAGCAGAGGGAAAAAGAGTAAAATATACATGGGAGGGCTCTCAGAAAGGCTGAGGCACTGTGGGAGTTTTTACAAGGATTTTATTGTTCTGGTTGAAGGGAAGCTGGTTGTGTCTCTGTGTTATTGGTTTATTGTGGGACGTATGTCATCACCAGCCAATGTAGTCCATGGGAATACTATGCGTGCTCCCTTTTCCCTTTCCAATGGGCCCTGAGGTCTGGCGCACTGGCTGGGCATCCTCTCATGGCCTAGTTCACATGCTGTTCACATGCCTTTAGCAGTTTCAAGGCTTGAGCCAGGGGTTTCAAGATTTCCCATTCCCCATTCCTGTTTGTCTCAACTCCCAGGCTTGCAGCAGTTTCAAGGTCTCTTACATTCTGTTCCTCTCAAGACCTCTCAGCCTTTCTACTGAGGGCCCCCACCCTAATCTTCCTGTAGTCTCTTAACTCCTCATAAGTAGGAAAGCACTTGGAAAGGTTGAGAAGCAAACAAGCTTGTCGGTAGTTGATGAGACAAGTCTCCATGCTGTGGTTCACACGTCCCCTGCCACAGGTGATTCCTATTTCCCCTCACCTGACCTACTACATTTTTGCTGTTCCCCCCAGTGTTTCTCAACTGTCAGCAACTCTTCATAGCGTGAGACTGCCTTCACATCAGAGAAGGTTTTGCACCCTGAGTCCTTCCCACTGAATGCCATGAGAACTCCCAGTTTATGTGGCAACTCCAAACTCTGCTCTCCCTCACTTTTCAAAATGCCCTCCAGAAGGGCAGCATTGTCCCCAGTTTAAAATCTCACCAGCAGACCTATGGCAACCACAGGGTATAGTAACTAAAAACTCTGTTGGGCATCAGAGGTTTTCAGATATGAAGGGCATCTCCACCATCCATCAGAAAATGGACTTCGTCTATCTAGACCTCATTTTGCTCCTTTGTTAAATAAGGATCCCAAGGATTAAATTGCATATAAAATACCACAAGTCTGAGCGCTATTAGAGTGAGAGCTATTGTTGAATTATTTTCCCTCTTTGCCTAGCCAAATCTCTCCCACTCTTTAAAATCAAACTGAAACCAGATCTCTTCAAGAAGCTTCAGTGGCTCCTATTACCTCCTTCTTTGACTTTATACATTGCCAATTGATGCTTTTCCCAAAGGCAGATGGTGCAAGACTGCTAATGCTGTCTGTGCAAACTACAAAGGTATCCACACAACGTCTTTAGCCACATGAGAAGTCTTCACCTCTTCCCCCTAGCGAGCCACAGTAACAGAAGGTCTGCTGTGTTCCTGCTCCTCTGAACCACCTCTTCTCTCCATGGAGGTTTTTCTCCATTGTAGGTGGGTCATAGAATTGGATACGATCTCCTCAGTACCTACCACCTCTTCCTTGCTGCCCCAAAGAACAACAGGGCACCTTACAACCCCAATGTGAGCTGCCTGAATGTCCCCATCCCACTTCCTGGCACTGTGGAGCAAAGGTGGTGGAACAGCCTCAGACTCAAATACTCAAGCAAACTGGGCATCAGTGGCCCACATTTGTAATCCTAGCTACTTGGGAGGCTGAGATCAGGAGGATAGCAGTTCAAGGCCATCCCAGACAAAAAGCTAGCAAGACCCCATCTTAATCAATAGTTGAGTTTGTGCCTGTCATCCCAAGCTATGTGAGAGGTTGAGATCAGGAGAATAGCAATTCAAGGCTAGCCTAGACAAAAAGTTACCAATATCTCATCTCAACAAATAGCTTGACATGCACTTGTCATCCCAAGCAATGTGGGAGGCTAAGATCAGGAGGATCATGACTTCAGGGTAGCCCAGACCAAAAAAACTTTGCAAGACCCATCTCAAGGGGAAAACCTGGGCTTAATGGCACATGCCTCTCATCCTAGTAATGGAGGTGGTATAAAATAGGAAGATTGTGGTCCAAGCCAGCATGAGGAAAAAAACAAGACCTATCTCCAAAATAACCAGAGCCAAAAGAACCGGAGGCATGGCTCGAACAATAGAGCACCTGCCTAGCAAGTGTGAAGCCCTGAGTTCAAACTCCTGTACTACCAAAAAAAAAAAATGGTCAAGCATGAATCAACATCACCCCAGTATCTCAGGACTTTCAGGGAAAACCTGCCCTTCCCCTTTGACTTCCTGCTTTTATAGATTTCTATCTCAGTTTTGTGTTAGATGGATTTTTTAAATTTATTCTTTGCCCTCTGAAGGCCCAGTAACTTTAGTCTACAAAATAAACTGATCATAATAAATAGGAAAAAGAATGTTACTAACCCAGCCTGTTTTGTCTGTCACACAGTGTGCCAATCACTAAAATGAGGAGTTTTGCAAAAGAGAAAGGGTTTATTCACAAGGCAGCCAAGCATGGATCATGAGGAATGAGTCTCAAATACACCTCCCCAAGGATAAGGCTGAGGCACATTTATGGGATAAAGAAGCATGGTGGTCTCAGATACAGGGAAAGGTAATTGGAAGGAATCAGTGACCTGTGCATGTGTAATCAACCCTAATGGCTCTTCATAGGACACATGCCCAGAAAATGGCAGTGTTAGCATGCTCTGACAATAAAAGTTCGCCATCAATAGACATTTGCACAGGACCAAGTGAAAGTTCAATGGGTTTCATTTCCATTTGAGCTAAACAAAAAGCAGCCTCCAAATTCCTGAAAAACAACTTCAGGCAATGTTTACCATCCTGACCCATAAGTCAAAGGTATTATCTATAGAAAAGCTAATGGAAGTTTAATAATAGATTGCTTAGCTACCTTGCCTCTAAGATTGTGATTTCAAAGTCGACTAAAATCCAGTGCAGTGCATGAGTCTAGGGGATTTATTCAGGTTTCCCCTTACAAGCCTAGAGCATGGAAGAATTAGAGACTCAGAGAGGCAAAACAGTTGACCCTTATACAGAGTTTAAAGGGCTTCTGGGTGGAAGAGAGGTGGCACATTGCTATAGGAGACAGGGAGAGGAGAGTCACAGAAAATAAGGGTTATCTTCTTATGGAAATGAAGTCTCTCCCACGTGACATCCACCTGCAGTAATCTCTGTCTGAGTCAAGCGTCAATCTCCAATGTCTTCCTCTAAGCACGATCCCTCCTATGCCGAAGGGGGAAGGGTATCTGAGAAGAAAAGTTTCTCTCTACATTTGGTGCTTACTTTCTCTAATGTAGACAGACATGGATTCCTTTTTTACAAAAAGACAGTTTTTCAAAGCCATTCCCATTTCTCCAGAAATTTATAGTTTCTCTGAGTAACTAACCCAAAATATGCCAAAAAATTATATTTGGGATGGAGTATTTCACTCTCACATTATGTCTCCTCCCTCATGCTCTTCTCTGCAGCCTCCATCCACACCAGTGTCCCACAACTGTCACCAGCATGCAGAGGTGTGAGGCAGAGATGAAGGGAGTGACAGAGAAAGGTCCAGTTTTCAGCAAGCAGCTGACCTCTTATTATCAGAATTCCTATTGGTAATAGGCCACCAGACCCCCATGTACTGAAATCTGTTTCCTTCCCCTGAGCATACTGATAATCACTGTTGAGGAAAAAAAAAAAAAAGCTTACAAAAATAATAAAATGCAGGAAGTTAAAGGATAAGAAATGTTGCAAATTCTTAGCATGAATGTCAGATCTATCATTCTGGCTTTCTTTCTCAAATTACCTTAAAGCTCAATTAACCAAAGATTTGCCTTCTTTTTGCTGTCCCTGTTGTTTTCTCTAAAGAATGAGGCTTGGTGCACTCTGGGAATTTCAGCACTTAGGTGGAGACTAAAGCAGGAGATTTAGGTGTTCAAGGCTAGTCTGAGCTCCAGAGAGACATTGTCTCCAAAAAAAAAAAAAAAATGATGCTACTTTCCACAGTCACCGACCTTACAATGAATTGAACCCATTTTGTTATACAGAAGCCTTCCCACAGTAAGCAAATCATAGGTCTTGGTGTCTATTAAGTGGTGGTCATTGCCAAGTACCTCCAGATATGGATCTCACCACCATGGGTTTCCAAGTTCTAGCCCACACTAATTGATTCCTCTAGATTAGCCCTCCCTCCCTTGCTACATTAGAAATCTTGTGGTAACCCCACAAGTGGGCCTGCAGTTCTAATTGCTTTTGTCCTCATGCTCCCAATACCTAGTCCCAGTCACAGAAGGCCATCTTAATGTCCTTATTGCCTGATTCTCAAAACCATACTCACTTTATCAATCAGTTTTTGCTTTCTTCATAACTGACCTCATCCACCCATGGCAAAGGCACCATATGTCACTACTTATGGTGGACTAAATAAAGAAAAGAAATTTAGAAAGAGCTTCACACATCATCTGGGTAATTATCCTGTGTTTTTAATAGAGCAGATTAATGTCCCTGCATTAATAAATGACTAAAATGTTGCTACAAGAGTTGGACATGATTATCTGAGCTTATTATTTAACCCACTCAATTTAAAAAAAAAAAAGTTCTGTGATTTGCTGTGGCAACACAGACCCTACATGTTGTTGAACTTTAGCAAGGAACAACGCCATCCACTGATAGGGTTTGTGAGGGGGATGGCTGGTTGGTGACTCTAGACTAGATAAGCACAACCACAAGTGCTCTAAAGAAAGGGTAGGTTTTGTGGTCTGCTTGGCTCCCTGCCTGGCTTCCTTCTTAACATCCAAACCTAAATCCATTTAAGCTTTTGCTTTAAAATCTGGCTCTGGTCCAGTTGCTGGCTCCTGCCCTAACTTGGGGAAGCACAAGGAACTTAGGCACTAGCCTGGTACTTGGTAGGACTTCATTCTGGTTCCCAGCTTCACTCCAGCACTGGCATCTTATTTCCCAGATAAAAGTGTTCTTGATTTGTAACCCTGTGGCAGTATCTACCATAAAGAAAAGTCATAGTTCCAAACCCACTGTCTGGAATCCAATTTTTCACTTCCAAACTCCAAGATTCATATGACCCAACAACTAGATCCCATGAAGAATCTCCATGCTGCATAACTCCAGAGAGCATCACTCACAGTGTTCTCTAACAAGAAACTCTGTAGCAAATAAATTATCTTCCTGGAATCCTGAAATTCACTGACCCTGTCTCTGCTAGATCATGGTAAATGTTAAGTTCGGTATGATCTGTTTAATGATACTTTTATCCCAATATATCCTACTTCCATCCACACTCCTGCCCATTGTAGACTGGAAATCCTCAATCCTTAAGTTGGTGCTTCCCAACCTTTTCCACATCATGGCACACTTCAAAAATAATATTTGTCCTTCATGGTCAAACCATTCCCAGTGAGAGATAATTGTCCCAGGGAGGGACCTCCACTACTTCCAGACCTTCTTCAGCCACCCTTGGTCTAAGGGTACCATATTTGGTATATACTGGTAACCTGTTAATGGCCTGTGTGCAGTCCTGGTCTTTTGACTTCCCTAACTGGCCTCTGGTCTGGGGATTCTGATCATTTGCTTTTGGGTCAACCTGAATTTTCAAGCCTTTTATTCCTTGGTCCTGATTTTCTTGATACAGGAATAATGTTTCTACATAGTTTACCAACTCAAAGTAGAGGTTGCAGCCATGGGAAATGCAATTTTTTTCTAGTCTAAGTTGGCCAGTAAAAAAGCTTTCCAGTTGAAAAGAATGAGAACTTCAGAGACATAGCAGCAGACTTGGAAAGTAAGCCTTTGTTCTTTTCCTACCTTCAGTTGCCCTACTTCCCACATTACGTTGTATACTTTTAAATAATATTAACCAGCTCCCAAGAATTTGGCACCCAAACTATGCCAGGCAGTGTGCTAAGGTCTTTCCAGGAATTACGTCATATCATCTTTGGGGCAGCAATTATAATTCCCATTTCATAGGTGAGCAAACTAAAGCTGAGGGTTAAGAGACTTTCCCAAGAAGTAGTGACTAGAATTTGAACTCAGCTCAGTCTGACTCCAAAATCTTGCAACTATATGAGATAAGTCACATGAGTTATAAAACTTATTTCACAGACTCTGTTTTTGATAAATATCCTACTTGTTTATTTTCTTTAAACGAAATTAAATCTGACTTCAAGTTTCTATTCCATAAAAAGTTTTCAATCTCAGGCAGTACAGTATTGAATGCCCTCTTTGGGGGGAGATAATTCTCCATGGGTTTTTCATGTTTCTACATATTTCATAAGCAAAGGTACTATCTGTTCCAGACTATCTTTACAAAGATATTCCTACAGCAAACAGCCGTGGACTATAAACACAGCATCTTCCCGAAACAAGGGGCAAGAATTCTTACTGCCCATTATAGGAGACCAGGGTTTCCAGAGTTCTAGTTTCCTCTCCTATATGTAACCCACTACATGTGCACTTATCATCTGGCCTTTTTCACATACCATGTGGGCACTGGGGCTCAGGCAATCACTGCAAAGATGGTGACACTCTGGCTACGAATACTGCTGTGAATAATAAACTACCCTTCATCTCTGACCAGGGGTCAGAATCTATGAAATAGTATTTTTAACTTATCAATTTGCAGGTTGATAATCGCGGAGACTTTTCAGTTCTTGACACTCTACCCTCTTTGTAATCTCACAGGAACCTGGGAGAGTTATATGGTACCCAAAAAGCAGACACAAAACTCCAATCTCCCATCAGATTGTCACCAGAACTCAATCTTTATAACCTAGGCCCATTTAGCCCATAAGGAAGAATTAACTCCAATGGTCTTGTGCCAAAATAGACTGTGGAATCTTTGCCTTAACTAGCAAACCCTGTGTTTAGGATTCAGCCCTCCATATTGCTGCACTCCTCTGATGTCTTGCCACCTCTGAGTCCACTATGAGGGAACAGAGCACATGTGTCTACTACCCCAACATCTTGCCAGTCTTGGAGAATCTCTTCTCTTCCTGTTCTTCCTTCTTTTACCTGTGTTTTAACCTGCTTTTTTTTTTTCCTGACATCCACAGAACTTCAGTATAATACCTCAACAAGCCCAGGCTTTCACCAAAAACAAGAAGGAAAGTTCCCTTCTAATCCAGCTTCCCTGAGGCAATGGCCACCTTCTCTTTATGTACAGCAAAAACAAAACATAGCTCCTTTCTCAATAAATCACCCTGACAAAGCAGCAAGCACTCAGTGAAAGCATTGTGATTAACTTTTCCTGCCAGTGGCTTTACCTTTTATGTAGCTTTAGCTTCGGGTATAAGTAGGAAATATTTTTCTTGCTAGACTCAGGGACTCACTCCAGAGGTGAAAGAAGATCAGGATGATCCTGGTCCAAGGCTGGCCATTGGCAAAACCATGAGATCTTATCTGAAAATAACTAAGGTTAAAAAAAAAAGAAAAACATTTTTCTTGATCTCTTCCCCACTTCTTTCAAGCTAGTGGAAAGGATACTTCCTTAGCTGTCACATTATGGACATTATTAAGTACCACATAAAATAATAATGATTATGATATGGCAACAATTAACACCTTCTTTCTATTACACATCTGTTTCTTCTTCCTTTCTGAATTCTTGGCAGTCTGAATTTTACCTTATTTGCAGCCAATTAGGTCAATGGTAATGTCCCTTTAACTATTGATGTCACTGAAATATCTATGACAGTTAAAATAACTGTACTGGCAAGATATCCTATAGGTGCCAAGTCTTCTCACGGTTTTAAATAAATTCTCAATTCTCTTAGTCCCCAAACAGTCCTGGGTACATGTTAGCTCTAATGGTACTGTCTACATCTATCTCTCTTGCAAGGCACAGACAATGCATACACCCTTGGGGATATGAGCTTGTCTAGTTATGAAGAAATGTGACCTTAGTTATATTTTCAGAGATCCCACATAAATAATTGTTGCCGGCAAAAGAAGCAATTGAGTCATCTTTCTAATGTTTGATCTCCCCTTTTGGATCTTGAGGTTGTAAACTCCCTCTTGAACAAGTCTTTCCTATAATAGTATTTTGTCCATTTAACAAATGTGTTTCATAATTATTTGTTGACTTTGTGAATAATCAAATAAACTTTATGAAGAGCCAAAAGATTAAAATATCCTTGGGTCACACCCAAAAGTTAAAATGCTGCTGTTTTAGGTTACTTTGGAATCAGCCTCTAAATAAATTGGCACTTTCAGAGAGTTAAGAAAAAATATTTTCCTTCCTTACCAATAAAATTTGGTGAGTACATACGATTATTCACTGCCTGGACCCTGTGAATGTTCAGCAAGCTTTTCTTTCAAGATTTGAGTTAGTGCTGTCATGGAGTGTTTCTCAACTAAGATTCCAATGGCACTGTGCATGGAATTGTCCCATGCAATGGAGCTGTCCCCCCACCAATGTCAGTGGTACTGCCCAGTGTAGACCTCCTCAAACAACCCCCACATGTTGCTCAAGGCTTTACTTAAAAGCCTATTCTAATCCATAGAATAAATTACACCCAATGACTCTCCCTTTTTTTCCCTTAAGGTTGGAGTTCAACCCAAATCACTCCTGAGGAAGTTCTTCATGGTTGTCCCCATTGCCACTGGCAACTTCATTGTTGGTGATGGCCCCACACACCCTTGCCTTGAGCATCACCAACCCATGTACCATTGCACATGGGTTGTGTTCCTTTACAGCACAACTGGCTGTGTTCCTTTACACCCCTGAACCTTCACTCTTACTCTTCCTTCTACTTTGGCTGCCCTTCTAATCCCTGCTCCCCACATCACCTGACTAGAACTCATCCTGCATGGGCAACTCAAGAATCTCCTTAGGTTTTGGTGTCCAACCATCTCCATCAAAATGCAGGGAGCCCCATTTGCAATGTGCATGATACTACACAAGTTACAAATCTGCCTCAGTTTTCATTTCAATAAAATGGGGATAATGATCTTACCCTTGATAGAACTAAATATAGTATAATCTACTTAAGGTGTCTAGCAGGTAGTCTGGCACAGAGGAAGAACCCCCTAAATATTACCTCATACCATTTTCTTTTATTATTTTCCACAAACATGTATGGATATGACTACCATGGTACCCTGTTAACCACAGGATACAAAAATGAGTGAGACATGATTCTGGCACTAGAAAGACAAGAGACAGACAGGTGGGACACAATCATTGAAAAGTGGTCTGGGCTGTGGTCATCACTGTTGTTAGAAGTAATAGAAGTAATACAAATGAGTAATAAATTGCACCTTAAGCAATTTATTAAGCTATCAGGAACCCAGGAGAAAGGATGCTTCCTGTCTATGTCCCTCTGCCCTGCTCCCACAGCTCTGGCTAGGCAGCCTTTCCACTCATTCTCTGTTTCTCTCCTGTAGTCATTCTCTGCCTATGATACTTTTCTTCTCCCCTAGCCCTGCTCAGCATCAAAGACCTCATTCCAGCCCTGCCTCCTTCACAAAATCCACCACCTACTCCAAACTTCACCTGCCTCCCTCTCACTATTCTGATTTGGTACTGAATAAGATAGTCTTATCTTGTTCACTGCATTTTCACAAGTCAGGTAGAAAGATATTCCTTTAAGTGTTGTATTGCACAATAATAAAATAAGGAACACAATGAGCCTATGAGTCCATTCCAAGTAATCCAAGAAAATTGGTCAACAAATCATGTGACATCTTGGAGTCATTTTAGCATAGTTTAGATTCCACAGTATTTATCAAACAAAGCTTTTTCTGCCCTCACTCCTACCCCCAGACCTGTTAAGTCAAGTTATCCATGAATGAAACACAAGAGCCATTTTTTAATATGCTCCCCAAGTGATAATTCATAATGATAAGTTTGGGAAGTACTGGCTTGCCCCAGTTTTTACTGCTGTGAGCCAGGCTCCCCAAAATTTACTGGTGTGAAATAACAACTTTGCTATTTTCACAATCCTATGGGTAAGAAATTTGAATAGGGAAAGGGGAGCATGACCCCTTTCAGACATGAGAAACTCATGTCTGAGTTTCTCAATTGCTGGTCTTTGCCACCAAAGAATCCAGGTGCCACCATTTGAAGGCTCAACTGGACATCCATGCCCAAGATGGCTCACTCACTCACTGCTGCCTGCCAACCAGAGCCATGTGACTCTGGCTAGCAGTCTCACAGTGATAGGGCTCTTTTATAAGCTTCTTCAAGAGTGAGAGTCCCAAGAGAACTGGGTGGAAGCTGAATGGCATTTCTAATTGTCTCAGGATCACATGGCATTACGTCTGCTGTATTCTATAGGTAGAAGCAGTGACAAACTCACCTAGATTCAAGCAAAAGGGACAAAGACCCCACCCCTAGTCTCTCCATGGGAGGATGATCAGAGAATTTGGGTCATATTTTTAAATTTCCAAGGGTCTTATTTCAATTTCTAGTGTGTACACACAAACTTTCTTTTTTTTTCTCTAATAGTCTTCATATTTGTAAGGTTTTGACAAATACTGATATGGGTTACTAGTTACTTGGAACCCATCAATAGTCTCCAGTGGTGCACAAGTCTTCTTATAAGAATATTCTGCTTTGTAAAGTTGGTCCCTTTATGCTTTCAACTTGGAAACAGTCTTATTAATCCTGTAATTGCCTCTAATCTATCCTCTCTTTGGACCTCTTCAGGAAAGTTTAGACATACTAACAATGTTTTCTTCATCTTTTAGATTCACATGAAACTAAGGATTAAAATCTTTGTTGTACACAGGTTATAAATTGTGCCTTTTCCCCCTAGATATTTTCTATATTCCATCTTCTATAAAATATTGTTCTATAAAATATTCTATAAAAATCTCTAGAAGAGATTAAAGAAAGAATTTTCATCCTAATTCATCATGCACATATATACAGTTCTTTTGATTGGTGTCTGCCTTGTTTATGCATTTGAACATATTTTATTCATGTTCCCATATATAATTGTCCACACTTATGTCAACAATCCATTCAGATATGTAAACATTATAACTACACATACAATTTTATACCACTTGGGATTATGTAGAAATCAGATGTGTCAGAGCTCTGTATGTTTTGATGATATTACAATAAATAGTTGGGTCTGTAAGTTCAAATCTTGAGGCATATGAATCACTTTGTTATAGTAAAATGCACAGATGCAGTAGAATAATAGCAGTCTGTGTGATTGCTCTAGCAAGTTCTATTAGAAATGTGTGTATTTATCCCCCAAAGCCATCTTTATTTTTTTTCCTTCCACATAAAATAGGTTCGGGGAGGGGAAGAAGGGGGAGCTGAAATACACATTGGCATTTTCAAGGAATAGCATTATCTAATGTGAGGCATTTTATCACATTAGTAATCATATTCAGAGAAAAGGACTTTTTTTACATGTGAAATTTTTAACTCAGCTCAATGGTTATACAACTAAATCATGCTCTATAGCAAATATAACTGCACAGGCCCAATCATACATTAATAGCCCTTCTACACAACTTTAATTTGATATTGCTGCCCAATTTAAATTACTGAGGAGTTTTAAGAATACTATTTGCTTTTAAATACACAGTGTATTTTCTTCTAATTACATTCCGCTCACATTTCACAGAAGAAAATACATCTGGCCTATCAATGGCATCAGATGTGTATTTCCTCAGGGGTGTGTAAAGTGTATATAAATCTCAGCTCCTGCCTGAGATTTGCAGAGATGCTAATACACAGGTCACTCATGCACTGGTTTTTCTTTGTGATTTGGGAGCAATACTTGCAAGCTCTCTGTGGTGTAATGAGATCGGGGGCAGTTTGGCTTACATGCATAAAGATTTAAGTCTTTTGCAAGTTGTCCCTCTGCCCCTGCACATGAGGTTCCTCCATTACCTTAATGTACATCTACATCTATTTGGGAAAAATTAAAGCAATGATATTTCCTTTACTTGACTCAGACCAAGAGAAAAAAATTCATATATATTGCGTGGAGTTGTGTGCATCTAACGATGATATTAAATAAATAAATTATAGTGGCTCTCATTTTTAATGGCTTGATTTTTTTCCTTTGATTACCTTCACCAATAAAAGTGTAGTCTGTGGAAAAGCACCCTCTTGGATAATCCATTGTCTCACTTTAACTCATTTTTATCAAGGAACTCCCCCTGCAGCAATCCCCACCAGCAGCCATTAGCTGTGCACATCTGCCCGCAGTAATGACCGCTCCTGTGTATATACCTGACTGCCATCTCATTTAGACTTGGCCCATAGGACACTAATGCAATGTCTCCAGGGCCAGCTAAATTCTGGACGGTTGACATGCTATGGTTGTCACTTCATTTGGTCTTCGGAAGAGAATTAAGAGCATCCAAGGTCGCAAATAGGTCAAATACTTATGCGCAGGCCTTACTCATGTCCAGCCTCATCTATGTTCAGAAGGAATGTGTGTCTTGTCATAGCCCTCAGAATTTTATTGACATTCTGGCCAAAATAAAAAACATGTAATCCAGTCCCTTCCTCTGCTTAAGTACCAAATATCATGGATAGGTCAATGTGATCACAAAGAAATATATACTTTGTATCAACAAATGGAAAGATCGTATACTATATTAAATTTGTTCAACATCAATTTTATTTCTCTTTATAGAGCTCTTTTTTACTTCTTTAAACATGTCCCAGTTTATAGGGCTAGTTTAATTAAAGCAACAGAAATTACAGAATTGATTTTAAAGTTCTCCTAAAATACATTCATATCCTGTCTCCAGACCCCAAAGCTTTAGTGTTTCCTATTAGATAAGGGACTAGAAGTCAGGGCAACAAAAGATGCTGTATTCTATTCTGAAGGGGATGGGCCATCAAAAGATGTTTGCGAGGACAGTCCCGGGATAAGACTTGAAGGGGCAACCAACAAGCACATCACTGGAGGTAAGGAAATTGTCAGGAGACCATTGCAATTATCCAAACAAGAAATCATCATGGTCAAGCTTGGTGGTACATGCCTATAACACCAGCCCTTGGGGGGTTAAAGTAGAAAGAAAAGAAGATAACAAATTCAAGGTCATCCCAGAGAGAGAGAAAGAGAGAGAGAAGATGAATAAGGAGGAGGAAGAGAAAGAAGGAGGAGAGGGAGAGGAAGGAAGGACGAAGGAAGGGAGAGAGGGAAGGAAGGCCATAATGGCTGAACTAAAGCTGAGCAAGTTTTAAGAGCTATTTGGAAATTAAGGCAATAGGATTTGGATATGGAAGATGAGGGGCTAGGAGTTGAGACAGACCTAGGTACCAACTCTTACATGCAAAGATCATAGAAGTCATCATCAATCCTATTCTTATAAGAAAAGGCCAGGCAAACTGAAAATAGACAACTTGCTTGGACTGATCATTGAACTAAGATAGCAAGACAAATTGCCCCCTTGATATCTAGGAAGGATATCCTAAAAGATACAACTACCAAGATCTGTTTCCTTGAACAGAAACTGTATGAGTTCCATATACTGGTAGGAAGCCTAAATGGTTGTTTTGGTTTTTTGTTTTATTTTGTTTTAATTTTTATTTTATTCATATGTGCATATAATATTTGGGTCATTTCTCTCCCTTTCCCCCCCACACTCTCCCTTACCCCCCTCCCTTACCCCTCGCTACCCGGCAGAAACTATTTTGCCCTTATCTCTAATTTTGTTGAAGAGAGAGTATAAGCAATAATAGGAAGGAAAAAGTGTTTTTGCTAGTTGAGATAAGGATAGCTATACAGGGAGTTGACTTGCATTGATTTCCTGTGCATGTGTGTTACCTTCTAAGTTAATTCTTCTCAAATTAACCTTTTCTCTAGTTCCTGGTCCCGTTCTCCTATTGGCCTCAGTTGCTTTAAAGTATCTGCTTTAGTTTCTCTGAGTTGAGGGCAACAAATGCTATCTAGTTTTTTAGGTGTCTTACCTATCCTCACCCCTCCCTTGTGTGCTCTCACTTTATCATGTGATCAAAGTCCAATCCCCTTGTTGAGTTTGCCCTTGATCTAATGTGCCCATATGAGGGAGAACATACGATTTTTGGT
Source organism: Castor canadensis (assembly GCF_047511655.1). Taxonomy (NCBI): domain Eukaryota; kingdom Metazoa; phylum Chordata; class Mammalia; order Rodentia; family Castoridae; genus Castor; species Castor canadensis. Next base: position 155,192,653 of record NC_133388.1, read on the forward strand.
CTTTTGGGCCAGGCTAACCTCACTCAGAATGATGTTCTCCAATTCCACTCATCAATTTGCACGTCTACTAGTATCAACTCCAAGTGGATTAAGGACCTTAATATCAGGCCAAAACCTTGCAGTTAGTACAGGAAAAAGCAGGGAATACTCTAGAAGCGATAGATATAAGCAAGGACTTCTTCAGTAGAACTCCAGCGGCCCAGCAACTATGAGAAAGGATGGCCAGATGGTACTACATGAAATTAAAAAGTTTCTGCACAACAAAAGAAATGGTCTCTCAATTAAAGAGACCACCCACAGAATGGGAGAAAATCCTTGCTAACTATACATCAGACAAGGGACTGATAACCAGAATATACAGGGAGCTCAAAAAACTAAACTCCCCCAAAAGCAATGAACCAATAAAGAAATGGGCAACTGAACTAAACAGGACCTTTTTAAAAGAAGAAGTCCAAATGGCCAAAAAACATATATAATGCCTACCATCCCAGGCCATAAAGGAAATGCAAATCAAAACCACACTAAGAGGGCTGAGCTGTAGCTCAGTGTTACAGCACTTGTCTAGTGTGTGCAAGGCCCTAGGTTTCATCCCCAGAATGGCAAAAAAAAAAAACAAAAACCACACTAAGATTTCACCTGACACCTGATAGAATTGCTACCATCAAGAACACCACCAACAACAAATTTGGGTGCAGATGCAGGAAAAAGGAAACTTCACACACTGCTGGTGGGAATGTAAGCTAGTACAACAACTATTGAAAATAATATGGAAGCTTCTTAAAAAAATAAACATAGATCTGCCATATGATCCAGCTATACCACTCTTAAGGATATACCCAAAGGAATGTGACTCAAAGTTATTACAAAGGCTCCTGCACACCCGTGTTTATTGCAGCACTATTCACAATAGCCAAGCTATGGAAACAGCCAAGATGCCCCACTATCAATGAATGGATTAAGAAAATGTGGTATTTATACACGATGGAGTTTTACTCAGCCTCAAAAATGAATGAAATTTTGTCATTTGCAAGTAAATGGATGGAACTGAAGAACATCACCTTAAGCACAGTCAGATTCAGAAGGTCAAACATTGCATGATCTCCCTCATATGCAGATTACATACCTGAAACAAGTGCAGTAATATTATTGGACATGGGTCACACACTAGGTGGAGACCGTGCATAGGAGGAATAGAGAAAGGGAAGGAAACCTAAAACTTGAAGTGGTTGATGTGCTCACTGTATAAGAGCGAATGTAGCAATTTTAAACTGGCAGAGGCCACTATGGGAAGGGGACCAGGAAGTAGTGAAGAGATCTGGTAGAAATGAACCAATATGGGGTGTAATATACATGTGCATGGAAGCAACACTAGGAATCTCTTTATATAGCTATTTTTAATCTCAAACTAGCAAAAAACACTATGTTTTTCTTATTACCTCTTATGTTTTCTCTTCCACAAAATCAGAGAACAATCAGGCAGAAAAGATTCTGCCTGAAGGCCTGAGAGGGGAGGTATGCTGGGAGGGTGGATGGGGCAATCATCAAATAATAATAGAGCCAGAGACTCCCAGAATAGCTGAATCTGAATCCATATAAGGAAGATCCTTGGATATTTTGCCCACATGGAAGAATATAAAGAATTCTAACAACCCACTAGCTGAGAGTGGACTTGCAGACTTCCCATAACTTTCTGTTTAATCACTCTCAGTTTCATGCCATCTTTCTGTGCCCTCCCTACAGCACTTACCATACTTTATTGTCTATTGACTTATTTGTAGCCCCCTATTATACAAGCTCCATGATAACAGATGACATATATAACTTATTATTATGCAGTCCAGTGCCCAGCTCAGCGAATAAGATATTAGATCTTTTTATTTTTAAATGCTTTACTAGTATATGATAGCTGTACAGAGGGTTTCATTGTAACATTTCCATATATACATGCATTATACTCTGGTTTGTTCATCCCCTCCATTATTGTCCCTTTTCCCCTAATCTTCTTCTTAAAATGACTTCAACAGGTTTCAATGTTCCATAATCATACATGTATAGAAAGTACATCAACCATATTCACCTCCTCTACCCACTATTGACATTAGATCTTTATAAATATTTGCTGAATGAACAAGTGAATCCCAAAAGGAAGAATATTATTAGTGAGTTCTAGGAATACTTAAGACCCAAATGGTTAAGCACCATTGCAGAGAGGTCTAATTTACTCAATCCTTGGTTAACCAATCACCTAGAAGAATTTCAATATTCATCTTGCCAACAGGTAGAGTCCTTTTGAAGGAGAATGGAGAGTGTCCATTTCTAAAGAAGGTTAAAAATAGCAACCCAAAAGCTATAATGGGCATTACTCAGCAGACCCTGTAGGTTAGGAAAACTGACACAGTTAAATGTTGGTGCATTAACTGTCTAGCTTAGTAAGAGAAGCCCCAGAAGAACCCAGAAGGAATATATGAGTATGGGTACTCTGGACAAACTAAGTCAGGTCTAAAGACAAGAGGACAATTGAGGGCAAACCAAGAGCTCCATGGTCACAGAAAAGATATATTTAGAGAAGCCCAGAACCATGAGGAAGATAAATCAGATCTCACTTCTAAAACTCAAGATAAGAATAAGAATTAATTCATTGGCTCAAGCTCAGGAGAGAGAAGTCTTCCTCAAGTGTGTTTGCTCAGTTACAGTCTGGGGAGAAGCTAAAAATTTCTTTTTTTTTAATTTCTTTTTTTTTAATCTTTATTTTATTCATATGTGCATACAATGTTTGGGTCATTTTCCCCCCTTCCCCCTGCCCCCTCCTTTACCCCCCCTTAACCCTCTCTACCCTGCAGAAACTATTTTGCCCTTATCTCTAATTTTGTTGAAGAGAGAGTATAAGCAATAATAGGAAGGACCAAGGGTTTTTGCTAATTGAGATAAGGATAGCTATACAGGGCATTGACTCACATTGATTTCCTGTGCGTGTGTGTTACCTTTTAAGTTAATTCTTCTCAAATTAACCTTTTCTCTAGTTCCTGGTCCCGTTCTCCTATTGGCCTCAGTTGCTTTAAAGTATCTGCTTTAGCAAAATTAGAAATAAGGGCAAAATAGTTTCTGCTGGGTATTGAGGAGGGGGAGAGGGAGGGGGCGGAGTGGGTGGTAAGGGAGGGGGTGGGGGCAGGGGGAGAAATGAACCAAGCCTTGTATGCACATATGAATAATAAAAGAAAAATGAAAAAAACAAAAAACAAAAATAAAGTATCTGCTTTAGTTTCTCTGCATTGAGAGTAACAAATGCTTTCTAGTTTTTTAGGTGTCTTACCTATCCTCATACCTCCCTTGTGTGCTCTCACTTTATCATGTGATCAAAGTCCAATCCCCTTGTTGTGTTTGCCCTTGAGCGAATGTGCCCATATGAGGGAGAACATACGATTTTTGGTCTTTGGACCAGGTTAACCTCACTCAGAATGATGTTCTCCAATTCCATCTATTTACCTGTGAATGATAACATTTCGTTCTTCTTCATGGCTGCATAAAATTCCATTGTGTATAGATACCACATTTTCTTAATCCATTCGTCAGTGGTGGGGCATCTTGGTTGTTTCCATAACTTGGCTATTGTGAATAGTGCTGCAATAAACATGGGTGTGCAGGTGCCTCTGGAGTAACCTGTGTCACAGTCTTTTGGGTATATCCCCAAGAGTGGTATTGCTGGATCAAATGGTAGATCAATGTTTAGATTTTTAAGTAGCCTCCAAATTTTTTTCCAGAGTGGTTGTACTAGTTTACATTCCCACCAGCAGTGTACGAGGGTTCCTTTTTCCCCCGCATCTTCGCCAACACCTGTTGTTAGTGGTGTTGCTAATGATGGCTATTCTAACAGGGGTGAGGTGGAATCTTAGTGTAGTTTTAATTTGCATTTCTTTTATTGCTAGAGATGGTGAGCATTTTTTCATGTGTTTTTTGGCCATTTGAATTTCTTCTTTTGAGAAAATTCTGTTTAATTCACTTGCCAATTTCTTTATTGGTTCATTAATTTTGGGAGGATTTAGTTTTTTAAGTTCCCTATATATTCTGGTTATCAGTCCTTTGTCTGATGTGTAGCTGGCAAATATTTTCTCCCACTCTTAAATGGTTATTTTGAATAATTGCTGGATGCTGAGAGTAGACAGGTATAAGAGTAAAAAGTATCTGGGGGGCACATTTTCCTGGGCTTTCCCTCTAGTAATCCTACTAGCTTTTCACAGTGAGGATCTGTGAAAGATCCTCCTAGTCCTGGCATGGGGGATTGGGGGAGGAATAACTCCCAGAAAACTGACCTAGAACCTTCTCCAAAACAAAGGCCTAGTCTCGAGAGCAAAAGACTTCACCTGTGTACAATTCTAAAACTGTATGTCTCCTAGAGGAAAGGAATTACTCTTCACTCTGGCAATTTACAGCCCTTCCAGCTCACTTCAGAGGAAAATAATCTAAACCCAGTCATCAAGAAAACAGGGATTCAAGCAAATAGATTGGGAAAGCAGAAGCCAAGGATTGGCAGGGGAAAAAAGGCCACTCCACAAGAGGGGGGAAAGAAACACATATAAAGGCCTCAGTGCGGAGACACAGGCTCCATAAAATACTGAGACTTAACAGAAAATGCTTCCCACACATACCCTACTGCCACACCACAGGCTCCAACGCAGGAGTAGTGGATTACAAGTGAAGGAGATACAGACCCAGACTGTCTCCAAGGAGCAGTATGTAGGAAAGCCTGAAAGCGTAGAGAGAGAGGAAAACAAGGACAACAAGAGGACCCTGAAGCCTCTAGCACCTGTGGCTCAAATAAGCATTAAACACAGCCCAATTCCTAGCTGATTACCAATAACTCTCCCACTAAAGACCTGTTTTCCTCAGGTTCTATTACTCAATACATGCCCAGCTTTCTACAGAAAATTAAAAGGCATGCCAAAAGGAAAGAAAAAACAGTCTGAAGAGAAAAGGCCATCATCAGAATCAGACTCAGACATGACACAGATGTTGGAATTATCATACAAGGAATTTAAAATAACAATAATTGATATGTTAAGGGTATCAATGGAAAAAGTAGATGGGCAACACATAAGATCAGATGGACAGTGTAAGCAGAGAGATAACAACTATGAAAGAATCAAAAGGAAGTGCTAGAAATCAAAACCACAGTAACAAAAATGAAGAATTCTTTTGGCTTATTAGTAGATAGAGTTGAGCCTCAGTCTCAGGCAATAGACCAGATGGTACTGACATCTATCAAAGTAGGGAAATACAGTTGGAGGAACCAGTTTAGAGCAAAGATGTTTTCCATATTTTGACCTGAAAGAGATAATTTCCAAGGTAGGTCTATGTCACCTATGTCGTAAGTATTAATGAATAGAAGTGAACTGAAAGAACACATCCAATAGTGGAAGGAATAGTTCTGGTGCCAAAGAGAAGTTAGCTAAAAGGAGAGTAATAAAGTATAGGCTGCATTTGGTATCAGGTGATTAATGGTTGTTAGGGCCAGAGCTTTAAAGTCAGGGCAGCTGGAATTCCATGAAATACCGGGGCAGAACTCAGATTGCAGGGAAAGAAAAGTGAAAGGAAGGGAGAGAAAGTAGACAGGAAGCTTGGGCTCCTCCTGCAGAAACTTGGCAGATACCATGGTGCAAGGTGGAGCAAGAACAACAGATTTAGAACGGAGAATTGTAGAATGTTTCTTAAGATAGAAGACTTGTAAAAACTATTCATAAATTAAGCAGAAAAATAAGCTTAAATACATAAAAGAGTGAGGAAGAGCACATATATGAAGTAAGATTTCAAGATTAACTGGTAGGACTGAAGCCCTGGGTACAGATGGAAAAACCACCTTCAGAAGTGAGGCAAGAAATCCTCTCCCTCCATTGGAAGACATCTCTTCTGTTCCAAAGGAGAGGATGGGATGCCAAGTCTGCAGATGCTGCTGGTAGCAGGAAACTGATAGAGTTCACGCTGACTGATGGAGCCATATCACTCTATAGGCAGCTCATTTCCAAAAACTTTCTTTTGGGGCTGGAGGAGTAGCTCAAGTGGTTAGAACGCCAGCCTAGCAACTGTGACGCCCTGAGTTCAAACCCCTGTGCTGCAAAAAAAAAAAAAAAACCCAAAAAGTTTCTTTTGTACTTGATTTGAGCACATCCTCAAATACATCTACATTTATTTTTAAGTCCCACACAAATGCTAGTGTCAATCTTTATTTAACTGAAGCTTAATTTCTTCCTATACTTAGATGCAAAGAAATTATATACTATGCATATCACGTACCCAAGGATCATCATGACCCCTTCCTAGAGTATTGATTCTCCACATGGAAAGTTCTGCACTACACCAGATTTTAAAATAGCAATATAAAAGGAACCTGGCCACCAAAATCCAAACTCTTCCAATTCAGTTTCTGAGCAACTTCTCCACCCACATGCACCTTGGTCTACCTCTATTTATTAATGTCCGTGCTCACTTACCTTGGAAATCATCTCTTGGTCTTCCAGCATCTGGCTGGATATTTGCCCAGTTTCCTAGCACAGCTTCCCCCCCAGCCATATCTCTTTGAGTTGGCAAATTTATAAACAACTTTTAGAGAATCACATCTTCCTAGTTCAATGTCCCCCAATGTCTCCTCCTGTTATCACACCTGCAAGCAATCTGCCCACCAAGTCTGTCCTGACCTTGCCAACCAAAATCCAACTCTGAGCTAATGGCAGCAGTCCTGCATTTCTGGTGAAGTATTGCTGTCACTTCCCCAGTGTCATGTTGTGAGCTGTCATTTCTCTCTTTTATCAGTGTAACTTTGACTTGTAACTTCCTCTGCTCTCTTCTAGTTAGCTGCTTCTTAACTGCTGTAGACTGGGAAACAAGACAAGTGATAATGTTGAGAATAGAATACTAAATGGAACTCAGTCAGGATCTTAAGAAGTGCCAACGAGCCTGGCTTTGATGCAGGGAAATTGAATGTCTGCTTGGTAACTCTACAGGCCTTTTTCACTTACTTTTGCAAATCAAAGCTGTATTCCAAACCGATTTTATGTATGATATGTTATCATATCAAAACACATGGATGTGTTTTGAGGGTTTTAGGGTTTTTTTATCTTGTTTTGTTTTGTTTTTTGTTTTTTGTACTACAGGGTTTGAACTCAGGGCTTTGCCCTTGCTAGGCAAGAACACTACCACTTGAGTCACATCTCCAGCCATTTTTACTCTTCTTATTTTGGAGATCGGGTCTTGTTTTTTGCCCAGGCCAGTCTGGGTGACAATCCTCTATATTTTAAGCTTCCCGTGTAGCTAAATAACAGGAACACACCACCACACCCAGCTTTTTTCCCTTGAGATGAGGTCTTGCAAACTTTCTCACCCAGGCTATCCTAGAACCCTGATTCACTCAATCTCAGCCTACCAAGAAGCTAGGATTAGAGGCACGAGCCACCAGTGCTCAGCTTTGAGTTTTCTTAAAGCAAAACAAATACCAGCATTCCTCATGACACTGGTATCATATCAAACTACAGTAAAATTAACATTCATTTCTCACTAAGACCTGGGTGGAAGAAATCTGTCCTAACATATTTTTCATCCTGTATTAGCAAAGTGTATCCCTAAAATTAGTATAAATTATCACAGTTCGTAAACTTATATTTTCCCCCGCAGCTTTTCTGTTGGAAAGCAGTCCTAATTCTTTCATCTGTTTTCATACCATACAATATGAACCAATCCACAGAATTGATGACCATCTTCCCAGTGACCCCAGCTTGGTGAAACCCAGAGAAGAGTTAGGACAGCAAATACCCATTCAGCTGATTCCCCAGGAGTGCCCCAGCTACAAGATAGACAGAAGTGTCTGGTAGCTGCTCCATCTGTACCAGCTATCCTCATTTCCATTATAAGCCGCAAATGGCAAAATCAATGGGAAGAGATGAAAGTAGAATATAAAGAGAGACCTAAAACTGCTACAAATCACTGTGCTACCCTGGGAGGCCTGAGCAGAAATTCCTTGGAGAGTTTCTCTGAGAAAGGCTCTGCTATTCAGCCAAAGTACTAAGCTTCTCCTGGGGGATTTTGCTCCCAAGTGGACAAAGAGGCTCTTAGTGCCTCTAACATCCTATGAACAAAGCTTCTGTAAGTCCATTCCCAAGGAGACCCCAAGCACAGGGGACATGTAGAAAAGCATAGCTGCTGTGCTCAGTAATGGCAAATTAGATGCTTCTCTAAGCCTCCAACCAACAGGGTCTCATAGGCAAGCAACAGGTAGGAAAACGGAAAGAAGCTTACTTGGTTCCCTAAGGGAGGTAAATTTCCATTTGCTACCAAGGGGAAAAAAATCAAATCCAGATAGATTGCCTGCCATCTTCCATGCCTCTCTCACTAGAAGTCTTTTTGGAAATATCCAACTCATATGTCTCCAATATTCATTTTTAATTCTTCAATCATCCATTCATTTATTACAACTATTTAATAAATCCTTAATTTGGGCCAGGTATTTTCCCAGGTGCTGAATCCCTGATGTTGTCAAGCATCTAGAGAGGGAACAGAAAACTATTAAGTAAAGATGTAGGTTTAAAAAAAAAAAAGTTTCTTGAAGGAAAATAAAGTTAGGGAACAGAAAGCAATAGGGCACTGAGGAGATAAAATATGAATATGAACAGAAACATGAAACATAAGGATGGGCAGTCATAGACAGATGTAGGTGAGAGTGATCCTGAATGCAAAGAACACAGAGCCTCTGAGGTGGGAGGTCACATGGAACGCACCTGGAGCAGAGGCAAGGAGGCCAGCAGACCTGAAGGCAGCAGGAAAGGAGTAAGATTTAAAAACAAAAAAATGAAGATACAAAGGAAGAGATGGGCCCAACAAACTGTGGAATTCACAAGTAGACACTGGATTATGTTCTGAATGTATCAGAAAGTCATTGGGGGTAAGCATAGAGAATGGTATGATCACTCTGACTGCCATAGGGAACATACTGGAGTGAGTAAGAGGAAGAAAGACCAAGAAGAGGCTCTTGCAGTTGTCCCAGAAAGAGGCAGTGGTGGCTTGGATTAGCCTGGGAGCAGTGAATAAAAGTCGGTAGAGTCAGGATGGGCTGTGAAGGTAGAGCTGCTGTGATGAATGGAGGATGGGCTATGGGATGTGGGAGCAAGAGAGAAATGGAGGAAACTCCATTGTGGTAGGCCTGAGCACATGGATGAATGTTGATCTTCTCAAAAGAAATGGGGTTGACTTAGGGAGGCACAAATATGGGGAACTGAATTTAAAAAAAAAAAAAGCCACTTAGGGACTTTGGGTTAAGGTTCATCAATTCTTAGTCGAGGGAATTGTGGTATTAGATTCTTCCACACTGAAGCACAGTCACTATCACCACTGGGAACACACAAGTAAAGAACAAAGAAGGGTGTATTCTAGCCTTGGTGTACTTGCAAAAAGACGATAGAACATGAAGAGTGCATGCATTTGGAAAATCAAAAGAAGGGGGGCAGGGGGAGCAATGAGGTCCTGGATGGGCAGGAACCAGATCATGAATACTTTGCATTTTAGAGAAGACAAGTTACTTAACCCTCCTGTGCCTTGGTGTCTAAAAGCATCCCCATACAGTTAAATGAGCTACGATTTATAAGTTTATAGTGTCTGATATACAATAAGATCTGTAAACATGCTTTTAAATTTAACAAAAACAAATTTTTGTCTTTTGATTAAGCAATAAGAAGTAATTAAGAAGGGAATTACACAATTGGATCCCACAAAGGAAATGAAGATAACATTTAAATACACTTTTTTGGTGGTAGACAAATGGTGATGAAGAATATGGTATCTACTTTTTAGAGGAGACAAAGATAACTATTAATAGTTTTAAGTGCACTGAATTATAGACTAGTGGCTTAAAAGAACTCAGGCCTATACATTGTGTATGTAGAAACTAAAGCTTATGTACCTCTATTGCCCTCTTTTTGATGTGAAGAGAAACCATTTGAATATTTCAAGTATGCCCTATAATGTACAGATCTTGTCATGAGGTCTATGATAGGGTTCTCTAGATAAATGGAACCAACAAGAGATATATATGGATTTACAGAGAGAAATTAATTGTGAGGGATTGTCTTATATGATAATGGAATCTGAGAAGTCCTAGGATCCACTATCTGAAAGCTGGAGGAACAAAAAAGCCAGGGTATGTTTCCAGTCCAAGCCCAAAGGCCTGAAAACTAAAGGAGTCAATGGTGTTCATCCCAGTTCAAATCCAAAGGCCCAAGAAGCAGATGCACCAACATCCAAGAGCAGGAGAAACTGAATATGGATGTTCCGGTTCATACAAAGAGAGCAAATTCAACCATCCTCTCCCTTTTCTATCCCAGCCCTAAACGAATTGAATGGTACCTGCCCAAATTGGTGAGGGCAATGTTTGCTACCCGTTCAAATGCTAATACCTTCCAGAAACACCCTGACAAACATACTCAGAAATAATGCTTTACAAGCTGAGTATCACTTAGCACACTCAAATTGACACAAAAAATTAATCCTTCTGGGGCATTACTTAACTTCATTCCTTGCTATAAAATGGGAGGAATATTAACACTTATCTTAGGGTTGTCATGGGAACTAAAGAAAAGATTGCATATAGAATATTCAGCACAATGTCACTCTACAAACATTATCATTTTATCATTGAATTCAGAAGAATGAAGCTACAATCAATGGGCCACAAAGCCAAAATGTAACAGCAAATAACCTATTACTATTTATAACCTATTAGTAAAGCCCTTCTTTAAACAATGAAAAAACTTACATGTCCCTCAACAGCTAACATGCAAAAAGAATAATTAAGAATAAAAATATCTTCAGGTCATAGTTAGTAATAGGTATTTTATCCATTATGTACGTAATCTGATTTTGTCTTTTTGGAGCTTACAGGACTTGGAGGAATAATTTAGCTAAAAGCAAAGGTTATGTGAATTTGAAGCCTCAGTGACTAGCAGTTCAGGAGGATGCTTCGGGCAGGTGCACCCTAATCAGGAGAAGGTTTAGTCAGGACATGGTTGCCTGATTGTTGGCACCTGGTGGTTTTGTAGCACACATTCAACTGAGAGTAATAGCAGAGAGAGGACTGGGTTTAGATGGATGCTTTTCACTGTGGGCATGAGTAAACCTTTCATTTTCCAGCTGCACTCTACACATTCCAATATTACACACACTGCTGCAACTGTGCCACTTTCCTGGCAGAGTTTCAAGACGCTCTGAACTTGTCTGCCGCCTGAGAGATCTGTTGAGAAACCAAAAGAAAGTAAAAAAGAGAGATGGAAAATACCAAATGCCTTACTACCCAATGTGCTACTGTTTAACAGATGTAATTTGAAATGAAAATCAAAGGACTTTTCCCTTCAATGTGGCAGGCTCTAGGAAATTCTTAAATAGAAAATATGATGCAAACTCAAATAAACTGTCTTAAAGAAAATAATACAGATAATGAAAATAATGAGTGGAAGGTCAGTGAAAGTAAAACGCTAAAGAAAGAAGAATGGGAGCTTTAAATGCCCATAAGTAGAAGAAAAGTCACTTGAAAAACATTATTTGTTTATTTAACAAGCATTTATTAAGTACCTAGTAAGGGGCAAGAACAAGGCTATGAATCCTCAAAGAGCTAGCCTTGTGTGGCAGCCAGGAAACCAAGCACTTATAATATAGAGAGGGAGCTTGGCATGGTGACATCTATAATCCTAGCTTCTCAGGAGGCAAAGATCAGGAGGATCGCCATTCAAGGCCAAAAATACATTCACAAGACCCCCGTTTCAGCCAATAAAAGTTGGGCACAGTAGAGCACACGTGTCATCCCAGCTACCAGGAAACATAAATAGGAAAATTATCATCCATCCAGGCCAGGTCAGGCATAAATGTGAGACCCTATTTGAAAAATAACAAAAGCCGAAAGGGCTAGGGACATGGCTCAAGTGGTAGAGCGGCTGTCTAGCAAAAATGAAACTCCAAGTTCAACACTCTCCCCACCCAAAAAAACAGGCAAGGATATTTTATCATGAAAGAAGTAAAAACAGGCTAATGCTTGTCACAAGGGGAATAAAAACAAACTGATATGGAAAGAATGGAGGAGGAACACTTACCTCTGTTGGACTCAGAAGTGGAGGAAGAAGATTAACCCAAGAAAACAAATGACCAGGAGAAAATGGGAAATGGAGCTGTGCCTCGTAGACCAGGTGTGATCACTCCTTGCTGCTGGCACCTGGAGAACATCACTCCTCTCTGCAATGCCCTTCTTCCACCCTTAAAGGAAGGCTCTTGGGCTGTGTCATCAGCCCAGGAGTTTGATGAACCCTGTGAGCAGAAGGTCATCTTTGACTCCTTGAATTCTTCATATTCATCTCCAATCTTTAGAAATGCCATTTAGTGCCACCTTCAAAATACATATCCAGGATTTGACCTCCTCTTACTCCATCTGTGGCTATCATCCTCAAGTGACCTGAGTCAGAGTCAACATCACCTCTCATCTGAATCAATCCAGTGACTTCCTAACAAGTCTACTTCTGCACTCCATTCGCAAGGGCATCCAGAAAGCCTAAAATATCTACTATCTGGCCCTAAAAGGTCTGCCAATCACTGTGCTAGATAACCAGGATTTAAAAGCCAGGTAAGCAAAGACTTCGTTTTGCTCACCACCATCTGCCCAGCACTTAGCTCTGTGCCCGGCACATAGTAGGCATTCAATAAATATTTGAGTAGATCAGTTTTCCAGTTGCTTTACTGAACTCTTAAGCATGTCAAATAACAGAATAGCTGATAAAAGCACACATGCAGCCGAGCATAGTGGGGCACATCTATAATCTCAGCTACTTGCAAGGTGGAAGCAGAAGGAAGTTCATGAGTTCAAGGCCAACTCAGGCAAATCTAGCAAGATCCTAGGTCAAAAACAAAATAAAAATAGTGCAAGGCCCTGGGTTCACTCCCTAGTACTGAAAAAGAAGAAGAAGAAAAGTGCCACATGAAAGACACTATTCTACGCACCTACCTTACAGTAACTTAGTTCTTCAATCTTCTCATTAACCCATAAGGTAGGATCTGTTTTCATCATTGTCATTTTATAGATGAAGAAATTGAAACACAAAGAAGTTAAGTAATTTGCCTGTCTCCTAAGTGGGAAAAACTTGGGACCTGACTCCAAGCATCTAGCACAAAGAAAGCTCGATCAACTACTGCTCTGCACTGCCTCTCAGCTAGCCAGAGGGTCTGGGGCAGCTACTTTTTTTTTTTTTTTTTTCAATCTGTTGGCTTCTCCATAGGCCTTTCTGTAAAAAAAGATATCTGTGGATTTTTAACAGCTTAAAATCCACTGAACTCAATCTAATTAAATCACTTTCCAGCTTAGCATTCTAAAATCTACTTCTAGCAAGAACAACTCTAAAGAAAAAAAGTTTTTTGAAAAATTGCAACCTGCATCACTCTTCTCTTCACATCCCAAAAGGCATCCACGGGTCCACTAGAGAACTCACCCCAACTGCAAGAAATGGGGAGGCTAATTGCTTCTGAAAGAGTGATGCAAAAAAGTCAATTGCACTTTCCAAAAAAATACAAGAAAGAAATCAAAGGGACTCAAAATCTAATTTAACTTTTAATTGATTCACTTATATTGCAAAGCATAGAGAATGAGCTGGAAAGGTGCAGAACACATGCAGAATCCCAAGGACCAAATTTACAACTGGGATAACCTTGAGGTAGTGTGAAATTTGCTCAAAATTCCAAAGCCACCGCTTCCATTCCTGAACTGCTCTTATTTTTCAGGTTGTGAGTACATATTTTCCAACACAGAGACATCAATAAGTCAGGCTAAGGATAATCTCTAGGTCATTAATTAAACCCTGTGTACAGGCATGCACACGATATCATCATACATAGCATACGGAGTCATAAACACTATGTGGAAGCAGCAACTATAAATTATAAGCAATAATTCCTTTGAGATTCATAAACCATAAAAATGAAACTCAAGTGGTTTGTGCAGTCATTTGAATCCCAGAAGGAAATACAGCACTGTAATTCAAAAGTTGCTTTTTGTTTATTTTTATATAATGGATGGATCCTACTTCTCAATTCACACGTGCCCTCCTCCCAGTGGGGCCATCCATCCACACACTGTAGCTCCCTGTCAGCCATCATCCCCTCCCCTGCCCTCCTGAAGTCCCCCAAAGCTCTCCTCTCTTACCAAAAAAGGTCCCTCCATAGAAGGGCAAAAACAGCAGCCTGATGGAAATTTCAGGCTGCTTCTCATCTCATTAGTAAATTTTAATAATTCATGAGAGCAATGTAACTCTTGTGAATAATCAATGATGTCTTCATGAAATGCAGTGTATTTAACACTGCATCCCACATTATGACATATTTACAGATCCAAACCAGCAATGATAATTGGACATCAATTTTTCTGTTAAAGTATCATTTTATTTTTTGTTTATTCCTAGTCGTTGGGTTTGTTTGTTTGTTGAGACAAGACTATGTTACTCAGGCTGCCTCAGGTTCATGATCCTCCCACCTCAGCCTCCCCAGCAGCTGGAATTATAGGAATGCACTACACCTCTTTCTCTCTTTTTCCCTTAACATCTCTGGAAATTCTTTCTTCTTCTTTGTCTCCATTTCTACCACCTTAGTTCATACACACCATCTCCTGATGAAGAGTAAGACAAAGAGATGGAAGAAGACAGGAGGAGGAAGAATGAAAACAGGAGGTAAAAGAATAAAGGAAAAAAGGAAGAAGAAAGAGGAAAAATGTACAAAAAAGATGACTGTAGCAACTATGATATGTTGTAAGAACTTTTGTAAATGTCACAATGTACACCCAGCCCAACAATAATATAATAAAAAAGAAGATGACTATATTATTAAAAATAGTAGCAACATCCCTTTCCTAGATACCTACCCATAACCATAACAGGCATTGTTCTAGGTTCTTTATACATGATAATCCAACAAAACTTTTAGAGGGTCATACGGAATTTTACAGAGAGGGCACTGAAGTTCGGAAAAATTTCCTCAAGCTTTCCTCACAAGGCCAGTAAGTGGTGGACCGAAAGTTTCAATCCAAAACTAGAAGACTTTGAAAGTGTGTGTGGTGGTACTGAGGATTAAACTCAGGGCCTTGTGCTTGTTAGGCAGGCACTATGCCACTTGGGCCACTCCACCAGCCTCTTTTGTGTTAGTTACTTTTAAAATAGGGTCTCACTTTATGACCATACCCTGCCCAACCCATTGGTTGAGATAGGACCTCAAACCGCCATCCTCCTGAACATCTAGGTTTTCAGGTATGAGCCACCTCACAAGGTTCTATATTTGGTTTTTTGAGACATGCCAAATTGTGTAACAAATACTAAAATAAAATTTTAAAAGTTTAGAAAGCCAGATGCCAGTATCTCTTGCCTGTCATCCCAGTTACGTGGGAGGCTGAGATCTGGAGGATAGCTGTTCAAGGCTGGCCCAAACAAATAGTTCATAACCTCATCTGTGAAAAATAACCAGAGCAAAATTGACTGGAGGTGGGACTCAACCGGTAGAGCACCTGCTTTGCAAGCATGAACCCTGAGTTCAAACCCCAGTCACATCAAAAAAAAAAAAGTTTATAAACACCCCTGCAAAAGTGAAGGCAGCCCATACATATCATGGAACATTATTCAATCTTAAACAGAAAGGAAATTCTGACAAATGCAAGAACATGAATGAACCTTGAAGACATCACACAAAGTGAAAGAATCCAGTCACAAAGGGGCAAATCATATATGATTCCACTTAGAAGAGGTACTTAGGATAGTTAAATTTGAAAAATCAGAAAGTGGATGGTGGTTGCCAGGGGCTGGGGAGAGGAGGGTGAGGGATTAGTGTTTAATGGGTCCAGAGTTTCAGGTGGGAAAGATGGAAAAGTCCTAAAGACAGATGGTAGTGGTGACTGCACACATTGCGACTGTACTTAAACTGAGATGTGCACTTAAAATAGTGACATGATTTCAACAGGTTTAAATACTCTATATTCATCCTCGTATAGAATGTGTATTCCTGTATATAGAATGTACATTCTTGTACATTCACCTTCTGTACTTTCTTCTTTTCCTTCTCCCTCCTGTTAGTGCTCTCTTCTTAATGTGACCTGCTGTTCATTCTTGTCCTTATTGTTTAGGTGTTTGTTCAATATTCGATGGGAGTTTTGCCTTGGTATTACACCTGTACATGCGTTGTGCTTAAGTCAATGTAACCCCCTCCACTGCACTCCCTCACTGTTTTCCACCCATCCTGTGTCGTTTAACAGCTTTCAGTGTGTTTTGTTGGATGAACTGATTCAGGACGTCATACATGTATACTTGAAAATGTCATAATGAAACTCTCTGTATAGCTATCTTAAACAAACAAAAATGTCTTTTTTTCAAAAACAAAGGACAAGAAGGTAAAACAGGCCGTGTCTGGGGATTGGTACTTGTGGGAGGGGGGAAGATATAAGGAAAGAGTGTAAGACGGTGACTGTGGAGGAAATATTATGTACTTGTGTATGAAAAATGGAAAAATGAAACCTTTTGAAACTATTCTCATGGGGGAGGAGGGATAAAGGAGAATGATAGAAGGGGTGCATTTAACTATGATATATTGTAAGCACTTTTGTAAATGTCACAATATGCCCCCAATGCAACAATAATATAATAAAATAGTTAAATGATAACTTTTAAATGTATATTTAACTACCAAAAAAATCAGAAACATAATGCACTGTGAAGAGACAGAAGTCTAAGAAGCTCCTCACAGCAGGTTGCATGAGAACTTTACCTTAAAAGATAGGAAGATCTGGGGAAATGGCATATTCCGAGAGGAAAACATGAGGACCCAGGTAGAAGAAGGAACAAAATGGCAGGAGGTGTGCCTGGTCAGAGCAGAGGCTCTGACCTGTAGGGAGCTGGAAACTACAGGCTGCCTATGTCCTTCCCATCAAGTCTCACTTACAGCTACTCTAACTCAAGTCACCCTGAGTTAGCTTATAAGTTCATGCCAATTCTCAAAACATGGTTTTTCATCTCTCCTCACACACTTCCTTCTTCTTGACAATCCCTTTCATCTGTCAAATTCCATTCTCTCAAAATCAGGGTCTAAGATCACCTCCTTTGCAAAGCCTTCCCCAGCCCTAGAACTTTCTTCTGTGCTATATATCTCTCTTCTTCATAAGAATCAACGGCAATCAAAGGTGGGGCTTGCATCTTTTGTTTATATCCAAGCCCTCACACCATGCCTGATGCTTTACTGATGCACAATAAATAAATGTATATGCAGTAGAGGAACCATGCAACACTCAGCAGTAGAGTTAAGACTTGATACACTAGATACTTTTCAAGTCAAGGAAGATGGTATGAATGGAGGTTGAGGGAAGATAAGTCCAAATACATGGAATGGACTGGAAGGACTAAGAGGCTGAGGTCAAGAAAGCAAAGTAGGAAGACCATGTTAGAGTTTAGGTAAGAAGTTGTAGGAGCTTGGATTGAGTAATCACCATTAGAATGGAAAGAAATATTTGGAAAGAAATCGCCTACATTTAGTAAATGATTGAATGTGAAAAGTCAAGAGCACAGATAAATTTCAAATGGATTAAAATTTTTGCTGCAGTTGGCTGAAATTATGTCTTATTGATTAAGACCTAAGGATCGCCAAGACAAAGGTGTTTGAAAAACAGGTGAACAGAGCAGGGAAGTCTTGTTGAACAAATACATCATTCTCTAGCCTGTTACCTTCTCAGTCTTTCACTTGCCCTTTTCCTTTGTTTCCCTACCTTGGAAGGGCTCTGTCTTCACAAAACAAAGAGACTACAAAAAGCATTTTCAATACTATTTCATTGCCAGAATGGGACTTTTTAAAAAAAGTTCAATTATGTACAAATGAAATTTCCACGTAATGAACTTAACATCCCTTTTTGCAAGAAAGAGTAACCTGGTATAAACATCAGAGAATTGTCTTTTACGGTCCCTGTGTGACTTTAAACAAGGAGAGACATGTCCCTTACCCAACTTCTCCCTGCTGTGATGTGCCTTTTGGGCCAAGACTAAACTTTGGCCTCTTGCCTAGCAAAAGGGACTAACCAGTGAAAGCCAAAAACTTAGAGGATTCACATGTAATAATAATAATAATCATCCAAGGTACTTCGTAGTTTCCTCATCAGGGGTATTCTGTATTATACCACCATATGTACTATAACTTTGCATAAAAATTATGGTTTCAGCTAATGGAAACTCATACCATAAATATACATAGGTAATGAGGCCAATTACATTACAGAATCATGATAGGGCCAAAGGAAACTTATCTATCCCTCCAGGAGGAAGACAACTGCCTATCTGTAATCCTCCCAATCACAAAGGAGAAAACTGAGTCCCACTCTCATGTTGACTGATCCACATAGGCAGGACTAGCTCGATGCTACTGAGCACTCCCAGAACACAGAAAGTCTACACATGTGGTCAAAAGGCTATGAAAAATAAGCAGAATTGCTTAACAATTAAAGCAGCACTATGTCATTACTGGACTTCCTTGGGGAAAAACTATTTCTCAAACATAAACAAATAATTTTATAAGGGTGGACTACCCGCCGACAGATAATAGAGATTTTCACAGAACTCAAGTCATAAAACTCCAGGAAATGAAATTTAAAAGCAAGGTGAATCACCATCAGTTTATTTATGTTATTCATACCACTGTAATTGTAAAACTTGATCTAAAGATGATATTACAGGATTACAAAACTTCCATCTCAGCACTCCCCACTACTTCCAAAGGCACATGCGCTGGTGCAGGCGTTCCCTCCATGCACACAGAGCAGCTCAGCTAGTCTCCTCAAAAGACAGAAAGCTTTCTTCTCTGCCAACCCCTGGATTAAAAGCACCACTAAACGTTAGGCTCCCAGGATTTTTACACACGCCTAGATGGGCACTCACCTAAAATTTTTCTCCTAGAAAATGCAAACAAGAATTATAGAATGATTCTGGAAATAGCTCACTGGTTTCATCACAAATCCCAGGACTTGGAACAATCTGAGGTGATTTGTTTCTTTAATCCAAATTAAAAATGAGAAAAATAAGAACAATGTGATGAGTATTCCAAAAGGTAAGCATAAGGACTGGCACAGTGGCTCAAGTGGTAGAGCACCTGCCTAACAGGTGTGAGATTCTGAAATCAAACCCCAGTACCACCAGTTTGCCCTCTTTTTTTTCATAACATATGCTCCTTATGTTTTGTGCATTTGAATGTTATTTTTTAATCATTTTATTTATAAAATAAAGTAATATACTAGATTTTTAATGTCTTTAATAAATACAATTTGTCAATTCCCAGTTTGTCAATTGGTTTTGAAATATCACTGGTTGATGGGATTTAAAGGACTGGGAACCACTTGCTTGGTCCAGTTCTCTTTTTGCTTGTTTATTTGTTTCTTTGTTTTAATTCCATAGATGAAGAGGTCTGAGTTGATAATACTCCTTGTTCTGGTGTGCTGCTGTCCAGGTCAGGGAGCTGCTTCCTCCCCTCCATTGTATTTTCCCTTTATCTTTTCATGTTGTATTCCACACCCTTGAGTAGGTATCTACCTCATAATGGTGAGTGGAAAAGAAAAGTGACAGTCTGTGTGTATTTAAAGCATATTTGCACACATGCAGCATAATGTATTTGTACATATACATATGAATTCAAACACCTGTATCAGTTTTCTCAGTCTACAAATGAAGTAACAGAGGACTAGGAAAGCAAAGTGACTTGCCCACATCCATAGGAAGGCCAGGTCAGAGCTGAGCTAAAATCCAAGCCAATTTGTACTTTCTGTTTTTCAGTAAGGTCCTTACCTATTTCCCTAAATAAACACACACACACATAAAAAAAACAGGCCAAGCATGACATCTCATGCCTGAAATCCCAGTTACTTGAGAGGTGGAGATGGAGGATCAAGATTGGAGGTTAGCCTACAAAGATGCCACCTCAACAAAAAGAAATGGGTATGTGGTATGTGCCTGCTGTCTCAGTTATGCCCTAGATAGGAGGATTGCAGTCTGAGGCTTGTCTCAGGCAAAAGAAAGACCTCATCTGAAAAATAACTAAAGCAAAAAAACAGTTAGACTAGGAGTGTGGTTCAAATGTTAGAGCACCTGCCTAGTAAATGTAAGGCCCTGAATTTAAAGCTAGTACTGCCAAAAAAAAGAAAAGAAAAGAAAAAGATGAAATTAATCACATACATTCATAAAAGTATTCATGAAAGCTCACAAGTAAAATTCTGTTCTAAGTATTTCTAGAAGGTTCTGCCGGACGGAAAGATCTTCTGGACTTGATCAATCTAGTCTATCAAGAGTTAGAAGATAATTTATTAGCCACATTTATAAGAATTCCCCAATGTGATCTACATAAATTCCCCTGGAGATCCTCAGAGGTGATTTTGTTTAAAAAAATGGGGAGTGTATTAACCATAACAATATGAACACTAAACACTTATCTAGGGTGCCTATGAGCTCACCCTTTCCTTCCTTTCCAAGTCTGTGGTCGCTCCTTTCCAGAAGCCAAAGAGAAAGCAATTCCCTCAAGTTCCACCACTTGCAGCCAGGGTTGATGTTGGAAAAACGTCTCCTTTAGTGTCCATCAGAGTCTATACAGTCTCCCCATGGACTTGTCCTGCAGAAGCCACAGGCTAGGACATTGTACAGATCTTTTTTCACAGACATATTAGGATTGAGGAAGTGACTAATTCTAGTTTATGTTTTCAAAATATTTTATTTGTTACTTCCAAGTATAAATCATAGGGTAGCTGCTTCATCTGTTCAAAACCCTATTGTCACATTCCCTTCATCCATGAGAAAAAAATGTCTTTGGTAATGCATTCCTGAGCCTGTAGGTTCTGACATTAGAGACTTGTTTATTTCATGAACAGTGGGAAAAGAGTTCTGCTTATGGCTTGGACATTTCACATTTAAACAATAATCCCTCCAAAAGCCAGTAGCCAATTCTATTACCTAACAGAGGGCAGCAATAGATCACTGAAAGTCTGTAAAGCCAAGGGCAACCTGAACAGTCACACCATGTGAAGAACTTTCATACTCCTTGGTTGAGAAGTGTCCTAAGAATTACGTTCTCCAATCACCAACCTGAGACTGACACTGTACAGTTTATTTCAGCAGAAATGATGATGTTTGCACAGCAAAGATAGCTTTCACTGCTGTATGAAGTAAGACTACCTTGCTTTTAACTATTTGCATCTAGCCGTAATTATTGCTCCCCTGCTTCTTCCTATGGAGCCACTCTGATCTCAGAGGGGCTATACATCTATTTAAATGCTTGCTTCTCACATTCCTCCTTCTTTGGCTTTTCATATACCTTACTCTAATAAAAAACACTTTAGTCTCTTATGCGTTGCTTTCAGTATATTTGTATAAGATAAATTGTCAGGTACATTTTATGTTTTAAAAGACAAAACAATATTATACTGAACATTTTTCACATCTCAAAGAATTTTTTTAATTTTTATTACCGTATATTAATTGTACAGAGATTTCCTTGTGATATTTCCATAAACACATATAATGTACTTTGATCAAATTCACCTCCTCTTTTTCTTATCCCTTCTCTACCCCTTTTCAAATGATTTTAACGGGTTCATTATTCTGTTTTTTTGTATGCATATGAAGTACATTGATCATATTCTCCCCCACTTCACCCTCTCCTTTCATCCTTCCCCCTCACTGGTTCCTACCCCAAAATAGTCACCATCTCCATGATTTTATGCTCATGTCTTTTTTTTAGATCTAGATTCCACATGTGAGAAAACATATGATATTTGTCTTTCTAAGTCTGGCTTATTTCACTTAACATCATGATCTCCAGTTCCATCCATTTTTCTGCAAATGACATGATTTCATTCTCATTTAAATCTGAATAATAATCCACTGTATTATGTATGCCATTTCTTCTTCTTCTTCTTCTTCTTCTTCTTCTTCTTCTTCTTCTTCTTCTTCTTCTTCTTCTTCTTCTTCTTTTCTTCTTCTGGTAGTATGGGGGGTTGAACTCAGGGCCTTGCACTTGCTAGGCAGGTTCTTTACCAATTGAACCACACCCCCTGACCTTATTGCTTTTGTTATTTTTTCAAATAGGGTCTCATATTTATGCCCAACCTGGCCTGGACTGTGATCCTCCTATTTATGTTTCCTGCATAGTTGAGATGACAGGCACACACCACCATGCCCTGCTTTTATTGGTTGCGATGGGATTTTTCAAATTTTCTGGCCTTGAACTTTGATCCTCTTGATTCTGCCTCCTGATTAGCCAGGATTACAGGCATGAGGAACAATACTCAACTTATACCACATTTTCTTTATCCATTCATCAGCACCTATGCTGATTCCATAGCTTGGATATTGTGAATAATGCCACTATAACCACGGTCATGCAGGCATCTCCATTGTATGCTGACTTACATTCCTTCAGATATATGCCCAAGAGTGGTAAAGCTAGATAATATGGTAGCTGTACTTTTTAGTTTCTTGAGGAACCTCCGTACTGATTTCCATAGTGACTACACTAATTTATGTTCCCAACAGCAGCAGTGTACAAGAGTTCCTTGGCCCCCCACATCCTCACCAGCATTTGTTATTTGTTTTCTTGATGATTGCCAACCTGAATGGAGTGAGATAGAGTCTTGGTGTCATTTTGATTTGCCTTTCCTTTATAACTAAGGATGTTGAAAATTTCTTCATGTATTTATTGACCATTTGTACTTCTTTTGAAATCTACTTGTTCAATTCATTTGCCTAACTAGACTGTTTGCTCCTTTGATGTTTAATTTCTGGAGTCCTTTATATATTCTGGATATTAATCCTTTATCCTATGAATAGCTGGCAAAGATTTATTCCCTTTCTGTAAATTGTCTCTTGATTCTGGTAATTGTTTCCTTTGCTGTCACAGAACTTTATTAGTTTACTAAAACCACATAATCACTGATCTGGTCTCTACACCAAGTAAAAGGAATGCCTTTGTGCCTTTCTGCTTTAACAGTTTATTATAAAGAAGAGCAGAAAGAAGAAGGGAAGTGGGAGGGAAGAACCTGCTTTAATAGTTATTTTCCCAGGACAAAAATGTGTAAAAAAAGAGAAAAGTCAAAGAATAGAAAACAATACTCTATTGACTTAACAATTTATTCTATAGATAGAATTAAACATAACAAAAGTTAATGAGCAGTTTCTTTCCATGTAGTTTATCACATAATATATGCACATATATATTTATGTGAAAATGCACATGCTTGTATACATGTATGTGTATGAGTGTGTATAGTTACGTGAATGTGTAAGCGCATATACGTATGTGTATGTGACTGTATATGTGTATGTGTATGTGTGAATGTATGTATGCATATGTTGAGTGTATATATATATATATATATATATATATATATATGTATGTATGTACCTGTGAAATGCATATTGGCGTATATATGTGTGTGTGAGAATGTATATAGATATGTGTATGATTGAGTGTATATAGGTATAAGTGTGTCATATACATATACATATGAACACATCCCAGTATACTCAAAAGAGTATAAGCACAATCCAAAGCAAGCAAGGCACTGGATTCCTGCTTCTCATTTCATTCATAGAGATTGACTAGCTCTGTGACTTTGAGCAAGTTACTTGTGACCTTGATGATAACTTAATGTCTCCAAACCTCAGCTTCCTCATCTATTAAAAAAGAATTACTGTTATGCGTAGCTAATAGGGTTGTTGTGATGATCATATGAGACAACGAATGTAAGTTGTTTGGCCAGATCTGGTATGTAGTAAGGATTCTAAGGGCTAGACTTCATCGTCAGTGTCATTATCAAGTCAGACTACAGTTGGAAGCTGAAATACCAAAAGGAACAGTGTATTTGAAGGAAATCCTCCAGGGGAAATTCTTCTCCACAGCTTCCTGTTCTCTATTACCCACTTTTGAGGCAGGTAAATTCTCCAAGAGAAGTACCAAATCCTTTGAAGAAAGGATGTAGACATGACACAGTACTTTATATAGGCAAGATACTCAATTTAGAAGGTAAGCAAGTTATTTGCGTTATCAATGGACAAATCCATGCCAAGGGTGGCTCATGTACAACTCATCATACTGGATTCAATAGCCTGTGCCAAAAAGTACAGCTTATGTCTGTGCTCTCAAGGATTTTAGAAACTATCTTGACTAGTTAAAAATATAAGATATATATTTAGTAAACACATATATTTTCTATATATATATAGTAAATAGCAAAATATACTGAATATGCAGCAAATTGTGGGTTTGGTTAGTCAGGGAGGGCTTTCTAAAATACATGACACCCAAGATCAACCTTGAAGAAAGCAGAAAACAGAGCTAGCAGGAACTTCGCTGCTATTATCTCATTTAATCTGCACAGCAGCACAGGCTGATATGATTATCCACTTTATACATATGAAACTGAGGATCTGAGATGTAAAATCAGCTGCCTACAGAGGCACTAATGAGAGCTGGAGTTGTGACTCAAGGCTCAAGGTTAGGGTTTTCACCTTAGCCTACAGCTAGGTTGCCCTTTGGATGCCTTGGTCATCACCTTCAGTAAATTATACCAATGACTGTTAATGAAAATTACAATTTCAACATGGGCTCTCTTTCCTTCCTAAAATTTGTTCTTTTCTTTTGAAAAGTTCAAGTAGCATTGAATGCAGTGACTAAAATTATTGAAAGAATAAATGAAGTCACTGCTATAGGAGACCATAGAGAAAGATGGATTATAATTAGGAAATAATTATAATTGAAACTTCTTGAAATATTCTCTCTAGGATCAGCCCACCTCCACCTACTGGGATGCTGAGGTGGCTGCAATAGCTCCCCTATTGGTGGACCACTACCTATAACCTTTTCCCCATCTCTTCCTTGTCTTCCATTTCCTATTTCACCTCAATAAGCTTGCCAGTGAAGGAAATCGTAAGCTCAATATGCATCTGGATGAGGTCCAGAGAAGTGCCTAGAGATCCAGGGAGTTCTGGAAGGTCATGGTCCCTGACTTCTCTACCTCTGCATTCACAGTTTTTCCAACATTCACTAACCATGTGGGTCAAAAGCACCATGACCAACCACAGGCAAAGCTGCAAGATCAGGAGCAGCTGTCTGCCTTGCAGGCTGCTTCCAGGCTTAACAATCAGTGAACAGAACAGAATGGAAAGGAATAGAATTGAACGGGATGGGATAAGATAGGATAGGATAGGAGTGAACAAAAGAATAGAAGAATAGGGCTGGGAGCATGGCTCCAGTGGTGAAGTGCCTGTCTAACAAGCATGAGGCCCTGAGTTCAAACCCCAGCACCACAAAAAAAAAAAAAAAAAGAATAGAATAGAATAACTCTTCACTCTTCCTTTAGATATAAGCCTTTTTGATTAAGTAGTAATAAAATCTACTCAAACAGTGCTTCATAACCTTATCATATTTTCTTTCTTATTTGTTTCCTTGTCATTCAAGTTACAAATAGCATGGATACCTTTAACCTAAAATGACATGTGACTTGAACATAGGTAAAATGCCACACAATTCTCCCTAAAAAAAGATAAGTGATTGTGAAAAATAGATAGGCGTGGATACAGGAGAAATGTAATTTTTATCTTTTAAAATAAGAGAGAGAGAGAAACAAAGAAACATTGCCGGAGTCCTCAGTGACCCACACATATCAAATTATACAGGATGGTGTAATATGATTGCCCATTCTCAAATCAGCCAGCAGATGTGCTGCTGCATTCTGCATGAGCAGCAAGTGACAGAAAAGCACTGCTGGAAGTCCTACTAAAAGAGAATTACAATAATCAAGCCTGTGCTCCATCAGGGCATGTGTTACTGCAGCAAAATTAAATACAGAAGCACACCCTGCCTAAGGCCTGAAAAGCACAAAACTGTCATCTTAACCTTCTAAACACTGTTCATTGAAAGAAGGGGTAGAGATTTTAAAAAGATTGAGATCAAGCGGGCAACATGATTTAGCTTCATTTATGTGCCATTAAATCATTGGCTCTCTCCATCTTGCTCTTTCTTTCTCCTGATGGCCTTTTCCCTTGTTTATGCTGTCCGCTCAATCTTGACTTTCAATCATGAGATGTCAGTCATAAAATTGAAAGTCAAGGATTTGGAAATTATTCCCTCCACAGAATGCTTTAAATAAAACATGTAGCAAACAGTTTTTCTGTTCTCCATAAATAATACTCCCATCATCAAACACTGTCTTGCAACTTTTGAATATTATAAACTAGAATTGTGACTTCAGAAGAACAGGTCCAGCCCTAAGTAAAGGGGTTGGTTCAGCCAAGTTATTGTTACGTGTCTGAAATTTTCAGCCAAATACTTTTTTACCATCTCCAAATTAGTGGTTTTCAAACTGTGTTCCCAGAGCAGAGAGCTTCCCAGAGGTGGGGAAAAGGACAGGCTAGAAACAGCTCCTAAATTTTGCCTCTCCCTTTCCAATTTGTCCAATCCCCATTCACCTGTTCTCTTCCCACCACTCCTCTGTCACCCCTAACAGAAGCCACTGTCCTTTTACCCAGACCAAAGCAAGAGCCCCTTTTCCACTCCCCTACCTGGTTCTCCATCCCTTTCTATCTGTCCCTCACACAGCCATCCCAGCATGCTTTTCAAAGCACAAATTAGCTTTACTTCTTACCTGCCTAAGCTCCTTGAACAGCTTTCCATGTCATTTCAAAGAAACCTCAAGCTCCTGCTTCACCTTAATAGACCTCACCATAATCTGACAGGCAACTACCGTCCTGTCCTCCCAGTTTGTGAGGACACTCTCTCCTTTACTCACAAAGACCCAGCTGCAGACCCAGACACAGTTTTCTCTCTGTGCCTTCAAAGTCCAAGCTCCTGCGCACCTCGAACCTGACACCTCAGAGAGCTCAGACCTCAAGGTCTTTGCTCATAGTCTTCCCTCTACTAGATGTTCCTCTGCTCCTTCTTCGCATGGCTATTCCTCATCTTCAGTTTGAATTTTGATGTCCCCTCCTCAAAGAGGGTACGCCTCACCACCCTCAGTATTTTTCTCCCTATGTCTTTCATTGTGGCCTGCTCAGTTCCTGCACCGCAGTCATTACAACGGGGAATAATTGAGTTTGTTCCTTTCATTTACTGATTTACTGACTCTCTCCCCAGCTGGATTGAATTCCACAAGCCATGGATGTTAACTCCATTCATAAGTTTCCCAAGCCCCTTGAGAACTAGGATGCTGCCTTGTTTTGTCAGCTCCTAGCAAAATGAAATGAAATTAACTAATGTTTGACAGTGGAAAGAAGGAAGGAGGGAGGGAGGGAGAGAAGGCAGGAAGGAAGGGAGGGAAGGAAGGGGTGAACAAATCAGCCCATTTGTAATCAACACCAAAAAAAAAAAAAGACACATATAACAGGTAGTCCTATCCATTGCACTCATATCTTCAAGGTCTGAAATTTAAGATGAATTGAATTCTGTATAATCTGAACTGTTTCTTTGCATTCCTTTTTCCTATAATCCTCAGGGAAGAGGACAAGGGAAAAGGAATCAGGAGTTAAGTTTTGGGTAACTAGCCTTACCTTCTGGGTTTTTGTTGTTTGGTTTGTTGGTTTGTTTGTTCATTTGTTTTGAGACAGGGTCTCACAATGTAGCTCTGGCTGACCACCAACTCACAATCCTCTTGCCTCAGCCTCCTGAATGCTGGGATTACAGGTGTGTATCACTACACGGGAACTTGCCTTCTCTTTTGACAGAGCAAACTCTCAGAGCATCTGGGAGCTTCGGAGCCTCCTCATGCAGCAGCTTTCTTGTACTTGATTTATGCAGCAATCTTTCCTTATGGGTCCATGGTCCCTCTCTCCCTGCAACTCAGGCAGCATATTCCACACTTCCTACCTAGTTCTGTGAGGTCTCCTAACATCTGGCAGCATCCTGAAAGACATGCCTGGGTATTGTAATGGTATCTCCATATATTACCTGTCTGCTCTGCAGGGACAAACATTATTTTTGGTTGAAATCACCTTTTCATTTATCTCAAGTCAAAGGAAGTTCATTCTCCCCATTGTTCAATTTTTCTGAGTCAAATTTTAAGTTTTTTAAGTTTACAATTAACTATTTTTAAATGTATTTATATAGCTATGTAGCTAAGGCAAGAGTATATGATTGAGTTTGATTTACAAGAATTTATATACATATATAATGAAAACTAAATCATATTTTAATGTAAGGTCAATGATTTTTCCCAAAACACAATCTATCAATACACTCACAAATTTTTCAACTGTGAAAAGATCTTTAATTTAAATCTGCCCTCATATGAAACAAAAACTCAATTATCAGAAACTTTTAACTCAGTACCAAGGAGAAAAATTATATATTATAAAGATTCTAGAACCAAATCATATAACAACTTCTACAAATTATTTATTTTAGTTTTTTAAATGATTGTTTTGGTTTTTTCACAATTATTCTTATTATTATCATGCTGTTATACTGGGGGTACATTGTGACATTTACAAACATTCTTACAATATGTCATAATTGGGGAATTCCAAGATGGCGGCTAGAGGTAGGAAGCAGAAAGCGAGCCTCCTATAGTGAAATCTTGGAGAGACGCTGGACACACACTTTGCAGGCATAATCACCGAGAAAAGGCATAACTTTGACCCCTCCACATCTCCAGCCGGCACAGAGAATCTCCACCTCACGTTAAACGGAGAAACGAGGAGGGCCCCCAGGGCCACCAGTGGCTGGCACCCAGACGGCTTGGGAAGACATGGACCAGGTGAGCTTTGCGGCGGTACCCCCACAGACAAGCCTGGGCCAGAGCAGCATAGCCCCCTGGACAGACTGACCTCCGCCCGGGGAAAAAAAGAGAAACTGTGTAATAAGCAATAAGAACAATTAAGACACGCTGGAAAGAGGGTGGGGCACCCTGAGCGCTGAAGGTTGGGGGAAGGGAACCCTTCCCGGGACTGTAAATAAACAAGCCGGGTGGGCCGGAGAGCCTCTGGCAGGAGCAGGGCGCGCGCCCAGCAACCAGGAGCGGGAAAGCCTGTGAGAGTGGCGGAGGGAGAAAAACTCCACAGGAGAGGAGGGAAGACCCACTTCCCACGTGAACTGTAAACAAACATAGCAGCTGGCAGGAGCAGCAGCACCACCTAGTAAGCAGGAGCAGGAAAGCTTGTGAAAGTGGCAGTGGGAGGAAAACTGCACAGAAGAGGGGGGAAGACCCCCCCCTTCCACATGAACTGTAAATAAACACACAGGCCTGACAATGCGGGGGCAGTGTCACCTTTCCCAGTGCTTGGAAAGGGGAAAGCCTGTAGCAGAGGCTCCCGCACAGGAGAACTCTGAGCAAACAAAGCCGGTGGGACCAAGTGAGTGCTAAGTTCACCCCAGAGATCTGCATAAATAACACTGCCAGCTACAGCAGGCTGAGAGCAGCAGGCAGGCAAGCCACAGTTGCAGATACCACTCTCAGAACTGTCTCCAGACTCTTTCTTTTTTTCTTTTTCTCCCTACCTTTGATGAGAGAACAACCGAATTACACCTGCAAGCTGAAAAACTTACTGAAACTGTATTGCATTTGAACTTGGGACACTTGGTGGGGCTTTGTGTGTGTGTGTGTGTGTGTGTGTAGTTTTGTTCTACTTTATGCATCCCCTTTGATGAAACAACTACAGAACAACATCTGACGCACCATCTCCAGGACTGGAGACTGAGACGGACAACCAAATTTTTAAGACTGAAACTGCATTGCATATAAACTTGGAAGTTTTTTGATTTTTGGTTTTTTTTTTTAATTTTCTATTTTCCATTTTATTTTCATTCATTTTTATATATAGATATTTCTTTCATTTACTTTTTATTTTTTTTATCTTTGATTTTCAATCCTCTCTGTCTCTCTAATGTCTGTTCAGCTTACTGTCGATTAGTACACTAACGTTCCCTGTTTATACCTTTGAAACATTCTTGTCTGAAATCTTGTTCTGCTTTCTCCCTCTTGTCTGTATATTTGTTTTCCCCTTTTCTTTAACTTCTTGCTTTCCATCTCAGCTCACCCTTCCATTCTAAATATTACCATTGTTATTATTACAAGCTAGATAATACTTAATTGCACACAGTACAGGGACAGTAACAACACCAAAGACAATGACGGGAAGACAGAAAAAACAGGGAAACCAGTTTCCCCACAGCAAAAAATTAGTACAGG
Source organism: Castor canadensis (assembly GCF_047511655.1). Classification (NCBI taxonomy): domain Eukaryota; kingdom Metazoa; phylum Chordata; class Mammalia; order Rodentia; family Castoridae; genus Castor; species Castor canadensis. Next base: position 155,222,891 of record NC_133388.1, read on the forward strand.
AACCAGAGGGGAATGAAGAGAACAGAAACTCAGATCCAGACTCCAACAAAATGAAGATAAACTATGCCAAAGAACCAATGAAGCCCACAAGAACAATTTAAAAGAAGACATACTACAAGTACTCAATGAGAATTTTATAGAGATGATACTGGATAGGGTCAACCAAAATGTACAGGAGACACTCAAGAAATTCCAACACAACAAAAATAGAGAATTTGAAAAAGCAAAAGAAGAAATAAAGGAACCCATAGAAGCACTCTATAAACACCAAAGTGAAAGAGAGAACATGATGAATAAACACATAAATGAATTCAGGACAAAAATAGACAACGTTAAAGAGGAAAAGTGCCAGGATATGGAAAACCTCAGAAAAAAGAACGAAACAGAACTGCAAAACAAAACGGAAGGCCAATCCAGCAAAATAGAACAAAAAGAAGACAGAATCTCAGAACTTGAAGATGAAATGGTAATTAAAGGAAAAACCGAAGAACTATTAATTAAACAACTCAAGACCTGTGAAAAGAAAATGCAAAAACTCACCAACTCCATCAAAAGACCAAACTTGAGATCATGGGCATCGAAGAAGGAGAAGAGGTACAAGCGAAGGGAATGTGTAATATATTCAACAAAATAATAACGGAAAATTTCCCAAATCTAGAGAAAGATATTCCCATACAGATGCAAGAGGCCTCCAGGACACCAAACAGACCAGATCAAAATAGAACTACTCCATGACATATCATCATTGAAACAACAAGTTCAGAAACTAAGGAAAGAATATCGAAGGCTGTAAGAGAGAAAAAACAAGTAACATACAAAGGTAAACCCATCAAAATCACAGCAGACTTCTCAACAGAAATATTAAAAGCAAGAAGAGCGTGGGGTGAGATCTTCCAGGCATTGAATGAAAATAACTTCAACCCCAGGATACTCTACCCAGCAAAGCTATCATTCAAAATAGATGGAGCAATAAAAGTCTTCCATGATAAGCAGAAACTAAAGCAATATGTGACCACAAAGCCACCATTACAAAAGATTCTGCAAGGGATTCTGCACACAGAAAGTGACACCCAACTTAACCATGAAAAGGCAGGCAGCACCAAACCACAGGAAAAGAAAAAGCAAGACAGTAGAGAGTAACAACAAGTTAGGTACACACAATCAAACCTTCAAACAACTAAGACAACTAAATGGCAGGAATCACCACATACCTATCAGTACTAATGCTTAATGTTAATGGACTTAATTCACCCATCAAAAGACACCATTTGACAAAATAGATGAAAAAGGAAGATCCAATAATTTGTTGCTTACAGGAGACTCATCTCACCGACAGAAATAAGCATATGCTTAGGATGAAAGGCTAGTAGAAGATTTATCAAGCCAATGGCCCCTGAAAACAGGCAGGAGTAGCAATACTTATCTCTGACAAAGTAGACTTCAAACCTACATTGATCAAACGAGATAAAGAAGGACATTCCATACTAATAAAAGGGGAAATAGACCAAAAGGAAATAATAATCATCAATCTGTATGCACGCAATGTCAATGCACCCAATTTCATCAAACATACCCTGAAAGACCTAAAAGCATATATAAACGCCAACACAGTGGTTGTGGGAGACTTTAACACCCCATTATCATCAACAGATAGGTCATCCAAACAAAAAATCAATAAAGAAATCCAAGATCTAAAATATGCAATAGATCAAATGGACCTAGTAGATGTCTACAAAACATTTCATCCAACCTCTACACAATATAGATTCTTCTCAGCAGCCCATGGAACCTTCTCCAAAATAGATCATATCCTAGGGCACAAAGCAAGTCTCAGCAAATATAAGAAAATAGAAATAATACCGTGCATACTATCTGATCACAATGCAGTAAAAGTAGAACTCAACAACAAAAGTAAAGACAAAAAACATGCAAACAGCTGGAAACTAAATAACTCATTACTTAATGAAGAATGGATCATCAATGAAATAAAAGAGGAAATTAAAAAGTTCCTGGAAGTCAATGAAAATGAAAACACAACCTACCGGAACCTATGGGACACAGCAAAGGCAGTCCTGAGAGGAAAGTTTATAGCCATGAGTGCATATATTAAAAAGATTGAAAGATCCCAAATCAATGACCTAATGATACACCTCAAACTCCTAGAAAAACAAGAACAAGCAAATCCCAAAACAAATAGAAGGAGAGAAATAATAAAAATAAGAGCTGAAATCAATGAAATAGAAACCAAAAAAAACACACAAAGAATTAATGAAACAAAAAGTTGGTTCTTTGAAAAAATAAACAAGATTGATAGACCCCTGGCAAACCTGACTAAAATGAGGAGAGAAAAAACCCAATTTAGTAGAATTAGGAATGCAAAAGGGGAGATAACAACAAACACCATCGAAGTCCAGGAAATAATCAGAGACTACTTTGAGAACCTATATTCAAATAAATTTGAAAATATAAAAGAAATGGACAGATTTCTAGATACATATGATCATCCAAAACTGAATCAAGAGTAAATTAATCACCTGAATAGACCTATAACACAAAATGAAATTGAAGCAGCAATCAAGAGTCTCCCCAAAAAGAAAAGTCCAGGACCTGATGGATTCTCTGCTGAATTCTATCAGACCTTTAGAGAAGAACTGATACCAACTCTCCTTAAACTGTCTCACGAAATAGAAAGGGAAGGAAAACTGCACAACACATTTTATGAAGCCAGTATTACACATATCCCAAAACCAGGCAAAGACACCTCCAAAAAGGAGAACTATAGGCCAATCTCCTTAATGAACATTGATGCAAAAATCCTCAACAAACTAATGGCAAACCGAATTCAACAACACATCAAAAAGATTATTCACCACGACCAAGTAGGCTTCATCCCAGGAATGCAGGGGTGGTTCAACATACAAAAATCAATAAACGTAATAAACCACATTAACAGAAGCAAAGACAAAAACCACTTGATCATCTCAATAGATCCAGAAAAAGCCTTTGATAAGATCCAACATCATTTCATGATAAAAGCTCTAAGAAAACTAGGAATAGAAGGAAAGTTCCTCAACATTATAAAAGCTATATATGACAAACCTACAGCCAGCATTATACTTAATGGAGAAAAACTGAAACCATTCCCTCTAAAATCAGGAACCAGACAAGGATGCCCACTATCTCCACTCCTATTCAACATAGTACTGGAATTCCTAGCCAGAGCAATTAGGCAAGAAGAAGGAATAAAAGGAATACAAATAGGTAAAGAAACTGTCAAAATATCCCTATTTGCAGATCACATGATCCTATACCTTAAAGACCCATAACACTCTACTCAGAAGCTTCTAGACATCATCAATAGCTATAGCAAGGTAGCAGGATATAAAATCAACATAGAAAAATCATTAGCATTTCTATACACTAACAATGAGCAAACGGAAAAAGAATGTATGAAAACAATTCCATTTATAGTAGCCTCAAAAAAAATCAAATAGCTAGGTGTAAACCTAACAAAAGATGTGAAAGACCTCTACAAGGAAAACTATACACTTCTGAAGAAAGAGATTGAGGAAGACTATAGAAAGTGGAGAGATCTCCCATGCTATTGGATTGGTAGAATCAACATAGTAAAAATGTCTATACTCCCAAAAGTAATCTACATGTTTAATGCAATTCCCATCAAAATTCCAATGACATTCATTAAAGAGATTGAAAAATCTACTGTTAAATTTATATAGAAACACAAGAGGCCACGATAGCCAAGGCAATACTCAGTCAAAAGAACAATGCAGGAGGTATCACAATACCTGACTTCAAACTATTTTACAAAGCAATAACAATAAAAACAGCATGGTACTGGCACAAAAACAGACATGAAGACCAGTGGAACAGAATAGAGGACCCAGATATGAAGCCACACAACTATAACCAACTTGTCTTTGACAAAGGAGCTAAAAATATACGATGGAGAAATAGCAGCCTCTTCAACAAAAACTGCTGGGAAAACTAGTTAGCAGTCTGCAAAAAACTGAAACTAGATCCATGTATATCACCCTATACCAAGATTAACTCAAAATGGATCAAGGATCTTAATATCAGACCCCGAACTCTTAAGTTGATACAGGAAAGAGTAGGAAATACTCTGGAGTTAGTAGGTATAGGTAAGAACTTTCTCAATGAAACCCCAGCAGTACAGCAACTAAGAGATAGCATAGATAAATGGGACCTCATAAAGCTAAAAAGCTTCTGTTCATCAAAATAAATGGTCTCTAAACTGAAGAGAACACCCACAGAGTGGGAGAAAATATTCGCCAACTATACATCAGACAAAGGACTGATAACCAGAATATATAGGGAACTTAAAAACCTAAATTCTCCCAAAACTAATGAACCAATAAAGAAATGGGCAAGTGAACTAAACAGAACTTTCTCAAAAGAAGAAATTCAAATGGCCAAAAAACACATGAAAAAATGCTCACCATCTCTAGCAATAAAGGAAATGCAAATTAAAACCACGCTAAGATTCCACCTCACCCCTGTTAGAATAGCAATCATCAGCAACACCACTAACAACAGGTATAGGTGAGGATGTGGGGAAAAAGGAACCCTCTTACACTGTTGGTGGGAATGTAGACTAGTACAACCACCCTGGAAAAAAAATTGGAGGCTACTTAAAAAGTTAGCCATCGATCTACCATTTGATCCAGCAATACCACTCTTGGGGATATACCTAAAAGACTGTGACACAGGTTACTCCAGAGGCACCTGCACACCCATGTTTATTGCAGCACTATTCACAATAGCCAAGTTATGGAAACAGCCAAGATGCCCCACCACTGACGAATGGATTAAGAAAATGTGGTATCTATACACAATGGAATTTTATGCAGCCATGAAGAAGAACTAAATGTTATCATTTGCTGGTAAATGGATGAAATTGGAGAACATCATTCTGAGTGAGGTTAGCCTGGCTCAAAAGACCAAAAATCGTATGTTCTCCCTCATATGTGGACATTAGATCAAGGGCAAACACAACAAGGGGATTGGACTATGAGCACATGATAAAAGCAAGAGCACACAAGGGAGGGGTGAGGATAGGTAAGACACCTAAAAAACTAGCTAGCATTTGTTGCCCTTAATGCAGAGAAACTAAAGCAGATACCTTAAAGCAACTGAGGCCAATAGGAAAAGGGGACCAGGAACTAGAGAAAAGGTTAGATTAAAAAGAATTAACCTAGAAGGTAACACCCACGCACAGGAAATCAATGTGAGTCAATGCCCTGTATAGCTATCCTTATCTCAACCAGCAAAAACCCTTGTCCCTTCCTGTTATTGCTTATACTCTCTCTACAACAAAAGTAGAGATAAGGGCAAAATAGTTTCTGCTGGGTATTGAGGGGGGTGAGACGGAGGGGACGGAGTGGGTGGTAAGGGAGGGGGTGGGGGCAGGGGGGAGAAATGAACCAAGCCTTGTATGCACATACGAATAATAAAAGAAAAAGAAAAAAAATATGTCATAATTAAATTCACCCCCTCCATCATTCTCCCTTATCCCCCTTACCCCCATTCCTGGAATAGTTTCAACAGGTCTCATTTTTCCATTTTCATATATAAGTACATAATATTTGCGCCATATTCACCCTCCTATGCCTTTTCCTTATATCCTCCCCCTCCCACTTACCAACCCCTAGACATGACCTGTTTTATCCTCCTGTTCTCTGTTTTTTGAAAAAGGCATTTTTTTGTTGTTTAAGATAGCTATAGAGGGTGTTTCCTTGTGACATTTCCATGTATATATGTATTATAACCTGAATTGGTTCATCCCCTCTATTTTAGTCTTTTCAAGCTTAGTCACCTTCTTATGGTGATTTCAACAGGTTTAAAAATTCATTATTCATTCTTGCATAGAAAGTACATCAAAATTATACAAATTTATGGAATACATTGTGATCATTCAATACATGTATACAGGGTGAAATGGTCAAGTCAGGCTAGTTCACATTTCCATCTTCTCAACAATAATTGTGCATATTTGCAGGGTACAGTGTGCTATTTCAATACATATGATGTATTGAATCAAATCAGGGTAATTAATGTTGCCATCTCCTTATTATCACTTTGTCTTTGGAGCCTTCAAGCTCTTCTCTTCCCTTACTTGTAAAATACATGGTAGGTTAGTGTGATCTATTGTGCCCGCACCATTCTATGGAGCCCTAGGACTTGCTACTACTATCTATGTGTGGGTACCCATAATCTAACCTCCTATTCTCTCTCCTCCCCTCCGGCCTTCCTAGCCTGTTGTATTCACTAGCCAACATTCTAATCAACTTTGGCATCCCCAAGTAAGAGAGAACATCCAGAATTTGTCTTTTTGGCATCTGATTTGTTGTCCATTTTTACCCATTGTACTACAAATGGTATCCTTCTTTTATGGCTGAATAATATTCCATTGTGTATAAATAGACAGATCGTATTTTCCTTACCCATTCATCTGATGAGCATTTAAGTTAATATCCTATCTTAGACAACAAACATGTGCATGTTGGTATCTCTTTGATACCTTTAGATGTATACCCAGTAATGGAACAGCTGGAGCATATGCTAGATCTAGTTTTAGTTTCTTAAAAAACCTCCATACTGTTCTCCACAATGGCTATACTAATTTACACTCCCACCAACCATGTATGAGAGTTCCCTTCTCTCTATATTCTTGGCAGCATTTTTTTGTTGTTTTTTTGGTTTTTTTGTCTTTTTGGTAATAGCCATTCCAACTGGCATGAAATGATATTTCATTGTGATTTTTGAATTGCATTTACCTGACAACTAATGAATTTGAGCATTTTTTCATAAATTCATTGGTCATTTGAATTTCTTCTTTTGAGGTATTTGTTCATGTTTTTGCCCATATTAGTTGGATTTTTTTGTTACTGCATTTTAAGTTAATATGTTACTGAATATTCTGGATGTTAACCCCTTGTCAGATGAATAGTTTGCTAAATTTTTTCCCATTCTAAAGGAACCAACTCTTTTGGTTCCCTTGCTATACAAAAGCTTCTTGGGTTTGGATGATCCCATTTATTTAATTTTGCTATTTTCTCCCTGTGCTTTCTGGGTGTCTTTCAAAAAAACTCATTGCTTACACCATGTCTTGAGGTGTTTCTCCTGTTTTCTTCTGCTATTTTTATAGTTTCAGTTCTTACTTTAGGTTTGATCCATTTTGAACTGATTTTGCTTTGTAAGGTTGAAGCCCTGCATTCAGTCTCACCAACAAATAAATAATTTAATAAATGAAGTTGATTTTTGTACAGGGTGAGAGATAGGGGTCAAGTTTCAATCTTCTACATTTAAATATCCAGTTTTTTCAGCATCATTTATTGAAGAGGTTATCCTTTCTCTAATATAAGTTTTTTGAAGGCTTTGTCAAAAAAATATCAATTGGCTGCACATGCATAGAGTTATATCCAGGTGTTCTTTTCTGTTCCATGGGTCTGTGTATCTATTCTTATGCCAAAACGATGCTGTTTTAATTATTATAGCTTTGTGGTATATTTTGAAGTCAAATAGCATGGTATCTTTAGTTTTGTTCCTTTTACTCAAGATTGCTTTGGCTATTTGAGGTCTTTTGTGTTATTGTGCTTCCATATAAATTTTAGAATTGTTTCTTCTAGTTGTGGAAGAATATCACTACTATTTTGATAGGGATTGAATTGAATCTATAAATCACTTTGGTAGTATGGACACTTACCAATATTAATTGTTACAATAATCCATAAACATAGGGGTTCTTTTGTGCATGCATGTGTGTGTGTGTGCACATGTGTTTCTATGTGTGTGTGTGCCCTCTTCAATATTTCTTCCATCAAAGTTTTGTAATTTTCTTTGTAGAAGAGGTCCTTCACTTCCTTGATTAAATTTATTCCTGGTTTTTTTTTTTTGTGGTTTTATTTATTAGTTTTGTTTTGCTTTGTTTTTGTAGATATTGTGAGTAGGATTCCTTTCATGATTTCTTTCTTACCAATCTCATTATTGGTGTATTAAAATGCTATTTACTTTTGTATGTTGACTTTGTATCCTACCACTTTACCCAATTTGTCTATCAGTTCTAGTAGATTGTTAGTGGAATCTGTAGGTATTTTTTTTTAAAGAATCATGTCATTTGCAAGTGGGGACAATTTGACTTCTTCCTTTCCTATTTGTATGCATTTTATTTTTTCCTCTTGCCTAATTGTTCTGGCTAAGACTTTCAGTACTATGTTGAATAAGTGTGGTAAGAGTGGACACCATTGTCTTATTCCAGCTTATGAAGCAAAGCTTCAGCTTTCCCACATTCAGTATTACATTGACTATTTGTCTGTTACATTTACTCTTTCTTATATTGAAATATGCTCCTTCTATACCTAACTTGTTCAGAGTTTTTATCATGAATGAATGTTGAATTTTCTTAAATGATTTCATGGATCTATTGAGATAAATATGATCTGACTTTTGTTTTTGATGTAATGTATTGCATTTGTTGATTTGCATATTTTGAGACATCCTTGGCCTTGTAAAAAAAATGATCTTTTCTTTCAAAATATTTGTTACCCTCTTAGATTACTTAAAAATTCCTCAGGTCACCATCTTAGGTGATTTTTATGTTTAAAGTGTCCTTCTTCTTCTTCCAGATTCCTGTACAACTCCACTGTCCACCAAACTGCATGCCTTGACCCATCCCCCAAGCCTTTTAGCCAATCTGGAAAGATTGTGAACCTTTGACCTGGACAAATCCCAGATGAGGGGCAGGTATGACTGCATGGAGATATAAGGAGGAGCCACTGTCAGCCATTTTGTGATTGCATGTTGCTTAGCGGGAGTGAGCACACGCTTGCACCCTCTTGATCAAGAGAAAATTGCCTTGTCAAGATTTTCTGTCTCTTGTGTGTCTGTTCTCAGCACCGGAGGGTTATTAATTCCAATAATTTGGGGTATCGTCCAGGACTTTACATTCCATCTGGGAAGGGGGGGTCTCAGCCTTTTCTTGGGGAGATGCATACTGCTGCCTGATTGTGGCAGCCCTGAGGGTCAGCCAAGGACAACAACTTTCCAGATCTGCGAATGAACTCAGACTGCAGAATTTCTTGACAACATGGGTAAAAGAGCTCTGAAGACAGGAACCGCAGTGACCATATAAGTTTTGTGCACAAATCAAGACAAGAAACATCATGGAATGACCAAGTAATGTCTTGGTGGTCAGGATACTGGAAGCTGTGTGATGTATGAATGAGACATGTCAGGTGACACACAGGGAAAGCAAAGTCCTGATTTGCAGTTCTGAGGCAACCTCATACTGTTTTAAGGCAGAATTAGATTCTCGAATCTAATCCAGGCCAGGAGCTTATACTGACCCACAGGCTACCAAGAGGTGCCTCAAGCCCCCACGAAGGACATGGGCAGTGACAGACAAAACGAAAAAGAGTCAGAGTGCAAGAAACCTCCAAGGCAAAGAGGGGGTTGACCTCCTGATAGACAAAGCACAGTCAACCAGAAGGGAGAAATGGGAAATAAAGGCAGCAAAGAGGGGGGCCAAAAAACAAAGGCCCAGGATAAAATACCCTCTGGGAGCCCCCTACAGAAGATGTTAAAATTTTGGTATGATAGCCCCTGTATTAATTATGATAGTTCCTGGACCCAGGAACTGACCTTAAAGCCTTTGGGGGTTTTTTTGGCCAAAATTTGGGTATGATGAGAACTAGGTCTGTCAACTATTAATTGAGCATGTTAATGACAAAATCTCAGTCACTCAAGAGGAGATGGAGTATGCCTCTGTTGGTAACAGAGTCCTGTAGTCCTGTTTCCACTAAAAATAAAAATAAAACCCCAAAACCCCTTTCTAACTAGGATTTACTCTCCTCCCTTCCCTTCCCCTTTTTTTTAAATTTATTTATTTATTTATTTATTATTCATATGTGCATAGAATGCTTGGGTCATTTCTCCCTCCTGCCCCAGCCCCCTCCCTTACCACCCACCCCGCCTCCTCCCTCTACCCCCCACCCCCTCAACACCCTTCCCCTTTTGCCTGCTCTTCCTCTGGCTCAGGCACCAGAACCGGTCCCAGCCCTGCCTTCCAGGCTTCCACTCCTCCACCTCCACCCCCTTCAACTCCCATCCCCTCAGGCTTCTGCTTAAAATTGCAAAAACTAGAAAACTGGAAAAATAGATCCATAGAGGAATTATTAGGAGAGTCACAAAAGGTATATATAAGGAGAGAGGAAGAAAAACAAAAACAAAAAGCAAAGATTATGTTATCCATGAGCAGGTTAATAGGGAAAGGCCAAACCAATATCCTATTGGACCTCAAACAGTGTGGCCACCCTCATGGGGTATAAGAGACCAGAAAGCCTGAAGATAAAACAAAGAAGAGGGGAAAATAACTGCTTTAAATGTGGGGAGACTGGACACTTTAAGAGAGAATGCCCAGAACGGAAAAGAGAGTGTAGGAAACTATTCCCTTAATGACTTTGATAAAGAATAAGGGAGTCAGGGACTCTTTTACCTTAAAGCGTCCCACTCAGAGACCTTGACAAATTTAGAAATGGGACCACAATGTGAAGCTGTCACCTTCCTTATCGACTCAGACACTTCCAGATCCTCCTTCTGTCTTCTGCTCAGGGGATTAATCTATTCCCTGGAGAAGATACTAATTTCTGGGGTAAAGGAAGAAAGCTTTTCAGTTAAAATATTATAAGAGACAGATGTTTATTTCCAAGACAGGACCACTAAGATACAATTTCTCCTAGTCCCTGAGGCAGGTACCAACCTATTTGGAAGTGATCTAATGACCTGATTAGGAATCGGTTTACATGTAAAAAAGGGATAAAATTGAAGCAAGCCCTTATCACAGCTTTGGTGCTAGCCTTGCCCTCTCTTGAACAGCTTTTTCACCTCTTTGTGAATCTAAATAAGGGACTTGCCCTTGGGGTGCTAACCCAAAAACATGGAGGTCAACATCAAGTGTGGCCTCCTAATCTAAATTCTTAGTTCCTGTCACCCAAGGTTGGCCTGATTACATTCAGGCAGTAGCAACTACAGCCCTTCTAACTGAAGAAGGTAGAAAAATCACCTTTGTGAGAAACCTAATTATTAGCACTCTCCATCAAGTTAGGACAACCTTAAATCAGAAGGTGAGTAGATGGCTGATGGATTCCAGGATCCTAAAATATGAGGCTATCTTGCTAGAAAAAGATGACCTAACTTTAACTACAGATGAGGCCCTAAATCCAGCTACTTTCTTAGCAGGAAGGCAGGAGGGAGGAACCCACAAACATAAATGTTTAGATGTTATTGAATATCAAACAAAAGTGAGGCCAGATCTTGGGGAAACTCCTTTCCAGACTGGGTTCCATTTCTTTGTGGATGGATCCTCTTGGGTAATTGAGGGAAAAATGCATGATGGATATTCTATAGTAGACAGGGAGGCCATGACTATAACAGAATCAGGCCAACTCCCTAACAATTGATCAGCAGAGACTTGCGAATTTTTGCCCTAAATCAGGCCTTAAAACACTTAAAGGACAAAGAAGGGACCATATACACTGATCAAAATATGCATTTGGTGTGGTCCACACTTTGAAAAAATCTGGATGGAACAGTGCTTAATCAATAGCAAGAGCCAAGACTTTGTACATGGAGAATTAATTCAACAAATATTAGACAGCCTAAAACTACTTGAAGAAATAGCCATAGTTCATGTGCCAGGTCATCAAAAGGGGGTAAACTTTGAGGCTCACAGAAAGTCTTTTGCAGATGAGACAGCAAAACAGACTGCTCTCACCTCTAAGGCCCCAGTCTTTTGTCTCATTCCACACCTCCCTGCTCCTTAAGTCACCCCTATCTTTAACCCCTCTGAGGAAGAACAACTAAAAAAACTTGGGGTAGTCAGGACTGAACAGGGAAAATGGGTTCTCCCTGATGGGAGGGAAATGATCAGAAAACCCCTAATGAGAGGACTCCTTACTTATCTCCATCAGGGGAAGCGCTGGGGACCCCAAGCCATGTGTGATGCAGTTTTGTGAGTCTATGGATGTATAGGGATCTATACACTAGCCAAACAAGTATCAGAAGGATGTCTTACTTGTCAAAAGATTAACAAGCAAGCTCTGAATCAGAGACCAGCTAGGGGTAGAAACCCAGGGTTGCAACCTTTCCAAAGCATTCAGGTAGATTGCACTGAGATGCCCAAAGTAGGTCATCTTAAATACCTCTTGGTTATTGTAGACCATCTCACTCACTGGATGGAGGCTATTCTTCTCCCAGGGGCCACTGCTACAAATGTAATTAGGTTATTACTAGAAAACATAATCCCAAGGTTTGAGGTTATAGAAAATATAGACTCAGACAATGGGAGTCATTTCACTGCCATGTCCTTAAGGGACTTATGAAGGCTCTAGAGGTCAAATGGGAATATCATACTCCCTGGCATCCACCTTCCACAGGGAGAGTTGAAAGAATGAATCAGAGTCTTAAAAACCAACTCACTAAATTATTCTTAGAGACCAGATTATCTTGGACTAAATGTCATCCCATAGCTCTACTTAGAATTAGGATGGCCTCTTGGAAGGACATTGGCCTCTCCCCCTAAGAAATGTGTTATGGGCTTCCTTACCTTAGCTCTGTTACTGATGTACCTTCCTTTGAAACAAAAGACTATTTCCTCAAAAATCATATACTTGGACTGTCCTCTACTTTACTCTGTCTTAGGAAAAAAGGATTGTTAGCACAGGCTCCTCCACTTGACTTTCCTGTTCACCTACACCAGCCTGGTGATTATGTGCTAATCAAGACCTGGAAAAAAAATAAGCTTGAGCCAGCTTGGGAAGGACGCCTCCTGGCCTTGCTGACCATGGAGACAGACATCCAAACCGCGGAGCGGGGATGGACTCATCACACATGGATAAAGACCAGAAAGAACAATGGGCTGTGTGCTCTCCCATCCAGGCAACACCAAACTGACTTTAAAAAGACTGTAGTTAAAATATTCTTTCCCTTTACATTTGGGAAATGGTATGCTTATTATTAATGTAGCTCAGAGTACTTTTCCCTTAACTGTTGAATTCAATGGATGCTAGATCCTTCCTTATGGAGGCCTTATGTCCCAACTCCCGCTTTTATATGTGCCCAATCCCAGAAACCACAGCAAAGCTGGTATCTGTCCAGAGTGGATGGATGTGGAGTGAAACACTGGGTATGAAGGATACACTTCCCCCTTTTATGACAATCCTATGAGCTGGACCAGACCCCGGGCACTGGAAAGACTCCAATTTCTCCCATCCAGAACAATCAACAGTCTTTTGACAGACTACAGTCAAAATTACAGCTGTTTCAGATACACCCCTCTCCTACTTATAAAGATAAACAATGTCACCCACTTAGATTAGTCACAGAAAGCCCTTGGAGTATGACACAAGAACCATCTATATTTTATAGATATGGTTTGAGGCAAATGTCTCAGGGACAGACCTGTTAGGTGCCTTTAAGCTCCATCTAGTTCTCAACCCCTCTTAGGTGACACCCAGTTCTACCTCTACTCCAACATTACCTCCACATTTGTAGCACAATCAAACTCAGGTAACTGCAGTACAAGTCAAGGAACTAAGACAAACTGTGGCTCTTGAAATTGGGTACAAGGATACAAATGCTTGCATGAATGGATAAAATGCTGTCTGCACATTAAATAAGAGCAATTGCTATGGTTATACTATTGGGAGACCAGAGTCTCAGGTGGTCTCGTTTTCATTAGGATGGTCCTCAGATCCAGATGGAATGTATTGCATGTTGACTCTGTTTCAGGATGCCAAAGCTTAGGGCAATGAATCCTGCCAGACACTATCACTACTGCTCCCAGAGGTCAGAGGTCCTATGGGTCAGCCCCCAAGGACTCTTAAGCCACCCACCCTAGACATCAATTACACCCCATATGTCTCACCAGATAGGGGGGACAATTGATAAATGTGGGAAACCTGATGGGATGCAGTGAAAGCTGGTCCTTCAACAGCTTCACAAATCAGTCCACACTCTTGGTGGGCAGAGCCGATGTCTGGTGGTACTGCAGAAGACTTTTACTTGAGACTCTCCCAGGTAACTGGGCAGGCACCTGTGCTTTGGTGCAGTTGGCAATCCCTTTCATCTTAACATTTAGATCCCCAGGCTGTGCCACAACATCTTGAAAAAAGAGAGCCATACACAGACACAGCAGCCAACTACAGCGGCTCCCTTGATCCCCATGCTTACATTGATGCCACTGGGGTTCCTAGAGGGTGCCAAATGAATTTAAAGCCAGAAATAAAATTGAATCAGGATTTGAATCAGTATTCTTCTGGTGGTCCACTATAAATTAAAATGTCAATTGGATTAATTATAGTTATTATAACCAACAAAATTTGTTAACTATACCAAAGATGCCATCAAAGGAATAGCAGAGCAATTGGGACCAACTAGCCAGATGGCTTGGGAGAACAGGCTAGCATTAGACAGGATGTTGCTCAAAAAGGGAGGAGTTTACATACCAAATACAGCCCCTGATGGAACTATTACTAAGGCCCTACAGGGATTAACTTCCCTATCTAATGAGCTAGTTTAAAACTCAGATATAAATGATCCCTTCACTGACTTAATGGAAATTGGTTTGGGAGATGGAAGAAGGGCTGGATGACCTCAATCTTAACCAACTTGGTCATAGTGGCTGGAGTTTTAATTTTAGTAGGATGCTGCATAATTCCTTGTGTCCAAGGACTAATACAGTGGTTAATTGAGACAGCCCTCACCAAACAATCACCCCTGCCCTACCAAAATAACATTCCTATTAGAAATACAGGAGCATGAGAACCAACAGCTCCTAAACAAGTTTCAAGAAAAAAATTTAAATTAAAAGAGGAGGAAATTGTAAGGAAAATGATCTTTTCTATCAAAGTATTTGTTACCCTCTTAGATTACTTAAAATTTCCTCAGGTCACCATCTTAGATGACTTGCATGTTTAAAGGGTCCTTGCTTCTTCTTCTGGATTCCTGTACAACTCCATTGCCCACCAAACTGCAAGCCCTAACCCATCCCCCAAGCCTTTTAGCCAATCAGGAAGGATTGTGAAACTTCAAATCCCAGGTGAGGGGCAAGTACAACTGTGACAGGGATATAAGGAGATCCACAGTTAGCCATTTTGTGCTTGTGTATTTGCTCAGCCGAGTGAGCACATGCTTGCACCCTCTTGGTCAAGAGAAAACTGCCTTGTCAAGATTTTCTGTCTCTTGTGTGTCTCTTTTTGGCACCAGAGAGTTATTAATTCCAACAGCCTGGGACAAATCTCACTTGAGATCATGATGATCTTTTGATATACATTAAATTCAACTTGCTATTATTTTAACAAAAATTTTTGAATCTATGTTCATTACAACTATTTGTCTATGGTTTTCTGTTTTGTTTTGTCCTTAAGTGGTTTTGGTGTCAGGGTGATATTGACCTTGTAGAATGAGTTTGAGATTCTCTTCCTTGCAGCATTGTGGATATAGCTCAGTGGTAGAGTGCCTGCTAGCATGCCAAGGCCCTGGGTTTAATCCCCAGAACTACCAAAAAACATCTCTTCCTTTCAATTTTTTGGAACAGTTTGAGAACAGTTAGTATTAGTTCTTCCATTAAGTTTGACAGCATTCAGCAGTGATGCCAGCCAGCCCTGGACTTTTCTTTGTTTGGGAGACATTTTAAGACTGGTTTGATCTTATTATTTGTAATTGCTCTGTTTATGTTTTTTTGTTGTTGTTTCTATTTCAGTATGCTACATTGGTCCAGAAATGTATTCATTTCTTCTGTTTTCTCCAATTTGGTAGCAGATAGTTTTTCATAAAATCCCCCATGATCCTTTCTATCTCTGGAGTATCAGTTGTAATCTCTCCTTTTTCATTCTAATTTTATTTATTTAAATCTTATCTTTTTGTATGTTGAGCTAAAGTTTTCTTGATTTTATCTACCCTTTTTTTTAAAAAAAAAAAGAAAGAAAGAAAACCTGCTCTGTTTCATGACTTTTTGCACTGCTTCTTCTTGTTGGATTGTTTTTTGTTTTGTTTTGTTTTGAGACAAGGTCTCCCTATGTAGCCCACACTGGCCTTGAACTCACTATGTAGCCCAAGCTGGCCTCAAATTCATGTTCTTCCTGCCTCAGCCTCTCAAGTGCTGGGATTACAGGAGTGTACCATCTTGCCTAGCTTTTTATACTGTTTTTTTAGTCTATTCCATTTGCTTCTGCACTGATTTTTGTTATTTCTTTCCTTCTACTAAATTTAGATTTGGTTTGTTCTTGCCTTTGTAGGTCCTTAAAATTCTTTGTTAGGTTGTTTAATTGAAATCTACTTTTTTTTTTGCAGTATTGGGGTTTGAACTCAGGACTTTGTCCTTGCTAGGCAGGCACTCTACCACAGGAGCCACACTCCCCACCCTTTTTAGCATTAGTTATTCTTTAGGTCAGTTCTCACTTTTTCCTAGGGGCTGGCCTCAGACCATAATCATCCTTCCAATGGCCTCCTGGGTAGCTGGGATCACAGGCATGCACTATCATGTCTGTCTTATTGATTGAGAGAGGATCTCAGTAACATTTTTGTCCAGGCTGGTCTCAAACCATAATCCTCCCAATCTCTGCCCCCAAATAGCTGGGATTACAGGGGATTTTTTTGAGGGGGGGCAGTACTTCAGTTTAAACTCAGGGCCTTCACACTTGTAGGCAAGTGATCTACCATAAAAGCCATGCCCATAGCCCTGAAATTTTTCTATTTTTTATATAGGTGTTTGCTCTTCTTTTGTAGGTCATTAAAATGGATTGTTAGATTTTTATTTGAATTCTTTCTATTTTTTGGTGTAGTTTATTATTATGAATTTCTCTCTTAATAGTACTTTTGCTATATCTCTTGTTTTGATATGTTTTGTTTCTGTTTCCTTTGGTTTCAGGAATTTTTTTAATTTCCTTTTTGATTTCTTCAATTACATATTTTTGAGTTTCTGTGAATTTGCATTTTTTTGATGTTTCTTCTGTTGTCTCTTTCTAGTTTTATTCCTTGTGTTTAGAAAAGAAACATTATATGATTTCAACTTATCTTTAATTCTTTGAGGCTTGTTTTGTGGCCAGATATATGGTCTATTCTAGAGAATGTTTCATATACTAATGAAATGGTGTTGTACAAAATGTTTTGTAAATATTTGTTAGGTTCACTTGATCTATAGTATAGTTTAACTCTGATGTTCTTTTGATGATTTGTTGTCTGAATGATCTGTTCATTGATGAAAGTAGGGTGTTGAAACCTCCTATTATTGTTGTACTGAATTTCTTCTCTCCCTTTAGTTTAATAATATTTGCTTTATAAAATTGGGTGTTCTGGCATTAGGTGCATATACACTTATAATTGTCATATCATTTCTTTGAATTTATCCCTTTATGATTACATAGTGACCTTTTCTGTCTGTTTATGCAGATTTTTTTCTTTAAGGCTATTTTATCTGATACAAGGATAGTTATTCTTGCTCATTTTTGGTTTCCAATTGCATGAAATAATTTTTCCATACTTCCATTTTCAGTCTGTTTGTGTCTTTCCTGATGCAATGATCTTCTTGTAGGAAATATATCACTGGTTTTTTGGGTTTTTTTTTTTTGTGTGTGTGGTACTGGGGTTAGAACTCAGGGCCTCACACATGCTGGGCAGGCACTCTACCACTTAAGCCACTCTACCAGTCCTGAGACCTGTTCTTTTATTCATTCACCCAGTCCATATCTATTAATTGGAGGACTTAGTGGGCCTACTTTTAAAGTAAACCCACTAAATTGATATGTAAGAACTTAACCTGTCATTTTGTCAGATTTCTTCTATTTGTTTTGAATATTCTTTGTTCTAGTCTTCTTTTATTCATCTTTGTGATTTGGCAGTTTATTATGTTGATAGGGCTTGATTCTTTTCTATTTCTCTTTTGTATATCTACTTTTCCAATGGGTTTTATACTTTTCCACATTTTCATGATATTTATCTCTCTTTTGCTTCTGGATGTAGGTACCACTTAAGTTTCTTTTGTATGAGCAATGGATTCCCTCAGTTTTTGCTTGACTTGAAAATTCTGAAGAATTGCTTTCTGGGATGTAGTATTCTTGGTTAACAGTTTATTTACTTTCTGGATTTTGAATAGATCATCCATTTTTTACTGGCCTGCAAGGTTTCTGCTAATGTTATGGTATATATCTTAAATGTCACTCAAAACTGAAATATGTTAAAGACTCGATTACCAGCTTATGGCACTATTTGGGGGTGATGAAACTTTTAGGAGATGGGTCCTAATGAAAGGAAGTTAGGTCATTTGGGGTACACCCTTGTAGAGGATATGGTGATCACAACCCCTTCTCTCTTTGCTTTTCAACTGTCATTAGGTGAGCAACTTTGCTGTACCATGAGCTCCCTGTCATAATATACTGTCTCATCACAGGCCCAACAATAACAGGACCAAGCCACCATAGACCAAAACCTCTGAAATCATGAGACAAAATAAAGCATTCCTCCTTATAGGTTACTTACCCCATGTATTTGTCACGGTGACAGAAAGATGACCCACATAACTGAGAATCTGCTGTTAGTCTATTGGAAGGTGCCCAAAATGTAACTTGATTCTTTTCTCTTGCTGTTTTTAGAATTCTCTCTTTTTCCTGCACTTTTGCCATGGTAAGAATTTTTTCTGGTCATGTCTATTTGGGGTTCTATGGTCCTTCTATACCTAAATGACCTTATCTTTCCCAAGATTAGGGAAAGTCTTAGCTATTATTTCACTGAATAGATTTTCTATGCCTTCTCTCTTTTCTTTCCCTTTGTGGACTCCAAAGATGAAAAAATTTTTTCATATAATGATGCCCCAAAGTTCTCAGGGAGCGTCTTTATTCTTGCTTATTTTTCTTTCTTCTTCTTTTTTTTCTTTTAAAAAAAAATCTGATTTGGATATTTCAAAAGACTTGTCTTCAAGTTCAGATTTATTTCTTCTGTTTGATCTAGTCCATTATTCAGGTCATATGGGGTAAGAACACTTTAGAAGACCAGATGGTCATAGTGCACACCATGATGGATGTGGAAAACCCACTCAACAATGGAAGTGGTGGCAATGGGGAGGAGGGAAGTGGGCATTTTCTCAGGCACAGCTGGGGTGACCTCTGCTGTTGGCAAAGGTTTCTGGTGCTGACAAGCCCAGCACCAGTGAAGGTACTGAAACACTGGCCTCAGTCCTGTGACTAGCACAGGGCTACAGTGGCATTTGGGAAGAAAGTGGCAAGGAGCCAGGGTAACCATTCCTAACCCCAAGAAAGTTGTCAGTATACCACATCTGCCCATGGTGGAGGTGGTAGCTAGCAAGCTTGTCATCCCCTTCCCAGGGCCCAATTTCAGTCCCAGTAATGGCATGTACCACACATAACTTTCACAAACCATATTAATTTTAAAATTGAACTTCCATGCCCAAAGTTTATAGACAAAATTATACATTCTGTCACCTCTACATGCTAAGCAACTTATAAAGCATACTTTCATTATTTGGAATAAATTCATGTTTATACATTTCTTTTTAAATAATTTAGTGAAATGGCTTAAATACAATTTACTTCTTCCAAAAATCATCTTAAAGTTTAATCTCTATTGTGAGGCAGTAAGAGATTAGAAACATAATACAACTGTGGCATTTAGAGATGGAGCCTTTGGGAAATTATTAGGATTTGACAAGGTCACCAGAATGGAGTTCCCATGGTTAAATACTAGTGGCTTTATGAGATACAACACAAGAGTGTGTGTGTACATACATACACAAACATACACAAACATGCACACTCCTTGTCTTTTGCCATGTGATTGTCCTGTGCCACCTTGGGACTCTGCCAGCAGGATGGTCACTACCAGATGCAGACCCTTGATGTTAAACCAGAACCAGGAGCCAAAAAAACTTCTTTTCTCTTTAACTTACCCAGTCGCTGGTATTGTACAATTAGCAATTGAAATAAAGATAGGACCTCAGAAGAATCATAGAAAAGAATGAAGCTTGCAGGTCTTTTAAATATTGAAGTTAAAATAAAGTTAAATGGGTTTTCTTGAAAAATAGTTAAGTAGCATATGTAATATAAGCCCCTAAAACAGTTTGCAAAGAAATAAGTTCTCATAGAGAATCTAATGTTTGCATAGAAAGCCTATCTGGTTATCAGACTCAGCTCTGTTATATTTATTCCTTAACCCTCTTTATTTCCTTGCCAATGTATACATAGTTTTCTTTAATTGCTTTAATTTTAATTTTACTAGCACTTTTATTTCCCTCTGTCCACTTTTTCATTGCTTTCTATCGGAAAAAAACCTTAGGGGCAGGGAAAGTGTTCCTCCATGCAGTTTTCTTAGTTCACTGATGAGTAGTAAGTACCAAAATATTTCCTGTTTGAGTCAGTCACTTGCAAAATTGGAGCCTGGGTAATCTTCTTTTAGCAGAACCTCATCTCCCTACCTAGTGTCCTTTTCACAGTTTTAGGAGGCTTTTCCTCCTTCCCACAAAGACACCCAATCTAGTACCTTAGTATTTAACCTTAGTCATGACTTCCAACTTCAAGTCGTGTCCTTTCCAAGTGGTGCCTGACTATGGTTTGCTCACTCTCTACCTCTTTACTCAAAAATACTTTGTGGCACATTTTTCCAGAGGCATTGATGATAAGTGGAAAACACAAGGGCTTTGGAGCTCAAACAACTGACTTTGAATCCTAACTATGTAGTTCATAGTTGTGCAACTTTGAACAACTTACTAACCTTCCTCAGACCTACCTTCTTGGATGTAAGAGGAAAATAATATTATCTTCTGCATTTTTCAATGGGGTGTTTATGTATAAAAATGTAAATTGTCTTATACAGTGGCTGGCATATAGTAACTACTTGATAAATGAGAAATGCTAATTGTAATAATGGGAAATATTTTTAACTCTCAGGTTAGAAAAGATTTGATCAACAAATAAATGTAAGCATATGAAGAGTTAATATCAGTTTGACACCAACACCATCTGGAAGTGCTTTTGGACCAAAGCCTCTATGATTCTTTCAAGATACAACATACAACTGGGCATCCTTGTAATCCCAGCACTCAGGAGGCTGAGGCAGGAGGATCACGAGCTACAGAAAAGCCTGGGCTACATAACAAGACCCTGTCTCGAAAAAGCAAACAAACAAAAATACTGCACAGATCTTTATCTTCCATTTTTCATCGTAAGATCAGGTCTAGTCCAGGTCTATAAATATCATAAAAATGTCTTCTGAACCCATAAAGTTGTATAAAGACATTGATTGCAAATTGGAGTGACAAAATTGAGATGATCAAACATTTAGGGGGAAAATGGAATATACACACAAAAAGAAGTGATCTGTGAACCAAGCAATTTAGTCATTTACCCAATCAAGTTCACTTTAGATCAGCAAACCTGTATAAAATACCTACTATGTGGTAGGCATTGGGAATACAGAGATGATTAAAGCATGGTTCCTACTGTCAAGGAATTTGGACACTAGTGAAGAGCACTTATTCAAATTAATTCAAAATGATAAGATAATAACATAGTGGAGGTAGGCAAGAGGAGTGGAGCGTCCATGACTGAATACTGGTGGCTTTGTAAGAAAAGAGAAGATAGCAGTGTGTACGCACATACACACACACACACACACACTGCTCATATGGAAGTACAGAAGAGGGGCCCTTCACCTAACCAGTGGTCAAGGAAATCTGAGCTGTTTAAAAAAATGAATTAAAATTATATATGCAAAGAAAGATTGAAGGATAACTAATGCAAGAAAAATAAACTACTTCAAGAGAAGCATGAAAAATTTAGAGTGTATGCAGAGAAACATCCATCAGGGAATGATTTTTAGAATATCAGATTTGTGGGAAGATTGGCAAGAAATGAGTGAAGGTATGAGCAGGGGGCAGGACTTGCAGGGCCTTATCTCTTACGCTGAGAAGCATACCCTTTGTTCTCCTTCTGATACACACACATTATAGAAAAAATTGCATGGATGGATTTGGTTTCCAGGGATCACTCTGCCTATGGTGTGAGGATAGGATTGGGGTTGGAATTAGTGTGGAGGAGGTACAAGAATAGAAGCAGAAATACAAGTTTAGATTGGAATACAAAAAACTAAGAGTGACAACAAAGGCTTGAGCTGGGCAATAACATAGGAGTGTAAATTCAAGAAATATTCAGAAGATAAACTCAACATGTTACTCATGAAACCATGAAGAAATAATAAAGAAATAAACATATTAAAATGCCAGTTCTGACCAATGATCTGCAAATATTGGAAGCAGTCACAGTGCATAAGGTATTTAGATTAACTGTAACTCTTGATTTGTCCACTATAAATCAATGTCTTTCCTTGTTAAACCAAGCCTAACTGTACAATAAAATGTTTTAAATTACTAATGTCAATATTCAATACAAACACTGAACTTTGGAGCTAGACATATAGCTAGGTACCAAAAGTAATACTCTCTTCATGTTATTTGTTACTTCCCATTCCTTTGCTGCTAATTTTTAAATTAATCAATGCAAATTTAAGATAATAACTACAAAAATTATTTGACAATCTTGAATGAAATGGTAAATGTTTTAAATCAAATAATCATCATTACCAGTGTGTAGAAATTGAATGGAATCATCTATCAAGTCAATATGTTTGAATTAATTGTCCTACTGACAAGCTTGTTTTTAAAAAATGATCTGCAATTCCATAAGCAACAAACATTCTTATACACTGGAGTTTAGTATATTAAAAAAAAACCTGGGTTACTATTATATGCTGAGAAAAAAAAGAATACAAAAAATTATTTTAGAGGAATTCCAGCATGGCGACTAGAGGGAGGAAGCAGAAAGCGTGCCTCCTAGAGTGAAATCTTGGAGAGATCCTGGAGACACACCTTGCAGGCAAGGCCACCAAGAAGAGGCAAAACTTTGACCCCTCCACACCTCCAGCCTGCGCAGAGAATCTCCACTTCACATTAAACGGAGAAACCAGGAAGGCCACCAGGCTGCCAGACACCCACGCATGGATGGCTTGGGAAGACACAGACAAGGTGAGCTTTGATGAGACAACAACCAAACTACACCTGCATGCTGAAAAACTTACTGGAAGTGTACTGCATTTGCACTTGGGACACTTTGTGGGTTTGTGTGTGTGTGTGTGTGTGCAGTTTTGCTCTACTTTATATTTCCCCTTTGATGAGACAACTACAGAACAACATCTGAGGCACCATCTCCAGGATTGGAGGCTGAGGGACGAACACCAAAATTATTAAGACTGAAATTTCATTGAATTTGAACTTGGAGGTTTTTTTTCTATTTTTTACTTTATTTTATTTTATTATATATATTTTTTTTCTTTCATTTACTTATTTTTTATTTTTATTCTTATCTTTATTCTTTTCATTTTTTATTTTCAATCCTCTCTCTGTCTCTATAATGCCTTTTCAGCTTACGGTTGATTAGTACACTGTCTCTCCCTGTTTATATCTTTGAAACTTTTTTTGTTTCTTTCTTTGTTTAGTTATTTTTTTCTACTTGATTATTTGTTTTTCCCTTTTCCTTTAACTTCTTTGCTTTCCATTCCCTCTCACCCTTCCATTCTAAATATCACTAGTGCTATTATTGCAAGCCAGAAAATACTTAATTGCACACAGTACAGGGACAATAACAACACCAAGGGCAATGACGGGAAGACAGAAAAAACAGGGAAACCAGTTTCCCCACAACAAAAAATTAGTACAGGAACCAGAGGGAAATGAAGAAAACAGACACTCAGATCCAGACTCCAACAAAATGAAGATAAACTATGCCAAAGAACCCAATGAAACCCACAAAATAATTTAAAAGAAGACGTACTACAGGTACTCAATGAGAATTTTATAGAGATGATACATTTCTACAACCAAAATGTACAGGAGACACTCAAGAAATTCCAACACAACAGAAATAGAGAAATAGAGAATTTGAAAAAGCAAAAGAGGAAATAAAGGAAACCATAGAAGCACTGTATAAACACCAAAGTGAAACAGAGAACATGATTAATAAAGAGATAAATGAACTTAGGACAAAAACAAACAACATTAAAGAGGAAACGACTCAGGATATAGAAAATCTCAGAAAAAAGAACGAAATAGAATTGCAAAACAAAAGGAAAGGCCAATCCAGCAGAATAGAACGGAAGACAGAATCTCAGAACTCAAAGATGAAATGGTAATTAAAGGAAAAAGCAAAGAACTATTAATTAAACAACTCAAGACCTGTGAAAAGAAAATGCAAGAACTCACTGACTCCATCAAAAGACCAAACTTGAGAATCATGGGCATCAAAGAAGGAGAAGAAGTGCAAGCAAAGGGAATGCATAATATATTCAACAAAATAATAACAGAAAATTTCCCAAATCTAGAGAAAGATATTCCCATACAGATGCAAGAGGCCTCCAGAACACCAAACAGACCAGATCAAAATAGAACTACCCTACGACATATCATCATTAAAACAACAAGTTCAGAAACTAGGGAAAGAATATTGAAGGCTATAAGAGAGAAAAAACAAATAACATACAAAGGTAAACCCATCAAAATCACAGCAGACTTCTCAACAGAAACATTAAAAGCAAGAAAAGCATGGATGAGATCTTCCGGGCACTGAATAAAAATAACTTCAACCCCAGGATACTCTACCCAGAAAAACTATCATTCAACATAGATGGAGCAATAAAAGTCTTCCATAATAAGCAGAAACAAAAACAATATGTGACCACAGTCACCACTACAAAAGATTCTTCAAGGGATTCTGCACACAGAAAGTGAAACCCAACTTAACCATGAAAGGACAGGCAGCACCAAACTACAGGAAAAGAAAAAGCAAGAAAGTAGAGAGTAACCTAAACTTAGGTACACACAATCAAACCTTCAAACAACTAAGACAACTAAATGACAGGAATCACCACATACCTATCAGTACTAACACTAATGTTAATGGACTTAACTCACCCACCAAAAGACACCGCTTGACGAAATGGATTAAAAAGCAAGATCCAACAATTTGTTGCTTACAGGAGACCCATCTCACTGACAGAAATAAGCATAGGCTTAGGATGAAAGGCTAGAAGAAGATTTACCAAGCCAATGGCCCCCAAAAAGAGGCAGGAGTAGCAATACTTATCTCTGACAAAGTAGACTTCAAACCTACATTGATCAAACGAGATAAAGAAGGACATTCCATACTAATAAAAGGGGAAATAGACCAAAAGGAAATAATAATTATCAACCTATATGCACCCAATGTCAAAGCACCCAATTTCATCAAACATACCCTGAAAGACCTAAAAGCATATATTAACTCCACACAGTGATTGTGGAAGACTTTAACACCCCATTATTATTAATAGATAGGTCATCCAAACAAAAAAATCAATAAAGAAATCCAAGATCTAAAATATACAATAGACCAAATGGACCTACTTGATGTCTACAGAACATTTCATCCAACTTCTACACAATATACATTCTTCTCAGCAGTCCATGGAACCTTCTCCAAAATAGATCATATCCTAGGGCACAAAGCAAGCCTCAGCAAATATAAGAAAATAGAAATTATACTGTGCATACTATCTGATCACAATGCAGTAAAACTAGAACTCAACAACAAAAGTAAAGACAAAAAACATGCAAACAGCTGGAAACTAAATAACTCATTACTTAATGAACAATGGATCAATGATGAAATAAAAGAGGAAATTAAAAAGTTCCTGGAAGTCAATGAAAATGAAAACACAACCTACTGGAACCTATGGGACACAGCAAAGGCAGTCCTGAGAGGAAAGTTTATAGCTATGAGTGCATATATTCAAAAGACTGAAAGATCCCAAATCAATGACCTAATGATACATCTCAAACTCCTAGAAAAACAAGAACAAGCAAATCCCAAAACAAATAGAAGGAGAGAAATAATAAAAATAAGAGCTGAAATCAAAGAATTAATGAAACAAAAAGTTGGTTCTTTGAAAAAATAAACAAGATTAATAGACCCCTGGCAAACCTGACTAAAATGAGAAGAGAAAAAACCCAAATTAGTAGAATCAGGAATGCAAAAGGGGAGATAACAACAAACACCATCGAAGTCCAGGAAATCATCAGAGACTACTTTGAGAACCTATATTCAAATAAATTTAAAAATCTTAAAGATATGGACAGATTTCTAGATACATATGATCATTCAAAACTGAACCAAGAGGAAATTAATCACCTGAATAGACCTATAACACAAAATGAAATTGAAGCACCAATCAAAAGTCTCCCCAAAAAGAAAAGTCCAGGACCTGATAGGCTCTCTGCTGAATTCTATCAGACCTTTAAAGAAGAACTGATACCAACCCTCCTTAAACTGTCCCACGAAATAGAAAGGGAAGGAAAACTGCACAACACATTTTATGAAGCCAGTATTAAATTCTCCCAAAACCAGGCAAAGACACCTCCAAAAGGAGAACTATAGGCCAGTCTCCTTAATGAACATTGATGCAAAAATCCTCAACAAAATAATGGCAAACTGAATTCAACAACACATCAAAAAGATTATTCACCACGACCAAGTAGGCTTCATCCCAGGAATGCAGGGGTGGTTCAACATACAAAAATCAATAAACGTAATAAACCACATTAACAGAAGCAAAGACAAAAACCACTTGATCATCTCAATAGATCCAGAAAAAGCCTTTGATAAGATCCAACACCATTTCATGATAAAAGCTCTAAGAAAACTAGGAATAGAAGGAAAGTTCCTCAACATTATAAAAGCTATATATGACAAACCTACAGCCAGCATTATACTTAATGGAGAAAAACTGAAACCATTCCCTCTAAAATCAGGAACCAGACGAGGATGCCCACTATCTCCACTTCTATTCAACATAGTACTGGAATTCCTAGCCAGAGCAATTAGGCAAGAAGAAGGAATAAAAGGAATACAAATAGGTAAAGAAACTGTCAAAATATCCCTATTTGCAGATGGCATAACCCTATACCATAAAGACCCAAAAAACTCTACTCAGAAGCTTCTAGACATCATCAATAGCCACAGCAAGGTAGCAGGATATAAAATTAACATAGAAAAATTATTAGCATTTCTATACACTAATAATGAACAAACTGAAAAAGAATATATGAAAACAATTCCATTTATAATAGCCTCAAAAAAAATCAAATAGCTAGGTGTAAACCTAACAAAAGATGTGAATGACCTCTACAAGGAAAACTATAAACTTCTGAAGAAAGAGATTGAGGAAGACTATAGAAAGTGGAGAGATCTCCCATGCTCATGGATTGGTAGAATCAACATAGTAAAAATGTCGATACTCCCAAAAGTAATCTACATGTTTAATGCAATTCCCAACAAAATTCCAATGACATTCGTTAAAGAGATTGAAAAATCTACTGTTAAATTTATATGGAAGCACAAGAGGCCATGAATAGCCAAGGCAATGCTCAGTCAAAAGAACAATGCTGGAGGTATCACGATACCTGACTTCAAACTATATTACAAAGCAATAACAATAAAAACAGCATGGTACTGGCACAAAAACAGACATGAAGACCATTGGAACAGAATAGAGGACCCAGATATGAAGACACACAACTATAACCAATTTGTCTTTCACAAAGGAGCTAAAAATATACAATGGAGAAATAGCAGCCTCTTCAACAAAAACTGCTGGGAAAACTGGTTAGCAGTCTGCAAAAAACTGAAACTAGATCCATGTGTATCACCCTATACCAAGATTAACTCAAAATGGATCAAGGATCTTAATACCAGACCAGAAAATTTAAAGTTGATACAGGAAAGAGTAGGAAATACTCTGGAGTTAGTAGGTATAGGTAAGAACTTTCTCAATGGAACCCCAGCAGTACAGCAACTAAGAGATAGCATAGATAAACGGGACTTCATAAAACTAAAAAGCTTCTGTTCATCATAAGAAATGGTCTCTAAACTGAAGAGAACCCCCAACAGAGTGGGAGAAAATATTTGCCAGCTACACATCAGACAAAGGACTGATAACCAGAATATATAGGGAACTTAAAAAACTAAATTCTCCCAAAATTAATGAACCAATAAAGAAATGGGCAAGTGAACTAAACAGAACTTTCTCAAAAGAAGAAATTCAAATGGCCAAAAAACACATGAAAAAATGCTCACCATCTATAGCAATAAAGAAAATGCAAATTAAAACCACACTAAGATTCCACCTCACCCTTGTTAGAATAGCCATCATTAGCAATACCACCAACAACAGGTGTTGGCGAGGATGCAGGGAAAAAGCAACCCTCTTACACTGTTGGTGGGAATGTAGACTAGTACAACCACTCTGGAAAAAAATTTGGAGGCTACTTAAAAAGCTAGACATTGATCTACCATTTGATCCAGCAATACCACTCTTGGGGATATACCCAAAAGACTGTGACACAGGTTACTCCACAGACACCTGCACACCCATGTTTATTGCGGCACTATTCACAATAGCCAAGTTATGGAAACAGCCAAGATGCCCCACCACTGACAAATGGATTAAGAAAATGTGGTATCTATACACAATGGAATTTTATGCAGCCATG
Source organism: Castor canadensis (assembly GCF_047511655.1). Lineage (NCBI taxonomy): Eukaryota > Metazoa > Chordata > Mammalia > Rodentia > Castoridae > Castor > Castor canadensis. The sequence continues at coordinate 155,251,569 of NC_133388.1, forward strand.
AAGAAGAACGAAATGTTATCATTCACTGGTAAATGGATGGAATTGGAGAACATCATTCTGAGTGAGGTTAGCCTGGCCCAAAAGACCAAAAATTGTATGTTCTCCCTCATTTGTGGACATTAGATCAAGGGCAAACTCAATAAGGGGATTGGACTTGGAGCACATAATAAAAGCGAGAGCACACAAGGGAGGAGTGAGGATAGGTAAGACACCTAAAAAATTAGCTAGCATTTGTTGCCCTCAACTCAGAGAAACTAAAGCAGACACCTTAAAAGCAACTGAAGCCAATAGGAGAAGGGGACCAGGAACCAGAGAAAAGGTTAGATCAAAAAGAATTAACTTAGAAGGTAACACACATGCACAGGAAATTAATGTGAGTTAACTCCCTGTATAGCTATCCTTATCTCAACCAGCAAAAACCCTTGTTCCTTCTTATTACTGCTTATACTCTCTCTTCAACAAAATCAGAAATAATGGCAAAATAGTTTCTGCTTTGTATTGAGGGGGTGGGGGTAGAGGGAGGGGGTGGAGTGGGTGGTAAGGCAGTGGGTGGGGGCAGGGGGGAGAAATGACCCAAGCCTTGTATGCACATATGAATAATAAAACAATAAAAATTAAAAATAAATAAATATTTTTAAATGTTGGGTATGGGAGTTGGTTTTGGGCAACACTGGGACTTTGAACTCAAGGACTTGCACTTACTACTACTTAAGCCACACCTTCAGCCCATAAAAAAAAGTTTAAAGTTAGAATGCTCAGCAAAGTAGCTGAATTTTTATGATAGACTAAAGTATGCACCGAAAATTCTAAAATTAGACTGTGGAGGAAGTTACACAACTGTACATATACTGAATTGCATTGATTTGCACACTTAAAACAGGTGAGTTTTATAGTACATAAGTTACATTCTCAATAAAGCTGTTGAGAAAAGTCAATTATTAGAAGCAATGTTCAAATCACATGCCAGTCCTCTCTCTGAAGAAGAGAAGAGTTCTAAATGAATGACAACCCAGTCTCATGTGTGAAGAGAACTGGAAAGAGCAGTCACCGCAATGTTTAGGGAGTCAACAAATGCTGTCAACAGCCAAAACAGGGCAATGATTGGCAAAAGATGACCAATATTCTCCTCAGCCTTCTCAGAGACACATGAGACCAAAGTAAGTATACAAGGAAAGTGACAGAATATAAATCCAGGGTGCCATCAGAGAACTCCCAACCAGAAAATAGCCACATGAGTGCTTTTGGGGAAACAATGCAGCGTTTGGGACTTGCACTGTGTCTGGAGTGAAGAATATACTGAACATGCACAAAGAAAACCATGGCAGAGAGGGCATGAAGAAAGGCCAAGAGGTGGAAGTAGTGACAATGTGCAGTGCCTGGCTGATCAGGCTGTCATTGTAGGAATGATCACTCCAGCTGGGTCAGGTTTTTTAAAACTTATCTGCAGACTTGGTATTTGCTCTTAGTAGCAACTGGATCTAAACTCTCGAGTTCTGGGCAAGGAAAAGATAAAAATCAGTGTAGCAGATAGAGTAATTTGAAGTTGACCTATCAAATATGATGGGAGGAGAATAGAGTTACAGCATTTATTTTAATGACACAACAGAGGAAACATTTTGAAGGAAGAATTTTATCAATCAAAGGAAGAATAAAGGAGAGAGACAACTGAAAATGGCCAGTGACTTTAGAGCCTGAGGAAGAAACAGCAATAGGGATATTAAAAATGCCATAGTTTGGGAGAGAGAAGATTGGTGTGTGTCTGGGATGTTGAAACTGGAGACAGCGTATCTGAGTGAAACTCTTCTACCCAATAATGACATTCTGAGAACCATAAAGGGAGAGAGAAAAAGAGGAATTATTACCACACCCTTACATTTCCTCACTTCATTCTTGGGTATAAGAAAGTGAGTCTGGTTCCCAGAACTTCAGTTTTTAAAGCCACCTGGTTTTGTCAAGGCAGTTGAGTTATAAAGCAGTACAAGTATGAATTAACAAGAATTCCAATGTCTTGAGCATATACTTCAACAGCAATATTACTGCTCATTAAATTTTCAAAGCATGTAGTATTAGTTCTTCAGGAGGATTCACTTCATGTATTTTCCTTTCTAGAAAATTAATAATTTTGGCAGTGTGTTTGGGATGTTCCTGTGACGTTGCAACTGCTGCTTTTTGTATTCTGGCTCACAAAGATGATTTCTCAGTAAGTTTGAAATCTAAATCATAGGTTTAAGCTGTGGCTATTGCCAGACAGCAACATAACAGAGCTAGGATGAAGTTAAGAAACTCATGTTGTCATTTTGAATTTTTAACTTTATTCAGAACAAAACACACTGCATAATTTCAGGATTTCAGGCATGAGAGGGATAGTCTAATATTTGCCTAGATGAACAGTTTTTGCTAGGTCTGAAAGATCTGCAGGCACGTTCTACTGAAACAGCTCATTCCCAAATGAAGCAATAAATCTAGGATTGACAGCTACACAAATCTATCACCAAGTCAGGGAGGCACTGTGTTTGGTGCTAAGGCATTCAGGTAAGTAGAGAATAAGAAGGAAACAGGGAAATGACAGGACCCCCGGTTGGGAGAGAGGTGAAGATCATTTCTGGTTTATAACCTGTACAAAATCACCAGTCTGAGACTATGTGAGAGATCTTTAAGTGTTTTAATGCTAATCACAGAACTCATTAAAAATTTAACTTATCTTCTGAAATATATGTAGATTATCCTCTTATATAGCAGCCTCAAGAACTGATTGAGGTTTTTTTTTTTTCAAATTAAAGACATTTCCAAGAAAAGCCAATGTGACTCAAGGTTTTATGAAAAACTATGAGTTTTAAAGACTTTTCAGTGAAAGTTAAACCCTTCTATTTCAATTTAAACATTAACATTTAGATTTTTGGCTACCCACTGAAAAAGAACTTCTACTTTAACATCTACATTTAATAAAGTAAATGGGAGCATCAATCCCTAGATACAAAAATTACGAATTTATTTTCCTTCCAAATTCTCCAAAATTTTGTTTTCCATGAAAATTCTTAAGACACCTCCCAAGAAGGCATCTTTGAAATTTTTTTTACAAAAACTAGGCAGATATTTCTGATGGGAGTGTATTTTATTTATCTATCATGACGATGTATATATCTGCCATACAATGTTCCCTTTGGCTTATTGGCACAGCATTAAAGAGAAAATGGTTAGGTGTTTCCAGGAAATTGATTCTCAGTAGCATCCTTTAAGATTGAAGGATGTCTTCTGGCTTAAAGAAAAAGGGAAACATACAAAGCATAAAAATCAAATGGGTGATACAACTTGAAAAGTTTCTTTAAAAACTATGTTAGTACTAGAACTGCAAAACTTAGCTGGAAGATACTGTCAATTATACAACTTTTTTTTTTTAATCCCTTTTCCAAAAGGTAGTATCTCAATACCTCATGGAGGATGACATTTTAATGAAGATCTCTAAGGCAGGGAGCTAGTTTTCCCCCACAGTGGCATCAAAATCAGAAAATAACTCTTCTACAGAAATACCTAAAATGGGGAAGCACTGTTTGAGTATTTTACATAAAATTTGTGAAATTACTGCCTAGAAGATGTGATTACAAACAAGTAAAAATCAAACATATCTAACTCTAAGGTGATTCAACAGAGAGTCTGACATATGAACACTGATAAATGCACTTACCAGGAAGTCCTTTTTAACAGTAAACCAGCAACATCTACTGTCTGGAGATGATACAGCAATGAAGCCATTTCATACCCTCTGCCTAGGGCCCTGGGGAAAAGTGATGAGCTGTCACAGGTGTGGCTAAGCCTGGCAACTGGAATGAGACTTGCCTGGTGAGAGGCTGAGTATTCTGTAGAGACTGAGGAGGAAAAAGAGAAAAAAAAGAGAAAGAGTGGGAGTTACTAAGCATAAGTGCAAACCTGTAAAATTATCAGGCAGGGAAGTAGGAAGGCAGAATTCTGGGGAAAGTGTCACCAGCAAGAATATTTTTCCCCCTGAGAACTTAGCTCTTTTCAGAGGAAATACCTGACTATGCCAGTGACTTTACATCTATCTGTTCTCTTTCTAACTCCATCCTCCTCACTAATTTGACACACTACAAATCTTTCTGAGCTGGAAATCTACAAATGTAAAAAACACTTCTTTCTATCCATGTTCAACTTTCTTCCATTGTTGACAATCCAATGTTTTTAAAATTCCTTCATAAATCTAGGATAATAGCAGTTTAAAGTCTATCTAGTCTAAATTTAACAGATGAAGAAGCTGAAGTTAGGAAAATTAGAGTGATGTGGGGTCACCCAGCCTGTGAGTGACACAACCCAGATGAGATATTGGTGTCAGTACAGATTGGACCCAGTAAGAATAAATTTTCCTGCCAGGCTGCCATGCCTACAAAGCACCCCTCAAAATTATCCACACCCCAATCTGTTTTTATTTGTTTTGCATATTTTGGAATTTCAGACACTTTTAAGTGGATGTACCCAAAATAATATGTACCAAATGCAATATGCTACTGAAAAGGATAAACTGAAATGAATGAAAATTGTTAGAATATCAGTAAATAGCCTTTAATTTTGCTATGAAGCAAGTAGCTTGGGATGAACTGGGTGCTTAAATTTAGGGTAAAATTTCTAACTATTGATTTTCATTAATCAATATTCTAAAGAAGATTTATTTTTCCTATGCTTCATATTCTTATTTTCTTTTAAATATATAATGCATCTGCATGCTAGCTGCCCTATAAATCAGCATATTGCAATCTCTGATATGTACTTTTCTGTAAGAATAAAGATCCAATAATACCTCTTTATTTCCACTTTTTTAATTTAATTAAATACATATTCTCCCTTTTTCCCAAAAATATCCTGGAGAGGAAATATTAAATGAAAGTGTAGCAGGGAGGAGGACCAAAGAACACAAACTAGTCCTGAGTTCTGTCTGACACAGTAGCAGGGAGGTAGGGATGGCATTGCAGAGAAATCAAATCTGAGGAATCTAAATGTGGAGAGGGTCACGTAGCACTGGGAGGGGGAAAGTCATGTACCACTAGGGTAAAGTAGCCAATAAAATTGTATATAGCCATATATGGATTAGACCTTGCTTTTTGCTTTTGTAATTTGCTTGCAAGGATATATAAGGTGAGACACCTTTGTTCTTGGGGCTCAGTCTTTGGACATGAGTCTACTGAGTCTGTGCGGGCACAATAAACATTGCTTCCTGCTAAACTGCCTCGGTGTCCCCTAACTCAGCTTGAGATTCCTGAAACACAAGAATTAACAGCCATCAGATTGTTTTCACTTTAATCCTTTTGTGAACAACGCCAGAGTATTTTCCAAAGCCACTCTCATTGTTGGTTAGAAACCAACAATGTTGAATTATACCTGAGCCCTCTGCTGTAAAGACATCAAAAGTTAAATGAATCCATTCACCATTTCCTGTTCTGCAAAATGGCTTAGTGCAAAGAACTACCCTTTCTGTAGGATTTAGAAAAGACAGGGATGTCCCTTATTTAATTATGAAAAGACCAAACACAGACCTTCCAATTTACCATTTTGGCTCATAAATAATTAGTCAAATCTCTTGTTCCCATGGATCAATGAAAACAAAATGTTAACCAATGTTTGATTAAGTTTCTCTAGTCCTATACCCCACACAAGATCTTGTCTCATTCACTCCTCTTATAAAGAAAACACTCTTTTTCCCTAACTCTTGAGATGCCCCCAAATCTTATAGTCACAGCTTTCTGCCTATTCCAATAGTTTCTTGCTCCCTTGCAATATTCCTTTTGAATAAAGTCTCTCCTTACTAAGTCCAGATTTGTTTTTTATTTGACAAAACAAAAAATTCTAACTAAAGCTGAAGGAAATTGACTAAAGAAATAGATTAGAATTATAAGATAAAATCTTCTTCTAGGTGCAAAAATCACATAATATTCCTAAGAGTATTCTTATTTTTCCTATTTTTTCTTTACTCTAAAATAAAATTGCAAAACTTTACAAGAGCAAGGCTTCCTGGAAAATATTTGTATGCAAATGAATGAAAGGTGAAATTATTTTTATTTTATACTTTTATAAATTCTATCAAAATTCCCAGTATTTTCCACAATTTGTCCTGGAGTATCAAGGTCCCCAAATTTGCCCTGATTGATGAGTAGAAGAACCACTTCTTTAGTATTCACTTACTAAATTTTCTTACAACTCCCTATTTTACAGCAAGATAAGAAATCTAAATATCTTTATTCAAAACTCCTGTCCACATGCTCATACTTAGTTGTTTACCAGAAAAGAAATTTAATTCTTAAAGGACAAAAAACACATTGTGAGGCCCAGTGCTACCGCAAATCTTCAGGACATGTCTATGGCCAGAACTGACCAGTATCATATGTCACATTATGTAAACAGATATGTACCAATGGGCTCAATTGTATAAACCACAGGAGGAAACAAAATGATGAGCTGAACAGATGTCTTTGAAGCGTAATCATTTCTCCAGCAATTCAGGAAACAAAGACCCTTTGGCATGTAGAAATAGATTGGAAATCTTTACATGCCCACTCCTAATTTAAAAAAAAAAAAAGTGAGATTGTAAATAGCAATGAAATAGTTCATTGGCTTTTCATAAACCTAACAGATACAGGTAAATGTGAATTAATTTAGCTAATATCTTTCCACATATGTTGGAAAAAAAACCTCAATTCATTTCTCTTGATGTTCTTTCTAGGCTCAGATCCAATGCCTATATACTATGATTCATTTTTTCTGTATTTATTGAATACTGTTACCTATTTATTTCTTTATTCATTCAATATTTATTGGTCTCCTACTGTGTGGGAAGGACTAAGGATACAGTTGTGAACAAAATCAACAAAAATCTCTGTCCTCATGAAATTTGCAATCTAGGCAGAAAATAGACAAGATAAATGAGCAACAAATATAGAATGCTATGTGTATTCTGTGCTAAGGGAAAAACATAAAGCAGGAAAAGGAAATTGGAAATGCTGTGGGTAGAAGGATTTCAGACATTAAAAAAGCAGTTTTTGAGTGACAAGCTCACTTGCTAGCCATGCATATATCTGGAGATGGGTTGGAGTATGGGGACTCTCCTTGCAAGGAGAATGGCAAGTACAAAGTACTCACTCACTGAATCTTCTGGCAACTTAGTATTTTGTAGCAGGCTGACAAATCTAAGGCAGGAACTCTGCTACATGCAAGGCTAAGCATAGAGAGTATGTAAAGCTACATAAACTCAAAGAGCTGAAAATCTAATAAAGATGCTTAGTAGGCAGATGTGCTAAAACAAATACCAAATAGACCTTTCTAAGAGTTGGAAGAGAGATACAAACATGGTTCCACAGCATTCCAGAAAAGGAAGAAATAAACAGGATGAGAATAGGGAAAGGAAGTCTCAGCAGGCAGGGTGAGATGACTTTGGGGATTAAAGATTCTTCTGAGAGCCCTCTGCAGAAAGTATGTGTACCGAAGTGACAATGCTCAGGGCATCCACGACAGTTAAGATAAAAAAATAGAAAAATGTATAAATATTAAATATTTTATACATGCATGCAAATATATGAATATATGATATAAACATCTGTAAGCTAGATACATTATTATATTAATAGCATATAAAATGTTTGAACTTATATACTATTTTCCCGTAAGGCTTTCTTCACTTTATATTGTATGGGCTTCTCATATTTGTTAATTTAAAAAAATAGAAGTTCTTTGTCAAATATAAAACCCTACAAATGGGTAGGAGAGAGGGGGAAATATTAATTTAGAACTCAGAAGAGTCAGACAAATATTTTCTCTTACTTTGGCAAAAGATAACCATTGAGCAATAACATGAAAGGAATTCTGCCCTGCATGTCTCCCTCATCAGCAGCTCTAGGCCCCAGGCTTTACCAGTCACTGTTTGTTTCAGAATCTAAGCCTTGCGTCCTCACTGTGCAAACGGCTCTCCTCCTCCTTCTCCTCATGGACTCCTTTTCTTCTTGTCAGTCAGTCTGTGCCAGGTGTGTGCTAGGGTCTGGGGAATTCAATTATGAACCCGACATGGTCATTGTCTCACATGGGGCAAAGACAAACAGGCAATTATCATACAGTTCAAGGAGAGCTAAGGCAAGGACATCCACTGGGGTGCAGGAGCAGACAGAACAAGGAAAAAGCCTAAGAGGAAGGGCTGTGAAAGGTAAGACATGGAGGATGAGCACATCTTCCCTATTCTGAAGAAATCCCACAAAGAAAATAATAAATTATCTTAAAGCATTAATAAGCAGTGGTATAAAGCATAATTCAAGCATCATGTTTAGCTCTCTCTCCTTCCCTCCCTCCCTCTCTCTTCCCCCCCACCCCCTTGGAATTCATCTTAGGAAAGTTCCCTGATAGCTTGAATATTAAACAGCAGCATTGGTGCTTGCATGTTAAAGACTTGTGACTACTTTTTTCAAATCATGAAACGTGTCTTATAAAATTCTTCTAAATAAAAGAAATGGACTTCCGATAGCGGCCTCATGAGAGGAGCAGGGTCTTTAGGGCATCCTATGACACCCTCGACCAGAGGTTGCTGGCTTGTTAGGCCTAGGCAGTGGACAAGAAGAGCTAAGCAGGACCTGGAATTTCATCCACCTCCCAGACCCAGCAGCCCAGACAGTATAATTCATTCCAGGTTCCTACTCCCCTCCCCTCAGCACTGGCTGCCCTACCCACTCATCCCTACTCCTCTCCCAGGTAATGCTTACATTCCTCACTTTGGATTAGTGTCTGCATGGTAGCAAATAAAAATTACGTATCTTCTCACCTTTAAATTAATGTTTATCAGAATGATAAGAATCCCAGGTCCCAATTCTAATTCTTCCCATTTGACTTAGGGAAAGTAGACCTAAGTCTCAGTTTTCCATCAGGTTAAGTAAGAATTGATGAGTTGCTATTTATTAAGATTCCTTAAAGACAGAATGTCCTACTCAGCTAGTCTATTTATTATCTTTTTAACATGCTCGGAAGAGGCCAGGCAGAGGCTCACTGGCATAATCCCAGCTACTTGGGAAGCAGAGATAGGAGAATCTTGACACCCTAATTGAAAATGACTAAAGCAAACAAAGGCTAGGGTGTAGCTTAAGTGGTAGAGCACTTGACAGGAGGACCTGAGTTCAATCCCCAGTACTACTAAATAGAAAAATGTTCTAAAGTTATCCCCAAATTTCTACTTACAGTATATATAGCAAATAGATATTTTGACAGCTTAGAAAAACCTAAAATAAAATTTAAGTCAGTGGTCATTTTTCCATACTACTTTTTTCCTTTTTTAATATTTGAGAAATGTTTAGATACATGAATTGCATTGTTAATTAGTAAGGTATGAGCATAAATATATACCTGATTTATTCCCTTTTCTAAGTTGTAAAAACAGAATTTAAAATGTTTTTTAAAAAACTACATGTATTCTGGCATCTTAAAAAATATATAAAATCAAAGTGGAAAAAATTATAATAATATTTAGATAAAAATTCAAATAAAAACAATAGCATATATTCTATATATAAATACATTATTTTAAAGCAATATTTTTAAATGTTACTATTAGCATGAAAGAAATTAATTTTATTCCAAAAGAATAAGGAAAAGATCAGAGATAACTTGTGTTGTCTTATTTTGGGGACATATTAACTGTAATTAAACAGAAAAGTTGTGTTTTTTTCATTTGGCCTATGTGTAGTTTAAAAGCAATCATTTGCTGCCCCCTAGCTGTAAAAAGGTTCTTATCTTTCAGTAAAACTGCCTTTTAAAGACAGTTTTAATACTATTTAAAAACTAAAGTGGAGAATTCAGGGATCCCAGACTTAAAAACCACAGGGAGGGAACCAGAAGTTGTCCACAAGACACCAGCATTCCTGGTCTCTCTGACTCTGCTCTATAATTTTTGTTTGTTGTGTCCCTTGTTGCCTTTGGACACTCAATAGAATTTGCATATGTCTATTATTCTTTTTCTGTATTTCATGTCTATAAAGAGTACAAGGATTTTTGTTTTGTTCATTGATGTATGATAAGCACCATGCCAGATCTGACACATAGTAGGCACTTAATGAATATTTTCTATTGAATGAATTTTCTGCCATAATTTCCTTGATATTCATGGAACCTTAAACTCTTAAGGGTGGCTACAGTTTCAAAGCACAGTGCATGCATTCAATAATCTTTCATGTAGACTTACTCTGTGATTGATGCTGTACAAAGTAATGGTACACAAAATACCTAATGCACAATTTGTGATCAAAAAGTAAGTTAAGCACAAAAGCAAATCATTTAAATAAAATAAACAGTAATAGAGGAGCCAGATGTTGTGACATAGGCCTGTAATCCCAACCACTCCAGAGGTGGAGCTAGAAGGATCATAGTTTGAGACCAGTGGGCAAAAAAGTTAGAAAGACTCTAGATCCAAAAAAAAAAAAAAAAAACCAAGTTGGGTGTGATGACACACCTGTAATCCCAGCTAGGCAGAAGAAAGAAGACCTTACCTAAAAAATAAACTAAAAGCAGAAAGGACTGGGGATGTGACTTAAGTAGTATAGTGCTCGACAAGGCCCTGAGTTCAAACTCTAGTACCTTAAAAAAAAAAAAGTAATGGATTTAAGAATAAAATGGTGGGAATTGAAAATAAGAGATATAAATTCTTCCAGGGAGTCAGAGACAAATGAGGTAGGATGAGGTATTTTCTGGGCAGAAACTCCAGGATACATTTAAGTACAGGAACAGCTTGAAGCAGAACCATGAAAGAACAGCAAGTCTGGGGGACACAGAGGAGCACAGGGAAAGATTTATTGCTGTAATTATTGAAGAAAGTGCTCTCAGATATGCAAGAGCCACATTTGTGATTAGAGGTGTTAACAAGTATTCTTTGGTTTGGTTTGGTGTGGTTTGGTTTTAACCAGGCCTAGCTAAGCTCTGAGAAATGGGACGTCAAGAGGGACTGGAACCAGGCAAGCCAAGGCCAGGATATTATCGACAGATATCAAAGATCTGAACAAGCAAGGAATCAGAACAGTCAGAGAAAATCATGGGGAAGATGTCAAGGAGACAATTATAGCTCTATTCTAGGTGAAGATCCAAAGTAGTAATTTTTTATTAAATTAAGAAGAAAAGTTTTATGGACCTGTGTGTCAGAACTACCAGCACCAGATATAGAGAGTAACTGGTCAGAGCTGGGGTAGCAGAGGGAGAAAAGTACTCAGCCTTGACCTGAAATCAGCCTGGTTAAGTGACCTCATGAGAACAACCCCACTGAGAAGAATTCCATATTAATCCAGAATCACCCCACTGTGTGAGGCCTGGATATTATCACAAATGTGTTAGACCTAGTTACCTAAATATAATTCCTTCTACAGTGTGCATGCAATTCTTCTCAACAAATAAATTTGAAGTTAAACAATCTCCTAGAATTAAATAGAGGAGCCTGAACTAAGTAGACCTAACTAGCATTGTAGTCACCATCCTTATGCCCAGAGAGGACAAACCAGCAAGCTCCAAATGGACTATCCCAGCATGGCGTGGTGCCCTCTCAAACACCAAGCAATGCATTCAAAACCAGGTGAACATGCTGGCAACATGGTAACAGGCCAGAGCTTAATGAATCATGTAATGTTAAACCAGCACTGGGCTCTCTGACCCTGGTCCAGTCTTCTCAGTCTGAGACCTTGGATATTAGTTACACTCTTGTTAGTAACTTCTGCTATTCTGACACCTTTCCTCCAGGCAACAAAGTTGATACAATGAGTTCATGAAGAAAAAAAACAAACAAAAAAAAGCCTTCAAACTAGTTACTCTGTATACAAAATAATGAATTAGTTTATGGAATTTTCCATTTTTATAATTTCTCTTGGAATAATACAGAATCAGTCATAGGGAAATGGCATTGATTATATTAAAAATCATGTAGGAATATATCCTTGATGATTTTTGTTTCAACCTCCTTAAAGGCAAGATACCATTGAGAATATTTCCAGGTTTACTATTGCAAAATTGTATAACTGGAGGTGGTTGTTTAGTATTACTTTATATGTGGTCTTAACTAGTAAAAGTTACATAGCACAAATAGTAGCACACAAGGCTCAGCACAATTTTTTCTAAAGAGCCAGATAGAAAATATTTTCATCTTTTCAGTTCACACAATTTCTGCAGCACTCAATTTTGTCATTGTACAAAAGCAGCAATAGACTCCATGGACTGCTCCCATGTAAACAAACAAGAGAGGCTATGTTCCAATAAAACTTTATTTACCAAAATACAGGCAGTAAGTCTGACTGTTTGCCAACCCCTGCCCTAAATTATGTATCTTGTTTTTCTGTCTTAACAATATATCCTAGAGTGAATCTTATATCAAAACATTAGAGGCCTCATTTTTAAAGGAATATATAGCAAGCTACTGCACAGATATATCATTTAGTTAATGCTATACTGATAGATAGTTTGGTTGTTTTCTAACTTTTTACTATCATAAATAATCACTACAGTGAACTATATTTACATATTTGTGCATATATATTAATATATAGTTGGATAAATACCTAGAAATTAAATCATACAGTATAAATTGACATTGCCAAATTCCAATTTTGCACCCTACCAATTTCTGAGACAAAGTGTCCTCGCTCCACATGGCATTACATTGGTAGAAGAGTAAATCTGGGCTCTGATTTTATTATTTTATAGTTCTACAGCTGGTATTCTCAGTTGTCCTAAAGATCATTTATTACATTATCTTTACCCACTAATTTGAAATGTTATTTGATTAAAACCGTCTGCCTTTAATATCAGCCAAGAAAAATGTTCCCTATTGACATATTAAAATAAGAAGTTAAAATCTGAATGTTATTTTCATCAAATCTTTCTCCCTATCCAAATCTAAGAGCAAGCAATTTTATTTTATTTTATACCAATCTATAAGAGATATGGAGATAAATTTAGATAAAGAAGCTATCCATGATATAATTTTGAAAACATCGCAACTAGATGTTGATGCCATAAGTACGAGAAGCAAGGAGTTATATGTGTAGGTTTATTAAACTGCTACCCTACTGTCTCACCCATCTCCAAAATTCTGCAATTCGCCGTAAGAACTACATAAAGATCTTGACCCACAACCCTAAGGTTATGTCAAAAACAAGTCTCATGAGAAGAAGAAACCCTTCTCTGGTGTGTTTGTGCATGGCAGCTGACATTGAATAATGCAAAACATGAGGACAGATTATCAGGAGTCATTCTAGATCTTGAGTGTCTAATACATACACAAAGCTATATTGGATCCTGTGATTGCCACATGTAGCTACTAGGCATAGTAGCTGGAATTTGGATAATGAAACTAGGGTGAACTATTAAATACATACCATGTTTCTAAGGCATAATAAAAAAATGTAAAATATCTCCATACTTTTTATATTATTTAAACTTGAAATGTCAAAGTTTTGGATACATTCATTAAGGAAAACTTATTGTCAAAATTAATTTCACTCTTTTTCCTTTATAATGTGGCTAGAACAAAATTTATAATTGCAAGTATGGCTCATATTATATTTTTATCAGACAGTACTATTTTTGGTGGTTCACACCAATAGAACTTGTAACCTCGTTATGCGACTTGAAGGATTAGCTGTGACTCTTGAAGTGCACACATACAAACTGCGATCATAAGGCTTCCTAAAGGGTCACAGGGAATAGTGGGAAACACAATGCACTAGGCAGAAAGAACATCATTCATTCTGCAAATATGAATTAAGTACCTATTGTTGCTAGGAGTGCACTTGACATAGAATCAGGGGTATAGGTTCCTTGATAGCCATAGATCTTTGATCCTATTAAGGCATTAAACTTGACTGAACCCCAGGACTTTAACTATATAATTGGCCTCAGCACAAAAAGAAAGGATTGGAATGGATGCAGTCCTAAAAATCCTTTTTCTGCATTAAGAACTATGATTTTGCATGTATTTTATTTTTGCAATCAAGGTCTCTAACTGGATATAAAATAGTATTAGAAATATTTATATCATAAATTTATGTACCACACTTTTGCATATAATTATATAAGCATTTTCTCTTAGCTTGGAAACATATTTCCTTAGTGTCTAAAATATACATAGCCATAAACTCTGTAATCAATTATGTGCTTAATCATTAAAGAGATAAAATTAAATATGTCTGTGAACTGTATTTTGATATCAGGTTTATTTTGAGATACATGTTTTTTTTTTTTCCATTGACTTAGTCAATGCCAATTAATGCATATAAGGCAAACTGTTATACAGGAACAAACATCCCTGTTCCACTCTTCTTGAGTGACTGTCCCTGGGCAGCTATCCCCAACTTCCCTGGCCAGAGTAATTCTTGAAGGTACATTTAATTACTTCATTGTTTATGTCACTCAACACACACCATTGTCATTTTTGTTTCCTCCATAGACCATGATGTCCTTAGTGAAAGAATCTCCTTACTCACCCATGAACCCAGTACTGAACATATGCCTATCATATAGAAGAAATTCACTAAATACTTGGCATATGACTATCGCCATCACCAGTAAGGAGACGTGGACAACGTACACCTCCAGACATGGTATTCTGAACGTGACAAAGCCTCCCTATGCCACACCACACTGAGAGAACTGTATGCCATTTCTCCCTGCTGAATGGCTCCAAAGCTGCTTGCATGAATCTGCAGAATGAGCAGGTGAGCATCACACACTATGCACAACTCCCCTACCTACTCACCCCACTGGATAATAATCCAGTGCAGCTCCTGGGCAGATTGAATCCCCCTCCACAACAAAATTGAAAAGATTAAATAGCAAATTGTAATCTAACACTGACAGCAGAGGTGTGGGGGATGCTGAACCTGCCCTGGAGAATGAAGGTGGGGCAAGGAGCCAAACTCTCAGTAAATGAACACAGGAAAAGCAACAAAGGCTGAGAGTGGGAGTGGGGGGAAGCCAACCTCCCAGAGGAGCCAAACTAGCACTGAGCAGAGGTCACGAGAAGCACAAAGGCTGAGAGTGGGAGTGGGGCAACAAGCCAGTCTCCCAAAACAGGGCAGGTGGTGGATCCTGGAGCTGGTCTCATGGGACAGAGGGCACTACTCAAAACTGAACTGCCCCACCCTTCTGGGGAAGGAACCAACCAAACAGAGTTGCAGTTGTAGGGCAAGGCAGCTGTTACCTGGTGAAAAAAATCAGCTCTGACCACCCTGTGCAAACTGGCAGTGAGTCACCTCAGCTCCCAATTGCAACCTTCCCTGTGGACAGAAGGAACCAAATACTACTCAAAAGCCAAGTGCCTGCTGAGACCACATCAGAGCTCCCATTTGTATCCCAGTACCAGGACTGGATGCCAAAGGAGTAACTCCAGAACATTTACCAAACAGACTGAACATTTAGCTGTTGCAGTACCTGGTGGGTTGTTGTTTTGTTTTTTCTTTTTTTTGTCTTTTCTTCTTCTGTATTATTAACTTTATCATCACTAGTTTCTTATTACTATTCTTACTGCCTTCACGTTCCCTCCTTTTCTTGTGCTACAACCCATTTTTCTCCCTCCAAACTACTCTTTCTGCCCCTTCTTATCCACTCTCTCCCACTGACTTCACCTCCCCCTCCTGTCCTTCCCCAACCTGTTGCCACATAACTCCTGCTTCCTATACACTCACCACCCACTGACTATATGTACAAATCTCTAGCCCCCTGCAATCCCTGACACAAGCACCCTCCACTATAATAACAGAAATATACACAAATACTCACAAGGGCCACAAAACCCAGCAGCCCTCATACACTTCCCCCACCCCCTCTTTCTGCCCACCCCCATTTAGTGCCACCTTTTACTAATTACCCAAGTTTCTAAATCTAGCCTAATAACCATTACTTCCCTCCAACTCCCACTGCTTATAGATATTATCACCAAGGGATTTTCTATATAATATGTAAACAACTGGTCTGGCACTGAACATGTGAATTTGTTGTTGCTAAATTACACCTCCAGGCCAGGAACAGAAAGAGCACATCAACCTAGCTAACAACCAAGCCAGACACAATAATAATTACACCAAAGGAGAGTAAAGCAGGCAATTAAAACTACCAACTAGCCTATCAAGAAAATAGTTGCACAGCACTAAGTAGAGCAATGGGAATAAGAAGGGATGGAAATCACACTCTTCAAAAAAAAAAAATAATTCAATAGAGGATTTGGTGGGAAGTGAAGAAAATGGATACCCAGTTCCTGACCCCAACAAAACAATGATAAATGTCACTAAGGAGCCCAAAATGACACCCACAAAAAATCCCTCAAAGAGGAAATCTTGGATGAAATCACAGAGAAACTCATGGAGAAGATACTAGTTACAGTTAACCAGAATGTACAGGATGCACTCAAGAAATTTCAAGACACCAAAAATAAAGAACATGAGAAGACACAGAAACAAATAAATGAACTCAGAGAGCTTTCACAAACACCAAAATGAAACAAGACAGTATAAAAAAAGAGATATATTAATTAAAGAAGGCAACACAAAATATAAAAGAGGAGATGAACAAAAATATGGAAAACCTCAGATAAAAGAATCAAACAGAAATCCTGGAAATAAAAAGTCCCTTTAGTCAAACAAAAAACACAGTGGAAGGCCACTTCAGCAGACTAGAACAAGTGGAAGACAGAATCTCAAGAGCTCAAAGATAAAATACAAATGAAAGAAAAAAAACCCAGAAGAAATCTTAGTCAAACAAATCAAGAGCTATGAAAGGAATATACAAGAACTCAGTGACTCCATCAAAAGACCAAACCTGAGAATCATGAGCATTGAAGAAGGAGAAGAGGTGAAAGCCACAGGGATATGTAATGTATTCAATAAAATAATAACAGAAAACTTCTCAGATCTCAAGAAAGTTTTACCCATTCAGGTAAAGGAAACCTCCAGGACACCAAACAGGTTTGACCAAAATAGAACCTCTCCATGGCAAATTGTCATTAAAACAACAAGCACACAGACCAGAGAAAAAATATTGAAGGCTGCAAGACAGAAAAAAACAAATAACTTATGAAGGTAAACCCATCAAAATAACAATAGATTTTTCAACAGAAATCTTAAAAGCAAGAATGGCATGGAATGAGTTATTTTGGGCATTGAATGAAAATAATTTCCGCCCTAGGATAATCTACCCAGCAAAACTATCACTAAAAATTGACAGAGCAATAAAAATCTTCCATGATAAACAGAAACTAAAACAATATATGACCACCAAGCCACCACTACAGTAATTCTATACACAGAAGATTAAAGCAAACAAAACCACAAGAGGACGGAAAGTATCAAACCGCAGGAGAAGAAAAGTAATCAGAGAGTAGCAGTGATTCAGCTGCACACAATCAAATCCTTAAACAACAAAAACAACTAAATGGTAGGAATCACCACATACTTATCAATATTAACTCTGAATGTCAATGGACTCAACTCCCATCAAAAGACACCGCTTGGCAAACTGGATTAAAAAGAAAGATCTGACAATCTGTTGTTTACAAAAGACCCATCTTATTGACAGAAATAAACACTGGCTTAGGGTAAAAGGCTGGAAGAAGATTGACCAAGTTAATGGCCCCTGAAAACAGGCAGGAGTAGCAATATTTATATCTGACAAAGTAGACTTCAAGCCTACATTGGTTAAATGAGACAAAGAAGCACACTTCATACTAATAAAAGGGGCAGTACATCAAAAGGAAATAACAATTATCAACCTATAAGCATCCAATTTCATCAAATGTACAATAAAGTACTTAAAAGTACACATAGACTCCAACACAGTGGTAGTAAGAGACTTTAATGCCCCTATATCACCAACAGATATGTCATCCAAACAAAAAGCAACAAAGAAATCCAGAACTAAATGACACCATAGATCAAATAGACCTAACTGATGTCTACAGAATATTTTATCCTACAACAACACAATATACATTCTTCTCAGCAGCCCATGGAAGTTTCTCCAAAAATTGTTCATATCTTAGGGCACAAAGCAAGCCTCAGCAAAAATAAGAAAATAGAAATAATTGCCCGAATTCTATCTGATCACAATGCAACAAAACTAGGACTCAACAACAAAAGCAACAGAAGAAAATACACAAATAATTGGAGGCTGAATAACACATTGCTCAATGATCAGTGGGTCATAGAAGAAATAAGAGAGGAAATAGGAAGTTTTCTGGAAGCTAATAAAAATGAAGACACCACCCAAAAGAACCTATAGGACCCAGCAAAAGCAGTCCTAACACAAAATTTTATAGCCATGAATACATAAATGAAAAGGACAGAAAGATCTCAAATGAATGACCTAATGCTACATCTAAAACTTCTAGAAAAACAAGAACAAGCAAACCCCAAAACAAGCAGAAGAAGAGAAATAATAAAAAATAAGGGCCAAAATTAATGAAACAGGTATCAAAAAATATCAAAGAACCAACAAAACAAAAAGGTGATTCTTTGAAAAAATAAACAAGATTGACAAGCCCCTGGCAAATCTGACTAAAATGAGGAGGGAAAAGATCCAAATTAGTAAAATCAGAAACGAAAAAGGGAGATAACAAAAAATACCAAGGAAATCCAGGGACTCATCACAGACTACTTTGAGAACCTATATTCCAATTAATAGAAAATCTTGAAGAAATGGACAAATTTTTAGATTCTTATGACCATCCAAAACTGAACCAAGAGGATATTAACCACTTAAACAGTTCTATAACATGTAATTAAATTGATGCAGCAATAAAGAGTCTCCCAAGAAAGAAAAGTCCAGGACCCTACACTCTGCTGAATTCTACCAGACCTTTAAAGAAGAATTATACCAACACTCCTTAAACTTTTCCATAAAATAGAAAGAGAAGGAACCTGCCTAACTAATTCTATGAAGCCAGTATTACACTCATCCCAAAACCTGACAAGGACACATCCAAATAGGAAAACTTACAGACCAATCTCCTTGATGAACAAGATGAAAAAATCCTCAATAAAATAATGGCAAACTGAATCCAACAACATAGCAGAAAGATCATTTGACATGACCAAGTCATCTTCATCCCAGGGATGCAGGAATGGTTCAGCATACACAAATCAATAAATGTAATACAGCACATTAATAGAAGCAAAGACAAAAACCACTTGATCGTCTCAATAGATGCAGGAAAAGCCTTTGATAAGATTCAACACAATTTCATGATAAATGCTCTAAGAAAACTAGGAATAGAAGGAATGTACCTCAACATTATAAAGGCTAGATAAGACAAACACATAGCCAACATCATACTTAATGGAGAAAAACTGAAACTATTTCCCCTAAAGTCAAGAATGAGCCAAGGGTGCCCATTCTCCCACTCCTACTCAACATAATACTGGAATTCCTAGTCAGAGCAATAAGGCAAAAGAAGAAATAGTCACACTATCCCTATTTGTAGATGACATGATTCCATCCCTCAAAGACCAAAAAAATTCCACCCCAAAACTCCTAGATACCATAAACAGCTTCAGCAATGTAGCAGGATACAAAATCAACTCACAATAATCTGTAGCCTTTCTATACACCAAGAATGAACAAATTGAGAAAGAATATAAGAAAACAATTCCATTTACAATAGCCTTGAAAAAAATCAAATACCTAGGAATAAACTTAACAAAGGATGTAAATGACCTGTACAAGAAGAATATTATTAGTGAGTTCTAGGAATACTTAAGACCCAAATGGTTAAGCACCATTGCAGAGAGGTCTAATTTACTCAATCCTTGGTTAACCAATCACCTAGAAGAATTTCAATATTCATCTTGCCAACAGGTAGAGTCCCTTTGAAGGAGAATAGAGAGTTTCCATTTCTAAAGAAGGTTAAAAATAGCAACCCAAAAGCTATAATGGGCATTACTCAGCAGACCCTGCAGGTTAGGAAAACTGACACAGTTAAATATTGGTGCATTAACTGTCTAGCTTAGTAAGAGAAGCCCCAGAAGAACCCAGAAGGAATATATGAGTATGGGTACTCTGGACAAACTAAGGCAGGTCTAGAGACAAGAGGATAACTGAGGGCAAACCAAGAGCTCCACCGAAAAGATATATTTAGAGATGCCCAGAACCATGAGGAAGATAAATCAGATCTCACTTCTAAAACTCAAGATAAGAATAAGAATTAATTCATTGGCTCAAGCTCAGGAGAGAGAAGCCTTCCTCGAGTGTGTTTGCTCAGTTACAGTCTGGGGAGAAGCTAAAAATTTCTTCTTTTTAATTTTTAATTTCTTTTTTTTAATTTTTATTTTATTCATATGTGCATACAATGTTTGGGTCATTTCTCCCCCCTTTCCCCCACCCCCTCCCTTACCCCCCCTTATCCCTCTCTACCTGGCAGAAACTACTTTGCCCTTATTTCTAATTTTGTTGAAGAGAGAGTATAAGCAATAATAGGAAGGACCAAGGGTTTTTGCTAGTTGAGATAAGGATAGCTATACAGGGAGTTGACTCGCATTGATTTCCTGTGCATGTGTGTTACCTTCTAAGTTAATTCTTCTCAAATTAACCTTTTCTCTAGTTCCTGGTCCCGTTCTCCTATTGGCCTCAGTTGCTTTAAAGTATCTGCTTTAGTTTCTCTGAGTTGAGGGCAACAAATACTATCTAGTTTTTTAGGTGTCTTACCTCTCCTCATACCTCCCTTGTGTGCTCTCACTTTATCATGTGATCAAAGTCCAATCCCCTTGTTGTGTTTGCCCTTGATCTAATGTCCCCATATGAGGGAGAACATATGATTTTTGGTCTTTTGGGCCAGGCTAACCTCACTCAGAATGATGTTCTCCAATTCCATCCATCTACCAGCGAATGATAACATTTCGTTCTTCTTCATGGCTGCATAAAATTCCATTGTGTATAAATACCACATTTTCTTAATCCATTCGTCAGTGGTGGGGCATCTTGGCTGTTTCCATAACTTGGCTATTGTGAATAGTGCTGCAGTAAACATGGGTGTGCAGGTGCCTCTGGAGTAACCTGTGTCACAGTCTTTTGGGTATATCCCCAAGAGTGGTATTGCTGGATCAAATGGTAGATCAATGTCCAGCTTTTTAAGTAGCCTCCAAATTTTTTTCCAGAGTGGTTGTACTAGTTTACATTCCCACCAGCAGTGTAGGAAGGTTCCTTTTTCCCCTGCATCCTTGCCAACACCTGTTGTTAGTGGTGTTGCTAATGATGGCTATTCTAACAGGGGTGAGGTGGAATCTTAGCATGGTTTTAATTTGCATTTCCTTTATTGCTATAGATGGTGAGCATTTTTTCATGTGTTTTTTGACCATTTGAATTTCTTCTTTTGAGAAAGTTCTGTTTAATTCACTTGCCCATTTCTTTATTGGTTCATTAATTTTGGGAGAATTTAGTTTTTTAAGTTCCCTATATATTCTGGTTATCAGTCCTTTGTCTGATGTGTAGCTGGCAAATATTTTCTCCCACTCTGTTGGGGGTTCTCTTCAGTTTAGAGCCCATTTCTTATGATGAACAGAAGCTTTTTAGTTTTATGAGGTCCCATTTATCTATGCTATTTCTTAGTTGCTGAGCTGCTGGGGTTTCGTTGAGAAAGTTCTTACCTATACCTACTAACTCCAAAGTATTTCCTACTCTTTCCTGTACCAACTTTAGAGTTTGTGGTCTGATATTAAGATCCTTGATCCATTTTGAGTTAATATTGGTATAGGGTGATATACATGGATCTAGTTTCAGTTTTTTGCAGACTGCCAACCAGTTTTCCCAGCATAAAACTTTCCTAATTTCACTGAATGTGGCAATGAAGAACAGAAACCAAGTCAAGGAAGATATTGGTTTAAAAGAGCCAACCAGCCATGTCTGTGTAAGACTGTCTCAGGTGAACTGGTTTTCTATAGTCGGAGTTAAGCTAGTGGCTTCATTCTGGGACAATACCAACTACTCAATGACCTAAATGAGGTCATTACTGCTTACATGAACACATGTCACCTGTAATAGAAAGGAGAGACAGAAGTACTAGGGTAGCTTAAATGATGTGTAGTAATTCATGATGCTTTGGGGAAAGAATTCCAGGTAAATCCAAAATCCCTATACAACAGAAAAACCCATGAAAAAGAAAATCTGTCTAGGGATGGTAGGCATTATATGTGGACTTTTCTTCTTTTGAAAAAGTCCTGTTTAGTTCAGTTGCCCATTTCTTTATTGGTTCATTGATTTTGGGGGAGTTTAGTTTTTTGAGCTCCCTGTATATTCTGGTTATCAGTCCCTTGTCTGATGTATAGTTAGCAAGGATTTTCTCCCATTCTGTGGGTGGTCTCTTTAATTGAGAGACCATTTCTTTTGTTGTGCAGAAACTTTTTAATTTCATGTAGTACCATCTGGCCATCCTTTCTCATAGTTGCTGGGCCACTGGAGTTCTACTGAAGAAGTCCTTGCTTATATCTATTGCTTCTAGAGTATTCCCTGCTTTTTCCTGTACTAACTGCAAGGTTTTGGGTCTGATATTAAGGTCCTTCATCCACTTTGAGTTGATACTAGTACACGTGCAAATTGATGAGTGGCAGAAAATACTACTGTCCATGCCAGATTCATTCTCCCCTTATCTATTAATAGAACCCCAATTTAATCCAGATAACCAGTGTTATCTGCTAGACCACATGGCATGGATCTAGTTTCAGTTTTCTGCAGGCAGATAACCACTTTTCCCGGCAACATTTGTTGAAGAGGCTGTCTTTTCTCCATTGTATGTTTTTGGTGACTTTGTCAAAAATCAGTTGGGCATAGCTGCATGGATTCATACATATCTGGGTCCTATATTCTCTTCCACTAGTCTTCACATCTGTTTTTGTGCCAGTACCATGCTTAACTGGCAACCAGCTGTGGCCATGTGGCTAAGTTTTAGCCAATGATATATAAGCCAAGAGTTTTTCATGGGACTTTCAAAAGACTTCTTAGAAAGGAGACAGACCTTTAGAGAAAGCCCTTTTTGCCCTTCAGCCTTTCCAAAACATGTTGGAAACCATAAATCTGCATTTAACGGCTAAACTGCAATCTTATTGCAAAGAATGCAAGAGTCTGCATTCCAAATAACTTTGTGGAACCTCTAAAAGCAGTGGAATGCCCACCTCTGTACATCTTTTATGTGAGACAAAAATAAATCAGTAACTGTTGCTACTATACCTAGTAAACTTAGCATTCCTAGAGAAAACTGTGAAAAATTGAATAGGGTCATGAACAATTTTAAGGGGGAAAGGAGGATAAAGGAGAATGATGGAGGGTGTGAATTCAACTATCATATTATGTAAGAACTTTGGTAAATGTCAAAATGTACTCAGTACAACAATTTAAAAAAGAAAAAAAAAGAACAACTTTAAGTTCTTGTGTTCTCTTGCATAGTAAGGTGACTATAGTTAACAGTATTATACCATATATTTCAAAATAACTAGGAGGAAGGAAAAATTAATAAGAAGACAAATTTTGAGAAGGATATGCTAAATAACCTCACTTGATCGTTATGCAATGTATTCATGTATCAAAACATCAACCTGTACCATCTAAATATGTACAATTACATGTCAAAACCAGAATTAAAAAGTAAATAAATCTATAGTTGAACAGTAAAAAGTAGAGTAAAAAAAGGCATTAAAAATGGCATTAAAAAAAGAACAGTTTTGTCATTTATGAGAAGTTTCTTTGAGACCAGTAGGAGGAAAAGAAATATATGAAGTCCCAAATTATCAAGGAAGATATATATTATTAATCAATTGTACTGGGGAAAATAAATACTTAGAGATAAAATATAATACTGTTTCTTCACAACTTAGAACATATAAATTTTAGATAGATTAAAAAGTGAATCACATAAAGTAAGCCTTATAATCATTCTAGGGGAGAAAAAGTGAATGTTTATTTGAGTTAAAGTTGAGAAAGGGACTTCAAAATTATAAAAGCAAATTATAATGATAAATAACACTAAGATGAACCACATAAACGTAACTACTTGTTTGGAAGCATGAAGAGGCAAATTAAAATTGGAAAAATATTTTTAGTAAATATGTTCAACAAAAATATATTTCCATCTATTACTTCTAGCTTCTGGACATCCAGTGGTAAGTGATATAGTCATGGTGTCAGCACAGATGTGGTCTACAACCCAGCAGGACAGAGAGGCACAAGCAGTACTCGTTACCCAAACAGAAAATTACTCCCAATTGTGACCAGTGCTACTGAGATGTACAAGGTGTCAGACAGAGAGGGTTTAACAGTGGGTCTACATTTTCCAGGTTACTCTTTTCAGAAACACTATCATTTTTATAGTACTAACAAAACAATAAAGAGTGGGAATTTTTTAAGAAAATAAAAATTTGAGGTACACTCTTTTTAATAATGAAATGTGCTTCTTTTTCTATGTTATAACATCATCTAGAGCAAAAAGTAAATGTTTTTGAAAATTATTTAAATGTTTCATTCTGACAAATGACTAAACTTTTCACTTTGTGATATTTGTCATATAAACACTGTGTTTATTTGATTCTGCTATCAGAATAAGAAGTACTTCTAAAAACTGGTAATCTGAAGAAACATTACTCTTTCTTTCTTTTAGACTAATCCTGTATATTAAACTGCATAAAAGCCCCTCCAGTACAAGCAAAATGTGTTATCTCAAACAGACTATTTTAAAATTTTGAACTTTAGGTCAAAAGTATAAGAGCACAAAAAGCAATGATTTAACCCACCTTTTTAACTGTGATAGTCTACTGTTTTAAAAAATAAATATACTGTTTCTTTGCAATTGCATTGTAAAAATGGATGCTTTTGACTTTTTACTCAGCAGGCTAGCTATTCCCAAAACAAGCTCAGAGAGGATGTTTCAATAAGGAATTTGGAGTTTTAGCTTAAAATGGTGCCTCACCATTCCTTGAAAAATTAATGGGTTCTAGATCTTGAGCAGAAAAGGTCCAAAATGAGCCTAGCACTTCTTGTGCCAGAACATAGACATACATGTAAGGTCAACTTGATTTATCTTACAAATCTACAAACAAGTTTCTCTTGGTTTCAAGTAATTTAATCCATTCAGAATATTGTATCTCTAATTAAAATAGTTTAGCTTTGGCACAACAATAGACAATGGACTAGAATACCCGAATAAATAGGCCCGCCTATGTATAGAAACTTGGTGTATTATAGAAGTAGTAACAAAAATCCATCAGGGGATGAATAATTTAATAAGTTAATTTGGCACAAATGCTTAGCCATATGGAAACAGATAAAATTAGATACTTACCTCACAGTATATACAAAAAATGAATTCCAACTTGATTAAAGACCTAAAATTGAAAACCCCTGTCCGGAAAAAGTTCTTACAAACAACATGAAAAGACAGGCTATGTAGATACTCTAGAGAAAATCAAGTACATATGCATTGCAGCATATTTTGTAATAAGAATAATTGGAAACAACCAATACTCATGTGGAGAATGCCATGGCTGTGATTTAATCATAAAATAGAAATCTATACAGCACTAAATATAACAACATGGATAAATCACAAATCATAATGTTATACTAAAAAGTAAATTTCAAAAAGATATGTAAAACATTACAACAGTTATATAAAGTCTAAAAAACCTGTATTACTAATGCACACATAAATATAACTTAGAAATACAGAAATAGGGTTGGAAAGAATACATGCCTCCTTGAAGATAGGTATTATCATGAGAAACAGGTAATTAGAGGAGTCCTTTTTATCATGAGAAAAAAAAGGCACGGGGCTTTAACTTACCTGGATGTTTTTGTTATTGGCAGTGGGGTTTGAATTGAGGGTCCTATGCTTGCTAGCTATGCGCTGAACCAAGTCCCCTGCTATAACTTTTGATCATTAAAAATCTGAAAGATCTAGCTACTTTTAGATTGGAAGGATCTCAGTTTGAGGCCAGGGGAGGAACATGAGACCCCTGATCTCAATCAATAGTTGGTCTCAGTGGTGTATGCCTGACATTCCAGCTACAAGAGAGGCTGGGATCAGAAGGACTGCCGTTTAGGACAGTCCAGGCAAAAAAGTTTGCTAGACACCATCTCAACAGAAAAAAAGCTGGACTCAGTGGATGCATGACTGTCATCCCAGCAACAACAGGAATCAGGAAGATGTGGTGTAGACCATCCTCTACCAAAAGCAAAACCTGATCTCCAAAATAACCAGAGCTAAAAGGGCGATAGGTGTGGCTCAAGCAGTAGCACGCCTGTCTAGCAAACATGAAGCCCTGAGTTCACTCTACTAGTGTCAAAAAAAGAAAAAACTACCCAGTGAACATATACTATGAGTGTCTGTGTGTTTGTTATGTATATTTCATAATGTAAAAAATTATAGATTGCTGAAAGAAAATTTTAAAGGAAATATATGCAAAATCCTATTTTTATAACATTGTCTCTATATTTATTGCATTTGTGGGTGTGTGTATTTGCCCTGCCTCTATTTTCTAAGTAAGTAGAATAGATGATAGATATATATATAGATAGATAGATAGATAGATAGATAGACAGATAGATAGATAAAAGACAGACAGATATAGAACAGCATTCACTAATATAACATAATATTTTGTCACATTGGCATTTTTCTGTGATGCCTCTCAGTATTGATGGAACTTCTAATAATGAATATCTATCAATTTTCTTCTACAAGTCAAAGAGCTCTGCATTCATTCATGCTTTATCGGCATCTCCTTAGTTTTTAACCTAATGTGCATTAGTTCCAGGACCTCACATTACTTTTACTTGCCATGTTTCCTTAAGGTCCTCTTGGCCATTACCATTTCTCAAACTTTCCATGTTGCTTATGACCTTGACGGTTTTTGAGTACTACCACTCAGGAGTTTTGTAAAATATCCCTACACTTGGATTTATTTGATGGTTTTCTCATGATCACACTGGGTTTGTGGACTTGGAGGAGAAAAAACACAGGTATATGATATTTTCATATTATTTAAAAGTACATACATTATATACTGCAACATTACTTGTCACTGCCAATATTGACCCTGAGCACCTGGCTCAGGTAATGTTTGTCATGTTTCTCCACAAAAAGCTATTCTTTTCTCCCTCTTTCCATATGGTATTTTTTTTTTGTCAACACATAAGGAGAAATAGTTTTGCTATACCAGGATAATGTATCTACATAAATTCCAAATTCAATTTGGAATTCTCCACTGAGAATTTGTTACTTCTCCACTTATTTCCTTATTTATTTATTCATTCAATGGACTTATCTCAGCATTGACTCAGGGATATTTAGTTTTAACTGAAGGCTATAATCTATTACTACTTTATTTTGTCACTAAAATTGTTTCAGATTTGGTCACTGAGAGCTCTTTCAATTGATCCTAATTCCTTTTGACATAACACCCTCATGTGTGTCTTTATTTTATATTAATTTCCAAGTCAATATGCAAAAGATCAATGTATAGAGAAGTGCTAATAGATAGATTAATAAGGCTTAAATAGTGCCAAGCACAAAGACCTTAATGATAAATAAAATTGCTGATACAACTTAGCTAACAATATTAGCTCAAAAACATCACTAAAAAGTTCTACCTTATATTTTGAATTTTTCAAATGAGAAAACAATGACAAATCTATGCTATTATAGACGCTAACTTTTGTGGAACACTTTGTCAGATATGATGCAAAGCACATAACAGTTAATATTCAATTTAATCCTCACAAAAACCCTATGACTAAAGCTTTGGGAGATGTAAGGTTTAGTTTCATCCCTCTAGGAGTCTGGGACATCAGTTCTCACAGTGTCCCAGCAGAATCAGTATACCTGAGAAAGTATTATAGATGCATACACTTGGTCCTTCTTCAAACCTTCTGAATCAGAAATTCTGGGGTGAGGGCTTAGAAAGCTGTGATTTAACATGCTGTCCAGGGGATTACATATGTGCTAATGCTTGACTTTAAATCAAGCTCCAGACTTTAAATCCTGGTATTAGACATAAGAACCCATCAAAGCCCATGTTCTTAACTGCTTAATAATATTATCTCAATAGAAAATCAATTATGAGTGATCTCTATTTAAAACTCACAAAAGAGGTAACTAAAGCAGTTTCCTTCTATCCCTTGGCGTCTAGTACTTGACCAAATAAGTTTATGTACTGAATTTACCACTAGAGGGAGTTCCTTACATTCCCCGCCCCCCCTCACATAACAAATCTTAAAAAAGTAAAATAGTTAGCAAAAAGTTTTAGATCTCTGTAGCAACTTTAAAACAATTTTGGAGGCTGGCAAAGTGGCTCAAGTGGTAGAGGGCCTGCCTACCAGGTGTGAGGCCCTGAGTTCAAACCCTAGTATCACTAAAAAAGCAAAACAAACAACAACAAAAAAACCCAGTTTTTCTCAGCTACTTAACATGGAATAGCTGCATTTGGCATTATATTTTTAGGTACAAAGTCACTGTTAGTAAAATCATCTCTAAAGTCCCAAAGAAATAAGACAGGAAAAAAACCTTTAATTATCCAGTTGTGTTTGTGGTGTCTCCTTCTACCTTACAGCACTTGAGTTCAGGAATGGTATATCTAGAACACGGTATAGGACAATTTCTCAGTAGCTAATGCTGAATAAATGAATGAATGAAGATAATGTAACTCTTTGTGTTCACTGGGCCCTTCTTAAGTTATACTAAGTACATTGGAATTTATTAAATGTCACACAAAATAATATTGTGCTGTCTTCATAGCATACAGGCACCATGTAGTAGTGTAAGAAAAGTCAACCTATACTGCTTACAAGTAAAAGCAATAATTCTCAGGTATTTTAAAATGCTATACCCAATGATGGACTGATGCTATGATACACACCCTCATTATTCCAAATATTTAGATGTTTACATTTGTTAAGAACTTTGTGAAAATAATCTTGAGAGGGTGGGTTGAATCCTGGTAAAGAAAAAAGAACATTAGAGAAGAGAGACAATTTAATTTTAGCTCAAGGTTATCATGTAACCTTGACTGAAGCAGGTCCCTTGCTCCTCTTCACTGAGAAGAGGCACTATTTGTGCCCAAGGAGAAAATGTTGCCTACAAAAAAAAAAAGAAAGTGTCTGAGTAGTAAAGACTTGACAACTGTGCTGATGCATGTTTTGAAATGTCTGCTTACAGGAGGATAAGATCAAGTGACTGTATCTTAGGAGAAGCATTCCTAGAGCACATTCATTTCATGTACAGACTACAGGATTGCAATTCAATACATATTTGTTCATTACTTACTATACTGTACATGAGGCATTTGCTAAATGATGAGTAAGACAGTCCTTGCTCTAACATGTCAACACCCTCACAGTGATAATAAGATAAGGACTATGATGGTTACTTTTATATATTGACTTGACTAAGCCACAGGTCCCCAGACATTTGGTCAAATATTATTCTGAGTATGACCGTGAGGGAGTTTCTAGATGACATAATCATTTAAATCTGTAGATTAAGTAAAGAAAATTGCCCTGCCTAATGAGAGTAGTCCTCATCCAATTGATTCACTATCCAAATAGAATAAAAAGGCTGACTGAGAAAGAATGCTCCCACCTTCTTGAGCTGGGATATCAGTCTTATTTGGCCTTCTGACAAAAACTGAAACATAGGCTTTTCTTAGCTCCTAAAGCCTGCCACCTTTCATAGTTGCTCTCCTGAATCTCAGGCATTTGAAGTTGGACTGAAACTACACATTGGCTCTCCTGGTCTACAGCTTGTGGACTGCAGATCTTGGGATTTGTCAGCCTCCATAATCACTTGAGTGAATTGCTTTTAATAAAGTTATATATCACACACATATACACAGGTACACACACACGCACAAACACACATGCACACATAATCCTATTAGTTCTGTTTCTCTGTAGAACCCTGATTCATACAGAACCAAATTCTAAATTCCATAGTGTGACCAAAATGCCCTACATAACCTGGCCCCTAATTTCCCCTCCAATTACATCCCACAGTCCCCTCCTCTACCTCATTAGCTTCCTTCCATTTCCCATAGACCAGAGCCTTCCTCAGTCATGGGGCTTTTACTAACACACTTACTTATTCATTGACAAATCCAACTAATTAATGAGTTTCTACATGAATCTAGCATGGTGGTAGTACTAGGAATATAATGTGAACAGATAGAAACATAACTATTTCATGGAGAATAGATTCTAGTCACGGGAGATGGAAATGACATAGAAACAAGTTAATTTTAGAGAGTATATGTGCTTCAAGGGAAACAAAATTAGATGATATGAGAGTAACTTAATGATCAAAGTCTCACGTTGTAGGTGCTTTTTAAGCACAATCCAGTATGATAAAAAGTGGTCATCATGTGAAGACCTGAAGAAGCATTCCACGAAAAGAAGGAAAAACACAAAATTGACTCTGAAATATTCATATGCTAGGAGGAGCAGAAAGACAGCATGGCATAGCACAGTAGGATAGCAAAGGAAGGCAAGAGAGTAGGCAGGAGTGAGATATAGGCAGGCTTAATATCAGAACAAGGATTTAAACTTTTATTTCAAGTGCACTGGGAGCTTTAAGAGCTTGACAGAACCTGATTACCTGCTTATGCACTGCAGTGAATACAAGTTATAATAAGGGTGGATATATAAAGATAGTAGATTGGATTAAGGGGATGTACAAGAAATGAAGTGATTTGGGATGTGTTTTGAAGATGGAACAGATGGGAACTGCCAGTGTAGGTGAGGAAAAGAAAAGAGGAAGGAGACAATTTGCCTCTGCTCTTCCCTCTTCACCTAGTTAACTCCTCATTCTTTCTCAATGAAGTTCTTTCTCAACTAGTTCAAACCAAAGCTCTGTTTTAAGCATGTGCTCTTTAGTTTCCTTTAGTACCTGTGTTGCATTGCAAAAATACTCCCTAATTCTTCCCTTCCTATACCAACTGCCCTTACCCTTCAAATATGGTGTGCCCACTTGCTCTGACTCTGGTCTGGGCCATGTAACTTGCATCAAGCAATAAGATAACAACAAACATGACACAGGCAGAAACTTGAAAGGCATTTCACAGTTGGGATTGCCATGTTCTGTAGTTTGGGGCCTCCAAACCCACACAAAGAATCCTGGCTGGCCTTCCAGAGAATGAGAATCCTGTTGCCTCTGCTGACAGGCTGTTTACCCCAAGTTATGTAAGTGAAGCCATCTGCATTAGTCTATTTTGCATTATTATAAGAAAATGCCTAGGAAGGCTAAGTGTATAAAAATAGAGGTTTATTTTGTTCATAAATCTTGAGGTTCAAGAGCATGGTACTAGCACTGGCTCAACTCTGGTGAGGACATTAGGTTTCATAAGGGCAGCAGCATGAGTGGGAGAAAAAGATGGCACTTGGGTGGGGCCAGACTCTGGCTTTGTAATAGTCTTCTAGAGAATTAACCAGGGTCTCACCAGAAATACCTTAATTCCTTCCAAGGGTGTGTGTGTGTGTTGGGGGGGTTACTGGGCATTGAACTTAGGGCCTCCTGCTTAATCTCTCTGTCACTTGAGTCTTACCCCATATCTTTTGCTTTAGGTTGTTTTTCAGATAGAGTCTCAATCTTCTGCAGAGCCTGGGTTTGAGATCCTCCCACCTCCAACTCCCAAGTAGTTAGGATTACAGGTATTCACCAATGCATCCGGCCCTAGGCTCTACATCTTAAAGGTCCACCACCTCCCACTGCCACGCTGAGAACCAAGGTTCCAACCCATGAACCACTGGAGAACACACTTAAACCATACCAAAATCATAGCACCATCTGAGATCATCCAGT
This sequence comes from Castor canadensis, assembly GCF_047511655.1. Classification (NCBI taxonomy): domain Eukaryota; kingdom Metazoa; phylum Chordata; class Mammalia; order Rodentia; family Castoridae; genus Castor; species Castor canadensis. The sequence continues at coordinate 155,283,394 of NC_133388.1, forward strand.
CAGCAGCAGACCCATTAGCTGACCAGACAGGAAGGAAAGAATCCAGCTGAACAGAATGGGAAGAACCACCCAGACTACTCATAGAATTCTGAGCCATCTAAAGGATTTTTGTAAACCACTAAATTTTATGATTTGTAACAACAAAAACTGATACAGTAGCACAAATTCAGTTGCAATTTTACATTATTTGTTTGGTTAGCAGCTATCTCTCCCGGAAGACTAAGAGCTCTGTAGGAGCAAAGATTTCTGACCTTAGGCTACCACTCTATTCTCAGAGGCCACCTGGAATACACCAGGCATTCAACATTCAGAAAGCTTGCTGAATCATGTATGCAAGGGAGTAAGAGAGGCACACATTGCAACATGAGAGAGTAAGGTGAGCTCTAAAACAGAGGTAACAAAGGACCAAGGGTACCCATTTATGCAAAATAAATTCTAATGGAGTCCCACAGGCGCTGAAGAATACAAGACCAAAATCACATTTCCTCTGCCTCAAAGAGCTCATAGCGAGAAGACGATACAGAATCAACAGGGTGTAGCCTACATTGAGGTGTAGGTGTAGGGCTACATTGAGGTGTAGGTGTAGGGCTACATTCAGGTGTAGCCCTATGCTACCTGAATGAGCAGATTGTAGAAGAAGCCCAGGGAGGTTCCCTAGGGCTGACAGTGCTTGAATTTAGACAGCATATTTACTTTGAAGGACGTCTCGATCAAATGCCAAGGACATGGGTGTCCAAAGGGAAAAAAGATTTGGGTTAGCAGGAACTCCTTCTTGTTATCTTATTTCCAGTGTCTAATACAAACATTTTCCACAAAGTAGGAACTCAATAAATATTTGCCGAATAAACGAAAAGATAAAGATGAGGTGGGTAAACGCGGCTCTTTTCAGAGGCAGCTTCCAAGAGCCCACATTTTCTGATTCGACACAGAGATGCAGAAGGACAAGCAAGCTCTAAGAGCACAGGTCACCTAAGCAGAGCCCAGACCCCAGGGGTCCGCCTTTCCCTCCTGGTTCCTGGTGGGATGGTTTTTTCTCCTTTGCTCACAGCCTTCTGGAAGGACTGACGAATGGGCGTTTGGTAACAGCAGCGGTTATGGAGGGTGAAAAGCCCAGGCTTCCCACAGGCAGGGGTGGTGCGTCGCCACGCCCGCAGTCCCCTTGCCACTCTGCCCTTCTGGCGGCCTTGCTGGGCTCAGGCACTGACGGCGGGGGCGCGCGCCGTGTTTCCATAGAAACGGAGTGGCCGGCGCGGCGGCGCGCGGGGCGGGCTCTCCAGCTCCCTTTGGCGGCGGCGGCTCGCGCCCCAGCGCGCACCCGGGCGTCGCGGAGCCCCCGTCGTTGCGCGCCAGCCTAGGCCCCGGCCGTGCGCGAGGCAAGATGTTGAGGCGCAGCCTGGAAAGCCGGTAACAGCCGGGGCCTAGCTGCCCACCCAAGGCGGTCTACATGCGAGGGCTGTGGTAGGCGAAGTGGAGCCTCTCCCTGGAGGGCCTCCGCGCCGAATTCGACCCCGGGCGGGAGGCTGCAAAGTCCCCAAGGCGCTGTGGGACTTGTGTCCCCAGGTTATCGCCCACCCACTCTTCCCGGCTCCGATCCCGCCTGATCGCGGGGCTCCTGGAGCCTGAAAGGCAGCGGGGCGCCCCGGCCGCGCAGCGCTCCGCAAGCAGCTGCCACCCCTCCGCGGAGATGCCGGCTCTGGCCTTCTTGGGCCTACGGAGTCCGGATGGTGAAGCCAGGCCTCGGATGGGGTCCCGGAGGAGGGTAGTCCTCTCCGGGAGACTGGGCTCTGGGGGATTTTGCACTTTCAAGACTGCAGACGCCCGGCAATGTTTGTCTATCAGATTAACGTGAAGCAATCTCTAAGGAGAATGTTTTGCTTTTTGTTTCACCTTTTTTTTATCCCCCTCCAGGGACGCTCAAACCAGACAACTGCAAGATGCTGTCACAAACGTGGAGAAGCATTTTGGGGAGCTGTGCCAAATCTTTGCTGCTTACGTGCGGAAAACTGCCAGACTGCGAGACAAAGCAGACCTCCTCGTGAATGAAATCAACGTGTATGCCTCTACGGAGACCCCACATTTAAAGCAGGGCCTGAAAAACTTTGCTGATGAGTTTGCCAAACTTCAGGATTATCGCCAAGCCGAGGTAGGGAGTGAATCATGGCGTCATTGTTAGGAATGAGCCAGAAAGTAGTGGGTGAAAGAAACATGAAGATTATTTGGCCTGATAAACGCACATTATCATGGCCGTAACCTTGTGTGTGTGTATTAAAGGGAAGCTTTCCATGGTTTACCTTGCTGTTTCCAAACCAAACTTTAGGGTGTCTTTCACTTGATTTGCCGAATTTGGCTAAGCGGTGCCCGTGAACAGAGGCTAGTGAACATAGTACCTACAGCGAGAAATAGGACTTGTATCTTGTGTGCACTTAGGTACATCTTAAGTGTGACTGGAGATGGAAAACATTGAGAATGCCAATATGAATGAATCAATTATTAATAAGTGAGCAAGATATTGATTCTTCCATGCTTTGGGACATTGACCAATGGGGGAGCTATGATTACTATCATAGAAGCAAAGCATTGTGAAGTGAGGTAGGGTGTTTTTGTTTTGCGCTTTGAATCAACAAGGACTTGTTCTTGTGATTTTTCTTCCTAAAAGCCTCCCCTCCCCTTAATTCTTAATTAGCCTTTCAAGATGCCAGATAACTTGTTAAAAGTTCTCCATTTTTTATTAGGTTTCTTGAGTATAGTTCTCACTATGTAGCCCAAGCTGGCCTCAAATTCCTTATGTGGTGGATGAAAGTCTCTGCACCAGCACGCCTATTTCATCAATGATCAATGATTTTGAGGGGATTTTGTGGTTATTGTTTGGTTTTGGCAGTACTAGGGTTTGAAGTCAGGGCATGACACTTTCAAGGCAGGCACTCTACCGCTTGAACCCCCATCTCTAGCTTCCTTTGGTTGTTTTTAAAAGCCTAAACCAGACGTAAAAATTATCAAAAAGTAAAATGAGAATAATAATCTTTGAACCCATCATTGTTTTACATAAAAAAATTTAAGCAGTAATCACTTTTGACTACCTTTTGGGAAAATGTTGAGTTCTTGTTCTATGTTTCTTCTGTAATAAGTGATTCTCTGTTATCCATAACTGGAGAGTTAATGTTTGAAAACTAATTTATATTCACAAATAATTCTAAAATCCTATTTCAGCCAATAATTTTTTCCTTTTAGAAAACTTCTATGCTATTAATAAAATAGCAAAGTGAATTGATTTACATTTGTTCTCCTTTTATTTCCCTTGCTTACTAAATAGTGGAGGTGCTAATGAACAGTGACCAAAGGTAGGCAACAAAAAAGGAGAACTGTAAAGAAAAGAAAAAAGAAGCCTTGGATAATCCTTACACTGAATGGCCAATGTATGGATTATGACAAATGGTGTAGACTAAACTATCCTGGATATTTATGGGTTTCACTTAGAATTCTAAATATTTAAATGCTTGACAGGAACTTGATTTTTTTTTCATTTTCCTAAAATCTTTTCAAATGAAATATTCATATAACATTGTTTTGAGAAACTAATGAAAAGTTAATGTAAAAGGAAATGTCTTGATTATACAAATGTTATCATTTAAAAGCCTTTTTCCTGCTACAAAAATACTTGTGCATTTTAAACAATCAAATATATGCCTTTGTATTACCTATCCTGACAGAAATTTTAATGTCCAAGAGTTGTTTTTCTTCTGCTATATTTATGACTAGCCTAGTTAAAAACATGTTTCTTCAGTTCCTTCTCTTAATGTTATTAATAAAAGAATTAAATTACTTTCTATGATAAAAGTTAAAATGTTTAAGAAAAACTGTTCTAGATTTAAATTTTAAAAATCGGCTGTAGGCCTTTTATTTTGTTCTCTAAGCTTTGACAATTCACCAGTGACTCTCAGAAAAATATTTGCAGCTGATACATTAATCCCTAAGCTTTTTTTTGCTGTTGAGTATGGTGTTTTAAAAAAAAGTTTCCAGTATACTATAGCTTTCGACTTCAATTTTCTGGAAAGTTGGGCTATTACAATTCAGAGTCTGTACTTGAAAGGTATTTTGACCCTGTGCTAATATACTGAACATGGTAGCTGTATTAAAATTTGAGATATCTTAAAACTTACCCAAAAACTGCTACTTTAAGGTTTAAAAAAAAAAAAAAAAGTAACACCAAGATCATTGTGTAGCAAGGATGGGCTCCTCACAACCCATCAGTATTTTCTTGCCATGTTTTATACCAGATACTTTTCTGTTTTTAATGTTACTTTATAGCTTAACAGCTTTAATGTGTTTGAGAGTTACCAGAGTCTTGCCAATTTCTGGTAATTAATCTTTTACTTATAATAGTATCTTAAGCAGTAGTATTCTAACTTAAAATTTTAAAAATATTAATCTTTATAGTAATTATTTCAGGTTAAAGAGCATAGATTCTATTTCAGTACTTAAATTTTGATATCTCTATGTTTCTTTTCAGTTATATTTTATAATAATTTTCAATAGGTTGAAAGACTTGAAGCCAAAGTAGTTGAACCTTTGAAAGCTTATGGAACCATTGTAAAAATGAAACGGGTAAGTAAATCCATTTCTTTTTATCCCATGATTAGGTATTCTGACAGATTATCAGTTTTCCAACTGTATTTTTAGTAAAAAATACAAAGTAATATATATAGTCATTCTTTTTTACATACTCCAGAAGATAAGTTTCTTGGATATTTGAGAATAATGAAATATTTTTAGTGACCTTACTATTTTTGTAGCAGCAAAAGACATTATTTTTGAAATTTAAAATATTTAATATTTATAGCCATGAAGTATAGACAAAAATTATTTTACTAAATGAATTTACATTTATATATTTTTGTATTAAAGTAGATGATAACACTTGTACTTTTAAAATGAATATGAAAAAGTTCTATTTTTAAAATCAACTTTAGTCAGGCATGGTGGTACACACCTGTAATCCCAGCACTCAGGAGGCTGAGGCAGGAAGATCAGGAGTTCTAGGCTGTCCTGAACTACACATCAAGCTCCAGGCCAGCCTGGACTACAAAGTGAGACCCTATCTCAAAAAAAAAAGAAAAGAAAAAAATCAGCTCTATCAATGTAATTTTCATACACCCTAAAATTCTCCCATCATTGAATTTTGACAAATGTGTATGCCCACATAACCACCATATAAATTATATGTGTTTATTTTTATGGTTATAGTTTTACACTGAAATTATGTAATGACTTTGAGAGAATATTAAGGAAACGTGTTCTCTTTCACACACAAATTCTATATTACTCATTATGATATTCATAATGGTGCCTGGATTAAATGAGAAGTACTCTTCCAGTCTGAAAACAGAGTGTGTTTTTTCTCAATTTGAAAATTTTATTCATAAAAATGCTTTTTCAGGAAGACCTCAAAGCAACATTAACAGCAAGGAATCGGGAAGCTAAGCAGTTAACTCAGTTAGAAAGAACACGTCAACGAAACCCGTCAGATCGACATGTAATTGTATCCTTTGAATTTTGGTCTTTAAACAATGTTTTATAAGGTATGCAGTACATAATTAAATATATATTATACATTTCTGGTTTTTAAATGTGTGGAGAATTTTAAGATAAATGTTGAAAAGAAGCACATTTATTTAGGAATACTTAACTATGGAAATTAGCTAATTGTAAAGCTATGATTATACCACCTAATTCAGTCATTCTATTGTCTTCCACAATAGACTTTCAAAAACAAAAAATCCATTCATAAATGCAGATGTCTTTGCAGAGTAAGTTCAAAATTCTGAGATTTTTTTATATGACTATTAATTATAAAATTAAAGATCTTTCATTAATGCTAATGTACCAATGCTCTCTGCCCCACTTTTGAAAAAAAGAAAATAAATCCCACAATAATTCCCTTCATCCTTAAAAAAAAAACCCAACAATAAAAATCTTATATTAACCATACTTAACAGCTTCCAGCCGGACCTTTAGGACATTTAAGAGTGTAAATGAAGCACACAATGGGACACAGTGGAATCTAAATAGGAGTGTCTACTGGAACCCATAACAAGGTTCTTCTGGTAAACATGACTATTTCTTAATCTAGGGTGTGCCTTGTTCATGACTAACAAAAGCATAGCAAATAATTGCTAAGTGCCAGCAATTAGGATAGGTAGGACTGTATAGAAAGTACTAACATATCCCTGCTGCCTCTTTTTCCCATTCTTCCTTACACATAACCTGCTTCCTTAAGGTTGTTACTGCCTAGCTCAGCCAGAAAGCACATGAGGACTGGCTTGTAGGAGGCATGTGAGGTTCCCAAACACCTCCATTCATGAATGGAGTCCCTTGAGCAGTCCTTCTTCCTTTGGAACAAAGATACATAAGCCCAATCTTGTACCAAACAAAAATAGGCAGCCATACGCTGCGAGACCTATTGGAGGCTGGGAGAGGAACATCTAGCCAATTACTGAAGTTTAAGATCTCAAACTAGAAATTATTGGGTCTGTTTTAAGTTAAGTCAGACAAACCAGAGAATGCTGGAAAACTCATTACTGACAACTAGAGATCTCCCTGTGGCAGAGGCCAAGGGAAAGCCACTGGTGTTTGGAAGTTAAAAATACTTGTTTCATTTTGTTGTGGGGTGGGAGGGAGTGTTGGTACATGAACGCAGATAAAATATAACATCTGGAATCTCCAGCAATTGGTGCTTGGGTATTTATATTGACACAACGCAGAAATGAATATGTTGCTAAGACAAAGATTTTTCTGATTTAGGTGTTTTGTGGTCAAAACTGCTGTGGAGGAGGTAGTCTTACAACATACATGAAACAAGTTGTGGGTTCACAAGGATGAGGGGTAATAAATGCAACAACAGAAGAGATTACTGCTACAAGTGAACTGATTTGTTCACTGGCTAGGATCTACAACTTGTGAGTTTTGACAACCTGAAATCAGAAAGTAAAATACAATCTCCATGTAAATGTATTCAGTAGAAAAAAAAAGAAATTCAGTCACAGCAACATAGTATTTTTTTTTTACCAGGATAGATCCTTAAAATTCAACTACCTCTTTATTCAAAAGTATGCTGATGTTCAATATATAAACTAAAATAGTCCCTGTGAGTAAAGAAGAGAAGAAATCCCAGGGTTTTGCCTGCTCATGCCCCAAGGAAGGCCCTAAGTAACTTGTAATCAGGCTGCCTGTAACACAATTTGAAAAATATCAGTCTGGCCCCCCCATTTTATAATTCCTTTGAAACCCTTGAATAATTCCACTGAATATACTGATACAGTATTCATGGGGATATAGCTTAATATTTTAATCAGCATTTCTGACTCAAATCGGTGTAATTCTAAGATTTTGAAGAATTCTTAGTAAAAGGAAGAATTACTAGAAATCGATACTCTTTTGCTAGAACTAGCTGTGTGATTCTGGGTAAATTACTGTGCTCAGGCAAAGGAATTTCAGACTTTCAGAAATAGAAGTTGCCAGAGGGTGACAGAAGGTTAAGATGCAAAGGTCCCAATTATGGCTTCTGCTTCCCCATCTTTACTAGTTTAGCCAACTCTACATGTACTTCCACATTTTCATATGAAAATTTCAATAAAGGGGGAGGGGAAAGACATGAATCAAAAGGAAATAAAAGAACATCAGTCAAGTGTAATAATTACTAGGAATCATCCTGCTTGAATATTTTCAGCAAAAGAAAAAGTCATCAAAGAAGTGATAATGATTTTTCATAATAAACTGGGCTCTATTTTATATCTGGATTTCCTGTGATGAGGATATTAAAGAATCCCCAAGCCAAGCAATATAAAGAAATGCTTTTAATACTAGTTATAATTAAGTTGAAGATTTCTATGGTTTTTAAAACTTTACACTCCATAGAACATATGTATAAAAGCTAGATACAAATGAATATATTTTAAGTGCTTAGTATCAAATTGTATATTTAAGAGTATAGAAGTAGTAAGAGTGTATAACTGTGTTAAAGTACATGATTTTAATTTATTGACAAAGTTATTCTTTGAAATGTATTTTTTCCTTTATGAAAACTTTCAGTCACAGGTGGGCAATAAAGTGGTGTGTCAAGAAATGGATTCTTATAGTAAACCCTTTTACTTGTTTCAATTTGTACATTTTCTTGAACAAGCAGTGATTAAATGTCATAATATTACATGCAAATTTTTTCCATGAGTAGTTATTAAGTGATGCTATATGAGACTTTTGAGCAAATTCAATGCTAGCATAAGGAACAAAACTTTATTAGGGAGAATTTAATCAGAAAAACTGGGCTGTCTTTTCAAATCTCTATGTTATTGCCCAAGAAAACATTTTAATGTTTTTGGATAAGTACTGTCATTAAAAAGAAGAGATGCTTAAAGAGAAATACATGATTAAATTGGAAATGTTCTGCACTTAACAGTTCTGTTGCCACTGTATATGACTGTTAGGTTCTTGAAATGCAACTAGAATAACCTAGGATACAGTTTCCACATTTTTATAGAATCAGAACTATTTAATTCAGGAGGGAGGGAGGAAGAAAACGAGGGAGGCAAGCAGGCTTAACGTATTTGGAGAACTATTAAAAGCGGGGTATGGCTGGTGAAGTGGCTCCAGTGCCTGTGTCGCAAGTACAAAGCACCAAGTTCAACCCTCCAGCACTGCCCCTCCTCCAAAAATAAAGTAAGCAAGGTGATAAGAGACTTCAGTTATATTCTTGCTAGCCTTAAGTACTTCAATGTTATTACGATAAAAAAGATTAGATTCTCAGTTGTGGAAACTGTCATATCCATAGTTCTTTTTACTGTGTACGTCAGTCCTTTACAAAGATTATTTCAGTTAATCCATACAACAGTCCCGTGAAATAAACTCCATTGTATTTTACAGATTGAGATATTTGAAAGCATTGAAAATACTCGTTAATAAACAAGTACTTTCTTGAGAGAAGCAAAAGGAAGAGAGATAAGAAAAAGGATAGATAGTATGATAAATGGCACAATAGATGGGTGCAGTAGAACAGAGGAAATGGTTTTATTGTAAATCATCCAAGGGTGAGAGGGAAGAAAGTGGTTTCAGAGAAAGGGAACGATTTTTGTTTTGAGTCCATTAATCATGTCACTAAATAGATTTAACGTTCTCTATTCTGCATGTCATATTGATCATTTTATTATATCTGGTAAAATATAATGCTGAACAGTATACACTGTTATGCCAAAAAGCCAAGTATTGCAATGGTGACATTTACCAATAGACTCAACTGAATGGATTCTGATTTGATTTTTTTATTTGGGGGCGGGGAATGCTTTTAAAGGCAGAAACTGAATTACAAAGAGCTACAATGGATGCTACCCGAACAACTCGTCATTTGGAGGAAACTATTGACAATTTTGAAAAGCAGAAAATAAAGGATATAAAGGTAATTAAGTAACTGTTAAGGCTCAAAACATGTTTTTTAATCTCAATTTTTAAATTTATGAAAAACTTAACTTACTGATATTTTAGCCCATATGAAAAAAAATATTATAGGTAAGAGTATATCAAATGTTATTCTCCTGTGAACACAAATGATATACAAAGGGGCTCCATTCCTAACCAGTGGCCACTTTTATCCCTAATATTGAGCAGAGTGGCTCAAATGTAGAGTTCCTGCCTAGCAAGTATGCAGCCCTGAATTCAAACCCCAGTACTGAAAAAAAAGGAGGGGGGGTGGACAGGCGAATGTTTATTGGGTTTTTATCTAGCAGGTGCCGATCTAGGTTCTTTACATAAATTATCTTTCAACTTTCACAGCAATCCCATGAAGTATAGTATTATTATTAAACAGATACAAAGTAATTTACCCAGGGACCACAGTCAGAAATAGGAGTTATAAACCAGGGATTTTTTATTGTTTTTCATTATAATACACTATCAATAATATCTATAGCATGAAATTTTCTAATCACTACATTTTATCAAATAAATAAATGGTAGTAATTACCAACTGAATCAATTTGCATCCATCACTACAATAAGGTGGTTTATTCAACAAAATCACAATAATTGCCTTATTTTCTTATAACACATCAATAGATTCTTTTTCAGGATCATGAAATTCAGCAGGTTTTCAGTTGACATTTTTTTCTAAATAAAGTCTTAGAAAGATCTAAATATTGCTTATGACCATCATATATTCTTTAAAAAAACTGCATTTAAGGATCTTTTTAGCTCTCTGTAAATTGTCCTATAACAAACTTTCAAAGTAGTTTTTGTATTTTCCTCTGCCCTTAACCAATAAAGTGAGCATTATCTGCCACTTGATTATATAATCCATCTCTGAAATCTAGAAGCAACATTCATTTGCATCTTCTACTTTAATTTCCTCTTATAGTTTCAAAGGATTTAAGAACTTTGGCCTTTCAGTTTGGTCATAGGCTCTGTACTGTCATGTATAAAAGCAGGTTGCTACTCACAGAAAAGCATCTGAAGAGGCTTCCCTAAAATAAATGCCTTTACTAAGCTGGGAATCAGGAAAGTATGAAGTTCTACAACAGCTAACATCCACTCTTAAAAAACTGGGGGTTAAAGAAAGTTTTTATTAAGAGAATTAGCTTAAACCTGAAAAATGAGAATGGAGACTTGGGAGGTGTAGCTGATTCCACTGTCACCTAAGGACTCCTTAGTAATGGGAGTCTGATTCCTTGCCCCACCACTGTTCATTGGACATGCAAAATTCTTTAATATATGGACATTCATCTTTGTTCTGATCTGTGGGTTCACTTCTGTGTTCTACCTGCATGCTGGCTACCTCTACAGGAGTTATTAATTTCCTGAGCATTACCAAGTACAAAACTGGGGCAGAAAAGGTGAGTGCAGAATTCCCAACTACAATTTCTACTGCATGGGATTTTCTGAAATCCCAGGGGCTGCACAGTGGAGGGTGCACAGGGAGTATGCAAGCTTTTTTCTCCTTACCTGCAATATCATGCCTCTCAAAAAGAGTCTCCTGATGGTTTCAAGGGGGAAAAAAACAGAAACACATCTTCACCTTCATAAAATTTAGATAGAATTCAAAATGTACATCTTACTGGTTTTTAATATATTCACAGCCATGTACAACTATCTCCAATTTTAGAACACTTTTCATAACCCCAACCTTGTACACATTAGCTTTTACCTCCTTGCGTGCCTCCCAGTCCTAAGCAACACCATTAATCTTGTCTTTTATGATTTGGGCTATTCTGGACATTACATATGAAAGGAATCATACCTGGTTTTTGTGACTGGTTCCTTTCACTTAGCATGCTTTCAAGGCTTATCCATAGTTGGAGCTTGCATCAGTACTTCATTGTTTTATGGTCAAATAACATTCTATTGATTGTATGGACATTACATTTTGTTTATCATTATTTAATGGACATTTGAGTTTTCCCCAGTATATAATATGGTAAGGTAACTCTTTGAGGAATTGCCAGATTGTTCCAAAGTGGCTGTATTATTGTACATTCCCTCTGGAAAGTGTACGAGAGTCCCAATTTCTTTGCATCCTCAATACTTATTTATCAGACTTTTTTGTGAGAGTGGGATAGTGTTTGAGACAAGATCTTGCTCTGTATGCCAGGCTGGCCTTGAACTCAGTCCTCCTGTCTTAGCCTCCCAAATCCTGAGATTTCAGGCATGTGCCACCATACCCAACTTCATCAGACTTCTTAATTGTAGCCACACTGTACCTCAGTGTGGTTTTGATTTGCATTCTCTGATAATTCTTATTGACTATTTATATACATTTTCCTTGAAGAAATGGCTATTCAGATCTTTTGTCTATATTTTGTCTTTATTAGTGGGTTGTAAGTTTATATAAATGTAATATATATACACATATTATATATGTATATTATATATTCCTCCCCCCCAATAACAAGTCCCTTATTAGGTAAATGACTTGCAACCATCTTCTCCCATTTCATTAGTTGTCTTTTCACTTTCTTGATGGTGTCACATGAAGCATGGGTTTTTAATTTTGATGAAGTCCAATTTCGTTTCTTCTGTTTGTGCTTTAGTGTCAGTTAAGAATCCACTGCCAAATTTGAGGTCATGATTTACCTCTGCTTTCTTCTAATAGTTTTATAATCTTATATTGTCTTTGATCCATTTAATTTTTAATTTGGTATGAACTGAAGGTTAAATTTCATTCTTTCATATTAAAATATCCAGTTGTCATGTCACCATTTGAAGAGACTACTCTTTGCTCACGGAATGGCCTTGGTACCGTTGTTGAAAACCAGTTGACATGGGGTTTTTTTGTTTTTTTCTGAACTCTTATTCTCAGTAATCTGAATCTATCCTTATACAGTGCCAATAACACTGTCTTACCATTACTTTGTGGTAAGTTTTAAAACAGATTGTATGAGTCTTCGTATTGCCTTCTTTATAGATTGACTTTGGATACTGGATGTTGCAATTCTGTATTATTTTTTACAGTCAGCTTATCAGTTTCTACAAATCAGATGGGATTCTAATAGGGATTGCACTGAATCTACAGAATATTTGAGAGTATTAACATCCTAAAACTAATTCTTCTAATCTATGAATATGGGATGTTTATCAATTATTTAAGTTCTCCTTAAATTTTTAAGTAGTATTTTTAGTTTTCAGAGTGTGGTGAAGTAGTTGATATAAGCAAGAAACAAATTTAATAACAAATGTTTCTTAACCATGGAGTATGTACAAGGTACCATCCTAGGTATAATATGTAGATAAACTCATTTACTCCTCACAACACTCTTAGGAGAAAGGTACTATTATTACCATAGTTTTAAATAAATTAGACACTAAATGTTGCATCTTATTTTAAAAATTTAACATATGAGCATATTCATGATGAGAAATAAGAGACCATATTATCCCTTTTTGGTATTCTCACAGTTATCTTATAAAATATTAGTTTAATAAGCCTTGATTGGTGGATATCGAGGTTGTTTTTGCAATTGTAAATGATTTTATCATTGAACATCCTTAAATATCAGCCTTTGTGCTAGTCCAGTGATTCTCATGGATTAAGTTGCTAGGAGTGGAGTTCCTGGTTCAAAGAACATGTACTTTCAATTATAATACCTATTTTTAAAACTTCCTCCCACAAAAGTTGAACTACTGTACCTTGTATTATTAGCACCCATGTAGCAAGGATTAATATTTTCAATTACAGCCAATCTGATGGACAACCAACATCTCATCATAGTTTTCATTACTACTATTGAGGCAGTATTGTTTCATGTATCTAGTGTCACATCTTATTTCTTTAGCCAAAACTTCTATTTGAGGCTGGTATTTTTCTTACTTCATTACATTGAGGAAAAATAACCATTTATTTTAATAGAAGGCATGTTAATAAGTTTTCTCATTTTATTGCTTATGGTGTTTTGCCACCTTAAAGCTTTATTTTTGCTGCCTTTCATTTCTGCCTTGGTGTCATGCTTAGAAAAGTTGTTTTCATCCCCAACATTATATAAATATTTTCCTATATTTTCTTCTAGTTATTAGTATGATTTTTAAAAACATACTGTGGTTTTAAAAATATTGTAAATATTTAAATTTTCTGGTGGTTGTGTTTTGCATATGATATGAACAGAAAATTCTAACAGCCTTTTCCAGAGCATGTACTCTGGAAAACCACCATTTGCCCTTGCCTAAATGTTAACAAGACCACTTACAAAGTTTTTATTAAATATCTTGCTTGCCAATCAAAAACAGACAGAGGTTTTAATATTACTGGTAAGGAATATTTTCTAAGTTATCTGACATCTTAGTTCTGCTGTTTTCTCCGTAGGAGTTTCCACACTGCTTAAGAGCATTTGACTCCTTTCTGGTAGGGACATTAACAGCTAAGAAAATTAAGTCCCAGCCCTGGTCAGAAGCCACTCAACCTCTATGGTATCCTTGTATAATGGACATTTAGTATGAAATCCAAAATTGTTAGCATAGGGCTATTTTTTTCTAATAGTCAGTTGCTGTGACCCTATATAAAGTGACAGTAAGGGCCATTGTTGGTCACAATTATGTATCTCATATCTCAGAGCCTAGTCTTCTGCATCAATTGAAGTTACTAAAATAACAGTTTCAGAACTTAACTAGAATACTTACAAGCATGTGGTATCAGAGTACAAAGTGGCATATATTTTAGTTAGGTCTTTTTTTATCACAAATGTCAATTACCAGGTATAAAGAAAACTAAATAAAACAAAAAATAAGAGGGAAATGAATATTGATATAGGAAACTTTGTATAATTTTAAATTTTGCTGTAAAAATCTTCACAACTATTTTTATCTCAGTTATCTTTTGCCTTACAGAAAAACAGATGCCTTGGTCCTTCAGAAAATGCCCAGAATAAAGAATAAACTTGATAAATTCATAAAACAATTCAAATGTTTAAACTCAAATCTTTGGTTTTTTTTAGAATATATTTTCAGAATTTATCACAATCGAAATGTTATTTCATGGCAAAGCTTTAGAGGTCTACACTGCTGCCTACCAAAACATACAAAAGATTGACGAGGATGAAGATTTAGAGGTAGGACTATGTCTATCTAAGCTCAGTTCTTCTGTCATATGGAAATGTTTGGGAACAGTAGATGTATGGGTAAACATATCCTAAATCAGAACTCTACAATGGTTTATATTGTGTGTAATCCAAATAGCTGAACTTTTGTGATTTTCTTCCATTTCTATTGTCATTTGACTTAGTGTCACTTGCTTCCAAATACTAAAGCTAAGGTTTCTTAATTTATATTCTGTTTATAAAAGATTATGATGGCTTTTACCTGTCAATTATAAAATAATAGCAAATGTTTATATAGTGATTGCTTTCAGCTGACCTATACATTTTAACTGTCCTAATTATCTTAATCCTCCCATGAATTTTAATAAAAGTACTTAATGTCCTCATTTCTACAGATGAGAAAACTGAAGCAGAGTGATTAAGAAACTTCCCAGAGGTCCTATAGCTAATTATTAAGTAGCAGAGCTGTGGGTCAACTCCAGAACTCAGACTGCAGTGCTGTTTCAAATACTCTGTACATAAGGCTACCAAAAATGTGATTCTGGATGAGTGAAATGAACTTTTTCCTGCAGGAAACAACACTGCATTGAGTGGCAGGTTCAAAAACCAATCCCCTACTTTCCTTGCAACACTGGAGGTCTACTTGAGAAGTATTTCCAGTCTTTTTCCTAACACCCTTGATATGCCATTTGGTAACTGACAACTAAGTTTCCTTCAAGTTCTTTGATCCCTAAGACTTTCCTTCTCCTTCCAGAGGCCCTAGAGAACTTTTTTGGTCACACTATTTCCATTACAACTTCTCTTATCTTAATCAGCTAGCTAGGTAGTTTTTGGGAGGAGAGATCCATGAAAAAGGTTCCAAGCTGGTGGTAGATGTGTTTTTGAACTTCCCCCACTTTCTAGTAGAGTAATACTCGGGAAAGTTGGGCAAGTCAACTTCTGTATACTTCTGCTTCCTGCTGAAATGTAAATTCTAATACTTACCTCATCAGATGTTTGTTCAGCAACTGTTATTCAGCACCTATCTGCTAGGCACCATTTTAAGTGCTGAGGATTTAGCATTGTAAGTGAAATAGTCCATGTTGTCAAAGCAGGAAATTTAAAAGCTACCAGGGAGTTCAGACATTTAAAAAAAAATACTTTGTATAGCTATTTACATTTTATAATGCAACCAATTTCTATGATGAAGGGTTCTAATAATCTCAAGAATCAAATAATCAAATAATCTCAAGAAAGAAGCTTGAGAGATGAGGATACCTAGCAAAACTTTCATGCAGACAGCCTATAGATGAACAAAGGTCCTGGGGCAAGCTGTTGAGAATACAGAGCAATGTATTTTAAATATTTAGCACAGGAGAGAACACATGCATTTACTGAATGAACCATAGGCCTAAACTACTATTATTATTATGCCACCAAGCAACTGTGAAGAAAGGAGAGCAGTTTAGAGAGCTGTGCAATCAGGGGAATTAAAACTATCCAGTAGGTCCCAAGGGGAGGAAGGAGCCCATGAATACAAAGTTTCTTGGAAACAAGTAGAAGAAACACAAAGAGAGAAATAGCTTGTTTTTCTTTGAGGTAGTCCATACTTCACAAGAACTATTAAGATTTATTCCAGTAGCAGCTAAATACTTGCAGTTAGGCATTCTAGTTATATTACAAACCATCTTACCTTACTTGTTCTTCAAATGTAAATTATTGTCAGGCCCATTTTCCCCTTCCAAAATTACTTCTGTGTAATCATTTCAGAGAATATTCATATCTTGACATTCACTCCTAAAAAAGATCTTGGATCATGCCAGAAAATGCATTATTGCCAATAAATTAATCTTTCTGAAAATCTGTTGTTTTACAATAAAGAGGTTAATTTAGTAAATATTTAATTGGTTTAAATTTTTATCCCAAGGGTTCTATATAGTCTTCCATTTTCTTATTTCATCTTTGCTAGTGAAGTTAAAAAAGGAACATTCAACCAAAAATATATCCCATCCAAGAAGAATTCAACTATGATATATAAGAACTTTTAAAAGTATCACAATGTACCCCAGTACAAAAATATGATAAAAATATTTATAGAAAAAATATATATATACCCTCCAAAACCAGCTGATTGAGTCATCCAACTTTCTTATCACTTTCCAATTGATTAAGAAAATGTTCCAATTCTTCTGTCTTCAAAACAGAATTTGGCCCTCAGTAACCTGATAACCTAACATACAACTGCCCTAAATTGCAAGCCTTAAGTTTTAAATTGTCCTAAATTTGAAGCCATACCTCCTTACTTTTATCCCTTGATTCCTTTTGTGTCCTTCAGTTCTCTGAGATCTAAAGGAGTACGTGTAGACTTCCCTTAGTTTGGGTCTCCTTTTTCTTTCACACCATGGGAATTAAGTTCATGTTAACATTCACTGAGCAAAAGTGAATTGATTGACATCATCTATTCAGATGAGTTGCAAAGATAAAACATTTAGGGCTCCTTGCACTAGCAGCACTTAAGAATAGTTGTTGGAGAAGGACATTTAATCAATTAAAAACAGCAATACAGGTTGGGTGTGGTGGTTCATGCCTGTGGTCCCACTGACCTAGGAGACAGAGATCCAGGAGATCACAGTTTGAGGCCATCCCAGGCAAAAAGTTAGTGAGACCCCATCTCAACCAATAAAAATGGCATGGTGATGCACACCTTCATCCCAGCTACATGAGAGGTATAAACAGAAGGTCCAGGTTGACTTGGGCAAAAATGCAAGACTCTATTCAAAAATAAAGCAAAAGGGACTGGACGTGTGGCTCAAGGGTTGGGTTGCCCACCTAGCAATCACGAGGTCCAGAGTTCAAACTCCAGTACTAAAAAGGGGGGGAAAAAAGCTTATTCTCGAGGATATAAACTATAGGAGCTACTGACTAGAGAAACGCACTGAAAGGATGAGTACGTTTGCTGGGATCCCAGACCACGGAGCCAGCATTACAAAGGCACAGTGTAATATAGGTTAGGTATGTAGGCTAAAAGAGTGGTATAAGCTCAAATGATTGAACTTACTTGGTTGTCACCTAAAGCATTTTGACTCTGGTTGTCAAGAGCCACAAGTTTTTCTAGTAGAGAAAATACACTTAGGTCTTCAATAAGCAAGTCTAAATAAGCTATAAAGAAAGGTGTGCAGTTAAAAAAAAAGAAAGAAATTTAGGGATAATGCTACTATACTAGTATATTGTCTTTCATTGTAAAATTGAGCTTAGAGCTGCTTGGTCCATATAAGTATGTAACTATTTAAGGTTAAAATTCAGTTCCTCATCCACATGAACCCCATTTCAAGTGCATAGTAGCCACATATGGCCAGTAAAAAGCATTATTTCCATCATCTCAGAACCTTATATTGTACAGTGCTGGTCATTGTACAGTAGCTGGGAGCATGAATATGTCTGTCTGAAGTGTGTGTGGAGTAAATATAGAGAATGGATTGGTTGAAGAGTAGCCAAATACTAGATAAGATTTTTCAGAGAAACACATTTTTAAGGGAAACCCTTAAAAATTAAAAAAAAAAAAGTTTAAGGTGTAGGCTGGTACAACGAAAGAGTTTGGTGACAACATGCAATATGAAAAAAGGTTTCAGAACAGGGTCTTTTGAAGACAAAATGATCCTGATGATTAAAAGTATTTGTACATTTGAAGTTTTGGATGAAGAAAAAATTCACATTGAAAGGATCAGAATAACACTTGCCTTTTACAAAAAGAGGATGGGCTGACGAGTTCTGAGTAAAAAGAGGGAAGATGATGAAATTTATCTGATAATCTTACGTTAGTTTGTTAGAGAAGTGGGGGAAGAGAAATAGGAAGGCTAAAGATAGAAGATTTTAAAGTACTGCATTAAGGAAAAATAACTGACAAATCTTAGTAGCCTACTCCTAATGAGGTTGGAACTCATAAATGATAATGGCTCCAGTGTACTCTTACGTACTTTTTCCATAGCAGTACTGCAGTGAAGTTAAATTGATGAGCTGATGATAGGCAAAACAAAAAGAATCCAAGCTGTGGGCTATGGTGGCCATATTAGCTTTGTATACTTTGAGGGCAAGAACTTTTGCAATTCCCTGGCAAAACACCTGAGTCTTTCTTTTCTTTCATGACTTAATTACTGCTCGCATGTCTCATCATCAAATAAAACTTAACTTTTAGTCTTCATCTTTCCAACCTTAACTATTTTTGTAGTTCTTCCTCACAAATGTACAGTTAATTAGAATTTGCTCCATGGAGGCAGTACTTAAAAGATCTTAACTAAGAGGAACTTAATTTTAATTTGGCTATTTAAATTTTCATTTAGTATCTACTTCATAATGTTGTTTTGTCATTGCAATAGGTTTTCAGAAATTCTCTGTATCCACCAGATTATTCATCTCGTTTAGATATTGTAAGAGCAAATTCAAAATCACCTCTTCAGAGATCACTGTCAGCTAAGTGTACATCTGGAACAGGTCAGGTGAGCTAAAAACTGTAACTTAAAAGACTTTGAGTTATTGTCTTTGGAATTGTTTAGTACTAAAAATGTTTCCCTTCAGTCATATGACTTCACGTAATTTACTCTCTCTGGGGCTATTTCCTCTTTTGTAAAATGATGGAAAGTTGCACTTTTATCTTTTATATTATCATCACACATTACACTCTGAACGGAGCCACTTAAGAACAGAGATAGAAGACAGAGAATGCCATGTAATATGTTGGTGAAGAGAATAGATTCTGAAATCAAGTAACTATCTTAGTGGATCTATTCAGATATTATGCCTGAAAAATAGCTGAACGTGATCACAGATCCAGAAATAGAGCTCTTTACAGAGTGAGCCAATTTTCTCACTTCTTCTACATCCAGAAATTCTGAAGCAGGGCCGGACAATAACATGACAACTATGATCTAGAGAGCTATGTATCACCTTTTCCCATCTAACCTTCATAATTTAAAATTACATGAAATATTTTCAAAATACGACTTTTAAGTAAATTTGATTCAAAACCTATTCTCATTTGATTCTCTTTTTAGCACTCACTTTCTACTTTATTTATCTGCCTCTTTCCTAATCAAATTATACTTTTAATTATCAGTAAGTGCCTTGCACATGATATCATTAATCTAGTATTATATTACATCTAAAGTTTTGAGTACTTAGAATTAAATGTTACCTAAATTGGCTAATAGTTGTACAGGTGTTTAAAATACATTATCCAAAGGGTTTTCAACTTAATCTCTATTGGCGTGGGACAGGTAATTTGGGGATACTGTCCTATACATTGTAAAGATGCTCAGCAGCATCTCGAGGCTTTACCAGACTGCAAGATGCCAGTAGTCACACACACACTCACACACACACACACACACACACACACACACACACACACACACACACACACACACACAGTGACAACTACCAAGTCTCTAGACATTGGCAAATGTCTCATAGGAGATATAATCACCCTCAGAGATGTTTTAAGCAAGATGAACCAAGTGAAGATTCTTAACCCATTCCATTTAAATCACACTACTTTTATATCAGTATTTCTGACCTACTGCCTAAGTCTTTATTTTTGCTGTCAAATACTGCAAAAGCATATTTTTAACATTCCCACAATATGTAATTAATGTTAAAGATACACACAATACTTTTAGTTACTGAAGTACTAGTGGCCACTTAACTGGAATCAAATGATTGAGTTTACATAGATGCTTTTTCAACATTAAAATACAGTAATTCAGAAGGAATTTTCATTACTAAAAATTATCATGTATGGCAATTTTTCTAAAATACTTGTTATTTGCATCTTTTCTATTAAGAGCATGTAAAAAGTTACCAAGAATGCAAAAATATTTTTAAGTTAGTATTTTTTATTTTAAAAAAATGTGTTAATTTTTAACAGCTATCCACCTGCCGACTAAGAAAGGATCAACAAGTAGAAGATGATGATAAAGATGATGAAGACTTAGATGTCACAGAAGATGAAAATCAATTTTAAGTAAACTTCACATTTCCATTTGCATCTTAAATGACTTGAAATTCAGAATTACCAATGGTAATACTTTATACTCACTTGATAGGTTCAACCTCAAAATGAAATCCTACTAAGAAATGGAAAAATAATTAAAGGAAATTCATGCTGACCAAAAATGAAGGTTTTTAAAAAATATTACACACCAGTCATTTGAGCATCCTGCCTAGTGTGGTATGTCATCTTTTCGTGCTAAGTTCCATTTTTTTTAAAAAAGAAAAAAGTTTATTTCAAAGCATTTTCAATTATGCACTATACCTAGTTGAAGTTGCAACAGTAAATGGATAAAAAAACAAAAGATCTAACAATTCCTATTTGTGTCCTTTAGGTTTTGACTCCATGTTTTTAACACCAGAAAAGGTCTGCTCACATACAAGTTCTACTCCATTAAGCCTTAAGAAAAATTTTTTCTTCTGCTAAAACCTTATGTTTCATCATTTGATATATAAGTTTACCCTCTTCAACAAGATTATAATCAAATAAAGATAATGGGACACTACAATAGCAGGTTTTGCATAATATATAGCTAAAATTTTAGCATTTTTAGATATATTCCAACTGATTGTGGTTTTAACATAAGACTGCTATCACACTAAAGCATATGTGATACTGTAACTGAGAAGGCAAGTAATCTGTTGGAATGTTGCCTCATCATCAAACACCATAATCATTAAAAACTCTGTAAAAATTTTGCCAGGATACCATCTACTTAATAAACCAGTATATTTCTAAACACATAAAAACTGGCTGGGCATAATAGCTCAAGCCTGTAATCCTAGCTACTTGGGAGATGGAGATTGGCAGGATTACAGTCTGGGGCCAGCTGGGACAAAAAGTTCGAGACCCCATCTCATTCAATGGCTGGGCACGTACTTCTCTGTCATCCCAGCTATGCAGGAAAGCAGAACTATGAGGATCACAGTCCAGGCTGGCCAGATATAAAAGCAAGAGCCTATCTCAAAAATACCAAAGCAAAAAGGGCTGGCAGCACAGCTCAAGTGGTAGAGCCTAGCAAGCGTGAGGCTCTGAGTTCAACCCTCAGCACTGCCAAAATATTAAAAACAAAACAATTTAGTCAGAGCCTGTCAGTATATCTTTATACTTTTGCTTCTTTTAGTAAGGAATAATACTTTGCTACTTTTGAATCCCAGTCATACATACAAAAATTATGAAATTTAAATCATTTGAGATAACTGGAAAAAAACAATATTCATAACAATAAATACTTTCCAGAAAGCTTTTTGACTTGTCATTCATGGTTCTGTTTTTAACAAAGCAGTGCTTCCCAAGAACAGTTTAAACTGATAAAACTTTAGCACTTTAAAAATTCAAAACACTTAAAACTCCAATGAGGGAAATTATCCTTGGATTTTTGTTAAGTCAGTACTTAAATATGGTGTAGTTCAGGGTAAACAGGATTACAGTATTTTTTTAGCTACTCACTAAATAGTAACTTCTTAGTTGCCTCGTCTATAAAATCAAAGCAGTACCTAATTCATAATTAATCAACTGATGGTTCTGGAATAAAACAGAAATATGCAAAAGACAGGAATACTATTAATGAGAATACTTTCATCAGTGTAAAATTAAGTTTCATTATTTAAACCAAACCAGACTTAGGTTGACACACTATTAAAAGACCAGATAAACATTTTACACTTTTTGGGCCAGGAGGCAAAATCAAGGATATTGTAACCATTTTAAATGCAACCACATTTAAAAATGTAAAAACTAATCTTAGTTTCCCTGTTGTTAAAAAAAAAAAAAAAAAAAAAAACAGGGAAACAACCCAATAGGTTATTTAGCCTGTAGGACTCCATCTCATACCTCCAAGATAGGAATAAATTTATTAGCATTATCAAAATTAAGTTATGCACCTTAATAAACAACACTTAATGCAAAGGAGGATGTGGGTAGGGACAGTGCTTAATAAGTAATATAGGTCAAAGGCTACTGCTCTTAACTAGGTTTCAGTAAACAGATAAAAGTGCAATCAGATCAAGGGCAAACACAACAAGGGGATTGGACTTTGATCACATGATGAGGCAAGAGACACAAGGGAGGTATGAAGATAGACAAGAAACCCCAAAAAAACAAGATAGCATTTAATGTCCTCAATGCAAAGGAACCAATACACAAACTTTAAAGTGACAGAGGCCAATAGGAGAAGGGGACCAGGAACTAGTGAAAAGGTTAGTTCGAGAAGAATTAATTTAGAAGGTAACACACATGTACAGGAAAGCAATGCGAGTCAACTCTCTGTATAGCTATCCTTATCTCAACTAGCAAAAACCCTTATTCCTTCCTATTATTGCTTATACTCTCTCTTCAACAAAATTAGAGATAAGGGCCAAATAGTTTCTGCCTGGTAGCAAGGGGGTAGGAGAGGGAGGAGGAGGCAGAGGAAAGGAAGGGGGGGAAGGGGGCAGAAATGACCTAAACATTGTATGCACATATGAAAAGAAACTTTTTAAAAGTACAATCAAACTATAAATTTTTACCAATCTCTTGATTATGGGATTAAGTTTACTTTCTAGACATGTTCTAATATTTCTCAGATACCTTCCAGACAAAAATGTTTGACTCTAAGACAGAATGCCATTGGGTACCACACTAGAAGACCAACAAACTTCCAATGTGCCCAATATATCTGTGGGTAGGAGAGAAAACTATGAGATGACAACTATTGAAGCTGTGTGATGACTACACGAAGACCTGAAATTGTGGTGTGCTGGTAAACTGGTTCTCTGTGGTGACAAAGGGCAGGGAATGCATTTACCAATTTCCAGTTCATGGCGTAAATACTCCTACCACAGCCAATTTATTAATAATCACTGAAGACAGAGTTGGAAAGACATATGCAAAAATGTCTCCCAATCAGAAATAGTTTTCTATAATAAAATTTTATAATGAAGTTAAAAAATATAAACCCTAATATAAATAAAATATTCACGTTACTTAAATTTAAAATCAAAATACAAAGCTTGTTTACCACAGGTGGCCCCTTACAACCACTACCATCCCACCCAGTCCAGTATGAAAAGCAATCAGATACTCAGTGATCTTTCATATTAAGCTTCCTCTTAGCTTTAACGCTATGTATCAAAGATGTATTCTGAAAGTCTTCCATCCATTTCTCAAGGTTTGATCAAATAAATCATCTATGTAATCTTTAAGTCATTATTTTCTTCATTGTGCTTGGTTTAGGTACTCCAAAGTGTATCATTCTAGTTGAAGAGCCATACTGAAGTTACCTTTTTCAATAAAATTCACCAGTTTGTTCATTCTATTAGTAAGTAGCACGTTCATTATTAATAACATGGAAACTTAAGTAGACTCCTTTTAAATCACTGAAAATTAACCCAAGATACTTAATGGTACAAACTACTGAAAAAGTATTCTACTTATGCAGTATCTTACTGTTAAATGAGAAATTACCATATATAAAAATTCAATTTTATTCTCATTTACTCAATGTGGAAATATCTGAATTAAGAAAAACTGACTTTATGTTTTATATAAACTATAAAAGGCCAACCAACTCACGTTGGATAAAATGAATAATTCTGAATTAGAAGCCAGTATGTAACATGAGTATCCCAAGAGAAATCCTGGAGATATAAAAACTCCTTAAGTCACTTTTTTTTTAATTAACAATGAGCACTCTGAAAATATTTTTAGCATGATCTTACTAAAATTAAAAATACTATTTAAGAAAGGGACATGGCAAAAGTATTAGGACTACAAACTGGAGTAAGTGATTTGTTTGGGTTGATGTTGGCTCCATGACTTAGTGACTGACTCCAGGAATTTGCTTAACCTCTCTAAACTTTATTATCTCATTTGTGATAGAGGTAAATGGTAAATATTGAGATCATACATATAAAGCACTTTTAGTGCCCAGCACATAGTAAGTGTCCTATAATCATTGGAATAAAAAATACTAGGGATAAAGAAAATCAAATCCAGTATTTGCAAAATATCTGTACTAAATGAAGAGTATCAAAGAAGTCAAAATTCGATTCCACAAGTCTTACACTTAGGGAGTCTTTGAATGAACACAAAGTTTTGAACCTAAAAAATAAGAAGCTAATAATAAACATATAAATTCTATGAATCATAAGAAAATTCTTCCCACCCATTTGTCAGACTCTTCCCAACATAAGCCTGAGAGTTTCATTGTACCTATAATCACATTGTTATTTTGTTTTGGATATTTTGTGTTAATCTTATTAATCCAGTTAATAAAAATTTCCCTCCAGTGCTAAGTATCAAAATTCAAGAAACCATAGAATTATTACAGAATGTTTGGTCGCTCCCATAATCAGTTTAATGTAGCCATTGAAAACTTAATTCACAGCTGTAATTTTTTTTCTTTTATACAAATACAAGTTAATTAGTCTATTTCAGTTGCAATTTTTTATTTTTATAAAACTTTGCAAAATATAAACACGGAAACTTTTAAGAATCTCCTAAGCTTTTTACATAAGTAAATTTCAAGTTCACAGTCTGTTCATTTGAACTATTTACTATTAACAGGAGACCTTAACACAACATCTCAGACAAGAAGGCATTAATTCTGCAGGCAGGTAGCAATGCTAAACCTGAAGAGTCACTGACCATCTCCTTACACAGTTTGAGTAAAAGATGTTGGCTACAGAATGAACTAAAAGTGAACACAGCTCTACTTTATACAAGTCTTTGAGGTCTATCCATAACATCAAGAAAAACTTAGGGCTATCCATCTCTCAAAGAAAAAAAATCTATTTTAATTTTAAATTGGAAAAAAAAAAGATGGCAATTTGCAAGCAAAACAAAGCCAGATTCACATTCTATTTACATGTTTTTGTATTCACAGGTCAAAATTAAAATGTTTCATTAGATAATTAAAAATAAACACTTTCAAAAATGCATTTTACTGCATCAATACTGCTGTAGAAACTCTGAATTTAAGAAAGGCTCTCTAAAGCAAAATTAGCTTAACTTTGCGGGGGCCAACTGGTCTATCATTTAGATCTTTAATGGCAGCCATAGCTTCATTATAGTTTATCATAGCAACAATGGCTTCTCCTGTGGGTAATCCTTGCTCGTTATACTGTATTGAAACTGAATCAGGTATGATTCTATAACCATGGAAAAAGTCTAAAATTTCATTAACATTAGCTTTAAATGGAAGATTCATTATCTTAATAGGAATTACTCTACCTGAGCCACAATTTAATTTTGGATCAGGCATAAATCTCCCCTCAGGAAAACCTCCCATATTACGCTTTCCAAAATCAAACTTGCCACCTTCTGGACGACCAAAATTCACGAAAGAACGATGACTTCTAAAATCATCAGGTGGGCTCCTAAAGTCCTCACTGGGAGGTCTAAAATTGCCAGGAAGTCTAGGGTCCTCCTCTGGAACTTCCCTGAGGTCTTCCTCAGGGAGCTGCCTGAAGTCCTCATCAGAAGGGCATCTCAAATCATCTTCCTGGGGGCTCCTGAAGTCCTCATCAGGAGGGCCCCTGAAGTTTTCATCTGGCATATGCCTGAAATCTTCCTCTCGGGAGCGCCTGAAATGCTCCTGAGGTGGCCGCCTAAGGTGCTCTTGGGGCAGCCTCCTGAAGTGCTCCTGGGGTGGCCTCCTAAAGTACTCCTGAGGTGGCCTCCTGAAGTGCTCCTGGAGTGGCCTCCTGAAATGCTCCGGGGGTGGCCGTCGGAAATGCTCCAGGGGTGACCTCCTAAAGTCTGCCTCAGGGGAATGCCTGAAATCCTCCTCGGGGAGTCGCCTGAACTCTTCTTCCCTAGGGTGCCTGAAGTCCTCCTCCTCCAGAGGGCATCTGAAGTCTTCCTCCTCCCAAGGACGCCTGAAACCCTCCTCTGGTGGCCGCCTGAAGTCTTCTTCAGGGGGCTGTCTGAAATCCTCCTCCAGTGGCCATCTCCAATCGTCCTCAAGAGGCCGTCTCCAGTCTTCTTCCCGAGGGTGCCTGAAGTCTTCTTCAGGAGGCCGTCTGAAGTGCTCCTCTCGAGGGTGCCTAAAGTCCTCTGGGGAATGCCTGAAGTCCTCCGTAGGAAACCTGAAGTCCTCTGGAGAATGCCTGAAGTCTTCTGGAGGGTGCCTTTCAGGCTGTCGGAAATATCCCTGGGGATGTTTGGAGTTCCCCAGTTGCCTCAAGTCCTCTAGCTGGTATCTAAAGTTTTCAGAAGGGCCAAATGAGTATACAGGTCGGTCTTTTGAGCCAAATAAATGGGAATGGTCATCTCTATCACATGACTGAGAACGGGCTTGCATTTTCTCATTGGTCATCAAGGAAAAATTTACACCAAACTCCTGCATTTGTGCCTCAGATATAAGTCTTAATAATACCTCTGTCCCTAAGAATCTTCGTCGGTTTAAGCGTTCAGCTTTCATGGCCTGTTCTTCTGATTTAAATTTCACCAATGCTTCTCCCAGACCAACTCCTTTGTCATCATAAAGCAAGTAAATATCATCCTCAGCAAGGGAGAAGTCTGCAAAGAACTTTTGCACTTCAACTTTTGTAACATCAAATGGAAAATTTCTTATATAGATGCATAGCTTCTGGCCAGGATAGCCTTCTTGAGAGTATTTTTGTGAAACATGTCCAGGTCTCTCTTTTTCTACTGACCCTGGTCTTTTCTTTTCATAACATTCAATAAATTTCAGCATTTGCTTTCTAGAAACTGGATCAATAAGCACTGGACGATATTGTAAAACAGTCTTATGTAAACCTAGTGCAGTATTATAGTCTTTTAAAGTCTTGAACATCACAAAAGCATACCGTGTCCTTTTTTCATCTTTATATAAGAACCTAATCTGATCATTAGTCAGATCAGTATCTCTAAAGAAATTTCTTAAATCTCTCTTGTTAATACTTAGGGACAGATTTTTTAAGTGAACATAAAATCCAAGAGGGGAGCGAGAGCGTGTTCTTCTGGGAGATTTCGAATGAGACAGTTTTCGAAAATGTCTATCATTAATTCCTCTTGGAGGAGAATGTTCTTCAGATCTCAGAGAAGCATCACCCCCCTTAATTGTGTTACCACCAAATTCAATCCACTGGTGCTCTGAGCCCTGCATTACTTCTATAAATCTTGAACCCATAAAACTTCTATGGCATTTAAGACCTCCTGAAGCATCAACACATGAAGCAAATTTTACTATGGCATCGCCATTATTTCGACCATCATGATGTTTTAAGAAAATTACTCCATCCACACACAAACCAGAGAAAAAGACACGTACGTCATCTTCATTTACTAAGTAAGGCAAACCTCGTAGAAACAAATAAGGATTCTCAGCCTTTGATGGCCTTGTCTTTCTTGGCCTTAAATCATCATGTCCTGTACCATTAGTATGAAACCCAGCATCTTGATTAATTGAAGAGCCATATCCGGAATTACTTTTATCTTCTTTCAAAGTCTCAATAAAATTAGATAGTTTTCCAACCCCTGATGCCCCAGATCCTGGTCGCCCTCTTCCTACACGATCACTTCTTTTCATTTCTATAGTCTTCTGCATTTCTGCCTTGCTACTAAGAAAGAGCTCTACAGATGAATCCTTGATAAACCCTCCTGAACGACTTATGGCACGTCTTGCATCTTCGTCTGTTGCAAAAATAATAAAAGCCTCCCCAACTTCCCCTCCAATTATATGCACTCCTCCATCAGGAATAGTCAATCCCTTGAAGAAGTGACGAATATCCACAGGCCCCGCAATAAAAGGAAGCCCCAGTAAACGGATGACTACAGCCATGCTGAGCTCAAACCACAGCAATAATGACCTGCAGACAAAAAGGTACACATAATAGCAAGTCTTACTCTTGAAGTACCTTAGCCCAAACAAAGCTTAATAATTACCTGGTTCCTGCCTCCTTCAGCATTCATAAATGAAGATAAGATACAAGTTCATAAAAATATTGGTCATTTCTAATTCTTAAATAAAGAATATACTTTCTCCTATCTAAACATACAAATAAACCAACTACCTTGAAACATTTCATGTCATCCACCCTATATAATAGGAATATCAAAACTATCAAATCTTCCTTTGTAAGTCTGCCAAATGCTATCTCACAACAAGACCACACTACTTTCAAACTCATTTAGAAACATGTCTGTCTCCTAATGAAATTTGAGAGATAAAAGTATTTTACCAATCACAATTTTACATATTTAGAAAAGCCATCTATGGTCTGTATATAATTTCTGCTCATTATATTTAGTTGCCTACCACCAGTGTATCACTGGTCAGATATAAAGAACAAAAGCCATGGGTACCAAGATGTACTAATTTACTTTATCTGATTTGTCAAGCTTCTGTGAAAAGCCTTCAACTCTGGATGTTGTCTTACCTTTTCTTTTTATTTCTTGGAGACCTGTTAATTCTGTAAAAGCAACTTAACTGTGGAAAGAAAATGAAATATAATTAATCTCTGAAGCTTGTATTTGATCTCAATGCCAGATTAGGATATCCACTTCAAAAGTGAAGCAACATAGGGAACCACAATTATGGGCATTACAGAATGGTCTTCTTTGTGCCAAGGGGAAACTATGAGTAGGCAAAAAGGAAGTATAAAACCCAAATAGACATCTGCACGGTGTTTAAAAATAAAAATGTGGTGAAAATCAATCATACTACTTGGTAGGAAATAGCATAAAAAATGAGAGAACTGTTATATATTTTGAGTCCAGTGGTGGTTACATAGCTGTATGAACTTATCAAAGCTCATTGAATTCTATCCTTAAGTTCTATGAATTCTTATGTACAAAAGTTTTTTACATCTACTTTAAAAGGAAACTGTTCTACAAGGGAAATATCAATTTAAAAACATAAATATTAAAAAAGACCTATCACTTCCCCTGGTGAAAAGCCAAACATCTAGTTCATGTATGTCCAACTCTCTCACTATTCTCCACCTTTACAAAACATAAAGCCAAGTCAAATTAACAAAACCACCATTAGAAATGACTCAAGGTATAAAATACCAAAGCTTGAAATTCAAAAATCACTTTTTAAATAAGTCTAAACCAATGTCTGCATGACAAAATACCAAATTTCACTGCTCCGATATAATTAAGGCAAATATAATATCCCTAAATCAAAAGCTGAACACCACTCCTTATTTAATATGCCTAAAACAGTAACTATTACAATTCATCTCAAAGAGAAAATGTTGAAATAACCTTATTCCACTTCAAAAACTATCCTGCTCCAGTGGTACACTGCCTATCTAGCAAGCGCAAGGCCCTGAGTTCAACCCGCAGTATTGCCAAAAACACTATCCTGCATTCTACTGAGGAAACCTAAATAACAATGTAGAAAATAAAAATTTATTAATTTGGAATGTTGAAACCACCAAAATTAGCTGCTGAAAAATTTCAATCTAATAATTTTTTAATGAAATTTGCATCTAACCTTTCATTGATACCAAAACTAACAATATTTAATGAAGTCTCAGCGAATAAATTTTTAACACTTGTCAAATTAATAATCATAATTAAGATATTTTTAATGTGCAAATAATGTTGCTTTAGTCACTAAGTACCCTGTCCCCCCAAAATGGGATCTGGAGACATATTCCTTGAAGATCTAAAAGGTTTGTTTTCCTTAAAAATCTACAGATTAAGCTTTTTAAGCTTATAAGATAACCTAGTAAAGACATTAAGAAATTACTTGGCACATCCTACCTCTAGAAAATATTAGTGTGATTTACTATATAATAACTGCACACACACAAAAACATATAAGCCTACTTTCTTCACTGAATATTCACACAGAACATGTCAACAAAAACTACAGGCCTATGGAACACTTGAAACGTTAAAATTTCAAGATTCCTACGTAAACTGGCATTAAAAAAATTGAAAATACATTAGAAAGCAGTTTAAGACATGTATCATCTTGCCTGTCCTAAACTCTTTTTAAACATTAAAAAGGGATTTATCCTGAGGACATACATCCATTTACATATATGCAAAACTAGACAGTTCATTATGTTAAACTCAAAAAGCTCTAGTGTTCAAACAGTAGTGGCTCACACCTGTCATCCTATTTATTCAGGAGGCAAAGATCAAGAGGACCATGACTTGAGAACAGCCCAGGCAAATAGTTCTTGAGACCCTATCTCGAAAATACTTGACACAAAAAGGGCTGGTGGCTCAAGTGGTAAAGCACCTTCCTAGCAAGCAAAGGCTGAGTTCAAGCCCCAGTACCGCCAAAAAAATAAATAACTCTAGGAACATAAATCCTCCCTGACTTAAAATCTAAGTATCTTAAAGTATTTTAATTAAGTTTCATGAGCACAAATCTCACGAATTCCAGTTCATTTTAATTGGCCAGTTACATTATAACTAATACAATTGTCTAACTTGCTATAGTAGGGTAATGTATCATTTACTCCTCTACAGTAACATCTAAGATACCACCTTGGAGAGACCAACTCTCAAAATGAGTACTTCTCCTGTAGTTCCAACATACCCTTTTCCTTAAACAAAATCTCCAAAAATTCTATTACATTAGATTGCACAAAAGGCAAAACACACAATTACCCCTGCCCTTAAAATTTTTCTAGTGATGAATGCAAAATTATTTTTGTGACTGTATTGATTTAAGGACACAGTGATCTGTCAAAACTTCTATGAAAAGGAAGTTGATCCCTAAAAGCTAGCTCATTTAAGGGTAAGCTCATATTAAACAACTTTGCTGATTTTATCCAGTGATTCATCCTACTTAATCATCATTTTAACTAAACAAAACGAAATGTGTGTCTTCTAATCAAGACTGAGAGGAAAACAGGGAGCCTGAATTTAGGAAGCAGCATCTTAGATCCATTTGACTGTTAACTAGCAAAGTCACATTCCAGACACGGTGAGGGAGAGGAAATCCTTTGACTTTTTGCCTGCGACTATGTCTTAAAACCCAGTCATGATGAAGCATAGTTATTTTCTAACGTGAGCTTTCCCTGCAGACAATAATGTACCCCAGTCCACAAGGATTCTTGTGGTGATCTGACTTTTCGATGTAGATGGTTAAAATAAAAATTAGAGGCATGAGTACGGAGAGCCATGGTTCCCAGGAGGAACTGCACATGAAGACGAATCCACAGGGCACAGGATTTCCCAACAGCATCCACCATCGTCACACGGGAGTCATCCGAAGGCATCGATCCTACAGCCCGAAGCCTTTGTCCACACTGCCAGAGGTCAGAGCTTCCTTCTTTTGCTCCAGGCCAAGTTGCTACGTGGGATCCGATGCTGTCGCCAGACCTTCAGCCACCATCAGGCTTCAAATTAACCAGGACCGCCCAACCTCCGTGCCTGTCCGTTACGCGGCCCAAGGGCAAGCATTCCACTCAGTAGCCACGGGTGAGGGGATCCCAGATCTAACTCACACGCTCCTGCCCCTCAAACCCAAGGAGCTGGGCCTGCCGAGCTTTTCTGCCACACTAACTACGATGACATAGCAAAGGAGAAAATACCTATGAGATCCTTGGAGAGCTCCACTGTCAAGACCAGGGAGAAGCGCGCACACACCGCGGCATGGAGGTGACGGGAGGGAGGGTCGCGTCAGCAGGGCAGAGGGTACCCTGGCGCTCAAATTCGCTGCCTCCCGGCGGCCGTCCGCCCCGCCTTCCCCCGCTCTTCCGGCCCGGCCGCCGGCCCCTCCCCGCCCGACGCCCCAACGGGAACCGCTTCGCTCTTGGCAGTAAACACACACCGCCGCTGCCGAGTAGCACACGGGGCCGGGGTCGGGGCCGGGGCTCTCGTCTTCGCAGAAGCCTCCAAAGGACAGGGAGAGCCCTCAGACAGCCTAGAAGAAGATGGCGCCCACTCTCCCCTCCCGTCCGGACAAACGGACTTCGTCTGTCTGCCCATGCGCTCTGCCGGCGTAACCCACTACTCAAGCGCCTGAGTCGCGCATGCGCACACCTCCAGCTCGCCGCTTCCCGTTGTTAGGGAAGGGAGGCGACGCCTGGGATTTCTGGGACTTCTGCGCATGCCCAGTTTTCAGCCAACCGGAGAGCCAGCACCTGGAGCGGGCGGGATTTACACAGAAGTCCACTGGTTGGTATAACTGAAATCTGCCTGATGTAACAGTATCAAGTGCACAGAACAAACATTCGAGTCTTTCAGAAGTTATGGAAAGAGATGTCTGCCTTTTCTAGTGGGCCTACTGGTTTTCTCAAATGATCATACTATTACAATCTAAAAAATTTCAGGTCAAGGTTATTTAGATATAACCATGTAGTATTCTGATTATTGAACACTTTCTTGTGTCATCAGTGTGTTAAGCATCAAAACCTAATCGTTATGTTTTTGAACGAAAAGAAAATGAAGTTTCTGGAATAACACAACACAGACTCTGAAATGGTGATCACACTGAGCTATGCCATTCTGTTAGCCTCCCCATATGTTTTGACAGAATTGCAACACCACAGACTCTCCTGAACGTTTTAGTAACAGTTTTCAGATGCCTTTCGTAGCTTTTCAACATTCACAAGTCAACTTTTCCTCACTCGGTCTCAGAGCTCATTTCGAAGTTTCCATACTGGGCTGGAGGTGTGGCTCAAGCATTAAAGTTCCTGCCTTGTACATGTAAAGCCCTGTCTTCAAAGCCCCGTATCGCCTAAACAATTTCCACATACTTTTGCTCTAATTTATAAATCTGGTCATGTTCTTTAACTAAAATCTTAAACTCGAAGCCAAATACAGGCATTCAAAAGCCCTCATTTTTACTCTTTGGCCATACATCACCTACACTTCAGGGGACACTGAAGGGCATGTCACTCGCCAGTGTGTCAGGCCTCTCATACCTCTGTATCTTTCCTGAAAGTTCCTCTGCCTGTCCCGTCCTGTCATCGCTTTTCCTCTGGGATCTTTTCACTAATCTTCCATTTCTGCCAATCTCAGAGAAGTTATCCCTACACATTTTAGTTGTTTCAATGTCTGTTTCTCATTATACTTCCAGATCACTGAAGGAAAGCACCCTTATTTCTGACGTCTATCTTATAGAAGTCTGAATAATATCAATAATATCAAAATGACTGAACTTCTCACCAAAGATGAACTACTTTCTGAGCTCTCATGTATGCTCTTTTCCCTGCTGATTATGCCTCTATTAACTTAGTTTAGAGATTGAAAACAGTAACCTTTGGAATACCCATAGGTTTCTGGTTCTAGCCTCCTTCCTCATCAAGCACTAAACAGACCACCACATCTATTTCTGCTACATCTCCCTATCTTAGTAGGTAATCAACTACTCTCATCTTTTCTCCAAATTGTTCACCTACACCCTAGGATTTCCCTACCTCGTCTTCTATCTGCTCCCACTCCAATATGATTTAGGTCTTGCAGGAAAAATCTAGCCTTATTGCCATTTTTCATCTCCAAGTGATTTCCCTTACAATTACCCACTATGTCTTTTAAAAATACTTCTTACTTTTACCTATGTTCTTTACTGTGAAAACTGATCTTACCTTTTCTACTCTCCGCCCATTTATCTCACCTCTTTAGGACTCTGATTCTTCCCTTGAGAAGGTCCTCCTCCCATTCTTCTATATCAGCCCTTAATTCCTTCCTGTTTAAGAGAAAAAAACATTTTCCTGGTTTTTTCTTTGTTTTGAATCTCTCCTCTACTGATCATTTCCTCTCCACTTATATATTGCCTGTGTCCTTAAGAAAAATTTTAAACCCTTTTGCTCAGTCCACACTTTTTGCCTTCCTTTCAATGTCAAGTTTCTCAAAGTACTTTTTTTATTTGGCACCTGTTCTTTGTCACTACAGCTGTATGGTTTTCTTCTATCCCAACCACTGCCATGAAACTGCACTCCAAAAAGGTAACCAATGATCACTCAATTGTCAAATCCAAAGACCTTTTTCCCATTTTCAGCCTCCTTGAACTTATTGCAGCATTTATATTGTAAGGATTTATACAGTATTAATATAAGCATTTACACAGTATTATAGTTCAGCAGCTCCTACAGCTAACCTAACAGAATTCAAAGTTTGTTTCTACAAATTGCAAGCTGAGTATTTAGTACATTTTTAATCTCAAATTTTTTCTTCCACTTAATCATCTGTAAAAAGCAGATGATAATACCACACATAATGTATTGAATAGATTAATTTTGATAGTGTAGGTAAAGCACAATTCAGTGCTTATGTGTCATACTAGGTATTCAATAAGTATGTGGTGTCCTCTTCCAACCCATTCTCTCACTTTCTTTAGTATGCTTCTTTCTAAGCTGTTATTAAATCATATTTCTCTAGTCTCTTCCACTTTCAAGAATAACTCTTTCATATCTTAATTGGGTAATTTGGGGCATGTCTCTAATCCTGAAATAAAATAATTGTACTGCCTAGTCTTAGTGTTGTTAACAAGGTTGAAATGATTAATATAAGGAGTTTAGCACAATATGTGGTATAGAGAAAGAATTTGCCTTCCTAATTAAGGAAACAGAGAAAATATTTCCAGTTCAACTTCTCTCCTTCTTCCTGTCTTAAATCTGAATATTAATATCTGGCATATGGAGTCACAGTGCCATTAAGAAGGGAAGACCAATAGAACTGCAGATACTGTCATCTGACATCATTGAACAAAAATCAGCAGCCTCCCTGTGATCAGACTGGTGTTTGTTAAGGTTTAAACTATTATGAGTTGACTGGTCTTCAGTTACTTGGAACAAAAATATTTCTAATGATACAGTTTCAAATTTATGATTTACATTTTTAACATTCTTTTCTGCCATCCATGTAGGAAGTTTACACAGATGAATCTACAGTATCTACAGTTATCTTCAACTTAACTGTGTTTGTCTATTTCAAGTCCTTGTACTACAGATAAACTACTGTGTTCTTGGAGGGAGTTGTTAGGAGCAGTGACATTGTCTGGGACGGTTACAATATTACTGCATGTCTTCTATAATGATAGTATCACTTTGCTTGATGAAGATAAGTATGTAGAATACAACAAATTTTCCTATACCTATTCCATTGAGTAGCCGTTTAATACAGTGAAAAGATGGCAAATTTTAGAGTTAGCCAGAGGAAATAAATTCTAGTTTCATATCTTCTAAAATGTTACTTTCTTCTTGATATTTCATTTTCATTTTTATATAATAGGGATAGTACTTCCTCAAAAGGTTGTTATGAAGAGTTAAGACTAATGCCGTCAAGTGCCTAGCACACTGCAGAAAATGGTATCCAAAGAAAACCACTGGAGTTGGTGGAGTGGCTCAAGGGTCTGCTTTGCAAGCATGAAGCCCTGGGTTCAAACCCCAGAACTTCAAAAAGGAAAAAAAAGAAAAAGAAAAACTAAATTTGACTACAAGAAAACCATCATGAATGGGAGGCAATAAGTAAATATCATTGCCCTAAGTCCCTTCAATTTAGCATATAACACGAGGGACTTCCAGGAAGAGTAGAGTTAAAACTCACCCATAGGAAGCGTTTGCAGATTAATTCCACCTATTCCAACCATACCCTTTCTTAATCTTCATTAACATTCATATGATCACATATTATTTTAAAAATGTATCCAGAGAAGTGATCCCTACTACAACAATACAGAAATAGCTCAAAAATATTTTTCAGAATTTCTCTTTGAAGAAGAGTCTTCTGAACATACAGGTCTTATATCTTACATAGCAGTTATTGGTGAATGCTGAAGGAAGGCCTAATGGTAGCTTAAAGTTATTTAACGTCCTAAGATTCATTTCCCACGTGTGTGTGTGTGTGGGTGCGTGTGTGTGCATACATATATTATATATCTTATTATATAAGATATATAAATGTTATCATTATTATGATATTTGTACTTCTTGAGAAATCAAAAAACCATTTTAAGTTACTATTGATAAGGCTTAAAAATGTCAGGTGATTTTATTTGGAAGAAAAGAAGAAACAAAATACAACGATTGTACAAACAAAATACAACAAAACCGAAGTGAGATTTAAATATTAAGAAATAAGCTTTGCTTTTATAGCCCACAAAGTGTCTATAATTATATCCACAAAGTGGATGTAATTCCAAAATATTAGGGGGCTAACAGTATCTAAGGGTGTCTGGGACAACATCGATGTATTTGTAAATTGATTTAAAAATCAAATTTATATACATGAGTTTCTATGCTCAAATAAGGAAAGTAGAAAACCAAAGGTCTAGCAGGAAATGTCCTTACATACACACACACCCTCATCTTGAACCAACGTAATATTCCAAAATTGCATATTTTAAATCAATGCAGTGTTTGTTTTGTCCCAGGGATCAAACCCAGGGCCTGACTCATGGTAGGCAAGTACTCTACCATGAGCTATATCCCCAGTTCACACAGAAGTTTTTTGAAAATTGTCAAAATACACGTCATGACTCCTTTGTCGTGAAAAT
Source organism: Castor canadensis (assembly GCF_047511655.1). Lineage (NCBI taxonomy): Eukaryota > Metazoa > Chordata > Mammalia > Rodentia > Castoridae > Castor > Castor canadensis. The sequence continues at coordinate 155,320,373 of NC_133388.1, forward strand.
GATATAGGCTGGATAAATTCTGATGTAACAGTTTCATGACTTACTTTTAATTTACGGATATAATCTGATGTTTCCTGACTCCCTATATTGATTTCACGCCACACTTAAGGATGGCATTCTAGACGTTTTAAAGAGCCTCCAGCCTTTAACCCAACCTTCCCTGGACCTGCCGCCTTCCAGCGGGATTGGTAACCTAGCAACCAAGCAGCAGGCAAAGAATTCCGGAATCCCGATTGTCCAATCAGTTCAGCGGATTCGCCCCAGAGGCTGATGGGGGAGCTGGAGACTGCGCAGTTGCCAGTGTCGGTACCATGGAGACGCCCGGAGCGGCTGAGGCGGTCATGGCGGTTTCGTCTGTCTCCCCCGCCAGGGCAGGGACGGTGTTCCTCCTGTTGGTCCTGTGTCGCATCTCACAGGCCCAGACCTTTTCCTTCCCTTTCCAGCAGCCGGAGACGTGCGGCCACAACCAGTACTTCGATATCTCGTCGCTGTCCTGTGTCCAGTGCGGAGCCCACCAGAAGCCGGATGCCCACGGTGAGACCGTTTGGGGGCACCCTGACAAAAGTAGCGCCCCCTCCTTGATGCAGCTCCCACTACCTGATCATGTTGTCTGTAGGAGACACGTTTCCGGGGCAGCAGTCGCCAGGAACTCATTTCTCCGTATCAGCCACCCCCCCACACCCCTCATGGGTGAAGGTGGTCTTTAGGGCAGCAGGGGAGAAATAGTAGAAAAGTGTAAAAGTGAAGAAGAGCAAGCAGGTGACAGGAAAGATTAGGAAAGAAATGCGATTTAGCATTTGTAAACGGGGATAGCCTTTTATTTCGCTTTTTAAATTACAGAAATTTAGAGCTGGAAGTAACCTTAAGTATGGTCAGTCCAGTCTCTTCACTGTACACATTTTTTAAAAAATGATGCCAGGGAGAGCATGTGACATCTCTTCGGTGTCACCTAAATTAGAACTGGGAGACCTCAGCTCTCCTTTTCCTCAATCTTGACTTATGTAGTTCCATTATACAGCTTTTGCCTTTAATATTAGATATTTCCGTAGGACCTATCTCTTTATTGTTAAATACTACTGATTGTTCTCAGTCTTTTTAGGTTAAGCTTATTTTTTCCCCCTTAAATATGTATCATTTGGTCCTAGTCCTCACCGACATTGCTCAGAGTAAGTCTTAGCCCATATATTGAATTCTAAAATACTTTCAATCTCAATTTAGCCATTCTTGGAATTAAGTTTCTGCCATCTTCAGATTTAACGTATCCTTATTTAAGTCAATGAGCAAGAAGTATGATTGAGAAAACATTTCAAGCTCTAAAATGTAAGGTATTAATTTCATAATTATGAATTGAGATAGTGAATGTGTTGTGCAACGCAGACAACTACTGGTGCTGTTTCCTCTTAATCGCTGTTTTGAGAATGCACCTCTTACATATTTACCAAATTGAATAGTAATTATAATGTGTACTGTCCTTCCAAACAGAGGGAAACTGCAATCTATTTGAATGAAGTCAGTTTCCTAGTATGGTTTTGGCAAATTAAATTTGAATTCAGTGAATATATGTATATGATTTAATGACATGGAAATGTAAATTTTCCTATAGCAGTTGAATAGTTTTAATAGTTTAACAGTTTAATTGCTTAGTTATGCTTGCAATTAAATTATTAGCAATGCAATCCCAGCTGTGTGCCAGACACAGTTCTAAGAATTTGGTGCTTGTGTTAACACTATGAGGTAGGTACTGTATTTTCTCCATTTTACCAATCCAGAAGCCAAGGCACAGAGAAGCTCAGTAATTTGCCCAGTGTCATATAGCCAAGTAGGAATACTAAAATTGGAACTCAAGAAGTATGTTTCTGAAAAGGAACCCAGTCACTACTGGCTCCAGAGTTTTGCTGTTGGCCACTATATAATACTGCTTCTCAAGATCTAAAGAATTATTAAAAGTTCTCTATCTTGGGGTTTTATTTTGATTAACCAAGGACAGAATTGGCTCTTCTCTTTTTAGGAACTTCATGTGTGTGTCTACCAGGATTTCAGATGATCTCTAATAATGGAGGATCTACCATTATTTGTAAACAGTGCCCAGAAAACATGGTATGAAGAACTTGTTTTAAAATAACTTTCCTGGAAAAAGTAATAAATTAAATAACTTTGTCAAACTTCAATGTAGTGTTTAATATTTCCCCACAAACTTCAAAATTATTAAGATAACTTTATGTGTACTAGAGTACATTTTGGAAGATCAGTGAAATTTATGCAAATGTGGAAAGAATAGAAATGCATTTCTTTCACTTTTAATCTGAAAACCCCAAACCACAAAGCTCTGAAATTTTGTATTTTTATTTTTCTTTATAGAGTGGTTCAGTTATAAAGAAAAATAGATGAATGTACATCTGTAGCGCAATGGGTGATGTATAGACCCTCTCAGCAGATTGAATCAGTGTCTTAGAACTACTGGGTCAACAGTTTTATAAGATGATTAATGTTCATAATGATATCTAAGGTGTAATAAGTTCATTTAATGCTAGTTAAATCAATAAATAGTTAAATAATGTCTTGCTGTTTGGTTAATCATCTCATTATGTAATAATTTGGGAGAAAATTAGTAAGTTAGTAGTTGTTATATAGGATAATTCTCAGTTAGCATAAATATACTTTCCAATCATTTAAATAAGTTGGAGTCTAATTATGAGTTGTGATTTTTATAGTAATGTTTTCTCTCATTGTCATATTAAAATGAATTAAATCTGGGAGTTTAATGAGAAGTTACCAGCTATCCTAATTTAAAGCTATTTATTCTGTATAAGTCTGCTTACCATTTTGATATTTATTTTATATTTTTGGAAATAATTGGTCCTAGCTAATTACTGATGGTAAAGAACTACTAATTTGAAAAAAATGGTGCCAGAACAGGTTTCTTTTTCAGTGATATTATATATTATTGTAAATTTGAAATAATGCTATTTAAATTTATTGCCAACTATAGAAATATTTCTTGATAAAAATCTGCTCTTCTCAATAAAAATTTAAAATGATTTGGGGCATTATTTTATTTTTACCATTATTCTATACTAATTTCAGTTATATCTGTATTTGAAACTACCACATTAAAGCTTTAGATTTTCCTAAACCACATACTGTAATGAGTCCAATTTTGAATCATGTCAAACTTTACCAAAACTCTTTACTAGTACAATTTATTTATAGCTAAAAGGAAATATTCTCATAAATCAATTTTTGCAACTTTAAGTATAATTTATATTTTGAATCATAACTTAATTTTTAAAGCTAATGTATTTGAAATTTTAAAAATTATAATAATTATTTTTAGAGCAATAATTATGTAGAACTGCTGTCTGTTGGTTAGGTCCTGTTGATTTTTGTTGTATTTTATATCTGTAAATGATAAAATTTATTTTGAATTTACATGATTAATTAAGAGTAACGTTAATGAATGAGGAAAAATTTTAATTTAGAAAGGAGTCACTGAAGATGGCTGGAACTGTATTTCTTGCCCTAGTGGCTTAACTGCAGAAGGAAGGTGCCACTGTCCCATTGGCCATATTTTAGGTAAAAATTACTTCTTTATAAAATAATGGTGATGAATTTTATTTGTGCTTGGTTTTTTTGTAAAGGATATTAATTTAAATGACTTGGTGATTACTTAATAGTATTTTTTAAAGTTCATTTTTATATAAAATTTAGTCATGCTTATGACATCAGTAGGCATTGGGAAGAAAAGTCCAGGCCAGGTGTGGAGGCTCACACCTATAATCCCAGATACTTGGGAGGTGAAGATTGAGATCACAGTTTGAGGCCAGCCATGGCAAACAGAGAGACCCCATCTCAACCAAAAGCCAGGAATGATGGTACATGTATATCTGTAATCCCCACTACATAGGAGGCGTAGGTTGGAGGATCCTGGTCTAGCCCTGACCCCTGCAAAAAGTGAGACCCTTTCTGAAAAATAACCTAAAGCAAAAAGAGCTGAAGATTGGCCCAAGTGGTAGAGCACTTTCCTAACAAGTACAAGGCCCTGAGTTCAAACTCCAGTACCACCAGAAGAAAAAAAAAGAAAAAGTTCTGCCTGGCTAAAAAAAAAATCTTATTAATGTAGGATTAGATGGATAGTTCCTTAACATAATAGGCTATCTCAACTCCAAAGCCAACATGCTTAATAGGGAAAAATTATAAACATTTTTGTTAATGTCAGGACCTAGAAAAGGATGTAAGGTATTGCACATAAGTACTTAAGAGAAAAAAAAAATCATTGGAAAAAAAAATCATTGGAAAGGAAAAGGAATTGATTGTATCAAACAAATCACTAAAAATTCATATAAACAGTAATGTTTCCTGGGTACAAAATTAATATCCTATAAGTAGTAGCCTTCCTATAGAAAAGCAACATTCCACTAGAAAATGTGATGAAAGAAAAGATCTCATTTACTGTGGGAACAAATAAAAAATACTCAGGTGTAAATTTTACAAAATGTGCAAAATAAATTAATTGAAGAAATCCGTGAATGCGACTGAATGACTCAGAAGCAGGCTTTAAAAATGATAATATATTCTTCATATTTGGATGAAAAAGTTAAATATTATAAAACTGCCATCTCTCTCCCAGTCTATATATTTAAAGGGATGCTCATAAATTCTACCAGGATTCATTCGTTTGGGGGAATACACAAATAGATTCTAACAATATATAAAAAGCCAAGAAATTTCTGAAGGAAAGAGGAAAGTGCTCCAGATACGATGCATACTTTGTAGCTACAATAACATGCATTGCTGACAGATAGGGACACATTCTGATGGATGGAGCTTAAGACAGTCAAAATAGACCCAGTCCGTATGGAAATTTGATATTTTAAAAAACACATTTTGTATCAGTGAGGATAACACTGATTAATAAATGGTATTAGGGAAACTGAGAAAATATTAAACTGAGCTTTTACCTTATTCCTAAAGAAAATTAAATTTCAAATGAGTCAAATATCGTTAGAGTATAATATATGACTCTTAGAAAATTCTTAAAGAACATGTAGGAGAAGTTTGCATAGTCTTTGTGTGCAATACACCTTTCTAAGTATAACAAAATCTCTGAAGCCATAGAGGAAAAATTGCTAAATTTGACTACATAAAAAATTTTAAATTTTGTGCAAATCAAAATACCAAAACCATCTGCAAACTAATGAAAATTCCATATGCCCAGCAGATACAGGTCTGAGTTCTCCAACATACTTAAAAAGACCCTACAAACTAATAAGAGTAAGAAGAGTAACATAATTGAAAAATAGCCAAAAATCATGAATAAAGTTTAGAGAAAAATATCTTCACATGAAAATAATATTCAATATTACTGTTGGAGGAAACATGAATTAAAGGTAAAATGAGATTTTATTCTTAATTTACCAGATTTTATTAAACAGTTCCAACTTCAATGATGTAAGGATGTAGGGAAGTAGTCATTCATATGTTATTGGAAAATTATAAATTGGTGCAACCTCTTTGGAGAATATAATTGACAATACTTATCAAAATTTAAGAAGCAGGTCATCTTTGTCCAGCAATCCCTTATCTAGTAATTTCTTGTTCAGATACACTTAATTCTATCTGAAGAAGTGTATGTGTAGTTATTTGTTGCAGCATTATTCCTGAAACCATGTATTTGACCAGAGGACACTTGTCAAATAAACTATGGTATATCCATATAATGATCTAAACTGCAGCCATAGGAAAATGAGGTAGCTCTCTACATCTCTACAATCCATGATACATTGAATAAGAAAGCAACATATAGAACAATGTATTATGGATTATGTGTGCATATGTGCTTGTATATGCATAGCCTATTTCTGGAAGGATTCATAAGAAACCGGTAACCATGTTGCCTCCAGAATGAAGAACTAAGTGGCTAAGGGTAGGAATGGGAAAGAGACTGATTTTTCATTTTAAATCCTTTTGTGCCTTTTATTTTGATACTTTATTACCTACTCAAAAATTAAGTTTTTAATGGAATGGGAATCCCTGTAGTAAAGTTATTTAAAATCTAGTTTTAAAACTAGACATGCATATGAAAAAATAATTTGTATAAGATAAGATATTTTCACAAAGGGAACATATTTAAGCTTCAAGTGAGCACAAAAAACAATAAATGGTCTTTAAGCAAGAGCCCACACTTCAAGAAAGGTTGTTTGGGAAGATTGCCATAAGGAAGCAGTATAATAGCTGAACCTTGAAGGACTAATGGTATTTCAAAAAGTAGTGATAAAGAGTAAAACATTCTAGGCAGAAAGAAGAGCATGAGCTAGTGTATTACTACAGATATGAGTATCGATGTCACTGTGAAAGGATTATGACAATAGCAGTTTGCTGAATTTAAAAGCATACTGGCCCAGATTACGGATGGCTTTAACCAGTAACATATTCTATAGGTAAAGGCATTTCACTGAAATGTTTGAACGGAGGAGTGGTAAGAGAATTTAGAGGCCATCTGTTGCATTTCTTCATTCAACAAGTATTAATTGAACTCCTTTTAGAGCCGGCATTGTGTAGGGATAAAGCCATGAACAAAACACTCCAGAGATCCCGCCCTTGTGGAGGTTACATTTAAGACCAGGAGAGCTGTTGAGGGCTGCTGTGGTCCTGTAGGCACATGAACATAAGGATCTGAACCAGAGTTAGGACAAAATTATACATAAAGGAGTAGATACTAGAAACATTAAAAGAATGATAATAGACCTAAGAGAAAGAAAAAACAGACATGGGAAAAGTCAAAAATATCTCTCGGGTTTCGGAGCAGGGGTGCAGGAGGTGATAGTTTATCGATTCAGATGCTGTGGAGTGGTCAGTGAAGACTGAGTTATTGAAGTCACTTAACAGTCAAGCATCTCTAGTACTAAAGTTGTAGTTTCGGTGAGTTGCGAGGACTAGAGGCCAGATGTCAGGAGTTTTGGAAGACTGAGTGGGTAGAGAATAGAGGCAGAAGGTGGATTTTACCCTAGCCCTCAAGCTTGTGGATAACCAGGCCCTTACCTGCTTTGACTTAGGAGCCTTGGCTTAATAAACATTTAAGCAGTTTTAAAATACATTCATAAGCCAGGCCCAGTGACCCATACTTTTGATCCCAACTCCTTGGGAGGCAAAGACCTGGCAAAGAGTTAGTGAGACCCTCTCTCAAAGAACAAGCCTGGTGCAGTGATATGTGCCTATAACCCCAGCTATACAGGAGCCTGAAGTAGGAGGGTGGTGGTCTGAGACCAGTTCCTGGACAAAATATGAAACCCTATCTAAAAAATAACTAAACCAAAAAAAAAAAAAACCAGACTGGGGGACATGGCTCAAGTGGTATAGCACTTGCCTGACAAGCATGATGCTCTGAGTTCAAGCCCCAGTACCACTGATCTTTAGGAGTTTTATTAGCACTGTTGCTGAAAAGATTAAACTTAATCCCCACAGTTTATGGTGGTGTTTTCTTTGGGATAGAGCTAAAGAAAACTTCCTGAGCTGGACAGCAATTTGAAATTTATTACATTTCATAATGTGCTCTTTCAATTATATATTTTAGGATTTGAGGAAAATGAACTTAAATCAGATTTGATTATAAATTGGGAATAAAAACCTCTGATGGGCAAGTATGCTGGCGTTTATTTAAAATAGTGCCATACTGGGGTTTGAATTCAGGGCTTTGCACTTGTTAGGCAGGCACTCTATCAATTGAGCCACACCTTCAGCCCCCCAATTTTTAATTCTTTTGTCTACACATTAAAGTGGTAGAAAGGAGCAGTTGCAATGGATTTTAATATTTCCTTTAACCTAATGTTATCCAAAACATTATCATTTCATTATATAATTAAGATAGGCAATTATTAATGAGGTGTTTCATTCTTTTGTTCTTAATTATCTGTGAAATCTCAGTTTTAACTAGCCACGTTTTAAGTACTTAGCAAGCACAAGTGGTTACTAGCTACAATATTAGACAGCATAAGTTTATTCCAATAGAAGGTACATATGAGTGCACTTGGTGTCAGCCAGATACAAAAGCAGGCTAGTCACTGGAAGAATAAAACCTGCTTTGAAATCTAGACTGTTACCATTTACCTTGTAATTTCTTATTCCTTATCTGTCATATGCTCTTGAAAGTCTGTGGGTCAGAAGCAGAGAAGCACCATTTTAATTGTTTTTCTGCTTTCTGTGATACCTCATGGTACCTTGAGAATAGATGGTAGCTATGAAAACATAGTATTGCTATTGTCAAGACTACTGTTATGTGCTTGAAATTCTCCATGGTCCAGAGCAAGGGGAGAGAGCAGGGTGTTACTTGACATGAATGAACTGTGAAGAACTCTCTGGAAGGTAACATCTGAGCAGAGCTTTGAAGGAAGAGGAGGAGAGAGCTGTGAGGATGACTAGGACCATCATGCTAAGCAGAAGGAATAACAAGTGGTCATGTCCTCACATGGGGATGTATTTGACTTGTCCAAGGAACAGCTGTTACACAGATGAGACTGAAGCAGGAAGGAGGAAAGTGGGTGCAAGTGGTGGCAGATCATGGCCGTGTCCTTGGGAATTTCCCTGTGTGAGATGGAAGGCAACTGGAAGGATTTATGTAGTGAAGTGACATGATCACAGTTATATTGTGAGAGCCTCACACTGGCTTCTCCATGGAGCATAGAGCCAGCACTCCAGTTAGGAAGCCAGTACAAAAACAAAAACAAAAACAAAAAAAACCCAGGTGGAATAAATTTTGAAGAACTAGCAGAATTTCAGGCTTATGTATTTATTTGAATTTTCACTTTTTTTCCCCTCCATTTTTATTAGCATATATTCATTGTATACAGGGGATTTGTTGTGACAGTTCTGAATAGCCTTACGTTGTACATTGGTTAGATCACCCCTCCATCTCCCCCCACCCCCAGCAACCCCTTCTTGTCCCACTTAAAGCAATTACAAGAGGTTTCATTATTCTATTTCCTATTTGTAAATGCAGCCCATCAACCCTATTCCCTCACCTTCACCTCCTCCTTTCACCCTCCCTCCCCCCACAACTGTCCCCACAAACTACCTGTTTTACAGTCCTGTCTTCCATTATTATGAATTTTCACTTTTAATGTAAAGCATGAGAAGAGGAAAATCTCAGGATTGTTGAGTAAACAGTCAAATGAAGTTGCCATTTACTGAGGTGGGGAAGAACTAGCAGGAACAAGTTTTCATCTTTACTTCTGTTAAAATTATTTTTTAGCATTATTCAGAGACTTAAACCATTATGGACATGTCCGAAGTCCTCCTTGAACATTTTTCCTAATTCTGAGTCTGTTGCTTCTTTATCCCTAATGTAATTGTTTTCATTTTGAAAGAGTATATGCTGTTACAGAATTTTTCCCCCATTTTATTATAAAGGCATACATCGTAGCCACAGAAAATAAAAGTACTATTTTTATATAAGTACTTCATACTCCAAATATTGTTCTTGGTTTCCTTGATGTAGAGGGTTTGAAGTAAGGACCTTGCACTTGCTAGGCTCTACCACTTCAACCATGTCCCCAACCCCAAATATTGTTCTGTAACAACTTTTTTCAGTGAGCAGCATGACCTGTTAGACTTACTTTATTCTTTTTGAAAAAAATTTTTCTTGAAATCTTTGAAACAGGGTCTCACTGTCCAGCCTGGAATGGCTTTGAAGCTCAAACTTAATCCTCTTGCTATAGCTTCCCGAGTTCCAGGAATATAGACATGCACCACCATGCGTGGGCACACCATCCTTTTTAATCTGTCCTACAGTATTTCACAACATGGATGCATCATCATTCCGCAATTTTAGATAGATGGTTTTCTCACAAATAATGCTTCAGTGAATATCCTTATAAACATGTACAAATATTTCTGTAGATTATATTTTAAAAAAGGAAATTGGAGTGCTGTGTAGGATATGTGAATTTAAAACTTTAATAGATGTTATCAGAAGCCCTCCAACTTACAGAAACCTAGCAGCAGTCTATAAAAATACTTCTTTCCCCATCCCAGTATAAAAGGAAATAAGAAAGTTTTTGAGGAAAAATGATTAATTATTATGATGACTTGGAAAATTAATTTCATATTTTCTCATGGGAATGGGGAAGGTTTCATCTTTCCCTACTTTTGTTATAGAGATGCTTGACAAGCTTTATGGGAATAATGTGTTTTGAGTATAATTATAATAATTATAAGTGAGTTTTTAAAATATTTTCTGAATATATAGAACTTATGTTCACTATGAGTTATGTCTTAATTTTGCTTCTAAATTGTTTTAGTGGAAAGAAATGTTAATGGAACATTGTTATCTCAAGCAACTTGTAATCTTTGTAATGAAAGTGGGAACTCTTTTACGAAATCAGATACTTTAGGAAACAGGTAAGTAGTATGCTAGAAGCTGACTTTAATATCATCTTATATTTATATATAATCTGTACTTTTATAAAAAGTATTTTCCTATCTTATCTTATTGGTTGCTCCTCACAACCCAAGAAGGGATAGAAGTAAACGTTAACAGATGAGGAAGCTAAGGCCCAGCACAAGACAGCAAGGTTCAGATCTTGGTTCACTGTGCAGTTATTGGACATCAGGTAGCTGAGTGAGTCACAGTCCCTTGTCTTTAGAATGGGAACATACCACCCACTTCATAGAAGTCATAGGCTATACAGACTCAAAAATAAATGTGTGAAGTTCTTAACATAGTGTTACATAGTAACCATTTAGCAAAATGTAGCTATTTTTGTTATGATGTAAGTTGTACATAATATAAACTGTGTGCCAAGTATGGTGCTAAAGTTTTTATATATTATAATGTTCCATAGAAAAACATGTTAATAAATGTCATAACACCTCTGTACTCTGCTTTATAGTCCTGCTCTCTACTGCTTCCTCGTCCTACTTTCTGCGTACATACACATACACACACAGACACACACCATCCTCTGTACACACCTCCCTCTAAAACACATTATACCTATTTTGGCTTTCTCAGGTGTTTTTTAGAGGTGTCCATGATGACTTGTCTCTAAGCAGTCTTTCTCTTCAGCTCCCTAGTTTAGTACAGCAAATAGTTGAAAAGCTTCTCTTGGTGATATTTAGTATCATTAGACTAACCTGAGTTGCAGCATCCAAAATTGACTACGGGGCTGATCCCCAAGCTTGCCCCTTGAACATTTGCCTAAGCCTACTATGACTTTTATGCCATGACCCAACCCTGCTTCCTACCTGCTCTGTTTTACGGTAATGAATGTTCATATAAGCCTGTCAGAGTCCCTACTAGCCCACTGTCTTCCCTCCCTCCATCTCATTCATTAATAGAAAATGCCAAGTACTTTCTTAAAATAAACAGAAACGAAGAATAGACTTTATTTAAAAATAATGGTTAGTTTGTTGAGGAATAGATACACTATCTTTCCAGCTCATGCTATCTTTTGCTTTATCACAGCTAAAATATGGAGTGTATTTGCCATAACTAGTTGTAAAAATTGACTTAGTTTAACTTACGTAAGTTTATTGGGCTCTTTTGTTAGTTGAGTGATATTGTCATCTTTGCTATTCTGTATTCATTTTATGCATTCCCATGTATATATTTAAGAAAATAGTCTTCTAATATTGGTTACTTTTATGTTTATACTTTGCCTTGTAACACAGGGTGATATAAAACTATTTAAATTAGTGTTACTATTTTAAATTTATTTAAGTAATTATTTAGCTGAATGAATCTATTCTAATCTGTCATTTAGGAAGACAAGTTCTCAAATTAGGTTTAGTATAATTCATTAATATTTTATAAATGATTTTTACACTTCTGGAGATTGAACTCAAGGCCTTGTGCTTTCTGGGCAAATACACTACTACTTGAACCATGCCCCCTTTCAAAATTATTTTTGTTATATTGAACAGGTGTGTCCGATGTGAACCAACATTCATCAATATCAGCAGGTCCTGTACATGTTCAGAACCTAACATTCTAGTAAGGATAATCAAGTTCATAAAGTATATATTTTTAATTCAGTTGTTTGTACCTTTCCATAAATAGCTGGGGTTTTTTCTCCTCTCTTATTTATTTATGAAGACAGGGGGATTGTGTTTCAGCAGTACAGGGAATTTTCGTCCAATTTCAACTGCACGTCGAGGAGAACTTGTGAGTACATTTTACTTTTTGTTCAGTTGTGATGGCCCTTTTATATTTCTTGTTTTGATTAATTTCAGTCTAAAATGAGAACATTTGTGTATAAAACACTTTGAGAAACAAATTATTTATTTAAGAAACATTAGTCTAATAGCCCGGCATTATAATTTATAAATTATAATTTATGAGTGTAATACTTTTCCAGTGAATCACAGAACATTTAAACTAAAAATGTCCAATATAGGTCCTATAAAGTTTGCAACCTAATATAGATAAGAGCACCACAGACTCCAGATTTGAGCCCTGGATTTTCCAGTCATGAGTTTTACATCCTTGAACTTTGGGAAAACTTGAGTTTATTGTCTGCAATGTGGTCATCATCATAATAATACCTACATTGTAGTACCTCAGCATTGGAGAAACCAGGATTACTCCGATCTAGCCAGGCTCTTTGTTTTATAGTGAGAGCACGGAGGACTATTAGAGTTTTTTCAGCAGATGCTGGGGATAGCAAGGTCTGGGGTCAAAGAGGGAAAGTGGATGCGTTATGTATTTCTTTTCCTTCTTTCTTTCTTTTATTTACTTAATTTTTTTGGTGGTACTGGTGATCAGGATCTCATGCATAAGGTGTGTTCTACCTTACTACTAAGCTGCATCTCCCCACCCTGGCGAGTGGATAGGCCATGAATCCTAGAATACAGGAGTTACATGACTACCTGAAAGTTAGAATAGGAGTTAGTTAATGACGTTGAAAATATCAAATATACCAGCAGACCTTGGGGCAGACAGACTGTGATTCCTTTATTAATCATTAAGTAAGTAGGAGTATTGGGAGGGAAGTGAGGATAGCCGTGATGAGGAAAATCTGGGACCTTGATGAATAAGGAAGATTCCTCTCCTCCAGCATAGTCTCATGGGGGTGACAGGTGGAATAGTTGCAAAACAACAAAATAAAGGATAAATTAACAGCATACGTAGGAGCTCTGAGATGATCCAAAAATGGGCTCATCTGTAACAAAATGCGTGTCTTCTGGTCATTCTTTCCCAGTCTTAATTGCAGTGAACTTCTCTATAAGATTATCAGACCTATAGGTCTTTAGTTGCTTTTTTTTTTTTTCCTTTTTCAAGTAATTCAAGTTGAAATAATTTTGCCAAAAAGTACCAACAATGTCTGTTTTTCCTACCTGGTGTGTGATCCCCAGTCATTTAGAGGTCACATCCCTTTTAGTCTCTAACAGTCTGTAACAGGTTTTCCATCTTTCCTTCTTTCATGAGCTCAACAGTTTTGAAGATTTCAAGGCTTGCCATCTATAGGATGAACGTCAACCTGCATCTGTCCAGTCTTTGATCATACTTGGTGTGTGGTTGGCAGAAAGCCATGAAAAAGACATGCTCATCTCAGTACTTTGAATCACATCAGAGAACACACAGTGCCCACCTGTCACATCACTGATGCTATTAATCTTGCTCACATGTCATAAAGTTACCAAGACTGCCACAAACTTATCTTTTTCCTTTTGTAATTAATTAATAATTTTTGTTGTTTTACCTTTTTTGTTGGTGTTGTTTTGAGACAGGGTCTCATTATGTAGCCAGGTTGGCCTCAAACTTGCAATCCTCCATGAGGAGTATCCAAGTGCTGGGATTACAGGCATGTTCCACCACACCCAACTCATGTTAATACTTCTGTGAGGAGAACTCCTAAGATTATACTTCTCTGTATTGCTAACCCTTTGCTTACTAGATTCAGTCTCCATTAATGACATTTGGCTTTATCAACCACTTGTGATGGTGGCAGATGTTAATTTTTATTTCCATCATTCCTTCCATGCTTATTAATTAACATTCTACTATAAAGAAGAACTCCCCAACATATATATATGTTTAAGTTTAGTAATGTTAGTAATGTTAGTATGGATTTGGATATTTTATAATTAATATAAAATTAATTAATATTAAGTTTAGTAATGTTAGTAATGTTAGTATGGATTTGGATATTTTATAATTAATTGGTTTTAATTCAAGACACATTATCTGTTCTGATGTTCAAACTGTCCTATATTTGGCCACTAGAAGCCTCTTCAAATTGGCTCTATGTCTTTTTGACATGTCCCCATTGTTGTCTGAGCATTTCTTACTTTCTGGTACAAGATTTCCAGACTTAAGTTGTAGTTTTCCTCCTTCAGCCATTTCTCTCTGAAGCTCTGGAAGATAATATTTAGCATTCAAGATTAACCACCCTTAGTATGCCCTCTGATTAGGTATGGCTAAGATATACACATCTATAACTGTTTCTATATCTAAATGTGTATGTATGCTGAAAGAAATAGGTTCATACTGATACTTTCAGTTCCAGAGCAGTACCTCGAGGTTCTTCCTAGCTATTCATCTTGACAGGTTTAATAATGGGATGTCTGGGGCTCAAAATCCTTAGTTTCCTCATTTGCTTAGTGTAACCAGTCTTCCAGCCATGCTACTTTTTCTTGTGCCGCTACCTCTACCAGCCTCACTTTCCCCACACCACTATGCAATTTCAAGACTTCTTAAAGTTAATCTGATTCAATTAATTTATTTAATTTAGACATACCAGTTCTGAGCACTGATACTTTCCAAAGACAAGTTTGAAATTTCCGTTTTTAAGTCGTATTGTAACTGCTGTTTGGACTGGTTCTGTGTAATCAGTGTATAAAGCATATAAGCAAAATCTAGCTGGGACAGTGACTATCTTTGTCCATTACTTAGTTTGAAAGGTTAAGAATTCAATTTTATCTGTGCACTTTTAGGTCAGTCAGATTCTAGTTTAAAGTAAACTCAGGAGATTAGATTAACTGATAAAACAGAATCATGTTTATTAGTTTATTTTGAGACTGTAATTTCCAGTTAGACTTAAATACTTGTATTGCATCTCTAACATACACTCTTCCTAACTGGCAAAGTCTAATTTGAATATCAAGGTCAAAAGTCTTCTTGGGGAACAAAATTGGAAGGTAACTATTTTCATATAATTTAGTAACAGGGGTCCTCCAATCTTACTCTGGAAATATACCCTCCAATCAATAAAGACTTTCCATATACAGTCACTGTCCTCCCATTTCATTTCCCCAATGAAGTAATAGCAAGCCACCATCTTAGTTTTTGTTTTCCCTAATGTTTATTTTGAACATTTCCAAAATTGCAGAAAAGTTAATAAAATGACTATACATAGATCTTTCATCTACATGAACCAATTATCAATGTTTTGCTACATTTAGTTTATTTCACTTTATGTATGTAAGTACCATTGGGCCTCCTTACCCACAAGTAATTGTTTGTAGACTCAAATAATTGTGAATGGAATATATTTAGGGGAAGAATTGCATCCATACTAAACATATACAGACCACTTTTTCCTTGCATTGTTCCCTAAAGAAAATAGTGTAACAACTGTTCACATAGCATTTATATTGTGTTAGGAATTACAGGTCATCTAGAAATTATTGAAACTCTACAGGATGATGTAGGTTAATTGCAAGTATTTCATCACTTTGTATACAGAACTTGAGCATGTGCAGACTGTTTTAGCTATAGGGGTCCTGGAATCATTTCCCCCATAATACAAGGGACTACTGTAGGTACACATACAACATTTTCCACCTAAGCCATTAAAATAAATTGTAGACATGATGACAATTCATTCCAAATACTTCAGAGTGTATCTCCTAAGAATAACTGAATTTTTCTAGCATCACATCCAAGAAATTTAAAATTAATACAATACAATTATGTGATCTCTGTTCAGATTTTCCTTCTTGTTCCAATACTGTCCTTCATTCTTTTCCTATTTCTTTTTTTTTTTTTTTTGGAAGAGAGGAGGATTCAGGATCCAATCACGGTTTCCACATTGCAATTAGTCTTTTTTATTTCCTTTAATCTGTAACAGGCCCCTGCTCCATTTTGCTTTTGTTTCCCCTTCCCCCACTCCAGACTTTTCTGAT
This sequence comes from Castor canadensis, assembly GCF_047511655.1. Classification (NCBI taxonomy): domain Eukaryota; kingdom Metazoa; phylum Chordata; class Mammalia; order Rodentia; family Castoridae; genus Castor; species Castor canadensis. The sequence continues at coordinate 155,336,492 of NC_133388.1, forward strand.
TTCATGATTAGACTTAGTGAAATATCTTTTTGAAAAATAATTATATAGATTGTATATGGTCTATTAGTCTATTACATCCCTACCAAACCCACAACATATTATACAATTATTAGTGACACTAAATTTGATTGCTTGATTGTGGCAGTTGCATCTGCCACTTCTCTGTGTCATAAAGGTACTAAATTAGTCTGAGATTTTACTTGAAGACTAGGTAAATACCCATTTTAGCAACTTTCTCTTAATTGATTCAAATTGGCCATTTCTAATCATTTTATAATTCTTTTGCTCTCTCTATATTTATTAGCTAATGGTCCTTTATAAACAGCAACTTTCCTTTATGCCTTTTCCTTTTTAAAAAATGCTTTACTGTGAACTCATAGAACTTTTGTTTACTCAGTGTGTTATAATCTGTTTCTGTTCTTTTTAAAACTGAAGTTGTCCCAGATTTGGACTTCCCTTCAACATAATGCCTATATTCTTTGCTACTACTCTATTATTCCTTGGTTTCTCTGTGTTATATTCCAGATTAACCTTGTACAATTATAAATTTTAACAGTTACATACTCTCTAGTTTTTACACTGAAACTAATACAATTGTACCTCTGATTTAGGTTTTCCCAAGTGTTGCTAAATTCCTGGGTTAAGGCAAGAATAAAATGATCAGGCAACTTTAACACTATCACTGTCGTTGCATATGGCTACAGTACAATTTGCCATTACTGTTGCCACTGCATTCTTACCATTGTGTGTGTGTGTTCTTCAGCCTTCTTCTGTGCATTTATTCTACTTAAAAATGAGAATGCTTGCTTATTGACAAGATGAAAATCATGCTTCATAATTTTATCTTAAGTTTCTTTGAGAGCTTATTCCATATAATTTGGTTGTGTCTCCATTCATGACCAGTTTGATGTACTTCTTAGTGTCTCATTTTTTTAGCAAGATGTGTAGATGAACTTTAAGGCAATGACTCCTAGTCAGAGTTTTATATCTTCAGCTTTTTTTTCTTTTTTCTTTTTTCTTTTTTTTTTTGGTGGTATTGAGGCATTGTATTCAGGGCCTTGCCCTTACTAGGCAAGTCCTCTAACCTCTTGAGCCACACTCCCAGTCGATTTTGTTTTAGTTTATTTTTCAGATAGGTTCTTGTGTTATTTGTCCAGGGCAACCTGGGGCAGCATCAGACCACAATCTTCCTACTTCTGCTGGGATTGTAGGCATGAACCATCACTCTTGGCCCTATATCTATGACTTTCAAAAACCCATGTCTGCCTTGGTCATCCTGGAGCTTCTGATTGATTTGAATTTGGAAGAAATCCAGGCATTTTCTGTTTTTGCAATGTTCCAGAGGAGATTCTGATGCCCTCCATTGTTTGAGAAACACCACTTTTGGAAATTTTAAATATTGACTATTCTGTGTATCCCAAATCTCCTATTTCTTAGAACTCATTCCTCTAATTTTTTATTACTTGTCAACTTGATACAGCATTTGCAATAATTGTAAACAGCAAATGTTAGCAGCCTAGGATGTTGGTTCAATGTTAACTCAAATACTAACTCAATCAGGATCTATTATTTTTCTTTCTTTTTTACTATTTTTTTTTTTGCATTAGTGAAATGGCATATGTATTTTTGGGGGCGTTATAGCCATTTTTGTCTCCTTATTTCATTAACCTAAGTGTCGCTATTTTATAATGCAGTCCTTTTTATAATAACTGACATTGATTAGAAGTAATTCTTAAATTCCCATTAGTATCTGTTTTTCTGCTAACATTAAGAAAATAACACTAGTCATTTCTCACTTAAAAATATTCTTGTTAGCCAGGAGCTGGTGGCTCATGCCTATAATCCTTGCTACTTAAGAGGATCACGGTTTGAAGCCAGCCTGGGCAAATAGTTCGCAAGACCGTATCTCGAAAATACCCATCACAAAAAAGGGCTCATGGAGTGGTTCATGTGGTAAGATCACCTGTCTACCAAGCATGAGGCCCTGAATTCAAACCCCATTACTGCTCCCCTCAAAAGAAATATACATATTAATGCCATCATAGAGTTAAGGAGTCTTCTTTTTTTGACTTAAAACTAAACTTTATTCATTTTACAGGGTATATCTTTAAATTCAGAATGGTTTGCAAAGTATTTGCAGTCAACAGCAGCTGCATGTTCGGTAAGTATGAATTTTTAAAAAATGTTTTAGTTTACTTTGAAGAATTGTGGTAACATTTTTACCCAGATAAAAGTTTTCTCTCTAAATAGGTGTATCTCCTTCGTCATAGTCTGTAAGAATACACCCTTTGTAGTGGATTGAAATAGAATACATAAAGAAAAGGTTATGGCTATTCAATATACACAAGTTGAGTATCTCCAGGTTTATTGGCTGCAGTTGACTGTTCTGGGAAACTGTCATTTAGTAAATGCTTATTGCTGACCTAATGTGTGCCAGGCCTTGTTCCTAATCAGCTTAGATACTTCAGAAGACAGAAAAAAATCCTTCATAGAGCTAATAGTCTAAGTAAATGTCAGATCATGCTAAGTGCTGTGAAGGCAACAACTTAGGTAAAGAACATAGAAAGTGGTTGTAAGCGTGCTATTTTTATATGGGGTGATCAGGGCAGACATCTTTTAGAGAGTGATATTTGAGCAAAGCCCTGAAAGAAGTGAATGTGAGCCATGTAACCACAAAGGGGAAGAGCATTCTAAGCAGAGCCCAAAGCAGGAATGAGTCACAACAAGAAACCAGGAGCTCACTGGCTTGTTCATGCTTAAGAAACAGCAAGGAAGCTAGAGTGGTTGGAGCAGAGTGAGCAGAAAAAATGGAAAGGAAATGAGGTCAGAGGTGTTAGAAGGGGCTCTGGCAAGGACATAGCATTTATCCTAGAGGAGATAAAAGATTTTGTGCAAAGGAAGATATGATCTAACTTGAGGTTTTAAAAGTATTGCTGTAGGTCTATAATCCACATGTGAAGGAGAACATGTGATTTTTGCCCTTCTGAGCCTGGCTAACTTTGCTTAAGATGTTGTTCCTCAGTTCTATCCATTTACTTACGAATCACAAATTTTCATTCTTCTGACTGAATAAAATTCCATTGTGTATAAATACCACATTTTCTTAATCCATTCATTGGTAGTGGGACATCTTGGTTATTGTGAATAGTGCTGCAATAAACATGGGTGTGCTGGTGCCTTTGTAATAACCTGAGTTGCACTCCTTCAGGTATATCCCTAGGAGTGGTATTGCTGGATCATAGGGCAGATCTATGCTTAGTTTTTTAAGAAGCCTGAAACAAATGTGATAGTATTATTGCACATGGGTCATACATTAAGGGGAGAACACGCACGGGAGGAATATGGAAAGGAAAGAAAACTTGAATGTGGTTGATGTCCTCACTGTAGAGGAGCAAATATAGTAATCTTAAACTGGCAGAGACTACTATGGGAAGGGGACCAGGAAGTAGTGAGGAGGTCTGGTAGAGATGAACCATGGGATTGCAATACACATGTACATGGGAGCAACTCTAGGAATCTCTCTGTATAGCTATCTTTATCTCAAACTAGCAAAAACACTATGTCTTTCTTATTATCTCTTTAATAAAATCAGAGAACAAGAGGGCAGAACAGGTTCTGCCTGGAAAGGGGGAGGGGGCGAGGTTTGGAACAATGTATACACATGTAAGTAAATGTAACAACGATAAAATAGAATTTTTTTTTAAAGTATTGCTGTAGCTTGGAGAATAGATTTTGTTGGGGCAAGGACAGAAGCAGGGAGATCATGTAGGATAGTATTACAGTAATTTGAATGAGGAAGAGTGGAACTGTAGATAAGGGTGGTGCCATGGAAATTAGCAAAGTGTTTAGCTTCTGGCCATTCTTGAAAGACTGAGCCAACAGGATTTACTGATGAGTTGGATATGGAAAGTGAAAGAAATTAGCTCACTCTAAAGTTTTTGACTTATATAACTAAAAGTAGAGTTGCCTTTATCTGATAAGGAAAATTAAGAAAGGTTTAGAGGTTAATGCAACAAAGGATCTTATTTTGCTGTTCATAAAACAAATTAAACAAAATAGATTATGTGTGCCAGATTTGATAGGTAAACATATTATTTTTCCCTTAAATATTTAATAGTTCTTAAAACTATTATGCTATAATTTTTTACTAAATTCTTTTAGTTACTTGTCTTTATATTATGGCCTAAATTTATAATTAAAATTTATTTTTCTTTCCATATGGAATGCTTCTTTTCTACTATGTAAACTATAGGAAAGGTATTAAAAAGCAGAAGAATAAAAACCAAAGAATTAGTGGAGTGGGTAAAATTAAAAGGAGGCATAATTTTTCTATTAATATCACATTCCCTTTCTTTGCCTTTGTTTTGTAGATGTATGCCAACCTAACATCTTGCCAAGCTCTTGGAAATATTTGTGTGATGAACATGAACTCTTTCAGCTCTACAACATTTGATGCATGTCGAGTGTTTCAGTATATTTTTGAAAACACTGCTGGACTGAGCACTGTTCATTCTATTCCATTTTGGTGAGAACATTTTGAGCGATGAGATGTCATTTTGACTGAATTCTGTACATTATTTCTACAAGTATTAATAATAAGAAATTTTTCTTTTTATTAAAAACAATGTTAATTATAGGAGACAGAGTCTTCCATGGCTGTTTTATGGAGACCAGCTAGGACTGGCACCTCAAATACTCAGTACAACACCTCTTCCTACAAATTTCACTTTTAAAGGCCAAAACCAGGTACAGTCTCTGTATCATTAAAGGATAACTACATTTTGATTTGCAACTTTAAAAGATATAAAAAAGTTACTAGACACAATACTTAATTTTTACAACCTCACACTTGCTAAGCAAGAATTCTACCACTTAAGTAGATCCCCAGTCCTTTCACTTTTTTAGTTTGTTGTTCAGATAGGGTCTTGCGCTAACTTTACCTTAGCTAGCCTCAAACCATGATTCTCCTTTCTCCAACTCCCAAGTACCTGGAATTACAGGTGAGGGCCACCATGCCTAGCCCTTACTCTAGCTTTTTAGCTTTTCATCAAGGAATAATACCTTCTCTCCTCCTCCCCCACCCATTTAACAGGTTTTAAAGGAGGTTATCTGTCACTGGCACTGCCTCTCTATGTTAAAATTTGTATTTAAAAACACAATCCAGTTCTTTAAAGTGTAGTCATAGAAATCAGTTAATTTAGATTAAAAATAAAGTTAGTTGAATTTAATTTTGCAACAAAAACAGTAAACAGTGAAAAAGTACTTTGCAATGAAAACATCTTTATGGAATGTTATATTGACTTCAGAGTCTTTATTTTGTTGTTGCTTTTCTTTAATCAGAACACAAAACTAAAGTTTGTTGCTGCCTCCTATGATATAAAAGGAAATTTTCTCAAGTGGCAAACTTTAGAAGGAGGTGTTATACAGGTAAGCATGATTCTAGCTAAAGAATTACTAATGTTCTTTATAAGACTAGATTATTGCTTGAAGGATGTTGGTTACAGACCACCATTGTTTTTTTTTTTCTGATGCTTTAAATTGAAATTTCTTAAACCTGTTTTTTAAGTTATTGTTCTAATTTGGAACAAAGGTACTCCCTTAACTTTTCATACCCTTAATACCTTAAGTAAATATTATATAGAGCATATATCAGCATGGGAGCTAGAGAACTCTTGACTCTAAGCAAAAAAAAAAATGTTTGTGAGATATATTTATCAGTTGTATTTATTTATTTATTTTTTTATTTATTGCTGAAGCTTTGTCCAGACACAGAGAAAAGACTAAATGCTGCTTATTCTTTTGGAACAACCTATCAACAAAATGTAAGTTTGAATGAGATATGTTGAAACTATTCTAGGAATGGAAGATGGGGAGGATAAATGAGAATGATAGCAGGGATGAACTGAACTATGGTTTATTGTGAGAACTTTTGTAAATGTCACAGTGTACCCCCAATACAACAATAATATGATAATAACTTTTAAAATGTAAGCTTAGCAATATTAGATAGTCTACATTTTACCTTTGTTTTTTAAAATACCACACCACAAGAATTAGAATATGTGAATTTTTATAATTGGAATAATGAATAATTTTATTAATTAACAAAGCTTTTCATTATGTGAGCACAAAAAATGTAATTTAACCAGCAAGATGAAAGTACCTTTTCATCTGTAGACTCTTAAGTGTCCTATAATGTTAGATTTTTATAGTTAATTATTTATCTGCTCTTGGGCTTATATATCTTAAAAAAGAATGCTACTTCTAAGCATTTTGAAATAAAATTACAGATATTCCTTTATTTTTTAGTAACTAATAAAAATGTTATTCCTTCTTTACTCTAGCCCCTAATAACAAATAAAAATGCATCCTTTTATCTCCCTCTATATTTTCCCTTCTCTCTCCATATATTGCTTTCTCCTTTCTGCCCTAACTCCATTTCAAAATGGTACAAAAGAATATTGTTGTGCACCATTAAATATTTGAAAGGCACTCAAGAGTGAGCAAAAATGCTACTTTTTTTTTTTTTTTTTTTTTGATGGGACTGGTGCTTGAACTCAAGGCTTCTGTATTTTCAAAGCAGGCACTCTACTACTTGGGTTATACTTCAGTCCATTTTATTCTGTTTTTTTTTTTTTTTTTGGAGATGGGGTCTCACAAACTGTTTGCCCAGACTGACCTTAAACCATGATCCTCCTGATCTCAACTTCCCAAGTAGCTAGGATTACAGAGGTGAGCCACCAGTGTCTGGTGAAAATGCCTTTTTTTTTTTCCATACTGAGTTTACACTCTTACCACTTGAGCCATGTCCCCATCCTAAAATATAACTTAAATCCCTAAGTTTTTTTCTGTGATATCTTTCATCATGGTAGTCCCACTCCCCAATCCCCCCTCCCTGGCATGCTAGAAATAGAACCCAGGGCCTAACACTAGCTAGGCAAGTGCTCTATCCTTGAGCTGCAGCCCCAGCCCAAAATTCTTCTTGATGAAATGTATGTACACATATGTAGAACAAAACCACAATGAAAAATACCAGGAAAACAGGTTGGAAGAAAATAACACATTTTTAACAGTGGTTATCTTTGGATGGTTATATTACGGATGATTTTTGTCTTATAGTTTTCGAAATTTTCTATCATGAAAATGAATTTACTTTACTGTCAGAAATAGCATATACTTTTTTTTCGTTTTTGTTTTTAAAACAGAACTGTTACTGTGTTTACTCTGGGCTAGGAGGATCAACACTTGTTAAGTACCCACTACTACTGTGTACTCAGCAACTTATCGTTATCTCATTATGTGAGATGCTTATCATCTGTTCATGAAGAAATGGTGCTCAGTAAGATTAGATGATTTACTCAGTCTTGCATCAAGTAAACTATGAAATCAATGCTCTGCTAGCCCCCACTCATGTAGTTCATAGCTCAATAGGCAAAACAGTGATACTGACAGTACACTGCAAAGAGTGTGATCACTGTTGTGCTATAGATATGTATAAGGTACCAGTTCCCAAGGAAATACAGAAAGATTTCACAGAATTAGTGATATTTGGGCTTATGTAATGAACATGAGTTGGACCAAATATAGTGAAGGAAATGTCAGCCAGAATCCAAATTTGCAGTGGCAGAGAGAGAATGGCACTGCACAGCTAGAAACTGCAGTAGGTTAGTATGACTAGATGACCATAGATTGGTAGAAGCTTAGCTCTACTAAGGGTAACCAAATCATAAACATTATATGATATCAGGAGAAAGAATTGGGACTCCATCCCATAGGACAATAATAGTTTTTAAACCTCTTCACTAATGTCCACTTACTATTAAGAATGAAGGCATAGCTTCTTCATGTGTCTTATGGATCAAGAACAAAGCAGTTCCTGTGCTGTTAGTTTTTTGGCTATTATAAAAGAATCATATATATGAATTTATGTTTTAGAAGTCACACAGAAATGTATGCAAACAAATAGTTTAAAGATACTTTATTTTGCAAAGCTAAGAAGACACTGTTTGAAAGAGAATATTCTAATTTTCAATTGTGATGCTTTTATTCTTAATTTTCTTTTCCAGTGTGAGATTCCTGTTTCTAAGATCTTAACTGGTTTTCACTCTCCTGTATTTTATGATGTGTTCCTTGAATATACTGATGAAAATCAACACCAAAGTCTTTGGGCTGTGCCTGTTTTAAACCTAAATCTTCAACACAATAGAATATTTGTGAACCAAGGTAAAACATCCTGCATACCACTCTTTCTCTGACTGAAATCAATAAACAAGTCAGCCAACATGATAACTCAGTGAACCATTAATTATAAGAAATAAAAATTCTCTCTTTATGGTTTTATACAATATGCCAAAAAGCAAAGCAATAAGATTGCTGGCGTATTTAGGGATTCTTATTAATTTTAACATGCGTATTGTTAAGAAATTACAGTATTGCTAAGAATATATCATGAGAAAAATTAATAGAACTATAAAATGAGGCTTTTTCTTCAAGCTGTCTTTTTGGGCAGATTAATGTCTTTTCTTGTTACTCAGGCTATAAAATCTGACTTTTTTAGGTAATTTGCATCCAAGTTGATGAAAAGTTCAAACTTTTAGAAGACATTAGAGTGAGGTGGAAAAAGACTTACCAGCAGTAGCTCTTTGTAGCTATCCTATGTAAACAAAATATTAATTTTTTATATTTGGTAAACTTTTTGACAGCCATTTGAACAATTTGAGAATATTTTTTTACTGTCATTTCTTTTCTCCCCCTTTTTATAATAAAAGACAGTAGCTCTAGCAAGTGGCTTCTTACTCGGCGCATTTTCTTAGTGGATGCAGTAAGTGGACGAGAAAATGACTTAGGAAGTCAGCCAAAAGTAATTCGAATTGCAACCCAGATATCACTGAGGTAAACAAATGTCTAATGACTAAATTAGGTTTCAAGTATATGGGAAGTGTTATAATGAAAATGTTTACTGGTAATTACCAAATGAAAATAATAAGGACAACTGAATTAGAATAATACATAAGGTTTTCTTAGATATTTCTAGATTGGCAAAGACTAATATCGGTCAGGAGCCAAAGGGGGAATTACATCAGAGAAGCCTGAGGAGTTCATTCCGAATTCATAGTCAGCCCCACTCTAGACCTGCTGAGTTACAGTGGGTTAAAAGAGGAAGGGAAGGTGAGCTGAAACGGGTATTTAGTAAGAACCTGCCAGAGGATTGTTAGTAGTGTAGCTTCCCTCATCCTTGATTCCTTACATGGCTGTTGTTCTAGGTTGACCCAGATTAATTAGCAGTACCTCCCTCTTCCAATAATATGCTAACTGATCCTGTCTTACAGTGGTACCATGCAGCTTGTGTTTCTCTGTCTTTTTCAATGTTAAGATTGCGCTCTGAGACTTCAACTGACTCCCTCTCTAATTTTGTGTTGTGTACTTTAATACACTTATGAAAATCAACACCAACATCTTACATTGCACTTTGAAGCACTTAAATATACATTCTTTCTTTTTTCACTGTTATTTTATTTTGATTCTGTATGGAATTTTTGTCATATGTCTTACTGAATTCCAAATGTTCTGTGATTTCAACATTCCATCAATCTACTAAAGTAGTATCCCTAATAAAAAATGCAATTGAACCTAGTCAGGCTTGACTTATGTTTAATGAAACCTCCTTTTTGAGATCACTAACTGTGCCAGAGCAATGCATTGTACTTGGCAAAAAGTGCCCACTTTGTACCTTAAATACTACTAGGTGTGATACTTTTGTTTTGTTTTTTTTAAGAATTCAACTATCTCATTTGAAAATCAGGATAGCATCTGCCTTTCTTTAGGGTTCATTTACCACCGCTCTTTAAGGATGGCTCACAATGCTACAGTGATTTCATATGACCTGGATCAAAAGAGTTTCTTTTTGTTTGTTTGTTTGTTTTTTTCCTTTTGTTACATTTTTTTGCAGTGCTGAGGATTAAATCCAGGGTCTTGCATATGCTAGGCAAGTGCTGTACCACTGAACTACTCCCAGCCCTCTAGTTTGTCTCACAGTGTACTTTTCATATTAATGTTTTCACTACTTAACATTAACTGGTGCTGTTATCATTAGTTTGTGTTTAACCTCTAGTCATTACTAGCTGGTTAGTTCTGAGATCATCATAACAATCTACATTAAATTCAAAAGAAATGATAAATGTATGCTTAAGGGCCTAGATATATTTATAATTATATTTTCTTTTAAATAGCATTCACCTTGTGCCAAACACAAAAAATGGAAACATATACCCTCCCTTAATCACCATTGCCTACAGTGACATTGATATCAAAGATCCCAATAGACAGTCTGTAAAGGTGAGTTCTTTACTAGTTAGTACCCTTGTATGTATAAATACAATGTAGATGCAGTTTACATAATAATTAAAATGCAACCTTTTTTTTAAGTTTACAACAAACTCTTCTCTGGTCATGTCTTAACTGGCGTTAACTAATAATGGTAAGAGGTGAGTTCTTTCGGATGTTGGGTATAAAAATACAGGAATGGATTACATTTTTCTGTAAAAGAGTCGCCAGCAGTTAAGCATTCCTGTTAGGGATCGGGGTATGCTCAGGTATGCAATCTCTGCTTCTGTGCTTTCTGGCCATTTTGCTTCTTGTCTCCTTGACTAATTAAACCAGGAACTCATAATTTATAGTAGGCATATGTGTGCCTGCCAATCAATAGCCATGGATAGAGATACATTTCAATGGTCAGAAAGAAATTAAAATCATCAGCTTTATAACTAGTGGTTCTAAAGTGAACCAGAGAATAAGATTTGGATCTGCAGCCTCAGTTCACTACAAAACTAAAGGCCTTCCATGCCTGGGAGGGTCTGTATATGGAAGGAAGAGACCTTGTATATCCCAAAGACCAGCTGCACCAGAGGATAAGCTGGAAAAGGCTGAGCCACACTTATCTCCTCCTCTCAGTCTCACCAGTCAGATAAAGCATCTCTGCTTTGAGGAGAGATAAATGAAAGAGGGATGGAGATAAAAACCAGAGGTATTCCTTCTCCGCTTTTTTTTCCTTCCTTTAAAAATTAAGTGAGTATTTTCTGCCCTCTCTGGAAACATGAGAAATAGGGGATAAGCATTGCTTACCTCCAAAGCTCACTAATTGCTTTTAATATCTATTATTTTACTTTTCTGGATTTTAATATTCTATTACCTTGCCTGTGCTTTTGGTCTTTCTGGCGTACTTATACTTGTATTTTTCTACTATTGGATTCAGACTTCAATTAAGCAAAATTAGGCACATGATATAACTTTCTCTTAAAGGGTTCCCATCCTCATTTCTACTACCTAATATGATGTTAAAATTAGTTTTCATTTACTGAGCTGTAAAGAGAGAAAAAAATCCTAAAACATGCTTAATGTCAACAAAAGGTGCTTGATTGAAAACTTCTGGAGTAATTATTCACGGATGACCAAGAGTATCTTATCTTGATATAAAATACTTCTAAGTCTTTTCTTCAAACATTCTTGACCAAAATGTCCCAAACCAAGTCTGGAGAAACTGAAAAATAAGAAATAAAAATGGAGTTGAGAAAATCATGAAAGTACCTTGACTAAGTCCACCTCAAATTCATTCTAATTATAAAATGTATAGGTCTTTCATTATATTTTAATTTCCCATAACAGCTGTTGCAAAAATCCTGTTAATCAGTTTTCAGCACCTATGTCTCTGTTCTCTCACCCTCAGCAAATAGCCTCGCTTCCTATTTTTCTGAGCAGATCAAGATTATCAAATATGAATTCTCTCAGATTTCCTCTTTAATTCTTCAGAATCTGTCTTTTGTTATCCTTCCCATTCTTGTTCCTGTTTCTAAGAGAGAAGGTTCCCTCCTTTCCTAAGCTGATCTTTTACCTGTGCTTGTTTATAGTATCCTATTTCATCCTAGCTCCTTCTTCAGCCAGCCCCTCTGCTAGGACCTTTCCTTTGCTTATAAAACTCTCAAGATGCTTTACCTTAAGAACAAATTAAAACAACCAATCCAACAATTAATTTTGTCCCCAGAATTGACAGCTGTTCAGCTTGCCGTTGGATCTCTTTCCTTCATTTCCCAGCCATTTGTTCTTTACATCATTTTCAGTCTGACTTTGACCTTTTTACTTCTTTAAAAACGTCTTATGAATGTCAGCAGTCAAGTCTGTAGATAGCGGCTATATTTCTTTAATTTGACATTTATATGAAATTCTGACACTGTACTCTTGGCTATCTCCTTCCTGAAATTCCCCATTTGTGACTGCGGTAAGACTTAGATAATTACCTCTCCTACTGCTCCCAGACCTCTTAACCCTTACCAGCTGTTTTTCCCTTGTCTTTTAATATAGTGGTATCCCTAAGATTCTTGTTCAGACTTTTGAGTACTCTGCTTTTCTAGGACATAGTTGTTTTACTTGTCAATAAATTCTTGATACACAAGTTCAGTCACATTTCTCAGTTGCAGAACCCTATCAAAAATGAAATGTGAATATTTTGGCTTGAACTGCTATTAAAGAGCCTAACTTATCTCCTAATGAACCCCTCTTTCATGTTTATTTAAGAGAGATATTTGAAGCACCATGAATAATTTTCAAAAAGCGTACTTATTCATGTGTAAATAAGGATCAACTCTAGTACCATTGACAGTTTAAATGTAGCATTTTGGGTAAAAATCTAACTACAAATATCTTTTTATAATCAAAGTAGGTTTGTTTTATATAATTTCAGTGTGGCTATTTTTTTCTTTTAAATATCAGGTTTTTTTCTCAGTCAAATATGAAATGAATCAAGGGGATGCATATATTCAGACAGATGTGAGTACATTTTAACCTGTTAAATGATTTACATTATATTTTTAATTAATAAAAATAATTTCAAATGTACAAGAAAGTTGCCAGAATAAATTTGTCATATACTTTTATCCTGGCCAACCCTAACATTAACATCTTAATAACCATAGATCATTATATGACCGCAATCATGCAATGATTATAACCATGAAATTAATATTGATGTAATCCTATTAACTAATCTGCATACTGTTTGAATTTCACAGGGTTTTCTGTTGTGGTTGTTGTTGTTTTTACTATCTTCTTTGTTTTAAGACCGAATCCAGATCCCATGTTGCTTTTAGCTGTCATGTTTCTTTAGTGTTCTCCAATCTGCCACAGGTTTTCAGTGTTTCATTCTTTCATGACCATAACACTTTTTTTTTTTTGTGGTACTAGAGTTTGAACTCAGCGCCTCAAGCTTACTAGGCAGGCTTGAGCCATACCTCCAGCCTAACCATAACACTTTTGAAGAATACTTGTTAAGCCATGTGTTTGTGACTCATACCTGTAATTCTAGCTACTTGGGAGGCTGATACTGGAAGGATTACAATTAAGGGCCAGCCTAGGCAAACAGTTTGTGAGACCCCATCTCAACCAATAGCTGGCACAGTGGCACGCCAGCCACATGGGAGGCTGAGATAAGGAGAATTGTGGTTTGAGGCCAGCCCAATCAAAAAAAAAAATGTTTGATAGAGCCCTTCTCAACAGAAAAGAGCTGGGCATGGTGGCGTGCAACTTTCATCTCAGCTACAGTGGGAAGCCTAAAATAGGAGGATCACAGTCCAGGCCTCTGGCCTCGGTGAAAAGCGAGACCTTATTGCCAAAATAACCAGAGCAAAAAGGACTGGAGGCATGGCTCAAGAGGTAGAGCACCTGCCTAACAAGCGTGAGGCCCTGAGTACAAACACTAATTCCACCAGAAAATTTAAAAAAACAAAACAAACAAACAAAAAAAAAAACCAGTTCTTGTTCATTATTTTGGCCCTCAATTTGGATTTGTCTGGTGTTTTCCCAAGATTAAATTGAATTCATGTTAGTTTGACAAAAATATCACAGACATTGTATTGTTTGTTCTCTTCTCAGTACATTCTACCAAGGGAGCACATGACATCAATATGTCTTACTGCTGTGACATTAATTTTGTTCATATGGCTAAGATTGTTTCTTCATCATTCTTATGTCTATTTTTCCATTTGTATTATAAGTGTCTCATGGGGAGATGCTTTGAAATTACTCTTACTCTCTAATTTTAGAATCTATTGATGATCCTCACCTTCAGAAAGTATTACTCTGATATTTGCCTAGTCATGATTTTTCTTTTTCCCTAATTCCTTCTATGTCTATGAATTAGAACTTTATAATAAAGAAAAACTTTCCTTTTGCCCACATTAATTTACTTATTCGATTTGTTTAGATCCATGAGAAAACGCATGGATATTTATTTTAGGTCATTATAATCCATTACTATTTATTTTCTCGGTCTGAGATTTGATCTAAGATTTGTTCTGAGATTTGATCAGTGGAACCCCCTTCAGACTGGTTCCTGGGTCCTTTCAGCTGCCCCTCACCATTTTTGAATACTTCTTACTTTCTATTTACAGTGTTTTTGAGTACTAATGAAAGGAATTATACAAATTCTAAAATGTTCTTTTTAATTTTTGGTAGATTGCTTTGGGTGTGTTGGGTGGGCTAGCTGTGTTATCATCTCTTTTGAAGACAGCAGGATGGAAGAAGCGCATTGGGAGTCCAATGATTGATTTACAGGTATAATCTCAGGAGTCTTTAAAGTATGTTTGTATCTTTTTATTGTTTTGGATCTTTCTCATAAGACACAGCTAGAGGATGAATAAGAAAGTTGCTTCAAATTTCTCTGGGGGTATAAATTAGGATAGGTGTTGTTAGGTCATTGAGTATACACACACTTCATTTTATTTTCATAGCTATGTGCCAGTCAACATTCCCACTGGCATACATTCTTGTTTTTGCCCATCTCACCAACACTTGATGTTTTCCCATACTTCCATTTTTTGCCAATCTGGTGTTATATATATTAGAATGTCATTATTGATTTTATTTTCATTTGTCTTAATATTTTTCACATACTTTTAAATTACTTGAGTTACTTTTTCTGTAAACTGCCTATTTATATCCCTTGCCCATGTTTCTATTACAATTCTAGTTTTTCTTCTTTATTTAAAGGCGTTTTTTCCTATCTTTTCAATATTAATCCCTTTTTAGGTTTTGTTGTTGAAATAATTTCTGTTATCATTATTATCCATGTGGCCTTTTATTTAACAAAAACTTGAATTTTGATACTGTCACATCTAAATTTTTTTTTGTTATTGTACATGCTTTTAGTATCTTTTTTAGGAAAATCTTCCTCTCTTAACACCAAAAAGATATTCTTCTACATTTTATTCTATTAACTTTATAATTTTACTTCTCATTTAATCTTTTTATGTTAAAAATTTTTTCTAACATTTATTGAATATTTGTTTTGTGCCAGATACCTTTTTGAGTTTTACGTGCATAATTCACTTAATCCTCTATGAAGTTAGGTATTATTACTCCCACTTATACATGGTGAAACTGAGACAGAGGTTCAATTTTCTGATCAGCTTTTATAATAACTCAGCAAAAGTTATTTCCATTTTGCTGATGAAAAACATGAGAAAGGCTAGATAGTATCTTATTTAACCAGGGTATCTTCTTTACTCTAAAGCCAGTGTGCTGAAGAGTCAGAACAGGAGGGCTTGATTTACTGTTTAAAATAGTCAAGAAAGGCTTTCCAGAAAGTGAACTCTTAAGCTAGATTATCTGTTCATTCTATGATAGTCACTGAGGACCTTCTGTCTGAATGCCTGGCACTACACCAGCACGAGGCAGTATGAAAGTGAGCAAACAAAGGATGGTCTGTGTCCTCAGAGCTTATGAAAGTTTGCTAGAGAGAGGAAGGGAAAAAAATATTTGGTAAAATAATGCTCATTTCATTCCACAAAGTATTTAGGATGAAAGTATAGAGTGGTTAATCATTGAGTAAGTAGTTAGAACTGGCAAATGAACTAAATAAAAAGCTAACTTTGGTCCATGTTATAAAGGACCTTATGGGCTAAGAATTTATATTCTAGTGAGGAGTCATTGTATATTCATAAGAAAGGAAGTGACATAATCCAATTTATATTTTAGAAAACTAAAGGATAGATTGGAGTGGAGATTCCCACCTCAGAAAATTTGGAAACAGTTCCACTTCCTTAAATAGTGAGTGAAAGATGAGAAGACTTGAAAGGAGACAGAGGCTACTGAGAATGGAACGGAAAGTAAAGATCCAGAAGAATCTGTGTAGGAGGGGAACTCATTTTGTCTTCATTGGATACATGAAACAAAGCTTCAGGCTTGAGAAAATGGGTGGATGATATATTATTAGAAGTAATAATGTTACCTAAAGTGGTAAATAGATGGAGTCTTTAACAGCTGTAATTCTTCTTTTTGAATTGTAGACAGTTATGAAGTTCTTGGCATACTATGCTGGTGATCTGGCCAACGTTTTTTTCATCATCACAGTGGGAACAGGTCTTTATTGGCTTATTTTCTTCAAAGTGAGTGAGTTTCTGAACTTAACCTAAATGACAATATCCGAATAACTGGTAAGCTGTCTTTATAAGGGAATTATTTTTCTTTGAGGATATTTCTGCTCAAGACTATTGAGGTAAATCCTAAACTCACCATTCCCTGAGCATGCTATCTTTTGAGTACATCACTATCTCCCTGTTTTGTGCTTCCTTTGATTTACAAATTGTATATAGTAAAAACTTCATGTGATTTTATTTACCAAATGCTTTTTATCGTAGGCACAAACATCTGTCTCTGTTTTGTTACCAATGCCAGATCAAGAAGAACGTTTTGTTACTTAT
Source organism: Castor canadensis (assembly GCF_047511655.1). Taxonomy (NCBI): domain Eukaryota; kingdom Metazoa; phylum Chordata; class Mammalia; order Rodentia; family Castoridae; genus Castor; species Castor canadensis. The sequence goes on from NC_133388.1 coordinate 155,353,240, forward strand.
GTGGGATGTGCTTTTGCTCTGAAGGTAAGTTTCAAGGACAGGTTACCAAACATCAAAGTCTGCTAATAAATTAATATGTCTTTAAAATTAAGATGCTTTCAAAATCTTTGCTATAAAACTGACTTTGAGATCAAAAGAAAGCATTTTATATTACACAGGAAATATGCCTTTTTTTATAATAAATCATTCAAAAATTTGCCTGTAGACAATTTTTCTCTAAGAAAACATCATGAGTTGTTGCTAATTTGATAACATGCTGTTTCAGTGCATAACTTCTTTGAAGTCTAATGATGCATTCACAATGGGACAAAAATGCCTTCTGACATGAATTTTATCCCTTTGTTAATCAAGGGTAACACTGTGTAAAGTTCTGAAATCTTAGGAATTGTTTTCTCTATGTCCATATTCCTTTCATCCTGTTCTTCCCATGACATCTCCTCCCCAGCTGTCTGTCCATATAGATGATGCTCTTTCCTTGCCTCTTTGAAAAGTCTCACCCATTGTATTGTGATGGTTAGTCTCTGCTTTTCCCGTAGGAGCTCCTTGAGGAGAGTTATCATCTCATACTTAAATTTTTATCCTTTGGTCAATAATGTATCTATTAGGAAGCATGCCTCAATTTAAACATATTGCTCCTATAAATGAGAAAGATGTGTTTCAACCACACATTTTTTAAAATTATAAATCTCAGTACCAGAGATAGTTAATTAGGTTAGCAAACTACACTTAAAAATGTCTTTACTTTTAAAGAAGTCAGACAATCTACAAAACCTTAGAAAGGAGAGTCAAATATGCACGGCCCCTCTGGGGGAAAGAGGAAGAAGGATGTCTTCTTTTTTCATGTTCTTATTTTAATGAAAGAAAGAAAAAGGGAAGGTGAATTATTAGGTGCATGACAATTCTGTGGATTGGGTGATTCCAATTGATATAATGAGCATCTAGTGACCCCACTAGTGGTATAATAATTGCATGTGAACTCATTTGTAAAACTTTCGTGCTCCTGTGATTACAGCATCTTTCTTAAAGCATCAATATTGGTTTCACAGACAAGATTAATGCTGCTACTTTTCAGGTGTTTTATTATATGTCATTTCAGGCCCTGCAATTTTTGCATAAGCTCATATCCCAGATTACCATAGACATATTCTTTATTGACTGGGAGCGACCTAAAGGAAAAGTTCTTAAAGCTGTTGAAGGTAATTGAAATAAACATCTGTACCAGAATCCTTTTGCTACCCTTGTAGAGCACAAGTGAAAGACTTTTATCCATTTTATCTCTCCAAAAGGTGAGGGTGGTGTACGGAGTGCCACTGTTCCTGTAAGCATATGGAGAACATATTTTGTAGCAAATGAATGGAATGAGATTCAGACTGTGAGAAAAATCAATCCACTTTTTCAAGTACTCACTGTCCTCTTCTTTCTGGAGGTATAAACTGGTTGATGTAATTAAATGCAACTTCTTAGTACTTCATAAATGTTAATGTAATTCCAACTAAGTTTCCATGACAACCGAACAGTTTTCTACAGGTTAAAGTATTGTTATCAAAACATGGAAGAGGAATGCTTTTAGAAAATTGTGTGCCCTCTCTTTTCCCCTTTTCTCCTCATAAAATAAACAAAACAAAAAAACTAAAAGTAAATGTAGTGAAATACTTATAAAATTTACATCAGTTGCATAAATTTACCAACAATGTGCAAAACTCTCACCACCATCCATCTCTAGAAATCTTACAAAACTCAAACTCCATACCCATTAAGTAATTCTATACCTATTCCTTCCCCAGCCACTGACTACCATCATTCTGCTTTCTATCTCCATGAATTTGACTACTCTAGGTTTAAAGAGTAGCTTTAAACCACTGATTCATATCAGAATCCCCTGGAGTAACTTATGTAAAATATTTATGCTCCTCACCCTTAGAGATTATATTTGATTTAGTAGCTTTGAGGCAAACTTAGGTATCTATACTCTTTCCCCATGATCTATATTCTCACCCCTACATTAGAACCACTACAGTAAGGTTGATCTTTTTGAACAAATTATTAATGAACACCTACTTGTACTATGTATTGTGCTGAAAGCGGAGCTACAGCTGAACAATATACAGCACACTTAATCATATATTTGTAGTTATCTCATGGATCTCACTGGAATACTTACTCAGTTCTGGATATTAGACTCAAACATGGAAAAAAAAATTTCTAAGTGAGTCAGGTTAAGGAATTATGTGCCTTAATAAACTTGGGTATTAATTACTAATTTTTACTCTGCCTTTCTTTGTCTTTCCTTTTTTCTTTTTTTTTTTACTCCTATTTTTAAAACTAGTAGAAGAATGTGTATATCCCTAGCATTTTAAATAATATTTACAATACTTCAAAACTTCAGTTGAAGTAGTACTTTGGGTTTTTAATTGTCAAGTGGAAATTGTATGTATTTATAGTGTACAATGTGATATGTTAATTCATGTATAATAAACATGTGGTGGATGGCTAAGCAAGCTAACATATCGTTCTTTATAGAAAGTAGTGTTTTTAAAAATTTAAAAGGTGTTACATAAAGAAGTTTTACAACTAAGTTTCTAAAACACTAGATTCAATAAAATCATGTAAAAACCTCACAGTAAAACTTCTTGAAGCCTTCATTCTACAGACTTGGAAGGTATGACAGTGAATGTAATGTACAGACCAAACTTACTTAACTATGGCTTCTTTTCACCCAAGAAGGTACAGTCTTCAGAAATCATTTTGGAATATATTTTTTTCAATTACAAAAAGTATTTAGTATAGTGCCTAGCTTATGTTAAATACTCATGAACTGCTAGTTGTTAGTTTAACTCATTGGTAGTTTACTGAAGAAGTTTTATTCTTTTAGCAAAAATTTTTATTTTGTTGGTGTATAAGACAATGAGGTACATTTGGCCCTTAGTCATGTCAAGAAGAAAATCCAACTGAGTATTTGTAATAAATGCTTTGTACTTAAAATACTGGGTAATAATTATTTTTATCTACAAACTTTTATATTTTCATTGTTTCAAAGTAAGGAGTACAGTATTCCATTTTTAGTCAGAAGGTTTTCTTTATCCATGTTTATTCAAATTATTTAATCTTTTTCTTTTTTACTCTAGGTGGTAGGATTCAAGAACTTAGCATTGATGGATTCATCCTCTAGTCTTTCTAGAGACCCATCAGACTACATAGCTCCTTATAGCCGCATTTTGAGATATGCAGTATCCACTGCTCTTTGGCTGGTCATTGGAATTATACAGGTAACAAGAGATTAGACTTTTATGTAACATTACCCCTCTAAAACTCTCCTTGCATATTGATTGCACTCAACTATTGACCATATTCTGATTTCTATAGCAGAAAGAAGGTGACAGAAACAATAACAGCTACTTCTCTCATTGTGCTGTGTTAATCAGTTAGCTGCTTTACACACATGATTTAATTTTTACACTAGCTGTCAGAGATAGGTTTTAGTAGCATCCTCATTTTACAGTTGAGGAAGCTTGTTTCTTAAAGTCATTTAACTAGTAGTTAGGAGAAACAGAATTTGAACCCAGGCACTTGATTTCAGAGTTCACATTCTTTCAATAGTGGGCTCTGCAGCTTTCTAGTCATAGGACAGACCCCTTGTCTAATTTATATATAACTAAAGGGATAGCTGTGCTACCCTAAGTATTTTCTGTTCTTTTGAAACATGGCTTATTATCATTAAATCTTACTCTTAACTGCTAATAGTTCTTGGAGTGGGGTACTAAAAACAAATCCTGTCAGCTTCAGGGTTCTGTGGCTCTAACAGAGGTTCTTTTCTAGGCTTATTTTCCTTATCTTTTGGCCATGCTAGGAATGGAACCCAGGGCCTTGTGCATGCTAGACACTGTACCACTGAGCTACATCCCAACCTGAGAATTGACTTTTGAACTTTGTTGTAAGTTGGTAGTAAGATTTGTTTAAACTTAAAGCTACAGGGATAGATCTATTGAGTAACAATCAAAAAAGGAAGACAAACAAATTAGAATTTGAAATAAGATGGGATCAAGAATATGAGGTTTGATGTTTATCATCAATATAATAGTAAGAAATTATTTTGTGCATATACCTGTTTGTTTTGTGAATATATCACAGATTCATCTGATTGTACAGAATTTAAAGGAGTGCCATCTAAAGCTTCTCATATTTGATTTAATGTAACAAAACAAATCAAAATGGGCATGACTGAAGTAAAAGAGAACTTTCCCATGAAAAGAAGAGCAGGGGTCAGCAGTTGCAGGGCTGAAGTGATGACTCAGTGCTGCGGTCGGGATCCAGAGGCCTGTTCTGCTCTGCCACATGGGATCTTGTGATCCATAACAGCTGGTGGAGTTGCAGGAGGGAATCAAGAGAGACAAGCTCACTGTGCCCTCTTTAAGAGTCTTTCAGAAGTGCCATTCGACACTTCCTTGGCTAGAACTTAGTCACATGACCACACTTAGATGCACTGGCTTTTTTCAGCTGGGCAGCAGTGTGTGCCCTGCTCAAAGGACAGATCTATTACTAAGGGGAAAGAGGAAAGGATTGTTGGGTTGGCATCTACAAACTGGATGCCAATATCTAACTTTGTTCTTTGCTTCTAACTTTGCTCTTAGACTAACAGGAAAGTATTTTTCCCTATAGCAATATTCTAAGATTATCAGTGTTTATTCCTCATGTATCCTTGGGAGTTCTTTTAATAACCTGTTACAGTTTCACAAATTTGTCTAACCTCTACTGGGTTATAATAATCACTCAGGCTTTGTATATTGTTCATTTCTTTCATTCCATAAATCTAGTCTCTTCAGGTTTTAAACAGTATTATATCCTTTAATTTTTAAACTTTGAATGTTAGTGCTTTTCATGTTCTTCAAAGGGGGTTGAAATAGAAAGTGTTTAGGAAAGTATCCTCAATAATCAGCTGCTGTAATTCACTTGTGTATTCACTTCCATAGTTGATACATTTTATGTACTGAGAGCTGTGCTGAGCTCAGGGATATGCTATAGCAAGAACTAGTTACATAGTACCAAAAGTACTACAAAGAGATTGGCAGGAGCATAAAATGCAGTAAACAGAGGGGAGGGGAGTGGAGCGGAGCTTAGGGGGTTAAGGGAGACAGTGGGGACAAGTTTAAATAGGATGGTTAAGTAATATTATCTTTCTGTGGAACACAACTAAAAAGGTCAACAATGTGAATTTTTTTTTACTTATAAAATTTCCTTACTAGTATTATTATTAAATATAAGAAAATACATAAAAGCATTCCATTGAATATTTAACACATTGTTGATAGTCAAAATAGAATATGGACATAAGCTTTTTTGTGCTGTTCTGTTAGGGGAGATTAATTTGAAAACCAGAAAGTTTTCTTATGGCTTTTGGAATTTAGGGGATGAGCAAAACTGTGAAACTAGACATAAAATTGGCCACTCACACAGGATTTAGTAGAAGACTTTGTCTTCCCCCATGTTTGTCTTATCTTGTTTTAATGACACAGAAAAGTTTTTAAGATTCAAAATGGGCTGACTCAGTGACTGTTAACAAAATTCCAAAATCCTCCTATGCTGGTAGAGTCAGAAATGGCAAAAAGGATTTTATCCCATAGGAACCATTTGAAGCCACCATGTTCTTGGTTGGAACTTCTTTTTTCTTAAAATACTATAGCGTGGCTATAAAAGAAAATTGAAATCCTGAAAGCTAATCAGCATGGTCTTGGCTTAATGTTTCAGATTGTGTTCTTTGCTGCCTTTTATGAGAGATTCATAGAGGATAAAATTCAGCAGTTCGTTGATTTATGCTCTATGAGTAATGTAAGTATTTTCTGACTTTATCTTGCAACTGTTATTTTTCCCTTTTTGAAGGTCATGAGTACATTAAGGGAGGCTTTAAAAGTGATTTGGTATGATTGGATTTTTAGTCTAATGTTCCACTGGCTGTTCATTCCAAAGATAGTTATAATGAGGTACAGTACTCACTGCCTTAGGCTTTTGTTTATTTGTAGTAATTATTATAGCTCTCTTGTTCTGCTAAATTGGTGTTCATCTCATGGTCCCTGATAATTTTTAATATATCGAAATTTCTTCCTTTCTTGGAAAAAACCTTCAACCAACCTTTCAATCTACTTTTTAAAAATAACCTTATCCTTTATTGCCTTATGCTTTTCATGTATTTCCCAAGAATTCAGTCCTCATTAGTTTGGGAGAAAGATAGCAATTTGAAGAAAAGCTTTTTATTATTTTGCAGAGGAGTTACTAATTGCTCCTTTTTCTTCTCTTTTTGTAGATATCAGTCTTTCTGTTATCCCACCGATGTTTTGGATATTACATTCATGGTAGATCAGTACATGGGCATGCAGATACTAACATGGAAGAAATGAACACGAATCTTAAAAGAGAAGCGGTATGAATGTTACCTCTTTTTGTTTTTAAATTGAAAGATGGGCTTTAATCCAGGAATTACAAAATTTTTAAAAGAAAATCCTCGTTAATCACTTTTGAAAGTTGCCAGGGTACCAACTTACTGCCCTGAATATTGGTAAAAGGTAAGATTCTAATTTTATCCTATAGTTCCTATATAAACCACATTTCAGAGTAACCAGATAACAGATGAAACTTCTTCCTTATAAAAGAAAGTGGAAGGAATTCTAACTTAGAAAAATCACCTCTTTGTAGTGACTAATGGATTAATGAATGCAGGCTGCAGTCATTAGTGCATGAGTGAGGTTAGCCTGACCCAAAAGACCAAAAATCGTATGTTCTCCCTCATAGGCAGACATTAGATCAAGGGCAAACACAACAAGGGGACTGGACTTCGATCACATGATAAAGCAAGAGCACACAAGGGAGGGGTGAGGATAGGTAAGACACCCAAAAAACTAGATAGCATTTGTTGCCCTCAACGCAGAGAAACTAAAGCAGATACTTTAAAGTGACAGAGGCCGATAGGAGAAGGGGACCAGGAGCTAGAGAAAAGGTTAGTTCAAGAAGAATTAACTTAGAAGGTAATACACGTGTACAGGAAATCAATGCGAGTCAACTCCCTGTATAGCTATCCTTATCTCAACCAGCAAAAACCCTTGGTCCTTCCTATTATTGCTTATACTCTCTCTACAACAAAATTAAAGGTAAGGGCAAAATAGTTTGTGCCGGGTAGCAAGGGGTAAGGGGGGTGGGTAAGGAAGGGAGTGAGGGGGGAAGGGAGAGGGCAGAGGAAAGGGGGGAGAAATGACCCAAACATTGTATGTACATATAAAAAAAAAAAAAGCAAGTGTTGGTGAGGAACTAGTAATGAGGGATTGGGTTAATATCATCTGTATGTACTGACTCTTGAAAAAATGACATGATCTGCTTCCTGATCATCACATCATCTGTGAAGTATTGCCTAAGAAAATTGAGCAATTACAGGAAATACAAGGGATAGCAGGATAAATTAAACAGCACTGTCGGAAGTATTTAGCTAGACTCCAAATATAGGATGCCTTATAGGATTAATGATTCAATGTCTCCAAACCAACCAATGGCATGAAAAGAAAAGGAGGGATGATGGTAGTGGTAGAAGAGCTATTATATAGTAAAAGAAGTTTAAGAAAATTCTGATTTAGACAAACCAACAAAAATCTTTGGAAGATAAATCTGAAAAATGTAATAGATGCAATGTTGACTTATTTTGAATAATAATTAATCTTATTAGGTATGAAAATGGCATGGTAATTATTTTTTTAAAGTCCTTATTAGATATTTACAGATGAAATGTCTTGTTTTATTTTGTTTTGTTTGGCAGTACTGGGGTTTGAACTCAGGGCCTCATACTTGCTAGGCAGGTGCTGTACCACTTGAGCCACTCTGCCAGCCCTGGAGTCTGTGTTAAAATACTCTTAAAACTGGGCATCCGTGCACACCTGTAATCTCAGCACTCAGGAGGCTGAGGCAGGAGGATCACCAGTTGGAAGCCAATCTGGGCTCACTGTATTTTTCTTTCTCAAAAAAATAAATAGATAGTAAAATACTCTAAGAAAGAATAAAGTTTAGAGGATTAATTAAGCAAAAATTGGTTAAATGTTCATAATTGTTCATAATTGAAGCTGTGTGATGAATAGTTTACCATTCTTTTATGTGCATTTGAGAATGTCCATCATAAAAAATTTAAAAGAACAAGATATACTTAAAAAGAAAACCAAGAGAATTTAGTGACTAAAGGCCATACCTGTAAGAACTTAATATATGATAATAACATCTCAGAGAATTAATTTAATATACTGAACTTGATCATTTGGTTAACTATTTTAATTACCCTGGATTGAAAGGTTACATATTAAAAGATGAAACTAGAAATTTTAGATTGGGGAATGATGATAAAATCATAAAGCATAGAAAGTGTCAAGAATGGAATTACTTAATTTCATTTTATTTATATAGTACATATATCAATCAAAACCAGCATATTAGAGTAAAATATGACAGATATTGATAACCACATTGAAAGTTAAACCAATTTTAAAAACCCCACTAAATTAAAACTTCAGTGGAAAAGTGACCAAATGATTCCAAGAAATAAACTGAAATTGAAGAAACCGATGAGCCTCAAAAAAAACCACCCCTTTAATTCGTAATCAACAAGCTGAATATAAAAACAATGGTCTTCCCCTTTTCAAATTAGGCAGCTTAAAAAAAAAGAAACCTAATACTTAATAGTGTCAAGGACACAGTGAAATGTGTACCCACCAAACAATTGCTCTCGGGTAGATTTTTACATTTGAGCAATATATATCAGGAGCTTCTTAGGATTCCTGATTTTTACTAATTTTATGAATTTAACTTAAGGAAATATTAGTAATATAAACATAATTAAATTTAGGATCTTGGGGAGACAAAAGAAAGTAATGGAGGGGACTAATTTAATTAAGATATTGTAAGTACTTTTGTAAATGTCACAATGTACCCATAGTACAACAATAATATGATAATAAAAATTAAATTAAAAAGTAAATAAATAAATTTAGGATGTTCATCACAGGAGTGATTTATAAGGGGAAAATTTATAATAATTAGAGAATATTAAATAAATTCATTTGCCTTTATAATGAAATCTTTAGTAGATGTTATAATCTTGTCTTATAGAGTATATAATGACAGGCAGAGTTGCTCAGGATATGATATTAGGTTAAAAAGAAATCAGTGTGATTTCTTTTATGCTAGCCATATGTATATTCTTTAGGGAAAGGGCTAGAAATGAAATACCTTAAACTATCTGTAGCTCTGGGTGTTGATATTACACGCTTTTTTTGGGTTTGTTTTCTTTTGTTTTTCATTTTCCTACCTTTCTGTATTTTACAAATTCTCCACAATGGCATGAACTATTTTAATCAAGAAAAAAAAATACTTAAAATAGAGAACTTCATTACCTGTATTTTTCCCTTAATTCTATAGGAAATAAGTGCTGTATTGTGTTTGCAGATTAGGTTTAGGCAAAGACGGAGAATATTAAGTTCTGAAAGTAGATGAACAGGGATTATGGAGGTACAAAATTTGAGCAGAAGGAGCCATTAAGCATTATTGACATTTAGGTGATGGGGTAGGGAAAAATGGCACGTGTTTGTGGCTATCAGTGTAAGTCAAGGAGACCTAAAGTAGATATTGAGTCCATAACATTCACTGTTCAGTCATGTATCACTACCTTTTCTTTGTTAGAATTAATTATTTAAAAAGAGTTTAGAAAACAAAAAAGACCATTTACAATGATTAAATTAGTTAATTTTATGACTAGACATTTTAGCATACATTGAAAGCAGTAAGGTTAATCATAAAGAAAGCTAAGAATATCAATATATAGTGACGATAGTTTGATTTGTATAAGTAGAGCAGAGTCGAGGAGATGATATAAATACTGGCAGGGGAGTATGAATTTGAATAAAGTAGAAATTGATGAAATCTGGAGAGGAATTGGACCCTTGGATAATGTTAGGATCTCTGTCTCAAATATAGTTTCAGTAAATTTCATTAAGTTTCTGAATCTTGTGATGTGTGATACCAAGTAAAAGAAAAATGTATTTTCTTCTTGAGATAGACTTTTTAAAATAATTTTGATCTCAACTTAACTCATTTAATTTTTCAGGAAAATTTGTGTAGCCAAAGAGGTTTAGTACCCAACACAGATGGTCAAACTTTCCAGATTGCAGTTTCTAGCCAGATGAGACTACACTATGACAGAATTCATGAGACACTAACAAGGGTTTGTATAAAATACAGTTCATATATATTTTGCTGATATTTAATGTTATTAAATGCCAAGAACATAAGACATGTGTTTGTTCATTTCTCTTTTTGTATTAGAAAAATGGCCCTGCCAGACTATTGAGCTCATCAGCAAGTACTTTTGAGCAAAGTATAAAAGCATATCATATGATGAATAAGTTTCTTGGTTCTTTCATCGATCATGTATGTATGTCGACATTTTTACTTAAGCTAGGATCAAATTTTTTTTAAAAAGTTAAGTAGGAATGTCAATTATGTCAGTAGTCAACCAAGTCAGTGTGCCTCCCTCTTTTTTTTTTTTTTTTTTTGGTGACGTTTAATACTCAGGAATGCTATTTTTAAAAAACATCCTTGCAGCCATCAACAGGGTTTAAGCACAAAGTTAGGTTGAGATTTTACATGTCTATCAGCAGCAAATGATGATTCTCTTAAAATATGTGTGAAGTGTTTGTTAGCAGGTTACTAAAATTTTGTGTATTGCCCATTATTGAAGGCCTTGTGCTATGCTATGATTATATTCCTGACAGGCGTGTTATAAATTGGTTTTCAGCATATCTATCTGTAAATACTACTAAAGGCATTTAAAATTTAAATCATTCATTAAGTGAATTTTGTTATAAATCCTAGTGTAGTAAATTCATTTTCCTTGCATACTTTATTGTTCCTATTTCTGATTTTGCACCAGTTGGAAAGCACATGTTTCACTATTTTTTTTTCATGACTCTTTTCATTTTAGGTTCATAAAGAAATGGATTACTTTATAAAAGATAAATTGCTTCTTGAAAGAATTCTTGGAATGGAATTCATGGAACCAATGGAAAAGAGCATCTTTTACAATGGTATCTTTCAAATACTTTTGTTAATCTTGAACATTGTTTTCAAAGTTTGAAGGGGGGAGGTACTTATAGTTATTTTTCCTATGATTTTTATAATTTTATATAAAAACAAAGGAAACATAATGAACTTAATTTCGTGGAACTATAGTAGTTTTCTGTGTCCCATTTTATATGTCTTGTAGTAGGAAATAAATATATGAAAGATTCTGCATGAAACTGAGCTTCAGAATCAACAGAATACCTCAAAGAGACAGTAAAACAACATAAAATTCAGTTTTTATTAGAATGTTTATCCAGAAGAGAAATATTTAAAGAAAAATAATATTTATAATTAATCTTTAGTATCTTAATTTTTTATTTTGCCCAATTTCTTCAAAATTATTGGTATTTGTGACAAGGATAGTGGATTAACCTGATTTTTTTAATCATCAAAATTATATATGTCGGTTCTAGTGTGACTGATAACCTGTTTTATGGGTTCATAACAATAAAAATGGTGTAACAGTGTCGTGACCTAGAATTATGTATCCATGTGTGCTATGCTACATGGCAAATGTTGTGGCAGTCTTGAGAGACACAGACCAGTGGTTCCCTTTCCTGTCTTTTGTTTAGTAGGTTGGAAGCTGGGCCTGCCTATGAGCAAATAGAGTGTGCTGGGATAGAAGTCTGCAGGCACAGGTTTTTCCAGGGACAAGAAGGACAACAAAAATCTAGCCAGATAGGATGAATTCAGCCAGAAAAGGCAACATGGACCAGTTTGAATAGGTCTTAAAAAATAAGTAGCTATTTGTCAAATAAGAGGGTTATATAGGAGAAAGGGAAAAGGCTTTTCAAAGTCTTTAGGACTGGAGAAGTGGCTCAAGTGTTAGAGCACAAGGCCCTGAGTTCAATCTCTAGTACTGTCAAAAAAAAAAAAAAATGTGCAAAGTGTAATCTGTGCTTACAGACTTTATGTAATCTGGCATGAAGTGGGGCACAGTATGAGAGTGCTTGAAAGGGGGCAGAGATCATATCTGAACAGCGTTTGTCAGAGGCTTTGTCTGACATGTGAGGGAGTTTCTTTTTATCATGTAGACCATTGTTTCAAAAATACAAATTTCTTAAAAATTGTAATATGAAGAGTGATTAATACATTTTTTCTATTATGAGAGTATATGCTCAGCATTTTATTATGATAAAAATGCATGATGAAAACATTTTGGAAGCCACTGCTGATGAATGTGGGTATCATTGAAGTGTGCTCAGCAGATTTGATTTATAAATTGTATGTCTTACTCAGGCAGTGTGGTACAGGTTGAGTAAAAGAGAGTGTTCATTAAGAATGTAGCTTTCCCTAGTCATGGTGGCACATGCTGGTAGTCAGTGAGATGAAGAGAATGAGGCCAAAGGATCAAGAATATAGCTTTCAAAACCTTCTGGTCTTGGATTCAAACCCTGACTACCATTTCATAGCTTCAGAAACTTGAGAAAATTGGTTAACCTTTCTGAATTTTAGCGCCCTATATATAAAATTAGGTTTGACTTCTAAAGTTTTTATATGATTTTTATATATAAAGAATCAAGAACAATAAATAGTGTGGATAGGTACCCAGGAAAGGGATCTTATTACTGTGTCTAATAATATAGGCTTCTTCTTTGTATGTTCTTCCCTCTTTCTTCTTTCTTCCTCTGCCTTTGGTCTTTCTCTTCCTATCTTCCTTTCTCCTCCTGCCTTCTTCCATTTCTCCATCTTCATCTTCATCAGGAGATGAGGAGAATATGAGATAAGGCAATAAAAATAGAGGCAAAGAAGAAAAGATTTCCAGAAATGTTAAAGGAAAAAGAGGTAGGAAAGAAAGAGTAGACAAAGCTGGGTGCAGTATGTATCTATAATTCCAGCTACTCAAGAGGCTGAAGCAGGATTGGGAATTCAAGGACAGCCTGGGCAACATAGTGAAATCCCAGATCATAAGAAAAAAAGAAATAGTAGATAAAAATTATCCAGCTATCCAACTTGTGTGACTAAGTAGTTCATTAATGATGCCTTTCCTTAATTCAGGGAATGCATATGGAGGACCAGATTTTGAGGGCAAGATGATGAGTTTAGTTTTGACTGTATTGTATCTTGAGATACCTTTGGGACATCTAGGAAGACATGACCAGTATGGCATTAAATATAAGGGACCAGATCTTAGGAAAAAGTAAAAGCTTACAATAAGCTGGGGAGTTGCTGTCCAATGATGTCATTGCTGGAGCACTACTAATGGAAGATCACCAAGGGAGAACATGGAAGATAATTTTATTTTCCTAACTTTTATACATGGTATAATATCCATAGATCAATGTTTGTTTTGTAAGGGTATAACTGGCAGGTTAGTGATTTTCACAAACTGAATATATTCTTGTACTTAGCACCCAGATCATAAAATTACCAGTACATGGATGTCTCCAAAACGGGTTCTTCACTAGGTATTCATGGCAACATCAGTGGTTCTCTGGACCTTCCAGAAATTGCTTGCAGAATTTGTATATGTGTACCTTTACCCCCTCTGGTGAATGGTTCTATAGTGTTTGTTAGATCTTTTTTAAAGGGTGTTTACATTCCCGAAAGGACAAAACCTACTCGTTGAGTGAGTCAAGAGGTCTTGAATCAAAACCTTAAGTGACTATTTGAGACAGAAATTCTAGAATACTGTGTACTAGTCTATGCCTTGCTGTTTTTTTGTTTTTCTTAAACTTACTGTATCTTAGGAAATCATTCTAGGATCAATTTAGTCTTTCTATTTAAAGAAATAGAAAAGGAAATTCATTAAATGGTCTTTGAAAGGTATTGATTACATACTTACACTACTAGCAATTACCAACCTTTGGTCCTATTATTAAAACTGCTTCTTATGAGTTTTTATGAGTTCTTTAATCTAAATTAGCAAGTCTTAATACTTTCATTTTTTGTGTAAGCTATAAAGTATTGTATGTAGTACTAGTTTCTAATATGCTGTTTCTAAATATCTAAATTTTAGCATCCAAGTTTATTACAGATTTGTTCTATTTTTTAATTTCTAACATATCTTATAAATTGTTTTTCAATAGATGAAAGTTATTCTTTCAGCAGTATGCTGTATTATGGAAATGAAGCCACCCTTCTTATTTTTGAGCTGTTGTTCTTTTGTGTTGTGGATTTGGCTTGCCAAAATTTTATTTTAGCAGCCTTCCTTACATACCTACAACAAGAGGTAAATGTAAAATTTTTTTCTGGGTTTCTTTTAAAAGAAATATATTGGAAGTAGATATTTACTTTCACAGCAGAGAGTAACAACATCCACTTACAGTAGGAATTTGAAAAGGTTTAGAATATGATTAACCCTACCAAAAGAAGGAATAGAATCACATTCTGTGCTCTGCCTTTATGGTCAATGAAATGCTAGGTTCTAGTGGAGAACATAAGCTGCTTGAGCAGTGAATGAAATCTGGAGGAAGATACTTAATTGCCAGGCTCCTCATACCAAAAATGAGCAGTAATTTAGGAAAAGTTCCATTCATAATCCTGCAAACACTGAAGATCTAGCTCACGGCTCACAACTGGAAAGTCTACAATGCTCACTTGTCCTTCCCTATATGGATAATAAGTAACTGCATGGATGAAGTCTCTGAAATGGAGATTTCCAGAAATGGCAATTCAGTGCTTCTTGAAATGTTGTTAATTAATATCACCCAAATATTCTCCACTGTGCCAAGGAAATATACAAGTCAGTAAGATGTCATTTATCAGTCCTTGTTAGAGATCTAGAATTATGAACAAATTCTGCCTCTGTGACACTTCCATAGCTTTTAGAGTTAGAAGAAAATTGCCTTCCCAAATATTTCAGTAAGTAGTTGAAAGTATTAGCTAATTTAATTTAAATACTTTAATGATGTACTTATGTATTGTCTTTATAAATATCTCATCCTCTGTTGCTTAATTTTCTAGATTTTTAGATTTATCCGTAATACAGTAGGACAGAAGAATTTGGCAGCCAAAACACTGGTGGATCAAAGATTTCTGATTTAATTTATTGATTAGATAACTTAAGGACTCAACGTTATATGGCAAAAAAGTAATGATATCAGGTTAGTTGGCTATATTTTTAATAACTTGTAATATAAATTATTCTGTTTTGGTTTTTATCTACAGAAAAAATTATTTTTATAACCTTTGAAAATATAACATGATAAAGTAAGAAAATATTGCTCTCGCATTATGCATGGCATTTAATTCATTAAATAATAAATAACATTTACAAAATTTTTTGTGTTACAAAAAATAGATGTTGCTTTCACCTAAACACATTTTAATGACAATCAAAATAGTCCTCATCATTTGAAGATCATTTCATAAGATGTGATTACCACCATTATTTCACATCAGCAAAATAACTAGATTCTGAGTTTAAGACTAATTTTCAGCTCGGTATTTACATTTATGGTTAAATAAATGTTGAAAGATATTTTCAAGTTTACTTAGAAAATTTGAATTGTACTATTGGTGATTCAACTTGCCTCATTCTTATTGTTCACCCTGTTGGGCAGTGTACTGATTGACAATCAGATATCTCACGTCACAAAACAGTACACATTCATTCCTTCATCTATCTGTATTATTAAGTCACTGTATTCTTTCCATGAAGTATATTGACATTTTTACTGTGGTTTACATTTATTAAGCCATAAGGTACATTTTCCTCCTATAGTTTTTTAATACAGTTTTAATTACTTAATATTTTAAGAGTACTCCTCCAAAGTTTTGCTTAAAGATTATTTAAAAAGTTATGTTTAAAGATTATAAATAACAATCTGTAAATTATCATGTTATGTTGATAAGGAAACTTACTGAAAGCAAACTAAGGCTTCATAAATCAGTAGGCTCATTTTTTAACAAAAAGAAATTGGATTCAAAATATAATTAGGTTAAATTCTGAACCATGTGGCTAGTAATTTGCTGGTTTTTTCCTCAATGAACTTTCTAATAATTCTCATCGTATACCATATGCTATTTTAAGTGTGATGGTCATTAACCCCCCAAAACAACATTTTTTAGATAACATATGTATTTTTTATTAATGTCTAGTGACAAGTAGATACATTTGAGTAAAGTTGAACATAAATATTTTGAAACATCTGAAACAGTTGTAACTTGTACACAAATATCCAATTTCTTTTTTTATTTAGAACTCATTAACAAGGGGGTTTCACATGAAAATTCCTTGTATGTATATACTGTATTTTGGGCAAATCAGAACAACATTTTTTACTGCCTTCTACACTGATGCTGTGTAATAATACTTAAATGCAATTATATGTAAATACTGTGTATGTTTCTGAATTGAAAATATATAATAAAATATATAACATTTCTATTTCTTGTTTGATTAATGTATACTCCAGCCATTGCCAAACTTGTATCTTTTACTTTTCCCTGAACCTTGAGGATGTCTGAGGAGAAAAAGGGAGGACTAATAAGTCAAGTCTTTGAAACTCCAGTTTCTGAAGGATTACAGGAATGTCTTTATAAAAGCTGCCAAGATAAATAAGTATATCAGCATAGATTTTTAAGAATTATCCACTCTGGAACATGTGAAAGAAATTCGAACCTCATTCCACATTTGAAAAGTTATTATTAGTGTGAATGTTTTTAAATGGTAAATTTCAAAATATAGAATCAGCTGGTTCACTTGTTGATAAAGGAAAACAGAGAAAGCATTTAGATATCTTTCTAAGTTAGTTTTGTACAATGTTGCTTTACATTTTGGTTAGATGTACAACATGTATTCAGATTTTCATACAATGTTGGCTCTTTTGTTCACATTGCCACAAGTAAAACTCTATGATCAACTGTGTAATTTTCCACTGAGCCCATTGCCTTTTGCTATTTCTGTAGCACCTATCCCTAATTTTACTGATTTCCTAGAAACATTTGCTGTGTCTCATATTTTCATTTCAAATTGAAGCAAACATTTGAGAGTATCTTTTAAGCTGTTGTGTACTTTGTATCCTCCATAAAAATACACAGGCCCCTAACATTCTTCTGCAAACAAGTGCCTGTTACAAGAGATCAATGTGCTTGCTTCTCCAGTGCCTCTGTCCTAACTAGCTGCCTTTAGAGAAAGCCGAACTTCGTACCTAAGTACAGGAGCATTCACAGTGACCCATTAACTCAGCACTTGCAAGCACGAAACATGGGTCCTTTTTGTTGTGTGTAAATATTGACCAATACAAGCTGAGGAGAAATAAGTCATAGGGCAGTGAGCATTGTGACTTAATGGAAAAGTTTCCAGATTTAGTAATAGAAGCCCTGCCTTAAAGGTATAGTTCATGGACCAGGTTATTTGACATTGTAGAGCTTCACTCTACCTCTCTACAATGGAAATATACCCTGTGTTTACCACCTGGGGTGTTGTTATAAGGATTAGTATATTAACATATGCTTAACAGGAGGCTGGGGTAGAATGCTTGCCTAGCATGCACCAGGCCCTGGATTTGATCCTCAGCACTGAAAAAAAAACCTTATTATAACAGTAAGTAAACTATGAACACAAAAGATCATTTTTAGCACTGGCATTCTTACCTATTTTAGCTTAAAATATCTGCCTCACAATATATTTTTTTTCTCTATTCTTTTTCCTGTTTTTGATTTTTTTTTTTTTTTTACTGTTCTGCTGGGTAGGGTACATTGTGCCATTTACAAAAGTTCTTACAATATATCACATATATCATACTTAAATTCACTCCTCCACCATTCTCCTTCATCCTCCCCCCCATTCCTGTAACAGTTCCAACAGATATCATTTTTCCATTTACATACATGTGTTCACAATGTGAACAAATGCACCATATTCACCCTCCTTCAAAATATATTATCTATCTTGCTAATAAATTAGTCCCATGATATGAAAACTCAGATTACTGATCTCAGTAACTGACCAGTGGAAATTTTGAGCCTTCCTTCTTCACTTCACCAGGAAGAAACCCTGGCAGAGGGCACAGTATGAAGTGAGGGACAGCAAGGAAGAAACTCTCTTTACCCCATGTTAGAGGCACAGTTCATGACAAAGGGTGGAGAAGGGAGATGGAATATAGGCTCTGGAAGGGAGGATAACTTTCATTTGCTCATTAATTCATTCAGTGTCTCTCCCTCTTCCCACTTCCCAGTCTTTCTCCAATTAGTAGAGGAAAAAGGACTGTTAACCAGTAACTATAGCAATGTGCAAAACGCTACAGTTACAAGGGTATGTCATAAGACAAACTCTTAACTGTGCTCTTAAGTCTTCAGGGCTTTAGCCTCAGAGAAGTGGTATTTGATGTGAGATTTAAAGATAAACCAAAAGACAAGTACATCCAAAGCAAAGAACAGCATGTACTCAGAGACCAGGAAACACGTGGCAGTTTAGGGTACTACAGGAAGTCTGATAGAGTACATGTGTTGTTTGTATTTTTTTTATCTTCTGTATGTTATAACATCTTTAAAAACCTTTTTGGTGGAGAGAGAGAGCTGTAGCTGGAACAAGCCAATTCTTAGAAACAGAAAGGGCTCAGGTTGGGAGCCTGTCTTTGACAAGCTAATCAGTCCTGAGTCATCCCCCAGGAGGGAATATTCTTCTCTTGATCATCCCAGAGCCAGGATACAAGCTGAGGGCCATGGAATTCTCAAGCCAGTCCTAAATGTTTGCCCTGCCCTGCCTTACCTTTCCCTTGGAGACTCCAATAAAGACCCAGTTTCCCCTTACCGCTGCTCATGTGCTTTTGGACTGGTGTTCTCTGGCTCTGCACCATGCACCATGCCTCCTGTTTCTAGAACCTGTGAACAGAATAAACTTTTTCTGTATCTCCCTTGTAGCCATGCCTGACTGATAATCACATAAAAGAATACAGGACAGAACATTTGGGAGGGAGGGAGAGGAGGTTGGAAAGGAAAACAGCAGTCACGTGATAAAGGTTTTTACATCAAGCCACACCTCCATCACATATGGAGCGTTTAACCAGGCTAAGTTTGCTAGTTGTGGTTACATGGGAAATGTCCCCAAAAAAGGCTCATGTGTTGAATGCTCTGTCCCCAGCTGGTGACACTATTGAGAGGTGATAGGGTCATTAGCGTCCTTTATGAATAGGTTCATCGATTGATGAATTCATACACCTGGGCTGTTAGGTGCGGGGGCTGGGCCACTGGGTGCAGTGGGAGACCAGTAACTAAACAGACTGAGGAGAGACCTTGACATGAGCAAGACCATACCAAAGTCCTGTGTGCTGAGAAGGCAGGGCCTCGGCACGAAGGAGGTGAGCGAGGTTCAGCGAGGCTGCCTTCCAAGAGGAGAGACAGCTCTGTCAAAGGGCCTCTTGGCTGACAGGCATGGACCCAGCCAAGGGGAGGCAAGGTTCAGCAAGACTGCCTTGCAAGAAAAACGGGACATGCTGACACAGTCAGGATAGTCTGTAGTAAATAACAACATACCACAGCTGTGCTGTTCCTGCCGCCTACACAACTGGACCCATGAGAACACAACCTGCACTCCACCCCACTTTCCCATACATGTTATATAAATAAATGGGCTTTGAGGCTGGGGGTGTCACCGCAGCTTTTCTGGGGTCTGTCTGTGTCTTTTTTCTCAGTCCCCAGTCACTCCCAGTCAGGTCAAGGGACCTGCTCGTGCTGGCCGGGAGAGGTGCTTGCCTTTGAAGGGTCCTGTGCCTGCCTTCCTATCTCTCTTGCTTCCTGGCTGCCATGAGTGAGCAGCTTTGCTCTATCTCTTGTTCCCCACCATGAGGTTCTCCTGCACAACTGCCCAGAAACATTTGATCCAGCCCACCATAAGCTGAAACCTCTGAAACTGAGCCAAAGTAAATTTTGCCTCCTTTAAGTTATTTTCTCAGGTATTCTGTCACAGCAATGGAAAATTAACACACTAGCTTAACCTTCAAATGAATACAATTGGCCCTCTGGGATGCAATGATTTTACTAACGACAAATTGAATTTTTTTTTAATATGTCTGGGGCTGGGATGGTGGGAGGGTTGGCTCAAGTGGTACAGCGCCTGCCTAGCTCATGTGAGTTTAAACCCCAGTACCATGAAGGAAAGAAGGAAAGGAAGAAGGGAGGGAGGGAGGAGAGAGGGTGGGAAAGAAAGAAAAAAGAACTGAACCTGTGTCTAGCTAGTGTGAGGCTCTGAGTTTAAACTCTAGTACCGCAAAGGAAGAAGGAAAGACTGGAGGGAGGGAGGAAAGGAAAGAGGGAGGGAGAGAAGGAAAGAGGGAGGCAGGGAGGGTCTGTACTGAACCTGTGCGGACTTCTCTCCTTGTCACTATAAACAATATAGTATAACAACTGTTTGCATAGCACTTACATTGCATTACAAGTAATCTAGAGAAGATTTAAAGTACATGGAAAGACGGGCATAGGTTATATGCAAGGACTATTCCATTTAAATAGATCACTTGAGCATCTGCAGATTTTGGCATCCCTTGGGGTCCTGGAGCCAATTCCACACAAATACCAAGTGAGTGAATGTCTCGAGAGGGTCAAAAAGGACTCTTCTCTAGTCCAATTGCTTGGGATAATTGATCTGTAGACTAAAAGATTGGTACTTCCACTCTCTGCAGTGCTACATCAGGTTGTGGTTTGCAGGGAAATGCATTACCCATAAGTGAGATATCAGGGGTAGAGGTTGAGAGCACATACTCTTGAGCTAGACTGGCCTCTGTTCAAGTTCTGGCCACACCACTTACCAGCTGGGTGATTTGGACTAGTCATAATTAAATTTCCTCATCTTGCCTGAGGCATGCTCAAGCAGTAGAGTGCCTGCCTACCAACAAAGCCCTGAGTTCAAACCCTGGTACCACCAAAAAAATAAAATTTCCTGTTCCATCAAAGGGATTAATAGTACCTACCTCATAAAGATATTGGAAAGATTAAATGAAGTAATGTGGTACCATATTTAGAAGAGAGGCTCGCACATAGTAAATACTATGGCAGTGTTAGCTGTATGAAGGCAGAGTAAGTCCTATTAATGTTTAATTCTAAAAGAGACGCACATTAGTCCCACTGGAGCCTGTATTAAGATACACATTGCTGGAGGTGCAGGAAGTAATGGTAGGCAAACCATCTTCCACAAGGCAATCTATGGGCTTTAAAAAATAACTTTGCCAGTGGGAGCAGGGAGGAGGCAGCCAAAAGGGGGTAAGAGGATGAATACAGTGCAAAAAAGTGTGTACACATGTATGTAAATGCAAAAATGATACCTGTTGAAACTGTTCCAGGAATTGGGGGAGGGAGGATAAAGGAGAGTGATTGAAGGGGTGAATTCAAGTATAACATATTTGCTACTTTGTAAGAACCTTTGTAAATGCCACAATGTACCCCCACACAGCCCAACAATAAAGGAAAAAAATAAGTTTGCTTCCGTTGTTGTTAATACAATTACAGTGTTTCTGTTATAATTACTACCACAAAGAAATGCATGGCTGTGGTCCATGAATAAATAAATGACCAGTAGGATGAGGTCTAGAAACACATCTATAGGAGTACAGTTGCTTATGACAATGGGAGCAGGCATTGCAGTGAAAAGGGGTGTTGTTTGAATAATATTCCAATGGAAAAAATGGATCTGTACACCTACATCATTCTTACACACAAAACAATTTCAGGTATATCTAGATTTAAATGTGAAACATATCTGACAAAGCATTCCTATCCTGAATAAAGAAGTCATCAAATAAAGGGAAAAGCCAGACAACCCAATGGAAAAATGATCAAAGATTTGCCATACCCATCTCTCAAAAGAGGGTCTCCAAATGACCAATAAAGTCATGAGAATGCAGAATACATAAAACACCACTAGGAAACCACCAAAATGGGTGACATTTTAAAACTGTACCATGTGTTGTCAGGAATGTATGGGTCAAATGAACTTTTATATTTATGATGTAACGTGAGGGGTGTAGTCTTAATCTGTAACTTTCCACTTACTATTCTGAACCTTAGACATCAAAAACTGGTCTTCTGTTTGACTAAACCTGCTAATAACAGCAGATGGCAGTAGAGCGCACACTAAGCTTTTCAGGACCAGGCTCTTCTGATACAGAATCAGTGGTGGGTGTGCTCATGTGGGTGCAGAGCCAAGAGAAGCTGTCCTCCCTCACCCCTTCACCTCCCTACCTGTCACCCCTCTTCACTTCAGAGTGTTGGGAAGCTCAAATAACTGGTGTACTCTATATCCAGTTAGAGTCTCTTTAACCCAGGTTTGGAAATTGAATGCTCAAATTAGAAATATACTGTCATCCATCTCTTAGGGAAGAAGGTCACAATAACTCAGGAAGAAAGCAAATCATCTAATGATTATAGAATCCTCCCCATTTTAATGAAATACATATTTACGTTAAAATCTTTTTAAATTCAGCTATTATCCAGAATATGCAATGCCCCTTTGACATTTTCCTTCTATATAATGATATATCATAATGTAACATACATGACATGCTATATGTTGATATTGTATGTTGCATATTTTAATACTGCAACTTTAAACCTTTACTAAAAGGCAATATAATTTCAAACATCATGAAGCCCTACTTTCTTCTCTTAGAATTTAGGATTGAAGCCTCCATATATTAAGCAAACTTATGTTTTTCCACATGTAAAAAAAGTATGCTTGCTTATGTGTGTATCCCCTCACATTTTTACACAGAATTTGTACTTTTGAATATTGTTATGCTGTTATTTTTCTAGCTTGTATTTCTTATCCTCATTCTTTTACTTGATAGAAGCATAAAAAGAGTAAAAATAATCATATAAAGTCTTTATTGTTTTATTTTGTGATGCTGGAAATGGAATCCAGGGGTTTACCCATGCTAGGCAAGTGCTCTACCACTGAGATACATCCCAAGCACCTCACCTAACAGTCTTGATCTTGACTGACAGAGCTGTGGACCAGGCTGTTACTGGGTCTGGTCTCTACCATAGGGTACCCTTACTCAAACCTGTTTTATTTTCCTTTGGGAGATGGTACAATTTACCTATAATGGCTCACACTATTTTGAACTGCTGATTATTCAACTGTATTTGAACATACAAGCAACTTTGTTATATACATCTTCCAATTTTATATCTTTTCTGTTTTTACAATGACAATAGAAAATATAAACAAGATTTTTCACTAAGTATCTACATTACCACCATCACCACCACTACCAATAATTTTGGACACTTGGGTACAACCATGTAAGAGAAAAGGAAGTTCCTAGGTAGTGAGTGGTGGTGTCACTCACAGACTCTTCATTGATGGAAAGGCTTGGTCTTTATTGGTCATTGCCTTATCCCAATTGTCTGGCATTGCATCTGGAACATAACAGAGACACTCAGGAAATATTGAAAGGAAGGAATGACTAAATGGGTATTTTGGTTGGAGTTATCATCTATTATAATGAAGAGCCTAGATTTAGATCTCATGATAACATTACTGTTTGCTTTTCTAGGGCATAAATAATCTACAAATGTGTATCCAGTGCTTGTGAGTGCCAGGTAGTGTGCTAGGTAGGTGCTAAGGATACAGAAGTGGATAAGCCATAGCCTCTACTTTCATAGAACTTAGCTGAACAGAAAAGACAGAAAAACAAATAAATGCAAGTTAACAAGTACTATCTTTCCTGTTGCTTTTTAACAAATGACCACAATTTTGTGGCTTAAAGCAACACAAAATTGTCTTACAGTGCTGGGCATGAGAAGTCTGAAATAGGTTTCACTGGACTAAACTCCAGTTGTCAGCAGAGCTGTATTTCTTCTGGTAGCTCTAAGGAAAACTCCATTTTCTTTTCCAGCTTCTAGAGGACACCTGTGTGTCTTGGCTCTTGCCCCTTCCCCATCTGAAAGCAGCATAGCATCTTCAAATCTCTCTAACTCTCCTGTCTCTCTCTCTCTTCTGTGATAACATTGGGTACACTGGATAATTCAGAATAATTTTCCGGTCTCAATATCCTTAGCTTAATCACATCTGCAAAGTACCTTTTGCCATGTAAGGTATATATTCACCAATTCTGAAATTGGGGTATGGGCATCTTTGAAGGGGAGGGAGAGACATTATTCTGACTAACAGAAGCACAACCTGTCTGCAGGATACAAGAGGAACACAAAACCGGCATTTCTGCTGTAGTTTAGTGGTCTGGAAAGGGCTGTGAAAGTGATCCTTTCGCAAAACATAAAGAATGAGCAGAAACCAGACAAGATTATGAAATGTGATTGAAGTTGAAGGTCTCCAGATATTGGAAACAGATGTGCAAAGGCCCTGAGGGGAGCATCCTTGTCTTCAAAAGTTCTAGATTGGTGATTTGACAGAATTTGCTTAGAGTCAAGCAAATAGTTTCAGAGCAAGAAAAAATTATCTTATTCCTACTTTTGGTCTTCCCCATTGCAGCAGACAGAGCACGATTTTGTTTTAGCTTGGGTTTTGTAGCTACCTGAATGTGATTCAATGCACTGAGTAGTTCTTATTTTCTGGAGCCACTCTCAAAACCATGATTACACACAGTTTCAATGGATTGTTATCTAGAAGAGGGAGAGACCAAGCTCAACACACAAAGCCAAAGTCAGTGATTGTTCCAGTCATGTTTTCATGCTGGCAGTTTTCTTGTACAGCCACTCGTGTGGGGCGGGGGGTGCGGGGGAGAGGAACAGAATTGACGAAGCAGGAAAAACAGCTGGAAACAGACAACAGGGAATTTTTTTAAAAAATAGTTTTAAAATGAATCAGAGAGCTGTTTCCTCTTACAGCTCTTACTGAGTTTTAGAACTCAAGCCAGTTCTGATCAGAAATAATTGTAGCCAGTGTTTGCATGGCACTTTGAATCCCAACCTTTTAATGAATCTTTGGGTAACCTTCCATGCATCCTTTTTAGCTACTTTGTATCATATGAGCCAGCTGCCAGGGAAATGAATTAAATTGCCATTTCAGAAAAAACCAAAAACATTGGTGTTGGGGATTGGACCCAGGGCTGTGAGCATGCAAAGCACATGCTTTACCACCAAACTACACCCCAGGCCCTAATTGGGATTTTAAATGATATTTTTCTAAGTTACTAGGCCACTCCAGCACTAACCTCCAAAAGGTAAAGGATTATGAGATTTTTTTAGTCCTTGACACTAATCAAAACAGGACTCCAAGCATATTCTCATATTCTGTCTGCTACCCTTGGTTATCATAAAGCTACAGACCAGCCCTTATTTAATCATTTTAAAATTTTTTCTATATATTTAAACAACGAAGCAGAGTTGAATTCTGACAGACTTGGCTCTGTATTCCCCATGTCTCTATTTCCTGGCGTGTGACCCTCAGCAAACCTCTAGGAACCTATTGCTCATGTATAAAACCAGATGGAACCTATCATGAGATGGTGGCTTTAAGGACAGGACATAGAAGGAAAGTTGTTAGCACAGTACCTGGAATAAGTGAGTGCACAATGAATGAGTACATCATTGTGACTGAATTTCTAATTTGACAAACACAAAGCAAATTAATGTGACATACCTAACTGAATATTCCTGTGGAAAGTGTAAGTGTGGCACTTCAGAGATGGTGAGATAGCCCAATGACTGTACTCCAAAAAAGCAGTCATAGTTTCAACTTATAACAAACTGGATATGGAACAACACTGAAGGTGAGATTGTTCATGTGATTTAAGGTGGCATGACTAGAGTATACAAAACAAAGGGAAAAATAACCCTGATTTGTGCCATTTATATCTTATCCACAGTACTGTGTCTAGTTCTGAGTTATTCCTGATTTGAGGAGGTCCTAGATACATTCGATTTTATTTGGAGACGGTGGTAATCAGAATGGTGAAGGATCAATAGAAGGAACTGCAGAAAAGATTAACCAAGACCATGATGGCTTGCTTCAAATATTTGTCCCATGCAAGAGGAAGTTAACATCCACAGAGCTTCTGTGCTTGAGTAGAGACTGAGAGTCAATGAATGGGAGCTATGAAATGGTGGATTTCAGCTCAAGAGAGAAAGAACTTTCAGATACTTTAGAGCTGCCCAAATTATAGTAGCTTCCTACTATTCAGGTCCTCCCACAGATGCCAGTGAAAATGAGAGGGGTTACTTGCCTTAGGGAAATGATAGACCACATGGATTCTATCATCCTGTCCCAGTCAGCCATTTGGACGAGCCCCAGCAGCCCTCCAAACAAAGTCACAACCTTAGAGTAAATTTTCTCTGGCTTCCTAGGATGGTCAGTCCTAAAAACTGAAATACTGAAGAACTTGTAAGGCAAAGTCCCTTGCAGACAGAATGAACTCAAAGATCAGAAACTAACTGGATTTTTCAAGGCTCTTATTTATATAGTTTTGCTACTTGGGGAAATATAATTGTCCTTGTTCAGAAGGTAACATTGCTATTAGGATTGTCCTGAGGGGCCCTATGGATAAGAATCAAGTTAGGAAAGAATCTGAAATGGATGGAGATAGGGTGGAAGCTCTGCAATTCACTTCTTCTTCCTCCTAAAAGGAAAGTTAGATATACATTTATAGACAGAAGTGGGCGGTAGAAAGTTTACTAGACTTAAAGTCAAAGGTTTGGATCTTAGTTCTGTCTCAGCTCACAACTAGATGTTGGCACTTTCTGAGCTTCTATTCCATCTGTATGTCCCAATGGCCTTTAATACCACTCTAATTTCCCTGATCTATGATTAATAACCTACATGCAAAGGACTGGATGAAGATAATGCTCATTTAAGCCCATTTGTCTTTGGACAAGCCATTTAACTTCAAATTTATTTTTACTTATTCAGGAGAGTGTGTAGGGCAGGATTTATAAAAGTTCATCAGGCAATACACATGAAAAATTTTAATGACCTTACATTTCAACATGACTTATAATATAGCGTAAGCTGCTGCATAACTATCCCTAAAGAAATCTACCTATAAAAGAATATTGCTAGATACCTATGAAATGTCTGTTTTTCCTTCACTGGCTTCCTTTGGTGTGGAATGTATTCAATTTCCATTGTGGGCAGATGGCCAGCTTTATGGTGGCCAATGAGAGGTGAGCAGAAGTCTGATAAATGAGACTTCTAAGAAGTCTATTGATTTCTTCCCCTGTCCTCCTGCCTGGAATGTGGTCATGAAGCCTAGAGACACAGAGCAGGAAGATAGAGAAGCAGTGTCCCTGATGACTCTCTTCAGCCAGCCCAGGCCGCTTCTAGTTCTTCATAAACCTCTAATTGTAGACAGGTATCTATTACATGCAGCTTAATGCAGCCTGTATAACAAAATATCCCCCAAACATCTGCTTTCTGGGTGTCCCACTGCAGATACACCATAAAATGAACTAATGTCTCTTGATATCCCTCTTACTGCCTCTTAAGAGAACATGGTACCCACAACAGCCCAGCCAATATTCAATGACAGTGGAGTATTCCTTGCTGTACCTTCCCTCTCTGATTTTTTTTCTCTAAATATTGATAAGAATTCTAAATTCTGATTCTGAAATTCTAAATATTTATAAGAAAAGAATTCTGGCCTTAAGTTATAGGCCAGAGAATGGAGGGAGGGAAGAGATAAGAAAAGTTTAGCTTCCAAGCTAAATCAACAAAAAGAAAAGCCTGCCCGCATTCCTTTCCTGTGTGTTGAAGGTTACGCGTCAGGGCCACCTTACATTCTGCCTTTAGAAGTAGCAAGATCCTACCGCAGGACAGCCTGCTTTCCACTGCCCCGCTCCAGTTACTTACAGCCAATGTCGATGTTAATTTATGCTTCTTCTCCCCAAGAGTTCAGCATAAAATACCCTGACTCCTGAAATCCAGTGGGCATTTTCCTACCTCCTATCTGGCTATGCTTCTGATTGCTTAGGGAATTTGTAATCCATAGCAGCTCAATAAATCCTTTATTTTCAGAACTTTTAGTCTCAAAGTTTGATTTAACAACAAGCTATTCACTGTTTTCAAATAGAAACCATTGTCATTGTTACCCTCAAGAATAAGAACAGAAGCAATAAGCACCTCTTATGTTCCGTAAGGGACTTTTGATTAATTGACTGACTTCAAGCACCACTGCTTAATTCAGGGACATTTACCAAGAGAAAAGAAAGGGCCCAGGATGTGACTCAGGCCTGTGGCCCCAACTGCAAAGAAGGAAAGGCATGGTTTAAGGACAACCAGGGCAAAAAGTTTGAGACTTTATCTGGAAAACAAGCTAAAGCAAGAAGGGCTGGGGACATGGCTCAAGTGGTAGAGCATTTGCCTAGCAAGCATATGGCCCTGAGTTAAGCCCCCAGTACTGCAAAAAAAAATTTTTTTAAGATAGTACTAATTTGAACTTTCTTGACTAGCCCTTTTAAGAATTATATCTATTGTCCCATAAAACTATATTTAAGTACTAAGAAAGCAAACAAAATTATTATTGTTTAATTTACTTTTATTATAACTAACAGTTCATATTAAATTTATGTTGCATTAGTTGTTTTAGGACTTCCCTTTATAGCATATTGGGAAAATATGCATATATTACATCTATGCCTGTTTCATGGAACTTAAGAATCATGTTACAGGTTTAGATGATTATGTAAGTTCATACTTTGCTTTTGTGATACGTAGTTGGTTGTATTTATGACTTAGGTGATGCTGAATTCTTGGTTAATATGTTACTCTGTTAGAATAATTTTCTGAGGAGGAACACAGGTTCTAATTTTTAGCAATATATTTCATGATGCAGCTTCCAGAAATGCTTGCACTCCATTTAAGAACAGATAATAGTTGTGTTTTTCTTCTTTCTTTAAGGATTTGTCTCCTTAAGTCCCTGCTAGACAGGATAAGCTGTCTTCTTGAAGCTCTCTCAACCAAGCTTTCCCTCAAAATTATGAACGTTCCTTTGCCTCCTTCATAAGCCTGTGTATCTTTTCAGTCACTAGCCTACTTTTCTTCCTGAGCACTTTGATTACTACAGTACCTCCTGTTCACTTAGTCTATTCCTCAGCCTCCCTCTGAGCCTGCCCTTGTCCCTCAGATACAGCCAGGGGCTTCTCCTGGTTGTGTCGGACACAGATAGGTGGTACCTCACTCCCTCAATAGTTTCCAGAAGAAACTATGCGATATTATTTCTAAACTTTCTGAGCATTCAGGGGGCCCAAAATGACACAGTACCCAATGTCTCCTCTCTTACTTTCTCTCTCTTTCTCCTTCCTTGCAGATTCACCCACGAGCTCCCTGTGCCACAATAGCCTCTGTAGACCCAGGTTTACCCCAGGCAGGAATGACATCTCCCTAATAAAGGCAAGATCTCCCATGGTGAAATTCTTATACATTTATCAGTAGAAATTGTGTGTTGGCGATCGAACCCTGGGCTGTGCAAATGCTCTATCACTGACCTATGGCCCCAGGCCTTGTGCTAATAGAGTATTTTCCCCATCTTGTTAAAACCATTGACAAAGGGCATTTGTTCACATATTTTCATGAATAACCAAAGAATGTTCTGGCTTCACAAAATTACTTCATGATCTCACTCTTTAAACTTTAATTTTAGAAAAAAAACATGTAAGAAAGATACAAACAGAAGATCTGGAGATTTCTTCAGCTTGTGATGGTCATGAAGAGTACATTAGGATGAAATCAGATTCTTGAGACCCGAACCACAGCTGGTATATTTCTTTCTGTTAGTTAAATTGTTAGTGTTCCCATTTTTACACACACTAAATGGGAGAGTACATGAGGCACTGATCTTAAAACTCAGTCACTTAAATGAAAATTATCCCCAGAATAAATAAGAGACAACCATGTGGGTGGAGCAGACAAATCTTTGGACTCTCCTAAGCAACAGCATCTTGGAAAGGATTTAGGGAATAGACGGGTACTTGGGTCTAAAGGAATAGCCAGGTTAACAAGCACATCCAAGTACAACATGCAAATTTAGCTTAGTTAAATAAGTTAAACTAGAAAATGAACTGGTTGAAAACTTTGTCAACAATTGGAGAAGTAATTTCTATTCCAATGGAAATTCCCACTCTATTAAAAAACTACTTTGGCCAATTGAGGTTTAATTTTGTTCATATAACAGAAATGTTGCTCTCTGTTAAGAATCATACTTTCTGTTGTTTTTTTATTGGCAAATATTAACTGTACAAAGGGGCTTCATTGTGATATTTTCATTTGTGCACATAATGTATTAGTCTTCCTTATCCCACGTTTTTTGAATAATTTTAATATGCTTCATTGTTCTATTTTCATACATGTGTCTGAAGTACTTCAATCATAGTCACACCCCCTTCACTCTCTCCTTTCTCTGTCACCCCCTGAGAAATCCCCAATTTACTCTCATAGTTTTTTTTTTTTTTTTTAGGTCTCTTCTTTTAGGTCACATATAAGAGACATGAAATATTCGTCATTTTTTTTTTTTTTTACTGGGGTTTGAACTCAGGGCCTCACACTTGTTAGGCAGGCACTCTACCACTTGAGCTATTTTGCCAGTCCTGTTTTGTGTTGGGTATTTTTGAGATAGGGTCTCAAGAACTACTTGCCCAGTCTGGCCTCAAACCATGATCTTCCTTATCTTTGCCTCCTGAGTAGCTAGGATTACAGGTGTGCCAGCTGAAATATTTGTCTTTCTGAGTCTAACTTATTTCACTCCATTTCTATCCATTTTCCTGAAAACAAAATAACTTTATTCTTCTTTATAGCTGAATAATAGTCAGCTATATATATATATAAAGCTGACTATATATATATCACATTATCATTATCTATTCATGGTCAATGAGCAGTTAGGCTAATTCCGTAGACTGGCTATTGTGAATAGTGCTGCTATAAACATGAGTGTGCAGGTATCGCTGTTGTATCATGACTTAAACTATTTTGAATATATGCCCAGGGTTGGTATAGCAAGATTATATAGTATTTCTATTTTTAGCTTTTTAAAGCACCTCTGTACTGATTTTCAAAGTGGCTACAAAACTATTTTACATTTCTACCAACAGCATATCAGCATATAAGGGTTCCTTTTACCCAACATCCTTGCCGGCATTTGTTGTTTTCTTGATGCTAGCCATTCTGACTGGGGTGAGATGGAATCTCAGTGTAGTTTTGATTTACATTTTCTTTATGGCTAACGATGTTGAACATTTCTTTGTGTATTTATTGGCCATTTGTACTTCTTTTGTTTGTTCAATTCATTTGCCACTTATTAATTGGGTTATTCTTTTGGTATTTAATTTTTTGAGCTCTTTGTACATTCTGGATATTATCCCATGTGCACTGAACAGCTGGTAAAGATCTTCTCCCAATCTATAGGTTGTCTCTTGATTCTGGTAATTGTTTCCTTTGCTGTGCAGAAGCACTTTAAGTTGGTAAAATCCTGTTTATTAGTTCTTGCTTTTATTTCCTGAGCAATTGGAGTCCTATTCAAAAAGCCATTACCTGTGCCTACATCAAGTGTTTTCCTTATATTTTCTTGTAGCAGTTTTGAAATTTCAGGTCTTATGTTAAGCTCTTTGATCCATTGTGAATCGATTTTTGTACAGGGTGAGAAACAAAAGTCTAGTTTCAGTCTTCTACATATGGATGTCCAGTTATCTCAACACCATTTCTTAAAGAAGCTATCTTTTCTCTAACATATATTTTCAGCATCTTTGTCAAAAATAAGATGACTGTAGCAGTGTGGGCTTATTTCTAGTTCTTCTGTTTAATTGATGTGTCTATCATTTTTTGTGCCAGTACCGTGCTATTTTTGTTACTATGGCTCTGTAGTATAATTTGAAGTAAGGTATCATGATACCTCCAGCACTGGTCCTTTTGCTCAGGATTGCTTTAGTTATTTGAAGTCTTTTGTTCTTCCATAAAAAGTTTTGGATTGATTTTTCTATTTCTATGAAGAATGACATTGGAATTTGATGGGGATTTCATTGAATCTGTAAATTGCCTTTGGTAGTATAGACATTTTCACAATATTAATTCTATTGATCCATGAACATGGAAGGTCTTCTCATCTTCTAGTGTCTTCAAAATTTTATAGTTTTCATTGTAGAGCTATTTCCCTACTTTAGTTAGGGAAATTCCTAGGTATTTTATGTTTTTTAGGCTATCATGAATAGGATTGCTTTCTTAATTTCTTTCTCAGTATGTTTGTTATTGGTACATAGACCAGCTACTGGTTTGTATCCTACTACCTTGCCAAACATGGTTGTCATGTCTAAGAATTTTTTCATTAAGTCTTTAAAGTATAAGATCCTATCATCGGCAAATAGGAATAGTTTGACTTTTCCCTATTTGTATCCCTTTTATTTCTTTCTCTTGCCTTATTGCTCTAAGAATTCAAGCACAATATTGAATAAGAGTGGAATAAATGGATGCCTTTATCTCATTTCTGACTTAGAAGAAATGATTTGAATGTTTCCACATTTAGTATGAAATTGGTTATAGGCTTATCATTTACAGCCTTTATTAGTTGAGGTACATTCCTTCTTTTTTTTAAATTTTATTATTCATATGTGCATACAAGGCTTGGGTCATTTCTCCCCCCTGCCCCCACCCCCTCCCTTACCACACACTCAGGACCCTCCCTCTCTCCCCCACCCCCTCAATACCCACCAGAAACTATTTTGTCCTTATTTCTAATTTTGTTGTAGAGAGAGTATAAGCAATAATAGGAAGGAACAAGGGTTTTGCTGGTTGAGATAAGGATAGCTATACAGGGCATTGACTCACATTGATTTCCTGTGCGTGGGTGTTACCTTCTAGGTTGATTCTTTTTGATCTAACCTTTTCTCTAGTACCTGTTCCCCTTTTCCTATTGGCCTCAGTTGCTTTAAGATATCTGCTTTAGTTTCTCTGCGTTAAGGGCAACAAATGCTAGCTAGTTTTTTAGGTGTCTTACCTATCCTCACCCCTCCCTTGTGTGCTCTCGCTTTTATCATGTGCTCAAAGTCCAATCCCCTTGTTGTGTTTGCCCTTGATCTAATGTCCACATATGAGGGAGAACATACGATTTTTGGTCTTTTAGGCCAGGCTAACCTCACTCAGAATGATGTTCTCCAATTCCATCCATTTACCAGTGAATGATAACATTTCATTCTTCTTCATGGCTGCATAAAATTCCATTGTGTATAGATACCACATTTTCTTAATCCATTTGTCAGTGGTGGGGCATCTTGGCTGTTTCCATAACTTGGCTATTGTGAATAGTGCCGCAATAAACATGGGTGTGCAGGTGTCTGTGGAGTAACCTGTGTCACAGTCTTTTGGATATATCCCCAAGAGTGGTATTGCTGGATCAAATGGTAGATCAATGTTTAGCTTTTTAAGTAGCCTCCAAATTTTTTTCCAGAGTGGTTGTACTAGTTTACATTCCCACCAACAGTGTAAGAGGGTTCCTTTTTCCCCGCATCCTCGCCAACACCTGTTGGTGGTGGTGTTGCTGATGATGGCTATTCTAACAGGGGTAAGGTGGAATCTTAGCGTGGTTTTAATTTGCATTTCCTTTATTGCTAGAGATGGTGAGCATTTTTTCATGTGTTTTTTGGCCATTTGAATTTCTTCTTTTGAGAAAGTTCTGTTTAGTTCACTTGCCCATTTCTTTATTGGTTCATTAGTTTTGGGAGAATTTAGTTTTTTAAGTTCCCTATATATTCTGGTTATCAGTCCTTTGTCTGATGTATAGTTGGCAAATATTTTCTCCCAATCTGTGGGTGTTCTCTTCAGTTTAGAGACCATTTCTTTTGATGAACAGAAGCTTTTTAGTTTTATGAGGTCCCATTTATCTATGCTATCTTAGTTGCTGTGCTGCTGGGGTTTCGTTGAGAAAGTTCTTACCTATGAGGTACATTCCCTCTATTCCTAGTTTTTTTCAGGGCTTTTTGTCACTGAAGGGATGTTGCATTTTCTCACTCTTCTGTATGTAATATTCCTTTAAGTATCTTTTGCAGTGCTGGCTCAGTAGTCATGAATTCCTTCAGTTTTTGTTTATCATGGAAGGATTTTATTTCTCCTTCAATTATGAAAGACAGCTATGCTGAATACAGTAATCTGAGTTGGGAGTTACTTTTTTTCAGGTTTTGAAATATATCATTCCATGCTGTCCTTACCTCTAAAGTTTCTTTTGAGAAATCTGCTGTTATTCTGATGGGTTTGCCTTTATAGGTCCCTCGGTGTTTTTCTCTTGCAGATTTCCATATATTCTTTTCTTGTTCTGTGTACCTACTGTTTTAACTATAATATGCCTTGATGTGGTTCTTTTCTACTCTCACCTGTTTTGTTTTTTGTTTGGACTTGGGGTCTCACGATTGTAGTTCAGTTGGCTTTGATCTTAAGATACCCCCTTCCCTCAGCCTCCCAGGTGCTGGAATTATAGGCATGTACCACCACACCTGGCTCAAGAATCATACATTTCAATGAAAGTCCTTTATCAGTCTTCCAACCTCTGATACCATCTTCTTTCAGAATGTCCAGATGAGAGTCCATTTCCAGCTCTACACCTGTGTTTTATAAGTCCTCCCTCTTTCTAGTATTGCTGAAAATTCCTGATAGTATGTGCCTTAGTGCATGCATATACATGTGTGTGTCTCTGTGTATACATACATGTGCTATGTGTCACAGTAGAGAACAAAGTGTGAAAAAAGGCATATTGGCTTATGTGCTTCAAGACAACTGTCATTCTTAGTAGTTCTGCTGAATTCTCAATATTTCCTCTGCAATTGTAGTACTTGATCCTAAAACTTCACACCTGTTCCTCACCCCAACTCATTATGCAAACTATTTACGTAAGACAATTGTGTGTTCTAAGTTTTTGCTGTATGAGATAATGGAAAGTGACTACAGCATAGCATAGATTGGAAAAATTAAACATCAGGCCTTGCTGTTCTCAAAGTCCTTCGGCCAACTCTCCACTATGGGAGTATTGCATATTGTCTTTCCCTTAGGTCCTGGCTTACTGCAGTTTTCCTCTCTACCCTGATCTTTCTACAATTTATCTTCATCTTGGGTTCTTCACAGTTCCTATACCTTCCTCATGTTGCCAATGATGACTCAAAAACTCTCTTTATAGAAGAAGAGTCTGAAAGGGAATAATATTCTTGAAAGTTAGGGCTAAAGGACTTATCTGAAAGTCTCCTTTGCTTAGAAGCCCACTGCTTTTATATAGATTGCATATCAGTGGGTTGGACTGAGAAGATTATAGGGAAGAGCTAAGGCCACCTTCACTGATACAACCACCCCTCCTTTTACTGCTAAACTCCACCCTCTCTCTGCCTTACCTATAGAATAATTTGACTCTCTGCAAAAGCCCCTCCTGCTAGAATCTGCCTTGCAGACCTCATCTTGTACCATTAAATCTCCTTCCAGGGATATCTGAAACAAAAGAGCAGCCTGTCTCTTGCAGCTTCCAGGAAGTGAAAGCTTCAGACATTTCTTTTTTTTAATAATAATTGCTGCTTTTCAGTAAACCTTCTAGGACAGAAAGTATTAGTGTTAAAGACTGTTTAGTCTTCATTCTATTTTTCAGATGTTGTCAGGTTTTATCATGGTGGAACAATATTCCAAATCATTGAATTTAGTGGACCTGAACAGTAACAGATCATCTGCCTCATTTGTGGTTTAGAAAATTGAAGCCCATGAGGTGGGATGTGGCTCAAGTAGTAGAGCACCTACTTAGCAAGCTTGAGGCCTGGAGTTCACATCCCAGTACCATCAAAAAAAGAAAAGGTGAAGCCAAGCCCAAAGAGGTTCTGTGGCAGGTCCAAGCTCACTGGCAAGCCCTTCAGTAGAAAGCTTGGACTACAGTCCCCTCAGGACAACCCTAGCTGGTCTGATAATAGGTTAATGGAGAAATGATATAACTAGATTTTTCAACTTGCTTGGCAGATGCAACCAGTGGCTCAGAATTCTTATGAATATGACTTGGGGATTTAAACCACATGCAAATGATGTGATTAAACATGAAAAAATATGTGAATGTATATTAATTGTACTAGTAAAACTTACCAGCCAAAAGGGAAATTTATGTTGTGTTGTCAAAAGATAGAGCTTCATTCAATGCTATTCAGATTAAAATTGTATTATTATAGGAAAAGTGAGAAAAATCTCATGGGCTCTTGAATCCCATCCAGACCTCAGTGTTGAGCCTGTTTTTTCCTCACTGGAGAGTTACCTATATCACTTTCACATCATTAGGACACTAGGTGACTTCTAGTAAGGCATAATTCTTATGCATTTAAATATGGTGGTGCATGCCTGTAATTCTAGTATCTAGTACTCAGGAGGCTGAGGCAGGAGGATTGCAAGTTTGAGGCTAGCATGGGCGACATAGTGAGACAATCAAAAAATCCAGTGGTTGAGGTTGTAGCTCAACCATTTATAGTTGTAGTGATAGAGCACTTGCCTAGTATGCATGAGACCCTAAGTTCTATTCCCAGT
The DNA here is from genome assembly GCF_047511655.1 of Castor canadensis. NCBI lineage: Eukaryota > Metazoa > Chordata > Mammalia > Rodentia > Castoridae > Castor > Castor canadensis. Next base: position 155,389,730 of record NC_133388.1, read on the forward strand.
ATCACAAAATATATATACATATATGTTATATATATACACTATAGATTATATTTTTTATATATTACATATTAATTATATATAACACATGATATATAACACATAATATATTTTGTATTACTTGTAGAAATTTTAGGAAATACAGAAAAGCATAAAGAAAAGAAAGAAGAAACTAGAGATAATAATCCCATAACTAGAGATAACCACAGATTACATTAGAGTTTAGCATATTGCACAAAGACACGTCTCTTTGCATTATATATTTTATATATAATACAGGAGACAGGGAAATTATATAATTTTAATAAACATTAAAAGGGCCAGATTCAGACATTAGAGTAAAGAAGTAAAAACTGAAAAGCCAGAGCAGCTAGTCCCCTCTCATCTCCTTTTAGATGCTAAGTGATAAGAACAGGGAGACATAAAGGGGCTCTCTGCATCTGCCTTTCACTGTGAGATGTTTACCAGCTGCAAGGCTCTTTGAATGGGTAAAGGAACAGAAAGAATGAAAAGGACATCTGATAAAGGGAAGTTCTAAAACTCACCTATTGTCCCTGTGTTTTGGGTGAGCCTAGGTGACATCTCCCATCTTTTAGCACACATCTTAGCCAGCCAGGCTCATTGTCTTAACGATTAAAAATTGACTTGTGGAAACTATTCCAGGAATGGGGGAGGGGGATAAAGAAGAATGAAAAAAGGGGTAAATTCAATTATGATATATTGTAAGAACTTTGGTAAATGTCACAATGTACCCGCTGTACAACAATAATAAAAAATTAAATTAAATTTAAAAAAAAAGGAAGTTGGTAGACATGACCACATGCATTTCCCCAGCACAAGAAGTATATGACTACAGATACAAACCGCCATTTTTGAGTCTTTATTTCCATTTCCTGCATGGGGATTGTTAGGGTGAAAAAAAGGAAGCCATGTTAGAGCTGGTGTTATGGGAATCTCAAACAAAGACACAGGACACTGAGGCAATTTAGCAGGAAGCAATGTTTTATTGTGCCAGCACAGACTCAGTGGATTCGAGTCCAAAGGCTGAGCCCCAAGAACAAAGGGGGCTTACCTTATATACCCTTGCAAGCAGGTTACAGAAGTAAAAAGCAAAGTTTAACCCATTTATGGTTGCATGTAACTCTACTGGCTACTTCACTGGCAGTGATACATGACCTTTTTCACATTTAGATTCTTTAAGATTTATCTCTCTGTTATGCCATCCCTTCCCCCCTGCTATGACTTGTCTGTTTCTTTTCTGATCTTCCTCCCTGCTATATTATTCCCCCCTTTGATGCTTGGACCCATCTAGGGTCAAAGAGCATCATCTTCATCTAGGGGTTTGTATTTTCATAGCATCATTACACGTGAGGCCATTTTCCTTTCTATAGTGGCCTCCATAATGGTCCTGATAGTAATACCAGGGGAACCAGGCAAGCTAATATTAAGCATGCTTCCAGAACAAGGCCCATCACCCATATCAGGGTTTTAAATCCACCCAAGGCACCCACCCATCCTCCAAACAGGTCATTGGGATTCCATCCTCTCCAAGTCTGGACAGGGGCATGGGCAAGCTTCCTCATTCTTTCTGTGATTTTTTTATGACCTTTCCTTTATCATCAATCTGTAAGCAGCAGTTGCTTAGGTTAAAGTTTCCACAAATTCCTCCCTCAGAAGCAAGCAAGCAAGTCTAGAGCTAATCAGTTTTGCTAGACAGCACTGCACATTTTAGTGTTTTGCTTTGCCAGCAAATTGAGAACTCTTGCGGTTTTATTAGTTATAATTTCAACGACAGCCTGTAGCCTGGTGATGTGGTTGAGCATATGTATCAGGGTGCGATAGCCCCAGGACCCATCTTCTGCCCAAGTGGCAGGACCATAGAACTGGAGGAGGCCCATAGAACTGCTTGGAGGCCATTCATTATCTTTTTAATTGCCAATTTGTAAATCACCCTGTTTTTGTCTACTGAATTTTACTTCATATATGGGGACCCCCAGGTTTTTTTACCTTGTCTAAGGGGAAGCAAGAAGAAGAATGCTTGACTGAGGCCAATACGTAAGAGCCAAACCAGCTGCTGGGAAGCTCTGTATAAGCTTGCTTCCCACAGATCCAATATAGCCCCTTGGTGCCCATAATCTATGTTGGCGGTAAGATTGTTCCAAGCTTTCTTGAAATTAAAGAAGCTGGCCAGTGGGTGGGACTGAGGTTCTGTGTGGTTTGTAGTTCTCCACTATTGGGTCTTTTGGGCAGTGTTGCTATAAAACCTTTGTCCTAGACAAGTTAAATCCCCCAGCAGGTGGAAAACTGGTCTTTTGAGCAGGAGATACAGTAATTTCCAATGATGGAAGTTTTTAGGAGCCAGATGCCTTTCCTGTGTTTTGGGAAAGCAGTCTTATTAAAGGCCTCCCGTGGGTCCAGCTTCCCAAGGCCAATGGTCTCCCATGTTGGTCCCTCCACAAACATAGCACAAAGTGCTATGCAGTACATATGCAGTGTCTGGGCTGACTCAGCCAGTGAGAGGAACAAGTTTTTGGCCTTGGTAGAGATAGAATATTCACTTTGCATTTCTCCATAAAAGGAATGAAAAACTTGGTATGAGGAACTCTCATGGGTATCTGTTAATTGAAAGTGCATCAGAGTCCTGAGGTCAAGGCCTTTTTCATCTATCCTTATACTGATTTCAATTGGATGGCTTAAGTACAATGAAATTTACAGGGTTACAGGTGCTAGGGTTGCAGTTAGGGGCAGTTATCCCCTTGTGAAGGAGGGCTGTGTATTTTGCCCTTTGCCATGTGGCCCATGAAACACAACCCCAGTAAGGACAATAATAAGAACACACACCATCACATGGCCAAGAGTTGTCTCCCTGGCACATGTACATAATGGTTGATGTATAGGCTCTTTCCCAAGCTAGGCCCCCACAGCCACAGCCTATACCTCCCCATCCACCTTGGTCTATGGCTGCATATGCATCAAAGAGCATTGACACTGGTTTATCAGGGGTAAGTACCTGGGTTCGGCTGATGAGGTTCCCAGAGTTGTGGATGCTTCTGATCTGTAGCTGTTGCTTCCAAGGGCTGTAGGTGGGGTTAAAGCAGATATGCTGATTACCATGGAAGCACACTAAATAGGTGGTATGGTTGTGAGTGTATGACCCGATGACAGTGCTTGCACAGGAATAGTAAGTAGGGAAAAGCAAAGTCCTAGTGACAACATTTCCTGCCCAAGTAGTATGCATACACAGGTCACAGTTTGAGATCTGGGGATTCCCCAGCAAGGCACTGATTAAATTCAGTGAAGGAAAACATGGAAAAGACCCATCCCTGGAGGGAGAAGATGACTCCTCAGCCTTCTGTTATTCATAGACTAGTCAGTTTCCAGAGTGACTACAGCAGAGTTGTTGTCCCATTGTTTATGGTCTCCTGTTGCCTCCGAGGAAGTAGAGTCCTGCCAAAGAAGGGTGAGGGTGTTCTGGAGGGTGATCTTGCATGGTGAAGGTGGATCAGGGATTCACTCCCACTCAAGAGAAGCTGTCTTTACTCAGTTGTGGTAGATCCAAGGAACAATCTCTATTACTTTAACTGCAGTAGGGGTAGACAAAATAACAACCAAAGGGCCTCTCCAATGGGGATTTAACAGTTGGACATTCCATACCTTTACCCAGAAGGCACCACTGGCCCCTAAGTGTGCATGGGAATTGTCAGGCTGACAGGAAATCTCTCCCAGACCCAGTCATTGATCTTTGAGAGAGTCAACCTGAGGGCCCGCATCTGTTGCCTCAAGGTGAGGTCACCTAATTCTTTGAGGTCTCCCCATTTGTCCTTGATTAAGGGGGGGTGGGCGTCCATAAAGGACTTCAAAGGGTAAGAGCCCTGTCTGCTTCATGGGACTAGACCTAATCCTCAGTAATGTTATGGGCAATAATTGATTCTGACATAGTTTTCCCAATTGTAATTTTAGGGTTCTATTTATGCATTTCACTTTTCCTGAACTCTGGGAGTGGTAGTGGTATGCAACTTCCAGTTAATTCCTAAGCCCTAATACATCAACTGTACCACCTCAGCTACAAAGACTGGCCCATTATCTGACCCAATAGACACAGGTATTCCTAACCAAGGGATGATTTCCTTTAGCAGACATCTGGCCACTTTTCATGCCTTTTCAGTTCACGTGGGGAAGGCTTCCCTCCATCCTGAAAAGGTACAGACAAACACCAACAGATATTTACATCTCTGAGCTCGTGGCATTTTAGTGAAGTCCACAATCAAGTTTTCAACAGGAATTCCACCAATGCTCTGCACCTAGGGAGGTGCTCTTGGCCCTTGTCTGTGGTTATTTTTGGCACATAGGCTACATCTTTTTCATACTGCCTTACTTATGCTGGAGAGCTTGGGGACATAAAAGTAGTGTTGGTCCAGGGTGGTCTCAAGTTCTGTTCGTCCTGAATGAGTTCTTTTGTGAAACTGCTTGACAAATGTAGGACCCTGTGACTCATGTATGGCAATGTGGCCATCAGCAAACTTCCACCATTCATCCAACAGAAAATTTCCCTCTTCAGTCTTAAGCCAAGCCTGTTCTTGTGGTGTGTACCGTGGGTCCCATTCAGCTAAGCAGCATGGGAACAAGGCAGCCACTAGGACAGTTGGGGCTGGTTCCCTCATGAGGCCAAACCTCATGAGGTTTTCCAGTTTCCCCATGCAATTGTGACATCTCCCTTTTGGTGCCCTTGGCAGTGTATAACTGCCACCTGCTTATGGACCCATACAGATTCTAGCAATTTCAAGATTTCTTGTCCCTACTTAACATTTTTTCCTCCTGAGCTAATGAGCCCCCTTTTTTATATAAGGTTCCATGGACATGAATAGTTGTGAAGGCATATTTAAAGTCCATATAGATGTTTACCCACACTCCTGCAGTGAGCTTGAGCACCTGATGAGAGCAATGAGCTCAGCCTTTTGTGCAGAGGTCCCAACTGGTAGTGGACGTGCTTTAATGATAGAATCCAGGGACGCTACTGCATATCCAGCAAAGTGCATGCTATCCTGGACAAAGCTGCTGCCACCTGTGAAATATTCAATGTCTGGATTGCCGATAGGCTGGTCAGTTAGATCTGGCTGGCTCCATAACTTCTAAGCAGTCATGCTCCAGGGGGCCTGAGTCAACCAGCAATAAGGTGGCTGGGTTTAGAGTCTTAAGAACCTCCAGCTGGATATGCAAGATTTCACTTAGCATTCTCAGATGGTATTTGACCATCTGAGAGTCAATTATCAACCAATGATTATTATCCACCAATAAGTTCCCTTATACTCTATGAATGTCAGGACAGAGTGGGGAAATTGGACAGTGAGTTCTTGCCCTAAGGTGAGCTTGTCTGCTTCTGTCATCAGGGCAGTGGTAGCTGCTAGGGCACACAGGCAAGGTAGCCTCAGGAAATGGCATCAAGTTGTTTTGACAAGTAAGCCACCAAACAGTGCCAGGAGTCTAGTAACTGAGTCAGGACCTTTCACTCATGGACATACAGGACAAAGGGCTTCATCACATCCAGCAGGCCTAGGGGCATTTGTTAGTGCCTTCTTGATTTCTTTAAAGGCTTTCTCTTGCTCCCTCCCCCATACAAAAGGCTCACGTTCCCCCTACTTTTTGGCTTCATAGAGGGGTTTGGGCAAGAGGGAGTAGTTAGGGATCCAGATTCAGCAGAAACCTGCAGCTCCCCAAAACTCTCTAATGTGCTGGCAGGTCTTAGGGGCTGGGATGGAACAGATAGCCTGATTCCTCTCAGAGCCGAGCCTGCGTTTCCCAGGACCAGTGAAAGCCAAGGTACTTGACAATGTTTTGGCAAATTTGGGCCTTTTTCCTACAGACTTTGTATCCTGTCTCCCACAAAAGAAAAAGGAAAAGGTGAGTCCCTTCCGTACAGTCCACCTGAGTTGGTCCAGCCAACAGGAGGTCATCTACGTACTGGAGGAGTGTTCAGCCATGCTGGTCAGCTGAGCAGGCTTTGAAGTTGGATGCCAAAGCAGTTCCAAAAATAGTGGATGAAGTTTTGAAACCTTGTGACAGTCAAGTCTTTTTCCCCAGTACTGGGATTTTCCCATTGGAAGACAAAAATAGGCTGACTCTGTGGGGCCAGGCAGATGCAGAAAAATGTGTCCTTAAGATCAAGGCAGGTAAAAAACTTTGTCTCATCTGGGATAAGGCCTAAAAGCATGTACAGATTTGGGACTACAGGGTATAAAGTGACAGTTACTGAATTTACTGCCCAGAGGTCCTGAACTGGCCTGAAATCCTCAGTCACTGGTTTCTGGACTGGTAATAAGGGGGTGTTCCAGAATGACTGACAGGGTCAGAGAATCCCATATTTTAGGAGTCTGTCAAAGTGTTTTTGAATTTTGACCTGGGCTTTGTGGAGAATGAAGTACTGTTTTTGACTAATGGGGATGGCTCCCAGCCTTAGTTCCACCACTACTGGGGGCATGTTTCAGCCAAACCTGGGGAGTTGTCTTCACCCCATACACCTGGAATCTTGAAGGGAAGCTCAGGAAACTCAAGAGGCCTTCCCTTGGAGCACAGAGCCACCATTCCTCTTCTTGTGTAACCCTGAGGATTAGAGTCTTTGCCTCAGGTCCTCTCAACTTTAAGGCTGTTGTACCATCTGAATCAAAAGTTATCTGCCCTCAATTTGTATAATAAGTCCCTGCCCATCAGACCCACAGGGCAATGGGGGAATAAAGGAATTTATGCCTTACTTCGTGACTCCCACAGTGGGCCCTGTCCCCTGTAGCCCTGATAATAGTGTATGCCTTTTGGAAAGAGGGCCCACTGGTTGGGTTACAACTGAATGTTCAGTGCCCATGTCCACCATGAGGTCAATGGGATGGCCCCCTATTTTCATTTGGACCATAGGCTCCTGGAGGCCCAGTAGAAGGTAACCCAGTCTGTCCTATTCTTCCTCATAGCCTTCCAGGCCTGCCAGACTGACAATGTTTTCCTCCCCTGTGGGTGGGCTGATATTTTCCCTAGACAAGCTGGCTTCTGCCTCTGGTCTGGGGGGCCTTTTTGGAATCCCTGGCCTATTGGGGACAGTAGTTCTTTTTGTGCCCTTCCTGACAACAGTGAGCACATTGATTTCAACCTAGTTTCTCCCTAGGGCAGGGGTATCCTGGGGGGCATTTGTTCAGTCCTCGGGGATTGCCTCTGCCTCTGTCTGGATTAGCTCTCTGGGGCCTGCCTGATTGTTCATCAACGACTGCTATAAGGAAGTCCACTTCTTCATCTTCCTGTTTGCTTCCATTTAGCCTCCTGATCCAGACTGACAAAAACTTTTGTGGCCACCTTCAGAAGCCCCTTTATTCACCTCTGCCACCAACACACAATTCCTCACCCTTACTTCCAACATCAGATGGGAACATCAAGGGACAGTCACACTTGTAAAATCTGGCTCAGAAGCCCCTGGGGCTTCAAATCCCTTCACCTCCTTGAGTCCTATGGACCCCATGTCCACTCCAAGTCCACAAGTTCTCACTTTGTATCCCCCATTCAATTGGGGGTGTCCAACCAGTCTCTGCAAGGACCCCTCCTGTCCTCAGACTCCTGCAGATGCCCTTGAGGGAAGCCCAGGGCCCAATGTGTTATGACCGGGAAGGTCAAATATAAGGATGTGTATGGGTGTTTGTCTACCAGCCCTTTACCACCACACACCCCCTCAACTGGAAACATCATACTCTCTCCTTCACGGACAAGCCTCAGGCTCTAATTGATTTGATACAGTCTATCATCCAGACTCATAAACCCACCTAGACAGACTGTCGACAGCTTCTTCTGACTCTATTTAATACTAAACCGTGGTGCCGTATAACGTTGGCAGCTCTAAAGTGGTTGAAGATCATGCCCCTGAAGGCACTCTAAATGCCCAAACATGCTCAAACTCATTTTCCCTAGAAAGACCACCTTTGGGACCCCAATGATGATCAAGATTAACAGTGACTTGAACGATATCAGGAGGCATTTTTAGGAGGCATGAATGAAGGAGGGAAAAAGGCCATAAACATGAGCAAAACATCAGAAGTCCTCCAAGGGCCAGATAAGAGTCCCAATCAGTTCTATGACCATTTGTGTAAGGCCTTCCACTTTTACAGCCCCTTTGACCTGGAAGCCACTGAAAACCAGTGGATGATAGGGCAGTGGTATTTCCTTGGCCAGTATAGGCTCCTTTGTTTTCTCTCTACACTTGGAAGTTGTGGCCACCCTATCTACCATAATCACACAGGTCTCTTCCAGATAGGGCTCTAGCCATGTGGGCCAGCTGAGAACAGCATCCTGTCAGCAGACAATATCAGGGAACTGATCTGGGTGCCCAGCTTCCTTACAATTACCCCATGAACTTCATTAACCACAGTTTTATCCAGTGGCCCTTCTGGGAGCCTACTATACCAAAAGCAGACCAATCTACTTTATAAAGGGCCTTAAGCTTCTTAGGCATTAACTCCATAGTCTCCTTTAAATCCCTTATTAAAGTTCTTACCCATACACTCCAAGGGAGTGTTTTTTACTCTGATTTCCACCCATTTTCTCCTGTTACCAGATGTCAAGACAGATATGGAGGTGTAGGGGTTTTGGAAGAGAGGTAAAGGGGGGCCCTTTTCTTCAACACACAAGGGAGAACAATACACATCCCTATCGGTGACCTGGACATGGTCACCTGGTCAGGGTTCTCCCTGCTATACTGGACCTCCTCTCACCCTTGAAGGTGACTTATTGGAAACTCTTCACCCAGCCCTAAAAAAATTAACATCCACCTTTAGCAATCTACTAGTGTTACCATCTAGGGCTATGGGTTCTTTTTCTCTACTGGATAAAGAATTAAGAGGCAAGAAAATTGTGAAAGAGTTTAGCAAAGATTTATTGTAAAAATAGAAAGTGAAAGTAAAGCAGGAACTTCTTCAGTGAGAAGGGGACTCTGAAACCTGATGTCCTCCAGGATTTCCCCCTCTTAAGATTCTCCCTTTCCCCTCCTCTAGGTTGTGTGTTTCATCACTCTCTGTCCACACGGTCTTTCCCTGTTCCTGATTGGACCCCCTGCCCATGTGTATGACGTGGGGGGAGTATCATTTGATTGGTTCCCTTATCTGTGTGTATGAGTGCTGCACAAGTACAGAAGTACAGAGGTCCTCCCAGATCTAGAGCATGTCAGCACAAAGAAGCCCATGGGTCACAGGCACATTGTCAAATCTGCCATGTTTCCCTAACTACCTATGTCCTTCTTTCTGTCCCACCTGGCCTAGAAGAAATGACCTCCCCTTAAGCCATTATCTCGGTAGGATCAGAGGGCCATTGAGGATTATCCTGCCCAGTGACCTTCCTGGGACTTCTCCACCCACCTCCTTTATCTACCACCAGTCCGTAAGCAGCTATGGGTTCCAGCTCTCTTGCTGGGGTCCCCCTCCATGGCTTCTTCCCAAATAGCAGATCCTATGCTGGTATTGCACTGTCTTTCCGCCTATCCATTCTGTGCCGCTTTTAGTCTAACAGGGATCAGGAAATGTTGGGTTTTTTTTCCACTTCTCCCTACTTTGTCCTGTTTTTCTAAAATAAATCCTGCTAAAACTTTCACCTGTGAGACTACTTGTTGAGAGGCACCTTGAAATGGTTTTCACAAGTGGATCTCAAGTAACTGTGATGATTTTTTTTTTTTTTTGGTGGAAACTGAGAAACTATGGGAACCCCTCCTCTGGTAATGGGATTATATACTATATACATTGTTTTCTGGCCTGCTTTTAAAACTAACACCACATAACTATATCTCCCCGTGATTGAAAATTCTTCAAAAATTGGTTTTAAAGATTTCATTATTTTAAAGAACAGTTTCTAGGTTGAGTGCAGTGGAGTGTCCCTCTAGCTCCAACTTCTTGGGAAGCTGAGACAGGAGGTTAATTTGAACCCAGGAATTTGAGGCTAGCCTGGGTAACATAACAAGACCACGTTTCTTTTAAAAAATAAATAATAAAAAAAATGATGGTTCTTCCTAAATAGTACACACCAGAGCCAGATGCTCATACCTGTAATCCTAGCTACTTGGGAGGTTGAAATCAGTAGGATTATGGTTTGAGGCCAGCTCAAATAGTTCACAAGACTCCATCTCCAAATTAACCAGAGAAAAATGGACTGGAGGTGTGGATCAATTGATAGAGTTCTTGCTTTGTGAGCACAAAGCCCTGAATTCAAACCCCAGTCCCCACCCCATCCCCCCAAGAAGAGTACACACCAAAGAGTACATATCAGGGCTAACTTTAACACAGTTTCATGATTTGGCCTTGGTTTACTTCTTCAGTCTCTTCTCTACTCATTGCTTCATGGGGTTCAAGCTTTAAGTGCCACAGACACCAGAATAAATTCCTGGAATGAATCCATTGGTTATCTAGCAGTCAGTCTGTGTGCTCTCTCTTCTTCCTTTCCTTCTCCAGAAGAGAACCTGCATGGTTTCTTTTCTGATTGCTCTCTTGTTTCAGTTGTCTAACTCCTAACTCATCTTTTAGTGGCTAGCTTGGACTTCTCTCCTGCTCCTCCATGACCATGTCAGGGGACCCCTTTTCTATATCTCCACAACATTCCCACTCCCCTGTGCATAGTGAGGCAGGGTAGCTACATAGGTAAAGTGATTGGGAAATTAAAATAAAATAAACCAGGTTCAGAAATTAAAATAGAACCAGGACGTAAAGCTGAAAATCATTTAGAGCAATAAGACTTTTTCCCATCACCCTCCTTTCTTTTAGAGGTTGAGTAAGTTGCAATCTGTTTGAGTGGGTAAGGAAACAGGAGAATAAAGGACATGTCTCTTTTTTTTCTATTCTTTTAGTGCTTTAAGGTGTGTCATTCCATATTTTGTTTCTTTGGGACTATGTATGTACATATGTGTGTATACATGTGCATTGTATTTTACAGAAATGAGATGACTGTGCACTTTTTTTGTAGCCTGTTTTTTCCACTCAAATATATACATTTATGGTATGAATATCATTTCATGTTAGCAAATGGGCTTCTATAAACATTTTTTTGAACTCATCTTCCACTGTTGAACCTTTTAATTATTTCCCTGCTGTAAACCCTCAATTTCATCTAACCATTTAGAAAACCTGCAAATACCGTTCAAGAGAAGGAAACCTTTTTCTATGTGGTGCACTTACACTTGGGAATCAGAAGGTGGCACAAGAGAGTGTTTTCCTTTCCTGAGTCTGAAATCTTGAAAGCTGCCCACTCAGATGGTGTCTGGAAGTAGCTAGGCCTCTTTTTTGACCTTCTATCTTTTTACTCTGTTCTTCCTCAAATCTCCAGCTCAGATTATGAGATGCTCAATTTCCTCTGGTTTGTCCTATAACGGAGCTAGGGAAGGAATAAGGAATGTGGCCTTTCCTGTCATAACATCATTCCTTGACCCACTGACTGTTTCAGCTATAAGACCTGTGCTTCAGAGAGAAGTGATGGGGCACTTCTGCCCTTTGTGTGCCCAGCCACACAGTATTTACAGAGCAGTGGCCCCAAATGTCTGTGACCCCTTATTTAGGCAATGGTACTTCATTTAATCCACAAATAGTTGATGAGCTTCCTTTCTTTTCTAATCTAAATGCTAGGAACTACCATTTAGCTAGAACTTTACATCTATTTTCCATGATATCTTTAGGACACTATTCTAGGAGAGTTCAAAGGTTATATGTCTCTTTAAAAGATACATTTTAAGTGTGGTGATACATATCAAATTTCCTTCTGTAAAGGTTGTACCAAATTACATTCCCACCAATGATGTTCAATAGTATCTCTCCGCATAAGGAGTAATCATTTATCTCAATAGGCAGTTTGTGGTTATCTCATTGTTGCAACAATGTGCATTTCCTTAAAGTATATGTTTTTAGGAAGCCGATAGCCAAAAAGTGGTATTTCATTGTTTCATTATTTTGCATTTATCTAAAGCAGATGTTTTTAAAACTTAATAATTTCACAGTTATTTTTCTTTTTAATAAAACAATAGCATTTTAGGATTTTTGTCTATTAATTCTGAGGCCATTTGCAATAAGGAGACACCAGAGTTTTTAATTCTGTCCATAACCATACACTATAGATAGTTGGAGCTGAAAAGAAACAGTGATTATCTAGGCATCTTTATTGATTTACAGATTTGAAAAAATTAAGGTCCAGTATTTGAAGAAAAAACATGTTTAATAAAAGCCATGATATTTGAATCAGACAAAAAATGAGATTAGTTTGTAGTTGCAAAAACTTCTGAATATTTCAACTCAAGCAATGTTTCATAGCATATGCTTTAGAAAAGTTGCTCAGTGAAGTGACACAAGAAAACACAGATAAGATATTGTTCAGAAATTTATATACAAGAGTGGGGGATTAACATTAACTAGTTGCTTGATAGAACGTGAACAGTTAACCTTGAAAATGTATATAATGAAGTTAAATGAGTAACAACTGTTGATGGCATTACTCAAATTTATAGAAACTTATCAACAGATAATGGGACAAGTTAAGAAAAATTACTTTATAGGTGAGATGTTTTTGCATCCTTGTGAAAAAAATTTAAAACTCACATATAATAATAGCTATATTCTTCCCATTGATCCTAATCTGGTCATGTAACAGGAGTTTCAGAAGATGGTGAGTGCTATCAGAGTCCCCACTTTCACTTGTTTGGGAAAGAATAATCTATTCAATCAACAAACATTCACCATGAGCTTATTCTAAAGCAGGCACTATGGAGAATCTACCAATATCAAAGACAAGGTCTCTCTGCCATGGAAGAGTCAGACTAACAATGAGAAAGACAAGAAATGACAGGAAGCACTATGATAACTGTATGATCATATCAAAGCCAGTGTTGGTCAGTCCCTGGGACTTGTTGGTTCCAGAAAAGTTATGAATAGGGAACAGATCTGAAGCCAGATGCCAGAGAGAGCACAGACAAGATGCCAAAGCTTTGCCCAGGGACACAGTGCTGCCTGGGGCTGAGATCAGATGCTGTCATCATGCTGAAGCTGCTCAGCTGGAGCAAGAGCAAACATGGAAAAAAAAATGTAAAGTCAGAAATGGCAGGGGATGGGGAGAAGGGCAAGGAAATGAGAAACCCAATGCTGAAGACCTGGGCAAGTTTTCAGGAAGAGAAGTTTGTTGTACGAGAGGACATTCTAAAGGACCCGTTGACTAGCCTCAGGGGAAATTCCACTGCTGATCTTAAGAACTGGAATTATCTGACCAAGTGTTTACCTATGGGAGACATACAAATTGGTGGTGCCAGGGTCATCAAATGGGAAGTTTGAGGCTTCATAAAGGAGGTGACAGAATGTGGTCTGGTTTGCTTGATGAGTGGAAGATGGAAACGGTGCAGAATAAGGCTGACAATTTGGTACCAATAACCAGCATTCATTAGCACTTTCTTTGAGACAAGCAAAGTGTAAAAGGCTTCATATGCCTGTTTAGGTCCAACAGTGACTTTGGGGGATAAACTATTATTAGCTTTACTTTGCAGATTAAAAAACTGAGGTTTGTGGAGGTAAGAGAGCTTGCCTATAACAATCCCAGAACTCGGAGAGGGTAGAGGCCGGTCTGGACTTCAAAGCAAGATTCTGTCTCTACCCACTCTCCCAAAAAAAAAGAGAGAGAAAGAAGAAAATTGAGGTTTAGAGAGCTTGCATAACTTATCTAGGGTTTCACAGTAGAATGTGAGTTCTAACTCCAGAGCTATACTCTGAACTACTAAATAAGTTTTGGAGGCACAATTATAAAATCTTTTTCAGACTAAAATGTCTGGCTTTTCTCCTGTAGGCAGGGGTGACGCATGTTTCACTGTTATCAGCAATTTTAGAGTCTTTGGATTTCGGTTCAAGTCGTAGCTCTATGACTTTGCAGGACACCTAGGTCCAGGTAATTTTCTTCTTAGGTCTCAGTTTCCTGATCTAAGTTAAGAATAATAACAAGTCTTCTGGTGGAATGAAGTGAGACTTAAGTATCATTAATCTACATGAAAGCAATTTGTAAACTACAAAGCTAAAACTAAACAGTAACTCTTATGAGTTCTACTGTATTTTAGAAAAGTCATTAAAACAACCATCAGGCAGAGTAATATGAGAGCCACTTGGAGGCTGTTGTACTGGACAAAATGAAGTATGATGACCAGGTTCCACACCAAGGCAGTGGCAGTGAGGATGGAGAGGAAGTAAATATTAAGGAACAGTTAGAACATTTAAAAAATAGGGCCAAATGGATATGGAAAGGTTAAAGAATGGGGGCGGTATGGATCAGAGTTTTATGCTGAGTAATGAGGTAGATGGTGATGTCCTCAACTGAGGAGGAGGAAGAGTAGGCAGGAGATATTCTAATTCAGGAATATTTCAAGGAGGTGTCTATGAGACATCCAGCAAGTGGAGATGAGGGAATAGGAGTGGGAAGGTGAATGGGGGCTGAGAAAAATGGTGTGATATAGATTCAGATGGGAACAGCTGAGAGTAGACGTAGTTGGTGACCCTTTAAAGGCATAGGACCTGCCCCACTCTTGCAAAATAAAATAAATACTTATGCCAAAATCCCATTTGCAAAATATCAAAATGAAGTCTGGATTTTTCTGGCTAAATCCAGATTGAGTTGTCTGGAGCCCACTTTTTTAGGTGACATCTGATTGGGTTTCACTGAGCCAGGGGATAAACACGAGCATGGGGCAAGAAGCAAAGAACAGGGGACAGATAATTGCCATACCAAGTCTGAAAGAAAGCAGTTTACACAAAATCAGATTGGAATTTTAGTTCTAGAGTTTTTTTAAGAAGGTGTTTTGGAACCAATTCTTTTGCAGGCCTTGTACTGATAATTTTCCTGACCTGCTCATATAGCCTAACCTATACTACAAGGTACATATATGCACACCAGAAGCCACAGAGTCATCAACTGACTGAGTGCTTAGGCTAATATTGATTTTTAAGTTCATTTACATTGGTTGTCCTTACTGGCAGAGGGTTGTCATGTTCACATCTGCTGAGTCATTAGTGCTGAGATAACCATGGCTGTCATAATTCCCACAAGACTCTTGTGTAGTCACTGTACTTGATAAATATTGCCATCTACTCAAATAGTTGCTAAATAACAATTACCTTAAATATTTAACTTGCCAGCTTTTTAAAAAAATGGAATTGGTTAAATTTTTTCTCATGATTTATAAGTCTGATTATTATTTTGACACTGTGGAAACTTTAATCACAGATCCATTATGAGCAGTTTGATTGGTTACCAAAGCAGAAAGAACTAATTGGATGAGAAACAATAGGAACAAGACAGAAAGGTGAACCCAGGGAGGCCCAAAGACAGAAGAGTGGACAATGGGTAATACATTAAGAGCTACCATCAAAGAAACACAGACACACTCTAAAATCTCAGTGACTTGAGTTTTTAAATTTTTTATCAGCATAAACTAATTGTACAAAGGGGTTTCACTGTGACATTCACATTCACATGCATACAATGTATTTTGATCAGATTTACCTTAGCCTCCCAAACAGCCTCCCTGTATTGTCATGTATTATTACTATTCAGTCTAGATTACTCATATGAGCAAAACCTTGTGATATTTATTTTCCCGAGCTTGGCTTATGTCTTTCAACATGATGATCTCCAGTTTCATCCATTTTCCCAACGGCATAATCTCATAATTCTTTACGGCTGAGTAATGCTCCATGTGCACATGTACCACATTTTCTATATCTATTCACTGAAAAGTCTCAGTGATTTACCACAAGAAAATTTATTTTTCACTTCCTCCAAGTTCAAGGTCACAGATGTATATAATTGGCATGTGACCATTTTGTGACTTAGCACCCTTTGCAGTGCTGTCTGAGTCCTTTACCACCCAATGACCAGCTGCAATGAAAGAGAGACCACACAGGAGAAATTTCCTGAACACATTCCATTGCCCAGAACCAATCACAGACCATACTAAGCAAGGTGTCTGGGAAATACATAGCTGAGTGCCCAGAAGAAGGTGGAAGGGGATGAAATGACCAGCAACTAGCCATGCTGGGCTACAGATGAAATTAGAGAAAGTGCATATACACAAGACTTATAAAAATTATATATAATCTATATGTAATTTCATATGCTATGGATGTATTCATTTTCCATATATATAAAATTTTCAGCCTGACTCTTCTTATCTGGAAGTCTTAATCTTAATGGCTGAGAAAGGTGAAATGGAATACCCCATCCCAGCCCCAGATAGCAGTAACTTCTTAGGCAGGAGTGAATTACTGTGTTTTCCGATGTACCAAAGAAAATGTTCATCCCTGTTATAGATAAGAGTCAATTCTTTTTTTTTTTTTTGCAGTACTGGGGTTTGAACTCAGGGCCTTCACCTTGAGCCACTTCACCAGCATTCTTTTTTTGTGTTGGGTAAATAGGGTCTTGCAAACTATTTGCCTGGGCTGGCTTTGAACCATGATCCTCCTGATCTCTGCCTCCTGAGTCGTTAGGATTTATGGCATAAGCCACCAGCGCCCTGTTAGATAAGAATCAATTCTTAAAGAATCATTTTAAAACATTTAAATTTCAAATAATGAAATAAAATTCATATGTATTTGATGCAGTGCTATATTATTATACAAACTTTTCTTTTATAAGCTAAAAATTTCTTCATTTTCTTACCCCCCAAAAAAAGAGTTTTTAAAAAGCTAGACACATACCTACTGAGTCATAGAATAATTGGAATTCTGACAGGAAGATAACTGCAAGGCAGTTCTTTAAAAAGGAACACCACTCTGCTTTATTTAAACCCCACAAAGTAGGTAAGCGTTTTATGGGTCGTGAATTTTCTAACACAAGGCCTTATGTAATATGTAGCTCAGCTTTGTATAGTTTTCTCTTTTGTTCTTCTTGCACACCACACACATGCTATTTGGTGACATCCTGAGGTCTGGGAGGCTGTTTGATTAGACCTTCTGAAAAGAAAAGGTTATTCTACACTATGTATAGGAAAAAGCTTTGATGAGTCAGAAAATTAAAGCCTCTCAGTTCCCGGCAGGGGAGATTTCCTAACCAATGTGTTGAAAGGAAAGTGGCTGCATTATAACTTGCTCCCTCATAGAACCAAAGATCTCAGCTAGATTTTTTTTTTTTTTTTTTTTTTTGCCCCAAGGACAGAGCATTAAGCTGATGCTGATTAGAGAACTTTTAAACAGCGCAAGTAGACAAAGATATTTTCAGCCTTCAAAAAAGAGAAACAGAAAGAATACCAATAAGTCTTCATTTTATAAAAAGGATTGCTCCAACTAATGCTTTCTCATTATAAAATACTGTTTGAAGAAATATCCATCAGTTTTATGCCCCTCATAATTTCTCCTATGCCACCGTTTCATATCATTGAGGTATGTCTCACTAAAAAATTTGGTCTCAGAAAATAGAAATTTCCCTTGGAAAACATGTTCTAATCAAATTTGACTTAACTGAAAGCCATAATAGAGTTATCCAACTCTTTCTTCTCTCTTCATTTCTGCCAGCGTTTTTATTTTCTGACAGAAGAGAACACTTAAGACAGTATTCATGTGTAATCAGTGTCAAGAGTTGACTGCTTAATAATTTGCAAGAGCTTTAAGTTCAATAAAAGAAGTTCCTAGTGGATGTTTCCTTTTTTGGCATACCAAAAAATGTTCTTTCTTTTTTCCTCATTATATTCTGATCTTTTTAAGACAGAATTCTACCCTTCATGTATTTTAATCTTGAACCATTTTCATTAGATGGCCATTGCATATATATCAGTGAAATGTGTGCCTCCAACTGTGCATGTGAGGTAGGTCACCATAGCACCTGAGGTCTTCATTAATCAATAAAAGTATCAGTTCTTCCAGAATTTATCATATTGCTGATGTACAGTGAAAAAAAATCACTACGTTCTCTTTTAATCCCTTTATTAAGGAGAAAGCATCAACCTAATGACAGTTATACATTTATCCTATTGTGTTCTGTTCTGATTAATGAAAGAACATGTTTCAGGTCAAGAGTCTTCAACAGGAAATTTATCTTGCTAGACCTTAATAACGTTTTATTTTTCTTATTTTTAGTTTTAGTTTTTTTCCCTTGTGTAGTAAGTGAAACAGATTCTCCAGTTTTCAAATGATATAAGGCTTTCTTTAAAAATCGTATGCTTAATGGTTAAAAACGGAGAAGATTGCATTTGAAGGAAAACAAAGAGTAAGTTAAGTGATTTGTAGAATTCAGCAGTGAAGCAAGCCACCAAGTCCTGGGCTTTTCCTTTAAGGGAGACTTTTTATTACTGAATCAATTTCATTCATTACTGGTCTGTTCAGATTTTCTATTTCTTTGGTGATTTAGTCTTGGCAGGTTGTATTGTTGCAGGAAGTTGGTAGCTGAGATACGGGACATTGAGGCAGTTTAGCAGGAAGCAACGTTTTATTGTGTCAGCACAGACTCAGCGGACTCGTGTGCAAAGGCTGAGCCCCGAGAGCAAAAGGGTCTTACCTTATATACCCTTGCAAGCAGGTTACAGAGGCAATAAAATTAAAAAACAAGGTTTAACCCATATATGGTTACATGCAGTTCTATAGGCTACTTAACCTGTGCTAAGTGCCCTTCTACCCCTAGTGCTATGTGACCTTCTTCACCTTTGAATTCTTTAGGTTTTTATCTCTCTGCTATGCCATCCCTTCCCCCCTCCCCATTATCAGAACTCAGGCCTAGTTTGTTTTCTTCTGATCCTCCTCACAGCTATAGTGTATAACCAGAAATTTATTCATTTCTTCTATGTTATTCAATTTGTTAGTGTATAACTTCTCATTGTTCTCTTATGATCCTTTGTTTTTCTGTGGTATCAGTTGCAGTGTCTCTTCTTTCATTTCTGAGTTTATTTATTTGAGTCTTCTTTCTTTGTTTCCTTCATTAGCCTAGCTAGAGGTTTACTGACTTTACCTTAAAAAAAAAAAAACTGTTAGTTTCACTTAAATAGGAATTAATACCAATTCTTCTCCAAATCTTTCAAACAAAAATCACAGAAAGAATACTTCTAGACTCACTTTATGAGGCCAACATGTTCCTGATACCAAAGCTGAAAAGGGACACTTAAGAGAAGAAAATTAAAAGCCCATATTTCTGATGAACATAGATGCAAAAATTCTCAAGAAAACATTAGCAAACCCAATTAAACAGTACATTAAAAGGATCATTCACCACATCAAGTGTAATTTATCCCAGGGGTGCAAGGATGGTTCACCATACACAAATGAATGTGGTACACTGCCATAGCAGAATGAAGGACAAAGGCCATAAAATCATCTCACTAGATATAAAAAAAGCATTTGACAAATTTCAAAATCCTTTCATCCTTAAAAACTCATACCAAAATAGGTATAGAAGGAATGTGCCTCAACATAATAAAGGCCACATTTGAAAACCCTCAGGAAACATCATACTTTGTGGTGAAACACTGAAAGCTTTTTCTCCAATATCAGGAACAAGTCAAGGATGCACATTCTTGCCACTTCTACTTAAATAGTTCAGGAATTCCTAGTCAGAGAAGTTTAGGTAATAGAAAGAAATACCATACAAAGTGCAAAAGAAGTTAAATTGTCCCTGTTTACAGACATGTGATCTTATATGTAGAAAGCCATAAAGACCCCCACCAAAAAACTGCTAGAACTAATAAGTAAATTCTGTAAAGTTACAGGATATAAAAACCAGCACATAACACTCAGTATATTTTCTATGTACTCACAACAAACAATCTGAAAAATGAGTCAGGAAAAAAAATCTTATTTCCAATAGCAAATAACAAAAAGCATAAACTTAGGAATAAATTTAACCAATGAGGTGAAAGATCTCTACAATGAAAACTGTAAAACACTGAAACTGAAGAAGACATGAAGGAGAAAATATCCTGTGTTCATGGATTGGGAGAAACAGTATTCTTAAAAGGTTCGTATTACCACACAAAGTAATCTATAAATTCATGCATTCCCTATCAAAATACTAATGACATTTTTCACAGAAATAGAAAAAAAATCCTAAAATTCCTATGGAACCACAAAAGACCCCAAATAGCTGGAACAATCTGGAATAAGAACAAAGATGCAGGCATTGCACTACTACCTGATTTAAAAATCTACTTCAAAGTTATAGTAACCAGGACATCATGGTACCAGCCTAAAAACAAACACCAAGACATCATGGTATCAGCCTAAAAACAAACACATTGACCAATGGAACAGAATAGAAGGCCCAGTAATAAATTCATGTTATCAAAGTCAATTGATTTTTGACAAAGTTGCCAAGAATGCACAATGGGGAAAGAATAATCTCTTCACTAACTAGTGTTTGGGACAACTGAATATTCACTTGCAGAAGAATGAAATTAACCCTTATCTGACACCACATAAAATGCTAACTCAAAATGAACTAAAGGCTTAAATTCAACACCTGAAACTATAGGACTATTAGAATAAAAACTTAAGGAAAAGCTCTATGATATTAATCTGAGCAATGATTTTTTTGAATATGAACTCAAAAGCACAAGTATGAAAAGCAAAAATAGATAGATAAACGGGATTACATTAAGCTAAAAAACTTATGCAAATCCAAGAAAAATATCAAGAGTTAAGATAACAACATTCAGAAAAGTAGAAAACATTTGTAAACCATACATCTGGTTAGTGGCTAATGCCTAAAACATATAATGAACTCAATAGTAAGAAAACAATCCTATTAGAAAATGAGCAAAGAATATGAGTAGACATTTCTCAAAAGAAAATATGAATAATAAGTACATGAAAAAATGCTTAACACCATCAATTATCAGAGAGATGCAAATTAAAGCCACAATAAGTTATTACCTCACACCTGTTAAAATGACTATTGTAAAGAATATGAAAGATAAGTGTGGGTAAAGATGAAGTAAAAAAGGGGAACACTGGCACATTGTTGGTGGGAATTTAAATTAGTATAGCCATTATCAAAAACAGTATGGTCTTTCCTCAAAAATATTGAAAATAG
This sequence comes from Castor canadensis, assembly GCF_047511655.1. NCBI lineage: Eukaryota > Metazoa > Chordata > Mammalia > Rodentia > Castoridae > Castor > Castor canadensis. The sequence goes on from NC_133388.1 coordinate 155,410,757, forward strand.
AACTACCAAATGAACTAGTAATCTACTACTGTGTAGGATGCCAAACAAATGAAATCAGTATGTCAAAGAGATATTTGTAGTCCCATGTTAAATGCAGCAATATTCATAATAGTCAAGATATGGAATCAACCTGAGTGTCCATTAGTGGATGAATGGATAAATAAAATGTATGTATATATATATTAAATGCCTGCAGTTGAATTTAAGCCTTTAATTCACTTTGAGTTAGCTTTTTATGTGGTATAAGATAAGGGTTAATTTCATTCTTCTGTAAGTGGAAAAGTAGAATTCACAGAAGTAGAGAGTAGAATGGTGGTTACTAAGGGCTGGAGTGGAGAAGTTGGGTTGGGGACATAGTGGTCAAAAGCTACAAACTTTCAGTTAGATGAGGAATAAGTTCAATAGATTGTACAGCATCATAGTTAACAGCAATGCACTGTATTTAAAAATGCAAAGAGAATAGATTTGAAGTCTTCTCACCACAAAATTATAAGTATGTGATATAATGCACATGTTAACTAACTCAGCTGGGCCATTCCACACTTGCACATATTGTAAAACATATACATGATGAATATATACTAAAGAAAAAATATTAAGTGGTTTGCAAATGAGTCAAAATTGAAAACCACAAGTATAGTGGAAAGAACACCTGGATTTTATCCTTTGCCACTAACTACCTTTTGATAAGCAAGTTACTTAACCTCTCTGGATCTCAACTTCTTTATCTGTAAAAGAAAAAGGTTGTAATATATCAGTGCATCCCAACTTTGGCTGTTCATTGTAAATACCTGAGGATATTTTAAGACTCCTAGTGCTTGTGCCACGTCCCAGACCACTTGTATCATAATAGCTGTGGGCAGGGCCCAGGTGTCAGTAGTTTGTATAGCTCCCAGGTGATCCCAGTGTGCATCTAAAGTTGAAAAACACTTTATTAAATGACTTACAAGGCCTTTGTAGCTCTAAGTTTCTATTATTCTAATAGGTGATATAAAATATTATACTGACATAATTGAGAAATATATCAAAGCATTCCATGTAACTAGTCAAATGAATAAGCTCATTATCATCATTCATGGATTTAAATATTCAAATAGGATTTCATGCACATTACAATTTCACCTAGGAACCTGATGGTAAAGAAGTCAGATGTTGTCTCTTCCAAAATATAACCAGCAATTTAACACAAGAAAAGCCAAATAAATATTTCCCAATGCTTTTGTGCTAAAGGCTGTTGGGGGTGGGCATCCATCAGTAAATCCTAAATTTCTTATTCAAGCTCTATAAATAAATATTGAAACATTCTTCAATAGGCTTGGTATTCAATTTCACCTGGGCTGCCAGCTTATGATAAGACAACATGTGCCAAACAAAACCTTGTGATATGAAAATTTCAGGCTTGAATTTGTACATTCAAACAGTCAAGTTGGCAGTGGGCATTTGTGCAGCCCTGAAACAAAAGCAGGAATACAATCCCCTTTCTCCCCCTCCTCCCTACCTGGAAGGCACATTTAGAGAATTTAGAAAATTAAATACTTTCATTTACAATCTGCTTGAACAAAGAATAGCAATACGATGGGGCCCACATCAAGAATTCAACTAGTGATGCGTGTCATTTCACTCAAATAATAACCAGACCACATTCTGATGTTCTAGTTCTTTGGAGAAATGATGAACACCAATTTACATAGAAATAATCAGACATGTTTTGAAATCAAACAAAAATTTTCATTTTGAGAATAACTCTTGTATTATGTAATTTCCACTGAAATTGAATTTGTTCTAAAAAGCTAAGAGGATAAAACCATGTGACCAATGCCAAAATGAACTCCATTTTACATTTAAAAAATGATGGGTCCCAGTTAAAGTACTGGGGAACTTACATGAACACTTTCAAGAGGTTTGCACTGCAGTGATCCTGAATAGTATCCTAGCAACCAAGACATGTTCAGGAAATTTCCAGTAGAATGTTCTTTGAATGCCAGCAATCTAGCATGAGTATCAGTGTTGTTGTATTCATGTTCTATTCACTGACACACGAACAATATGTAGACAAAAGATCAGAGTGCCCAGCAGGGGGAATGTGCAACTTTCCATAACACCGCTTTCAGCCAGAAGCATGGACCACCTGGCACTTTGTCCAGAGGAGAAATTCCATGGGCCAGGTAAATAAAGAATGGTCGGTCACCCAGAGTCTTATGATGCCCTGGTCTCTGTGGCTTCCTCCTCAGTGAAACAAGTGCCCTATTTTTCTAACACTAGTTTCAAACAATGAAGAATACTGTTGTCAGTTCTTACAAGTCAAATCTACACTTGCTGTACTCCAGATCTCAAGCACTTAATTGTCCCATAGTCTCATCAATTCCAACTCACTGTGAGTGTGGAACCACAATGGTCTTGTTTCTATTCAGCGTATTACCATCATCTCAAACTCAAAATGTCCAGAATAGACTGTAGTAACCTCTCTTTAATGTTCACTCCCCAGATAACAAGCCCTCTATCCTCAGAAGATGTGTCCCTGAACCCACAGACACATCTTCCTCCTCCTTGGTCTTATTAGGAAGGGTAGAGCTGTCGTGAACATTTTCTTCACCTTAATACTTTACTCCCATTCTCCAGCAAATTCTACTACCTCTTCCCTCTCCATTATTTGACCAATGATGGTAATATAGATCATTGCCTCCAATGTCACTCTCTGCAATCCAGACTTAATTCTGTTGGTGACAAGCCACCCTCAAATGACACCTCAAGTCAGCCTCTCCTGTGATCAGAAACTGCTATGCTTTTCTGTTTGGCTTACACATTGCTGAGACTCATCATAATGACAACTGCAATGGCCACAACTTATGTGATAGAGCACCTATTGTGCTGACCCTGGTACAAACACTTACTCATACATTATCAGGAATTCTTACAATAGTCGTGCAGAGTAGGTGACATCATCCCTATTTACCAGTGAGGAAACAAAGGATTGCAGTATATCGATGACTTGTCCAAGATCTCATGTTAGGATAAGGCAGACTCAGTGTAACCCCCTCCTGTGAGGGTTAGGCCATGACACTTTCAAAAAGCTTGGACTTCCAGTTTTGTTCTGATGTGCACAAAACCTTCTGATCTAAACTAATGGCTTAGTGCTTTCCAACAGGTACCCTCTACTTAGGAAGTTCTAATATCTGCCCCTCACATAGTCCATACTAAGTTCCTTGTCCCTGCCTTCACCCTAATATAGTCCTAACCCCAGGTACATGCTCTCTTCCAACCACTGCTTATCCAAATGTCCCCCATCCTTCTAGGTCCCCATCAAGCCAAATCCTGAGCTACACTTCAACCAGTACAGTGCATGCTGGTACTCCCTGTTCCGAGCTTTAGGACTGGTACTCTAATATACTTATTCTGTTTTGTCTTTCCAGTTAGACAGGAAATGGAGCAGGACAGAAAGATCAAGGGATGGCTCTACAAACCCACAGAGCTGTGTCTGGATTACATTTTCAGGCTGTGGGATCTTAGCCTGAAGCTATGTTTCCTCATCTGTAAAAGAGGATAAAACTCTTATTTGTCAGGGTCATTACACAAATTTAATAAGATAAAAACATGTAAAGCCTTTTCCGGGTCCAGCCCTTGGTAATCTTTCTAAGTGCATGTGAGTTTCCCTTCCTCTTTGAGGTAGAGAGAGATATGACTCACGTTTAAAGCAATGACCAGAAGTGAGTAGCAACAGTTCGTGTGTTCAGTTGTATAACAAGGCATTGAGTTACTTTGAGAAGTTTTGAAATTCAAGAGAAAATGTTCCAAGTGTCCAGAACCAACATCAGTGCACTAAAAATCCCTCATCCCTGGGGCAGGGCAATAGGATGGAGCAGAGAGGAGGAAGAGAAAGCAGGGACTCAAGCAGATACTTGTACACCATGTCCACAGCAGCATTATTTACCTTCTAAGAAGAAGAAGCAATCCAGGTGTCCTCTGATGGACGAATGGATCAACAGAATGTGGAATTTACATACATTAACAGAATGTGCAGTATAGAATTCCGCTTCAAGAAGAGGGCAAATTCTAATACATGTTGCAGCATGGGTGAACCCAGGTGACATTATGCTATGGGAAAGAAGTCACTCACAAAAGGATAAACACTGTCTTCCATCACAGAGATGGAAAGTAGAATGGTGGTTACCCAGGACTGGGGAGGGAAGGCGTGAGGGAGGGGAGCTTTGTTTCATGAGTACAAAGCTCACTTGTGGGTTATGAAACACTTCTGGGAATGGATGGTGGTAGGTGTGTAACACTGACCTTTACACTTAAAGATGCTAACATGATAAAATTTTATGCTATATTTATTTTATCATAAAAGAAAGAATGGAAAAGTTATGGGTCCTGCCCAAATTTTCACCCAGAGTCAAGAGCTCAGTCCACACAGAGCAATTTCACAGGGATCCTGAGAGACACAAATGGAGTTCCATGTATCCTTACACCATCTGAGTCCTACGGGTTCAAAGTGCAGGTGCACAAGGAACAGAAAACCCAACTCAAACTGGCTTCAACTGAAAAGCAAATTTACTGGCTTTGAGAGGCCTGTGACTCTCAAACTTTCACAAGCATTAGAGTCACTTCCTGGTTTATTAAAATGCCAGCTGGACCCCAGCCCACCGTCTCTGATTCAGCGTGGGCCTGAGAATTTGCACTTCTAGCCATCACCAGGTGGTGCTGAGGCTGCTTTGAGAACCATATGTTCTCAAACATTCACACACCATCCATGTCATCAAGGTGTTGGCGTTGGCTCTCTCCAGGATCTTCCATCTACTCTCTGTCCTCCAGCTTATCTTCAGTAGGTTGTCCTCCAGGAGTGCTGAAATGTTCACCCCAGGAGGAGTCTTACCTCTACATACCACAGAGGTCCAGAGCAAGAAAAAATGCTCTGAGTGCCCAGCATTGCAGATAAAATCCTAACTGGATCACCTTCAATCTGATGCCCCCACAACCAATTACACTGGCCAAGGTGAGAGTTACGTGGATTGGTTTCTATGTGGTGCTACGGTGGATCCAACTTTTCTGGGATCATTTGGTTCCTAAGGGGAAGCATGAAGCAGAAACAGATAGTGGAGAGACAAGTCATTGAACACCCACAATCCCACAAGGTATGCTTAAGGTGGACAGAGGCCAGACCATGGGTGCTTGCCAAGGGGCTTAGAGCTGAGCTTGAAACCAGTAAAGGAACACTGAATGATTCTCTTCAGAGGAGCAATGTGGTTGACTTCAGGAAGACCATGCAGGCAAAAGTTGGAAGATGGACTGGAGAGAAGCCACTTAGAATTAAGGAGAAAGGCAATTCTGAGTGGTCCCCTTTCCTGCATCCTGCCCTTTGAAACACTTAACTGCACAGATGTTCCCCATCGCTCACTCTAATCTACTTTTCCTTCCTTTCCTTTCTCATATACTGTCCTTCCTTCCTTCCTTCCCTCCTTCCTTTCTTTTGCAGTACTGGGGTTTGAACTCAGGGGTTTGTACTTGCTCAGTAAAGAGCTTTACCACTTGAGCCATGCCCCCAGCTTCAGTTATTTTTTAGAAAGGATCTTGCATTTTTTGCCCAAGGTCAGCCTCAGACTGCAATCCTCCTACCTATGCCTTCCCTGCAGCTGAGATCCCAGGCATGTACCAACCATGCCTGGCTTGTTTGTTGAGATGGGAGTCTCAATAACTTTTTCCCTGGGCTGTCCTCAAACCACGATCCTTCCAATCTCCACTTCCCAAGTAGATGGGATTATAGATATAAGCCATCGTGCCAGGCTTATAGTTCTTACCTTCTAACATGTTGCATTCTCTATTTATTTGTTATTTCTTGCTTATTTGCTTACTAGCCTATCAGCTAGTTCCATGAAGGCAGGAATCTGTCTGTTGTGTTCAGTGCTGTGTTCCCAATACCTGGGAAAGTTCCTGGCACATGGTAGATGCTCAGTAAGTGTTTGTCAAATGAATGAATGAATTGCTTATGAGAACACACTGTGTTTGCCTCTGTGCCTTTGCTTAAACTGGCCCTTTTGTCTGGATTTTCTTTTCCTGTCTCACCTGTCAGACTTCTCAGATTCAACCTACGTTCAGTTCTGCCTTTGTTCATTTTCTTGTGCCAATAACATAATACCATAGATGGTTTAAAGAAAAGAGGTATATTGTGGCTTAGTGTACTAGAGAGGCAGCACATGGTGATGGCCTTCTTGCTGAGAGTCCCCCTGTAACATAGGGCATAATATGACAAGAGATAAGAAGCAAGTGTGAGTATTCTGGTCTCCCTGCCTCCTAAAAAGCTACCACAATTCAATTATGGGGTATTTGCCCTAATAATCTTATTTAATCCTAATCACTTCCCAAAGACCCTGCTTGTAAACATCATTGTCAGATTAAGTTTCCATCCTCCTAATATGTCACAATGGGAACTAAACTTTGAGATAAGTTTCAAAGGGGACAGGCCACATTCAGACCACAGATAGCCCAGACTCTCTGGAATTCTTCCCTGACTACAGCCGTGGCTGCCACTATCTGGCTGATTTTGCCCATGAGCAGTCTCACTTCTGTATACCACAAGGTACAGAGCAGGAGAATGCCCTGTGTCCCAGTCATTTGGTGGCTGACTCTTGGCTCTTCGTGTTCCCTTGCATTAACTGCTGCAGTGCGCTGTAATTGCTGTGTTCTTTCCAACAAACCGTTATCCCCTAGAGGGCAGAGCTGGGTATTGTTATTCTCTACATGGCAAACAGTGTCTGATGTGTTGGAGCATCAAGGCAAAGTTTATTGAATTAATGAACTGATGAGCAGTTACACAAATAAATAGATAATGCTCATTATTATTTGTTAACTGACGAACACAGACCAAAACACAAATGTCTCTTGTGGTTGGCTTCCATTGTACCCACCTTCATCCCCAATAACAGCAAACAGAAAAGTCATACTGCTCGCCTGTGTCCTGCTTGTCCTGTTTCTGTTGTGCTCGCAGTAATTTGCTCTCCTGATCCATTAATGGCAAAGCCTTCTCCAGGAACTGTTATTTTAGAGTTTCTGTCATAAGGGCTGTGCTCTTATGCTTAGCAGCAGAAATGGGTTTGACAAAGGACAAAACCAAGTATATTCTCTTGAAGGCTGGAGAATTGAGGCTTCTGCAGAGTCAGGTAAAAACTAGGCCTGAGTTATCCAACCACACTGCCAACCAGCCTGCACAGGGCCACCCATCCTGGAGACAACTCTAGCATGACCAGGACAGTGGGGCCTCACCAGAGCCACTCAGCAGTTCAGGTTGTGAAGGGCGAGCTTAGCCCATTACAATGTAGTCTGCCCTCTGACTACATTCTCTTCTATGGAGCTCTAAGACTGACTTTCTTGTTTTCAGGCCGTACCTAGACAAACCATCTGGCAAAACAAGTTTTCTGGATATGTCTCTCTCAGGAAATCATCTTTTCCCAGAAAAATTGCAGATTGTTATAGCTGCAAGGAATTGTTGACATCATCTTAATCACATAGATAAAAGCATTGGATCTGGGGCTTTATCATGGCAGTGCACAAAGGCTATGGCTGGTAATTGTAATGATAAAGAAACCCTTTGATTTGTGGTTCAGATTTTACCCAGAATCCTGACAATGTATATCTGGGATGGGTCTCAAAGAAGCCTGATTGCTCAGGTGGGACATGATTCTCACCAACTAACAGCTATCAGTGCCTTCAACGACCTGCTCAAAGCTACTTTCCCCAGTCCCTCTGACCTGCAAGGAACTTCTTGTCTCCAAGCTCCTGAATAATTCAGTTGGAACTAATTTATAACGGTACAGTATCTAGTATTTCAGCATTCTCTGCTTCCTGAGCACCCCTTCTCCTTTGTTCCCTGACTTGAACTCCGAGCTCTTTGAGAACAGAAAACACTTAAATATTTACTGTATAATCTTCACAGTGAACAGCACAGCTCTTGACACAACATAACTGCTCAATAATACATGTGGATTGATTATCGCTGGGAAAGGAAAACTCCACACAGTGCCAGAACTTATTTGTGATGGGTCAGACCTGTCATCTTTACTCAAGGACAAAAACATTAGTAATAGTGATGTTCAATATAAAAAGCACTCTGAGGAGGCAGCCTATCAACAACTTCCTGCACTCATTCCTTTGGTATTTGATATATCAAAGGAAAGTAGTCAGATGATATTGTTTATTAAAAATAATAATATTTGCCTACATGGGAGTTTGGTGACTGGGGCCATGCTCACATAGCTGTCTCTGTGGCTACCTAGGATGCACACCCAAGTGTGCAACCACTGGTGCTCCATTTGTGCTAGGACTAAGGGAAGCATGGTGGCCACTGGCAGGACTGGGACCCAGAGAAGGGCTCATGCTTTGGGGGTGCCCTAGCCCAGCTGCTGCCCATAGGCCAAATTATGGGGTAGTGGACTGCTCACAGTGCCTTCAACCTTCTCTTCCCTTCCCTGCAGGCTCCTCAGCTCTCCTTCCTGCTCTGGAAACTTCTCCCTCCACTCTCTCTATCTCCATGGCCCAGCAGGTGTGGCTGCATTTGCTGGGGAGGGGCCATCTTGGAACTCTCCCACTCCCCTGCCTGTTTCTTTAGCAGCTTCCTTCAAAATGGACTGAACTTTATGCTGTGAAGGAGAGATATAAGTGCCATGGACACCGTTAACTCTGAGGACACAGGAACCTTTGAGCAGGGGTTCATTAAAAGGAAGGCCAGGCCTTTGTACAGGACCAGCCTGAAGAAGCCTAGACGAGAGGAGCAGCCGGTATTCCTCCCTAAGAGGCTGACTCTGGAGCACAGAGCTCCAGGACTTGGCCCCTGATATCAGCAGTTAGACAGTGGGACAGTTCCCTGCTCCTCAGCAGCTTCCTCCTGCACTGTTTGTACTGTCTGGAGGGATTGTTGTGCCTGTCCGATCATGGTGTGCTCCATGCAGCTGACCTGCACTGGGAGCTGGGCTGAGAAGAGATATGCACAAGGCTCCCTTGCTCATACTTCCAGAGCTGAAGCTCTGAGGCCTGTCCAGATGCAGACAGGAAGAGACTAAGCTCCACATCAGGCATACTAGTTCTGTGAGCTCATGGGGCCTGGCCTTGTGGGCAGGAGGCAGTCAGTGCCCAAGGCCCCTCAGTTTCTGAGACAGAGGCAGCATAAGCCATAATTGCAGAATGCATGTCACATGCATCTGGCATGCTTCCACCCTGTGCCCCAAAGCCGGTCTAGCCTGGCACTGTTGCAGTGTCACAGGAGCCATCACAGAGGGTCCTCAAGGCCCCTTGCTTCACCAGCTTGAGGAGGAGGGAGAAAGAGCAAATGGAGCCTCAGTGACTGAGTGCTTCTTCAGCAAGTCCTGGGTCGTGGCCTCTGCCTGGCCTCGCAGAAAGGAAGGGTCTTCACAAGGAAGGCAGGCCCAGTAATAAAACCATCCCCTCTCTCAACAGTGCTGGCCTTAACTCTCCACCAATAGTGATCATGTGATTTTCATTTCTATTCCATGTGGTCAGAGAAGATTCTTCCAGAAGGTTCTATCTTGGACATTCATAATTCAGCTCAGAGGCCTTCCCCTGCCCTACCCTCCCTCCCTCTGCCACCTAATCCTGCAGTGAGCAGCCCAGTGTTGAATCGTGTCAGCCTTATGCCTGCAGTTTTCATCTCATTCCAAATAAATGTACTTCAACTGGTTAATACTACTTCTACTAATATTTTACAGACAAGATATGGTGACACATGCCTTAATCCCAGTACTCAGAAGGCTAAGGCAGGAACATTGTTAGGTCCTGGCAAGCTTGGGTTATATAGTGAGTTTGAAGCTAGTCTAAGCTACATAGCAAGACCCTGACTCAAAGATCCAAAACATTTTTTAACATTTTATAATTTAAATGAACAAATATTTATTGAATACCTCCAATATGTAAAGCATAGTTTCAAATAACTGAGGAGTACAAAGAGAAATACAAGATAACTTACTATCAAAGAATTTAAATTATCAGAAGACACACACACACACACACACACACACACACACACACGTAATGTGATGAAAGGTAGGATGAGATAACCTTCATGAAAGAAGCTAGCTAAAGAACACTGGAGGGCTGGAGGCATGGCTCCAGAGACCAAGCACCTTCCTAGCAAGCACAAGGTCCTGAGTTCAAACCCCCAGTACTGCCATAAATAAATAAAGTACATTAGAAACACAGAAGAATCATGGAAACACATAATTTAGGGTTAAAAAGTCTCTAGAAGTCATCCAGTCTCCAAAGGTTCTCTGCTATGATGTAATCAAACGATATTCTATCTCGCCTGTATTTGAACAGCCCTAGTGATAGGAACTTGTTATCTTCAATACTTCTAATCCAGCTGGTTTTATTCTTCTATCAATGGATACAAGCGAGAGATCACATGTCTCATCACCAGGGCAACCCATTGTCCTGTCTTATACAGCCCTGGAAACTCCCCTTAGTGCTCTGTGACATGTTAATATGCAAATGTAATTGTGCACACATCTACAGGTTTACACAGGTACTAATAAAACCTGTACAAAAACAGAAAAAACAATGACATAAAGATGAAATATATACTGCCTTTGAAATGATCTTACATTATATTAACATTATCCATCTCCTTTGTTCTCATTAAAATTATGCTATTATTGTTAATTTCTGGCCAGGCCCTGGTGGCTGACACCTGTCATCCAGCTACTCAGGAGGCAGAGATCAGTAGGATCCCTGTTTGAAGCCGGCCCTAGGCAAATAGTTAGGAAGAACTTATCTCAAAAAAACAATCACAAAAAAATGGCTGGTGGAGTGGCTCAAGCAGTATGAGCACCTGCCTAGCAAGCATAAAGCTCTGAGTTCAGACCCCATGCTGCCAAAAAAAAAAATGTTCTGAATGCCTAGTTTTCAATGTCTTAATAACCAATGATGGCTTCATATTATCATTAATATACCAAGGCATACTACTTGCATACAGCTCGATTTATTTAGTGATGTTGAATGTGAATTCATATTTCAAATTGTCTTCTTGAAAATGTCAACTGTGTTTGGCCAACTTCTAGCCAGATTTAATAGTTACTTCATAACACGGCTGACAAAGAGCTCCTCTATGTGCTGCAGGGGAACCAGCTTTGCTCCTTCTTTGGTGCTCTTTTGTGCTTCTCTGTGTGATTTGCAGTATCACTTGAAGCCACTCATCCATTTTGGGGGGACTACCTTAGTTATATCAAGGTAATTCTATCAGTAGGTACACTTAACCTATTACACATCTGGAAAACCACTAAGGAAGGAGGCTATCTCTGCCAGCCCTCCATGTTATGGAATCCTGATCTTTCCTGAGGACACCTCAAGTCTGTCAGGGAATCAACATCTATTTGCTTCCTGTGCCACCCCTCCACACACACCCAGTGGATCATTATGTGCGCCCTCACTCCATTAGATCATTGAGAAACTTCTTTCTTTTCCTGAGTTAAGACCAAGTCACATGATAGATAGCAAGTGTGCCCACCCTTTCACATGACCTGGACCTGGGGACCTTTCTGCCTTAACTGGCTTCCCCAGATAGCTCCTGTGGGTCTGTCCTGGGAGTCAGCCTAATGCCTGCAGCCCTCTCTGCTCCCCAGAACCATTTTTGCTAGATATTTATACATATATATACATGCCTTAAAGGATATTGAGCCCTACTCCTACTTGTCAGTCTGTATACCACTGATATCCTAGCCTGTCAAAGGAAACAAATTTAGATACATAGACAGATAAACACTAGATGGTAAACATGACTCTTGTTCCAATGGAGAAAATATGAAACATGGACAATAACAAAAATTAAACAATGAAATCAACCATAATTTCATATCTCAGAGATACATATTCAAGCAATTTGATGTCTATCCTTTCATATTTTTTCTATGCACATATGTAGATTTCATTCTAGTCTTTTAAAAAAAATTAGGATTTTCAAATGCAGCAAGCACATCTATCTGATACTGGATAGAACTAGAAACTAAAAGTGACCTGGTCAACACCCACAAGCTGAAAATACAAGGTAACACAGAATTTTCTAACCTAGACATTCCTCTCTTCCATAAAGAGTAGTTTTTGAGTATGTACATGAGCTAAGACTGACGGAGACAATTATCTTTGTTTTGGAAAGAATGTTGTAGTTCATATCATTTGACTCCATTCATTATCAGAATTCCTGCCTCACCATTTCCTGACAGGTTGTTTGTTCAGTTTCTCTCTTTTTTTTTGTAAACATTTTCATTAGATATAATAGTTGAACAGGGGTTTTATTGTGATATTTCCATATATGCATATAATATACCTCAGTTTGTTTCATACCCTCCATTATTCTCCCTCTTGCCCCTCCCCACTCATAAAATGACTTCAACAGGTTTCAATGTTCTGTATTCATAAAGATATGAAAAATACAAGGACAATTTTCATCCTCGTTTACCCTCTTCATTTACCCTCCCTACTAGTGCCCTCCCCTTAGTACAATCTGTTCTACATTCCTGTCCTTTATTGTTTACCTGTCTGTTCACTGTTCTGTGGGGTTTGACTTGGTATTTTACCTGTAAATATATTGTACTCTAATCATTCTAACCCCTTCTATTACTCTTTCTTACCCTTTTTCTCCTACCCTATATTTATCAACAGTTTTCACTGTGCATCACTGTATCTTGTTCCTACACAGAGGTGATATATTTCAGTATCATTCACCCTTTATCATTTTCTTCTTTTCATCTTCCCCTAGTCTCCTCTAACAGTCTTACTATTGGAAATACAGTTTTTATATATATATATATGTGTGTGTGTATATATATATACACACACACACATACACACACCTATACATACATACACACATGCACACACATATACATGTATATGATAATTTTTTTTGAGGTACTGGGGTTTGAACTCAAGACCTAGACCTTGAGTCACTTCACCAGCCCTTTTTTTGTGATTGCTTTTTCTTTTGTTGAGATAGGGTCTCACGAACTATTTGCCAGGGCTGGCTTCAAACCGAGATCCTCCTGATCTCTGCCTCCTGAGTAGCTAGGATTACAGGCATGAGCCACCAACACCCAGTTCTATGATAATTCTTGTATTTGGACTTGGATCTATCTTTCACACATGAGAGAAAACATGTGACATTTGTCTTTCCGAACCTGAATAAGTTCACTTATGTTGATGTTCTCCGGTTCCATCCAAATCTTCATTCTTCTTTATGGATGAATCTTTAGGGAATATGCTGGAACATATAAACATAGGCAATAAGTTCCAACTAGAACTCCAATAGCTCAGCAACGAAGAGAAAGGATTGACAAATGGGACTACATGAAATGAAAAAGCTTCTGTACAGCCAAGGAAATGGTCACCAGACTGAAGGGGCAGCCTACAGAAAGGAAGAAAATCTTTGCCAGATATATATCTGACAAGGGAATTAACAACCAGAATTTACAGGGAGCTCAAAAAACTAAACTCCTAAAGAATCAACAACTTAATGAAGAAATGGACAAATAAACTGACCAGAAATTTTTCAAAGGAAGAAGTCCTGATGGCTAAAAAACATGTGAAGAAATGTTCACCATCCCTGGCCACAAATGCAAATCAAAACCACATTAAGATTCCACCTCACTCCGTTAAAATCAAGAAGACAAACAACAACAAGTGTTGGTGAGGATGTGGGGCAAAAGGAACCATCATATACTGTTGTTGGAAATGTAAATTAGTATAACCACTATGGAAAGCAGTATGGAGATTCCTCAAAAAACTAAGAATAGAACTGCCATAAGATCCAGCAATACCTGTCTTAGGGATCTACCCAAAGGAATGTATGCCAGGTTACTATAAAGGCAGCTGCACACCCATGTTTATTGCAGCATTACTCACAATACCTAAGCTATGGAAACAGCCAAGATGCCCCACTACTGATGAATTAAGAAAATGGGATAGATAGATAGATAGATAAACATTTATATATGCACACACATATATGTATGAATATATGAATATATATAAACATACATATATATGAATATTGCTCAGCTTCTCCTGAGCACATTCAGTCTGGAAGCTCAAAGCTTCCCAAAGCATCCCATTCCATGCTCCATCCTTCCCCTACCCTCCCATTGTGGTTATTAGGAAGTTTGTACTGAAAACAGAAGGCGCTGGTGTCCTGAAGTCCAGTGAAGATAGGGAGGATCAGAGAAAGTTAAAAAGAGAAAGTAGAAATAAAAATGGGCTGTGAAGGGACATAAGTTAATTTTTACAAAGTAAGACTGAAAACCTTGCAATCTAGCTACATAGTGAGAAGCAGAGAAAGGAGGTTTGGTAAAGAGCCCATCCCACAGGATTTCATGTAAATCCAAAATAGCAAATGGCTTGCCAAGTTTTAATATTATTACTCTGCATTTTTGAGTATCCTGAATGTTTTCCTAATCACATCAGGCATGGCCCATAAATCTTCCCTTATGTGTCAATTATAGCTTTAATAATCAAATGGTAAAATTTTTGAAAATGCAGTTCATTCAAGGTCAATAAAAAGTGCACTCAAGTTTCGTTGATTCAAAAAATACATCTGAAAGTAAAGCCTTGAATAGATATTCAAAGTTTATTTAGTATAACCTAGACTAATATTCCTGTCTAGGCTTGAAGGAAGGACTTTAAATCTGAGAACCTCAAAGGAATTTGGAGGCCATTGCATTCAGTGTTCTCAAGTTACTTCTAGATTTCTGACCAGGCCTGGGCCACAGTAGTTGGAGACACTTTGAGGAGTAAAAAAGCACTTAGGCAATAGAATATACCAAATCCTAACTGAAGGATTAACTCATCTCAGAGAAAAAACAAAACAAAAACAACAAAACACTAGAAAGGAAAGATTGACAAGTTTTGCTTAATTCAACATGAAAATTTTGGTATGGAGCAAAAGTACAAAAAAAAAATAGAAACAAAATGACAAAATAAAAAGTATTTGAAAATATATGACAAGAATAATACTCACAATGTATTTTAAACATTAAAAAATTGATTCAAAATTAACAATTCAACAGAAATGCAGGGTCCCACTTCCCCCAGCAGTGGGGAGATAGGAGCCAGAACCTTCCAAACAGATGACTCCCAGTCCTTGACAAACACATGCCCGATTCGAAAGTCTGCCAAGAAGCTTACATAGCTTTTTCAAAGGTTTACATCCACCTCAGATGCAGAGAAAAAGAAAGTGGTTGCCCACATACCAGATGAGTTAGGGATGAACCATGAGCAGTAAATAGTGCTGTGACGTCCTCTTTCTTGAGGACTAGTTGAGAACATGTATGGAATTGGGCACATCTACTTGACAATAGAAGTTGGGATTTCCTTCTGTCTTTGCAAGCTCTGTAGCACTTTGCCTTTGATGTGCATTGCATTCTGCTTTAATGCTTACTCAATAATAAAACACTTTCCATTCTCCTCCATTCTTGTGAGAGGTTTTTCCGGATGGGTAGGAAGTTCAGTTTCTAATTATGTATCACTAACAAGGCGTCCACTGCCAGAGAGAATGGGCATGGGAATGCTTGGCACCCACATTCTTTCATGGAAGGGAATTTTCAGGAAAGCCAAATTATCTCTAGATAATGTGTCCTAAAATGCTATGTTAGAGTCCTAACCCTCACCACCTCACAATATGAACTTATTTGGAGATACAGTCTTTACAGAGGAGATCGAGTTAAAGGAGGTCTTTAGGGTGGAGTCTAATCCAATATGACTGATGTCCTTATAAAAAGGGGGATTTTGAACACAGTGTCAGAAACCCATGGGAGGAAGGTGATATAAAGACACAGGAAGTAAAGGCAGATGGCTATAAGGTAAGGAGAAAGGCCTGGAACAAATCCTTTCTCCACAGCTTGCAGAAGGAGCCAACACTGACAAATGACACCTGAGTAGTGGACTTTTCAGCCTCTTCTAGAACTTCCCTTGTTAAAGCCACTCAGTTTGTGGTTATGACAGCTCTAGCAAACTGATAGGGTGATGTGGAGTCAGAGAAAGGAGCTATTATATGAGTTAAATGTAAAAGGGTGTGTGCTGTGCAAGGCCGTCACCTCCATGAAAGGAAGCCTCTTACTCTAGGAACAGGACAGATGAGTGCCACCATCTACCGTGTTTCCTCCATTCCCACCCCTGAGTTGCTGGAGGCACAGTGTCCCATCTTGGGCTTAGCATCTTTCCTGCCTCCAGGCAAACCATTTGCAGGTTATTGTACAATTATGGGCAGGTCTGCGTTTTATTCAAAGTTCAGTTCAGAGCCATAACTATCACAATAAATACTTTATTATGAAGAGTTAAGATATGTGCTTAGACATAGCAAGAAGCTAGTTTCAGGTCTCTCTGTTCCTTAACAAGATAACTTGGTTGGATGGTCTTCAAATAAGTAAAAATTTTATAAAAATAAAACATAACACATTTAAGTGCATTTGGTGACTGTACTTTTAAATTTAAACTGTTTTATAAATGAAATTCAATTATAATGTTTTGAAACATGCCACATGCAAAGAGTGGGCCAGGACTGCCCTGGGGCGCTGTGACTTGCTAAGGAAAGCAGCCTGTGGGTGCATTTAAAGTCAGACCACTCCGTTACACTCTGTAGGCCCTAAAATTAGATTCCCTAAGACTGGTCTCCCCTCCCCTGCTAAACTTCCCTGGTTCCATCCTCCACCTTCTTTATCTTTCTTCTCCAACTCCAGGGTCTTGCTACTGTGACCCCTTCACTGATCCTCAGTATTGACCCCGGTAAGCTTAGTGCAGGTATATGAGCTTCCTAGTTTGGGGCCTGAGGATTTCTCCTGGGATCTGTGGCTTCACTCATTAGCTGGGGCAGGAACTTGACAGCCCAACCTCAGCCTCTACAATCCAGCTCAGGCCAGCCACAGGCCGGCCAGCCCTGCCCCTGTAGGTCTCCCATTCTCTCCTCTTCCTGCTGGGTGAGTTAATTAGGCAAATCATCTCTGAGAGGAACTGGAACTGTGTTAAACTCCTCGGAACTCCACCTGGTGACCCGGCATTCCAGAAGCGTGCCAGTGCTTGTCCAACACTGAGATTCAAGCAAGACTTAAGGAGGTCCTTCTATTCTTAAGTTTCTCCCAAGTACGATTACTAATGCATCAAATGGTTTGAAAGCTGCTTACTGCCCCAAAGCCTTGTAACAGTGATGTACTTTGGTTTTTGTTTTGGTGGGACTGGGGTTTGAACTCAGGGCTTTGTGCTTGCAAAGGAGGCACTCTACCACTTGAATCACACCTCCAGTCCCAACAGTGATATACTTTGAAAACTGAAATCACTCTTTCTCTCCATTCTCTGTCTCTCTCTGCCTCTCTCTCTGTCTCTCTCCTCTCACACATACACACTTCACTTGATCCTGATAAAATCTCTGGGAGGAAGGCAATGTTACTTGGATTTTTTTTTTTAGTGGGACTGAGGTTTGAACTCAGGGCTTCACACTTGCAAAGCAGGTACCACTTGAGCCACAATTCCATTCCATTTTGCTCTGGCTATTTTGGAGATGGGATTTCACGAAATAGTTACCTGGGCTGGTCTTGAACCACAATTCTCCAGATCTCGATCTCCCAAGTAGCTAGGATTACAAGTGTGAGCCATTGGAGGGGGGAAGAGAGTGCTCAGCTTGTTCTTTGCAATTTACAGATAAGAGTTTTCAGTGCCTATCTCCCATCTAACCTGAGGTTGATGGTTCAGTGATTCAATTATATTGCTGCCTTATTGTTTTGGACTAAAATGTTGGTTTAATACCACTAATAAAAACAAAAGAAAAACCCATAAAGCCACACATCACTGATAATAGGCAATTTATCTTAGCCCAGTGTATCAAGTTTTATCTCTGAAGGAGAAAATTGACCTTCATCTAGAAGATACTTTAGCTTCATCAGAAAGAAACAGTGTTCAAAGTTTTAATTTTTTTGTGTATGTGGTGCTGGGGACTGATCCTAGGACTTTGCACATGATGGGCAAGCACCCTACCACTGAGCTATATCCCAGCTTTTGGGTTTTTGAGACAGGATTTCAACTATGTAGCTCAGGTTGGCCTCAAACTCATGATCCTCAGGCCTCAGCCTCCTGAGCAAGGGGGTTACAAGGATGCACCGCCACACTCAACTTCAATTGTTCTTATTATTTATTGTCAAATCCATTCTACAGGAGCACACATACAGCACATTATCTCATATGAAAGTTATTGCTTTGGTGAACTAGACACGCAAATGGTACAGGGTATTCTACATTGTGCTGTAGCTTCTATTTGCCTAAATAAGCGAAGTTCAGGCAATATGTAAACTGACTATAGTCAAGGACTGCTAATTATCTGCCTCAAACCCATTTCCTCCCTTCTTCCTTCCGGTGCTTAATATCCACACAGTCCAGAATAAAGACTACATTTTCTAATTACCCCTGCAGCCAGTTGTGTCCTGTGACCAAACTCTGACCAATGAAATACAAATGGAAGTGCTATGGGAAACTTCCAAAAGTTTCAGGGTGAGGCTGAACATGTATATGGTGCTTCGGCTCTTTCTTCTTAATGCTGGCTACAATATAGATGTGATGGCATGTTGGATGGCAAGAAAACTAAACAAAGCAACTAAAAACAAGATACGAGTAACCTGGGTCCTTGATGAGCGTGTTTTGGATATAGATACCCTTCTCTGGACTCCTCTATATGAGAAAAAAATTAAACTTCTGCTTTCCTTAAATCTTTGTTATTTGGGTATTTTAATTTTTTTTTACATTTAAATCATTTCTAATGAATACATTTTAGAAATTCATGTGAATTGTGCTCCTGCAGATGAATGGATTCTTTTGCATTATGTCCACTTAAAATGTTTATTTAAAAAAAAAGAATGTGCATGGGTAGCTCACACCTGTAATCCTCCTATGTGGGAGGCTGAGATCAGGAGGATCATTGCTTGAGGCTAGCCTAAGCAAACAGTTCTCAAGACTCCATCTCAATCAATAGGTAGGTGCAGTGCACATCCCTGTCATCCCAAACTACACACAGGAGGCTGAGATTGGGAGGATCATGTTTCCATCCAGCTCTGTCCCCTCAAAATGTTTGCAAGACCCCAACTCAACAGAAAAAAGCTGGGTGTGGCAGGGCATGCCTGTCATCCCAGTGACAGCGGGAAGCTAAAGAGGAGGACTGTGGTGCCTGCCAGCATGGGCAAAAAGTGAGACCCTGTCTCCAAAATAACTGGAGCAAAAAAGGCTGGAGATGTGGCTCAAACAGTGAGTGTATGGGAAGGAAGGAAAGGAGGGAGGAACTGAGGGAGGGAGGGAGGGAGGAAGAGAGGGAGGCAGGAAGAAAGGAAGGAAGGAAGGAAGGAAGGAAGGAAGGAAGGAAGGAAGGAAGGAAGGAAGGAAGGAAGGAAGGAAGGAAGGAAGGAAGGAAGGAAGGAAGGAAGGAAGGAAGGAAGGAAGTGTTGGGTTTGGAGACCTAAGGCAGATGAATGAGTATCCCATCCCCTACGGAGAGCAATATCATTCATTTGCGCATCCTGAGGAGTTAGAGGTCTGCATTCCTGCATTCTGAGAGGGAGTTGTAAACTGCATTTCTGCATCCTAAAAAAAGATACAGGGTCTGATAGATCTGCCAGGGCTGATGAGCAAAATGCTCTCAAGACTGTTCCCTTCCCCCAATAAAGGTGCTAACTATACCAGTTCACCTGAGAAAGCCCACGAATCCACCACCAATGAGAAAACCACCCCCAACCCAGAGTTAAAACGTCCATAAAAACCCCAGCCTTCATCTGAGCAGCGAGCTACCGGCTTCTGGGCTCCGCTGCACTTCTCTAGCTGTAGCCTTTCCTTTCTCTCTAATAAATCCTACTTTATACACTGGCTTTGGCTCGTCATTCAGCTGCCTCATGAGCCAGTTCCCTGGCCTGTGAAGGCAAGGACCCTCAATACTGTTAGGTCCCTGACGTCCATAGGGCGGGCAGAAAGTCCTGAGGCTATGTAATCTTTAACCAGGCCCCCTGACCCATAACTGCTTGCAAAATCTCCTTGCTTGCAAAACTGCAGAAAACTTCCTGTTTTTCAACTAGCTGTACTTACAGAGCTGTTCCATCTGGTGATCACTGACAATCAGGGCCCAACAACCCAGTTGTTCTCTGAAACAGATACCCTACCCACTCTGATGGATGGTCCCTCCTATAAAGCCCACAACCCAATCTACCTGGGCTGCTGCACTCTGAACCCAAGAGAGGCAGCTGGCAGTCTGGCCCCCAATAAATCTTTCCTTTCTACATGTGATACAGTCTCTGTTCAGCAGTTCCTTACAGATACCGGCCTGCAACACTTTGACACCGGCATATAACAGAAGGAAGGAAAGAAGGAACAAGAAAAAAAGAAAAGAAAAATGATGGTTGTCTGATTTATGAGTTAATTTTGCAAGTGGCTTATCTTGATTGGATTTTCATTCTCAAGGTGCTCCCCTTTCTTCCCTCATACTTATTGAGTATCCATGCTGAGAGGGTCTCTGTACTAGATGCAAGGAAGGAGTTAAAGAGGATAAGACCCCTGCTTTAGAGACACCTACAGTCTATTTTGGAAGCAGAAGTATGGTTCTGCTGTATTACAGGTAGAAAAGTGTTGTCAGGATAGTTATGAGAGCAATTAACTCTGTGTGGAAGAATCCAAAAGCTTCATGGAAATAGTGCCAATTTTTCCTGAATCTGTAAGATTAAGTAGAATTTCCAGAAGGGACTAAGTAAAATCACAAAGAGCCTGGCAAAGAGTCTTAGTTGGCTAGAACACAAGGTAAAAGCAGAGGAGAGACAGGAAGTAAGTCTGGAGAGACAGGAAATAAGTCTGGAAAGGGCCAGGAGCCAGGTCCTGTCATCACTGATGCTGTCCTAAAGACATAACACCTTCTATGGTGAAGCCTTCTGTCAGTGGAGGCAAGGCCCAAGGGTTTAAAACACAAAGATGTTTTAAAATAATAATTCCCTAAAACAGTCCAACTCCTAGAACTAGAGAATAGAATGGTGGTTACCAGAGGCTGGCGGGTGGTGGTGGGGGCGGTGGATGAACTGGGGAGATGTTCATCAAAGGACACAAAATTTAAGTTAAACAAAAAGAAGACATGAAGAAATCTACAGTACACCACAGTGACTATAGTTAATAGCAACCATATACTGTTCATGTGAAAATGGCTAAGAGAAAGCTGAAGTTTCTCATCACAAAAAAATGAGGTGAGGCAATACATACTTAATTAACTTGATCAAGCCATGCCACAAGGTAAACAACATCATGTACACTGTAGATACATAGTTTGTTTCTGCCAATGATAAAAACAGTAATGTTGATGATGCATGGCCCGAGAACTGACTTCAGAAAACATCTTACTCATTTTCACACTCCTCAGATCATCTTTAGCATCAGTAGATCTTTACTCATCCATAGTAGATGTTCCTTAAATGTTTATGAAGATGGATGAATGAATGAATGAATGAATATATGAGTGACAGTAATTAAATTTTTAAACATATGGCATCTACTTTAGTTCTGAAGGGCTGCTAGAACAAAATACCACAGACTGGGTGGCTTAAACAACAGACATTTATTGCTCATGATTCTGGAGACTGAAAGTCAAAGATCAAGGGACAGGGAAGGTAGCTTCATGCTGGATCCTCTTCTCTTGACTTATAAGCAGCCATTGTCTTGTGATGTTCTTGCGTGATTTCTTTTCATGCAGGGGAGTTGAGATTTTTGGCGTTCTTTACCAATAGTCCTATCATATTAGGGTCCCATCTATATGACCCATTTAGCTCAATTATTGAATTAAAAGCTTTATCTACAAATATAGTCACATCAAGATTTAGGGCTTCAACCTATGAATTTGGAGTATATCACTCAGTCCACATGTACAACCTGAAAACAATTCAAATTAGCACAGGATCTCTCAGAGATTGTTTTTAAAAGATACTTATATAAACAAACAAACAAACAAACAAACAAACAAAAAACCTCATGGATATAAAATGACCAAACAACTTCAAAGTAGCAAGACTATCACAGATACTAGGAATTGGTTCTCCTAGAAGCCACTTCATATTCCTTCCCAAGCTGGTCTGTGACCAGAGTGAGGTGGATGGATGGATTGTTCACATGTAAGATGCAATTGCTCCCAGAGCCATGTGAGCACAGATGGGCATTGCGTGGCCACCGTTGAACACCTCACTAAATACTGTGCTGCAGCTGCCTCACTCACCCTTCCTAGTCCTGGCCTGTTTTCAGGTTTCTGCCAAGGGACAAATCTCAAAACTTCTTACTTTGATCCCCCCAGAAGCTGATTCTAAGACAGAGATTTGAGCACAGATGACTCATTTGGGACATTCAGGGACCAGTGGAGGGGAGTAGGAAAGTGATGAGAAAAGGGAAGGCAGTCAATAACACGTAAGTTATTAACTTACATACCCCAGTGGGAACCTGAGCCCACAGGGAAAGCATGGTGTACAACCCACCCCTCAGAATCATACCAACAGAGGGCGAGGGAACCGGGGCATTGCTACACCTCACCAGTCTTTGTTGAGAGCTACTCTGGGGGCTGTGGCACTTCTGAGCAAAGGCGGAGGCAGAACCCCTCACGTACAGAGATAGTAGGATCCGATAAAACTTTAGGGTCCCAGAAATACTCAACATGAAATGGGGTGAAGGCAATGACACTGGCTGTTACAGAAACTTAGGTATTGGAAATTGTCCTACCTCCCCTGAAGCCTGGGCTCTTGACCTGATCCAAGTCTGGTTATTAGGTTGACCCCAAAAGCAGGACTTAGTTGCCCTTGGCTGTTGAGCATAATGCTAAAGGGGTAAATTCAAAGACATTGCACTGAGAAGAGGCTAAATATGAATGCCAGAAAGAAACAATATGGGAGTGATAGCAACAAGGTTGAGGCTGGAAAGTCCCAGACAAGAGAGAGTTTGAAACAGAGGGAGGATGGGAAATGAAACTTGAAGCAAATCCTGTACCACAACAGAAAAGCACAGTGGCAGGGTGTGGGCACAAAGCTCCAAGGCTCCTGTGACCCAGGGTAGGGACAGGAAAGGAACACAATTAGGACAATGAACAAATGAGTACATAGAAGAGCAGAAGGAAACACAGGAAGTTCTTAGACCACACAATGCTAGGGCCCAAAGGATTGGAAAAAAATGTGTGCCCAAATCTCTGCAGTCATGGAAGCCCCGACTTCTGCTCCAGTTTACAAGGGAGCCAGCTCCCTGAGCCCTCCCACAGTTCTCCTCAGGCCTTTCCTATGCCAGCAAGGAGACTGGGAGAGCAAGGAGATTGGAGCACACAAGGGATGAAGAGTACAGAGCCATCCAGCTGCCTCTCTGAGGCCTTCTGCATGCTGGCAGGAGATGGGTAGGGAACAAAAAAGGAAGTAAATTCTCCAGGCCAAGGGGCCATGTTCCACAGTGGGCTTCAGACTGTACTTGGAGAATTACTGCTCCTCAGCGGACTCAGAGCCTCTGTAACAGATGCAGATACCGCAGCAAACCAGAGCAAATTCACACTACAGCATGTACCAGAAAGAACACTGAAGGTTTTCCATTTCAAATTGCACTAAATCTATGACTGCTAAACATGTCAAAATTGATCAAAGATCCTTTTCCATAGGTCTGAATGGAATGAAATGTAACTAGCCTGGCTAGCTGGTGGCTCGATGCAGGTGGTTGCACCTGCACCTTTAATGGGGCAGTCCAGTGTGGAATTGCTCCATGGACAGCCACCAAATGAGCATCTATTGTGGCCCAGGCACCGTGGGGGGTCCTTGACACACATAGACATGGAATCATGAGAACAGCTTTTCAAGGTAACTGAGAGTTGCTCTCAGTTCTGCCTGACTCCATACTGGTGCACAACCCATTACACCACACAACAAAAGGTGAGGTTCGTGCCTTGGCCTAGGAGTCTGAAGATTCAGGGCCTCTGCTACCACACATCTCTGCTTCAGTTTTCTCCCTGGCACAATGAGGGCTTTGGGTATCTCTTCTTTAGTCTCCTCATTTTCTCACGTTCTGTGGCATGCCTAATCTCATTACTTAGCATATTCCACACTTGACCTTCATGAGCAGCAGAAAATGTGGGGAAATAGGTTGATTAGATAACTATGACTTTGTTCATTTATGTAACCTAATCATACAAATATCTACTATGCAGTCTCTAAATGGAATGCTTAAGGGGATGCATTCTTTGAGGAACATTACAAAGAGAAGGTCTGACTCTAGAAAGTGTGTACAATCCTCAAGGGCTGACTTCCATCATCCAAGCTCCTTTCTTGATCCCATCTTCCTGTGAGCTCTGGGAACCTGTTTCATAGTGAGATCCCTTTATCTTCTGTCTTCACTTTTGTTTTCACTGGCTTCTTTGCTTCGGCCCAGAAATGTGATTAAGACCCTTCCATGTACACACACATGGGCACACATACTTTCCCTTCAATTTTATGTATCCCTCCAGCTATCATTGTATTGATTCTTTTCGTTTCTTCTCTACTTGCCCAAAATTTATGAAGGCAGTACTCTGCAATTGCTTTGCCCACTCTCACCTTCCTTTCACTCCTTGCCTCTATCCCACATCCATTCATTTGCATTCATTCAACAAACATATTTTTCTATATATAGGCTGTGAATATAAAATTGAGGACTGTTCCCATCCTTCCATGCACATGACTGGGGGAAAAGAAGCTCACACTGTACATCACAGTGGTTAAGAGCACAGGTTCAGGAGTCCAATTACATGGCTCTGAATCCTGGCTCTACTGCTTACCAATTGTGGGCACTTGCGTAGCAAGTGGCCCTGGGCTCTATTCCTAGCACTGCAGAAAATAAAAGTAAATGGCCTTGGGCAAATTACTTTACCTCTCCTCTCTGAACCACTCACAGTTCCCACCACCACCGTTTATGACAAGGATGATAGGAGGTAAGGCATATAAAGCATCCGGTATACTGCGTGGCAGATGAATTTTTTTAAAAAGCATAGCTCTTTGTTTTTTCTTATTTTTTTGGCAGTACTAGGTTTTGAACTCAGGACTTCACACTTACAAGACTGGTGCTCTACCACTTGAGCCATGCCTTCAGCAATAGCAAACTGAAGATTAATTAGGAGTTAGCTAAAAGAGAAGGGAGAGAAGAAAGCAAGCCAAAAGGGTTTTAGGTAGAGGCTACAACCAATGGAAAGGCACAGAGAGAAAAGAGCTCAAGCGTCTTCCAGCATAATCCATGCCAGGTGGCTAGCATGCAGGTGACGTGGAAATGCACCTACAGAGATTGGAGAAGCAGGATACTCAGCAGCAAGGGTCTGCACCTGTGGAAGAGCTGCCCTTATGTCCTGCTGAAATCTGAAAGATTTCACAAAGGAAGTGGCAGACCAAGACTGGCTTCTTAGATCTCTCTGGAAGCTGATAGAGAAGCTGGTGGAAGGGCCAGGAAAATGGTAAGTGGGGGTATTGGTGGCTGGGGTGATGATTAATCTTGTATGTTAATTTGATTGGACCACAGGTTATCCAGATATTTGGCTAGACATTCTGGGTATGTCTACCAGGGTGTTTTTGGTTGAGATTAACATTTGAATAAGTAGAGTAAGTAAAGCAGACTGTCTTTTCCAATTAGGTGGGCCTTATCCAATCAGTTGAAGACCTGTGTAGAACAAATGGCCTAAGAATTCTTTTTCTCTACCTGTGTCCAAGTTGGGATATCAATCTTCTCCTTCTTCTAGATCTTCTTTTAGACTTGGATTCACACTTATACCATCAGTTATTCTGGTTCTCAAGCCTTCAGGCTTGGCCTGAAATTACACCACTGGCTCTACTGGGCCTAGATCAGTACTTCTCAGCCTTCATGATCATGTGAACCAATTCTCTTTCTCTTATATATATGTGTGTGTGTGTGTCCACATATTTTTATTTAGTTGTTTTTTGGAGAACACTAATATATTGGGGTAACCTTTTAACTTCTAGTGGTCTCTGCTCCCAAGCTTCCCACCTTACCACTTGTCTCCAAGTTACCTTCCAGCCAAATTGCCTTTCTGACATCTATCTGAGCTGGCCAGGCCCTCCCTTGAGACCATTCTCTGGTTCCTAATTCCCTGTGATCCCCACGTCCTACTCTAGAGTCAAAGATCCTTCAAAATCTGGCCTCAGCCTATGCTTCAGCCTCCCTTCCCCTTTCTCCTCTGCACTAATATCATAGTACAAGACTCATCCTGATCTTTGTGCAGTTATGCCTCTTGCACCTACTGTGCCCACTGGCCTGTGTGCCTTCTCCCCTTTTCTCCCTGGCTGACTAACTGCTAGTTAGGACTGAAAGTCCAGTAGATGGGTCACCTCCATGGCAAATCCATCCCTGAGGGCCTACATGCAGCCCAAGCTCTGCTCTTGGAGCGGATAAGTGGCAAGAACTGCATCTTATCGTAATGACTCATGTCATATCTATTTCCAACAACAAACAAGAGGGCTTCTCAAAGGGCAGAGACTATTGCAGTTTCAGTTTGGGATTCCAAGGAGCCTAGCATGTAACAGGGACTTGAGTCCTAAGTGCTGAAATGCCAAGCACGGACACATGTATGAAAATGCAGACAGACACGTGGACAAGGCAGAAGAAGCAAGAGTGAAGGTGTAGACCCCACTGCCACAGCTCAGGCTCCTCCTTAAATGTCCTGTTAAATGACACTTTGGCTGATTTCAGAGACTGCAGTCATCTCTTACTCTGTACTGGGGAAATTTTAGGAACTTATTCTGGTGTTTTGGGGGACATTTGTTCATGGCACTGTTTAATGTAAAGTTAATATTTTAGGGATGATAGAACTTCTTTAAAAATGTTCTCTGATCTTTTGAATTGTAATTAAATCCATGTTCAAGGTTTTAAAATTCATGCTGTATAACTTATACAGAGTGTGGAAAGACTTTATAGAAGATTTATGTTTTTAATGAAGATTGGCAAAACATGATGTGATTAAAGAGCAAGCATATTTATTTTGGCAGCTGACGATCTAGGCCTAGTGAATTTTTCATCCTAACTCCCATTAAGCAAGAGGAGAAAGGTCTGAGCACAGGGTCTTTAGAATGAAGACTGAAAAGTGCTTTTAACATTATTACCACATAAATGAAGTTGGGTCTCAACATTTTACTGCTGAGCAATTGGAGAAATGAGAATTTCTTCCAGGCTGAAAGCTGCAGATATCTCTTATGACTCATCTCATATCTGAATTCTGAAAGTGTGGTATGCAGAAGGTGTTGAAGTCTCACATCCTCAATCCAGTTAACCCCTGTCAATTGAGAGGCAGGCTGGAGTTTTGTGGGGCAGTTCAATTCAGAATATGTTTTCTTGGACCCTTTGATAGTTGGGGTAGAATGATTTTTCATCTCTAAATTTTTTTGAATATAGACACGATTCTGTATATAAACAACAGCGACAGCCACCACACACACACACCCCTTCTTGTTGTCTATCACTCTGGGAAGCATTTTCTAAGCTTCATTTTTCTCCTTGTTAAGTGGGAGTGTCTGCCTGGCCAGATACTTATGCAGGAGTTGAATGAGTATATGTAAATAGCTTAGCACAATGTTGGACACACAATCATCAGTTAATAAACAGTAGCTGTTCTTGGGGAATGTGGATGTTACTAGTATTAACAACAACATAAGGGGAAGAGAATTGGTCTCAAAATCATAAAAGCTTAGTTTCACACAAGTAACTTCTTAACCCATTAGTTAACCTATTTTGCATACTTACCTTAGTTTGAGCTATAATTTTTTTCATTTGCACACAATGAGTTTGCCCCAGACAATTTTCTAACTTTATTATTTTTGATCCTGTGAATAAACTGCCTCATATAGTGAAGTCCTCTCAAGTCAATCTCTGCGGGCCCCTGTATCTCTCCTGAAATAATCTTGAACCATAGCCAAGTCTTGGGTCTGTCATTCTGCAAGGAGAACAGAACTCCACAGTGAAGGCATCATGGGGGTGCAGAACAACTGCAGAACTGTACAGAGAAAAAGACATCTTTGGACAATCATTTCCAAACTCAAGGACATACTGTCTAGAAATGTCTTTTGTTACTAGTAGGTACACAGATAAAATTCAGACTTATCTCCAAGAGATGCTGTTTCATTTTGAGTGGGAGAAAGAAGTAGGTGGCTTTGTCCCATAGCCCTTGTTGGAATTCAACAATCCTAACTTGGAAACAAAGTTTTCACCTGAGGAAATAAAATTCTCCAGATTAGCTTCATTGAAGGACAGGGAGCCATAACGGCATAATAATTACCCTTGAATCTGTGTGACTAGTAGCCTCCGCATAGCCCTTTGTCAGACATAACAATTGTAAAGTAGGTAAGGATGAATATTTCCATTGCCAAAAAGGAAAGCTGATTTTCAGAGAGGATGTGTGACTTGCCTGGGTCACAAAACTTACTAGGTTCTGCGATACACCAAAAATGCCCTGATTATGGGCTGTGTGGAGATCCTATCACTTCCCAACACACTGTGTCTGAGCAGCAGCAACTTTGCCTTCTCCACAGGCCACTTTGGAAAGTGACAAAACATTTTGGCTTCTCCATCAGACAGACTGCTTACAGCTTTCAAGGAAGGGTGCAGAAGGGCAGCTTCTCAAGCAGGCCTGCTGGATAAAAACAGGGGTAAGGGGAGGGGATAGTCCACTCTTATTCTCTGTCAAGAGGCTCCATTTTAATCCATATCAAGAATCACTTTTAAAGGAGTTGTTAAACTCTATACATTCCAATGTGCACAAGAGTCACTTATAAAGGGTCACACTCAATTCAAAGGCAGTCTTTCAGAATATTTTATGGAGACATTTATCTGCTTTTTATAAAGGAAAAACAGAGCATGTAAGCATTTTATTAATTGACTAAGTGAAATGCTACAAGAATAGGATCAGGTTCACAAGTCAGGAGAAAGATGATTCTTGGCTTACTTGTAATTTTGCTTAGTCAGTTCTGCAGATAGACAATAATGGCACACATCATTCCTCATTCTGATGTTTGTTTGGAAAGAAGGATCCCCTTGTGGCTTTTCTGCCATGCATTCCTGAGACTTTGTAGCCCAGGGGCTCTCAATTAATTTCCTCCTTCTTTGCCATGGGCATGGCTACAGCCATGGATTGTATGCTGGGGGAGGGAGCTACATCGTATGTGAATAGTGCTATCTTGGGAGGCAGGGTGAGAGGTGAGATTTGGAACTGGCAGAATCTCTAATGAGCTTCACCTGCCATGGTACCTGTTTGTGAGGACTCTCCTGATGGCACCGGGCCTAAAAGTGCCCCTGAGGTGCCTAGAAATATGGCTCTAAAACCTGGTACATCTCTGAACCCATTTATCCAGCTTCCTGAAGATAGGGGCTTGTTTATTTCAGCTCTAGAAGACTGGCCTCAAACTGGCTTTTCACACTACAGGTTTTAATCTGCCAATCTGCAGTTATTTGATTAATCATAATTCAAAGGCACCTGAATAAAAAAGCCTATGACAAACTGTAATGCAATCCTATTCAACCTCAGACAGACTGAAAGGTAATAATGACCTCCACTCACTGCTGCCAGGAGCATCTTCTCTGCAACCCATGAGTAGTTATTACTGTTTCCAGTTCACGGTTGAGGAGATAAGACTCAGATATGGGAGAATAATTTACGTTTATGTAGGAAGTAAAAGGGGGAGCTATATATAAAGCCAGACTCCCAGCTTTAAGCAACACTGCCTCTAGACGGACAGGAAAGAGCAGAGCTTTGAACTTAAAAAGAGATCTGCAACTTGGTATTAGCTCCTCAGTGTGACCAAATACTACTTTTTTCAGTTTCTTATTCACTGACTCCCTATATACTCTGATTTTTACCCCATACTCCAAAAATGCAATATACCCACAATTTGTCTTGCAAACATTAGGAAGTATATAAATAACTTGGAGAGAAAGAAAGTTAGAAAAGATTCATGGACCTGAGTTCAATCCAAAGTACCACAAAAAAATTAATGAATGTTTCATGGTGCTTTATATCAAACTGTATATGTATGCATGTGTGTACACCACTAACACACATATGCACACTGTGCCTCTTTGGAGGCCTCATGTCTGTTGACCAGGAAGAAGAGGGCAAGAGCTCTCTGCACATCAACAGGTCCAGCAAGTGCTGCCCAGAATAGCCTTGGCTGCCATTGCCTCGTCACATTACAGAGCAGCATCTTGGTTACTGTCCATCACCCGCCTAGCTGCTTTTTAACCTCCAGCTCTCCTCTTTCCTTCTCTTCTCACTTTTCTATGGATTAGCTCCCCGTGGCTAGCATGGCTTATTCCTACCCAAAACGAATCCCATATCCTCTCTCCTGCTCTGTGCTGGCCTCTTTGGATGTCTGCTTTGTTTTCCTCTTCTGATCTTTAGAGTACCCTCTGCACTTGCTTTCTTTCAGGTTATTAAGAATCGGTGTTAAATGAGGACAGCTGAGACCAGGAGAGCAGCTACCAGTTTTCTCCTGAGATGGATGCTGAAATGCCAATGCATAGCCTCAAAGATTTGCTCTCATTCCAAGCCCTGCCATCTGGGCTGATACTTGACTTCCTGAGTCTCAATTTTGTTATTTGTATGATAGATATAATAATCCTTTTCTCAAAGAGTTGGAAGAAGTTAATGAGGTAATTGTATAAACACTTAGCAGGTGACAGCAATTGAAAAAGTTCTAGCTATTATTACTATTATTATTATTATGTGACTTGCTCCTCACCACTCATGTGACATGGATCTTCCTTCATATCTGTGTCCCCAGTCCCCCAGTCATTTAAAAAATATATGTTGTCTCAATAACTTTGACAAGGTATTATTACCCCAATTTATAGTAAGTGAGGAGATAAAGTCACAGATGAGTTATGCAACTTTCCCAGGGTCACACCATTTATAAGAAAAGAAACTATTTCTTCTTTGGGGAAATAGTTACAGGCGCTTCCAGAGCCGTGAACTTTGCTACAGGCTGATCAAACTGTGATAATCAGATAGGGGCCTGAAGGTGGGGCACAAATGGAGAAGCAGGTAGGTAAACAGGCAACTACAGAATAGTGGGATAAAGGCATTCAAATAGGCAGCCAGGGACTTGGCGTGATACTCCCAGATGACAAGACTCCACAGCACATTGTTTTTCCATCATCACTGAGCTAAACACAAAAGAAGCTAGGCTATGTCTTACTCCCTGGTTCTGTAGGACACACTGAGAGAAAGAGTGATTCTGATGGGGGACCAAGGTGGCAATTAAGGAGACCATGTAAGAAACAATATGTAGCCTTATTAAGACAGGTTTTAGAAAAAGGAACACAGGTAGAAATGGGAGGAAAAGACATCCTAGGTGGTGAGTCTAGCCTGGGGAAAGGCACTGGGGCTGAAGTGCAAAGGACTACCACATGAGCACACATCAGTAAGGGAGAGTCTAGACCATAAGGAGTCTAGAGTGCCATGCTGGGGAGCTTGGACTTTACTCTCAAGTCAGAAGGGAGCCACCTAAGGGGCAGGTCAAGACTTGAGTTACTTGAAATGGCAGCATGTATGTGGGGGCTGCACAGGAGAGGAGAAAGTTTTAGGAAGGAAGACCCAAAGGGCATTATATCAATCTCTGGACTCCTGTGTGCCATGTGCAGGCCCTTTGTCTATCTGAAAAAATGGCCACATTGCCATTTTTGCTCACCTGCAGCCTCCCTTAGGGAGGGGGGCTCCTTTCAGAGCTTGAAACTGAAAGTAGGACACAAGCCCCCCTAATGACTTTGGCTTTCCCTTTAATCTAACACAGCTCTCCATTTTTACATTGCTTTCTTCTAAGAAATCCAAGCAGTGGCTCCAAGATAGTCACACCTGTTTCAAGCCTCTTGGCTCTTGCTCCTGCTCGTTTTTATGACTTACCTCATTTGCAACAGAACTACTCCTCTGCTAGCACATTCTGCATTTTGTCTATTTTACAGTTTGTGGTATACCATGAACATGGACCTGCAAGCTGTCTTCTTAAGCCCACCTCAAAACTAGAAAAAAAATAAAGGGAATCCAACACAAATGGTCTTTACTTGGGACCTCCTTTCAGTGAGTTTAGGCTGCAACAGAATCATCCAGCCTAACGAATGCAGACTACAATGTGCTCATCATCCCACAGCGTGTGGGACACCTCAGGGAGTCCTCAAGACACGCAATTAATTGTGCATAATTACGCCACAACAGAACCTAGTTAGAGTCTATAAAAACGTTCCAAGGTAATCTGTGTTTAATATTTTTTTCTGTTGCTTACAAACTGAATTGATTTGACAAAACTGCAAAAAGAAGTGTTTAAAAATAATTTTGAACATAATTTTTTTTTTCTTTTGCAGTGCTAGGGCTCAAACCCAGGGCCTTGGGCAGCTGGGCAAGTGCACTATCACTGAGTTACATCATCAGCCCATGTTTTGTTTTATTCTTTTGTTTGTTTTTCTTTTTGTTTTTGAGACAGGGTCTCACTGTGTAGATTAGGCTGGCCTTGAACTCTTCATCCTTCCACCTCAGCCTCCCAACTGCTGGATTACAGGTGTGTAATACCGCGTTGTGCTCAGAATGAAGTGTTTTAAGTCATTTTTTTTTTATTAAAAAGTAAACAAACTTTAACTAGTTCATCTCTTAGGACTGTATCTGGCTGCAAAAGAAACCCTGACTCAAATGACTTAAACAATACTTAGGGCATGTAACAGTGAGCTCAGTTTGTAGTTCCATGATGCCATCCAGGATCCAAGTTGTTTGCTTCTTTTTACTGTGACATCCTCAGAAAGCTGGCTTTACCAGATATAAGAGGCCATGAGCCCAGGGTCACCTCTTCATAAAGCCAGCCCAAAGGCAGATGTCTCTGCAATCAATCCTTTTCTGAGAACAAGGAGCCTTTTCCCAGAAGCCTCACAGATCTCTGAGATTTCATTTTTATTAAATCACATCACAAGCCCATGGAATCTCTAGGATTGATTTAGAATGATAAAGACTAATTTCTCAGCCTTTAGAGGGAACTTTACCCTCAGCAATAAAGGGTAAACCAGGCAGAGGTAAGGAGGAAAGGGGCTAACTGGCTGGTGTCAGCCAACAGGGTCTCCTCTGACTATCCTTTACTTTTCAATTTTCCCCTGACTTTTGGTTCAAATGTTTGGCTAATCCTTCTTTTTGTGTGGTGGTCCACATCCTGCTTTCTGATGCTAGGGAAAGTAATTTAAGCCCAGTGGAACTTACTATCCAATAAGAGAAAGCAGTGTCTTTTGCTATGGTAAATAAAATATACAGGAGATGAGGACAATAAAAAAAGAGAATTTATGTAGGAGGTTAAGACATATCAAAACAAATCTGCAATTGATGTTTTATCCTGGAGACAAGTTAAAAAGCAGGATCATCCATAGGGAAAAATAATCATCTCTGCTCATTAAACCTTAATAGCCAGAAGCTAGAAACAGGATTAAGATAGTGGTCACTATTAAAACATTTCTCCCAATTTCTTCCACTCTATTCTGGGAGGCCTTAGGAGGTGTCTGGTGTACACTTGAGAATGAATCCTTTCCCACCTTGATCTGCTGAGGCTGGGAGTTCCTTCAGTCATTCCTTCAAAGGTCTGATGCCTGCCACAGGCCCAGTTTCTCTCCCATGCCACCTCTTGTTCAGAAGTAGGCTCAGCATTAGCCTGTGCCCCCACTCAGCTACACTGCCTCTTCTGAGCTCTTGAGGACATCCGAGTGAGGGATGCTCTCTGTCTTCCCTAGAAACTCTGCTGAACCCATTCTTTGTAATGCAGCCTCTTCTCCAGTCCTGGGGACAGATCATGGGGTGGGGTTGGTCTCTCTGTGGGACAGACAAGGGCTGTACTAAGATAACCACATCACTTACCATTGACTCAATATCCTTGGACAATCTGGTGACTTTTTTTTTCTTTCCTTAGGATGAATTCCCACTTCCCTAAGGTTTTCTGGTCTTTCATGTACACAGGTCCGTAACTGTCCCCCTTTTCCTTCTTCTTAGGCAAGACCGAATACTAGGGAGATTACAGCTGAAGCAATTTGGGTAGAAGCCAAGTTCCTGAATTAAGAAAAAAAAAATGATGTAGTAGTATACACCTCTAATCCCCGTATTCAGGAAGCTGAAGCAGGAGGATCACAAATTTGAGGCTAGCTTGGGATATATAGCAAGACCATGTCTCAAAAAAATTAAACAAAAAATTGGATGCATACTTCAATTTATGTTGTCACTCCTTCCACCAAGAGATGGAGTCTTACCTCTTTATCTCCTTGCATGTGAACTTTGCCATGTGACTTGCTTTGGCCACTGATACATTAGCAAATGTGACAACGAGGCTTGAGAAGAGTGCAAGCATTGAGAGTTGCCCTCTTTTGCTGCTTCTGGAACCTATAGCTGGTGAAAAGCCTGTTAGATGGTGCACTGTTAGCCACTGTTAGATGTGCAAGTGGGGCCTTTTTGATCAACCCAGCTTCAGACTGACCCACCAGTGGTCTGTAGTCACATGAGTGAACCCAAGTATGACCTGAAGAACCATCAAGCTGAGGTCAGTGCAAACTGCCAATACCCAGAATCATGACTGCTATTTTAAGCCACTGTATTTTGTGTTGATTTGTTATGTAACAACAGATAACACACTGTTGGAAGACAGGAGAAGAAGTGTGTAACTGATAGAATAGGAATCTAAAGAGATTGGGGATAGATGAAATAAGCATCCATATTTGAATGATGAGATAAAATGTTAACGACTCTTTCAATTACTGAAATTCTATGATTTGATGAAAAGATTCCAATGTCCACAACAAATGTAATACATATAATGTAAATTAACATATGAAGACCATGTCTTCTCTTCTCCTCACTTTTATATTGTAAACCCAGTGATACACAACGTGTGACCATAATGAGATACTACTGGTTACCACATGCACCCATGTCACTGTTTCCTGGCTATACTGTGTTCTGAAACCCCTGTGGCAGCCCCTTTCTTGAGATGCGTGCATTTACCTCACATGAGTTCTCTCCAAATCTTGAATTAGAGCTATATGCACTAAAGAAAGACTTGAGATGTATATTCTGAATTAATTTTTAATAAAAAGATATTGAAATCACTTGCAAAGTCACATACAACCATAAAAGAATGTAGCCGCTATAACACTAAAGGAAATTACCTCTAGGCCTCCATCCAGTACAATGCAATTTTCAGTGACTAAGATGCCTTGCAAATAAGAGGCAATAATGGAAATGCTGACAAACCCATAACTCCCACTGCTGAAGGAATGGCAAGGAAAGACCAGAATAATAATGACACACTGTGAAGTATTTTTACCTAGTATTGGCAAGTGATAGAACAGACTTTCATAAGGACATTATTAAATTACAAATTGCACATCTAAATAATTTCTGAAAGTCAGGGGAAATGGCACTACTTAATTTTGGATATGATTCCATTTTGCTGTTGTTTTTGCTTACTGTTCCCAAGTCAGAGACTTGCCCAAATGGGATACCACCCTGTCCTGAGTTATATACCTGGTTTCCTACCTGAGGTCACAAGGCAGGGAAATACAGGAGGGGCCTGAGGCATCTTTGTATATAACATGTCAAATTAGGAACTGTGGGCCTGGGCTTCTGGGAAAATGTCCTTTCCCCCTGTCCTTCCCTGGCTTTGACACAGTTTTCTCTTTGAAGCATTGGGACATCGGAAAGATTCTCACCTCTGTTTGTGCACCACCCCTTCCACTTGCAAGTTCCCCAGGGCCTCAAAAGCTCTCCCCCTCCAGATACCCAGAGCTGGCCCAGCAGGAGAAGCCCAGGACTGTTTGAAAGTACAGCTGCCCTTATCCATTACACAATGTCCTCTCTTATCTTGCCTTTTTTTAGCCTGAAGGACAGAGACAGAAAGAGGAGTCTTGATTTTTCTTGTTAATCTGCTCCAGCTGGCAGTCTGTCCAACATGTGAAATCATTTGTGGATTTTTTTTTTCAAATGTTAACATCCCATCTTATGTAATTTTATGGGGCAGCAGGATGGGAATTCAGCTTAGAAAACATTTTGACCAACAATTTTTCAGACAAATAAAAATGAGGACAAGGAGGATGACTGTGCCCAACAAAATAAAATAGCCCACTCTACTAGAAATTTACATGAATGATGCTTTCCAAAGGCCACATTGCTTATCTGTTTTATAATGACCTAAAACCTCCTCCCCAAGTCTCTCTTAAGCTGCTTAGTTGCCAAAAGCCGAGTAATGTATGATCTAAGAACAGGTGGGTACACAGAAGCTCAGACTCAGAGGGAAGAGGGAACTCAGGAGGGAGGAACCATGTAAGTACGTAGAGACTGATGTATTGCAGCTGCAAGCCAAGCAGGGCCAAGGATGACTGGCAACCACCAGAAGCTAGGAAGACACAAGACTATCCACCCCTACAGGCTGCAGAGGGACCATGGCCATTTCACACCTGATTTTGGACTTCTGGCCTCCAGAACTGTAAGCCAATAAATTTCTGTTGTTTTAAGCTACCCAGTTTGTCACATTGGTAGGCAGCCTGAAAAAATAAATACAGGGAGTTTAGGCAACCAGCCCCCAGTCACACAGCTGGTGACAGGAGAACATACTTTGTGACTCTCTTTCCAGAGTACTGACTATTGTCCTGGGCATTATTCCTCTGAGGCTTACATGTAGGTTTTCTCTGTGTATATTTCTCACATCTTTTGTTTTTATTCTGGACTTCTATAATAACTTACTTTAAATAGACTTTTCCTGTCTCCTTCCACCATTTTTAAATAATTGAGACTTACAAGTAAGTTGAAAGGATAATTCAGTAAGCATACTTATTTCCTTCATGTTGATTCACCAACTAATATCTTGCCCTGATTAGTTTCCTCATCTTTCTCTCCATATGTTTTCTTTTTTCTCAAATCATTCAAAGGTTTCAAACATCATGGCATTTCACATCTAGCATATTTCAGCAGGTATCTCCAAAGAACAAAGGCATCCATTCTCTGTAACAATCAGAATTTAATGCCAATACAATGATGAATAAAATGATTATATTCAAATTTCTCCATTTGTTCCCTAATTGCCCTTTGTAGACAGTTTCTTCCCTTGTCTTCAACTTCTCTTTTCTTCCTTTTTGGCTCCAGCACCAATCATCCAGCCATCATCTCTCTTTACTCTCTTTTAATTTGGAGCATTCCCTTCACCTTATTTTTATCTTTTTTCTTTTCTTTCACAACATTGACTTTTTTGTTTGGTTTGGTTTCAGAAAGGTCTCACAAAGTGGCCCAGACTGGCCTTGGAACCCACAATCCTCCTGCTTCTATTCCCAAGTGCTGGGATTACAGAAGTACACCACCACATCCAGCTAACACTGGCATTTTTGAAGGGTCCAAACCAGCTGCCCTATACAACTTAAAATCCCGCTGTCTGAGTTTGTCTGCTTGTCTCCTCGGAGTAGATTCTGACATTGTTTGTTAAGAAATTCATACTGTTTTCCCACTGCATCTCACCAGGAAGAACATGTCAGTCAATAATCACCATTATTAATGATGTCAGCGTCACTGTTAGAGCTTCTCATTGTAAACATATCTTTTTTCCCAGCTATAGTTAATGAATAATATATGTGGGGGAAGTAATCTGAGAGAACACTTGTTCTTAACCACTTAATACAGTAATCCAAAGTTAAAAACAAATGTTGACTTGATGTATCGTTCCATAGCTGAAATGCCAACACATAACAAGCCATGCTTTGTTTACTACTTTAAAAAAAAATAAGGGTAAAGATGGGGTTAAGGTTAAAACTAACCCTTCTCATTTAAAAACAAGCAGCCTACAGAAATCTGAAGGTCACTCTTATGGCTTGACCAGCACATGCAATATTATCCAGGTTTTGGTCTCATCTAAGCTTGCTAACCCTTACTAAAATTTGCACTGAAGCTTAAGAAGGCATACTGAAAGTTAAATATATTAAAAAGCATAGTCCTAGGTAGGTCATCCCAATGCTTAAAGCACAAAATGACATTAGGTAAATCAAAGTTTGCTTCTCAGTGTGTCAAAGCTAGAGTATCAAGGACAGCAAAGAGCTTATTCTATTACTTTGCAGCAGGGTGGTATTTTCATTGCTGACTACCACAAAGAACATGAACTTGAGAAAGCAGGACAAAAATAGATCTCCACAGCCATGACAATCATTTCTGAGAGGTCAAATATACTCTCTGCTCTAACTGGAAGCTACTGCTTTGGTTATCAGGGTGACAACACTACAAACACACACTGAAGTCTCTGAGTGCATTTTAAACATGGTGTCAGGGTGTGTAAGACACCAAGCTCACCCTCAGGGCATCTCCACTGCACCAGAGGGCTGGCTCACTGTGGGATTCCTGTGGAATTCTTTCTGTATTGTTTTCCCCACTAGGCTGCAAGTTCCATGAGAAAAGGGCCATCATTCGTTTTATCTCCAGTGTCCAGACTAATGTCTGGCACACATCAGGTGTCCCATAGTTACAGATTGAATGAATTAATGGCTGAAAATAATGCTCTTCTAAGTTAGGTCACCTCAACTTTCCCCCGGACTTTCCAAAGGAGAAATGTAACCTCATGACTCCTCACCTCCTTTTAATTTAGTTATAAAATATGCTTCTCTGGAGTGTATGAAAGGGAATAAAAAGTGCCTCCTTAGTTTCTCTCAACCTCCAACAGTTCAGCTGGTCATTTCAGAGCAGCCAGACTTCAAGACACACCCCTGTGTGGCAGATCAGGTTATGACTGCACCCTTTGAGGCTACATACCTTTATTTTCTTTTTGCAAAGCAGGAACCAGGAAAGACTCACCCATCATCAGTGGTGAGTTCACTTCCTTCTAATATTTCCATTGTTGGGCTATGAAAGGTCACTGGGAAAGGGAAGTCTGAGGATTATTAATAGAGTGTGTAACTCACATAAGTACCTAACATTATTTCTTTACATGATTTTGTCTAGAAATCCTGATATATAATTTTGGTAAATTTGCTTAAATATATGACAATTAACCAAAGTAAATGACCTGCCATGTAAACATTAGCACACTTTGTTCATGTACAGATCCTTTAGTTTCAACGAACTTGAAAGAACCAACTAATCCACATGAATCAAGACCACCAGACTCAAAAGACCAGAGACCATAAACAGAAGAGAGAGGGCACAGGAAAGAGGAAACTTACAGAAGGAAACAGCAGTAATACAAATTAAATTGTAAGAAGAGAACAGTTTGGGCTTAGTGCATGCATATTACTTCTGTTTACCAGAGCCTTATAAAGGAAGGACTATTACCCCCACTGTACAGAGTGGGATAGGCTTGGTAGGGCTGTGACTTGACAGTAAGATGAACATGGATTTGAATGAAGAATGTCTGACCTCAGAGCTCTCTTGTTTGCACTTCCACAGGGATTGTATCCAAGTGAATGATGGAGATGAAGCCTCTTATTTACAGTCGTTGCCTGGCAAGTTTTCAAGGAAATCTTTAAACGATTCTGAAAGTGCATATGTTGGGAGGAACTCAAGGTAGATAAGTTCCTTTAAGGTCACCACCCCCAGAGTACAGATAAAGGGATCCTTATACTCTTAACATCCTTTTAATAATGTCTCTTTATAGTCTTTATGGTTCACCTTGAATCCTTCTTCAAAGATAACACATTCCCTACAATTACGAATATAGTTCAATTTCAGAGAGGGATCCACATGCAAATGGATCAAAAACTTTGCTACGGTAGGTAAGTTAAATGAGGATGCTGGGTCCACGCTGCCTTCAGCATGGCAGAGTTAACGATTCCATTACTGCTCACTTGCTTAGACACACAGATCCAATGGTGCACTCTTCCTTCCCCTCGTGAAAAATTAGGGGTGGGGGAAGCTCTATATATAAGGTTCTTTTTCTTAACCTAACACATAGAAGGAAGTGGAATGCTTACATTCTCCAAGCCTAATTTTATCTAAACTCTGTAAGATTGTAGGAGAGTGGAAAATCCTTTCCAAACCAGCTCCCAGGCTGGCAACAGCACTTTCCACATGCGGTTCACATTCTCCACCACTGGGGATACAGGTTTTCTCTCTTGCTTCTCACCTATCCTAATACTCCTCCAAAACACATACAAGAAAAGCATTCAAAACCAGTTGTAAAAAGGGAAGCATATATATGTTCCTTTCTTGAAAATTAATTTCCCACTAACACAGATGTGGTCAAGTGGCTGGCAGGTCAGTAGCCAGAGCTCATTTCTGAAGAAGTATGTGCCCTTCAACCCCAGCTCACATGTAACCATCCATAACAAGGCTCCTAATCTTTTGGATTTGAAAGAATCTCCTTTCCGAAAAATGAAGATTGCCAAGGTTCATTTTGCTATTAGAGAAACACAACAGAAAACAAATACAAGTAAAAATTTCAGGCTAAATAATTTTTAAGTCATAAAGTTAGCTTATGAAATTTAGCTTATTATTGTTTTTTTAAATCACTGTCCCTTTCCATTCTACTACAAGTCAGTGGAAACTCTATTATTATTGTAGGACCCGCATTTGGAGAGGACTAGTCTTGAAGACAATCTTTCCGGTTATCTCTCCTTCCCACTACCAAACAGAAACAGTCCATAATTATTCCTATTAATATTCATCTGGCAGTTCCACCACAAGTTTTTAAAAGCATAAATATTGTGTCTTACTCTTTTTGCCGTTTGCAGAACACAGCACAAACCCTAGAACACAGAAAGCATTCTAAGAGTATTTACCAAATATATCAGCACATAAGTTAGTCAAATGTACAGTTTCTTTCTCTAGACAAAACTGATCATGTCTTTGTAAACTGGCATATGATAACAGGTCCTAGAAGTCCTAGAGATGTAAAGAAAGTTATAAGAATATTTAAATGCCAAATTGTACATGTATAAGTCACATTAACTTATACATGTTTCAAATTAAAATGGAAAGTCCAGATGCAAACTAGAGTAAAAATAATGAAAAGAAAAGGTGATAATCAGCAGCACATGAGATCCTCTGTGTTCATTTATCCACATCATTTATTAGTGAGTCATGGATTTCTGGGCTGAACACTGAATACTGAGCCCACAAGTTCCCTGAAACCAGGAACACATTTTCTAATTTGTTTCCCTGACAAAATCTGGCTACAGTTCAACAATGCAGTAAAATTATGTTCCATAAAAATATCTTTATGGGTTTTCTCATAACATTGACAATTTCTCCCTTATGGGGGTAGAATCAACAAAAACTTTTATCCTTTCTGTGTTTCCCATAAACTTAAAAAGAACAATAAAGTAAAACTATAATCAATTGTTTGTTATACTACCAAATTCAGAGAATGTAAGTATACATAGTTATGTTAGCTATTATTTGAACTCCTGAGAGATAGTCAAAACTTCAATTGCTTAGTGTTGGTTTAAAGTTCAAATTTGGATTTGTGAAGCTACACAAAGCTTTCTGCATGAAATTGTAACACCACTATCAAATGTAAGCAGGATTAGAAGACTGGAAACACAGAGTATCACACTTGCTGATGCTCGTTGCCCTAGTCTTCAAGATGAAAGGAATCAAAACAGCCTTGGGTGCCAAACCTAAGCATGCTGGAATCCAATGCTTCTATAAAGAAAGGCAACATTGTGCAGGCTCAGCTCCACTATTTACTCACTGTGACTGGTAACCTCCAAGAAGACCCCCAATGGGTCCTTTTTGCTAGAATTCATACCCTAGTGAAATTCCTTCCAAAAATTTACCAGAGGTAGTTTGTGTGACCAATAGAATTCCTCAGAATTGATTGTATGTCACTTCAACGATTCTATGTCCACAATGGAGCTTCCGTCTGGGTCTCTCTTTTTCTCAGATCACTTACTCTGTTTACTCTATGAGCAGCCCTACAGAGAGGCCCAGGAGACAAGGAATAGAAATGTTCTACCAACAGCCAAGGAGTGAGCTCCCAGCATACTCTCTAACTTAAGTTGTACCTTCAGATGACTGCAGTCCTGGCTGACAGCTTGACTGCAACCTCACAGGATCCTGAGACAGAACTGACCTAGTTGCTCCCAGAATCCGAACTCAGAAATTGAGTGACATAAACATTTGTTGAGCTAATTTAGGGGGTGATTTGTTATCCAGCAATAGATAATATACCCACTGTGATCTTGGGCAAGTTAGATAGATTGGGCCACTGCTTCTTCATCTATAAAGTGGGGACTAATATAAAAAAAAAAAATATATATATATATATATATATACACTTACTCTTCTTTGTTTCAGAATAAATTTATGAGCATTTTCAGGGATGTTAATAACATATAGGGATGTTATTAATGTATACATAAATTAATAGCAGCATAAATTAAAACAGAAGGGAGGGACAGAAAAACAAGGGTAGGGGTATATAAAACAGAAATAGAAAATAATATATTACACATATTTTATAGCTGGGACATAACTGGCTCTGAAACTTTGAGCAACTGTTCCTACCTCCTCCTCTACCCCTTTGTACATACAAAGATACAGGTATTTATTTATTCAGTTCAGAGTTCAGAAACTTAAAAAAGAAAATCCAATTACTTCAGGACAGTTATCCTCAGCACTAAAATGGATGGGAATTTTCCTAGGGTGCTGCTCTAAAGCAGATATTGTGAGCAGCACAAACTGATGTTTTACACCTATTGGTAGTTTAATGAGATGAGATGATACGTAGTTCCTCAGTTCATGTGGGCCCATACTAGCTGTCATGAATTGAGTAGTTTCTCATTTTATGTGGGCCCATACTAGCTCTCATACAACAGTCCCTACTATGACTCCTACATGCTCAGTGTGAGGCTGTGCCAGTGCTATGGCTCACTGCCAAAAAAAATGTTTCCCTTCACAGACTAATACTTTCCATGTTCATAAATAATAAAAATGGCCCATCTTCTGCTATAAACTTAATGGAAATAGCTTTGGAAAACCCTGGATATTCTGAATATTTTTTTCATATTACTCTAATCTCAATAAAGGAGAAACTCAGTGGACATAAATGTCCATCCTCATGGCCACCCACGAGCAAAGCTTTGGGCCTCTTTCACCCTTTCTTATTTATGTTGCTACCAACTCCTGACTTTTTTTTTGTAACATCTCTTCCCTTCTTTACAGCCTCACTTGTATTGCTTAGCTCTGCATTTGAACTCTTCACTCCTGTAGACAACAGCCATCAGCTTTTCCCAAGAGCCCTGGTGCCTATCATTGTCAGAGCACTTTTTCTCTTCTTTCTTTATGATTCAGTCAAGTGCCAATATGGGTCCTGACTTCAGGAGGAGGAAATTCAATACCCTTAAAATCAAACACCTCTGAGAATCAAGATCCAGCCTTATGCCCCAACTCTACCTTCTGC
This sequence comes from Castor canadensis, assembly GCF_047511655.1. Lineage (NCBI taxonomy): Eukaryota > Metazoa > Chordata > Mammalia > Rodentia > Castoridae > Castor > Castor canadensis. The sequence continues at coordinate 155,454,157 of NC_133388.1, forward strand.
TTTTCACTCAACACAGCTCCTCCACTCAGACTTGCCCCTGCTCTTCTCTGGACCTTTCTGCACTGTAATTCCCACCTCACAGTTAAGCACCATTGCCACTTCTTTTCTGGACCTCAATCCCATTCGCTAAACCTCGTTCAGATTCTAGCTCAGATCATTAATTAAGTCTCAGAGCTGGAGTTATGCTGTCCAGTTATCAACCTCATCTATGCATCATGGATGTACCCAGCCAGCATTTACTAGGCACTGACAGGTTCAGTCCAGAAAGAGACCACAGCTGATGCAGAAGACTGGCAGGCAAATGGTCACATGTAAGAACAATGTTCAACACATGAACAACAGTTGTCAGCACTTTTTTTTTTGTCATTTGTTGTCTAGATTCTATGTGAATACCTCCAGCAACAGGAAAATCACTGTCTAAAGGAACAGCTAATTCCATTTTCAGGTAACTATAACCACATTAACTTACCACACCGAATATAACTGCCCCACATTTATTCTAGTTTCTTCAGAGTTCTCAAAGATAAATCTAATTTTTCATAGGACTGTTGTCGTATTTGAAAACCATGCCACGAATATCCCTAAACTTCTCATATATTCTGATTCTAGATTTTCTGACCTGCTGCTCCTGCAGTCCTCCTGTGGCTATACTGCAGATTTTGTATACCTTTTAAAGCTGGAAGGGATTCACTAAAGCAAAATGGAAGGAGACTATCACTTCTTTTGTTCTTATCTGAATGCAACCTGTTACCCATCTACCTTTGGGGTACAGAAGGGGTACCCTCAATACATTGTTGCCTATAGACAATCACAATTTTCAGTGATTCCTTTTTTCTTTCACATACCATCTAAGTGATCTCTCTCCCAAAAGCATGTGGTACAAATGTGAATTGATCATGCTAAGACTTATTGCATTCTGCCTTATATTGGCAGTTAATTATTTTAGCTTATTATATTTATGCTTTCCACCTAATAGTAGGTTTCTTAAGGGTAAAGATATTTTTATTATTCCTATTTTCCTTTAATAAGTATATGAGTATTAAGTAAATGATGTCCACACCACAATTACCAGAACCTATGGCTATATGGCATTACATAACAAAGGAGAATTATGGGTACACATGGAACTAAGGTTGCTAATCAGCTAATCTTAATTATGCTGGGTTATCACAGCAGCCCCAATGTAATCACAAGGGTCCATTAAAAAGGAAGGAAGATGACACATCAAAGGAAACAGCTACCAGAATGAAAAGACAACCTACAAAATAAGAGAAAATCCTTGCCAGCTGTTCATCAAAGGATTAATATCCAGAATATATAAAGAGCTCAAAAATTTAAAACACCAAAAGAACAAATAAATGGAGAAATGAATTGAACAGACAGTTCTCAAAGAAGAAGTACAAATAGACAATAAACATATGAAGAAATGTTCAGCATCCTTAACCATAAAGAAATGCAAATCAAAACAATGCTGCGATTCCATCTCACCCCAGTCAGAATGGCAATCATCAAGAAAACACACAAATGCTGGTAAGGATTCAGTGGTAAAGGGAACCCTTATACAGTGTTGGTGAAAATTGTAAATTAACACAGCCACTTTGAAAGTCAGTATGGAGGTTCCTCAAAAAACTAAAAATAGAATATGATCCAGCCTTACCACTCCTGAGCATATATCCAAAGGAATGCAAGTCAGTATACATAGAGATACCTGCACACACATATTTATAGCAGCACTATTTAAATAGCCAAAATATGGAATCAGCCTAGGTGCCCATCACCTGATGAATGGATAAGAAACTACTGTGTGTGTGTGTGTGTGTGTGTGTGCAGTATTATTTAGCCATAAAGAAAAATATTTGTCATTTGCAGAAAATGGACGGAACTGGAGATTTCATGTTAAGCTAAATAAGCCAGACACAGAAAGACAAATATGGCAAGTTTTCTCTCATGTGTGGAATCAAGACTTAAAAAAAATGACAGGAATGTAAAAGGGGGACTTCTGGGTGGGGGACCAGAAGGAGAGGTGAGGATAAAATGGGAGGGTGATGGTGGAAGATAAATATGGTCGAAGTACTTTATATATATGAAAACAGAATAATGAAACCTATTGAAATTGTAAAAAAAAAAAAAAAAAGAAGGTGAGGGAGGAGATAAGAAAGAGTAATGGGGGTGAATTTCTCAAAGTACACTATATAGCATGTATGAAACTATTACAATAAAAATGCTTCATACAATTAATATGCACTAACAAAAAATTCAGTGAACATTTTGGAGGCAATTGGAACCAAAAAACATGTTCTTCTATATAACACCGGGGCGGGGGTAGGGAAGAAGGGTAAAGAAAAGTCAGAACTATAGGGTGATTAGAAGATGCTACTCTACTAGATGTAGAATGGAGAAGGCAGACATGAGAGAAGAAGCAATAAAGCTGCAAGGAAAACGTATTATCCCCTAACGCCTCCAGGATGTAAAAAGCCCTGCTGACGCCTTGGCTGCAACCCAGTGAGGACCCTGTGAGGCTTCTGAGCAGTACCAAAAGCTAAAATGCATGTTGCTGCAAGCCATACAATTTATAGTAATGTTATAGCAGCAATGGTGAACTAACTTTAGAGCTAACATGAGCTGTTATTTGTCAGCCACCATTTGACATTTTCAGTCATGTTATCCCTAGCCCTAACAACACATCTTAAGATTTTTTAAAAAGCAGAAGTCAAAGCTATTGGGTAAATTTTAAAAGATTATTCAGCTAGTGAGATGTGGAGCTAGGATCTGAATTCAGGTCTCTGTGATGCCAACTCATACTCATCTTACAAAACCAAGATACTTTAAGAAGGGATAAAAATTACAATGTAGATGTTATATCCAAGTAATTGGACAAAAAAATTCTGATTGGAGTCCCAGAGCCCATTGTTCTTAGCAGAAACCAGACACAGAACTCAACAGCTGTTTTTGGCCTTCCTTTTTAATTCACTGTCTTCTTGCATTCCTTAAGCTTTTCTCTCACCTGTTAGTACTGCTGAAAAAACAAAAGTAACATTTTAAACTGAACACTAATGTTTGTTTTGAGAAAATCAAATTGTTCATTTCATACCAATCAACTACAGTTTTATCAGTAGGATGCAGATTCATCTAAAATATTTACAGTTTGTACTTTCCAAGGAAAATATGCTTTTATAGAGCCACATTTGGTTATTCTAAAAAACCATAACCAAACTCTGCAGTGCACTGACAAGAGTGGCTGTTCAGTAGTGATACACTTAGCTATACAAAATCCATCCCTGGTTATCCAAGCACTGGTGGAAATCCTGCAATTATAAGGATACAGTTTGATCTCAAATCCATAATGAAAATATGGAACTTTCTATACTTCCCACAAAGCTATAGTTAAATCCTAAATCTGACACAACCCTTTTAGAAAACCTAACAAATGGAATACAAGGTAACACGTTCATTCATTTATGAAATAGTCTCAAAGCTTTTACCCATTGCAATAAGACACTTTTTTGTTCATTTAAGATGAGTTCACCAAAGGGGATTAAGGACCTTAATATCAGACCCAAAACCTTGCAGTTAGTACAGGAAAGAGCAGGGATACTCTGGAAGCAATAGGAATAGGCAAGGACTTCCTCAGCAGAACTCCAGGAGCCCAGCAACTAAGAGAAAAGATGGACAAATGGGACTACATGAAATTAAAAAGCTTCTGCACAAGAAAAAAATGGTCTCTAAACTAAACAGACCACCCAGAGTGGGGGAAAAATCTTTGCTAGCTATACATCAGACAAAGTACTGATAACAAGAATATGCAGGGAGCTCAAAAAACTAAACTCCCCCAAAATAAATGAACCAATAAAGAAGTGGGCAACTACACTAAACAGAATTTTTTCAAAGGAAGGAGTCCAAATGGCCAAAAAAACACATGAAAAAATGCTCACCATCCCTGGCCATAAAGGAAATGCAAATAAAAACCACACTAAAATTCCACCTCACTCCTGTTAGGATAGCTATCATCAAGAACACCACCACCAACAAATGTTGGTGAGGATACAGGGGAAAAAGGAACTCTCATACACTGCTGGTGGGAATGTAAGCTAGTACAACCACTTTGGAAAACAATATGGAGGTTTCTTAAAAAACTAAACATAATGACCCAAACATTGTATGCACATATGAATAAAAGAAATTTAAAAAACCTAAACATAGATCTTCCATATGATCCAGCAACACCACTCCTAGGGATATACCCAAAGGAATGTGACTCAGGTTACTTCAGAGGCACCTGCATACCCATGTTTATTGCAGCACTATTCACAAAAGCCAAGCTATGGAAACAGCCAAGATGCCCCAATACTGATGAATGGATTAAGAAAATGTGGTATTTATGTACAATGGAATTTTACTCAGGCACAAAGAAGAATGAAATTTTGTCATTTGCAAGTAAATAGATGGAACTCGAAACATCATCTTAAGAAGTTAGCCAGGCTCAGAAGTCCAAAAACCGCATGTTCTCCCTCATATGCAGATTATAGACTTGAAACAAATGCAGTAATATTATTGGACATGGGTCACACACTAAGTGAAGAACGTGTACAGGAGGAATAGGGAAAGGGAAGGAAACCTAAAACTTGAATGTGGTTGATGTGCTCACCATAGAGAGAATAAAGTAATCTTAAACTGGCAGAGGCCACTATGGGAAAGGGACTAGGAAGTAGTGAAGAGGTCTGGTAGAGATGAACCAACGTGGACTGCAATACACATGTGCATGGAAGCAACGCTAGGAATTTCTCTGTACAGCTATCTTTACCTCAAACTAACAAAAACACTGTCTTTCTTATTATCCCTTATGTTTTCTCTTCAACAAAACTGCAGAACAAGAGGGCAGAAAAGGTTCTGCCTAGAAGCGGGTGTGGGGGTGGTGGCCTAAACAACGTATATACATGTATAGTGCCTTAGAGTGAAAGCTCTAGGAAAATGACTCCATCACTTCCTACTTACATGATACTAGAGCAAATTACTCATAGAGACTTTCCTCTCCGATGTAATAGATATAAGACTAATATCTACCTCCTACTAAGATATTGCACTAAGATAAAGGAAGCACTCACTATCTGATACATCTCACTACATACCTACTTACTGGTAGGTAAGAGAGACATGGTCCTTGCCCTTGAGCCATTCACACTGTAGTAGTTAAGCACAGAACTATAGCTATTGAGTTTTGAGGTCACAGCACGGGGACTCCTGCTGAATTCTATGAATTGACAGGACCTGCCTTAGAGGTACCCATGACTTGGCATGTATTGTAAATATACCCCAATCCTGACATGCCCCAAAGTCTCAGCTCCCTTAAGCTCTCCCTCTACCTCATACTGTATTTGGGGAATCAATCTACAGAATCACACTGAATGAAAAATTAATTTTGTTAGATGGTTTGATGATCAGGCAGTAATATCAAGCTACCCTTCATTCCTCCTCTCTCACCCATGCATGTCATCCTTAGCAACTGAAAATTCCCTACCAGGGATTTTTGAATTATCAATAGTTCCTCACTTCCAATGGTTCCACTTATTATGGTGTGAAAATGATAACACATTCATTAGAAACCATAGTTCAAATTTTGATGTTTTCCTGGCCTAGCAATATGGGATATAATACTCTTGGTGTTGGGCAGTGGCAGTGAGCCACAGCTCCCAGTCAGCCTCATGATCATGAGGGGAAACAAATGATACTCCACAGGATAGTGTGTTGCTAAACTATGATATTCAGTAGATTAGATATATTCAATATATTTTCCAGTTTTGATAGGTTTATTGTGGTGTAACACCATTGGAGGCAAAAAGCATCTGCATGTGTCAGTCTCAGGTCCACAGACATCTAGTCCTCTTGCTAAAAGCACCTGAGCAGTTAACTATTTTTCCTATTCTCTGCATATTCGATGAATACACAGAAACTTCCTGCCACTAGCTGGAAGACTTCTGTCCTTAGTTTTGCAAGAGAACCTTTACTTATTTTTCCCCTTGATAATTGTATTGACTCTTGGAATCTGATACATACATATTTCTTTCAAATATAAAATAAGACAGACAATGTCCTAGAACAGCCTCTGGTCTGAGCCACAACACATGTTCTTGTTTCTTTCAAATAGATGATTTGTCAATCTCATTGCATAACTCCAAGTTACTTAATTTCAAAGAAGCAACTCAACACTGACATAGTAAGAAACCATGTACCCATCACCTAATTACTAATAACTCGCTGATTTCCTAGCCAAGACCTGTAAGGAAATGGGAAGTGTGGAGAACCAGCCTCTCTTTCTTCTGATTACTGATTTTGGCAAAAGTCACACCGTAAGTCAGCAGCCATCACGTTGACAGCATCTCAGATCCATATGCCAGTCTATCTGAAGCTTCCTGGCTGGCACTGCTGAGGGACCATCTCTGTTGTTAAAAGCTAACCTCCAATATCCCTAAGGGTCTTTTCATCTGCTCACAAGAACATCAAGTCAATCTGGTCAAGCAAATGTTCATTTCTAGGGTTTTTTGTAGGGCAAGAGAACAATTAAATGTTAAGGGTCACATTCGAGAACTGCCTTTGCATTTCTGGCATCACAGAAAGCATTGTGTAGACAAAAAGATATTTCTGAATGATGCTTTCTCTCTACCATACTACTTTTGAAGTGCCTGTTCCTTCTCTATAACAACCCTGGGTTGCTTCAGTGTCACTTTGCAACACCTTCTAATGTTGAGGTATCAACAGGTGTTCTGGTGGCTAAAACAGTCTGTGAGAGCACAGCAAAAAACCCAAGGTCCTGTCCTGCCCCTGGTCACATGCCTATGTGATAATTGCACTCCTAAAGTAAGTGAACTGGAGCTCCATCTAGAAACAGGAACAAGGCCAGGCCAGAGGGGAGTCAAGGTTGGGAAACTAAAGAACCTTCCCCAGTGTGCCAGCAGTTGGGACTGGCACTTTATTTATAACATGCATGTCACTCAATCTTGCAACTGTGCAACTAGAGAACAGAACTTACACCTCTAAAATGAGATTATTTCAAAGTCATCACTTTGGGAAACTATCCTGATTCCAGAAATACCTTGGGATTCAATCTTGATGACAAATTCTTTTGATTATATTTATGGTGGCAAATACCAGTTTTTTGAGAATGGGTATTAATTTCAGAAAAAGCCAGATCATTCAGAAGTGAGAAGAGTAAGATGGGGAAATCCATGCTTTTCTAGGATAAAACCAAAGTATCGGTTATAGTGAAATAAGCTAGCATGTCCTGTGCAGACCTGAAAACAATTTGAAAGGGGATTTAAAAAGTCCTCTGAGGTAAGTGCTCAAGCATGTAATCTCAGCTACTTAGGAGGTAGAGGTAGGAGTACTGTGGTCCGAGGCCAGTCCAAGCAAAAGCACAAGACCCTATCTGAAAAATAAATCAAAAACTGCTGAGGGTGTGGCTCAATTGGTAGAATGCTTGCCTGGTAAGTTGAGGCCCAGAATTCAAAACCCAATACCACCAAAACAAGAAAAAAAAGAAAGGCGGCTCTGGCTGAGGGCACTGTCAGTGTGTTATACAGGTATATGCTACTAAAGTAATTTGCAATGGATTTATGAATTCTGAAGTCTTATTACTGTATTCACAACTACTAAGAAAATGTTGGTGGGTAGAAGATAACAGAAATCATAAACTTTTCTGGGTTCTCAAGGCAGAAACTCTTTTTAGCTTCAGTTAACTGGTCTCCATGACTGCAAAGGAGGAGCTAAGAGGTAGTGACACTCAGGTAAATTAAACTAAGGTTTAAACTAATTTTACTCAGGTAAATTAAACTAATCCTAAGGTTCTAAGATTCTCTGTTCTATTAATAACATTAGCTCTAACTATAGAACATATTGCACTTAGGAACCCCATAATATAAAACAATAACTTGACATATATATAATAATAACTAATAGTTATATAACACTTGTAAAATGAGTTTATGTGCATGTATGTCATTCAATAAGCCCTGTGAGGTATTACTTTTTTTATTCCTACCTTATAGAGAGAACTCCAGCACAGCAGAGGTTGCCAGAGACCATACAGTAAGCTGCAGAGCAGACTGCAACCCAGGCAGCCTGACTCCAGCTACGCTACCTATGCTATACCATCCTATGCTGCCTCAATGAGACAAGAGAAAACCAGATACACAAATGAGATATTTATTAGAAAGTGAATTAAGGGCACTTGCAATTTATGAGAAGCTTATTAAAGAAGCAAAATCTAGGGGGTGAAGTGAAATAGAGGCAGCTTGAAAGATCTAGGAGTTATGAATAACCAGTTTGGGTATACAAGTTTTCCCTTTAATTATATAAAAATCAGGTAATTCAGGAGTAATAAAACTCCACAATAGTGTTAATATGACAGCTTCTATATCTAGTTCACATCACTTTTTACACTTTATAAACTAGTAAACAGATATGTAATACATTAAGGTCAATTCATTAACACTAAGCAGGGTAAGTGCAATGATCTACCCAAGGAAGCCAAGGATACCCAAGGATATCATCTCCAAGGAAGCTTTTAGAAGCCACTGCTGTGTAAAGATGCGATCTATGTGAATGGAGATAAGAAGCTTTTAGAAGCCCCTATCCCACAAAAAAGGGGTATGTGTGGATGGGGGTAAGGGCAGAGCCCTGCGGTCTTCTGTTTAGTCGCATCCCGTGTCCATGCCACCCTAAACCTAACCTCATCTCACAGATGTGGAAACTGAATCTCATAGAGGAGCAATGTATCTCACTGGGAATGACTGACGGGTTTCTCTGACCCTAAATCCAGTGCAAGGCTGCACTCTTTTCCTTGTAACCAGGACAAAGGAGACAATACCGATTTCAAAGTCCTTCAGAGAACATCACCATACACTGTACAAGAGAAACAATTCCTTCAGCAAACTTTCTTTCGCTGCTCTTTAGACCAGTTTCCTTTCTGGAACAGGAGGAGCATCCATTATCCGGTTAACACTCTTAAAATCTGCAACTTGATGGTGACTGAACGAAGCATGATACTTCGAGATTCTCTGTCATGCCTAACATCACATGCCGGGGTGAACGGTAAGGAGTTTAGTTTCCCGTTGGGCTGAGAGTCGCTCCCAAATTCTACCCTAAGTAGTCTGCACATACCGACTATGGTAGGCAAGACCATCAGACCGGCCTTGCAAGCCACGCGTTTCCCGCCGAGGTGCCAGGGATTCGCGGAAGCCAGCCTAGCGGGGGAGTAGCTGGTTCCCAGGGGCCCACGTGCAGAAGTACTGGGACCAGCCCAGAGGCTTCCTGCTTCTCAGGCTAGCTGCCAACATAGTCAGCGCCTTGCAACCCTGGCTACAGTAGCTCGCCCTCACCGCTAATAGGGTGGGTCACGTGAGCGGGAGCGGGGACCCAATAGGCGGCCTGCGCCCAATGGAAGGGATTGTCTGACCCCCGTGACGTCACAAAGTTGGCGGGGAACAAGCTGCTCTTCCGCCCCCGCTCCCCCCGCCCGCTGTCCGCTCTCCACTGCCCCGCCCACTCGCCAGGCCGAAGCCAATCAGGAGCGGAGAAGCGCTTCGGCTCCAGCGCGGGGGCGGGGCAGGGTGGTGGCCCGGTGGGGCTGGGGAACAGAGTGGGCCGGACGAGGGCAAGATATCGCGCTCCGGGGAGCTGCGTGGGGTCTGCGTGGAGGAGCGCTGAGTGGTGCCGCCGCCGCCTCGTTGGAAAAAAGCGGGCTGGCGTTCTGCCGTGCCCGGTTCGTATTCTGTACTCCCCGAGCCGCCCAGTCCGGAATCCTCCACTGGTCCAAAGTTCTGAGGGGACGTCAAGGCAGAGGCGTGCGGAAGGCTAGCTGCTGGGGCGGGGGCGGAACGAGTCCCAAAGCGCCAGGTGCGCGCGGGGGGCCTGCGGGGCCGGCGTGAGGGCGCTGCGAGGGGACTGGTTGGCCGCTGTGTGTCCTCGGTCTCCAGGGCTCTGCGACCCCACTGTCAGTGCGGAGGGCGCCGTGGCGACCCGCGGGAGGTTGAGCTTCGGAGAGGCTGCGGCGGGCGGGGCCTCTCTGCTTGAGGTGCCCCTGACACACCGCAGGGGTGGGCAGGCATCCCGCCGCATGTTGGACCCTGGTCTTCAGTGTGGAAGGAGGCGCCGCGTGGGCCCGGGCGGGCGGGGGATGCGCGCCCGGACTGCGTGGAGGGGTCGGGGCGCGCCCCTGCCCGTGCGTGCCTGGGTCCCCTCCGCCTTGGGCTGTGGTTCTGACTCTTCAGTGGGGTGGGTTTGTTTGTTTGGTTTCCTCCGTTTCCCCACCCCTTTCTCCCTCCTCCATCCTCCCCCCCCCCCCCCAGCCCATTCACCGGGCTGAAGCGAGACTTCGCCCCTCCTCCGCTCCCGCCTCCCCGCCGCCGCCGCCTCTAATGAGCATCTTCTGCCTTGCCTTCAATGGGCCGGCGCTGCTGTCGCTGCTGCTGTCCGCGCGGGTTGTGGATGTTGTCGGCTCCGTGTTGTGATGACAGGAGAATGTGTGTGTGTCCCGGGCCCAGACGAATTGGTAGGTATTCACTTAACTACCTGCGTTGGGTACCCAGGAAGGATGGTGACTGATTTTGTGTGTGGATGGTTTAGGTGGGTCGGCATGGAATTAAGGAGTGAGATTGATGAGAAAGAGGGGGGCAAAGGCGTCCTGGGCCAGGATCGCTTTGATGCGATTTTCTGGTAGGGACAAGGGAAACTGATCAAACAAGTGCTGGCTTGGTGCGTTGTGTCTTCTGAAGGGAACCGGTTTCTGAGCTGTGAAATGGCTAGGCGTTTCCAGAAAATGCTGAAAAATTGGTAAAATGTTGGGTGTTTAGTGCGATCAGATTACATAAACTGGGCTTCTGATACATGTAATGAGTAGTATAGCTTTTTTTTTTATTTGCCTCAAGCTTTGCAAGGCTAAAGAGCTCTGGAGTAGAAGCACTGATAGCGTTTTCTAATTAATTTGGTCTGTGAGTTTATTGATGAGGTGGAATAATTTCTTGGCACAGGCTCTGCCGAGCACATCAGTAAGAATGGATGAGTCTCTGCTGTTTCTGGGTTGCAGCACATCATCTTTATTAGTCATTGGCAAAATCGGCCAGATATGCCTAGGACTAGATGGCTACATGTAATTCACAGTCTGGATCACGAGGTAGGAACTTTTTAGTGAAATTGTAGTTACAAAAAACTTGGAAATGAGACATTGCTCAGTTTGCCAACCACGGTACCTCCTTGTAGGTCTTACTGCCTAATCAGGAGACTTCTTCATCAATTTATCAACTTAATCAGCAAAAGTTTTGATTTCATAGGGGCTCTTTCACAGGGTATTTAGAAAGACAGTAAGAGTTTGGCAGTGCTCACTGATAAAAGCATTTGAAAGTGCATTGACTTCTAAAGATGCCTGATCTGACGGAGAGAATATTTCGCTTATACTGGTATGATACAGAGCTCGCTAATCACAGAGCAGGGTTTATGTGAATTTCAACTTCTCTAAGAATTTGTCTTCTGAAGGCATGTTAGGCGCTCTGGGGGATTGGATTCTGTCTCAGTTCATATGCTAAGCCCCTGAATAACTGAAAAGATACAATTGAAAACCTCATTCTTTGCTTTTTTTTTTTCTTAATCTCCACTACTTTTGCTTTGAAGGGACAAATGTAGTTGAGTATTTAAGGGCTCGAATTTAAATATTATTCAAAGCACATGCTGTGTGAATCATGAGCTCTTTTGCTGTGAGATTTCATTCATTTTGCAGCCAACTATCAAAGCAGAAAAATTGTCAAAACAAAGGAAAGCACAGGTTTCCTGGAGTTATTAGTCCTTGATTAGATGTCATGTAATCAAACATGCGTTTATCAGCTTCCCACCTCCAGCTTAATTATAAAGTAAGGACAAATACAGACTAAAAATTATGAGAAAAATTTATTTTCATTAAGACTGCATCTGTTTTGTATTTTTAATAATAGAAAAATCCTATACACAGCGTAAAGTGAGTTGATTTGTTTTCTTGCGTGCAAGCTTAAAAAGAAATACAGTTTACATCTGGAAGCCAATGTCATGTAGCCCAGCATTTCAGCACATCTTCTGGCCCAGTCATGTACACTTAACCTTTGGATGACTTTCAGGTATTCAGTTTGAAGTGGTTAGTCCTATCAGATTCTTGTTCTTCAGGAATTTCTCTCTTTCATTGCTGTGTTTCAGAATGCTTATTTAATTGTGTATTGTCATTTCTGAAATGCTAGCCATCACTTTCTGTTGCCTGATCTTTTCTTCATTTTTGTAAACAAATCCTGTCTTAGAGAGTCCATTAAAATAATGGTTCTTTCTACCACTTGCAAAAGTGGTTCTGTCAGCTGGCTTATGCAGTCCTTATTACAAAAGCAAACAAGAATCAGTGATTATTAAGTGTTTAGTTTTCTCTGTTCCCGTACTTTCCGCTTACATTTCTCAGGTTACTCTTCAAAAAACGGTACAGGAGAATTATTTAATATGTAGGTAATACTCTATAATATTTAAAATTTTTTTCTTAATGGGTTCACCCTTCAGAAAGAATAATTTAGTTTAATGCTGACGTGGTTTTATTTTCCTTTTTTGTTTCTTTATTAAGGTAGGTTTTTTTTTTTTTTTGCATTACTGCGAATTGAGCCCAGAGCCTTGCACATGCTAGACAAGTGCTTTACCACTTGAGCTATGCCCTAGCCCACTTTATTAAAGTATTTCTAAAGTCTTTTTCTTTATGATTTAAATTAATTCTTTGATGCAGTATTTTAAGATTTCAGGGAAATAAGTTGGTGAGAGAGAAGAGAGTCTTTTTTAGATAAATGACCAGCAAATTATTTTCAGTGTCCTATGATTTTTCTAAAATCTATAATTACAATGCCATACTTTTGTAATCTTAGACTTATTTCACTGTTCTTTATTGCTTTCCCAGGGTAAAAAGATCTACCTTTTTTAAAAATGTAAGAACATTTTTCTAGGAGTGAATTCTACTTAGGATCTATAGTAAATGAAAATAATATTTCTATTATGACTAAGCAGAAAACTATAGTAGCAAGTAAGTTAATTTCCAGAACTGAGATTACTTATGTTACTAACAAAGTTTTAGAGCTAGTAGAATGCATAAAAGTTTTTTAACCACAAAGGGCACAGCAAAATTCAGCAATGAATGAATAAAACCTGCATTTTATTTCAGAGCCTTATTTCAAAAATTTAAAGGCATGAATCAAATCGTAGAAGAGACCTTAGAGAGCATCTGCTCCTGTGTACTCACTTAAAATTTGGGAGAGGTGAGCTGGTTAGTATTAGGGTTATTTTGGTGAGTTGGTGACAGACCTATCCTCTGTTAACTTGCTAAGTTGGCACAGTGGTCCAGGGAAGTAAGCTTTTCAAGACCGTCCACTGAGACACAGATGGAAATAATGAAATTTTTATTTTTATTCTGTTCTGTACAAATTTTTCTGTGTGTGTTATAGTGGACATCATATTAATTTAGTGGTATATGTATATAATCTATAAATACTGTGTAAATATGCATATGTTAAGGATGCATCTTAACACTTTATTGGTGATAGCCATGTGTGATTAAATGCCAGTAATTAACCACAGGTCTAGAAATGGGGTCTTCAGAAATGGGAGAAGTACCTGTGCAAATGGGAAATCCAAGGCCTTTTGTAAAAAAAGGATAGAAAGGGAGAAGGGTTATTGGCCAGGTAGACTGCTGCGGCAAAATGTTACATAACCTTCTCGTCCGCTTTCCCCAGCCAAATCTATTGTACATTCTGCACAGTTTGTACTGCACTAAGAAATGCAAAGAGAAGAGAAAAGTGAAGTTCATGTATAGTCTAGGCTGAACTATACTTGATTAGGAATTTTAATTGCTTATAAAACTGAAAAAATAGTATATGGTGCCTCCTAGCCCAAGTTTTAGCATGTAGATTTACTAAGTATTTTCTGTAAAACAAAGCTAAGTAATCTGATGTGTAACTCTTTTCTTTGTGTACATCTGTCTTAATTTGCTCTCTAGGAATCCCGGTCAGAAGTTCTAGCCTGCCACTGTTCTCTGATGCCATGCCAGCACCAACTCAACTGTTTTTTCCTCTCATCCGTAACTGTGAACTGAGCCGAATCTATGGCACTGCGTGTTACTGTCACCACAAACATCTCTGCTGTTCATCAACCTACGTTCCTCAGAGTCGCCTGAGATACACCCCCCATCCAGCATATGCTACCTTTTGTAGGCCAAAGGAGAACTGGTGGCAATACACCCAAGGAAGGAGATACGCTTCCACACCACAGAAATTTTACCTCACACCTCCACAAGTCAACAGCATCCTTAAAGCTAATGAATACAGTTTCAAAGTACCAGAATTTGATGGCAAAAATGTCAGCTCCATCCTAGGATTTGACAGCAATCAGCTGCCTGCAAATGCACCCATCGAGGACCGGAGAAGTGCAGCAACCTGCTTGCAGACCAGAGGGATGCTTTTGGGGGTTTTTGATGGTCATGCAGGCTGTGCTTGTTCCCAGGCAGTCAGTGAAAGACTCTTTTATTATATTGCTGTCTCTTTATTACCCCATGAGACTTTGCTAGAGATTGAAAATGCAGTGGAGAGTGGTCGGGCACTGCTACCCATCCTTCAGTGGCACAAGCACCCCAATGATTACTTCAGTAAAGAGGCATCCAAATTGTACTTCAATAGCTTGAGGACTTACTGGCAAGAGCTCATAGACCTCTATACTGGAGAGTCAACTGATATTGATGTTAAGGAAGCTTTAATTAATGCTTTCAAGAGACTTGATAATGACATCTCCTTGGAGGCTCAAGTTGGTGATCCTAACTCTTTCCTCAATTACCTGGTGCTTCGGGTAGCATTTTCTGGGGCCACTGCTTGTGTGGCCCATGTGGATGGTGTTGACCTTCATGTAGCCAATACTGGAGATAGCAGAGCCATGCTGGGTGTGCAGGAAGAAGATGGTTCTTGGTCAGCACTCACACTGTCCAATGACCATAATGCTCAGAATGAAAGAGAACTAGAACGACTGAAATTGGAACACCCAAAGAATGAAGCCAAGAGTGTGGTGAAACAGGATCGCCTGCTTGGCTTGCTGATGCCTTTCAGGGCTTTTGGAGATGTAAAGTTCAAATGGAGCATTGACCTTCAAAAGAGAGTGATAGAATCTGGCCCAGACCAGTTGAATGACAATGAATATACCAAGTTTATCCCTCCTAATTATTACACACCTCCTTATCTCACAGCAGAGCCAGAGGTAACTTATCACCGATTAAGACCACAGGATAAATTTCTAGTGTTGGCTACAGATGGGTTGTGGGAGACTATGCATAGGCAGGATGTGGTTAGGATTGTGGGTGAGTACTTAACTGGTATGCATCACCAACAGCCAATAGCTGTTGGTGGCTACAAGGTGACTCTGGGACAGATGCATGGCCTTTTAACAGAAAGGAGAGCCAAGATGTCCTCCGTATTTGAAGATCAGAATGCAGCAACCCATCTCATTCGCCACGCTGTGGGCAACAATGAGTTTGGGACTGTTGATCATGAGCGCCTCTCCAAAATGCTTAGTCTTCCTGAAGAGCTTGCTCGTATGTACAGAGATGATATTACAATCATTGTAGTTCAGTTCAATTCTCATGTTGTGGGGGCATATCAAAACCAGGAGTAGTGAGTAGATCTTACACTGGCAATTTTCAAATTTAAAGGGCAGATAGACTTTTTAAAAGGTACTAATATAATAAACATTTCCAGTAGGTCATTCTAAACATTTCCCCATTTGATACTATAGGTGGTCAAATATACCAAATTGACTTGGCAGCAGGCAGCAGGATTATGAGTGTCTGTTCTGCCTAATAGAACCTTACAGCACCTGCACTTGAGGCAGTTCAGTTCCTTATTGCAAGTGTCGTGAGACGCTGACTTCTTTTACCAACCTGAGAATGTCAGGATTATCTGACATACAAGATCTTGAATAAGTCAAAAGCAAGGGTCTTGCTGAGTGTATTCTGTTGGTGAAAGACAGGAAACAATACTGTTCATACTTGTAGACCCCTTTCTTCACTAAAATCCTAGTGTATGAGAACATTTATTTATTGCATGATTTTTAGATACACAGTCTATGCATTATTCACATAAATTTTAGCCTGAAGTGGTTTTCAAATCCAGTACTTTAAGCCATAAATGACCACAAACTAAGCAACCTGGATTTGTAAGTTTTTGTGATTATGTGACTCTGTGACAAGAATGTTTCTGAAATGGAGAAACTGTACTCCCTTTCTCACTCTTGATTTCCTTACTGTACTAGATTTTTTTGTTTTGCCACACACTGGAAGGCAGTAAAGGTTATTAGTTTTATCTGCTCTTCTATTGATGTTAAATAAAGGGAAACATTTTTAGTTTGTATTAATGAAAAGCTTTATTTGGGTTGAAATAAAAATACCCAGAATAAAAAGAAGAGACTGATATGTTTAATTATTGTCATCTCTAGCCACCAGCACGTCACTGTTATGTAATCCTCAAAAGTTTGGCATGCTGTAAGTGTGTGGTGGGTAGACTGCTGCCAGGAAATCATACTTATTTAGTAGTGATAAGAATTTTTGTGAATTTTGAGATTTTAAGGGTGACATATGTAAAATAAGCTTAAATATCAATTTTGGTAGTAAGGTTTAATATTACCATTTAATATTGAGATGGGGGACTTTTTGGTTTTTTCCACTTAAATATAGGTCAATTAAAATAATTTGAGTTAAAATTACTGAAGACTTTCAACATACTGTAGCTTAATATATATGTGTTAAAATACATACATGGGAAAAAATGAAAGGTAACTATTTTGCATGCCTGATACAGTAGAACACTTAGTAGCATCAAGTGTTGTTTGCAGCAGTCTCCATAATTACATGCAGTCCCTTCTAATACTGTATCAAAGCAGATGAAAATTAATATATTCAAATTGGCTTTTGGGGTGCTTATTTGATATGCATCAAATCAAATGACATTTTCTTCCTGTGTTAAATGGTGATCTGTGTACAGCTGTGCATATATTTTCCTCACTTACTCTTTAAAAAAGGCTATGACTATGTTTGAAAATCACATAGCTTTTAATACAAAACACGACCAGCTTTCTGTTGTATAATTAGTTGGATGTATAGGAGTCCTTTCAGAGTTTCCTATAGGATATGAACTAAATGTCCAAGGACTCTCTGGACTGTGACTACTAAATCAATATAGTATTGGCTGCAAAATTTGTTCCAAATGAAAATAGACTCAGGAAGATTGCAGCTCAGAACAGCATAGTTTTGTTTTCTGGTTTTGTTTTTTAAGTCATGTCAGACCTTTTTCCTTGACAATATTTTGGAGGGAGAAAGGCTGTACTATATATTTATTACTATATGTTTTGACAGAGATTTCATCTTCATATGAAATAATGTAGACTGTGGTAGCATAACCCATTTTTAGCTCCTGAATAATTTGTTCTTGAATACCACCACTGAAGAGAGCTCCATATTATATACTGAATAATATCTTGTCTTTATATAACACGGAATATAAATTTGTTTTCCCATGGTCATGATCAAGAATAGTAATTCTTATTACCCAAGAAATTTTTTTATGCAGTCTTAAAGCTGATCCACTTTGTATAGAAATAAAAATGTAGCATGAAGTTGACATTGTGGAAACAAAAATAATTGGATGTGAGAAATCTGAATGTACTGTCATCTAAAAGCACTTGTGATTTTATTGTAATTGGGCATCACCATGACATGTCTAGAATTAAAGTCAGTAATATGTGTAAACTTTAATGGTATTTAGCCTTTCTTAAATTTGTTTTATTTAAACTTTCTAACATGTATTCTGTTTCTGTACTTGTATTCAGTGGTTCATAATATATATAATATGCCATTAACTAGTTAAAAGGGATGTTGGTATGGTACACAGTACTTAGTAAGAACATGGTCTTATAAAAGATGTGCTTATATAGACATGAAACAATTTATATCTAACATAAAAAATGGTCAGAAATGCCAACAGTGAATTAAAGCTTTATATCTGCTTTCTGAATGGTGTGTGTTGATTCTTAATAATAGTAAAAATTTGCTGGATTCTTTCTAGTGGTAGGTTATATTTAACTATAGGATCCAGGAAGTAAATAGTATTTTTTTGTTGATGTATAATTTACATTCAACAAAATGCAAAGGTTTTACATTTATAATGTGAGATTTGGTAACCACCATCTTACAAAGATAGAGAAAATTTCCTCATGCCCCTTTCCAGTTAACTCCCCACCCAATAAAAATCGTTCTGACTTCTATAACCATAGATTAGTGTTACTTGTTCTAGAAATTCATATAAATGAGATCATAAATACTTCTGGGTCTCAATTTTTGAGATTCTTTTATGTTGCATCCATTGTTCGCATATATCACAATCCATTCTCTGGACATGGATAACCTTTAAACTGATTTTTTAGATCAACAACTCTCAGGAATACTATTTGGTTAAGGTGTAGTTTCACTTTGCAACAGTAGGACTGTCTGTCTTAATGTCCTAAAAATGAGTGATGGAAATTTTTCATGAAAATTTGAATTAGGAAATAGTCCTTTACTATTGACTCTCTACTTCTCCCACTGAGAATTTTGAATTCATTACACTCATTAATTGTGCTAATGACTGAGAAAAAAGGCAGATTATAGCTTGGTTTTAATCATCTTGGCTTATCACTGCACCAATTGTTGCTATTAGGGATGAAGAAAGATGGATAAAATGCTGGTTGTTAATCAAGGCAGAGATTAGGTGACTGGCTTGATATTTCTATTTCTGCTTTTATGAATGAGTTTCCCTATTCAGCAGCCAAACACGTGCCTGAATTTGGGTGGTGGTTAGTTTTGTCCTTGGGTATAGTAAGAGGGTCCAAGTATCTAGTATTCGTAGTCTGTGGTTAGCATACTTAATTATACCTTTTTCGTAAATAATAAAAACAATTGTACTCATTGATGACCTTCAGGTCTTAAGAGTCTTGTTAAAATTGATGTGGTAGTGCCACAACCACTTCAAATGAGCTGAGATAGTGAAGACATCTTAACGACATTGGAATTGACTTCTCATAGTATGAAAGTCATTTCCTTTGTTCTTTGCAGAATTTACTTTGAAAGCCAAGCTTAATCCTATTCAACCCTATCTGTCCAGTTCTTAGTACAATTTATACATTGGGTTGAATTTATACACAGCATTGTTTTCCAAAATTTTCTCAAATTACCTCTTCAAAGTGAATATATTAAGAGTGATGATATTTATGTACTATTAACAGTGACTATCCAATTTGCTTATTTTTTAAGAATTGCATGATTTAGGCTCAATTATTTAACCAATGTTTATGTTTATAAGTTATATCACATATCTGGCTTTAAATTGTTAACAGTACTTGGTGAACTTTGTCCATAGAGACTTAGTTCTTTAAGGGCAGGGCCCGTGATAAGTTTCTGTCTGTTTGAGCCAGCACAGGGTTGAATAAAAAATGTTCAGCTTTCATTTTACATTTAGACATACATAATCAATAAAAACACCTAAGTGAACTTCAAGAATTTGTCTTCATCAGAAATTAACATCTCAGTACAGGAGGGTATTCTGGTAGTTGTCATTTCATTTTTATGTTAAGAGCCAATGATTTCTAAAAACTTCAACTTTTTAAGACTTGTAAAGAATCAGTATTTAAATGAAAACAATTGAAATGCCAATGTACAAATAACCCCAGTGTGGCCTCCCAGAGGAGATGACTTCCTGCATTCCTAAGGAAAAACCTAAAGGACTCATTTATAAAAATGAGTCATTCACACCTCCCAGTAAAACTTTGTGGTCCCCACAAGCCCTCTACCCTCAGAAACTCCTTTCTATGTGCAAAGTGAGAGAAGTGTTCTTTTGAGGGTCTACCAAGAACTGTTTGCTACTGTTTGAAAGTATCTAGCACCTAGCTTCTGAAGGACTGGATTTTTCATCTTGGTTCACATAGTCTCCACCCAGATATTAAGTACAGGTTTTCATCTAAGACTCTGCCCTGGAGTCATGAGCTCTCTGCTTTTCTAAGCCCATACTCAAGTTACTGACCTTGTCCCTGCAGTACACAGTCCACCAAATGCACAGTCTAGTTTTACTACAGTACAAGGGGGTTGGTGATCACATTTGGCCTTCAGAAACCTCAAACCCTGGGCACTCAGCAACAAACCAGCTGCCAAGAAGAGT
Organism: Castor canadensis; assembly: GCF_047511655.1. NCBI lineage: Eukaryota > Metazoa > Chordata > Mammalia > Rodentia > Castoridae > Castor > Castor canadensis. The sequence goes on from NC_133388.1 coordinate 155,474,415, forward strand.
CAAAGAACCAAAGATTCTTATCTCATTCACAGTGATTAAACAGGCTGTCTCCAGGAAGGAGCAGGAACTGTTTGATTGGCTGGGAGTGTTGACTAAGAGGCCAGCCTTCCAGAATGAATGCTGAGAAGAAGGAAATGTGACAAGAGACCTAAGCTAGAAAAAAAAGGGAAAGTGAGAGAAGGAAGAGAATATTGAGATAGAATTTTGTCACCAATTGCAGTGGCAATTAGAGGCAGTTATGGAGGCAGGGAGTATCAGATCCTCTGATACCTTGGACCAGTGTCAGGGACGAAAGCAAAGCAGAGGGAAAGTAGCAAGCTGGACAGTGGCAAGAGGTAGGATTTTTTTTGGGGGGGTGGGGGGGAGGACTGGGATTTGAACTGAGGGCCTCACACTTGCTAGGTAAGTGTTCTACCACTTGAGCTACTCACCAGCCTGAGGTAAAGAATTTTAAAACCCATTTTTAAGCCCTGAGGAGCTCAAGTATTTTATCTACAATAGCAACAACTGGAAAGCAAGACAGTTGTCACTAGCATGGCCATTTTTTCTTCAGTCATTAGATAAGAAGGAAAAAAAGTCTTCGAAACTGACCATATGGAAAGGGATCAGTGGTGCCCAGATGGACAGTTTTCTCAAAAGAACTTTTCTTGGAAATTATTTTTTCTTGCTGTAAACCTGGGGATAGGTTAAACAGCCTAATTTAGGCTGATGAGAACAGAGACAGGATAATTAAGGCCTTAATGGCAGGAGAAACAGCTGTGAGACTGAGCAGAGCAGAAAAAATGAGTCTTACTAAAGCAAAGCATTGCCAACCATGAAGTCAGTTCCCTGTGGCAACTGCTTAGAGATGCTTAGATGGCTTCTGGTAAAACCAGGAAGTGCACTGACCTTGCAATCATAGTAATTTTTTTTTTTTTTGGCAGTAATGGAGTTTGAACTCAGGGCCTCACACTTTCTAAACAGGTGCTCTCCCACTTGAGCCATGCCTCCAGCTTACCACAGCTGTTTCTTGAGCACTTACTATGTGCCAGGTCCTAGGAGAAGTACATTTTCTCATTTAGTCCTCATGGCAGCTAGTCTATGGCCCCATGATCCCTTTTCTATCCTGCCCTACTCTGTGTACCTGGAAGTCAAACCCTATAGACTACACCCCTAGGGCTCACTTGCCTCACAATGCCATTTTGTTTCAACCAATTGGAAACATCAACAGCCAGTCAGAGGATGGGACGGAGAGGACAGGATATTTCTTCCTCATTCCTTCCAAGATTAGGGCTGCCTTCCCAGCCTTGCTTGTATCCCTCTACTAGTATCTAAGGACCACCCCTCTTCTAGGACTCCAGGTCTCGCTGGACTCAGGTAACACCATTTCCTCCCTTTATCCTTTCAGCCCTAGGGATAGTAATGATTTTGTAGTCTTGCTAGTTTCTGTGTCCCAGTCCTACAAACCTTTGTTCTAGCAGCCTTGCCCAAACCACTGTAAATAATCCATTTGAACCATCTAGGAGGAAGTCTGTTTCCCTGCCAAGACCTAAACAATATAATCCTTAAAGCAAGCTAGAATGTATCCCCTACTTGCACAAAGAGGCTAGGTAACTCATTCAGGATCACACACCACACAAACCTATATCTCTGTCTCGTGGCCTACATGTTTCATCATCACACCCACTTCCAGCCCTCTCCATGTAACCACAATGATCCCTTTGGAAGCAGAGGCCTGAGAGTAGCCATAAGCAAGTGACCCCTTGATATGCAGAGGCAAAAGCCCTCACAGGAAGTAGCAAAGACTGAGGTAGTCCAGCAGTTAGTGTGGCAGATAGAAAATGGATGGAGTGGGCCAAATGCAGGATATAAACAGAACTGTGGTGTTATAGGTTAGAACCAGAGATGTGTCGCTCACTTTAGCAGTGTATTACCATGTCCAGGTAGGCAGGTTCTCAGTTCCCCGGTTTGGTTGTTGAAATGTTTACTGGGTATTTATTTATAGTCCAGGCACTGCAGATAGGTGTTAGGGATAAAGGTGCTAAGAGGTGAGTTCTACCCTCAAGAAGCTTACAGTTTGGAGAGAAAAATCATCCTTGTGTAAGAAAATAATTACAGAGTAATTAAGAATGATTCAGGAACTGAAACAAATACAAGTTCTGACAATATACAGAAAAGAAAATAACTTCCCCGGTGTGCCAAAGGATCATGACAGGCCCTGGAGAGTCAGAGCAATTTCATAAGGTATGATGCTTGAGTAGAGATTCAAAAAGTAAAAAGGGGTTTTCCAGGCAGAAAAGGACCCAGAAATGACACTCCTTGAAGAAGGCAGAGCATGTGTCAAGGCACCGAAATATGAAACCATACAATGTGTGTTTAAAGATCTCCGAGTACATTTCCTATGACCAGAACATGCACTGCAGGGGAGGGAGAAGAAAAGAGCCTTGGGTAAATATGAAATGACTGCAGCACTTTTGCAGGCAGCTTATCTTTAGAGTGAGAACTACTTGAAAAAGATGAAGACTGGCCAAGACAAGCACGGGTGGGGGCAGGGTAGAGGAAGAAGTGCAAAACAAGGTCAGCAAGAGCTGAGATCTGTTTCTAGCCACTCATAGGTAGGAGAATAGACTAATTCTAAACAAAGCATTGTGGTTAAGCAAGAGAACATCTCGGTCATTTACATATCGCCATTAATCATTCACTTGTTTATAGTCACATTTAGTAACCTGGTGTCTAGTTCGAACAAAGTCATATTTTCATTCTCTCAATTCCTTGTTTCAGTATAATGACTAAACTCTACTCAGGTATTAGGCAATTTGAAACAAGTGAATGTGGATCAGTTCAAGTTCATCCATCCACCAAAATCTTGGATCTGAATTGAACTGCCAGCCCCAAGTTGGTTCAGTCCAATATAGCAAGAGTTTATTGGGCTTCTTCATTGTTTTAGATACTAGGTATGATGTGTGGTAACCAGCCTCCAAGATGGCTCCCAACGATCTATGGCCCCTGCTGCATGGCCCCTGGGTAATCTCCCAGGGCTGTATGATCAATAGAATATACCAGATGCAGTAGGCTGTCCCTCTCAAGATCAGATTATAAAAGACACTAGAGCTTCTGTCTTAGTTACTCTTCCTCTTTTTTTTTTTCTTAGATGCTTACTTTGAAAGGAGTCATGTTGTGAGCAGCCTTATAGCAGAAATATGTAGAAGGAAACAGAAGCCTCCTTCCAACAATTACGGAAGTGAACTTGGAAGCAGAATTTGCTGTTCCAGTGTAATCCTCAAAGGCTGCCATCCTGGCTGACAGCATGACTGCAACCTTAGGAGAGACTTTGAGCTAGAAAAGCTACTCCGAGTTTCAGAACCCTCAGAAATTATGTGAGAAATAACTGGTTTTTATGTATGTATGTATTTATTTATGACAGGGTCTCCTTATGTAGTCCGGGCTGGCCTCAAACTCAATCTTCCTGACTCTGCTTCACACTTTCCACTAGAAATAACTAGTTTTCAATGCTATGATTTGGGGTAATTATTACACCCTTCTGAATCTTACGGTTTGGTCATATACACATTATTTAACTGTTTCCTGACCAAGTGATATCTCCAATTTGGGTATTACCTGGTAAACAAGATGTACAGTGACCAAAGAAATCACATATTTATTATTTATTTATTTTGCAGCACCAAGGATCAAACCCAAGGCCTCATATATGCTAGGTAAGTACTCTACAACTGTACTATAACCCCAGCCTATAGAAGTCATATGTTTAAAGGGCACCTGTCTTTAAAAAATGGAGGTAGACATAGGTAGTTTTATGAGGTTTCTGAGACATATTGAGTGAAAAAAATCAAGATGTATAATATGATCATTTTTTATGTTTTTTTTTTTTTTTTGAAAAGTTTATCTCCAGTTTTTCAAAGTTGTCAAATGAAAGAATTCTGTCTGGGGAGCTGCAGTTGACAGCCAAACCATGGCTCCAAATCACTTTAAAATTGGCTAATTTTCACTAACTTATCATTGTCAAGCATTGAGATTCTGATTACTTTAAACCTTAAAACTCAACATTTTCAAAATAAAACACCTGTTTAACACTGTTCAGAATCATTGTAGGTGAACAGAGCATTTTTGTTACAGGAATTAATAGTATGGTAAAAATAAATGATTGACATTATAACATACCAAACATACTAGCATGCTGTTCTCCAGACCACAACTGCATGCTGATTTCTGTCACCATAGGAATTTGGAAATATCGTCGCATATTAGTATATTTTTGAGATCTCCATATGTTGTATATATTATTTATTTTTCCCTCTTTTTATTGTTGAATAGCATTCCCTTGTTTGACTATACTACAATTTGCTTATACATTCATCTTTGGATGACGGATTGTTTCCAACTGTTGGCTGTTATGAATAAAACTGCTATAAATATTCTTGCAGATTTCTCTTTCTACCTAACAGTGAATAGTTCTGTCATAGGGTGGATATATGTTGAACTTTAAAGGAACTAATAAAACAATTCTTCCAAATCTGTAAGAGCCACTTTACACCCCACCAGCAATGTATGAGAGTTCTCATTGCTCTACATCCTCATTAACATCTGCTGGTGTCAGTGGGTTTTATTTTAGCTACTGTAGCAGGTATAAAATGGTATCTCATTGTGACAATTAAAGGTGTTGAGCACCTTTTCTCATGAGTCGTTTTTATGTCTAAAAGTGATTTTTTGAGCCCTCATGACTAGAATGTGAAAGTTTGCTCTCTTTGTATGGTGCCTTCCAGTTATTTCTGCCATATGCAGATGATACCGGTCTGTCAAGCCGGTCTGTCAATACAAGTCAGCCTTTCCCTCTGTTGCTCAGGCTCCTTCCTTCTCAACACTGAAGGCTACTTCAGTCCCTCTGATGCTTCCCATTATGAGTTCTATGCCTATAAATGGGGCAGGGAGGGTGAGAGTGGGAGGGTGGGATGTGAGTGTATCACATTGCCTGGTTACTGGGATATGTCTATCTCCCTGGTAATAAGGGAACCAAAGCACACTGCAGTGTCCACTGTGCCTGAATGCATTGCCAGCTTCCTTGTTTTTCCCTAAATACCAGGTTACCTGCCATCACCACCCTTGACTTAATTTGTTTGATCCCACTATATGTATGAAAATTTGATTCATTAGCTTTTCTTTCACTTTGTTTTTGAAAGGCAAATTAAAATCAGTGTTAGGAAAATTCTACCTAAATGTGAAAAGTTACCTAGAATAAATTGTATCCCAGAAAAAATGGACATCTATCCAATTTCAAAAACCACCACTTAGAGAGTTTTCCATAAAAGAAAAAAAGAAGTCTTAGTCTGCCTGAATTAATTTTTAAAAAACTCAATGAGTCTTCTACCACTTTCTGTCATGGACATATCTGGTAACAAGGAATGAAATCAAAGGTACTAATTCATCTTTATGTACTCAATAAATAATACCACAAGACAAAAAGTGTCTTGTACTCAGACAATAGATTTGTTTTGGTTTTTTCCCTACATCTTTGGCATTTACCACAGTGCTTGCATCCTAATAAGACTATTAAAAATGCTTGGTGAATTGAACTACTTTTTGTAAGTTTTTCCTTCTGGGATATCTCTCCATCTCTCTATAATTGTTTTTAAAAGTATAATTCAGCAATTACTTAATTTTCTGTAGTAATGATATCAAGTGTTCATTTTTTCTAGGAAAGGAAATACTGACATAAGTTTGAACTGAAAACATTTCTAAGCAATTGAAAATTTATGTTGAAAGGCATAAGAGCACATCTTTTTTATTGCAAAAAGTATAGATTTGGATATAATATTTTATTTTCATGTGGAATGTGTTTGATTATTCCAAGCCTATTTATTTTTTCTCTTTCTTTTATTTAACATCTTAAAGTTTACTTACAGATGTATGTTTACATTGTTTGGGTCACATACACACACACACACACACACACACACACACACACACCCCACTTCTGGGTGGCAGAACAAGTTCTGCCCTCTTGCTCTCTGATTTTGTTAAAGAGAAAACATAAGGGATAATAAGAAAGATGTAGCATTTTTGTTAGTTTGAGATAAAGATAGCTATACAGTGAGATTCCTAGGTTTGCTTCCATACACTTGTGTATTACAACCCACATTGGTTCATCTCCACCAGACCTCTTCACTACTTCCTGGTCCCCTTCACATAGTGTCTTAAAGTTTAAGATTACTTTATTCACTCCTCTACAGTGGGCGCATCAACCACTTTCAAGTTTTAGGTTTCCTTCCCTGTCCCTATTCTTCCTGTCGCATTCTCTCCTTACTGTGTGACCCATGTCCAATAATATTACTGCATTTGTTTTTGGTCTGTATTCCACATAGGAGGGAGAACATACGATTTTTGGCCTTCTTAGCCTGGCTAACCTTGCTCAGGATGATATTCTCCAGTTCCATCCATTTACTTGGAAATGGGAAAATTTCATTCTTCTTTGTACCTGAATAAAATTCCATTGTGTATAAATACCACATTTTCTTAATTCATTCGTCAGTGGTGGGGCATCTTGGCTGTTTCCATAGCTTAGCTATTGTGAATAGTGCTGCAATAAACATGGGTGTGCAGGTGCCTTTGTAATAACCTGAGTCGCATTCCTTTGGGTATATCCCTAGGACTGGTATTGCTGGATTATATGGCAGATCTATATTTAGTTTTTTAAGACGCCTCCATATTGTTTTCCAAAGTGGTTGTACTAGCTTACATTCCCGCCAGCAGTGTATGAGAGTTCCTTTTTCCCCTGCATCCTCACCAACATTTGTCGTTGGTGGTATTCTTGATGATAGCCATCTTAACAGGAGTGAGGTGGAATCTTAGTGTGGTTTTGATGTGCATTTCCTTTATGGCCAGGAATGGTGAGCATTTTTTCATGTTTTTTTGGCCATTTGAACTTCTTCCTTTGAAAATGTTCTGTTTAATTCAGTTGCCCACTTCTTTATTGGTTCATTAATTTTTGGGATCTTTAGCTTTTTGAGCTCCCTATATATTCCGTTATCAGTCCTTTTTCTGATGTATAGCTAGAAAGATTTTCTCCCACTCTGTGGGTGGTCTGTTTATTTTAGAGACAATTGTTTTGTTGTGCAGAAGCTTTATAATTTCATGTAGTCCCATTTGTCCATCCTTTCTCTTAGTTGCTGGGCTGCTGGAGTTTTACTGAGGAAGTCCTTACCTATACCTATTGCTTCCAGAGTTCTCCCTGCTCTTTCCTATACTAACTTCAAGATTTGGGGTCTGATATTAAGGTCCTTAATCCACTTTGAGTTGATACTATTACAGGATGAGAGGCATTGATCTAGTTTCAGTTTTCTGCAGGTAGATAACCACTTTTTCCAGCAACATTTATTGAAGAGGCTGTCATTTCTCCACTGTATGTTTTTGGAGCCTTTGTCAAAAATAAGGTTGGTGTAGTTGTGTCTGGGTCCTCTGTTCTGTTCCACTGGTCTTTATATCTGTTTTTGTGCCAGTACCATGCTGTTTTTATTGCTATAGCTCTGTAACATAGTTTGAAGTTGTGTATTGTGATACCTCCAGCATTGCTCCATTGCCTAAAGTTCCAAATGAACTTTAGGCTTGATTTTTCAATCTCTGTGATGAATGTCATTGGGATTTTGATGGGAATTTCACTAAACAAGTAGATTATTTTTGGTAGTATAGCATTTTTAGTATGTTGATTCTGCCAATCCATGACCATGGGAGATCCTTCTATCATCTGTAGTCTTCCTTGATCTCTCTTCAGTGGTTTGTAGTTCCTCTTGTAGAGGTCATTTACATCCTTTGTTAAGCTTTTTTTTTTTTTAAGGCTATTGTAAATGGAATTGTTTTCCTATATTCTTTCTCAGTTTGTTCATTGTTGATGTATAGAAAGGCTACTGATTTTTGTGAGTTGATTTTGTATCCTGCTACACTGCTGAAGCTGTTTATGATGTCTAGAAGTTTTGGGGTGGAGTTTTTTGAGTCTTTAAGGTATAGGATCATGTTGTCTGCAAATAGGGATATCTTGACAGTTTCTTTACCTATTTGTATTACTTTTATTTCTTCTTCTTGCCTAATTGCTCTGATTAGGAATTCCAAGACTATGTTGAATAGGAGTGGGGAGAGTGGGCATCCTTGTCTCATTTCTGACTTTAAGGGAAATGGTTTCAGTTTTTCCCCATTAAGCATGATGTTGGCTATAGGTTTGTCGTATATAGCCTTTATAGTGTTGAGGTACATTCCTTCTATTTCTAGTTTTCTTAGAGCTTTTATCATGAAGTGGTGTTGAATCTCATAAAAAGGTTTTTTCTGCATTTATTGAGATGATCAAGAGGTTTTTGTCTTTGCTTCTATTAATGTGCTGTATTACATTTATAGATTTGCGTATGTTGAACCACCACTGCATCCCTGGGATGAAGCCGAATTGGTCATGGTGAATGATCTTTCTGATATGTTGTTGGATTCGATTTGCTAAATTGAGGATTTTTGCATCGATATTCATTAAGGAGACGGCCTGTAGTTCTTTTTGGATGTGTCCTTGTCAAGTTTTGGGATGAGTGTAAATGCTGGCTTCATAGAATGAGTTAGGCAGTGTTATTTCCCTTTCTATTTCATGGAAAAGTTTGAGGAGTGTTGGTATTAGTTCTTTGAAGGTCTGGTATAATTCAGCTAAGAATCCATGAGGTCCTGGAGTTTTCTTTTTTGAGAGACTCTTTATTGCTGCTTCAATTTCATTATGTGTTATGATCTGTTTAGGTGGTTAATATTCTCTTGGTTCAGTGTTGGATGGTTGTCAGTATCTAGAAATTTATCCATCTCTTCATGATTTTCCAACTTATTAGAATATAGGTTCTCAAAGTAGTCTCTGATGATTCCCTGGATTTCCTTAGTGTTTGTTGTTATCTCTCCTTTTTTGTTTCTGATTTTACTAATTTGGGTCTTTTCCTTCCTCATTTTAGTCAGATTTGCCAGGGGCCCAAGCTTATTTTAAAAATAAATTTAAGTAGTCTCTCACACAGATAGTAAGTAGTCATTGTGGGAAATTAGAAAATACACATACGTAAACATAATAAATATATAATAAAGGTCAAAAACTGTCTTGTTCAGTGGTAACAGTTGTTAACCATCCCATATATATCAGGAAGCAGTGTGGTGTAATGAAAGCAACAAGGCTTCTGTGAAGATCACATGGGATAATGTACATTAAGTACTTGTCAATAATAAAAAAGCTCTGAGGACTGTTTTCACTATTATTCTTCCAGATCTTTTGCTATGCATTTACACATTTAAAATAAATCACTTGTACTGTGGATATTAATCCGTAACCTGTTTTTCAGTCAGTAACATGTAACAAATATCCTTTTAAATATAAACACATAATAACCTATTTTCTAGATATGCCAAAATATATTTAAACAATATCTTAATTTTTTATTTTGTAAATAACCAAAACTAATATTTGGCTGTTGGGTTTCTCTTTTACTGAATTAATTTCCATATTTAGAAAATAGTGACTAGATTTTGATTGTTTTTCATGTTCTTTATTCCACCTTTGACTTCGTGGTAGGGAGAATTTTTTTTTTTTCTAAATGGAAGATTGCAGAGTATAACTATGTGATACTACTGCTTTATAGAGTTTTTAAGTAGGCAGGTAAATGTTTTACAAACACCTACCATCCAGAGGCTCAGCCCCAACCTTTCCCAGTTTATCTCCTACTTCTCTTTTTCTAGCCCTGTAAAGACTCCTACCCCATTCCACCTTGGCCTTTTCTCTTCTTTTCTTGTGCCTGGTTAGGTGAACAACCTGGCTGTAACATCACATATTTCACAATGCTGAAGGCTGTCATACATCACTGCCCATAGCTGTGCCACTGATACTTCAGCCAAAAAGTGCTGGACCACAAAATACCCAGGAGGTAAGTAACCATGACCAACAGATTGTTCTTGGCTTCCAAGTTATTTCTTTTCTCTGGCTCCCAACCAAACTTGAGCTGTGCTTTTCCTCTATACTAAAATAACAAATACAAATTCCAGAGATCCAATTCCAGAATGGTGGTTGGAAGATTCTTGGACCTGCTCCCTAGTGAAATAACATTAACAGGTGAAAAACATTAAAAAAACAAAAACAAAAAAACCCTGAGCTGGGGTATGGCTCAAGTACTAGAGTTCCTACCTAGTTCAAGGCCCTGTTTGTTTGTTTGTTTTAATTTTATTTTTATTATTGTACTGGGGATACAATGTGAGATTTACAAAAGTTCTTACAGTATATCATAGTTGAATTCACCCCCTCCATTATTCTCCTCTATCCTCCCTCCCCCTATTCCCAGAATAGTTTCAATAGGTCTCATTTTTCCATTTACATACATGTGTACATAATATTTCTACCATATTTATTTTCCTACACCTTTTCCTTATGTCCTCCCCCATCCCACTCATACCAACTCCCCAGACAGGACCTGTCCTGCCTTTCTGTTCTCCATGTTTGTGGAAAAAAAGACATTTGTGTTTGTTTAAGATAGCGATACAGGGCATTTCATTGTGACAGTTCCATGTATATATGTACTATAACCTGAATTGGCTCATCCCCTGTATTTTTCTCCTTTCTACCTTAGTCTCCTTCTAATGGTGGTTTCAATAAATTTAAAAATTTTATATTCATTCATGTATAGGAAATACATTAACCATATTTACCATCTTAATTTCCTTCTTTTACCCTCCCTCTCTCATATGTGACCTTTAGTATGACCTATCTTTCACAGTATTGCTTGTATTTGTATTAGGTCTATATTCCACGTATGAGAGAAAACATTTGAAGGCCCTGGGTTTAATCCCTACAGTAAGATGAGTGGGAGGCAATGACAATATCTATCACACACACACACACACACACACACACACACACACACACACACTGAAATCTCTGGAGATGGTTCAGAGGACAAAAGTAAGTGAAGAAACATTTGGTTGTTGTGGAAATATTGTCAGATGAGAAACCAAGCAACACTCAGAGAAGTAGGAGAACTCAGATTTTTATTTATTTTATGCTGGTGGTCCCAGATGAGCTAGCACTCAAAATTCTGGGTCCCCAGCAGTGAAACCACAGGACTCTTAAAGGGCAGTAGAGGATCAGGTTACAAGGAACATGCTGGTTGCTAATAGGTGGGCTCACACTGGGATTAGGGACCTGGGCTTGTTTAGGTAGGAGCAGCAGGGTCCTCTTTCAGAAGGTCCACTTACAAGGGGAAATAAAGAAAGGCAGGAATGGGCAACATAGGATCTATAGCAGGAAATCTGCAGAAGAAGTCAAAGGAAAGGCAGGAATGGGCAGTTATCTCTGCATGGGGCCTTTTATCTTGGCCCTGGACTCATTTTATGGCTTAACTGGCAATTCCATAATCTGCTTTGAGGCAATTTCCTATTCATTCCCCTCCTTTGGATGCTTTTCCTACTTATGGACAAGCATTTACACTAGGTTCCTGGGACTCTATCAGGGTCCTCCTGTCCCAAGGGTCTTTATTGTGTCACCAAGAGCTGTAACTTTATTGTCTCCATTCACGAGCTAATGAAGTGAGTTATGGTGTTGGGAATGCAAGGGCCAAATACAAAGGCCAATAGGAGCATAAAAAGAGGACCAGCCAAGGGGAGTAGCCATGAGGCCCAATTTCTGATGTTACTTCATCTGTTCCAGGAATTTGCTAATTCCTGTCTCCTATGTGTGACCTGGTCCTGTAATTGCTGAGCCATGTCTCTGACTATTCCCAACTGATTTACATAAAAGCAACATTCTTCATTTAGGAAAAGGCAGAGCCCCTCTTCCCCCTTTTTGGCAGTAAGTCCAGTCCTCTCCAATTTTGGAGGACCACTGATGCTAGGGAGTCCAGCTGGTCCTACATGGTCACTGTGGACCTAGCCACTTGTTCTTTGTCATTTGTTAGGTCTGCAGATAATTGATTGTAGTAGGAGGTTGATGAGGCAATTCCTCCTATGCCTGTTCCTATTCCACTGTTATACCTAATCCATTTAATAAAGGTATGAATTGGATAGCTCTCTTTGACTGTGTGTGGGCCATCAAAGATACAAGGAAGGTCTGATTGTTAGGTGCTATGTTTTTCTGGGGAGTGAGGAATGCTAATGTGCAAATGCCCTTCCAGTTAGCTGGCAAGCACTGATAAGCAAGGGTCCTGCATACAAAGAAAGTTCCTGGGCTGCTGCACCATGGTCTGTCAACTGTAGATCTAATGGTGGTGGCTGTACAGTTTTGGATTTGGGCATATTGGCTAGCAGCCAGTCCCCTCACTGGATAGTATCCTCTTGAATTGTAGATACAATTAGTGTCCCTCTGAGACAGCTGTATATTGCTTACTTTGGGTTTCGTGCTAGTAGAGTTGGGAGTAGCATCATGCATGCTCTGGTTAAGGGGGCTCATTGGGGCCACTACATAATGGAGGGGACCTGAGGACAGTCAGAGACAACAATCACCTGCCAATGGTGGATTTGTAAGATTAAGGAAGCAGTAAGTTGCATTTAACAGGTTGAATAGCTGGGATTCCAAGTTAAAGTTCCCTGCCCCAGAAGGAAGACTTAATGGGGGTTGTGGTGGTGGCAGATCAATGTCTTTTATAGGCTTATAACTGTCTAAGTAGACATCTCTGGATGGCCTCTCTGTATCTGCAGCTTTTCCCTCTGTAGACTGATATGGGGGTAGAGTGGTAGGGGAGGGTGCCAAGACATAGTGAGGTTTATTTCCTCCCCCTGTCATTTCATCATTCCATGCCTTTAAGGGATCCCCATCTTTCTTCCAGCAAACTGTCTGCCCTATGGTGCCTTTGTTCTTGCAGGACCCCATCAGGCCTGTCAGTTTTCCCTTATAGTAAATTGTCCCTTCTCTGGTACATTCAGAAATTGATGTGCTGCCTATGGGTGACAGGTATTGGTAATAGGGTAAACATAGCATAGTTTTCCCTGGAAGGAGAGAGGTTTCACACAAACTGAGCAGTCATCCCAACCTCTAGATGGGACAACCTTAAAATATACTAGAGTCAGAAGGCAAAGACACATCAGAGACCTCATGCCTGATACTGAGGTCTGGGCTACAGATAGCACTGAACAGCAGTAAGGCTTCCTACTATGAGGAGATAACAGGAAGCTATGTTCCTCTTTGGCCTATGTTCCAATCCTGGGGAGTAATGATGGCCGGTCCTAGTGTGAACAGTGTTGCAACAGTGCGAATCCTCAGGATGGGGTAAGGGTGGCAGAAAGGGGATACATTGATGTCCTGGCAGGCAAATCCTCAGGCTTCTGCTGTGTGTTGACCAACCAGCATCTGGGAGGTGGCTGGAGCAGGACTGGAGCTCTCTTGGGCGATGGCATGCTGGAGCCTCAATTTGAGGGGGTTAGTTGGGTCATGGATGGCCTGCCAGTTGTTGGGGTCTGTGGGGGCTGCTGCCTTTATCCGGGAGTGATGAATCCAGGGAGTGATACCTGCAACTTTCACAGCCATGGGAGTTGCTAACATTACTAGATAGGGACCTGTCCAACTGGGTTGGAGTGGCTCTTTTTTCAATCTTTTACCAATATCATATCTCCAGGTTGGTGGGGATGGGCCCAGTTACCCATGGGGTTTGGGGTCCTTCCCAAGTCCTCCCCAGAGATGTGGTGTAGGGTTTTTCGTAGGGCCTGGAAATATCAGGACATGTCTAGATTTCCAATTTGCCTGAGGTCCCCTCTGAGCCTGTTTATTATGGGAGGGGGTCTGCCATAGAGCATCTCAAAGGGTAAGTAGCCGGAGTGTCTAGGAGTACAGCATGCCCTGAGCAGGGCCAGTGGTAGCATGTCTATCCGGGGGATTGTGTTTCTTGGCAGAGTTTGGCTAAGGTAATTTTGAGGGTCCGGTTCATGCGCTCTACTTTCTCTGAACTCTGAGGCCTGTATGCTATGTGGAGTTTCCATTTTATTTTCAACATTCTAGCCAGGCCCTAGACTATTTCCACCACAAAGGCTGGTCCATTGTCTGATCCAATAGAAAGGGGGAGCCCATATCTGGGGATAATGTCTCTTAAAGGGCCTTTACTACCTCTCATGCTTTCTCTGTGTGGGTCGGGGGGGAAGCCTCAACCCATCCTGAGTTAAGTGCAGACAAGAATCAAGAGGTACCGGTATCCTCGACAGGGCTTGACCCCTGTGAAGTCCACCTCCAGGTCCTCAAAAGGCATAGTACCCTCGGTTTTTATCCCAGGGCTTGGCTTAGGCTCTTGACTCACATTGTTTTGTGCACATGTAAAATGCATCTAGCACTTATTTGGGTGCACAGGATGGGGAACTTGGGAATGAAATAGTATTTGTCCAGCAGTTTTTCCAGGGCCATTTTCCCTAAGTGCATTAACTCATGTTGTTATTTTACCAAAGGGGCTGCTACAGCACTGGGGACAAAGAGTCTCTGGTCAGGCAACTTCACCAGCCTCCCTTTTCTTTTATTCCTTTTTCATATTTTGCCCACTGTTCTTCCTCCTTGGTGTAATTTGGGATGAGAGGCAGCTCCAGAGCCAACAGAAGTTTGGTGGTTTGCTTTGGCACTCCAGGGGAGCTTAGCTCTTCTGCTGCCCTCCTTGCTGCCTGGTCAGCCAGGTGGTTTCCTCTACTGACAAAGTCCATGCCTCTTTGGTGGCCTCTGCAGTGGATAATAGCCACCTGAGATGATTCCCAGACTGCTTCCAGAAATTGGAGGATTTCTTCTTTGTTTTTAACCTCTTTTCCCCCTGCTGTCAGCAGTCCTCTTTCCTTGTATATTGTTCCATGCATGTACAGGGTGGCAAAGGCATGCTTAGAATCTGTGTAGATGTTCACCTGCTTTCTCTTTGCATATCATAATGCCTGGACCAATGCCCAGAGTTCAGCTCATTGTGTGTACCATTCTTGTGGTAGGGCTTCAGCCTGTACAATGTTGGTAGCAGTGGTGACTGCAAACCCAGCCTTTTGCCATCCACCCTGGACAAAGCCGCTTCCATCCATGAAGAGTTAGAGCTGTGAATCCAAGAGGGGGGCATCTGTTAGGTCTGGCCTGCTGGAGTACACGACATCCAATACCTCTTCACAATCATGATCTGGGGGCCCTTCCTGTTGGCAGGAAGGTGGCAGGATTGAAAGTTCATACAGTTTCAAGTCTGATTTCAGGATTCTCACATAGTAGTCCTTGGTAATGGGCCATTCTGGAACTGGTCAGCCATTTATGACCCTGCCTATTCATTAGAGCCATGACTGCATGAGGGACCTTAACATTAATGTCTTGTCCCAGGGTGAGCTTGTCAGCCTCCCTAATTAGGGTTACCATGGCAGCCAAGCCTCAGAGACATGGAGGCCACCCTGAGGCCACTGTGTCTAAGTGCTTTGACAGGTAAGCCACCAGCCGCTGCCATGGACCCAGCCTTTGGGTGAGGACCCCCCAGAGCTGTGTGATTTTTCTTGAAGACGAAGATATTGAATGGTCATGTTACATCCAGCAGCCCTAGCACAGGGGCACTGGTTAACAGTCTCTTTATCTCCTGGAAGGCCTTTTTTTGGTCTGGTTCCCAGTTTAGATGGTCCTTCCTGGAGCCTGCTGTGGCCTCATAAAGTGGTTTGTCCAGGCTTGAATATCCAGGTATCCAGATGAGACAGGATCCTGCAGCTCCCAAGAATTCTTGGACCTCACTTTTGGTTTTTGGCTGTGGGATGGAGCAGATGGCCTGTTTCCTCTCTGGACCCAGGGCACATCATCCTTCTGAGATGATGAGTCTGAGATATCAGACCTCTTGCTGGCAAACTTGGGCCTTTTTTCAGGAAACTTTGTAGCCTATCTCAGAGAGTCAGGCAAGCAATGCCTTTGTCCCCTCCCAGCTTTTCTGCTGGTCATGGCTTGCCAGGAGCAGATCATCCACATATTGGAGCAAGGTACAGCTTGGGCTTTCTTCTGGGAAAGTTGACAAATCCATTGCTAGGGCTTCCCTGAACAAGGTGGGTGAGTTTTTGAGTACCTGAGGAAGTCTGGTCCAGGCCACTTGTGTTTTTCTTCCAGTTATGGGGGGTCTTCCCATTCAAAGGTAAACAGAGGCTGGCTAACTGGGGCAAGACAGAAGCAAAAGAAAGTGTCCAGCTTGGTGATCCAGCTTGCTTGCAGCAGTAGAAGGCTCAGGAAAGTGCAGGTGTTAGGAACTACTGGGTGTAGCATGATAATGGCATTGTTGATTGCCCATAGGTCCTGAACAGGCCGGTAGTTGTTTCCTCCTGCCTTCTTGACAAGTAACAGTGGGGTGTTCCATGGTGATTGGCATTCAATCAATATCCCTGCATCTTTCAGCCACTGTAAGTGGGACTGAATTCTCAGGCATGCTTCCCGTGGCACTGGATATTGTCTCTGTCTAACAGGGACAGCCCAGGTTTGAGACCTACCATTATGGGCACATGGTTGCTGGCCAGGCCGGGGGCCCATTTTCAGTCCAGATATCAGGAAACTCCCCCAGCAGGCAAATGGGCTTTGTCAGGTCCCCCTTTTCCTGGTGGTAGAGCTGCCATTCATCTTCTGTAGGCATAGTCACTGCCATGATGAGGGATTTGGTCCTCTCGCTGTAAGGTTTGTGAGCCCTCCCTGGTTGAAGGTGATTTGGGCTCCAAGCTTTGTTAGTATGTCCTTTCCCAGCAGAGGAACTGGGCGTTCTATAGATACAAGAAATCGTGGGTCACCATGTGCCCTCATAGTTGGCATGTCTGGGGTTGGCAGAACTGCTGGGCAGTTTTGGTGCCAGTGGCTCTGACAATTGTGGTCCTGCACTAAGTGAGGCCACAGGCTTAGTGACCACGGAATGCTCAGCACCTGAGTCCACCATGAAGATTATTGGTTGGTCCCCCACTTTCATTTTGACCGTGGGCTCTTGGGGGCCTAGTAGTAATGAGCTGAGTCTTCCCTAGTCTGACTCAATTCCTGCTAGGTCAATGAGGTCCTGGGCCTCTGGTTCTGGTTGCCATCCTGTCTTCTTTCCTGGAGTAATTTTGCTAGACTCCAATTCTGGTCCCTTTTGGCAGGGGCATTCATTCTTCCAGTGGCCAGTCTCATTGCAATAGTCACATTGGTCTTGTCGGAGTGAGGTTCTTCCATTGAGTCCTCCCTTCCATGGCTTGATCAGGTCTGGCTTCCCCAGTGCTGCAGCCAATAAGGACACCTTGGCTTTCATTCTTTTATCAGCCTCTCATTTTTCCTCATGGACCTAGCTCACAAAGACTGCTTCTAACAGCTGGGTGGCATTTATTCCAGTGAAGCCTTCAAGTTTCTGAAGTTTCCAGTGAATGTCAGCATATGACTGGGCCACAAATGCTATATTGACCATCTGCTGGTTTTCTGGTGCTTCTGGATTTAAGGGGGTGCACACCTAGAAGGCCTCACAGAGTCTCTCATAAAAATCAGTTGGTGATTCCTCTGGCTTCTGGATAACTGCTGCAGTTTTGGACATGTTACTTAGCCTCTTAGTTCCAGCCCTGAGCCCATGTAGGAGGGTGGTGCCATATTGAGTGAGGACTCCTTGTCCTTGTGCTGTATTGAAGTCCCAGTAGGCTGAGCATTAGGGGCCACCTCTCTTGCCCAAGATTCTGTGTCTAGGATTCCTGTTAAGGTCTGCCCTTGGAGCCAGCAGTGAGCCCCCATCAGGATTCACTGTTGCTCTTCTGTGTTGAAAAATGGCGGGAGGATCTGTTGGCAATCATCCCAAGTAGGTTGATGGGTCTGAAATATGGTTTCTAGGAGGTCAACCATGGCCTGGGGATTTTCTGAATAAGGTGGTGGGTGGTTCCTCTAATTTAAGAGGTCCATTGTACTGAAAGGCTGGTAATAGAGGATAGAGTGTCTGGGCTGGACTGTGCCATCAGCACCAATCTGCTGGGGCGCTTGTGTCTCATGAAGCAGCATTTGCAGGGCCCTAGCCTGAGGGACTGGCACCTGGGCTGAGCAAAGGCAGCAGCTCAGGGACTGTGGACTCGGACTCCAAACCAGGGATGGGTGTGGGACATTGCTGGGGCTGGGAGATTGCTGACGGGCCGAGAGGGACTCACTGAAGCTGGTGGACTGTCTGGGAGAGGTGGCACTGGTTGCTCTGATGGTGGGGGTGCACTGGGGATTTATAGCAGGAGCACAGGTGGTTCATCTTCTGGGTCCCCTTGCAGAACAGGCTTGGTCAGCTTCTGGTCTTTAGGCTTCATTACCTGGGCAATGAAAACTCTGTTCTGTCCCTTTTTGTTGGCATAGAATTGGACCCAAGGGGCCATTGTCTAAGCCACCTGAAGCCAGGAGTCAATATAGGGGAACTGATTGGGGTGTCCGGAGGTTCCTATTATGACCTGATAAATGGCCCTGACAGTGGGCAAATCTAAGGTATCTTCAGGGGGCCAGTTGACCCGCAAAGTGGGCTACTCCAACTCACACTGTGTATGCAGCCTTCCAAGAGACATTTTTATCCTATAATCTCCCGAGAACCCCGTCTTAAAATGTTTAAGCATATACTCTAGGACTGTAGGTTTTGAGAAACTTCTGCCCATGGCAGTTAGAGGTGTCCTCTATAGCCACTCTATGTATTCCCCCCCTGCATTGGTGGCACAAAGACAAACAAAGGTGGGTGCCCCTTCAAGAGAAGAGACAAATGAGCTGTCTGCCTGGCCACGTCCCAAAGAAACTTAGGTGTCTCTTAGTATCAATGGCGGGGTCAAACTTGTGACTCTAGATCAGGTTTCCTCATACAGCCACCCTAAGCCATATGAGGGTCACCATGGACCCTCAGGATAGACCCAGCACTCTGTAGCCTTTCATCTGTAGAGCCACAAACTCGAGCCTAAAACGAGGATGAATCAGGCCACTCATTCACACACACATTCACACCAGAGGTTATTACAGTTTTCCTTCCCCCTATTTGGGGAAGTCCCTGACCTATGGAATTCCTCTCGGAGATTCCTGGGAGCTGATCAGATTCGCCTTCTGCCCAGTGGGATGGGACCTGACTGAGGGCTGACTTTCCCTGGGGGCTTACTGAGTCTGGATGAAATTACCAGGCAAGTTGGTCCACTTCTCTTTGGAGTCCAGTTGGGGCAAGACTACTCAGAGGGTTGGAACTCTGGGGTGAAGGAGGACCCGGAATACTGTTGGGTGGTGCACCGACTCATTTGGTCCTGAGTCCCTCCCTACTCCAGTGCAGCCCAGTCATTTGCCAGTGGCTCAAGGGGCCAGAACGGTTGGTATCTCACTGGGGCCTCCAGTAATGTTGTGGAAATATTGTCAGACGAGAAACCAAGTGACACTCAGAGAAGTAGGAGAACTCAGATTTTTATTTATTTTGCACCAGTGATCCCAGATGAGCTAGTACTCAAACTTATTCTTAAAGGGCTGTGCAGAGGATCAGGTTACAAGGAACATGCTGGTTGCTAATCGGTGGGCTCACACTGGGATTAGGGACCCAAGGTTGTTTAGGTAGGAGCAGCAGGGGGCTGTGTTTCAGAAGGTCCGCTTACAGGGGGAGACAAAGAAAGGTGGTAATGGGCAGCAGGTAATCTATAGCAGGAAATCTGTTTGCAGAAGAAGACAAAGGAAAGATGGGAATGGGCATTATCTCTGCATGGGGTCTTTTATCTTGGCCCTTGACTCATTTTATGGCTTAACTGGCAATTTCATAATCTGCTTTGAGATAATTTCCTATTCATAGTCAAGAAAATCTATTAAATCTTGACAGCAAGCCTATGGCACCTAAGGTATGACTTGTTTCCTGCCTCTTCCTCCCTGCAGTTCAGTGTGATGGAAGATCTACTCCAGACTGGTGGGTTCCCTTCTATCATCCCAGTTCCCTGTCTGTCTCTCAGAGAGCTGGCTATGGCTTTTCTCATCCCCCAGAAATCCATATTGCTAAATTACACATGAGTGCAGCCAAGAAGTGTGGCTCCCTTCCTTCTCAGTCTCCACTTCTAGAACAGAGGCTGTAACTTAGACTTAGAAAGTCAAGAATACTGGGCCCTTCTTGCTTCTAGGGCATATGGTACACACTGGAAGAGGCATGCTACAGTTTTTGCCCAGAAGGCTATGCATAAAGTGGAAGTATTACTTCCAGAGAAGTCTGCCACTGTACTTGCCCCAGCTTGGAGCAGTTGGTGGTGCAGCAGTTTTGCCAGAAAGAAAGCAGACCATAGCAGCAGAGAGAGGATGCAGCAGACAGAGGCTGCAGAAGTTCCTGCCTAAGGGTGCTCTTAAAAACAATGCAATGTTTTGACAATAAGCAATTAAGAGAAGTTGCTAGCCCCAGGAAAGCAATGAGCTAAATCATATGTGAACAGACTTACTAAAGAGAACTAGGAAAGTATAGCTAAGAAATCAAATTCTTGTTTCAAAAATTACTTGTGCAGGCTGTTTCAGTGACTTACTCCTGTAATTCCAGCTACATGGGAGGCAGTGATCAGGAGGATTACAGTTCAAGACCAGCCCAGACAAAAAGTTAGCTAGACCCCATCTTAACAAATAAACCAAATATGGTGGAACATGCCTGTAGTCCCAACTATGCAAGAGGCATAAGTAGGAGGATTGTGGCAGAAACACAAAGAACTAATCTGAAAGCCAAGCAAGACAGGGTTGTGGCTTAAGTGGTAGAGCATTTTTCTAG
The DNA here is from genome assembly GCF_047511655.1 of Castor canadensis. Taxonomy (NCBI): domain Eukaryota; kingdom Metazoa; phylum Chordata; class Mammalia; order Rodentia; family Castoridae; genus Castor; species Castor canadensis. The sequence goes on from NC_133388.1 coordinate 155,495,069, forward strand.
CAAGAAATGGACCCTGAGTTCAAACCCCATAACCTGTACCCCCTGCAAAAAAAAGTACTCATGCAAAAGATCCTATATTTAATTAGATCAGACTGTAGAGGAATTTATGCTCCAGGGCATTGTCAAAAGCAACAGAACAATCAACATACAATTAGTGGAGCCTAATTGTATTGTATTGTATAGCTTATGTGATACCAACAGAGGCAGATATCTTAATAGAGAAGTCAGAGAAACAGACAAAGAGAGCCCTCTAAAACCAGTTGCATTTCAGAGTAATTGTGCAAACACCCAGAACTTTGTCCTCTGAAGAGCAAATTTAAGGCCTAAAATTGTGGGGAGCACAGACTTCTTTAAAATAATCTAGTCAAGTCACTAAATAAATAAACAAATGATAACCAGCAGTCCCAGAGAAGGATAGGAAAGGACCAGTATTTAGCATTGCTAAAATGTTATTAAAATGTCTAATTTTTAAAAAATCACAAGATATGCAAAGAAACAGGAAAATGTGACCCATACACAGGAAGATAAAAAAAGCAGGCAATTGAGACTGCCCATGAGAAAGGCCAGAATGCCAGACTTAACAAAGACGTCAAAGTAGTTAGCATAAATATGTTCAAAGAATGAAAAAGAAACCATACTTAACTAAGTAATGGAAAGTATAATGACAAATAGTGATTTTCAATAGAGACAGAAATATATATATATATCTGTGTGTATACACACCACACACACACACACACATAAAATGAAATTCTAGAGTTGAAATGTACAATGACCAAATGAGAAATTAATCAGAGAACCACAACAATAGATTTGAATTTAAAGAAGAAAGAATCAGCAAACATGAAGACAGATCAATAGAGATTATGCAACCTGAAGAAGGGAGAAAAAAAGAACAAAGAAAATGAAAATTAACAGATTCTCACGGAAATGTGGGGCACCATTAAAATTACCACATGTGCACAACTGGAGTTCCACAATGAGAGGAGAGAGAAAAAGGAGCAGAAAGAACACATTTGAAGAAGCTGGCTGAAATTTTCCAAATTTGATGACAAATATTAATCTTGAAAAAGAAAAACACATTTGAACAATTCATATCCCAGTTTCAAAATTTAATACAAAGCTACCTAATCAAGACTGTGTGAGACTTGCATATGGTTAGACACATAGATCAATGAACTCTGACTGAGAATCCAAATATAAATTCTCACATTTATGGTCAATTTAGTTATAACAAGGTTGCTAAGACAGTTTAATAGGGCAGAGAATAGTTTTTTAAACAAACAGTGTTGATACAACTGAATGGCCACATCTAACCCACTGGAGATGGTTGCCTTCCTTACATCTTACACAAAAATCAAGTCAATATGGATCATAGATCTAACTGTATGATCTAAAATTATAAAACCATTAGAAGAAAACAGGAGAAATCTTTTTGACCTTCCATTTAGCTGATTCCTCTTAGATATGACATCAGAAGCACAAGTGACAAAATTTATTAGATAAGTTAGACTTCATCAATATTAGCTTTTGAAACTTAACAGATGCAATCAGATGATCCACGGAATGGAAGAAAATATTTGTAAATTATATATTTTATATGGGGCTTGTACCTAGAGTATATACAGAACACAACAACCTGATAATAAAAGATAACTAACCCAGATTAGACATGTGCAGATGATTTGAATAGATATTTCTCCGAAGGAAATAAGTGTATAAATGAAAATACATCCAACATCCTTTGCCATTAAATAAATGCAAATAAAAACCAAAGTGAATATAACTTTACATCCATCAAACCTACTCAGCTAAAATGAAAAAGACAAGTGTTGGCAATATTGTAGAAATTGGTACTCTCATACATTTGCTGCTAGGATGTAACTAGTACAGCCACATTGGAAAACTGACAGTTCCTCAAAAGATTAAACATACATTTACCATGTGACTCAGTAATTTCATTTCTAAGTATATTGTCAAAAGAAATGAAGACATATGTTGACACAAAAACTTGTACACAAATGTTCCTAACAGAAACATTCGTAATAGCCCCAAAGTAGAAGCAACCCAAATGTCCATCAGCTAATAAATTAGATATAGTATATCCATATAAGGGCATATTATTTGGCAACAAAAATAAAGTACTCGTACATGCTACAATATGGATAAACCTTGAAAGCATTATGCTAGTGAAAAAGCTATAAACAAAAGCCACATGCCATATGATTCCATCTATGGACTATCTAAAATTGGTAAATCTATAGAGATGGAAGGTAGATAAATGGCTGTCTGGGTCTGGGAAGAGGACTGCTGAGATGATAAGAGCACCATCCTTAGTTTCCTAGTACTCTCCCTCTTCTCACACTGGAAAACTCATCTGTTTCCTATGGACAGGTAGAAGATCCTGTATAGTTTGATACTTTTTACATGTTGAATTTGATGATATTAATGTCTGCAAATCAATTGCAGCCTTTTTAAGAGACTATAGACATATGTACACCTTGTTTATTTGCCATGTGGTATCTCTTTGGACCACTGCTTTTAAAATTCTTTTGCAATTAAGCCCTTAGGGTAGAACTTTATTATATTCTTGAAAAAAAAATTGCCTTGCATAGAAATTGCTTAATTTAACACGAGTAATAAAACTAGAATGTAGATTATGAAGAAATTGGCACATGACTGTTCTGGGGTTCCAAAGAAAGTACTTGAGACTGAGACCGATTCCATTTTCTATTATTTAACCTGCTGATGAACAAGCAATAAGGTAGCCTCATTATATTGCATGAATGATACCTATAGGGTCACAAAACACACCATCCAGTCTCAGAATGAATTCTTATTTGAAGAAGTACTGGTCAAACAGGTATTTCACTTTTACTTAGATCTCTAAAAATGTGAAAGGTTCTAAGTCATAATTAATTATGGTTAATTTTTAAACTCTCAGCCCTCAACTCTTTCTTACCATCTTTAAATTCTGGTTTCCTTCCTCCCCTCCTCAGCTTGCCCATGGTCCCTTCTTTTGGCTACACCCTTTCTAGTGAGTCTAATTCAACACTCACAGTCCTTTCTTTTCTCTCCCACATCTATACAATTGGAAGTGTAGGCAAAGGAGAAAGCCAATAGGACACACCTAAATGACTTTTGTACAGTTGCATTTCAGTCACATTAAACTTTAGAAGTTTTGTATTGTATCTTTGTGTTTGTGGTATGTGTATATGTGGGTGTGTGTATTTAAAAATTAGGGTTTACTGCACACTCGTGTTTATTGCAGCACTATTCCCAATAGCCAAGTTATAGAAACAACCAAGATGCCCCACTACTGACGAATGGATCAAGAAAATGTGGTATTTATACACAATGGAATTTTACTCAGCCATGAAGAAGAATGAAATCTTATCATTTGCAAGTAAATGGATGGAACTGGAGAACATCATTCTGAATGAGGTTAGCCAGACTCAGAAGACCGAAAATCGTATGTTCTCCCTCATATGTGGACTTTAGATCTAGGGCAAATTCAGCAATGGGTCATATGACAAGGGGAGAGCACATACACGGGAGGTATGAGGATAGGTAAAAAAACCCAAACATGAAAGTGTTTGATGTCCCCACTCCAGAGGAACTAATACAGAAACCTTAAAGTGACCAAGGTCAGCATGAGAAGGGGACCAGGAACCAGTGTTAAGATCAGTTAGAGATGAATGAACTTGGGTTGTAACACATTTGTACATGGAAGCAATGCTAGGAATCTCTCTGTATAGCTATCCTTATCTCAACTAGCAAAAACACTTTGTCTTTCTTACTATGGTTATGTCTTCTCTTTAACAAAATCAGAGATAAGGGCAGAACAGGTTCTGCCTGGATGCGAAGGAGGGGTGGGAGGGATGGGGGGCGCTGGGGGCACAGGGGAGAAATGACCCAAACAATGTATGCATATGTGAATAAATGAATAAAAAAAAAACTAAAGCAAAAAAAAATTAGGGTTTATAAAAGAATTCTTTTGAAAGTGTGCTAAATGACCTTTAGCAAGTTTTCTTTTTCTGGTGAACAGGGCCTTGTGTTTTCCTTATCAACTCTCCCTTGTTCTGTTTATCATCCACTTGTGAGTCTGATCATCACTACATTGTGATTTTTCTCCGTCATATTCATTTGTATTACCTCCCTTTCCAAGGAAAAGTCTACTCCCTCTGCTCTACTTCCAGCTCCCCAACATGTCTACAGGCTAAAACAGACAGGCTCTCTTTGGGGATAAGGAGACAGCTGCTTCCTGCTTCATTGCAACCAAGGAGGGACTAAGCATGTCTTGAAACATGGATTTCCCTTCTTTATTCTCTGTTCTCTGAGACTGGAACATAGTAGAAACACTGTGAGGATGATGTGGCTGTGTGTTTGTAACTCAAAAGCAAAATTGTGGCCTCTTCGTTGCATACACACAGCTCTAGTGCAGTGTGGCAGGGAAGGTGACATAAGCAAAAGATTCCTACATCACACAAGGTGGGTGCAAAGTTGGGAGAGAGTTAAGACGAAATTCACTGTGTCTGCTGTCTCTGTCCTAAATCCAGGCTATTCATTCAGGGTCTCCCTTGCTCATGTCCTGAAGAGGAAGTTTTCCACTGGGTTGGCTCAACAAACTTCCTTTAGGTACCAGGGAAGTTTACTTTCTGTAGGAAGAATTTGTTTCTTTTCTCGCATGGCAAATTCAGCTCAACCTCCCTTAATTACCAAGAAACTGACCTTAGAGATTAGGAGAAGAGACAGTCAAGGATAGGAAGTCACTGCCAGATTTTGCCTCCTGTCTTCTGTGTTTTATTTCACTGTGGTCTACAAAGGGCACTTCCCCCTGTCTACCCACCACAGGTCCTGCATTGCTTCATTAGCATTGTGACAGAAATACACAAAAGTAGCAACCACTCCATGATTTCAGAAAGTCCCAGTGTAGACTAGACAGTGAAGAGTGATCCAGCATGGCATGCTATTTTAAAGCACCGTGTTCTCGAAAGTAAATATAGCCACTAAAGGAAAACGGCATTAGTTTTAAATTGTACTATAAAAATATCTGTTATATAAGGTTCTAACATTCATCTCAATCCTTTTCTCTCAGGAGTCCTTTCCCCAGTGCTTTTTTATTTAAAAAGAAGTATTAGTTAAGAAAAAGGAAGGCATGCCCTCCGAAGACAGAAGAAACAGCAGCAATAGAGGCCTCAGACTCACAGGTGGGAGACAAATGAATATATTGCCATTTCAGTGTTCATTTCTTGACATACTTTCTTCTAAACAATGGCTTCTGCAGAACCTGGACAGCCACAAAATATTCAATCACATATATTTGGCTAATTGTTCAGCATTTACTAAGTGTTCATTATGCCCAAGGAATAAAGTTTAATTCCCAGATAAGTTTAAAACAAGTGACTCAAACTTCAGCTCTTAGATAAATATAATCAAATTGCACACTTTGCTAGATGTTACCTTGTTTATTATTTGGACTATATTTATTCTGGATGAATGAGGCTTAATTGGTAACTGCTTGATCTTTTCCCTCTCTATTGCCCATGTCCCTTGGTGGATCTGGGTCACATGTGAATCTTAGCCCTATTCTTTCTTTCTCTCTTCCTTCCTTCCTTCCTTTCATTTTGTTTGAGACAGAGTCTTTCTATGTAGCCCACGTTGGTCTCATCACAACACTCCTGCCTTTGCCTCCTGAGTGTTAGGATGATAGACATGCACCACCATGCCCAGCAAGACCCATCCTTTTCCTTAACATTTTACAAAGCCCCTGAGTTCCTGAGCCCATTTCCTAGAGCAGCTGTTCCAAAGCAGATCTCTTTCCCAAACATCCTGCCAGTCTTTCCCATTGCCCACCCCTGTCAACAGATGACTTGTCTCTCACTGAGATGGGACAGGCTATCAGCTAGAATTGCTTACTTCCTACTTCCTAGCCAACAAATGGATCTGTCTCTACACCTCCTCCTTCTCTCTGGTTTGAGGGTCATCTCTCTACCAGTCTTGTTGATTGGATCCTCTTTCAACTCTTCTAGATTGAACGACATCTTAAGGAGGAAATTAAATTATTAAGTCAGCACACAGCAAAAGTTACAGTCACAATTACTCTAGAAGAGTTCTTAAATCATCCAGAACAATAGTTCAAACATGGCTTTAGGAATATAATCCTACAAAGCAATATGTAGGTTTGAGTGTATCAAGTAGACAGTAACAGCCAGGTATAGTGGTGCACAATGGTAATCCCAGTGCTCTGGAGGTTGAGGAAGAAGGAAGATGAGTTCAAAGTCAGCCTGAACCACATAGTGAGACACTGTAAACAAACAAATGAACAAAACAGAACAAAATGTAGATAGTAATGTATAGGTATAAGTAATATCTACACTATGTCCAGTATGTACTGTGTAAGATATACAGTAGTATATAACATACAATTTCAGAGGTTACATTGAAAAAATAAGCTCCTTGGAACACATAAACAAATTTATAAATATTCTGAGTTTCCATTTTGTATCATTTTCTAAGTTTTTGTGGATAACCATAAGTTTCTCTATAGTCTTTGGTTAGTTCTACAGTTTCTTCTTCACTGCTGCAATAAGCCATTCCTACCCACTAGGAATACATGACACTTACCTAGGTGTCTGTAGTCTAGAAACTCATACATCACTCATACTTTCTACTACAGGTTTTGCTAAGAGGCCTCACTTCCTGAATCCCTGCTAGTAAGAAACCTCACTGAGTACAGTGACCCACTCAAAGTCCAGCTTTATTTAATAGCTGCTTTTCTCTTTCTTTCTCTCTGCCTCCTGCTCCATTAGAAGATTAGATTTTGCTACATGTAAAAGAAATCCAAAATAATACTGGCTTAAGAAAGAGAGAAGTTTCTTTCTTTCTCTCTCTTATAGAAGAAGTCAAGAAGTAGATGGCGTGGGCTATTTTGGTGGCTTATCATGTACCCAGGCTCATTCTCCCTTAGTGTCTCACCATCCTACTTTATGACTTACATCCTTATGGTTGCTGCAGCTCCAGCCACTGCATCCATATTCCAGTCAGCAAGAAGAAGAAAGGGGTAATTCAGGAAAGGTATCTGAAAAATAAAGGAAAAGAACAAATACATGTCCTGCCAGTGTCATACAGATCCTTGTCCAGTTCCCTGCAAGGGCCATCTTGCTCCTGGGAAATTACCTACTTTTTAGTTACTACTAACTAGGGTTTAGACTCTAAGGTTAGGTGTTAACTTAGGAAATCTGATAAGATGCAAATGAATTTTTCTTGGAAGAGATGATTTTATTACCTTGAAGGGCATTTGCCAGTTCGTATCTAATGGCCTTATTATTTCAGGGTTTGTTCTGTTGTTGCTGCTGTTTATTTTGTTTTTAACTGGACCAGCTGTCCTCATACTGGCTTCTCTCATTAGTGAATTAATTACACTTTGGTGTGTGCTCAGATAATGTGTGGAAATTACATTTTTAATAATGCCAAGATTTGATAGTAGCAAAGACAAAAGGGCTTTCTCCTAGGTTTGTCAACAATTTCCCTAAATACCCCACTTAAAATTTCTACTTATGCCTTACTGGCAAGAACCTGGTTATAAGACTGTACCTAGCTGCATGAGAGACTGGGGAATGTCAACTTTCAGCTGATGCATTGATAATCTGATTAAAATAAGGGTTTTTGCAGAGCGCTGGTGGCTGAGATTGGGAGGATCACAGTTCAAGACAAGGCCAGGCAAATAGTTTGTAAAACCCCCATCTCCAGAATAACCAGAGCGAAATGGACTGGAGGTGGGCTTAAGAGGTAGAGCACTTGCTTTGCATGTACAAAGTCCTGAGTTCAAACCCCAGTCTCACAAAGGAAAAAAAAATCAGGATTTTCCTACTAAGGAACAGAGACAGAGATCGATGGTAGAGGGCAACTAAAAGTCTTTGCCAGGAGGACACAGAACCACTGACTATGGCCTTTTAACCTGTATTTCTACCTCTCCCTTTGTCTTGGTTTCTTTCTAGCAGATTAAAAGTATACTCAGAGCTCAGCAACTGAACCCTTTGCTCCTGAATCCTTCTCCTATCATGACAACATTCTCCTTTTTAACCCAGTTCCAGTTCAAATCCTCAGAGAAAATCTTACTTGGCTCTTCAGTCTTATCCCCTCTTCCTTCTTCATACACTTTCATCAGGCTTTTGTTCCTCTCCACCCCGCCACCTGCCCTCCCAGGTCACTGCTGACCAAGACACATCCATATGGACTGCATCTCGTCCAAGCAAAGATCTAATTTACCAAATTATGTGTTTGCTTAGTTATTATTTAGTTGTTCTTAGTTATTCCTTCTTAGGACAATGTTATTTTCTATTCTTCTTAATTGCAAATTAGTATTTTAGTTTTATAATGGACTAATTTTAGGTTCTTTTGACCAGTTTATGAGAATCTAGTTCTTAGACATCACTTTGGTTGTGTGGGAAAATGCATTCCAACTTCCATACCATTGGCCTAACAGCACACTTTTGGAAATGACAGTTTTGTCAGCTCAGGTCTGTTTATTCAGTTCTCCCCTCTACAGAAGAGAAAGAAGAAACTGGATTTTTGTTGCTAATAAAGAAGATTCTATTTAGGTTATTTCCAAACCACAATGGAGTTAGAGACAAGATGTATACCTGGTTAACTCATAAAGGAAAACTACCCATTTTGGAATCCCTAAGGGAAAATCACCAAGAATACCCTTGATCTAGTCTCCCTCCTAATCCTTTCTCACTATTTCGAGCTAATTTTTTGTCTAAAACCAAAGAACACAGTATCCCAAAGTTGTCCTTGGCCCTCTATCAGCCATCCCTCTTTGCCTACTCTGTTCATCCCATGACACTCCTCTTCAGGGATACAGGCCTGGGACTGTGGCTGACCATCGCGGCAGGATGTAGTTATACTGCCCCGATGTGGCAGGCTCCACTCTTTCAAACATTGCCTTATTTTCTCTGAGAAACTAACCCACTATTGAATGGACAGTTTCTGAATGAGTACAGGATAAGTGGCAGTGGATTTTGGGGGAACCACAATGTTTCTTCCATCTCTTTCTCCAAGGTTTGGGGGGGCATAAGTAGAGGTAAGAATGAAAACATGGGACTTCAGTAAACGAACCTTGCCTGTCATATCTGAAGAACACTCCACATCCAGATGAACACCCAGGAAAAAGGCTGGTCATGTTTTTGTTTTGTTTTTTGGACAGAGTCTTATTATATAACTCAGGATTCTTCTGTCTCATGAATGCTGATATTACAGGTGTGCACTATCACACCTGCTGGGCTTTGTCTGACTCTGCCAAGATCTAAGTGAAGGGTGCAGAATTGGGGCACTTAAGCTAAATCTGCCCCTTAGGCATGCTATGTTTGACTGACACAATGATTTGTCATTTTATTTTTGTTTCAATTTTTAAAAAGCAACATTTAAAAGGAAGACTTCATATGGAAATCCCGAGTTCTGGCTTCTTGATCTTGTATCCCCAAGCTGCAGTAGTTGGATGGAACAAGTAGCTGCTCTTCCTTGCAGACTGGGTTCGCCCTCTGTATTTTGTCACACTGTCACTTCTCTCTGCCACACACTCAGCTGCTTCCCTTCGTTACGGTATCTACTCTGCTCTGGCAGGCAATCAGAGTTTAGGATGGCTTTTGCAACCAGCCGGTGATGGGGAGAGAAGGCAGAAGTCTCAGGAAGACTTTGCAGAGAAGGGGAATTAGCTGGTTCTTAAAAACTGATAGGAATTTTCTTGGTAAAATAGAAAGGTAAGAGCACTCCAGTAGGACAGAAAGATAGAGAAAAGACAGAATTATTAATATTATTGGGAATGGTCAAATAGTTCCTTAAGGAAGGCCAGAGTATGACCTTGGATTTCAACAGACTTCACTTCCAGTCCAGGCTCTACCACATACTGTCTGTGTGACTTGAAGAAATTGATATCTCTGAACATTAATTTAATGATCAGCACAGTGGACATTAACAGTAGATCTACCATATGCCTGAGACTACATTTTTGAGGGGTACCGAGCATTGACCTCAGGGCCTGGTGCTTGCCATGCCCCTAGCCCTTTTTGCATTGATTATTTTTGGGATAGGGATCTTGCTTTATGCCCAGGCTGGCTTGGGCCATGGTCCTCCTATTTGTGCTTCCCCATGTAGCTGGGGATGACAGGTGCACACACACTGCACCCAGCTATGAGCTGAGATGGGATCTCATGAACTTTTTGCTCGGGTTGGCCTTGAACTGTAATATTCTCCATTTCTGCTTCCTGAGTAACTAGGATTATAGGTTTGAGCCACCGCATCCAGCAACGACATACATTTTTATTTTAAAAATGTACTCAAGTACTCTCTCTCTCTCTGTACATATATATATATATACACACACACACACACATACACTCAGAAGTGCACATATCATTACTTTGCAGTTCATTGAATTATTTTGAGACGGGTCTCACTATGTAGCCCAGGCTTGCCTAAGACTCTTAATTTTCCTGCCTCTGCCTCCTCAGTGCTGGGGATTGCAGTTATGAGTCACCATGTTCAGCTACCTTAGTGAATTTTAACAAACTGAACACATTTATGTAACCAGCACCCAGATCAAGAAACAGAAGGTTCTTCACAGTTTCAGGAATCTCCCTCATGTTTCCACCTTGTCACTGGCTGCCCCTCAATGGGCACCAGATTTCCAAAGTAGTTGCTAATCAGTTTGTACATGTAACCTTGGCAGTTATGGTTGCTCTACATCCTCCTCAATATTTGGTGTTACCATTTTCATTTTTGCTTTTCTTATGGTTGTAATGGTATCTCCTGGTGGTTTTAAAGTATATTCATTTGATGACTAAAGAAAACAAGCACCTTCTTGTGTGTTTATTGAGCATTTGAATATTCTTATTTATGAATCATCTGTTAAAATCATTTGCTTACTTTCTTATTTGATCATGTGTTTTATATTAATTTTCATGATTCTTTATGAATTTGGAGGCCAGACCTTATTGGACAGATGTATTGCAAATGTCTTCTACATTCCATTTGCTTTATCACTCCATTAATAATGTCTTTTGATGAACAGACATTATTTGGACTCTAACATAGTCCAAAATTTCAATGTTTTTCTTTGTGGTGAGTGCATTTTGTATCTTGTTTATGAAATTGTTACCTACCCTAAAGTTATAAAGGTGTTCTATATTACAGGTCTTTTAAAAATACATTATTGTTCACGTTTTGATTTGTAATTCACCTGGAACTCATTTCTGATAATGATGCGAGTAGAGATAAGACACATTTTCCCCATTGATATCCAGTTGACCCAGCACCACTTTATCAAAGTTCATCCTTTCTCTTCTGCAAAAGATGTTGCATTGTCCACTTCGTCTTAAGTTTCTGTTCATGTTCTAACTTTATTCTGCCACATTGATCTATTTGTTTATCCTTGTGGAAATATATACTATCTTACTTATTATGGTTTTCTATGTCCTGGTGTTTGGGAATTTAACTCTTCAGCACTTGTTCCTCTGCTTTCAGGTTGCCTTGGCTATTCTTGGACGTTAACATGGCTGTGTTATTTCAGGGACTGTGCATTAACTTCCTATAGCCCTGAAGTGCTAGCAATGAGTGCCCTCGCAGTGTACCATGTCCATGCCTGGTGTCCAAAATGGCAGGGCTTGTTTGAGTTTCTAAATCAGAGTGTACCCAGTGGTAGCCATCCAATGTCTTCCTACTATTCCCTTATGGCTCCCAGCTGTCCATGTCTGCATTCCCCAAAGTCACTTGGGTGAGAGAAAGTCCTTGCTGCTCACAAGAATGCCAACGTTCATATAAAAGGTTATCTTCTGTACAATGTGTTCCACTTTCAACATCTCGAATATTCACAATTTACATCTTCCTTTAATATATTCTATGCTGTTGACAATTTTGCATGTATCTTTTCTTGTATCCTAGTGTTTATTTTCTTTTCCTTTTTTTATTCATTTATTCGTATACACATACATTGTTTGGCCCTGCCCCCGCCCCTCCTTCTCCCTGCCACCCCCCTCACTTCCAGGCACGACCTGTTCTGCCCTTTTCTCTAATTTTGTTGAAGAATAGACATAAGCAATAATAAGAAAGACAACACGTTTTTGCTAGTTGAGATAAGTATAGCTATACAGAGAGATTCCTAGCATTGCTTCCATGCACAAGTATATGACAACCCGCATTGACAATCCCAAATTGACCTCTGTCATTTTAAGGTTACTGTATTAGCTCCTCTGCAGTTGGGACATCAAATACTTTCAAGTTTTGGGTTTCCTACCTAACCCATTCCGCCGGTATGTGCTCCCCCCTTAGCGTGTGGGGGCCCAAGTCCAACAACATTGCTGTATTTGCCCTAGATCTAAAGTCCACATATGAGGGAGAATATACGATTTTTGGTCTTCTGAGCCTGGCTAACCTAGCTCAGGATGATGTTCTCCAATTCCATCCATTTACTTGTGAGTGATGAGATTTCATTCTTCTTCATGGCTGAGTAAAATTCCATTATGTATAAATACCACATTTTCTTGATCCATTCGTCAGTAGTGGGGCATCTTGGCTGCTTCCATAACTTGACTATTGTGAATAGTGCTGCAATAAACATGGGTGTGCAGGTGCCTCTGGAGTAACCTGAGTCACATTCCTTCAGATATATCACTAGGAGTGGGATTGCTGGATCATGTGGCAGATCTATGTTTAGATTTTTAAGAAACCTCCATATTGTTTTTCAGAATGGTTGCACAAGCTTACAGTCCCACCAGCAGTGTATGAGGGTTCCTTTTTCCCCACATCCTCACCAACACCTGATGTCGGTGGTGTTTTTGATGATAGCTATTCTAACAGGGGTGAGGTGGAAACTTAGTGTGGTTTTGATTTGCATTTCCTTTATGGCTAGAGATGGTGAGCACTTTTTCATGTGTTTTTTGGCCATTTGAATTTCTTTGTTTGAGAAAGTTCTGTTTAGTTCAGTTGCCCATTTCTTTATTGGTTCATTGATTTTGGGAGAGTTTAGTTTTTCGAGTTTCCTGTATATCCTGGTTATCAGTCCCTTGTCTGATGTATAGCTGGCAAATATTTTCTCCCACTCTGTGGGTGGTCTCTTCAGTTTAGAGACTATTTCTTTTGTTGTGCACAAGCTTTTTAATTTTATGTAGTCCATTTGTCCATCCTTTCTCTTAGTTGCTGAGCTGCTGGGGTTCTTATTGAGGAAGTTCTCGCCTCTATCTATTACTTCCAGAGTATTCCCTGCTCTTTCTTGTACTAACTTCAGAGTTTCGGGTCTGATATTAAGGTCTTTGATCCATTTTGAGTCAATACTAGTACAGGGTGATAAACATGGATCTAGTTTCAGTTTTTTGCAGCCAGATAACCACTTTTCCCAGCAACATTTGTTGAAAAGGCTGTCTTTCATCCATCATATATTTTTGGAGCCTTTGTCAAAAATAAGGTGGGCATAGCTGTGTGGATTCATCTCTGGATCCTCTATTCTGTTCCACTGGTCTTCATGTCTGTTTTTGTGTCAGTACCATGCTGTTTTTATTGCTATTGCTTTGTAATATAATTTGAAGTTGGGTATTGTGATACCCCCAGCATTGCTGTTTTTGCTGAGTATTGCCTTGGCTATTCATGGTCTCTTGTGTTTCCAAATGAACTTTAGGGTAGATTTTTCAAATGCTGTGATGAATGTCATTGGAATTTTGATGGAAATTGAATCAAACATGTCAATTGCTTTTGGTAGTATAGCCATTTTTACTATGTTGATTCTACCGATCCATGAGCACGGGAGATCTTTCCACCTCCTGTAGTCTTCCTTGATCTCTTTCTTCTAGGGTTTGTAGTTCTCCTTGTAGAGGTCATTCACATCCTTTGTTAAGTTTAATCCTAGGTATTCGATTTTTTTTCAGGCTATTGTAAATGGAATTGTTTCCATATATTCTTTCTCAATTTTTTCGTTGTTGGTGTATAGGCTAATGATTTTTGTAAGTTGATTTTGTATTCTGCCACCTCGTTGTGTGTTTTTCTAGGACTTTGAGAAGTAGTATTAGGTCATTGATTTGAGATCTTTCTGTCTTTTTAATATATGCACTCATTTTTGTCTTTAATTCATTTATCTCTCTATAGTGTTCTCCATTTCACTTTGTTGTTTGTTTAGGGCTCCTATTAGTTCATTTATTGTTTCTGTATCTTCTCATATTCTTTATTTTTGGTGTCTTGGAATTTCTTGAGTGCCTCTTCTACGTTTTGATTAACCATATCTAGTAACATCTCCATGAAATTCTCAGCGATTACTTGCAGGATTTCTTCTTTGAGAGTGTTCTTGTGGGCAACATTGGGTTCCTTGGCATCATTTACCTTTGTTTTGTTGGAGTCTGGAACTGGGTATCCATTTTCTTCATTTCCCTCTGAATCTTATACTAAATTATTTTGCTGGGGAGAATAGTTTCCATCCCTTTTTTGTCCTCCCATTGCTCCACTTGCAACTATGTTCTTGATAGGTTATTGGTGGTTTCAGTCACCTGTTTTCTTTCCCTTGGTTAAATTTTGTTTTGTGGGTATATTGGATTTTTAGCCTAGTGTATGTATGTATTGGTCTGGGTATAATTTAACTAGTATTAACTAACTCACAATAGTAAAACTAACAAAACAAAACAAAAAAACCAAAGAAATCAACAAGGAGAGATGAACAAACAAACAAGAAACAAAACAAACAAACACACAAAAAAACTCCAGGTTCAGGAACAATAGAATTTCAGCCCTAGTAGTTCTGGTATTACTCCTTCAGCATCCATTCCTGGTGTTGGTATTTAAGCAGAAGCTCTTAGTCTCTCTAGGTGGTTCGGGAGTTTTGCCAGTTTTTCTTCTGTCTTTCAGTGGCAGCTGCTTAGTCAGCTCCTCCCTCAGTGAGGAGTGGCTTGTCCTCAGGTTCCAAAGATCAGCTCTGTAGCCTACCAGCCATCCTTCCAAGCAGGTTTGGAGCCAGCATGTGGTGGTGCAGGAGCCCTCCTGTTTTCTCAGTGTAACATGGCATGGAAAAGCTTTGTGTAGGCTAGGAGTTCAGGGTGTCAAAGTTTTTATTCTTTTTGGTGCTTTATTTCTGCCAAGTGTGGCTCCAGTGCCTCAGTAAGATTTTTGATTTATGGAGCTCACGCTGTCTGCTTCTGCACCCTAGTCTCCATCTTGGATCCTCTTTTCTTTTCCTTTCTTTCACTAATTAGATTTATTAGAGGTTTTTGGTGTGCCTGCTATTCATATAATTTTTTTCCCTCAAACAGACCAGAACCATTTTACTTTTTCTGTTTTTTTTAATTCACTAATCTTACCCTTTGTTTGGTCAACTGGGTTATTTTTCTAATTTTTTTAGTTGAATGTTTAATTGATTTGAATTAATTTTTTGTTGTTTAAAAATGAAAACATTAAAGCCTGTTTGTCTCTCACCATAGTTTTTATGATAGTTTTAAATAAGTGTGTTTTATGGCCAGGTGTGATGATATGTGCCTATAATTCCAGCTGCACAGGAGGTATAGGTAAAAGAACCGCAGTCCAAAGCCAGCCCTGGGCAAAACACAAGATCCTATCTGAAAAATAACTAAAGCAAAAAGTACTGGAGGTGTGACTGAAGTGGTAAACCACAAGGCCAGGAGCTCAACCCCTAGTGCCACCTAAAGAAAGGTGTTTTATTGCCCATAACCTGTTATTGCTCATTTTCACCAAGGTTTATTTAGTAGAGTTTTTTCTAATTGTTCAGGGTTCTTAACTTTTGATATTTTTAAAATTCATATAAGTTTTGTACTTCCTCCTTCCTCTTTTAGCAGCAGGTCTTCTGACCTGTCCTTGAGGAATTGATGCCCATCATGAAAGAATGGAAACTGTCTCTTCACCCTCAGTCCACTTAGGATAGATAGGCTCCTATGTATATTCTAAGGTTTGACACATCATGATTGATGATCCATGCTTACTGTGAGAGAACAAGTAGGGAGAGGTGCAGAAATGTGTGATGGTGGGTGAGAAAGTGAAGCACTTCTGCCTTTGGTGTGCTATTCAGTCCTGTGGATAGGGACAGATTTTAGAAAGACAACATAATGGGACCCTCTTTTGCAAAACATCCCCAAAGTGGTAAGAGAAAAGCAGCTAGACACCAACAGCTACAATCCTGGGCCCCAAGAAAGGAGAAGTGAACTTCACCTGGAAGAAATGGTTTTGTTCATGATGTTGTTCCCAGTTAAAGTCCTGTTGGGGCACAGTTTTAAGACAATAGGAACCAGCAGTGAAGACAGATAGGAGACCCAGGCTGGCAACATTGCCTGTACAGTGAGGAGCAACTATGGCAAAGTCAGAGGCAGCTGAAAGAAACCAGATTCTTCTCTGATGGAGGTTAAATCTTGTCAGTTTTCCTTATTGGACTGTCTAAAATGAATTGAGAAATTGTAAAGGACCGACAGTGGGTAAGGGGGAGACCCAAGAAAGGAGTCCATGGTTTCCACCAGTTTGCAAATCAGTTGTAATTAAGTTGATAAATGAATAAAATGTGATTCTACTTGCATCTCCCCTGGGTGAAACAGCAATGCATATTATGGTACTTTTAAATTTTATTATAGAGTGGAAAAAGCACAGACCTTGCTAAATTTTTATTTTGGGAACTCATTCATTATGTTCGTTTATGAATTTTTGTAAATGTTTTAATAAACCTGAAACATTTTTCATTGATTTTTTTTCCTAACTCCAAAAGTAATCCATGCTAATTGAAGAAAGTTTAAAAGATAAATGCATAAGGAAGAAAATAAACTTTTTGTAATGTTATTTTTCATGCCCATTATATTGTTTGTGTGTATATACTCAATTGCTCCCCAATGTTAGACATTTTATGTTGTTTTCAGTATTTTTCGCTTATAACAAATATTGAGATGAACTGCACATTCATATTTATTGGAATTAAATATTAGAAGTGGAATTAATGAATCAGAGTATAACCATCTTTAAACTTTTGTTACTTTCCAAAACATTGTATCAACTAACTTTCTTAACAGTTCAATTTGGGAATACCTGCTCTCAGAACCCTTGCCAGCATCAGGTATTGCCATTCCATACATGTCTTTACTTCATCTCTCACCTCAGTGACTTCCAACAGTCTCTTAATGGCACCCCAGTCATCACACTCCCCTCTCCAATCAATTCTCCATGCTCTATCCAGAGCAATTCTTCTAACAAGTAGGTCTGATTCTATCACTGCCCTGCTTAAATCTCTCCAATAACTTCAATCTCTTCAATAACTCATAGAACAAGGCCTCAGCATCCTTACAGCTCAAGAGGTTCTTATGTCCTAGTTCCATCTGTTCTATGAGATCTTAACAATTACCTGGTCATCCCTCCTTGTGCTCCAGACATATGGAACCTGTTCTGAGTATAGGAGTCATTCTTCATCTCTTGCTCTCAGTCACATTCTCATCCTCTCTCTCTCTGCCTTTGAGACTTCTCTAGCAGGTTGGATCTGTCTCTGTCTCTCTCTGTCTCTCTGTCTCTCTGTCTCTCTCTCTGCCTTGTCTTTCATCCATAAAGAGTATTTGGGGTTTTTCAACTCTGAGATGGACAGATTGGCATCTGGTGCTGGGCAACATTGCCCTCTAGAGGACCTCTGTGTGCTCTGGGCCAACCGGCTGGCCAACTGGTGGGATGCCCTGGAAACATAGCTGTTGGAATGTGAACACTGAAGATTCTGATGTCAGCCATAGCCCATTGACTCTTGGAACACTGCCTTTGCCCCACCCACTCCCTTTCTTCTGTGATTCAAAAAACCTGTTATTTTTCTTTGAATTTTCTTTTTATTTCTCTGTGTTTCATTCTAATAGTTTCTTCTCTACCATCTTCCAATTTGCCAGTTCTCTCTTTAACCATATATAATTTGCTATTAAATCCTACTTAGCTATTAATTTTGCTTGTTGCATTTTTGAGGGGTGCTGAGGATTAAACACAGAGCCTAAAACATACTAAGCTCATGCTCTACCACTGAGCTACACTCCCAGAGAGTTTGTTGCTTTTTTGTTGCTTTGTTTTGTTTTAAGACAGGTAGTGCTATATAACCCAGGTGGGCCTCTAACTTTCGATCCTCCTGCTTCAGCCTCAAGTGCTGGGATTGTTGCATTATTTTAATGGTAAAATTCCTATTTGGTTCTTTTTTAATTCTGCTGCGCTACTTTTTAATAGTAGTTCCCAAGTCCCTGCTAAAACTACTGAGCCTGTGGGTTTTTTTTTTATTTCTACAAATAGAGCAAGTATAGTTATTATATACTTTGTGTATGAAGTCACAATAGTTAGGTCTTTGTGTGTATATTACTATTATATGGTATTTCTGCCTGTTTTTGCTTATGGTATTTGACTTCTGGGTGTGCCTGGTTATCTTTCACTATTTGCAAGTATTAGAAAAGTTTTTTGTAGAAATATAAAGATTAGAATGGGACCACATGTCCATGCTGAGAGCATCTTCATTCATTTTGTTAGGTGCCTAACCGTCCAGCAGTCCCTCCTTATGATCAGGGGATGAGTTCCAAGACCTCCACTGGATGCCCAACACCCTGGAGAGTACTAAAAGCTGTATGTACTATATTTCTTCATGGTTGCATAGTATCAGAGTTTCATCCTTTATATCCTGGTGCCTCCTTTACATTGCTATTTTGTTGTTTGGGGGTCACTATTAAGTAAAATAAGGTTTACTTGCACATAAACATTGTGATACCATGACAGTATATCTGATAACCATGACCACTGCAAAGTGACTAACAGTCACAGTGTATATAATGTGAATACACTGAATGATGTGATAATTTGTTTCCTGTTGGGATGGAATGGAAGGGCATGAGATTCTATCACGCTCCTCAGAATGGCATACAATTAAAAAATTTGTGAGTTGTTTATTTCTGGAATTTTTTGTTTAGTGTTTCTGGGATATGATTGACTTTGGGCAACTGAAATTGCAAAAAGCAAAACTGTGGATAAGCAAGGATTATAGTACTATTAGTCCCAGATTCCTTTAATCCAAGTTCAAGTCTTCAGTTTCCCTCTGTCACTAGGCAAGGTAAAAGAAAGCCACTGTGAAGTTTTCCTCCAGTTTATCTTGTTCTGAGCCTGCAGAATCTTAAGGGATGCCAAAGCATAGAACTTGGATTTAGCTCTTAGGTATGGTTCAAATATGAAAAGACCTCTCTTAACTATATATAGGGAGTCCCAGCTGCAAGCAGTCAAACCAGAAGGAGAAACCAAAGCCCTCCGTTTGCTCCTTAGGTGGATGCCTGGAGGTCCTGCACAATGTCCCATCTAGCTGTCATTCTCCTGGATCAGGCTGTGGGGCTAAGGCAGGATGTATCCCCATCTCTATCACTTGGCTCTCATATGCTCTGACAGAGCCAGATATAACAGACGACAACCCCCAGAATGCACCTCCACTCCCAGAATGCACTTCCTTAAAGTTCTTCTGGTCTTACCCACAGACAGCACTTTATTTGTAGGAACCACATTCCCCAGCATTGCCTTGCACCTCTGCCAGTCCCCTAATCCCAATCTCACTTAATCTCTAATTGTGTTCTTCTTCTTGTTTTTGTGTTTTTGAGACAGGGTCTCCCTATGTAACCCAGGCTGGCCTTGAATTCTCTATACAGCCTAAGCTAGCCTCAAACTTGAAAAATCTACCTACCTCTGGCTTCCAAATGCTGGATTACAGGTGTGCACCACCATGCCCAGTTTCGAATTGTATTTTAATATTCTCTGACTGTTTGTAGAGCAAGGTTGGGCAAGGGGAGAGGAAAAATGGCCTGGCTTCCCATTTTCTGGTTGATCTAGACCTTGAGTTTCTCATTCAGAGTCAGACTGAATAATGCCATCCAAAGATGTCCATATCCTAATCCCTGGGAATTGTGGTTATGCTACCATGCATGGCAAAAGACTTGCTACTGTGCAGATATTATTCTAGATCATTCAGATGGCAAATGTAATCACAAGTGTCCTTATAAGAGGGAGGTAGGAGATAATAAAGAAGGAGATGTGATGACAGAAGCAGTTGTAGGATATAAGGAAGGGGCCCTGAGCCAAGAATTGCAGGCAGTTTCTAGAAGCTACAAAAGGCAAATAAACAGATTCTCCCCTAGAGCCTCCAGAAGGAATGAAAATCTGCTGTTACCTTGATTTTAGCACTTCTGACTCCTAGAACTGTGGGGCCATCCCAATTTGTCTTGTTTAGCCACTAAATTTGTAGTAATTTGTAATGACATCAATAGAAAATTAATACTGGCAGGCCATAATTTTATTTATTGTCTAGTTCTGCAACTAACAATTGTAGTTAGTGGAAATTTTCTCAGATGCTAGAAGTAGGACTCTGCGATGCACTCAACAAAAACTCCTAACTTATCATGGAGGTTGTTTTTGTCTTTTTCTATACCCACTTTGCTGCTGACCCTTCCTCTTGTGATGTGAGGAATGCCCTGGCTTTTACAAGGTCTGTAGTATCCTCTTGCTGGTGACAGAGCAGGCCATTTATTCCTAACCACTTCATGTCAATTGTGAATTTTTATATGTAAAGTTCAGTGTTGATCATCGTCCTAAATTTTGAGAGTCCCTTTGGAGAACTCTCAAACTGATAGAGAATGGAAACACAAAAATAACTTAAAATGCTATAAGCATTCCATCTATTTCAAATATTCCATTGAAGATGCCCAGGAGTTTGAACAGGCTTGTGTGGTGGACTGGGGACATGTAGCACTATGTTGGCAGGCAGAAGACAAGCAGCCACTTCATTTCCCTGGGCTCCTGAAACTCTCTTAGGAAGCAGGGTTTATCTATTTGCATATATTTGGAGCTATAGAAGCACCAAAGGCATAATCAGTGCCTGCTCTGTTCATCAGAAAAGCACAAACAGCTCCATAAATAGTTACAATGCAGTATATAATTGCGATGGGACAATGATGAAATGAGCATGTAAGTGGACTAGGAGGAAATGACAGGGGTATTCATTAAGTAACTAATTAATTCACTCTACTGCACAAGAGAGCTCTGTTGGATGCTAGATGACAGCTTACTTTGCGAACAGTAGTGTGTTTGACACAGTAGGTCATGTGTGCTCAGCACTTCCCACCTCTGCCTCTGAGATGTCAATGCTTCTTTAGAAGTAATGATGCCTACGCAATTGAGACCTGTCTCTGGTGTGGGGCAGTCACATACACGAGCTTAGGAAAGATCTGACACTTCCTCTGAAGCTTTACAGTCCTCCATTCAAAATTGTGCCCTTTTCAAACTCTGTTGAGGTTGCGTGACCTGAAACCCAGGACAGATGGTGTGTATGTCTCTGAGGTTCAAGTACTGCCAACCTTGGCTTCCTGCCTAGCTTTTACTCTGATTTTGCATTTTTCTTTCTTTTTCTAAGTACTTGCATTCAATTTCATAGTCACAGTCTGGTGCCCCCAGACATCTTTATTTTCCTGTACTGTCACCTAGCTTCATTCTCAAAGACTTCCTTCTTCCTAGCCTATGGTAGAAAGGTTGATCTTGCCAATTCAAGGTAATTCCCCCCTTCTGGTTTGACTGTATGTCTCTGGGTTCAATATTCAGACAATCTTTGTATTCTCTTTTCACTTTTTTCCCTTCCACCCAGCAGTAATTCCAGCTCTAAGAGGTTTGGGTATCATTGGATGTTATTACATTGATATCAGGGAACTGGTTCTTTATAGGCTCTTCTCCCTGGACATCCACAAGTGATGTCACCTGTTCTTTCTTGTGGCAAGTCCAATCTGCTCTGGAAGCTAGGTGAGCTTCCTCTGTGGATCAGCATCAGCTTGGCTCCACCCAGGGGTAATTTCCCTCTGTGCTGTCCATGTCCTGGCTATCCTGTGGCGTCTGCTTGCTTTGTCCTTCACCATCTTCTTGAGCAGCTCGGGACTCTCCAGAGTTACCTTCCATGGTCCTGTTTGGATAATGCAGATTTCTCTTTTCCCTGTAGGAGCCTAGAACGGAGTTGTAGGAAGGTCAGTCCCACCACACTGCCCGAGCTGCTCTCCTATGGCCATCTACATTGATGGGTGCTATCTGGGACTGTGTCCTTCTATGTTTTGAGGCCCAAAGGCCCTCCATTTCCAAATCATCAAGCATATCCAGGATTTTTATTACCAACTACCTTTTCCACTGAGCTTTAACACTGAGGTGAAGACAAAGATGAATGCTATACCAGCATTTCAACCTCTGGCTTTCCTTTTCCAATCTCTTCTAAGACTTTTCCCAGACTGCAAAAGGATCTTATTCTTCCTTGCTGTGTGGTTTCTGAAATGTACTCTAGGCCAGTGTTGGACAACTAAGGTTCATGAGCCAAATCTGGCCTGAAGCGTGCTTTTATAAGTGAAGTCTTACTGGAACATGGTCCTACCCATTTGTTCACTTGTCTATGAGCTGCCTGCTACAGAGCTAAATAACTGAGACAGGGGCTGTGTGGTATGCAAAGACAAAAATATTTACTATTTGGCCCTTAATAACAACAACAAAACACACACACAAAACAAGACAAATGTTTGCTGAACCCTGTTCTAGGCTCTGAATCCTCTAAATTTGGCACCAGATGTTTAAGCATCCAAAGAAATCTACCACTCCCCAACTTCCACCCTAGTACTTGTTTCATAAAAGTCATGACTCTTAGACCCCAAAGCCAACTATTCTCATGGGTTTTGTGTTTTCCCCTCCCTAGCACAGTAAGGTCTAGTTGGTTTTAATGGGGAGAAGGGATATGCATTAGTTACTATTTCAAATGACACTTCACCTTTGATTTTCTGCTGGTTGTTCTTGTGGCTTTATTCCCAGGCCACTAGCTGCACTGTCAAACCTTGGCATTTGTAGTGATTTTCCCAGAGGAAATCTAAGAGACACTGGCCCCTCCTGGATAATGTTAGGCAGGTTCAACAAACACAGGAATCACTGAATGTTTGAGATGAGAAAGATGAAAATGTCCACCTTCAGTGACTCTCCCCACTTCCTGCAGCTACAGACACCCACCAGTTTAATGATGAAGACTCGATATGAGTGAGGAAACCTGAGGAGTGGCTTCACTGCTCCTCAGCACACAGCACATAGCACACATCGCAAGCTTTTTTCTCCCCTCTGATTTCCAGTTTCTGTGACATATCCAGAGACAGCAATGAGGCTCCAAGCATCCTGCAGGGCAAGCTGGACAGAGTCTGGCTTCTCCAGTTGGATGTTTCCACTCATGTGGCTGCCAGGAGCTTAGCTAAGCAGCATAAGTTCTCACAACAGAACAGGACCAGTGACAACCTGGATCCTGCATTTCTGCATTTCCCTGTCTTTTTCCCCATCACTCACTTCTCAAGTCCCTGGCTTTCTGGAAGAAAAAAGATGAAAGTTCACAGTTGGACTACAATGCTACTACTAGAACAGGTGGTTAAAAGTGAAGGAGTGTTGATTCCAAAGAACCATTGACCACTGTCACCTCACCCACCCCAGCCAGCCTTCTCTTTCTACTGCTCTTGGGAATTGGTTCTCAGATAGTGGTCACTGTGTTAATGGCACTGGTTATGTTGTCTACAGGAACATAGCATGTTCATAATAGCTAATATTACTAGTATCCATCATGTCCGGAATGCAAGTACCTGTTAGAGTTAGTGGCTCCTCACTGTCCAACAGGTCAGACCCCATTCCTTTACAAGGTTCCTTATGGGCCTTGCTCAGTTCTCCCATCTCATCTCTAGTTATGCCCCCTGCAGATTCTGTTTAAGTTATATCTTATCTTAGAGAACTTAAAAAATTCCCATGTACTTTATTCTTTTTGGTCAGTGAGCCTTTGGGTATAATATCTGCTCTGCCTAGAAAATGGCTTCTACACCTCCACACACTGACCCCTGCCCCAGACTCTTCTCTGCCCACATAATTCCTTATCCCTCGGGCTGAAGGTTAGGTTAACCTTCTCCAGGAGGTCTTCCCTGACTCCTGGGTGCTATGATCCCAGAGTACAGGCACTTCCATGACATGCTCCTTATCATATTCATTTCATAATTGTTTACTGTTTCATAAGTTGCCTTAGATAAAAGCTTTTACCCGCTTTCTGGAACTTAAAAGAATTTCTGTGAATATTTGTAGGATAAATGAATAAGAAAAGGTTTGAAGTATATTTTGCTAACTCTACTTGCAGAGCACTTATGTGATTTGCCCAAAGTGAGCCAAGATTCAGATGTAGGCTTACCAAACCCAAGTCCATTGATTCTCTCTAGCATCTCATAAGGCCCATCATAAAACTGGCTGTTCTAAAGGACATAAGTGAAATCTGTCCCTCAAATGGAGGAGAATGTATTCATGTATTACTTGTACAACTAAAAATTAATTTTAAAAATGAGCACCACCAAGGGAATTTTTTCCTGTACCACATTTTCTAGTTGATGAGTTTTTCCATTAAAGGACTTGAAAATTATCACTGATGTTTTCCTTTACTGCTAATTCCAAAAAGAGGCGGTAAAAAGAAGCAAGAATGGAAAGCATAAAAACAACCAAAACACTTTTAGTTCTACATTTTAAAAAGACTTTTTATTAGAACAGCACCAAAATTAATTGAACTGAGGGTTGGGAGTGTGGCTTAGTGGTAGAGCACTTGCCTAGCATTCATGAGGCCCTGGGTTCCATCCCTAGCACTGAAACACACACACACACACACACACACACACACACACACACACACACACATATACACACACACACACACACACACACACACACACACACACACACACACAACCAGACTAACTGGATTAAGAAGATGCACTTCAGTGAGTAAAATGTGGCAATGACTAGACTGCTTAATTTCTCGGCTTCTTTCAATTTATGACACTTCATCACAGACAGTTTGTCTTTGATGCTCTTTCTTCTCTTGTATTTATGTCTAGTCATAAAGCATCTGGTCTGTATAATTAAAGAGCACTGAGAAAATATAATTAGCCAAACATGCAGGAAGTAGATGGCAAATCTTCATGACAGAACGATAGCCCCAGACCATATTCCTTCTTGGGTAAAGACCTCATTTGTTGACTTCTGTGGGATTTTTTAATGTAAGAAATTACTCCATTCTCCATTCCCTGAAGATGTTCTTCTGAGCTCACTCTAGTGGTTGATCTGTTTAAAAACCTGCCTGTACAAGCTGCTTCCTCCCCACCTCTGCCCCATTCCCGATTCTGGATGCACATATAAAAATCCATACTTATTGGCTTTGAAATATCCCTGGCAAATGTATATACGTATAGCTTAAGGTTGGAGTCAAAAGTAAATGCCACCCAGCCTGATAAGAAGGGAGAACACAAAACAAAAATAGCAGTGATTTCTGAGTAACTGTGAAACCTCAACAGATGTACACAAGGCCACCCTGTGGAAAGGATAAGGTGGTAACATGAATATAGATGCCTAGGCTTTGGGGACCTTTGGAAAGTCCCATGTCCCATGACACAGATGAACATCTATATATAGAACAGGATGTTTTCATGCCATGGCACATGCTTGGTATTATTAGGATAGGGTTATAACAGAAAAATGCCAGTACAGTCACAAGAGCGCAGGCAGTTTCATGTGTAAGGACATGCTTGGAGCCTGAAGAATGAAGGATTTCTAAATTACTCTGTTTAAACTACTACTTGAATGTGGTTTGTCAAGTAGCAAATAAGGCTGATTTGAACAACAGCAACAAAACACAAATGAAATGGCCCCAGTAGGCCTGACTGTCATCTGTGGCTGCAGATGACACTTTAAGAGCAATAACCCAATTTCTTTACCCAGGTCACAGAGTAAAATACTGATAAGCACATGCCCTCTGGATCACAGTGTCTGGGTTCAAAGCTGAGCCCCAGCTCTCCTTTGTATATAACCTTGGGCAAGTTTTTCAGTCTCTGGCTTTACTCACTTGTGTAATGTGGTAATGCCTGTTATGTGGGTGGGGTGGTAGTAGTAGTAAGTGAGTTAGTGAGTACAAGTAAAGAGCTTAGACAGGCTATGCCCATGCAAGCTGAGTATCTGATGATGACTGCAACTCATTTTCACCACCTTCTCCCAGATCCCTGGGTGTCTCACAGTTGCTCAGCAATGAGCAACATCTGCCATGATCTCTCAGTGCCAGGATCTCTGTGGCTCTGCCTGCAGAATATATGGCTACCTTGTCACTGCCTCCAGGGCCTGTCTTCATGAAGCAGTGCACACCTCTTGGGGTAACTGCATGACTTACCTCCACCCACCCTTCCTTGGGCCTTCATGGCCCTAGTTGATCTTTGTGACTGTAGTCTCCACTAGAGGGTTAATTTATCATTGACCTTTGATTCATGCTGTACCAAGAAGTATTGGTCCTCTGTGAATCTGAAGCTTAAAACAAGCAGGCTCAAAGCTTGCCTGTTGCTGGACCTGAGTCATGCTACTAGAAACATTCTAGAAAGAATTTTTGGTAAGCTGATGTAACAGCCACATCCTAGCCATGCTTTCTGAGTCAGCTTGCATTTCTTGGAGACCTAGAGGGTGAATGCTTGCACCTTGCCACATCTCTATCCTTGGTTTTTAATAAGGATTTGTGCCTGAAAGCCCAGAGTTCTCCATCCCTCCTTTTGGGTGACAGGTTGAAAATAGCTGCCCTACAATCCTTCCCAAGCTTAAAGTAGGTGTTTCATTTATAAAACTGGAGCATGCAGAAGAGTTACCATCTGGAAAGGATGGAGAGCATTTGTAAAATGAGCAGGTTTCCTGTTTTTCATGCCACTGGGCATTAGACAATGTCACAGATGGCTCACTAGAAGTCTATGGGCAATGTGCAAAGAGCCAAACATGTCTGTTTATTTGTCTTCTCTTGAAAGCAACATTGAGGGACTAGCTAGGAGGCAAAATGATACAAAGTTTTTTCTTTTGGCTTTGGAGGCTAAACCCAGAATAAAAACCTTGCACCTTAACAAATATTAAAATCAGGATGGCAATACAGTTCTACACATGGGTCTTCAAGTTGCAAGCCCAACTTGAATTTGCTAATTCCAAAAAGGGGACTCTATTAGCTCATGTAACCCAGCCAGGGAAAGGGCTGGCACCAAAGTTGGCTGGATTACTGCCAGTCAGGTTCTTAATCTTTGCCTACCTCTGAAAAGTGAATTAATTCTTCCCTGCTGAAGATGGGTTGCATTCAACTATGGGGAACATGTTTGTAGACATTTCCAGGAAATAACTCTGATTCCTCAGCCAAGGACCCCTACCTAGCTTAGACCAGTCGTGGATTGATTAGGAGGAAGTACTACCTTGACTCAACCCAGCTTGTGACACAGCCCTGTGGGGGAAGGGGAAGGCACAGGGGGTATTTGGAGAAATCCATAGGAGCCATCCCAATGTGTCCACTTTCTTAGCAGACTTTTGTGAGTAGAAGGAAGTGACATAGTAAAGCATCCACTCTTGATATAGTCTCCCTGTAGACAAGCCTCCTGGGTGTTGGCCTGTTGGTTTCCTAACTGAGCATGCCAGTTCTCACTACCCATGCCTTTCTGGACTTGCTGCTTCTGTAGATGGCCCTGCCCTAGGCCTGAGGCATGCTGGCACTTTGGTGTCCCCAGGGCCCTTACAGCCTGACACTGAGTTACTGTAGCCATGCACTGTCCTCTGCCTTTTGTCCCATTCCACAGTTACTACTGTGGGCTGTTATCTCACAACCTCCTAAGCAGGAGCCAGTCCAGTCTTGTCCCAACCCTGCTTCAAAATGACACTGGCTCCTCATCACCTGTCACATTAGGAAGAGACTCCACAGCTTGGCATTCAAGGATCATCATGATCTTATCCCAAACCACTTCCAAGCCACCCTTGCAGATATTAAGTGTTCAGATCCCGACAATAGGGAAAACAAGCAGAAAAAAAAAAAAAAATCCTTCAGGGACCAGTATAAGGAAATGAGCGGGAAGAAGTGAGGCTGACTGGTGACAGGTTGCTAAGCAACCATGCAGCAATCAAAGTGACCTGTACTGAGGCAGATGCTAGAAACCATTGAAAACTTGCATTCTTTGATTTGTGTTTTAATAGGACAGGGTGCTATCTGATGGAATTTTGTGAAGGCATTTGTCTCTGATATTTAACATAGTGAGGTTCAAGACTTTCCTCCCTCCTTGATAGTGGAAAAACCCATAAACTACTATCCCTTTTATTAAGAATGGATATGGGCAGTCAGAAGGGATGATTTTAGAATGAAAGAGATTCTCTAAGTAGCAAAGACTAAAATGAAAGTCATTATTCTGTTTTTCAGAGCTTGTTGCCTTTGCTTAATGATGGTTGCCTGGAGACATGGTTTATATGCATTTAAGAAAAAAGAAATGCTGAACTCAAGCCTAGAAATCCAAATGAAAAGCATGCCACTCTCAGCTCTGAAATGCTGAGTGTTTGGTCTAGGAGTAGAGACCAGGCCTGCCTACATGCTTCTAGTTCAACACTACCTTTTCAATCCACTGAAAAGAAAGTTTTATACATACACACACATACCCAATACGTGTGGGTATGTAGTTATGAATACACACATATATATGTATGTATGTATATTTTATAGGTGAGTTGAAGCAACTCAGAGGTCTTCCTTACTAAGCTGTTTTTTTTTTTAAATCACAGCAGGCATCATAGTGTTGCAAACACTCCTAGCACATAAGCATGACTAATGTGGAGAGGAACATAGGCGACACAATGGGAGGGTGGCTGATAATCCAATTTCTGCTTGTCATCCTCCTTGGCCCAGCTCAGCTGATCAGGAAGATGAAGGCCAAGGAGATGGGTAGCAACCAGCACCAGCTGCACATTTGGCATCTGTACATCAAATGACTCATAGGTCAAAACCAGATTTTTCAAACCCTGCTCTGGCCAAAAAAGACCCAATTTCCCTGTGCCTCACATCCTGTTCTGTTTTCATGGAAAAGAACATCAAAAGGAATGCACATTGATTGATTTCCCTGGCTTACTCTTTTTCTTCTGGTTCTAAGAATTTTCTGTCATTCTCCTAAGTCTGTACTTAATTAAGCATTTGAAATGCAAGCTTCTAAAATAAGCTCCCATGGATGCTGTATAGCCATATTTTATTTTGGAGTTCTCAAAAAAATCCCCTTGTGTTTTTTGTTAATATTAACAAGAAAAAAGCCAGATGGGGACAGGGGAAGGGATTTTCCAACATTTTTCCGAAACAGCCACTTACAGACAAACATCAGCAAAGCTATTCTACTATTGCAGTAAAGACTTTCCAGGCACCAAAAAACCAAGGCATGTTGCAACAAGTTTAAGACAGATTGTTAACAAAATGAGCATTGCCTTTTCCTGCTGAGGTGTCACAATTCTCCAAGCACTTTTAAGGACTGTTAAGCTTTTCTGTGCCCTTAGAGATTATTAAATTTCAGTCCTCATGGATGTTTGTCAATATTTCCAGAGGAGGGGAGGAGCTAATCAACTTTAAATGTCAAACTTACAATCACCAAGAAAGGAAAACTATATGCATTACACAGAACTAGATTCTTTATACCGTGTGCTTGGGCTATAGTACACTCATCTGTATTCATTCATTTACTCCATATGTATAATTAGCAATGAATACAGAAAGGGTTCTTGTTCTAATGGATTTTATTGGCTGATATGGGGATGGAAAATTATACACATTGAATAAGTACTAACAACTGTACTTAGTTTTTTAAGAAGAGGGTGATACTCTGTGAAATAGTGAGAACTAACCTGGTCTAGGAACATAGGGGAGATCCCTGCAAAGTCAGCTACAAGCTTTTCCTCCCAGTGCTAAGCACTTGCGACTCTAAGAGATAGGATCTATTTCCCCTCCCTCGGGTTTGGGCTGACCCTGAGATTTGCTTTGATCAGTAGAATGTGAAAGAAAGGATACCATGTGACTTCCAAGCATTGTCATTAAAAGGTCTTACAGCCTCTGTTTTTACATTCTTGGAAGCCAGCCACTCAATAAAGAAGCTGGAGATATATCACAGGGAGAGAGAGCGATCCAACTAGCCTGCTGTCTCAGCTGAGGTGCCAGACATGGGAGTGAAGCAGTCTCTGACCCTCCAGCCTCAGTCAAGCTTGTCCAATGTGATGTGAAACAGAAAGGATCTGTCCCTAACAATTCTGAAGATCATGAGCAAATGAAGGGTAGTGGTATTGTTACCACCAAGTGTTGACGAGGTTCATTACACAGCAACAGGTAACTGAAACAGAGGGCCAGGAAGGTTTTCTGGAGGAAGTTCTATTTAAAGCTAAGACTTGGGCTGGCAGAATGGCTCAAGTGGTAGAGTGCCTGCCTAGCAAGCGTGAGGTCCTGAGTTCAAACCCTGGTACTGCCCCCCAAAAAAGAACTCAAACTAATACTCTTTGGGAAAGAGCTGGTGTTGCTGGCAGATGGAGCAGCACGTGCAGACCCCAAGGCTGGAGAAGCATAGGTCCTTCAAGAACTAGAAGCATCCCAAGGATATGGGAACCAATGGTAGAGTAGTGAGCATGGAGGCTGGGGAAGTAGACAAGGGCCAGACCACAGGAGGCTCATAAGTAAACAAAGAACCTACATGAAACCTGATGAATGTCAAAAGGATTTCCAGACATCATCCTACATAGTTCCACAAAACTGGAAGTGAGATCTTTGCCTATAAGGGGTGTATTCCATTCCATTCACCTTGCTAGCTATTAGCACAGACATTGTGCTGACTACAAGTAAGATTTGATGAAACAGGAGACTCAAATCTGTTAAGTACCTCTTATCTTTGTCATGGAAAAAGAACTTACAGTGCATGCTTCATTAACCATGAACCAGTGGCAGGTACAAAAGAATGTCGCATTTGAGAGAAGCATGCACACATCCTTCAAAACCCTCTTATATCAGTTCATTTCACTGAGCTTCATCTGTAGTATTGGAGTGATGATAATGCCCCTCCATGGGATTATTAGGAGTCTTAAATGAGAAAAATGAATTTAAAGCACCTCATGAAGAACATCAGTACTAAAAAGTGATATCAAATTTAAGGAAAAAATATTATATAGATATAGTGTAAAGCAAGGCAAAACATATCTAGTTACACTGCAGAAATGGAAATCGATCAGTTAAGACAACAAAAAAATTACCATTTTTGTCATCTTTATTATATTATTTTTGGAAATGTTTCTACCAGTGGATGTGGACTATCCTGGGAAAAATTTAAGTGTGGATCATTTCCCATTCTCTTTGGCATGACACTCAATGGCACATGTTTTGAACCTGTTTGATTCAGTGATGTTTAAATGTGTAATAAGAAATGTAAATGGGTAGTGGGTACTTACTATACGTCAGGCACTTTGTGGTCCCTGAAGTCATTTAATTTTCCCAGCAACCTCTAGGCATTGGGATTAATTTTTCCCATTTTGCAGATGAGCAAAGTAAGGACCAAAGAAGTTACTGACAACCCCCCCACCTCCTTGCTCTAGGTCCTGCAACCAAAAAGTGTTTCAAAATTCAAATGCATGTGTATCTGATTTCAAAGCCTGTGCTCTTTTACCCAGGCCAAGCCACCTCCTTTTAGGTATAACTTTAGATGTCATACTCAGTGGCTATGATTTTAAAGCAACAAATATATCAAAGCAAATGAACCCAGGGAAGGTAGATCATTCTTTAGAGGAGGCAGTAGGATGAGCAATATAGTCAGCATACTGGAGACTGTTCTCAACAAAATGCCAGGATGAAGTTTTCTGGCAGTTACCATTATCTCATTTACCTATTTAAAATTTTATGCATGTAACAGCAATAAGAACAGCATAGTACTGGCACAAAAACACACATGAAGACCAGTGGAACAGAATAGAGGACCCAGATATGAAGCCACACAACTATAACCAACTTGTCTTTGACAAAGGAGCTAAAAATATACGATGGAGAAAAGACAGCCTCTTCAACAAAAGTTGTTGGGAAAAGTGGTTAGCCATCTGCAAAAAACTGAAACTAGATCCATGTCTATCACCCTGTACTAGTATTGACTCAAAGTGGATCAAAGACCTTAATATCAGACCCAAAACTCTAAAGTTGGTACAGGAAAGAGTAGGAAACACTTTGGAACTAATATGTAGAGGCAAGGACTTCCTCAATGGAACCCCAGCAGCTCAGCAACTAAGAGAAAGTATAGACAAATGGGACTTCATGAAACTAAAAAACTTCTGCACAACAAAAGAAATGATCTCTAAACTGAAGAGACCATGTGGGAGAATATTTGCCAGCCACACATCACACAAAGGACTGATAACCAGAATATATAGGGAACTCAAAAACTTAAACTCTCCCAAAATTAATGAACCAATAAAGAAATGGGCAAGTGAACTAAACAGAACTATCTCAAAAGAAGAAATTCAAATGGCCAAAAAATACATGAAAAAATGCTCACCATCTCTAGCCATAAAGGAAATGCAAATCAAAACCACACTAAGATTCCACCTCACCCCTCTTAGAATAGTCATCATTAGAAACACCACTAACAACAGGTGTTGGTGAGGATGTGGGGAAAAAGAAACCCTAGTACCCTGCTGGTGGGAATGCAAACTAGTACAACCACTCTGGAAAAAAATTTAGAGGCTTCTTAAAAATCTAAACATAGATCTGCCATATGATCCATCAATCCCACTCCTGGGGATACACCCAAAAGACTGTGACACAGGTTACTCCAGAGGCACCTGCACACCCATGTTTATTGCAGCACTATTCACAATGGCCAAGTTATGGAAACAGCCAAGATGCCCCACCACTGACAAATGGATTAAGAAAATGTGGTATCTATACACAATGGAATTCTATGCAGCCATGAAGAAGAACAAAATGTTATCATTCGCTGGTAAATGGATGGAATTGGAGAACATCATTCTGAGTGAGGTTAGCCTGGTCCAAAAGACCAAAAATCGTATGTTCTCCCTCATATGTGGACATTAGATCAAGGGCAAACACAACAAGGGGATTGGACTATGAGCACATGATAAAAGCGAGAGCACACAAGGGTGGGGTGAGGATAGGTAAGACACCTAAAAAACTAGCTAGCATTTGTTGCCCTTAATGCAGAGAAACTAAAGCAGATACCTTAAAAGCAACTGAGGCCAATAGGAAAAGGGGAACAGGTACTAGAGAAAAGGTTAGATCAAAAAGAATTAACCTAGAAGGTAACACCCATGCACAGGAAATCAATGTGAGTCAATGCCCTGTATAGCTATCCTTATCTCAACCAGCAAAAACCCTTGTTCCTTCCTGTTATTGCTTATACTCTCTCTTCAACAAAATTAGAAATAAGGGCAAAATAGTTTCTGCTGGGTATTGGGGGGGGAGAGAAAGGGGGCGGAGTGGGTGGTAAAGGAGGGGGTGGGGGCAGGGGGGAGAAATGAACCAAGCCTTGTATGCACATATGAATAATAAAAGAAAAAGGAAAAAAAAAACCCACTCCTGGGGATACACCCAAAAGGCTGTGACACAGGTTACTCCAGAGGCACCTGCACATCCATGTTTATTGCAGCACTATTCACAATAGCCAAGTTATGGAAACAGCCAAGATGCCCCACCACTGACGAATGGATTAAGAAAATATTTATACATAATGGAATTCTACTCAGCCCTGAAGAAGAATGAAATCTTATCATTTGCAAGTAAATGGATGGAACTGGAGAACATCATTCTGAGCAAGGTTAGCCAGGCTCAGAAGACCAAAAATCGTATGTTCTCCCTCATCTGCAGATTTTACTTTTTTTTTTTTTTTTCTGGTGCTGGGGACCGAACTCAGGACCTTGCACTTGCCAGGCAAGCGCTCTTCCACTGACCTAAATCCCCATCCCCCTGCAGACTTTAGACCAAGGGTAAATACAGCAAGATGATTGGACTTGGGTCACATGATAAGGTGAGATCAGACAAGGGAGGTATGAGGATAGGTAAGAAACCCAAAAACCATGATAGTATTTGATGTCCTCAATGGAAAGGAACTAATGTAGAAACTTTAAAGCAACAGAGGCCAACAGGAGAGGGGATCAGGAACTGGAGAAAAGGTCAGTTTGAGAAGAATCAACTTAGAATGTAACACATATGTACATGGAAACAATGCTAGGAATCTCCCTGTATAGCTGTCCTTATCTCAACTAGCAAAAATGCTTTGTCCTTCTTATTATTGTTTATACTCTTCTCTTCAACAAAATTAGAGATAAGTTTCTGCCTGGAAGCAAGGGGGTAGGGGGAGAGAGATAGGGGGTGGGAGAGAAAGGGAGGGGGGTAGGGGGGTAGGGGAGAGAAATGACCCAAACATTGTATGCACATATGAATAAACAAAAAAAAATAAAAATTTATGCATATATTTAAAGTCTGTTGAATTGCTTGTGTCAATAGAGATAATCTCTAAGGGCCACTTAGAGATTACCTCACAAATTCTGCCATACTTGGTTGTCCAAACTGTTCTTTGGGAAGATAGAAACATGTATGAACAGAGATCTGATCCCTCTAATCTTGGATACAGGCTCACTAATATCTAAGAATGGATGCTTTCTAAGACAGTTCAGGCTGAATGACTTCTTCCAAGGAAGGAAGGAAATAGCATTTATTAAATTTTGTTATGTGTCAGGAACTAGGTTAAGAATTTCCCTTTATGTCACTGAGTTTCAATCTGGCAACCCAGTCTAGCAAAGATAAATTTGACCTGCAAGCAATTTATGAAAAACTCCATCTTTTTCACTGGTACCTATTGTTTATTAAAGAACAGTGGCTGAGGTGAGTACGTAACTATTCATCTATGCATCAAAACTTTTGACCGGCTTGAGATGTGACATGCAGAGAAAAAACTAGGCTATTATACTGGGAGAATTACAGAAAAGAGCCTTGTAAGCAGTAAAGCAAACATTTTCAGTGCTGTGGTGAGATGTGCCCAAGCACACCCCAGAAAATTAAGGGATGGGAGATAAACAAGCTTTTGGGAGACACCGTGAAGGTGGGTATAAAGTCAGGACAGAGAAGAGCAACAAACTCTGAAAGAAATAGCCAGAAGAGAAAGTAACAAATAGTAGGAGTTTTCCTATCAGTCTACCTCTGATGTGGGTAGGAAATAATGATATCTACAGTTTCTTTTCTAAATATTAAGGACAAAAATGAAATGACGTTGTCTGCAGTGCAAGGGTTAGTCATCCATAATTCATTCCAGAAATTAATCTTGAAGTCAGAGAGCTAAAGAAAAGTAGAACAAAAAGAATGAGAGCCTCTAGAAGCCAAAGAGGGCTCTGGGAGATTAAATGTCAGTTGCCTGAAGTAGTCAACAGATGGTGCTGGGGGGCTGCTAACCCTTTTGATTTCAGCAGGGAGCAAGCAGGGCGTCTGCGCAGAGCACTCAGCTTCCTGCTGGCGGCAGGAATCAATGCCATCAGTTGCACACTAATCAAATCTATACACACACCACACACAATCCTCTAAACAAGGTCAGAGAAATACGTCCTCAGTCTAAGTAACGCGTGGGCAGCTGACGCACTGTGATGGGTGTAGATCCTGGAGAGGCTCTGACGCAGCTCAGGGCAAACCCAACCTCCTTTCAACCTTCAATCTGTAAAGATCTGTGTCATGGAGAATCAGAGGCCAGACCTTAAGGGGTACCCACTTTAGAAGATACAGGAAATTCATCCCTTTTATTTATTTTGTCTACTTACATCCATTCCATTTTTAAGTGATCTCAGCTCTCCAGACCTGGCATTTTCTCTAACAAAGAAAATAGTTTTGTCCATAAATGGAAAGAAAATTCAGCTAGAAATGTCCCCACTGTGACATAACTAAAATGAGCCAAGGCCTTAGAGAACCAGCCTAAAACTGGAGGTAGGGTATCACTCCTTGGGAAAGGAAGGACAGCCACTCTTCCCTGAGGAGGAGTCCACATGACAACACAGAGGGTTTATCCCATGAGGACAGCAACCAATTAATTGCACCAAGTCTGATTCATCATTTTGTTCTCTGGCAAAGTGCTCAACACATCGTAGGTCAAGACTTCAAGATAAACAGATCTATACTTAAATTTGGTTCTTAAGTCCTGTCAGTAACAATTTATTATACAAGGTGACTTCCTGTTGGCTGTAAGTTCTCCAACAACGATTGTGCCACCCTCACCACTAAATTCCCAGTATCTGGAAAATAATAGGTGCTCGATAAATATTTTGTGTAAATAAGACCCTATGCCCCAGTTTATTTACCTGTAGAAGAGGTACCATAATTTGTACCTAGAAAGGTTAATGGTTGTTAAGTGTATGTGAGATAAAATGTTTAAAATTCCTGGCACGTAAGAAATGCTGAATAAACACACATAGTAGTCACCCCACTTTCCATGGCTTCACTTTCAGTGATTTTTGTTACCTGTGGTCAATTTCAGTCTAAAAATATTAAGTGGAAAATTCCAGAAATAAACAATTCATACATTTGAAGTTGTTTGCTTTTCTGAGTCTGATGCAATCTCATGCCATCCCACTCCCTCCTACCTGGGATGTGACTCATCCTTTGTTCAGCATGTCCACACTATATATGCTGCTCATCCATTAGTCATCCAGTGTCTGTCTCTGTTATCAGATGAACTGCCACAGTATCTCAATGCTTGTGCCTAAGGAACCTTTATTTTACTTAATAATGGCTCCAAAGTGCAAGAGTACTGACGCTTACAATTCAAATATGTCTGAGAGACATATCCTTTAAATGGAAAGGTGAAAGTTCTTGACTTAATAAAAGCAGAAAAAAATCCTATGTGAAGGTTGCTAAGTTTATAGTAAGAATGAAATATAGTATAAGTAGGACTCAGTACTATCTGGGGTTTCAGGTACCCATTGGGGGGTCTTGAAGCATGCCCCTACAGATAAAAAGAGTCTATTGTAGACAGTAAGTATTAGTTTTGTTGGCAAACATTGTCATATCACTTCATTACCTTCCTCTGGGTAATCCTCAAATTGAATCTGGGACTACCACCATGGAATTCTCCAAAGATTTTGTAGTGACTGTCTGTGCTCTTCCTTTCTTCTCCTATACACCATCTAAACCTACACTTGTACTCAGGGAGCCATTGATGGAGTGGTTTGATTGGGTACTCAAGGCTGAAGATTGGGTTCCTTGCAACAAGAGAGGCACCAGGTTCAGTGCTCAAGGCCTCTGGGAGCCAGGCCTGTTTCTGACACCTCATTGGCCAGGGTGGTGCTCAGAGGGAGAGCACTGCAGTGTACACTCATTTCTCTGAAAACTCCACAACCATACCCCACATTTCCTGATTTGAAAGATCCTTCTGAAGCTAAGTGTGGCTGTGATTTCCTTGAATTTTACTTTGGGAAAGATACAGATACGGGGTTGGACCTCAGGTTTGGAGAACCAGACACTCAAATCTACAGGTGATAATGATTCCAGAAGCTTTATGTGGGATCAAAACCTCAGGACCATCTAGAAATATCCTGGAAGTGGACACTGGCAACTCTTAAGCTTTCTTTTTTTTTTTTAGTACTGGGGTTGAACCTCAAGGCTGATGGAGTTGACTTCCCCTTGTTTGCTTCTGGACTTTGAGGGGCTCACTGTCACCTCCCATCATATGAGCTCCTGCTGGAAGCTTGAGCCACTGATGTGGGACTAACAGAGTGTCGGGCTTTTCTTTTACAACTCAGGGCTCTCTTGCTTCTCTCTCTCTCATTTGTCCCACACTTACCCTGTTCTCTAATCATCACAAATGGTCTTTGCATGTGTTATTTTTTCATATGCACATCCTGTGCACATAGTGATGTGTGTACATGCATAGAACCTCCACACAATACATATGCCACCCTCAATACGTGCACACACAAATACACTGCCCTACCAGTTTCTCTCCGTTCATCAAAACACACGAAAGATTGAAATGTTCTCTGTGAGCTTTTCTCTCACTCATCAAGCACAGCTCACCACCCCTCCCTTGCTGAATCCACTGTGATAGTTCCTGTCATGTCACTTGTAATGATGGCTTTGGATATAATGGCTCCCACTCTGAAGTGCTTGGGTACAGATCACAGCTCTATATTGGGTAAGGTAGCTAATATCTCTGTGCCTCAGTTTTCTTTTTTTTTTATTATTCATATGTGCATACAAGGCTTGGGTCATTTCTACCCCCTGCCCTCACCCCCTTCCTTACCACCCACTCCCCCCCCGCACCCCCTCAATACCCAGCAGAAACTATTTTGCCCTTGTTTCTAATTTTGTTGTAGAGAGAGTACAAGCAATAATAGGAAGGAACAAGGGTTTTTGCTAGTTGAGATAAGGATAGCTATACAGGGAGTTGACTCACATTGATTTCCTGTGCATGTGTGTTACCTTCTAGGTTAATTCTTTTTGATCTAACCTTTTCTCTAGTTCCTGGTCCTTTTCCTTTTGGCCTCAGTTGCTTTTAAGGTATCTGTTTTAGTTTCTCTGCGTTAGGGCAACAAATGCTAGCTAATTTTTTAGGTATCTTACTGAATTTGTTTCAAAAAGAACACCTCTCACAAAGGCAACTTCTTCACTCTTGTTTCTGAAGAAATTTTTAAAACAATCGACAATAGGACAATCCCTTCTCTTGAAATAAGTCTTGTGAGAAGCAACAATGTGTGTCTGGAAAGCAGACGGACTCTGGAATCATACAGACCTGGTTACAACACTGGACCCCATGCATTCATTCCTTCATTCACCTGAAACACCACCCTATTTGCCAGGCACCGTGATGTAGGCATGGGTGATGGTGAATTAAAACTCATGGTTCCTACTCTCGTGGAACTTTGGATCCACACACTGTGTGTCTTAGGAAAGTTACAATACTTTTCTGAATTGCTCCTTTTCTTTTTTTTTTTTTTGTTTTTGTTTTTTGTTTTTTAAGACAGGGTCTTGCTGTGTATCCCAGTCTGGCCTCCAACTCACGATCCTCCTGCGCCAGCCTTCCAAGTACTGGGATTACAGGAGTGCATCATCAACACCAAACCCCAGACCTTCATTTTAAACTATAAATTGTATAATAATGGATACTAAAATAAATGAGGATATCTTCTTCACAAGCCTTTGGTGAAAAATGACTAAAATAGCATGAAGCCTCTAGCTGGTGATGGGTGCTCAGTAAATACCCTATTTGATTAAATCAAATCCATCAGCAGAGGGCAGCAGACTCCCTGGTGACCTCTGTAGTCAGAATGCTCACCGTTTTGCTCCCAGCTCCCCAAAGCCCTGCTCAGTGAATCTGCCTTCTGAGCCCTCCCCTGATGGCTGATTTCAGATGACTTTTCTGGGGCATCCTCTCTGAATGGCAGAGCACTTACACTATGATCAGGGCCTCCTACCTAAAGAGAACCCCTTCCCGGCTTCCCTTATTCTGCTGCGTGGGCATTTTTCCTGTGTCCAAGCCTCTTTTGCTCCTCTTTCGCTGTCTCTCTTCCTCCTCATCCTCTTCATGAGTACCACGTTGGTGCATATGCTGCTCACATCTTCTGTACCAGCCGTGACCTTTCTGCCCTCCAGTTCTATATAGCCAACACCCAGGCAGGCATCTCCACTGGGTCCCTTGCAGACCCAGTCCAGTCGACTGATTCTACCATCTTTTCATCAAAGGGCCCTCCTTCTCCTTTCTATTTCTATTTAGTAAGTCACTTAAGTTCCCAGACACCCTGACTGGAAAACTTGGAATCTCTTGGGACTTTTCTTGACCCTTAGTTTCCACACTCAAACAACTATAAAATACGTTGATTTGGCCAAATCTTCAGACTCTGTCCTCTGCTGTCTTACCCACCTCTCTTGTGCAACTTGTCATTGCTCTTACTCGTACTATAGCAATGGCCTCCTCATGGGCCTCGGTTCTGCCCTCCTCCATCTTATCTCACTTATCAACAGTGGACTCACTGTGATCCCAAAGCACAGTTCTGAGCACCTTGCTTTGCTGCTCAAAAACTACCCAGGTCTCCCAAAGCATCAGTCTTGCATGTCATACGTGCATACAACGATTGGGTCATTACTTCCCCCTTTCCCCCGCCCTCTCTCTTTCCCCCCACCCCTTCCCTCTCACCCCCAGCCCCTCGCTTCCAAGCAGAAACTGTTTTGCCCTTATCTCTGATTTTGTTGAAGAGAGAGTATAAACATTAATAAGGAGGACCAGGGGTTTTTGCTAGTTAAGGTAAGGATAGCTATACAGGGAGATTCCTAGTTTTGCTTCCATGTACATATGTGTTACTTTCTAAGTTGATTCTTCTTGAACTAGCCTTTTCTCTAGTTCATGGTCCCCTTCTCTTATTGGCCTCAGTTGCTTTAAGTTTATGCATTAGTTCCTTTGCATCAAATTTCACTGATTAACTGTCACACTTGATACAAACTGTTATCTGTTTATTTTCCATGCTTTCCCCTAGTGCCTATGGCTCTTTTTATATGACTCTTTGTATTGCTCTATGTTTTAGATTATAAACTTCTAGAAAACAGAGGGTAGATCTTTTAAATCACGGTTAAGAAGCTGTTATGGATCTGGGTGCTCTGAGATGGCCTCTCCCATATAGAATGATGGAGGAGGTTGGAAGCAGGGGTCAGTGAATTGGAAGGGGTTGAGGATTATAACAGGGAAGGAGACTTTTGTCTTTCTTATTTCTTCCTTCATCTAGCTTCCAAAATATACCAATGTGAAGAAATAGCTTTCCTAAGAATGAGGTAAAGTGGTTCAAATGCAGCTTCTGAGCCAAAATGCCTGGGTTTAAGTTTAGTCTGTATTACATCCTAGCTGTAAGGCCTTGAACCAGGGACTTAACCTCTCTATCCCTTGGTTTTCTTATTTGTAAAATGAGCTGCAAGGACGTCATATGGTTA
This sequence comes from Castor canadensis, assembly GCF_047511655.1. NCBI lineage: Eukaryota > Metazoa > Chordata > Mammalia > Rodentia > Castoridae > Castor > Castor canadensis. The sequence continues at coordinate 155,535,897 of NC_133388.1, forward strand.
TTTGAAGATGAAATGAGAAATGCTCTCAGAGCAGGCCTGGGCCACAGTGAGCACTCAACAGTTATCTGCTCTTCTTACCATTTCTGTTCCTAAGCAGGGGGCCTGGATTTGTACTTCCTCCAATCTCAAGATCCTTTGTTCTGAATGATTTAAAAATCACAATTATGAAGCTTGATGCACATTTTCGTTTATTCTTCTATAGACTTTATTTTGATAGGCCACGAAAATGTAATTAGCATCTTGCAAACACTTTGGTCAGGAATAGAGGCTGCCGGCAACATTTAGCACGAAGAACAAAACCTATGAGTCATCACATTTTGGAAGTTGACTATGAGAGCTCGGCAAATCCCCCAACAAGTAAGAGATTTTTAAATAAACAATAATTATGTAGCAAAAGGTAACTACCAGCTGCAGGGAGTGTTGAAACAAACAGAGCCTGGAGGTTTGTGTAAATGAAGGATGTAACCTGGTGGAGTAATTTGTTATTTTGGAAGACTAAAATATCAATTCTTTGAGTATCATCTGAATAGGATTTTAGGGAATGAAAATAGACTCATGTCATTTTGGAACATTTTCTGTCATAATGTTTAGTTTTCAAAAGTAGATGTGATGTTAACCGGCTGTAGTTTATTGATACGATATATAGTGATGGTAAAACATGTATATTTATCTCATAGAATTCCCATTTGCTAGCCTAAGTATAGTAGTGATTTTCCATTCCTTCATTATTTTTATTTAACAGTAAGTTTTGAAAGGATTTCAGCACTTGAGTAAATGGTGAGAGAGAAAGAACAAAGAATAGGGGGGAGACAGCTTTAAAAAGGGGGATTACATGAGTGGATAAGAGATGAGAAAGCACTGCAGTTGAGGGTAAGGGTAAAGATGAAGTGAAAATCCTTCATATGTCTTTATTGTAAATTTTAGGTCAATCTTTCCTCATTAAAATTCACTCAAGAAAGTATCAAGATGGCCTCTGGCAGGCTGGGGATGTAGCTCAGTGGTGGGGAACTTGCCTAGGATGTGTGAAGCCCTAGGTTCAATCCCCAGCTCTTAAAAAAAAAGATTTCTGTCCAGAGACTAAATAATCTTTGCATGACATTGACATGACCCACTTCTATGAGTCCCTGGAATAAAGCAGAGCCCCCTTTCTATCTGCTGCTTATAAACATATTTTTGCCACAGTCAGAGCCACAGAAGAAGTGAAGGACAGTGAGGAGTCACTGAAATTCCAGGTGTGAGGACATGCTCACTGAAGGACATTTGTTGCACATTCCTTTTCTGTAGGAGCCTCCATGTCTGTCCCTGCTTTTGTACAACCCTGAGGGAAGTGGCTCTTCACCCAACATACTCATTTTCCAAGAATTCAGGCAGGCAGAGTTGGGTGACCCTTCCATATCATCCCAATTAGTTCTCAAGAACAGTCTATTTTTTTTTAATTTGACAAGTGATAGCTCCCAATAAGTGTTTATACAAAAGAATGAATAAATGTTTTCCATTCTCCCATACCTTAATTGGGTGAGAGATAGTAAACATACACATTTGTGAAGTATAGGACTATGACACTGTATTTCCTCTGAAATAAAAAATGTATGGGGGTTTCATTTTTAGACTATTTTAGAGAAAGGGTAAAAACAAAACTCAGAGATTTAAAAGAGGAATCAGAAGCAAAGCTTCTCTTCCTCCACCCATTAGTCTGTATTGCAAATCACCCCAGGGTTGACATTTTGACCAAAATTGCACTGAAAAGCTATGCCCACTAGGTGTATGAGACAAAGAAAGAAAAGTCAGGATCTATACAATCTTTCCCTGCATTAGTTCAGTTTTCCCAGTTCAAAGCCATGCCCCAGAGCCCAAGTAGAGAGACACACGGGGCCAATCCTGTTCCCTCTGGCACTCGGCTGATAACCTAAGAGTGTTTGCAAAAGGCTGTCGAGGGGGAGAACTGACTGACACCACAGGCTGGGCCAGTGGAATTGGTGGCTTTGATTTACTCCCTGTTTATAGCGGCAGAACAAGTTGAGTGAAACTAAGGCAGACAAGTTCATTTGTGGAATCCATGCCCAGCTAGAATCATGTGCCTGTCACATTTTCTCAGCTCTTACTATTGACATTGCACAAAAGTTTTCACAGTACAGGGTGTTTTAATTTTTTCCCCAAAGTAATAAACTTCAGACATTCTAGGTATCAGTGAGTTTGGATAACAGAGTTCAAATGTAAGTACAGGAGAAACACCAAGCAATTATGATTTCTGATTTGTAATTAGCAACAGACAAAACTAGCCATGCTGTTTTCCTTCCTTCCTTCTGTCCTTCCTTCTCTCCCTTTCTCCCTCCCTCTTTCCCTTCCTTCCTTTTTTTCTTTCTTTTTTTATTATCATATTATTATTGTACTGGGGGTACATTGTGACATTTACAAAAGTTCTTACAATATTTATCATAGTTGAATTCACCCCCTTCATCATTCTCCTCTATCCTCCCCTCCCCCCATTCCTGGAATAGTTTCAACAGGTCTCATTTTTCCATTTTCATACATGAGTACATAATATTTGCACTACATTCACCCTCCAATACCCTTTCCTTATATCCTCTTCCCTCCCTCTGAACTTGTTTTACCTTCCTGTTCTCCATTTTTTTTTAAAGGCATTTTTGTTTAAGATAGTTCTACCTGGAGTTTCCTTGTGACATTTTCATGTTTATATGTATTATACTCATATTGGTTCATTCCCTCTATTTTTCTCCTTTCTGCCTTAGTCCCCTTCTCATGGTGATTTCAACAGGTTTAAAAATTCTATATTCATTCTTGTATAGAAAATACATCAACTGTATTCACCTTAACTTCCTTCTTTTACCCTCCCTCTCTTGCTCATGACCTCCCCTTAGTGTGACCTGTTTTTAATAAATATTGCTTGTATTTGTATTGTGCCTATCTCCCGCATATGATAGAAAACATGCAGCCTTTGTCTTCCTAAACCTGGCTTACTTCACTTAGCATGATATCTTCCAATCGCATCCATTTACCTTCAAACCACATGGTTTCATTTTTCCTTATGACTGAATAAATCACCACTGCATGTATGCACATTTTCTTAATCCGTTTGTCAGTATACTACAGAGCTATAGCAATACAAATAGCATGATACTGGCACAAAAGCAGACGTGAAGACCAGTAGAACAGAACAGAGGACCCAGATATGAATCCATGTAGCTACATCCCCCCGATTTTTGACAAAGACTCGCAAAATATATGATGGAGAAAAGACAGCCTCTTTAACAAATGTTGCTGGGAAAACTGGATGTCTGCATGCAGAAAACTGAAACTAGATCCATGTCTTTCACTCTGTACAAATATCAACTCAAATAAGACCTGAAACTTTGAAGCTAGTGCAGAAAAGAGCAGGGAATACACAGAAGAAACAGGCATAGGCAGTGACTTCCTAAATAGAACTGGAATTACTCAGAAACTAAGAACAAGGATTGACAAATGGAACCACATAAAATTAACCACCCATTTAGTATGATGTTGGCTATAGGCTTGTCATATGTAGCCTTTATTATGTTCAGGTACATTCCTTCTATTCCTAGTTTCATCAGAACTTTTATTATGAAAGAATGTTGAATTTTGTTAAGGGCTTTTTCTGCATCTTTTGAGATGATCATGTGATTTTTGTCTTTGCTTCTCTTAATATGCTGTATTATGTTTAATGATTTGTACATGTTGAACTGTCCTTGCATCCCTGGAATGAAACCAACCTGATCATGGCATATGATCTTTTTGATATATTGTTGAATTTAGTTTGCCAGTATTTTATTGAGGATTTTTGCATCTAAGTACATTAATGAGATTGACCTGTAGTTCACTTTTTTTGTTGTGTCCTTGTCTTGGATTGGGGATGAGTGTAATACTGGCTTCATAAAACGAGTTTGACAGTACTCTTTCTCTTTCTAGTTCATGGAAAAGTTTTGGGGGGATCTCTGTTTCATTGATTTCAGCCCTTATTTTTTATTATTTCTCTCATTCTGCTAGTTTTGGGTTTTGTTCTTGTTTTCTAGGAGTTTGAGATGCAACATTAGATTTATTTGTGATCTTTCTGTGTTTTTAATATATACATTCATGGCTATAAACTTTCCCCTTAGCACTGGCTTTGCTGTGTCCCATAGGTTCTGGTAGGTTGTGATTTCATTTTCATTAAATTCGAGGAACTTTTTGATTTCCTCCTCCCTTATTTCTTCAATGATCCACTGATCATGGAGCAATGTGATGTTCAGTCTCCAGGTGTTTGAGTATTTTCTGCTGTTTCTTTTGTTGTTGAGTTTTATTCCTTTGTGGCAGTATGTAGGGGGTTATTTCAATTTTCTTGTATTTGTTAAGTCTTGCTTTCTGATCTACAATATGTGAAAATAGCTACACTACCAAAAGTAATCTACATGTTCCATGTAATTTCCTTACCTATCCCTATCTTTTTCTACAGGACAACTACTAATCTGTTCTCCAGCTCTAAAATGTTGTAACTTGAGAATTTTATATAAATGGACCTGCACAGTGCATGTAACCCTTAGGAATTGACTTTTTTCCCCTCAGGATAATGTTTTTAAGATCCGTTTGAGATGATGTGTTTATCAATGGCTTATTTCTTTTCTCTCTCTCTCTCTCTCTCTCTCTCTTTTTGGTGGTACTAGGATTTGAACTCAAGGCCTTGCACTTGTTAGGCAGGCACTCTAACACTTGAGCCATGCCCCAGCGCTTTTGCATTACTTATTTTTTGGTCAGGGTCTTACATTTATGCCCTCGACACTTTGGACCACAATCCTTCTACCTCTGCCCCTGCATTGCTGAGATGACAGGCACAGACCACCACCCCCAGCTATCGGTTGAGATGGGATCTTGAGAACTTTTCGCCCAGGCTGGCCTCAAACCATGATCCTCCTGAGTTCCACCTCCCTGGTAGCTTGAATTCCAACTGTCAGCCACCATATCAGTGGCGTGCTAAGCAGTGTTTGCACCAGAGATTGTTTAATCATTCCCCATTCAAGGATATTTAAGTTGTTTCTAGCTGCATGAACATCCGTGTCCAGGTTTTCGTGTGAACAAAAATTTCCATTTCTGTAGAATAAATTCCCAGAAGTATGACTATATTTTATATTTAAGTTTTTAAAGAAACTGTCAAACTGATGTACAGAGCGGTTGTACCATTTTGCCTTCTCAAGAGCAATCTATGACAGATTTACTATGCCTTATATCTTTATCAACGTTTAGCATTATTTGGTGTTTTTTTATTTTAGCCTTTTACATAGGTGTCTGACGGTATCTCCCAGTAGTTTTAACTTGTATTTCTTTCACAACTAGTGATGTTGAACTTATTTTCATGGGTTTATTTGCTATCCTTTTGTCTTTGGAAAAGTATCTGCTTAAATCTTTCTGCTACTTGTGAATCAGGTTGTTTTCTTACTGTTGGGTTTAGAGAGGTTTTTTTTTTTAATATATTCTGATACAAGTCTCTTGTCAGATATATGATTTGCAAAAATTTTCTGTATTGATTTTTAGCTTTTATTTAGCTTTTATTTCTAAAAGTGCTCTTTGGTTCTCTTTTCAAAGTCTGCTTGATCTTTTTCCAGAGACTATTGTGCTTTTTCCTTATCCTTTTTTTTTATATTAAATCCCTAAATCCTTTAAAAAAATTAGTTCTATTTTAAGACTTACAGAAGTTAAAGTTCTGTCCTATTTGTTGACCCTCTTTCCTAGTATCATTTCCTCATATGTTTGACAACTTTTAGATGATCAATTTGCCTTTTTTGGGACATAATCTTTGGAAATCCCTACAGAGACCGTGCTAAGGGGATGTTCTACAAGACAGGGTTTACATTTGCTTTGTGAGCTGCTCCAGGAGCACCAGCAGCTAGCACCACATTGTATGCTATCATCTCAATTTAAAGTTTCCTGGACTATACCCTTGGCATGGATTTGGACACCAGAGAGTATCATGGCTATAAATATTCACAAAATATTTTTAAACCCCTCCCTAAAGCAGATTTTTTTTTTTTGGTTGTTGTTGTTCATTCATTTGCTTTTAATTCTGTACTGGTTCAATCCAGCTCCATGTTGTGGTTCCAGTTCCAATTTCCTGTCCGTAAGGCTTAAGGCTTTATCTCCCTCCTGTTCCCATGCAGGGATTAGTATCCAACCCCCTTCCCTACAGTAGTTTCAGCTTTCATGTTGGTCTCCTTGGTTTTTATTTCCCTCATTATTCTTACTGTGTAGGGATTTTTTTCTAGCTTTATTGCAATTTCATCTTTTCATTTAAAAACAATATTTCATTAAAAAATAGTAAATTTATAAATATTTGTCATATTTTATCCCATATTCCTTGTGTTTGGTAGAAGAAGAGTTTTCAAGTTATCTAAATGATCATTTTGCCCAATAATTCTTCATAACAAAGCACAAAAACATACACTGACTCCCATAGCTAGACAATGTCATACATGTGATGGCCATACAGGTCCTGCATGACCTTGGAAGTATGTGTGCTCTGCAAATATGACTACAAGACTCTAGCTGCCAACTCATGTCACTTTCTACCCCTTGCTATAATTAATTTAAGGCATTCACATTTTCTTAAGTCTTAATACTTAAGATATATTTATTACATATCTCCTCCTTCCTGGAATGTAAGTTACATGAGGTTGAGCATCAAGTCAGAGCAGAGGGATATAAAACATGCTTAGTCATCTAAGAAGTCACCCAAGGTATTGGTGAGAATGTGGACACTTTGAGTGTAGTGGCCAGAGATGCATAAGTGAAATGTGACTTCAACTAAGAAATGAAAATTCAGTAAAATGTATTGTTTTTCTTGAAGGGAGAATAAACTTTTTTAAAAAGAGTATTTGCCTTTATAGAATCTAGAAAAGGTGTCTGAGGGCATGAATTTGGCAGTGTTTCTCCAGCTCTGGTCAAGGTCAAGAAAATCTCACCTAGGACAATCAGTATGAAGATCAGTCATGACAGTTCACTGCAGCCTGAATGGAAATGATTTTGGGCATCCCTTTGATCTGATTTCACAGATTGACAGCCGGCAGCTGTGTGATTAAAAACTTGGATGTACAGGTGTCTGCATGGACAACGTGGGCATGTTGATCTCTGAGAAGTATTCCTCCTTGTAATTAGTGAGCTGGCATTCTGGCTTGCAAACTTTATAAGTAGGACCTGATCAGCCCTGATGCAAGATCCAGTTCAATGTTTGTTAGGCTGAGGATCAGACTGTGAAGCTCAGTCAAGAGCAACAAACCAATCTCCAAGACTTGTGCTTTCTCAAAGTTCATTTCTGAGCTCACAGCACTGCATGACTCAGAATGCTTTTAAAAATATCAATTCCTGGTCCCCACTCCAGGCTTTCCTGAATCAGAGTGGGGACAAAGTCAGGAGAATGGATGGGAAGGAGAACTTTTCAGAGTCCTTGATGTTCACTAGGCAGAAGATTTGGGAAATGCTGTCCAAGATAAATTTATTTTTCATCTTTCTTTAACTGGAATGTGCATCTTTCCCCGCTTTCTGACCCAAAATAATGACTCTGATTACAGAAGATTTAATTGAGTTTAATGTAATCTTCAGTACTGTAGGCTTAATCATCCCATGGTAATTGCATTTTAAAATAAGAGCTTGTTAGTGCAAATAAATCTCTGTAGCATTAGAGCTTTCTCATTCATTGGAGCAAGGAAGGTCAGGGTCAGTTCTAGCACCCTTTTACCCACCCTTCTGCACCTTCTTCCCCATCCAGTATCTCTTTCCTCCCTACTCAGGCTACAAAAATATGTGTTCCCAAGGTGTAGGAGGAGCCATTGGCACTAACTGCCTCTGTACATAGTTTCAGTTGACCTTGGAAAATTCCTGAAAAGACACAGGGTATGTCACAGCCCCTCTCTCTACAGGGGGCATCTGCTTCCTTCTTTGAAAGGTGTATAAGGAGCCAGTTTTAGTATGCAGGTGGAGTAATAAAATGCTAAAGTGTTCTTTTGGTGAGGGGGGAAGATTTTGATACCTTACCTTCTATTTATTATTATTCAGTTGGGAAAGACAATAGAAACTATGAGAGGATGGAAGAATTGAACAAGCAATTAAATAGAATTTTTACTCAAGAATCTGAGTTGGTGTTCTTCTCAGAATAGTTGTTTTGGAGAATATTTCTCTTAAAATTGACCTTCTTCCTGGAATTCTTGCACTAATAGACCTGTATTCTATTTTGAAGCAAGAGAAAGGCTTCTCGAAAAGCATTGGTTACTGACAATCCACAGAACCCAAGCCTATACGATAGAGCTGTCTCCCTAGGTCAGTGCTATAATTGGAGAGTATAATTCTCATCAATCTAATTGTCATTTCAACTTAGCATATGTATATGAAGAAGGTAGTAAGCCCAAGGCTGCAAAGAATCCAATTCCATCTGTTTAACTCCTGGATTCAACAAACATTTGTTGATTGTCCAATTTGTGCAAAGCATTTTCAAGGATGACAACTGCAGGTTCTGCATAAGGTACAGCTATCTGGAAAGTATAACTCTTTGATGTCACTTAAGGTGAAATCTACTTGCAGAAGAATTTTTTATCTATCTGTCTGTTTGTTTGCTTATTTATTTATATGGAGTGAGAAAATACATAAGTAAGTGCTGTGGAAACCACAAAGAAATCTCAAAAATTCCAATAGTTTTATAGTTGGTGTAGCTGCAATGGTAGGTCTGCAGGTATAGACCCATGTTAATGCTGAGTACATATCTGAATGAATATGGAGTCTAGGATTCTTCAGCTCCTGCTCCAAAGTCAGAGTAAGAAGACACAATGCTCTGCACCTCCAAGCTGGACAGCACTGGATTGGAAAGCATGACCAATATTTTACCAGTTTATAGCAAATGGGGAAAACAGGAGTGTTGCAAGGTTTTTTGTTTTCTAAAGTCCTTATGCAAATTTGAGAATAGTTTTTTTTCTGAGATTATGCTCTTTGTTAAGATTTTTCTGTTCTTTTAAAAATGAGAATATGTCAGCATTAGATATTTATTGTGAATCTCATCAGCTAACAAATATTGAGATGGCAACAACTCTATGTAACTCCCTTGATACAACCCTCAAGTTCAAAGACTACTTCCCTAACAGAATTCCAGATACATACACAGGAATTTGGGGGCCCTGCTTCAGCGCCACTATCTGGTCTTTTAACCCAGTAGAGTGTGGCAGTTGTAGAAAGAGTTCAGAATCCAATAGGTAAGAAGAAACTATGTTCCAGAGAAAGAGCTATGCAAAGAGATATATAAAAAATGTTTTGAGTTTTTGTTGGCATCTCTTACAAAGCAAATGGATAAGAAGTCTACTCTGTTTTTGTCAGTACTTGAGTTTGAATTCAGAGCCCAGTGCTTACTAGGCAGCTAGTTGTTCTACCATGTGAGCCATTCTACCAGCCTTTTTAACACTGAGTATTTTTGAGATAAGATCTCTCGAGCTATTTGGCCCGAATTTGCAGATCTAAGCTGGATTCAAACCATGATCCCCTTGATCTCTGCCTCCTGAGTAGCTAGAATTACAGGTGTGAGCCACCTGCCTTAGGTTAAGAAGTCTACTCTTAAATAAAATGAAAACACCAGCTAAATATGAATAGATACAATTATTTAGGACAATTTAACTGGACATAGTTAAATGCCTATTTAAATGGACATAGTTAAATGCCTATTTAAATTCATCAGTTTTGACATTTTCAATCTCTCTGCCTTTTCTACAGTAACTTTAAAGAGACTGTTTTTTACCAGATTGGATAGATTTTGACCAGATTAGCTAGACTTTGACCAGATTAGTATCAGTTTATATTTCAACCTTTTTGGGGGGGGTGGTGAACTCGGTTTCTCACCTGTAAAGCAGGTACTGTAGCTTTTGAGCCACACCTCCAGGCAATTTTGCTCTGATCATTTTTGGAAATGGGGTCATGAGAACTACTTACCTGGGCTGGCCTTGAACCTTGATCTCCCAAGTAGCTATGATTACAGGCAGGAGCCACCAGCTCCTGGCCTTATAGCTCAACTTTGATATGCAAGTCAGTTCACAAACCAAGGTCAAAGCACTGAAGAGGCCATAAGGATTTGCAGGGCTGGGCTGGGAGGTGTTACCTCAGTGGGGAACTGTTCTTAGCATGCAGGAGGCCTGAGGTTGAATCCTAGCATGCATATTAAGCTTCATCATTCTCAACAGTTTTCAGCTAAATTTGCATGAGTAAAGGTTCTAGAAGTATTTGCTTGACCATTTTCAAATCCCTGGTTATTTTTAGGCCTTTCTCCTACTTCCAGTACTTAATGTCTACCAATTCTCTTATGTGGTTTCTTCATATAGCTTGTAATTTTTTATTATGAGCTCATATTTAGAAAAATAGTTTCCTCCCAAGGAGATTCTGGGAACCTGGTGGTTGTAAATTGTCCCTACAAGGCTGTTTGATATTTGTATCTACTGAAATCCCAGGGGTTTCAATGTTCTTCTACTAATTTTTATTTAATTTCTCACTTGGGGTTTTGGTACCACACTGACAGTATAAATTTGGCCTCTACTTTGCACATGCACAGACCTGAATGTTCAGTGCTTCTTAACTGACTTATTCAAAATTGCAAATAGACAACAAATTCAAACCTACTGCTTCCCTGGGCTGCCCTGTGAATTTTCACCTGTTATTCTATTTGACCTCATGTCACTTCTGTACTGCCATTTATTGAGTACTTACTGGGCCTTATCTCTTTTGCCAACACCATTCTACAAGGACCTCTCCATTTTATCTGTTGGGCAAATATCAATGGGTTCTAGCCATTTCTTGTACCTGTCCTTACTAGTACTTTAAAAACACTATAACTCAGGCCATTATAAGCATAACATGAGGATTTGCTGAGAATAACTGAACTCAGCTGGGAATGTAGCTCAGAGATTGCTTAGCATGCGTGAAGCCTTGAGTTCAATTCCCAGAACCACCCACACACAAAATTCACTAATCAACACCCAATTATTCTCATGAGGATTTAGGCCACCCTGGAATCATGTATCATGCTATTTGAACCAGAATGTCTCATTATTTTGGTTCTATAAATATGTGTCCCCATTTCTTTGTTTCTTGCTTCTCCAGTGAGAAACTCTATGGACGGACAGCTTGGGCATTAGGATGTATGAGTTTTTAGTTTTTGTCTCTACAATGACTCAAAATTTAAGTACTGGAGTATGTTAAATGACTTGCCATTGTCCTAACCTGTTATTTTCCTCCTCAGTCTTTGTCTTTGCACATGTAATTCCTCTGCCTGGAATCCCACCCTATCCTCTCAGTCCAGCAAATTCTTATATGCCCCATGAGGTCCAGCTCAAACACAAGATCCAGCTCATGCCCATCCTTAGCTCCTTGCTAATCCATTTTTCTTCTGTGTTTCTGCAGTGTCTTCTGCATAATCACAACTGGATCACAATTATTCGTACATGTCTGTTTCTTCCATGAGAGAAGAGGGTGCATTTTATCACTTCTATTTCCTCAGCAAGCAAGAATACTTGGCCCGTAGCAAGTAATCAAGAAATGATTGGGGACTGAATGAATACAGGTTAAAGGTGTTTTATTTCATCAGCTGTATGTCAATATTTCCATCCTTTTTGCTATTACACAAGTTTGTGTAATGTCAGGAAGTACTAGGGATGTGTTTCTTCTACCGTGTCAATGCGAATGACTTTTGCAAAATCTTTATTGATGTCTTCTGCAAAACTGCCATCTGAAACTGTGCTGGAGTTGTTCTTACAGAATTTATCAATTTGTATCAATGTTCCAATTTGGCTGTTTAATGGTCTGAGGCTCATGACTCATGACTCATGGTTAAACTCATAAGAACTCCTGTGAGCTACCACTGAAATTCATGCTCTGGGTTAGCATATCATTCCTGGAAGCACTGGACCCCAGCAGCACTTCCAGCTTGTAACTATCTCATTACATCAAAATGTTTAAAGACCTACCCACTGCACACATCTCTCAAGCTCTCCAACACACAGGCATAGCTGAAAAGCTGTCAAAACAGAACATGGCCTGGAATCTGCCATCCAGAGGCTCGAGGTGTGCAGACAGACTCATAGAAGCAGATGGTCAGATGTGGAAGAAAGGCCTGACTTGGGGTTTTGCATGATAAATTCAGCAAATTGGGCACAACAGTGAAATGCTGCTTATTCCTGGCAAGCCAGGGTTTTGTGGTCCTGCACTGCCTTAAGGAGGGTCTCTTTTTCCACAATGATCTCATTTTGAAGATTAGCTTTCATGCTGACCAGATAAAGGATAAAGATGTTAATCTGGCCATACAGTACTTGCTTATGAGGTATGAATCCATGTTTTCTTTACATTTATCTGTGTTTTGGGTCATTCAATACTAAATCCATGCCTTAGCCACTCACCCTTTACTGTTCTGCCATTTTGTGATAAGACAATAGTGAAGAGTGGAGAGTCTGAGTTATAATATTAGTGGTTATTTTCTCTCTTTTTACAGTTTATTCTTATAGCTTCAGTTATTAGAAAGTATTATACACACAGAGTTTGAGAGGGCTTGTACTTCTCTATCCAATTGTCCTCTTACATCTGTTGAACTGCTTCCTGGATAGGTGACTTCCTATCCAAAAAGGTAACACAGTATGTGGTGTGTTGCTTGTTTTGGAGGCAAGAGATCTAGATCTGAGGCTTGATGCTGTGATCTTACTTGTTCTTTTTCTCTCTGAACCTTGGCTATCTAATGTGTGAAATTGGCTAATAAAATATTCAATTCAGGCTGAGGTAGGCTGGTTGATTAGTTTGGTTTTTGGTTGCTACCACAGAATACCTGAAGCCAGATAGTTTGTAAAGACAAAAGGTTTATTTAGCAGAAAGTCTAAGATTGAGTGGCCCCATCTATTTAACCTTTAGTGAGGGCCTTATGGCAGATGGCATTCATGGTAGAAGCATGTACAAGAAGGAGAGAACACCTGGTGAGACAGGAAGCCAGAGAAACTGTGGATACCACAGTACCTGAGAACTATCCTAATCCCTTCCCAAGGACATCACCCCAATGATCTAACAACTTCACTAAGTCCAACCTCTTAAAGATTCTACCATCTCATAACACCACCACACTGGGGAAACAAGATTTCAACACACAAACTGTTAAGGGATACATTCAAACTATTTTCAAGCCATAGAAGCCGCAAGAGCCATGTCAGGGTATAAGCAACAGTGATATGTGACGGGGATGCTGTTGGAGCTCCTCTCCGATGACATGACCCAGACAAGAAGGTAGGTCCCAAGTGGGCAGCCTCAGGTATCCTGAGGGATGCACAAATGGCTAAGGCTGAGAAGGCTTATCAGGCCAGGGGAGTAGGGAGACCCTTTCCTCAGTGCTACATAGATACCACAGGTGTGAAGATGATGACACAAATTCTAGACCTGCTGCTTACTATCTGTGTAAATGAAGGCAAGTTAAATTTTTGAGCCCCATTTTCCTCTGTGAATTAAAACAATAAAAAGTACTCATGGGATTGTTGGGAGGTTTAAAGTTATCAAGTTAATGAATATCAAACATTTAGTAAGAGGTTTCCTAGGTACCAGATGCTTAAAGGAAACAGGTAGCTAAAAGCCAGCATCATTCAGGAAGATCTGTCCATATCTGGCAGAGTGCCTTCAATAGGAGTGGGACAGGCTCTCCATTTAAGAAGAATACTGTAGCAGTTGTCCAAGTCCAAGTACAGCACTGAGTGCAGGGTGCATCTCTGCTTTTAAGGCAGCTGTGCTGTTGGACCGAATCAGGAGCAGGTAACAGGCTTCATGTGGGCGTCCTGGGAGACCTGTGTCTTTCACTGTACAGGAGAAGTGCCCAAGGCTGTGCACCTTTCCAGGTTGGTCTGTGGAAACTTCTATGATGCGTGGCCTGGCTTTCAAAGTAAGCTTCATGTGGAATCCTGCAGGTAGGGCCACTGTTGAATGCAGCATTAAAGTGGTGACTTAGAGCTTAGGAGAGAGAGGAGGGAGCTGAGGCTGCCCCTACTTCCCCACAGCAGATTGGCTGAAAAATGTGCCAAGCTCCTGAGCATGGCTAATAAAGCTCCCTCATGAAGGTATCTTTGGGCACTCATCTCTCCACACTTCAAACATTAGTCCCATTTGGAGCTTGCTGACTTATGCCTCCATCTTTGTTCTTCCCAGGCTTCAGCCTGAAGTGTTCTTCCTTCCTTTCTTCATCTGACCAACTTTGAACAACTTTCACCATTTTCAAGGATCAGCTGAATAATCACCTATTCAAGATTATCTTCCCTGAGCTCCAGGGGATAAAAATAGGAATGGTGTGTTGGGCACTTAGGTAAGTCCCAGGTGGACATAATAAGCATTCTGTTCTTTGTGTCATGTGATACATTAACAGCTCTAAGGAAATAAGCCTTAGCAACCAGGATATGTTGGAGCCTGGATTTTAAACTAGATCTGCCTAAACTCAAAGCTAGCTGTCTCCAATTACTCTAATATGCTGCCCTACTGCTGCATGCCTTCTTCTGTGTTTCCACAAACCCCTTTGCAATCCACTCTCATCACCTGAGTTATTATGTTGACATTATTTACTTACATGTGGGCCTCCTCCAACAGGTGGAGACTCTTCCAGGACAAAAGTTATCTGCTACCCAGTTCTTAGCTCATGCCCAATATTCAGTCAATAAATGTTTCAGGGCATATAAACTGCATTGATGTGTGTAAGACTAATTTTTATTTTTATTTTTTGTCAGTACTGTGGTTTGAACTCAGGGCTTGACTTGAGTCATTCCACCAGCCCTATTTTTATGAAGGTTTTTTTTTTTTTTTGAGATAGGGTCTTGTGAACTATTTACCCAGGTTGGCTTCAAACTGCAATCCTCTTGATCTCTGCCTCCTGAGTAACTAGGATTACAGGCATGAGCCACTGGTGCCCATCTAAGACTTATTTTTAAATGGTAATAGCAAGAGCCATAGTTTAGGAGAAGTTCCCCATGCAGTAGGGAATAGAAAAATATTTATAAGCAAAGTAACCCAATGGGGAAAGTGTCTTCAAGAAATGGTGCTAGGTAGATAAATGGGACCTCATAAAACTAAAAAGCTTCTGTTCATCAAAAGAAATGGTCTCTAAACTGAAGAGAACACACACAGAGTGGGAGAAAATATTTGCCAGCTACACATCAGACAAAGGACTGGTAACCAGAATATATAGGGAACTTAAAAAACTAAATTCTCCCCCAAACTAATGAACCAATAAAGAAATGGGCAAGTGAACTAAACAGAACTTTCTCAAAAGAAGAAATTCAAATGGCCAAAAAACACATGAAAAAATGCTTACCATCTCTAGCAATAAAGGAAATGCAAATTAAAACCACACTAAGATTCCACCTCACCCCTGTTAGAATAGCCATCATTAGCAACACCAGGAACAACAGGTGTTGGCGAGGATGCAGGGAAAAAGGAACCCTCATACACTGTTGGTGGGAATGTAAACTAGTACAACCACTCTGGAAAAAAATTTGGAGGCTACTTAAAAAGCTAGACACTGATCTACCATTTGATCCACAGTACCACTCTTGGGGATATACCC
The DNA here is from genome assembly GCF_047511655.1 of Castor canadensis. Taxonomy (NCBI): domain Eukaryota; kingdom Metazoa; phylum Chordata; class Mammalia; order Rodentia; family Castoridae; genus Castor; species Castor canadensis. The sequence goes on from NC_133388.1 coordinate 155,551,495, forward strand.
AAAAGACTGTGACACAGGTTACTCCAGAGGCACCTGCACATCCATGTTTATTGTGGCACTATTCACAATAGCCAAGTTATGGAAACAGCCAAGATGCCTCACTACTGACGAATGGATCAAGGAAATGTGGTATCTATACACAATGGAATTTTATGCAGCCATGAAGAAGAACGAAATGTTATCATTCACTGGTAAATGGATGGAATTGGAGAACATCATTCTGAGTGAGGTTAGCCTGGCCCAAAAGACCAAAAATCGTATGTTCTCCCTCATATGTGGACATTAGATCAAGGGCAAGCACAACAAGGGGATTGGACTTTGAGCACATGATAAAAGCGAGAGCACACAAGGGGGGGGTAAGGATAGGTAAGACACCTCAAAAATTAGCTAGCATTTGTTGCCCTTAATGCAGAGAAACTAAAGCAGATATCTTAAAAGCAACTGAGGCCAATAGGAAAAGGAGACCAGGAACTAGAGAAAAGGTTAGATCAAAAAGAATTAACCTAGAAGGTAACACACATGCACAGGAAATCAATGTGAGTCAACTCGCTGTATAGCTATCCTTATCTCAACCAGCAAAAACCCTTGTTCCTTCCTATTATTGCTTATACTCTCTCTTCAATAAAATTAGAGATAAGGGCAAAATAGTTTCTGCCGGGTATCGAGGGGGTTGGGAGGAGAGGAAGGGGGCAGAGTGGGTGATAAGGGAAGGGGTGGGGGCAGGAGGGAGAAATGACCCAAGCCTTATATGCACATATGAATAATAAAACAATAAAAAAAAAAAGAAATGGTGCTAGGAAGATCCAAGATGGCAACTAGAAGGAAAAAGCAGAAGGCTTGAGCTCCATAAATCAAAAATCTTGCTGAGACACTGGAGCCACACTTGGCAGAAAAAAACTACCACGAATAAACAAAACTCTGACACCCTGAATACCCAGCCCACACAAAGCTTCTCCACACCACGTTACATTGAGAAACCAGGAGGGCTCCTGAGCCACCAGACACCAGTTCCAAACCTGCTTGGGAGATGCAGACCAACAGATGAGCAAATAAGGGGTATGTGGTACTCCCACAGCCACCCCTGGGATAAACCAGCATAGCCCCTGGACAGATTGACCCCCACCCCACAAAAAAAAACTGAAAAATAAACAAGGAACTGAAAAGGACATGCAGCAGAGAGGCCAGGGTGCTTTGAGTGCACTGGAGAAGGGGGGAGAGGCAACGAGCTGCTCTCCACGTGAACAGAGCCTGCAACAGTAGTCAGCTGACAGTAGGCAGCAGGTGAGCTGCAGTCTGAAACAGGGCAGAGAGCAGTTCACAAAGCTGTCTCTTGACCCAACCATCTGGTGAGACTATGATAGAGCTACTGCTTAAATAGCAACACCAGGACTGGATGCTGAAGGAGTAACACCAGAACTACTAAGACTGAAACTGCATTGTTCCTGAACCTGAAATTTTTCTTTTCTTTTTTCTTTTTCTCTCTAAGTGCTTGTCTTGTTCACTGTTGATTAGTAAACAATCTCTTGCTGTTGATTTCTTTGGTTCTGTATTTTTTTTTCTTTATTTTATTTCTTTTTCTTCTTTTTCTTTCTTGGTTTCATAACTTTTACTATTGTAAGTTAGCTAATACTAAATTACACACAGAACAGGGACAGAAACAGCACCAAGTAGAATGACGGGAAGATGAAAAAGAGATGGAACACATTCTCCCCCCAAAAATAAATTAGTACAGGATTCAGAGGAAAATGAAGACAATGGATACTCAGTTCCAGACCCCAACAAAACTAAGACAGACTGTCCCAAGGAACCCAACAAAGCCCACAAGAACACCCTGAAAGAAGAAATCACTGAGAATTTCATGGAGATGTTACTACACGTGGTCAACCAAAATGTACAGGAGGCACCCAAGAAATTCCAAGACAATAAAAATAAAGAATATGAGAAGACACACAAAAAATAAGTGAACTCATAGGAGCTCTAAATAAATACCAAAGTGAAATAGAGAACACCATAAATAGAGAGATAAGTGAATTATGGTCAAAAATTGACAATATTAAAGTGGAAATGACCCATGATATGGAAAACCTCAGAAAAAAAAATGAAACAGAAATACAAAACACAATGGAAGGCCATGCCAGCAGACTAGAACAAGCAGAAGACAGAATCTCAGAACTTGAAGATGAAATGGTAATTAAAGGAAAAACTGAAGAACTATTAGTCAAACAACTCAAACCACGTGAAAGGAATATGTAAGAACTCACTGACTCCATCCAAAGGCCAAACCTGAGAATCATGGGCATTAAAGAAGGAGAAGAGGTGCAAGCAAAAGAAATTTGTAATATATTCAACAAAATAATAACAGAAAATTTCCCAAATCTAGAGAAAACTATGCCCATTCAGGTACAGGAAGCCTCCAGGACACCAAACAGACTTGACCAAAATAGAACTACCCCAGGACATATTATCATTAAAACAACAAATACAGAGACTAGAGAAAGAATATTGCAGGCTGTAAAAGAGAAAAAACAAAAAGCATACAAAGGTAAACCCATCAAAATCACAGCAGATTTCTCAACAGAAACCTTAAAAGCAAGAAGGGCATGGAGAGTGAGGTATTCCAGGCACTGAATGAAAATAACTTCAACCCTAGGCTACTCTACCCAGAAAAACTATTATTCAAAATAGATGGAGCAATAAAAGTCTTCCATGATAAGCAGAAGCTAAAACAATATATGACCACAAAACCACCACTACAAAAGATTCTTCAAAGAATCCTGCACACAGAAAAGGAAAGCACACAAAACCATGAAAGGACAGGTAGTACCAAACCACAGGAGAAGAAAAGGCAAGAAAGTAGAGATAACACTAATTCAGCTGCACACAATCAAACCCTTAAACAACAAAGACAACTAAATGACAGGAATCACTACATACCTATCAATACTAACACTGAGTGTTAACAGACTTAATTCCCCCACCAAAAGACACTGGCAAACTGGATTAAAAAGGAAGATCCAACAATCTGTTGCTTACAGGAGACCCACCTTATCAACAAAAACAAGCACTGGCTTAGGGTGAAAGGCTGAAAGAAGATTTACCAAGCTAATGCTCCCCCCAAAAAACCAGGCAGGAGTAGCAATATTTATCTTGGACAAAGTAGACTTCAAACCTACATTGATCAAATGAGATAAAGAAGGACATTCCATACTAACAAAAGGTGAAATACAACAAAAGGAAATAACAATTATAAACCTATATGCACCCAACATCAATGCACCCAATTTCATCAAACATACTCTGAAGGACCTAAAAACATATATAAACTCCAACACAGTGGTAGTGGGAGACTTTAATACCCCCCTATCACCAATTGATAGGTCATCCAAACAAAAAAATCAATAAAGAAATCCTAGATCTAAATCACACCATAGATCAAATGGACCTAGCTGATGTCTACAGAATATTTCATCCAACTTCTGCACAATATACATTCTTTCAGCAGCCCATGGGACCTTCTCCAAAATTGATCTTATCTTAGGGCACAAAGCAAGACTCAGCAAATATAAGAAAATAGAAAGAGATTGAGGAAGACTACAATCCCATGCTCATGGATTGGTAGAATCAACATAGTAAAAATTACTATACTACCAAAAGTAATCTACTACCAAATTTTAATGCAATTTCCATCAAAATTCCAATGACATTCATCACAGAGATTGAAAAATCTACCCTAAAATTCATTTGGAAACACAAGAGACTGCAAATAGCCAAGGCAATACTCAGCAAAAAAGAGCAAAGCTGGAGGTATCACAATACCTGACTTCAAACTATATTACAAAGCAATAGCAATAAAAACAGCATGGTACTGGCATAAAAACAGACATGAAGATGAGTGGAACAAAATAGATGACCCAGATATGTAGCCACACAACTATAACCACCTTATTTTTTTACAAAGGGGCTAAAAATATATGATGGAGAAAAGACAGCCTCTTCGACAAATGTCACTGGGAAAAGTGGCTGTCTGCAAAAAACCAAAACTAGATCCATGTTTATCACCCTGTACTAGGACCTTAATACCAGACCTGAAACTCTGAAGTTGGTATAGGAAAGAGCATGAAACGCTCTGGAAGCAATAGGTATAAGCAAGGACTTCCTCAATACAACCCCAGCAGCCCAGCAACTAAGAGAAAGAATGGACAAATGGGAACATCATAAAACTAAAAAGCTTCTGCACAACAAAAGAATGGTCTCTAAACTGAAGAGACCACCCAAAGAGTGGGAGAAAATATTTGCCAGCTATACATCAGATAAAGGACTGATAACTAGAATATACAGAGAACTCAAAAAACTAAACTCTCCCAAAATCAATGAACCAATAAAGAAATGGGCAAGTAAACTAAACAGAACTATCTCAAAAGAAGAAATTCAAATGGCCAAAAAAACACATGAAAAAAATGCTCACCATCTCTAGCCATAAAGTAAGTGCAAATCAAAACCACACTAAGATTTCACCTCACCCCTCTTAGAATAGCCATCATGAAAAACACCACTAACAACAGGTGTTGGCGAGGATGTGGAGGAAAAAAAGAACTCTAGTATACTGCTGGTGGGAATGCAAACTAGAACAACCACTCTGGAAAATAATTTGGAGGCTTCTTAAAAATCTAAACATAGATCTGCCATATGATCCAGCAATCTCACTCCTGGGGATATACCCAAAGGAATGTGACTCAGGTTACTCCAGAGGCACCTGCACACCCATGTTTATTGCAGCACTATTCACAATAGCCAAGTTATGGAAACAACCAAGATGCCCCACTACTGAAGAATGGATTAAGAAAATGTGGTATTTATACACAAGGGAATTCTACTCAGCCATGAAGAATGAAATGCTATCATTCACAGTAAATGGATGGAACTGGAGAACATCATTCTGAGCGAGGTTAGCCAGGCTCAGAAGACCAAAAATTGTATGTTCTCCCTCATATGCAGACTTTAGATCTAGGGCAAATACAGCAATGTGGTTGAATTTAGGTCACGTGATAAGGGGAGAGCACACACAGGAGGTATGGGGATAGGTAAGAAACCCAAAACATGATAGTATTTGATGTCCCCACTGCAGAGGAACTAGTACAGAAACCTTAAAGTGGCAGAGGTAATAGGAGAAGGGCATCAGTTAAAGATGAATCAACTTGGGTTGTAACACATTTGTACATGGAAGCAATGCTAGGAATCTCTCTCTATAGCTGTCCTTATCTCAACTAGCAAAAACACTTTGTCTTCCTTATTATGCTTATGTCTTCTCTTCAACAAAATTGGAGAAAAGGGCAGAACAGGTTCTGCATGGAAGTGAGGGAGTAGGGGGGAAAAGGAGGGGTGAGGGGCAGTGGGGAGAAATGGCCCAAACAATGTAACACATGTGAATATATGAATAAAAAAAAACAAATGGGGCTAGAATAACTTATGGGGAAAAGTACAACAAAACCAACAAATCTACCCCTGCCTTACACCATACGCAAGACCTAATTTGAGGCCTATCATAGCCATGAACATAAAAGCTGCATACATGAAGCTTCTAGAAGAAAACGTAAAACTAGAAAACTGTCACTGAATTTTAGAGAAAGGTTGTTTAGAGAGGGATTGGGTTCGGGGAGCACCAAGTAGAAAAGGAAAACAAATCAAAAGACATCATTAAGAAAATGAAAAGACAACCTGTACCTGAATGAAATATTCACAATTAAACATTGGATAAGGAACTTCTATCTACATAATATAAAGAACTACAATTCAGTAATAAGACAAACAACCCAATGAAAAAAAGTGGTAGAAGTCAAACTTACATTTCACAAAAGATATGTTTTAAAAAAAACAATAAGCTCATGAGAAATGTTCAGCTTCATTGAATGATGGTAAATTAGAACCACTTTCTCATTCCCACGAGAATGGCTAGGGTCAATAAGCAGGTAACACTGAAGTCTAGCAATGAGGAGAGGTAATTAGAACTCTCCTACATATGGGCACAAAAATTTTGGATTTTTTTTTCTGTATCATAGGAAAATGTTTAATTTTCCTATGATACAGAAATTGCTCATCTAGGTATTTATCCCAGATAAAGGATAATAAAGTCCATAAAGCTACTTGTTTACAGCAGCTGCATTTTCAGTAGTCCCAACCTTACACACAGGAACAGGAGGAGGGGTAAACAAACTGTGGTGTTATGCAATGGCATAGTAGTCAGCCATAGAAAAGGGGAAAAAAACCTACTGATGTATGCAACAACACGAATGTGTCTCAAAAGCATGTTGAATAAAAGAGTCCAGTCACAAAAGAATATATACTCTGTAATTCTATTTATATAAAAATCTAGAATTGCCAAGATTAAAGTGAGAAATAGAAATCAGAGTAGTGGTTGCTTGGCATAATCTAGGAGAAGGAAATAAAGAATCTTTCTGGTGTGATAGATGATGGTTACACAGGTGTATTTATTTTCAAAACTCATAGCATTACTGTATTTGTTAAAAAGTTAATTCGTTCAAAGGAAGAAACAGAACCACTGTGTTTTATTGAGCCCACACTTAAACTACTGTGTTAAGTTTTGAATACATTTTTCAAATCTTAAATTCAACTGTGATTGGATCAGGGTTACCAGGATGAAGAAGGGTCTGGCACCCAGGATGCATGAAGAAGGCTGGAGGGGAGACAAGTGCTGTTATTTTCAATTATTGGGAGAGCAATTGTGGGGTAGAAGGTCCATATTTACTCAACCAGTCTCTAGAAGTCAGAACCAGGACCAGTAGGTAGAAATCACACCAGAGGTAGGTTCATCTGGACACCAGAAGATGAGGCTGTGGAGCAAAGCAGTGCCTGGACAGTCCATCAGGAAGCTGCTGACTGCTGAGGTGGTAAAGGCCTGGACCACCCAAGCTGTAAGAGGACCTTCTTGAGGAGGATGAGTGGATTTGAGAAACTGTAGGAGGCGCAGTTGACATGGTGTATGCACGTGTTTGTGTGTGTGTGTGTGTGTGTGTGTGTGTGTGTGTGTGTGTGTGTAGAAGATACACAGAAGAGAAATAAGAATGGCTCTACATTTTGCCTAAGTGATGCTAGTGCATGTTGTACAGTCATATGAATCATAATAAGGCTTTTTGAAATGTTACACCTTAAAATTAAATTGCATCTGACTAAGCAATCAAAGTGGATTTTACAGAAAAATCTGAGTTACAGGCACAGGAACCAAAGCCACACCACCCACCTGTGTTACCTTTCAAGGTAACTGGCTAACCCATTACCATTCAGTCCCCATCATTTTCTGCACTTACCCATATGCTATTTTCTTTTTGATTTCACGTTTCATATTGTCTGTCTCTGTCCACTAGAATGTGAGCTTCTTGAAAGCAAGGATGCTGTGGTCTTGTTGACTGCTCTGCACCCCAGCTCCTAGAATCCTGCCCGGCACAGGCAAGTGCTCAATGAACAGCAGAGGATTAGGTGGAGGTTTACAGCAAAGGCTTACTGCTCAACAGACCCAAGGAGGATCTGCAGAAGCCAGTTGCTAGGCTGGGAAAGGGGCTGGCATGGAGATTTCTCAACTTCCAGGCAGCACCATGTAGCCATAGCAACTGAAATAAGGATCTTTGATGAGGGGAGGCAGAGAAGGCCCTGGGGATACAGACATACATAGGGCAGGCAGTAACTGGCAATACTCCTTCCTCACTGTTGGAGTCTGTATCTTATTCCCTGGCTGCTTCTCCTTGTTTTAAATTGAGGTAAAATTCACCTAACATAAAATTAACTATTTTGAAGTACACAATTTAGTACATTCACAATGTTGTGCAACCACCACCTCCATCTAGTTCCAAAACACTTTTATCACCCTAAAAAGAAATTGTGAGCTCTTCTAAGCAGTTGATCCTTATTCTCTCATCCCTTTCTCAGCCCTTGGCAACCATGAATCTGCTTTCTGTCTCTCTATATTTACCTATTCTGAGTATTTCATATAGGGAGAATCATACACAATACATGATCTTTTGTGTCTACCTTCTTTCACTAAGCATGATGTTTTTGAGGTTCACCTATGTTGTACATGTATCAGAATGTCATCCCTTTTTAAGGCCAAATAATATTCCACTTTGCATCTATATCTATATCTATATCTATATCTATATCTATCTATCTATATATATATATATATCACATTTTTTCTGTCCATTCATCAGTTAATGGACATTTGCTTATTTCTAGCTTTTGGCTAGATATTCATAGTGATGCTATGACCATTTGTTTATAGATATGTGATCCAGTCCCTGCCTCAATTCTTTTGGATGTATAGCTAGGAGCAGAATTGCTGGCTGTCTAGTTTTTACATGTATTCCTCTTACCAATGTGTCTGTTTGAATACCCATGACTCTCTCTGTTAATTGGCTCACAGAGAAAATCAATAACCCCTTTTAAACTAAAAATATGTGAAAGAATTTAAGATTACTACCTAAATACATGCCATTAGCCAAAGCTGAAGAAGAAGGTTTCTGAAGGAGATGTGTGAGAAGTGGACCTAGCGTCTCCCTTGTCTCCTTGTTCTGCATGGTAAGGATCCCAAGTCTTGGATGTGTTCAGCTGTGGGTGAGCACCTCGTGTGGGCAGGCATGGCCACAAGCACAGTTGGCTCTCCCTATATGCAGCTTCTGCATCTGTGGATTCAACCAGTCATAGGTTGAAAATATTCAGTACAAAAATTGCACCTGCACCAAACATGTGCAGACTTTTTTCTTGTCATTACTCCCTAAACAATGCAGAGTGACCATAGTTTATCTACACTTACACTGAGTAGGCATTATAAGTAATTGAGAGATGATTTAAGTGTACGAGAGAATGCACAGGCTATGACCAAGCACAGACCAGGCCATTTTATACAAGGATGTGAGCAGCCACAGAAGTGCATGTTTTTTGGGCATGCCAACAAACTATGAATACCAAGAGACAACTGTACATGGACTTAGTACATATCTGAGCCTGTTTTAAAAGGAGAGGCAAGCAGTGTCTCTGTGCCTTTTTGTTGTTGTTATTTTGAGGCAGGGTCTCACTGTGTAGCCCAGGCTGGTGTCAAATTCATGATCCTCCTGCCTGTACCTTCTAAGTGCTGAGATTACAGATGTGAACCACCATGCCCAGCCTCCTGTGCCATTATTTTTGTGTTCTCTTATGGAAGTCTTTCAGCTGTGCAACTGGTTTGTTTATGGTAGTTACCATGTAAGCATTATCCACAGCACATTTTTTTAAAAAATAGAAAAATGAGAAAAGATAAAAAGGACTCAACACTAAACAAGCTTAAAGCTAGTTCTGACTTCTAAGGAACTACCTGTACTGGGACGAGGTGGGCTGGAGTTCAAGATTTTCTGTTTCCAGTGTGTAGATCCCCTGAGGACTAGATTTAGAAACATTTCACTGTGACAGTTTTAAGACATGAAGTCACTGTTGGCTTTGATTAGCACTCATTCTAAGAAATACATGCTGTTTTAAACGAATGTTCCAGAATTCTCCTTTGGCAAACCATTTCGAGAAAGTTAGAAGTGTGTGTGTGTGTGTGTGTGTGTGTGTGTGTGTGTGTGTTAGTGGGGAAGAACCTGTGGTCAAGACCAAGGCAAGAGCTACCTATTTAAAGTAATGTGCTTAGGAACATACAACATATTAAAAATACTTGTGGGCACTCAAGTCTCCTTCTCTCCCACCTTGTCACTCAACTCCTGAATGTCACCACTGGGCCAGTGTGGTGTCCAAGAGCCTCTGAAGAGCCAGGCTTCTCATGTCCTCTGCTTGTCTCCCAGCTGCCTTCCACTCACATTTTCCATTGTGGCGCTCTCTGTCAACACAGCAATTAAACACAGGTGGAATGGCTGAAGTTTTAAAATTTCTGTCCATAAATCTTGGTGGGAACCTTACACGGGCCCTGCTTTAATTGTTTTCTTCCAGAATCCCACAGTCAATAAGGAAACCCTTTGGGAGCCAACTTGCTATTTTGACTATTAACTTTTCTCTTCATTTTTTTTTTTTCCTTGTTCCTTCTTTTTTTTTTTTCTTTTATTATTCATATGTGCATACAAGGCTTGGTTCATTTCTCCCCCCTGCCCCCACCCCCTCCCTTACCACCCACTCCACCCCCTCCCGCTCTCCCCCCTCAATACCCAGCAGAAACTATTTTGCCCTTATCTCTAATTTTGTTGTAGAGACAGTATAAGCATTAATAGGAAGGAACAAGGGGTTTTGCTGGTTGAGATAAGGATAGCTATACAGGGCGTTGACTCACATTGATTTCCTGTGCATGGGTGTTACCTTCTAGGTTAATTCTTTTTGATCTAACCTTTTCTCTAGTACCTGTTCCCCTTTTCCTATTGGCCTCAGTTGCTTTTAAGGTATCTGCTTTAGTTTCTCTGCATTAAGGGCAACAAATGCTAGCTAGTTTTTTAGGTGTCTTACCTATGCTCACCCCTCCCTTGTGTGCTCTAGCGTTTATCATGTGCTCATAGTCCAATCCCCTTGTTGTGTTTGCCCTTGATCTAATGTCCACATATGAGGGAGAACATACGATTTTTGGTCTTTTGGGCCAGGCTAACCTCACTCAGAATGATGATCTCCAATTCCATCCATTTACCAGCGAATGATAACATTTCGTTCTTCTTCATGGCTGCATAGAATTCCATTGTGTATAGATACCACATTTTCTTAATCCATTTGTCAGTGGTGGGGCATCTTGGCTGTTTCCATAACTTGGCTATTGTGAATAGTGCCACAATAAACATGGATGTGCAGGTGCCTCTGGAGTAACAGTCTTTTGGGTATATCCCCAAGAGTGGTATTGCTGGATCAAATGGTAGATCGATGTCCAGCTTTTTAAGTAGCCTCCAAATTTTTTTCCAGAGTGGTTGTACTAGTTTACATTCCCACCAACAGTGTAAGAGGGTTCCTTTTTCCCCGCATCCTCGCCAACACCTGTTGTTGGTGGTGTTGCTGATGATGGCTATTCTAACAGGGGTGAGGTGGAATCTTAGTGTGGTTTTAATTTGCATTTCCTTTATTGCTAGAGATGGTGAGCATTTTTTCATGTGTTTTCTGGCCATTTGAATTTCTTCTTTTGAGAAAGTTCTGTTTAGTTCACATGCCCATTTCTTTATTGGTTCATTAGTTTTGGGAGAATTTAGTTTTTTAAGTTCCCTGTATATTCTGGTTATCAGTCCTTTGTCTGATGTATAATTGGCAAATATTTTCTCCCACTCTGTGGGTGTTCTTTTCAGTTTAGAGACCATTTCTTTTGATGAACAGAAGCTTTTTAGTTTTATGAGGTCCCATTTATCTATGCTATCTCTTAGTTGCTGTGCTGCTGGGGTTTCATTGAGAAAGTTCTTACCTATACCTACTAACTCCAGAGTATTTCCTATTCTTTCTTGTATCAACTTAAGAGTTTGGGGTCTGATATTAAGATCCTTGATCCATTTTGAGTTAATCTTGGTATAGGGTGATATACATGGATCTAGTTTCAGTTTTTTGCAGACTGCTAACCAGTTTTCCCAGCAGTTTTTCTTGAAGAGGCTGCTATTTCTCCATCGTATATTTTTAGCTCCTTTGTCAAAGATAAGTTGCTCATAGTTGAGTGGCTTCATATCTGGGTCCTCTATTCTGTTCCACTGGTCTTCATGTCTGTTTTTGTGCCAGTACCGTGCTGTTTTTATTGTTATTGCTTTGTAATATAGTTTGAAGTCAGGTATTGTGATACCTTCTGCATTGTTCTTTTGACTGAGTATTGCCTTGGCTATTCGTGGCCTCTTGTGTTTCCATATAAATTTCACAGTAGATTTTTCAATCTCTTTAATGAATGTCATTGGAATTTTGATGGGAATTGCATTAAACATGTAGATTACTTTTGGGAGTATAGACATTTTTACTATGTTGATTCTACCAATCCATGAGCATGGGAGATCTCTCCACTTTCTATAGTCTTCCTCAATCTCTTTCTTCAGAAGTGTATAGTTTTCCTTGTAGAGGTCTTTCACATCTTTTGTTAGGTTTACACCTAGGTATTTGATTTTGTTTGAGGCTATTGTAAATGGAATTGTTTTCATACATTCTTTTTCCGTTTGCTCATTGTTAGTGTATAGAAATGCTAATGATTTTTCTATGTTGATTTTATATCCTGCTACCTTGCTATAGCTGTTGATGATGTCTAGAAGCTTCTGAGTAGAGTTTTTTGGGTCTTTAAGGTATAGGATCATGTCGTCTGCAAATAGGGATATTTTGACAGTTTCTTTACCTATTTGTATTCCTTTTATTCCTTCTTCTTGCCTAATTGCTCTGGCTAGGAATTCCAGTACTATGTTGAATAGGAGTGGAGATAGTGGGCATCCTTGTCTGGTTCCTGATTTTAGAGGGAATGGTTTTAATTTTTCTCCGTTAAGTATAATGCTGGCTGTAGGTTTGTCATATATAGCTTTTATAATGTTGAGGAACTTTCCTTCTATTCCTAGTTTTCTTAGAGCTTTTATCATGAAATGATGTTGGATCTTATCAAAGGCTTTTTCTGCATCTATTGAGATGATCAAGTGGTTTTTGTCTTTGCTTCTGTTAATGTGGTTTATTACGTTTATTGATTTTCGTATGTTGAACCACCCCTGCATCCCTGGGATGAAGCCTACCTGGTCGTGGTGAATAATCTTTTTGATGTGTTGCTGAATTCGATTTGCCATTATTTTGCTGAGGATTTTTGCATCAATGTTCATTAGGGAGATTGGCCTATAGTTCTCCTTTTTGGAGGTGCCTTTGCCTGGTTTTGGGATAAGTGTAATACTGGCTTCATAAAATGTGTTAGGCAGTTTTCCTTCCCTTTCTATTTCATGGAACAGTTTAAGGAGGGTTGGTATCAGTTCTTCTTTAAAGGTCTGATAGAATTCAGCAGAGAATCCATCAGGTCCTGGACTTTTCTTTTTGGGGAGACTCTTGATTGCTGCTTCAATTTCATTTTGTGTTATAGGTCTATTCAGGTGATTAATTTCCTCTTGGTTCAGTTTTGAATGATCATATGTATCTAGAAATCTGTCCATTTCTTTTAGATTTTCAAATTTATTTGAATATAGGTTCTCAAAGTAGTCTCTGATGATTTCCTGGACTTCCATGGTGTTTGTTGTTATCTCCCCTTTTGCATTCCTGATTCTACTAATTTGGGTTTTTTCTCTCCTCATTTAGCCAGGGGTCTATCGATCTTGTTTATTTTTTCAAAGAACCAACTTTTTGTTTCATTAATTCTTTGTATGGTTTTTTTGGTTTCTATTTCGTTGATTTCAGCTCTTATTTTTATTATTTCTCTCCTTCTATTTGTTTTGGGATTTGCTTGTTCTTGTTTTTCTAGGAGTTTGAGATGTATCATTAGGTCATTGATTTGGGACCTTTCAATCTTTTTAATATATGCACTCATGGCTATAAACTTTCCTCTCAAAACTGCCTTAGCTGTGTCCCATAGGTTCCGGTAGGTTGTGTTTTCATTTTCATTGACTTCCAGGAACATTTTAATTTCCTCTTTTATTGCATCGATGATCCATTCTTCATTAAGTAATGAGTTATTTAGTTTCCAGCTGTTTGCATGTTTTTTGTCTTTACTTTTTTTGTTGAGTTCTACTTTTACTGCATTGTGGTCAGATAGTATGCATGGTATTATTTCTATTTTCTTATATTTGCTGAGGCTTGCTTTGTGCCCTAGGATATGATCTATTTTGGAGAAGGTTCCATGGGCTGCTGAGAAGAATGTATATTGTGTAGAGGTTGGATGAAATGTTCTGTAGACATCTACTAGGTCCATTGATCTATTGCATATTTTAGATCTTGGATTTCTTTATTGAGTTTTTGTTTGGATGACCTATCTATTGATGCTAATGGAGTGTTAAAGTCTCCCACAACCACTGTGTTGGCGTTTATATATGCTTTTAGGTCTTTCAGGGTATGTTTGATGAAATTGGGTGCGTTGACATTGGGTGCGTACAGATTGATGATTATTATTTCCTTTTGGTCTATTTCCCCTTTTATTAGTATGGAATGTCCTTCTTTATCTCGTTTGATCAATGTAGGTTTGAAGTCTACTTTGTCAGAGATAAGCATTGCTACTCCTGCTTGTTTTCGGGGGCCATTGGCTTGGTAAATCTTCTTCCAGCCTTTCATCCTAAGCATATGCTTATTTCTGTCGGTGAGATGAGTCTCCTGTAAGCAACAAATTGTTGAATCTTCTTTTTTAATCCATTTTGTCAAACGGTGTCTTTTGATGGGTGAATTAAGTCCATTAACATTAAGTGTTAGTACTGATAGGTATGTGGTGATTCCTGCCATTTAGTTATCTTAGTTGTTTGAAGGTTTGATTGTGTGTACCTAACTTGATGTTACTCTCTACTGTCTTGCTTTTTCTTATCCTGTGGTTTGGTGCTGCCTGCCTTTTCATGGTTAAGTTGGGTGTCACTTTCTGTGTGCAGGATCCCTTGCAGAATCTTTTGTAATGGTGGCTTTGTGGTCACATATTGTTTTAGTTTCTGCTTATCATGGAAGACTTTTATTGCTCCATCTATTTTGAATGATAGCTTTGCTGGGTAGAGTATCCTGGGGTTGAAGTTATTTTCATTCAGTGCCCGGAAGATCTCACCCCACGCTCTTCTTGCTTTTAATGTTTCTGTTGAGAAGTCTGCTGTGATTTTGATGGGTTTACCTTTGTATGTTACTTGTTTTTTCTCTCTTACAGCCTTCAATATTCTTTCCTTAGTTTCTGAACTTGTTGTTTTAATGATGATATGTCGTGGAGTAGTTCTATTTTGATCTGGTCTGTTTGGTGTCCTGGAGGCCTCTTGCATGTGTATGGGAATATCTTTCTCTAGATTTGGGAAATTTTCCGTTATTATTTTGTTGAATATATTACGCATTCCCTTCGCTTGCACCTCTTCTCCTTCTTCGATGCCCATGATTCTCAAGTTTGGTCTTTTGATGGAGTCAGTGAGTTCTTGCATTTTCTTTTCACAGGTCTTGAGTTGTTTAATTAATAGTTCTTCAGTTTTTCCTTTAATTACCATTTCATCTTCAAGTTCTGAGATTCTGTCTTCTGTTTGTTCTGTTCTGCTGGATTGGCCTTCCGTTTTGTTTTGCAGTTCTGTTTCATTCTTTTTTCTGAGGTTTTCCATATCCTGGCTGTTTTCTTCTTTATTGTTGTCTATTTTTGTCCTGAGTTCATTTATCCATTTATTCATTGTGTTCTCTCTTTCACTTTGGTGTTTATACAGTGCTTCTATGGTTTCCTTTATTTCTTCTTTTGCTTTTTCAAATTCTCTATTTTTATTGTCTTGGAATTTCTTGAGTGTCTCCTGTACATTTTGGTTGACCCTATCCAGTATCATCTCTATAAAATTCTCATTGAGTACTTGTAGTATGTCTTCTTTTAAATTATTCTTGTGGGCTTCATTGGGTCCTTTGGCATAGTTTATCTTCATTTTGTTGGAGTCTGGATCTGAGTTTCTGTTCTCTTCATTCCCCTCTGGTTCCTGTACTAATTTTTTGCTGTGGGGAAACTGGTTTCCTTGTTTTTTCTGTCTTCCTGTCATTGTCCTTGGTGTTGTTACTGTCCCTGTACTGTGTGCAATTAAGTATTTTCTAGCTTGTAATAATAACAATGGTAATATTGAGAATGGAAGGGTGAGCTGAGATGGAAAGCAAGAAGTTAAAGAAAAGGGGAAAACAAATATACAGACAAGAGGGAGAAAGCAGAACAAGGTATCAGACAAGAGAGTTTCAAAGGTATAAACAGGGAGTGTTAGTGTACTAATCGACAGTAAGCTGAACAGACAATAGAGAGACAGAGAGAGGATTGAAAATCAAAGATAAAAAAATAAAAAATAAGTATATGAAAGTAATATCTATTTATAAAAATGAATTAAAATAAAATGGAAAATAGAAAATTTAAAAAAAAAAAACAAAAAACCAAAAACTTCCAAGTTTATATGCAATGCAGTTTCAGTCTTAATAATTTGGATGTCCGTCTCAATCTCCAGTCCTGGAGTTGGTGCCTCAGATGTTGTTCTGTAGTTGTCTCATCAAAGGGGATGCATAAAGTAGAACAAAACTACACACTCACACACACACAGAGGATTAAAAAAAAAAAAAAACCCCACCAAGTGTCCCCAGTTCAAATGCAATACAGTTTCAGTAAGTTTTTCGGCTTGCGGGTGTAATTCGGTTGTTCTCTCATCAAAGGTAGGGAGAAAAAGAAAAAAAAGCGTCTGGAGGCAGTTCTGAGAGTGGTATCTGCAACTGTGGCTTGCCTGCCTGCTGCTCTCAGCCTGTAGCTGGCGGCGTTATTTATGCAGATCTCTGGGGCGAGCTTAGCACTCACCTGGTCCCACAGGCTTTGTTTGCTCAGAGTTCTCCTGTGGGGGGTGGGGGGCCTGTGCTACAGGCTTTTCCCTTTCCAAGCACTGGGAAAGGTGACACTGCCCCGCGTTGTCAGGCCTGCGTGTTTATTTACAGTTCACGTGTGAAGTGGGTCTTCCCTCCTCTCACAAGC
Organism: Castor canadensis; assembly: GCF_047511655.1. Lineage (NCBI taxonomy): Eukaryota > Metazoa > Chordata > Mammalia > Rodentia > Castoridae > Castor > Castor canadensis. The sequence continues at coordinate 155,568,068 of NC_133388.1, forward strand.
GTCCCGCTCCTGGTTGCTGGGCACGCGCCCCGCTCCCGCCAGAGGCTCTCCGGCCCGCCCGGCTCGTTTATTTACAGTCCCGGGAAGGATTCCCTTCCCCCAATCTTCAGTGCTCAGGGCGCCCCACCCTCTTTCCAGCGTGTCTTAACTGTTCTTATTGCTTAGTACTCAGTTTCTCTTTTTTTCCCGGGTGGAGGTCAGTCTGTCCAGGGGGCTATGCTGCTGTGGCCCAGGCTTGTCTGTGGGGCTACCGGTACCGTGAAGCTCACCTGGTCTGCGTCTTCCCAAGCCGTATGGGCGCCGGCCACTGGCGGCCCCGGGGGCCCTCCTCGGTTCTCCGTTTAACGTGAAGTGGAGATTCTCTGCGCCGGCTGGAGATGTGGAGGAGTCAAAGTTATGCCTTTTCTCGGTGATTATGCCTGCAAAGTGTGTCTCCAGCGTCCCTCCAAGATTTCACTATAGGGGGGTCGCTTTCTGCTTCCTACCTCTAGCCGCCATCTTGGAATTTCAACTTTTCTCTTCATTAATCTCATGATGCACTTTCACTGGTGAGGGTTTTCATAAGAAAGCTGAATCTGCATCTTGAGGGCTTCCTGCATATTTTAGTGATTCATGATAAGGAAAACTGCAAGAAGGTATCTAGAATGTTAGTATCTATTTTTTCTATTTAAAAAAATGTTAAATTCTTTGGTTCCAAACAAAATTTACATTCTTCTTTCATTTTCTCTAGTTTTGTATGAAGGAACACACAAAAACAATGTTCCTTCAGTACCTAAGAGTTCATGAAATGCCTTCCTTTACCTGGCATGGTGGACGGTAATCCTCTCCCACACTTTAGGATTGTTGTTACAACCTCTATTTCACAGATCACAAATTGAGGATTGGGAAGAAACAGAGCCTGGTGGTCAACAGCATGGCCTCTCAAGTGAACAGATCTAGGATGGAGTCATGACTCCATCCCCACCTCGTTTAGTCTCTCTTGATCTCTCTTTACTTTGTTTTCACATCTGTAAAAATGTGAAACTTTAGTAACTAGGTCTTACAACTCCTGAGAGGATTAAATAAGTTTATGTGTGTGTTTAACTTATCAAGGAACATTTAAAACCTCTCTCTCTCTCTCTCTCTCTCTCTCCTCCCATGACAGGTTGAATCCCTTGGCTTCTGTCCTTGGAGTGGTGTCCATCTGCTAATGTCCGTTAATGTAAGGCTACAAAATTGAGCTCATCCAACCATCCACACCTTTTGACCCTTTCATTGGACAAGGGTCATAAAACTGAGTTTTCTCTTTGCTAATATGGAGTAAGGAGACTCTCGATCTCACCAGGACATCATGGGGATAAAGTGAAGTTATAATCTCAGGGCCTGGCACATGAGAGTTATCAGATCTTATGAATGACTGTTATTATTGCTAATTAATGTAGTATTTCATGTCTATTATTATTTAACCTTTCAGATCTATACTAATTTCAATCCTTATCAAAGAAAGAAAAGGAAAAAGGCTATCAGCCCCTACTTTTCTTTTCTTTTTTTTTTTTTGAGTATGTTCTAATTTTATTTAAGGTGAATTGAAGACAATATCATAGGCTCCTCTCCAAAAGGAACAAGCAGAAAATGTATAAGCACCACTCTTTAATATGGCCCCTACTTTTCATAAGAATTTACAAGAATAATTATTCCTTAGCCATATCAATTTATTTTCCATTTCAGACTAAAATACTGACTTAGCTATGCCATGTACATTTCAACCTATATACTAGAGAGACAGCACCCTGGAAGAGCACTGCAAGGCCTACTTTCTAATCCCCAATTCAGCATTAAATTATTGGGTGACCTTGGGCAAATCACTTGACCTTTCTGTGCCTGCATTTCTTTATCCCTTAAACAAGAGGACTGAAGTAAAGTCCTGCTCATGCCTGCATATCTAAAATCTTCCCAGCTGTGTAGATATATAGGGAGTATCTTCTCTCCACAATAAATATTTTTATTATTTAAAACCACTTTGTAATCAGAGCTGGAGTTCCCTTTACTTTTTTCAAGTTTCCTTATGAGATCATGCCCAGAGTTCTGCAGGGAGTTAACAGCAGAGATAGAATTAGAAAGTGCAGACCTTGGCCTTCGGTGTCTGGTTTGGCTCAGATATCATCCTTGCTTAGTCATCTATCTGCTAAAGAATGCTCTGGACCTGTGGGATTGCTACAGAGGATAGAGGGAGACCAGCTCCATCTTTCTCACTGCTCAAGGATGCTCTTGTCATTTGCTTAATCCAAATATCGCTGTATGACTTTGCTTTGCATCAGATAGTTTTCAAAAATAACTGGAAACTCCTGAAAAATATTTCCAGTGGTTCTCATTAATATAGCTTTCACATTGCACATCTGTGCTGGACAGCAAAAGATTGTTAAATCCTGACTCCTCCATAGCAGTATGACACTTGATATCTTTAGTATCTTTTCAAAAGCTTAAATTTGGAAGCTACAGTGTATTTTTCCCTGGTGACCAGAACTGGATTTCCCTTTACTTCTTCATGCTTACATTTTTAGTAGCCTGATGACGCTCCCCATAATAATATTGACAAAGCTTTAAGAGTTTGACCAAAGGCTTTTAAGATTTGATGGAGCTTTAGGTAAAAACACAGACTTGGGGTTAGGAAAATCAACTGATTCATCAAAATCCACCTTATCCAAAGAGAAATTCTTGACTTTAACTTCTGGCAGAGCCAATCTGAGTGATTTAGAAAAGGACCTGATGGCCTGGTAGGGACAGGCACCCTTAGGTGCCTTGAGACATCTGTGCTTATGAAGGGATGCAAAGCACCTGATCTGCTGTGGGCCATGGCTGGGCCACCCAGTCTGGAGGACTTGTGATGCTGAGGACAGTGATGGGGACCTCCAGGCTCTGGTCACATCCATGATCTCCTCTTCAGCCCTACAGCTCAGGTCACAGGGGAATTCCCATGCCTTTGACTTGCCTTCCACATACTAAAGTGGCATCGTGGCATTTCCCTCCTGCTGGAGCTGAGTTCCCCCAATAGGATAAGTTTTCCCCCTGAGCCCACCAGTTTCCCATCTCCTGAGCATAAGAGCTATAGGGGCCGAGAGTCAAATGGGAAGATTGGGTGAGATGAGGGTGAATGGAAGATCCTCCCTCAAGGCTGTGCTCTCACCACTGCTTAGGGCCTCCCAGCCTAGGAGGAAACAGGGAAGGCAAGGAACATGGCTGAGGGGCCAGAGCTGGGCCCAGGTGACAGGGATCCCATCAGCTTCACCTGCAGGGGAGCATGGGGTGGTGGCACATCATGTTTTCTTGAGACCAATATGTGAAGTACTGCTTCTTCATATGTCTACTTTGGCAGTAATGATGATGATACAGCATTTATCAAGGATAGGGTTAAAAATGTTATCAATACCACCAGCATAGTATTAATGCCCACTTCCAGACAAGGACGCTGAGTTCAGAGAAATTCAGCAATCACCCAATGTCATCCGTGAGTGGTGGAGGTAGCATAAGAGTCCAATTGGCCTGAACACTCATGCTCTGTCATCATACTGCACCTGCCTCTGTTTGGACAGTGTGATTTTCTACCCTGTATCACACGTTCTGTTGTTACAGAGAGTTTTTAGACAGGGAAAACCAAAAGGTAAATAAATTAATATGCTTGGGAAAGTTAGGGTGAAACATCACAGAGTGCTAAGAATGGAATATGTACAAGGATGTGAATGTGATCTCTATATGAGGGAAAGGCATCAAGATGGGTGATTCTGGGACAGGCTCCAGAGAGAGCCCAAAGCCCTCAAGATGAGCTCAGGTGACCCCTAAGTCCTGTAAGTAGAATCCTGGCCATAAAGACCCATACCTATGCCATCTGATGTGGACACTGTCTCACATATGACCATCACAAACCTTTCCTGGCTTTGAAATCCTCCAATTCAACTAGGAAGAAAAAATCTACTAGACCTTCCAAGACAAATTTTCCCTTCTTTTAACCGCAGTGAATGTGATAATAAGTGCAGACAGCAGAGTTGGGGGTAGAAAGAATTGCTGTTTTTTGTATCACTGAATGATGATCATAACACCTGTCTCAGTGGAATAGTGGGAGCATTAGTAAACACTAACAATGACAGAATGTACATAGATGATGGTCCCCCACTTATGATGGTAAACTTAGGATTTTTCAACTTTATGATGCTACAAAAGCAAACCTACACCCCCATTGTTTTTCACTCTCAGTACGGTGTTTAATAAATTACAGGAGATATTCAACACTTTATTATAAGATAGGGATGTTAGTTGCAGTGACTAGAATACCTGAGAGAACTTAAAGGAGGAAAGATTTATTTTGGCTCATGGTTTCAGAGATTTCAGTCTGTGGTCACTGACTCCATTATTTCTGAGCTGTGATAAGGCAGAACATCATGGGAGGGAGGATGAGGTGGAGCAAAGCTGTTCACCTCAGGGCAGCCAGGAAGCAGAGAGTGAGAGACAGGAAGAACCATAAGATATACCCTGTAAAGACACACCCCCAGTGATGTACTTCCTCCAGCCAGGCCCCGCCTCCTAATAGCCCACTGATAAGGTTAGCATCCCCCCAAAGCACCACCACCTGGCTGCCAATGCTTCAACACGTGAGCCTTTTGGGGGAAGTGTTTATATGTAAAGCACTGTTACATTTATTATGATTTTGCCCAATTGCAGAGTAATATAAGTATTCTGAGAACGTTTAAGGTGGGCGAGACTAAGCTATGATGTTTGGCATGTTAAATGTATTAAATGCATTTTTTACTTCTGACCTTTTCTATTTTGTGGGAGTTGTACAGGGGTTTGGACTCAGGGCTTTGTACTTGCGAGGCAGGTGGCAGGTGCTCTATACTTGAGTCGTGTTACTGCCCTGGATATTTCCCATTTTTGATAGGTTTCCCAGGACTTCCATCTCCCCACTGTAAGTCAAGGGGCACCCAGAACATGTTTAGCACTGTGCCAAGTCAAACCTGTAGTGGACCACAAACAAACTGTAGCGAGTATGGGGGGATTCCAAGATGGCAGCTAGAGGGAGGAAGCAGAAAGCAAGCCTCCTACAGTGAAATCTTGGAGAGATGCTGGAGACACACTTTGCAGGCATAATCACTGAGAAGAGGCATAACTTTGACCCCTCCACACCTCCAGCCGGTGCAGAGAATCTCCACTTCATGTTAAACGGAGAAACCGGGAGGGCTCCCAGGACGCCAGTTGCCCGCGCCCAGATGGCTTGGGAAGACATGGACCAGGTGAGCTTCACGGTACAGCGGTACTCCCACAGACAAGCCTGGGCCAGAGCAGCATAGCCCCCTGGACAGACTGACCTCCACCCAGGGAAAAAAGAGAAACTGAATAATAAGCAATAAGAACAAATAAGACACGCAGGAAAGAGGGTGGGGTGCACTGAGTGCTGAAGATTGGGGGAAGGGAATCAATCCCGGGACTGTAAATAAACAAGCTGGGTGGGGCGGAGAGGCTCTGGCAGGAGCAGGGGCAGGGCGCGCACCCAGCAACCAGGAGCGGGAAAGCTGGTGAGAGTGGCGGAGGGAGGAAAACTCTACAGGAGAGGAGGGAAGACCCACTTCCCACGTGAACTGTAAACAAACATGGTGGCTGGCAGGAGCAGCAGCACCACCCAGTAATCAGGAGCAGGAAAGCTTGTGAAAGTGGCAGTGGGAGGAAAATTCCACAGGAGAGGGAGGAAGACCCACCTCCCACATAACTATAAATAAACATGCAGGCCTGACAACGCATGGGCAGTGTCACCTTTCCCAGTGCTTGGAAAGGGGAAAGTTTGTAGCAGAGGCTCACGCACAGGAGAACTCTGAACAAACAAAGCCTGCAGGGCCAGGTGAGAGCTAAGCTCACCCCAGAGATCTGCATAAATAACGCCTCCAGCAACAGCAGGCTGACAGCAGCAGGCAGGCAAGCCACAGCTGCAGATACCATTCTCAGAACTGTCTCCAGACTCTCTTTTTTCTTTTTCTCCTTACCTTTGATGAGAGAACAACCGAATTACACCTGCAAGTGAAAAAACTTACTGAAGCTGTATTGCATTTGAACTGGGGACACTTGGTGGGTTTTTTGTTTGTTTGTTTGTTTGTTTGTTTTGTGTATGTGTGTGTGTGTGTGTAGTTTTATTCTACTTTATGCATCCCCTTTGATGAGACAACTACAGAACAACATCTGAGGCACCATCTCCAGAATTGGAGACTGAGATGGACACCCAAATTATTAAGACTGAAACTTCATTGCATTTGAACTGGAGGTTTTTTGGTTTTTTGGTGTTTTTTTTTTTAATTTTCTATTTTCCATTTTATTTTAATTCATTTTTATATATAGATATTTCTTTCATTTACTTATTTTTTATTTTTATTCTTATCTATCTTTTTTTATTTTTGATTTTCAACCCTCTCTCTGTCTCTCTAATGTCTGTTCAGCTTACTGTCGATTGGTACACTAACGCTCCCTGTTTATACCTTTGAAACTTTCTTGTCAGAAACCTTGTTCTGCTTTCTCCCTCTTGTCTGTGTATTTGTTTTTACCTTTACTTTAACTTCTTGCTTTCCATCTCAGCTCACCCTTCCATTCTAAATATTACCATTGTTATTATTACAAGCTAGAAAATACTTAATTGCACACAGTACTGGGACAGTAACAACACCAAAGACAATGATGGAAAGACAGAAAAAACAGGGAAACCAGTTTCCCCACAGCAAAAAATTAGTACAGGAACCAGAGGAGAATGAAGAAAACAGAAACTCAGATTCAGACTCCAACAAAATGAAGATAAACTATGCCAAAGGACACAATGAAGCCCACAAGAATAATTTAAAAGAAGACATACTACAGGTACTCAATGAGAATTTTATAGAGATGATACTGGATAGGGTCAACCAAAATGTACAGGAGACACTCAAGAAATTCCAAGACAACAAAAATAGAGAATTTGAAAAAGCAAAAGAAGAAATAAAAGAAACCATAGAAGCACTTATAAACACCAAAGTGAAAGAGAGAACACAATGAATAAATGGATAAATGAACTCAGGACAAAAATAGACAACATTAAAGAGGAAACCACCCAGGATATGGAAAACCTCAGAAAAAAGAATGAAACAGAACTGCAAAACAAAACGGAAGGCCAATCCAGCAGAATAGAACAAACAGAAGACAGAATCTCAGAACTTGAAGATGAAATGGTAATTAAAGGAAAAACTGAAGAACTATTAATTAAACAACTCAAGACCTGTGAAAAGAAAATGCAAGAACTCACTGACTCCATCAAAAGACCAAACTTGAGAATCATGGGCATCGAAGAAGGAGAAGAGGTGCAAGCGAAGGGAATGCGTAATCTAGTCAACAAAATAATAATGGAAAATTTCCCAAATCTAGAGAAAGATATTCCCATACAGATGCAAGAGGCCTCCAGGACACCAAACAGACCAGATCAAAATAGAACTACCCCACAACATATCATCATTAAAACAACAAGTTCAGAAACTAAGGAAAGAATATTGAAGGCTGTAAGAGAGTAAAAACAAGTAACATACAAAGGTAAACCCATCAAAATCACAGCAGACTTCTCAACAGAAACATTAAAAGCAAGAAGAGTGTGGGGTGAGATCTTCCGGGCACTGAATGAAAATAACTTCAAACCCAGGATAGTCTGCCCAGCAAAACTATCATTCAAAATAGATGGAGCAATAAAAGTCTTCCATGATAAGCAGAAACTAAAACAATACATGACCACAAAGCCACCACTACAAAAGATTCTGCAAGGGATTCTGCACACAGAAAGTGAAACCCAACTTAACCATAAAAAGACAGGCAGCACCAAAACACAGAAAAAGAAAAAGCAAGACAGTAGAGAGTAACCTCAACTTAGGTACACACAATCAAATCTTTAAACAACTAAGACAACTAAATGGCAGGAATCACCACATACCTATCAGTACTAATGCTTAATGTTAATGGACTTAATTCACCCATCAAAAGGCACCACTTGACGAAATGGATTAAAAAGGAAGATCCAACAATTTGTTGCTTACAGGAGACCCATCTCACTGACAGAAATAAGCATAGGCTTAGGATGAAAGGCTGGAGGAAGATTTACCAAGCTAATGGCCCCCCAAAACAGGCAGGAGTAGCAATACTTATCTCTGACAAAGTAGACTTCAAACCTACATTGATCAAACGAGATAAAGAAGGACATTCCATACTAATAAAAGGAGAAGTATACCAAAAGGAAATAATAATCATCAATCTGTATGCACCCAATGTCAATGCACCCAATTTCATCAAACATACCCTGAAAGACCTAAAAGCATATATTAACGCCAACACAGTGGTTGTGGGAGACTTTAACACCCCTTTATCATCAATAGATAGGTCATTCAAACAAAAACTCAATAAAGAAATCCAAGATCTAAAATATGCAATAGATCAAGTGGACCTAGTAGATGTCTACAGAACATTTCATCCAACCTCTACATTCTTCTCAGCAGCCCATGGAACCTTCTCCAAAATAGATCATATCCTAGGGTACAAGCAAGTCTCAGCAAATATAAGAAAATAGAAATTATACCGTGCATACTATCTGATCACAATGCAGTAAAAGTAGAGCTCAACAACAAAAGTAAAGACAAAAAACATGCAAACAGCTGGAAACTAAATAACTCATTACTTAATGAAGAATGGATCATTGATGAAATAAAAGTGGAAATTAAAAAGTTCCTGGAAGTCAATGAAAATGAAAGCACAACCTACTGGAACCTATGGGACACAGCTAAGGCAGTCCTGAGAGGAAAGTTTATAGCCATGAGTGCATATATTAAAAAGACTGAAAGATCCCAAATCAATGACCTAATGACACATCTCAAACTCCTAGAAAAACAAGAACAAGCAAATCCCAAAACAAATAGAAGGAGAGAAATAATAAAAATAAGAGCTGAAATCAATGAAATAGAAACCAAAAAAACCATACAAAGAATTAATGAAACAAAAAGTTGGTTCTTTGAAAAAATAAACAAGATCGATAGACCCCTGGCAAACCTGACTAAAATGAGGAGAGAAAAAACCCAAATTAGTAGAATCAGGAATGCAAAAGGGGAGATAACAACAAATACCATGGAAGTCCAGGAAATCATCAGAGACTACTTTGAGAACCTATATTCAAATAAATTTGAAAATCTTAAAGAAATGGACAGATTTCTAGATACATATGACTGTCCAAAACTGAACCAAGAGGAAATTAATCACCTGAATAGACCTATAACACAAAATGAAATTGAAGCAGCAATCAAGAGTCTCCCCAAAAAGAAAAGTCCAGACCTGATGGATTCTCTGCTGAATTCTATCAGACCTTTAAAGAAGAACTGATACCAACCCTCCTTAAACTGTTCCACGAAATAGAAAGGGAAGAAAAACTGCCTAACACATTTTATGAAGCCAGTATTACACTTATCCCAAAACCAGGCAAAGATACCTCCAGAAAGGAGAACTATAGGCCAATCTCCTTAATGAACATTGACGCAAAAATCCTCAACAAAATAATGGCAAACCGAATTCAACAACACATCAAAAAGATTATTCACCACGACCAGGTAGGCTTCATCCCAGGGATGCAGGGGTGGTTCAACATACGAAAATCAATAAACGTAATAAACCACATTAACAGAAGCAAAGACAAAAACCACTTGATCATCTCAATAGATGCAGAAAAAGCCTTTGATAAGATCCAACATCATTTCATGATAAAAGCTCTAAGAAAACTAGGAATAGAAGGAAAGTTCCTCAACATTATAAAAGCTATATATGACAAACCTACAGCCAGCATTATACTTAACGGAGAAAAATTAAAACCATTCCCTCTAAAATCAGGAACCAGACAAGGATGCCCACTATCTCCACTCCTATTCAACATAGTACTGGAATTCCTAGCCAGAGCAATTAGGCAAGAAGAAGGAATAAAAGGAATACAAATAGGTAAAGAAACTGTCAAAATATCCCTATTTGCAGACGACATGATCCTATACCTTAAAGACCCAAAAAACTCTACTCAGAAGCTCCTAGACATCATCAATAGCTATAGCAAGGTAGCAGGATATAAAATCAACATAGAAAAATCATTAGCATTTCTATACACTAACAATGAGCAAACGGAAAAAGAATGTATGAAAACAATTCCATTTACAATAGCCTCAAACAAAATCAAATACCTAGGTGTAAACCTAACAAAAGATGTGAAAGACCTCTACAAGGAAAACTATACACTTCTGAAGAAAGAGATTGAGGAAGACTATAGAAAGTGGAGAGATCTCCCATGCTCATGGATTGGTAGAATCAACATAGTAAAAATGTCTATACTCCCAAAAGTAATCTACATGTTTAATGCAATTCCCATCAAAATTCCAATGACATTCATTAAAGAGATTGAAAAATCTACTGTTAAATTTATATGGAAACACAAGAGGCCACGAATAGCCAAGGCAATACTCAGTCAAAAGAACAATGCTGGAGGTATCACAATACCTGACTTCAAACTATATTACAAAGCAATAATAATAAAAACAGCATGGTACTGGCACAAAAACAGACATGAAGACCAGTGGAACAGAATAGAGGATCCAGATATGAAGCCACACAACTATAAGCAACTTATCTTTGACAAAGGAGCTAAAAATATACGATGGAGAAATAGCAGCCTCTTCAACAAAAACTGCTGGGAAAACTGGTTAGCAGTCTGCAAAAAACTGAAACTAGATCCATGTATATCACCCTATACCAAGATTAACTCAAAATGGATCAAGGATCTTAATATCAGACCCCAAACTCTTAAGTTGATACAAGAAAGAATAGGAAATACTCTGGAGTTAGTAGGTATAGGTAAGAACTTTCTCAATGAAACCCCAGCAGCACAGCAACTAAGAGATAGCATAGATAAATGGGACCTCATAAAACTAAAAAGCTTCTGTTCATCAAAAGAAATGGTCTCTAAACTGAAGAGAACACCCACAGAGTGGGAGAAAATATTTGCCAATTATACATCAGACAAAGGACTGATAACCAGAATATACAGGGAACTTAAAAAACTAAATTCTCCCAAAACTAATGAACCAATAAAGAAATGGGCATGTGAACTAAACAGAACTTTCTCAAAAGAAGAAATTCAAATGGCCAAAAAACACATGAAAAAATGCTCACCATCTCTAGCAATAAAGGAAATGCAAATTAAAACCACACTAAGATTCCACCTCACCCCTGTTAGAATAGCCATCATCAGCAACACCACCAACAACAGGTGTTGGCGAGGATGCGGGAAAAAGGAACCCTCTTACACTGTTGGTGGGAATGTAGACTAGTACAACCACTCTGGAAAAAAATTTGGAGGCTACTTAAAAAGCTGGACATCGATCTACCATTTGATCCAGCAATACCACTCTTGGGGATATACCCAAAAGACTGTTACTCCAGAGGCACCTGCACATCCATGTTTATTGCGGCACTATTCACAATAGCCAAGTTATGGAAACAGCCAAGATGCCCCAGCACTGACGAATGGATTAAGAAAATGTGGTATCTATACACAATGGAATTTTATGCAGCCATGAAGAAGAACGAAATGTTATCATTCGCTGGTAAATGGATGGAATTGGAGAACATCATTCTGAGTGAGGTTAGCCTGGCTCAAAAGACCAAAAATCATATGTTCTCCCTCATATGTGGACATTAGATCAAGGGCAAACACAACAAGGGGATTGGACTATGAGCACATGATAAAAGCGAGAGCACACAAGGGAGGGGTGAGGATAGGTAAGACACCTAAAAAACTAGCTAGCATTTGTTGCCCTTAATGCAGAGAAACTAAAGCAGATACCTTAAAGCAACTGAGGCCAATAGGAAAAGGGGACCAGGAACTAGAGAAAAGGTTAGATTAAAAAGAATTAACCTAGAAGGTAACACCCATGCACAGGAAATCAATGTGAGTCAACGCCCTGTATAGCTATCCTTATCTCAACCAGCAAAACCCCTTGTTCCTTCCTATTATTGCTTATACTCTCTCTACAACAAAATTAGAGATAAGGGCAAAATAGTTTCTGCTGGGTATTGAGGGGGGGAGCGGGAGGGGGTGGAGTGGGTGGTAAGGGAGGGGGTGGGGGCAGGGGGGAGAAATGAACCAAGCCTTGTATGCACATATGAATAATAAAAGAAAAATGAAAAAAAAAAAAAGCTCTAAGAAAACTAGGAATAGAAGGAAAGTACCTCAACATTATAAAAGCTATATATGACAAACCTACAGCCAGCATTATACATAATGGAGAAAAACTGAAACCATTCCCTCTAATATCAGGAACCAGACAAGGATGCCCACTATCTCCACTCCTATTCAACATAGTACTGGAATTCCTAGCCAGAGCAACTAGGCAAGAAGAAGGAATAAAAGGAATACAAATAGGTAAAGAAACTGTCAAAATATCCCTGTTTGCAGACGACATGATCCTATACCTTAAAGACCCAAAAAACTCTACTCAGAAGCTTCTAGACATCATCAATAGCTGTAGCAAGGTAGCAGGATATAAAATCAACATAGAAAAATCATTAGCATTTCTATACACTAACAATGAGCAAACAGAAAAAGAATGTATGAAAACAATTCCATTTACAATAGCCTCAAACAAAATCAAATACCTAGGTGTAAACCTAACAAAAGATGTGAAAGACCTCTACAAGGAAAACTATACACTTCTGAAGAGAGAGATTGAGGAAGACTATAGAAAGTGGAGAGATCTCCCATGCTCATGGATTGGTAGAATCAACATAGTAAAAATGTCGATATTCCCAAAAGCAATCTACATGTTTAATGCAATTCCCATCAAAATTCCAATGACATTCATTAAAGAGATTGAAAAATCTACCATGAAATTTATATGGAAACACAGGAAGCCACGAATAGCCAAGGCAATACTCAGTCAAAAGAACAATGCTGGAGGTATCACAATACCTGACTTCAAACTATATTACAAAGCAATAATAATAAAAACAGCACGGTACTGGCACAAAAACAGACATGAAGACCAGTGGAACAGAATAGAGGATCCAGATATGAAGCCACACAACTGTAACCAACTTGTCTTTGACAAAGGAGCTAAAAATATACAATGGAGAAATAGCAGCCTCTTCAACAAAAACTGCTGGGAAAACTGGTTAGCAGTCTGCAAAAAACTGAAACTAGATCCATGTATATCACCCTATACCACTATTAACTCAAAATGGAACAAGGATCTTAATATCAGACTCCACACTCTAAAGTTGATACAGGAAAGAGTAGGAAATACTCTGGAGTTAGTAGGTATAGGTAAGAACTTTCTCAACGAAACCCTAGCAGCACAGCAACTAAGAGATAGCATAGATAAATGGGACCTCATAAAGCTAAAAAGCTTCTGTTCATCAAAAGAAATGGTCTCTAAACTGAAGAGAACACCCACAGAGTGGGAGAAAATATTTGCCAACTACACATCAGACAAAGGACTGATAACCAGAATATATAGGGAACTTAAAAAACTAAATTCTCCCAAAACTAATGAACCAATAAAGAAATGGGCATGTGAACTAAACAGAACTTTCTCAAAAGAAGAAATTCAAATGGCCAAAAAACACATGAAAAAATGCTCACCATCTCTAACAATAAAAGAAATGCAAATTAAAACCACGCTAAGATTCCACCTCACCCCTGTTAGAATAGCCATCATTAGCAACACCAGGAACAACAGGTATTGGCGAGGATGCGGGGAAAAAGGAACCCTCTTACACTGTTGGTGGGAATGTAAACTAGTACAACCACTCTGGAAAAAAATTTGGAGGCTACTTAAAAAGCTAGACATTGATCTACCATATGATCCATCAATCCCACTCCTGGGGATACACCCAAAAGACTGTGACACAGGTTACTCCAGAGGCACCTGCACATCCATGTTTATTGTGACACTATTCACAATAGCCAAGTTATGGAAACAGCCAAGATGCCCCAGCACTGACGAATGGATTAAGAAAATGTGGTATCTATACACAATGGAATTTTATGCAGCCATGAAGAAGAACGAAATGTTATCATTCGCTGGTAAATGGATGGAATTGGAGAACATCATTCTGAGTGAGATTAGCCTGGCCCAAAAGACCAAAAATCGTATGTTCTCCCTCATATGTGGACATTAGATCAAGGGCAAACACAACAATGGGATTGGACTTTGAGCACATGATAAAAGCGAGAGCACACAAGGGAGGGGTGAGGATAGGTAAGACACCTAAAAAACTAGCTAGCATTTGTTGCCCTTAATGCAGAGAAACTAAAGCAGATACCTTAAAAGCAACTGAGGCCAATAGGAAAAGGGGACCAGGAACTAGAGAAAAGGTTAGATCAAAAAGAATTAACCTAGAAGGTAACACCCACGCACAGGAAATCAATGTGAGTCAACGCCCTGTATAGCTATCCTTATCTCAACCAGCAAAACCCCTTGTTCCTTCCTATTATTGCTTATACTCTCTCTACAACAAAATTAGAAATAAGGACAAAATAGTTTCTGGTGGGTATTGAGGGGGTGGGGGGGAGAGGGAGGGTCCGCAGTGGGTGGTAAGGGAGGGGGTGGGGGCAGGGGGGAGAAATGACCCAAGCCTTGTATGCACATATGAATAATAAAAGAAAAAAAAACTGTAGCCTTTACTCTTGACACTGATGAGAAGGGATCCTTAAGATGTGGAAATAAATATCCAGAACAGACTGGAGGGGCCCTCCTAGGGCAAATGGGGAGTGGGGTTTCTAGGAACTCAGGACTGATGTGATGACAGAGAGGTGGATGAACCTAAGCAGTCCCCCCAATCATCATTCCCAAAATATTACATGCTATCACATATCGGGTCATGGATCCCATGGAGCCAAGAAGATACTGCCAAAGTGAGACATTAAAAATCTTATGGGAATTAGTATCCTTTTCCTAATCTGTTTTTCTTTATTGCTTCTGTTGTTTAGAAAATTTCGAAATAAAATTTAAAACTTCCTATTTGGGGGATTCACACAGTAGATATGATCCAGATTTGTACCTATGCTGTACTCAAATTTAAATCATTCTGGGACTATTCTCAAACTTGAACTTACTCTTAGAATATACTGCTTTGGAGGAGTGTGTTGTTTAATCACGGACTCTGGTCAGCAAATTAGAGCAAAGGCAATGTGGGATGGCAAGTAGGAATGGCTCAAATATGAGGGCAATGAGTGTTTGCAGAATGTCTTGCCTAATTGGGGGAGATCACATTCCCTCTACCAAAGTGTTCTGTCTGCATTCTTTGTTGGTTTCTGACCTTCCCTGTGCTAGGGAATGTGCTGACCACATAGTCTGCTAGGATGTGCTAGAATGAATGTTCTTTGCCACTATCTCTTATTTTTCAGCTTAAACAGCAGGTACCCAAAAATGCCCAACTTGTTAAGCATGCTCCTCATTTCTGGCAACCAACCTGGAGTGCAATCTTGTACTCTAGGATCCATGGAAAGGGAACTCCAAACACCAGTGATAGACAGTGAAGATGTCTAATGATGATCAAGGCATTTGTGGCTTCCCCAGCTTCACCCATCACTGCGTGTGTGGGTTTAGAACCTTAGGGCAGAACAACTGGGTTTGTTGGGAAAAGTATTTCCTTCATGCCATCTTTGTATCTTGTTTCAGAGAAGGGAACTTAATTCAGCCCTTGTGGCCTTCATATCCTTTTTCTTACGATGTCTGTAATAAAGGTGTTGACTGCTGTCAATTTCAGAGTTTAAGTTCAGCAATCTGTGCTTAGTAAGAAGTGATGTGATGGTAGTACTATTATAATATTAGCATGCTAATATGAACAATTTATTGAATTACCCACGGAAATCTCCCACCAGTATCAGGAAGGAATTTGTGCCCAACTCAGGCTGTGGTGAGTCACTATGAGTCATAAATCACATAACCTCATAGAACAGCATTTTGGATCACATCACCTAATTAATAGGAAAGGTGTTGCCTGAATGCCTGTGATTATATCCAGCTCCCAGTCATCCCCAGCTAAAGACATGTAGTCAGAAAAGAAAAAAGAAAGAAAAAGCAGCCAAAGAGAGAAAATCTAAAGTGGCAAATAATTTAAAAAATGAATGTGCCCTTTGCTTTCAAACATTGAACATTTGTCTTTAGAGGGAATGGGAGTAGGTGTAAAAGTTTCTAAATTATGCTTTTCCAATATTAAAAATATTAAGATGAGCCTTCAGTGCAATTCAAGTGACCACAAGGGAAGAGGATTCAAGATCATCTTGGGTGACTAAGAAGGCTGGTTGAGTATGAAATTACTTCATCCAGAAATCTCCAAAGCAGTGACAGTGAAATCTTTCAATAATTGTAGTGGTTGTCTTTTGATTTAGCCTCCCCATTGTCCTTTTCCCTGCTTATGGTAGCAGAACCCTACTTTTCTAAGAAAGACCCATTGCATGGAAGCCAGAACTTGATGTCCCTGCTCCATTCCATTTGTCACAGAGGTTCAGGTGGTCACTGGACCCAAGCCAGGCCAAGCAGGGTCATCCCATGTAGTTTTTTGCTGGCAGGCTAATTAACCAAGCTGAGCAGGGCGAAGAATATACCACACCCAATCCACCAGGAAGCTGGATACTTCAGTGTGGATTTCCTGGAGGAGGTTAACCTCTAGAGTAAGTGCTTTAGAGTGTGAATGAGATTAGCAGGTGTGAGAAATAGTGAGAGGGTTAGAATAAGGAAAGAATGGACAGGGTAGGGTCCTGCCAAGGTAAGGACTATGGGTATAGGTGAGATTAGGAACAAAAGCAGGGGGCCAGGGAGATGATGGCAGTAGTCCAAGGTCAAGATAAAGGGGCTTGGAAAGGCATGGTGGTGGTGCAGATGGAGAGAGGGGGCTGGATTTGAGGTAAATTGTTGAGATGTTGTTGACAGGATAGGCTGATGGAGTAGATAGATGGTTGTGGCAGAGGGTGAGAAGAGAAGGGTGCCAAAAAAAGAGCAATCAAACAGAACTCCTAGAGGCAAGGCTGGGAAGCTGGCTCTTTGGGGGAGCAGGAGTCTTGTTTTGACTTATGAAGTGTGGGATGACAATTGGGCACCTATGTGGCAATGTCCAGCAAGAAGCTGGGCACCTCAAGAGTAGAATCCCTGGAGAAAGGGCTGACAATAAAGATTTAAGCATCATCAGCTTCTAGATGGCTCCTGGAGCCGAGACTGGATGGAATCACTTTGAGGGAAAATGTGGAGGAGGAAAGAAGGGCTCAGCTCTGAGGTAAGAGCAGGAGAAACCATTAAAGGCAGATGAGATGGACAAGAAACCAAGGCGGGAGGGGAAGGAGACAAGGTGTCATGGAGGCCAAGAGAGGAGGGATTCCCAAAAGTGGGGAGAAGACAGCTGGGTTGAGTGCTGCAGATGTGACAGGCAAGATCATTGCAGAGAAGTTGCTCTAGACAAAGGCAACGCCAGTTGGGGGAGGCCAGGGACAGAAAAGCAGCTAAAGAGGACTGAGGAAACAGACAAGTTGACACAGACTCCAGACAACTTTAATGCGCATAATCATGATATAAGGGAGAGGTTTTTGCTCCATAGAAGAATAAGAAAATGGGGACTTAAGACCTCAAGGTCAGGAAGGGCTGGAGGTGGATTTTGACTCAGAGCTTGAGCCCTTAGCCAACTTCTCCTCTCCACTGTCTAATCCCAGTGCTGCCTGGGGGGAGGATTAGCCATATAGGGACATTGCAAGAGGAAGAAAGAAAACAAGTTAAGGGCCATTTCTCTTCAGAATGGCAGTAACGGGCTGTCCGGAGCCAGAGTCCTTCCCACCCCCACACTCCCTCTGGCCAGATGATGTCATCCAAACCAGTACAGGTATAGACTGTGCAATTGCTTTTTCAATCTTTCCTTTAGTAACTCCAAAGTTAGCCTATTTGTCATTTCCTTATCTTAAACAAACTGCCCTAGAGTCTTAAAAGAACAACAGCTACATACCAGAGGCTCAGCTTTTGCCTGTGGAATACAGACACGCCAGGCAAAGGCCTTGAAACAGCCTGGCAGGAAGAATGAGTGAGACTGGAGAATTCTGCTTTATATATAGCCCTACTCATAGCATTAAATCTTACAAGTGCCACACTATCCACCTACTCCATCTGAACAAAAAGACAGCCAGTAGGAGAGGTGCCCAAGAGGCACAAGATGTGGGCCAGAGACTGGAATGTCACTCTACACATTATTCTTGAAGGAATTGCAGCCCCATTCTTTGTCTGTATAAACTGCTTCATGAAAAGCATGAGGTTTATCCTTCTTTTGTAAAAGATGAGCCAAATAACCATGTCAGAGAAGTCTCATCTCCGTGGGCTGGGTTTTCTCAAATACAAAATGAGCTGAAAAGGTATACTATCTGGCTTTAGATGTACCCCCAAGCTTGGCCGCTTTCTTTTGGAGCCCAAATTTACATGGCACACCCATACATTTGTTTGAGGAACAAGTGCCACCCTTACCTAAAATCAAGGGGAAGTTCTTACAAGTTTGTGTACAAAATCTAGTGCTATTCTCCCTGGTTAGGAAAGAAGAGTCATTTGCAAGGAGTATAGCCTCACATACAAGGCCAGCAGCCTCAGGTCAGCAGGGAAGGCCAAGTGCTTCTAAGTACCATAATGGTGGGACCCAATGTGCTCCAACTGGTAAGACTCAGAGGAAAAAGATTTGCTCCAGAAAGTGCCAGGTCTGCTAAGGGGAGAAATGGAAGCAGCCTGTTTCCGATGGAAACTAGCAACTGGTGCTCTCCTTGGCAAGTTTGTTCTCCAACCTTTCTCCAGAACAGCCCCTTCCAATGAGCCTGAGCTGCTGGAGGGAGTGGACTGAGTTCACATGGGTAGTCAGCACACTCCCAGCCTCCACCTCAAAGCTCAGACAATCTTGGAGGAACTGAAGCAATTAGAGGGCAAGTTACCAGAACTGGAAGCCAAACACTCACTCTCCTCCCTTAGGGCAGCAGTAGGGCAGCAAGGCCCAGAGCAAGACTTGCAGAGAGTAAAGGGAGAGGTCTCTTCTGGAGGGAAAGTGGGCTGAAGGAAGCCAGTGACAGCTGCAGCCAGGGAATACACATACTTTGCGAGCAATCTTTGGAAGCCCTCAGAAGCAGAGGGTTTTGTGAGGACATTGCCTGCCCTCCACACAGTATGGGATCCTAAGCATTGGCCACCCAGCTATAGCAGCAAGGAAGGTGGGCGGCAGACACTGGGAGAAAAAAGGAGAGGCCGTGCCCTCTGGAATGAACTTGGAGGAACTCTGGTGGAACCATGGGTGGGAAAGCCTTGAGCCTGTCCTGGGTGGCCAAGGGGACTATAGAATAGTTACAGACAGCAGCCTGGAGTCAACACAGTGGTAAGGAACGTAGACCATAAGTGAAGCCTGGGCTCCAGAACCAGGCTGCCAAAAAGTACATTCCGGCTCAGCTGCTTATGGCTCAGTGACCTTGGACAAGTTCCTTGCCCTCCGTGAGATGCTTTTCTCATTGGTAAGAGGAGCAGATTATTATGCCACGGAGTTGGTAAGAATTAAATGAGGTCAACATGTGCTCCTCTAAGAGTGCCTGGAGAGGGTAGGCAAGCACAATGGTTACCTATTGTCTAGATACTGTGAAGCAAGCAGAAGATTTTTATGCCTATGGGAGCTAAACCACACCCCCCAACCTTGTCCCCAACCACTATGTGGTTCCCCCTTTGTCTCTGACTGGGTCCTCCAAAGAAGCTTCGGGAATCCCCAGAGCTCTGTGAAACATAGCTTGCAAAACACTACACTTGACCATCTTTCTTGTCTCTTCCATTTGATCAAGAATTCTCCCATACAGTGGTTTAGGTTAAACCACCTAGTTTGAAGGGAAAGTGTGTCCTCCACAAATCTTCTTCCCAGTTCCATTTCTTCTGATATTCCAGGGTCTGGTCCTCTTCTCCCAGCTTGCAGTCATGCTGGATGGGATCCATTTAAGCCCCATCTTACCAACAGGCTCCCTCATATCTCACCCAGTGTCCCTTGAATGTCACCTTTCCAATGACACTATACACTCTACCTATTTAAAATGGCAATCTCTGTTCCCAGCAACCAAAGGAGGGTTGCAATAAGTGGGAGCCCAGCTAAGGGCTTTCCCTTCATGGGAGATTGTCTCTCTGACCTTAAAAGAGTCCATAGTGATACTCTTTGCTTCCAAGAATATTAAAATGCCATCCATGCCCCCCAGCAGTAACATAAGTGAATTTAGAGCCTCCACTTCAAAACCCATTTTACAAGAGAAAAGCAATGGGTTCTGGGGTTCTTAGGCTGACTCAAGTTCACATGTCCCTGACAGGGCCGTGGTGTCTGCTTAATGATAGAGGCTTTCAACTGCAGTCGTGCTCAGTGCCACCAGCTGCAGGCATTGTCCTTGGTACCCACAGGAGATTGCGTTCAGACTCCCCATGGACTCCAAAATTAGCAGAAGCTCAAGTCCCTTATGGAAAATAGCATAGTATTTGCATAGTGTGTGTGTGTGTGTGTGTGTGTGTGTGTGTAGTCAGTACAGACAATTCTTCTTTAGTATGTCTTCAATGTATTGTCAGTTGACTCCACATAAGTGGACTTGTTGATACAAAGGGTTGACTATTGAATCACCTGGAGAGTTTTTAAATTTGCAGTTGCCTGGAAAAGGTCTGAGGTCAGGAGAAGCCTGGTTATCAGGATTTTTTTTTAAATTCCCCAAGTAATCAAATGTGTAGCCAAAATTGAGGACCATGGACTTAGAGTGATTAAAATACGCTGACATGACTCTTAGTACTGATTTGTTCTTCTGAGGTAGGTCTAGGCATTACATTTTTCAGAAGCACCACAAATGGGGCCCAGTGTGGTGGTACACACTTGTAATCCTAGCTACTTAGGAAGCAGAAACTGGGAGGATGGAGATTTGAGGCCAGGTCAGGCAAAAAGTTCCTGAGACACTATGCTATCTCCAACCAACAAGCCAGGTGTGGTGGCTCACAACTGTAATCCCATCTATGTGGGAAGCAATTCAGTCTGAAGTTATCCCTGGCACACACACACACACACACACATACACACACACACACACATCCACACCAAAAAACCCCAAAACATGAGACCCTGTGTGAAAAGTAAAGCAGAAAAGGGCTGAGGGCCTGCTTAAGTGATAGAAATCCTGACTAGCAAGCACAAGGCCCTGAATTCAAATCACAGTACCACCAAAAACCAAAAACCAAGCACCACAAGTGTTTCTGATATGCAGCCAGGGCTGAGAGAATCAGTGCTTTGATGGTGATTATCAGTGTGGGATTCCAGCAGCATCCTCCTCATCGCCTGGGAACTGGGAGAAGTACATATCCTAGGACCACATTCTGGGCTCACTGAACCCAGCTTCTATCTGTGGTGCTGTAACCCAGGTTTAGCAGGAATCCTTACAAATAAATACATATTCACAAATTGTAATGCACTAGCTTTTCCATAAACAGAAAAATAGGGGTATTTGATCTCTCCTTGCCTCCTTCCTCCTCCTATAGAGCAGAGCCCACAGTTTTTTATTTCTTACTTCTATAGAAATGCAGACGTGCCCCTGGGAAAGATGAGATTAATCATTAGTGACAGGGAGAGCAATGGTTGGCAGAACACAAATTTGTTGCCCACCCATAGGCAGTTAAATGACCCCAGGCAGAAAACAGAAGGGTTGGGGGAAAGTGTAAATGCAGAGGTCTGAGGGTTTTGAGTGGGGTTGAGGCTTGTACCATTTTCCAACTCTGGGATGTTTCATCTGCCAAGCTTGTTTAAACATTAGAGCACATCTGGCATTTTTAAGTTTTTAGTGTCAAACTAACTTTCTTGGAACCCAAGCCAGACTCTTCTGGTAACTAGGCAACAATTCCAAACTATGGGTAACAAGAGATCCATGCAATGTGTAAAATCCGTTTTTGGTCTCTCTTTTGCATCATTACCTTTTGAGACTTTGGTAAGGGCTGCAGGAGGAGCACAGGGGACAGAGAAGGTATACCATGACTGTGAGAAAATTTCAGGTAGTACCATAAACTCTGAAGGCCAAGGTGACCTGGAGCCCATGTCCAGGAGAGCTGCACCTGTGGGACAGCGCAGGAGATGGGGACCTGCAGTTTTATGCGTCAGTTTTTCCACTTCTTCCTTCCCAACAGCAATACATTTCAAGGGATCAAGTCACAATAGTGGCTCCTGAAATGCAATGGGCTAAGCTGAGTTTTACGATGCATCCTAAGTATCATATTTTGCAAAATCACAATTAAAGCAAACTTGGAGATGGCAGTCCCTTAAGGACACAAGCATTTTCCTAAAGAAAAGGTTGAAAGATATTCTACAAAGCAGAGTTTTGTAAAAGGGATTTTCACGTAAGGAGTTTGTGTTGTGACAGGAAATGTACCTGGAGAACACCCCTTGGTCCCTGGGATGCCCAGGGCTACTGTTCAGCAGCAAGGAGACTGAAAAGGAGGGCAGGAGACAAAGAGATGTGGAGCTCCCATGTCATCACAGGTAGTATTCACACCTGGGTCTCCTGATAGTGGGAAGACACGAGGCTCCTGAGGAATGGATCCGAATGCCAGTTCTAAGGCCTCTGAGACTGATTCAGTAGACCTAGGGAAGGATCTAGTATCATTTAAAGAAACTTCCAGAGGGAGCCTATAGTTTGCAGGCTACCCTTTGAGAAGCACTCTTGTGTCTGAATTCTACAGAACTAGCCCCAAGCACCAAAGAGAATCCAATTTCTTGGCATTCTGTGAGCATTTCCCCAGGCCATGCTACCTTGGATATAAAATTAAGGCATCAATGTGCATCATCAAGCCGGACATGGTGATGCATGTCTATAATTCCAGCTACTGTGGAGGCAGAGGTAGGAGAATCAAAGTCAAAGGCTGGCCTGGGGAAAACTTCTCTAAAAAATACTGAAAGAAAAAGACTGAGGGAGTGGCTCAAGTGGTAGAGTGCTTGCCTAGCAAGTTTGAAGTTCTGAGTTCAAGCTCCAGCACCACACACACACACAAAGCACCATGATAGTCTTCATTATCATCAGTGTCTCTCTGGTTCTGGCATTTAATTTATTTTCCCTCTGACTCAGGGCTATTCCCCAATCTTCCTAGAACATAGGGGAGGACATTTTCATCTCCTTGTGATACCTGCAAATTGAAGGAGACGCAGTTCCTACTCTCTCCCTGCAGGGACACAGCCCTGAAAGCTACCTGAAGACCTTCACAGGAATGATGCCTGACACAGACCAACACTGGGACTCTTTGATAATGGAGCACCACCAAACCTTTAACTTTCCATTAGTGACCCTCCTGTGCCCAGCACATGTCTGATGCTGGCAAAGCCCAGTGCTAGCTGTGGGTTCTGGGGAAAGCCCTGTAGGAGAGGCTGGAAACCCATCTGCCTACCTGATGACTGATCCAGAGTAGGAACACCTGGAGGTGGCAGGTAGCACTGAGGCAACAAGAGCCTGTTGTGCCCTGTGTCCACAGGGTCCAAGTAGATCCATCCTAAAGAGCCTGGGCTTTGGCAAAGAGGTTATGTGAAGGTAAGGACAGGCCTGGGTTTAGAATGTTCTCATTGATGGATCGTTGATGTTCTCCTTGGTGCAAAGAGGAACTACACCGCTCTGCCTTCTGAAGTCAACAGACTGGAGTGCACTGAAGCCAACTGCAAGTGTTTGCTCTATGCTGGACACTTCACCCTGTTATTTCATTTAATTCTCAAAACCTGCCTGTAATGGAGATGCATTGTTCCACATCCTGACTAACAGCTGGCATTATTAATCTTTCTCACTCTTGCCAATCTAGTAGATGTATGATAGAAGTTGTATTTGACATTTCTCTGATGGCTAGAAAGGTTGAACTCCTTTTGGAGGTTTTGGTTTCCTCAATGTTTTCTTCTTCTATGAAATGATGTCATATTTGTACAATTAGCCCATTCTGACTTTGCTGAATACTGACTTTTAGTTTCTCTGGGCCATGAAGGAGAAAAAGAAAGGGAGATGGGTGAGGATATTTCCAGACTTAAGGGAAACAGAAACTTGGAAACAGGCCTGTGTGAGGCCTCTGCTGAGAGTGCAGGCTCAGCAACATGGTGGTGGCTCAGTAGAGGCCTCCACCAGGAAACTGGAGGCTTCCACCTGAGTGGATTGACCCCGGATGTAGGGAGGTAAGGCCTCATGCCCAGCTGTGCTCCTTGACCACTGGTGTGATTCCATCATCACTGAAGCCTTCAGTGAGGCTCTGCAGACATAGGTTGGGAGGAAACTAAAGTGGCCAGAGAGGGTGTGATGAATAGTCAGAGCAGAGTTTTGGTGTAAGTGGTGAGAGGTCCCCATATGGACATGGTAGTAGCCCTGCCCCTTGGACTGTAATGCTTCTAAGAGCGTGCAGAATGTCCTTCAAAGCACAGTGACCCCAGAGGCCTGGTGGACAAAGAAACACACAGTTATACAGGGAAATAGGGGAGCCAGAACAGAATTTCCATCACCTTCCCCATGATCTGCCAGACCAACCTGCCCACCTTCCTTCTTCCCTCCCAGGCAGGGCTCCAGTCTATCAGACAGGCCTGGACATGTCTGGATGCTAACAATGACCAGCTGGGGAATAATCATGTTGTTTGGTTTTGTTTTATTATGTGCCCATTTTTTAAAACCAAGGCAGAATTCCCATGATTTAAATTAACCATTTTAGAGTATACAATCCAGTAGCATTTAGTAACTTCACCACAAGGTAAAATAATCCCACTGTCTAGTTCTAAAACTTTCTTTGCTTTTAAATAGACTATTTTTTAGAGCAGTTTTAAGCTCACAGTAAAAATGAGCAGAAAGTTCCCTACGGCCCCTTTCTCCCAATCCCCAAGTTCCCCACCAGAGTGGTACATTTGTTGTAATCCAAACCTATGTTGATGCATCATTATCCCCAGAGTCCATAGTTTACATTACAGTTCACTCTTGGTGCTACATACTCTGTGGGTCTGAACAAACATGCAATGACACGAACCCACCATTATGGTGCTGGATAGAGTAGTTTCACTGCCCTAAAAATTCTCCTACCTATCCTTATTTCCCCCAATGCCCAAAAATCTCTGATCTTTTTCTACTGTCTGCATAGTTTTTCCTTTTCCAGAATGTCATGTAGTTGGAATCACACAGTGTGCAGCCTTTTTTACACTGCCTTCTTTCATTTAGTCATATGCATTTACCTTCCCTCCACATCTTTTCATGACTTGATACTCATTTCCTTTTATTGCCCAATAATAGTAAATTGTCTGAATGTGCTATAGTTTATCCATTGAAACATGGCTGAACAATATGTAATAATGAAGTTGACCCATGACCTATGGCAACTTGCTCTGAAATTAACTCTTACCTAAAATGAACAGTCCAGAAAGCCAACTTGATGTAGATCAGAAAGCACATTGCTGTCTGGAATGACAATTCAGAAAGCTACACAGTGACTTCTCTTACAACCCACCCCAAGCAGCCAGGACTTGGTTAAGAACTGGCAGCTTCTCTAACTGTTCCTGCATCCAATTTGAGACCCACCAAACAAAGCCTAACATGTATCCAACCAATCACATAGGATGCCTACTTCTAGTTAATCCCATTTAGGCTTCCCCACAGCATCCACCTCCAATGAGGGCATGGGGATGGCCTCTTCTCTCTGCTCTTCTCCCTGCCTTTGAGTGCCTGCTACGATGAAAGGGCTGGTGGCTGCTCCTTCTGGTGGCAAGTCCAGAATAAATAGTGCTTGCTCTTTTTCATTTAGTTGGTCTGCTGTTATTTCCACACCATTCACTGTGGAAGGACATCTTGGTTGCTTCTAAATTTGGGCAGTTATGAATAAAGCTGCTATAGATATGTGTATACTTGTGTAGGTTTTTTTCTGAACATGAAATTTAAAATTATTTGAGAAAATATCTAGAAGCATGATTGCTGGGTCACATGATAATAAGAGTATGTTTAGGTCTGCCAGGTCCCGGTGCCTCACACCTGTAATCCTAGCTACTTGGGAAGCCCAGACTGGGAGGATCACAGTTCAAATCCAGCCCCAGGCAAATAGTTTGTGAAACTCCATCTCCAAAATAAGCAAAGCAAAATGGGCTGGAGGAGTGTCTCATGCAGCAGAGTACCTGCTTTGCAAGCACAAAGCCCCAAATTCAATCCCAAAAAAGTAAGAGTATGTTTAGTTCTGGCTGTACTGGGGCTTGAACTCAAAGCCTTGTGCTTGCAGGCAGGCGCTCTACCACTTGAGCCACACCCTAGCCCCCTGTGTATGTTTAGCTTGGTAAGAAACTGCCCAACTGTCTTCCAAATGGCTGTACCATTTTATACTCTCACCAGCCATGAGTGAGAGCGCCTCTCACACCACATCCTTGCCAATATGTAGCCCCATAGGCGTGCTGGACGCTGGCCGTTCTAATGAGTATATAATGATGTCCCGGTTTTGTTTTAATTTGTGTTTCCCTGATGATGTAATGTTGGGCTTCTTTTCATATGCTTTTTCTTCTATCTTCTTTGGTGAAGCTTTTGCCAACTGTTTTAACTGGGTTGTTTGTTTTCTTATTGTTGAACTTTAAGAGTTTTTTGTATATTTTGGGTTAGCAGTCTTTTATCACATACAACTCTTACAAGTGTTTTCTGTGGCTTGTCTTCTCGGTCTCTTAAAATATCTTTTGCAGAAGTTTAAATTTTTATTAACATTCATCTTGTCAATTACTTCTTTATATGCCTCTCACAAAAGACTCCTATCACTCAAGAAATTGGAAGGTTTGAGGACCTCTGTGAAAGGAGCTGGGGACAAAGACCAAATATATTTTTTCTATTATACCACAGTCAGTAAAAGTAAAATCATTCTTCATAACTTATTTGATTCATTAACCTCAGTTGGTAGAATCTGTGACATTTGAATTTACCAATTATGACGGGAGGAATTTTCAGCTGGGCATAGTCATGCGTGTCTGTAATTCCAGCTACTCAGGAGGCAGAGGCAGGAAGACCACAAATTCAAGGCCAGCCTGGGCAATTATCAATACTCTGTCTCAAAAATAAAAAGTGTGCGTGTTGGGGGTGGGGGTTGGGTACTGGGGATGTAACTCTATCATTGAGCACAGGCCTATGCCCGGGGTTCAACCCTCCCCCCCAAAAATAACCTGGAATTTTCCTTCAACTTTGAAAACTAGGAAACAGAAAATGGCAAATTCCAACTGACTGTGTACCCCAGAATTCCATGACCGTCTAAGGAAGTTGGGACAGTTAACTCCCCCAAACTGAAAAAATATTCCCCAACTTTCTCCTCAAAAGAATATCAGGACAGTGAAGCACTTGGGAAAGATTTCCATCATGGTCCCAGAACTAAAAACCCTTGGTTCTGCCCAACTGCATTTGAGAACAGAAACATTTTTGGGAGTAAAAATTTCCGCTTCTTACCCACAGATTTTGAAGGTCCATGTATTGATTAAGATACTAGAAGCTCTAAAGGAAATTAATCAAGTTGACAGCTTCCACTGCTACTGAAAAAGAAATACAGAAGTTGAAGTATAGAAGAAATAGTTCAGTATAATGTAATCTCCAATCAGAGGAGACATTTCTGTTTGTGAGACCAAGTATGTTTTAGGATGTTTAGTAATAAAGTTGTCTGTTATTCCACTAAAGTTTTAAAATCTAGATCTCAGAAGGTTGTGGAATGCGCTGATATTATCTGTAAAGTTTTCCTGGGCATCTGAGTGTATATTTTATGTACTTATGTTTGCATGTTTGTATGTATGTATTTATTTAGGCAGTACTAGCATTTGAACTCAAGGCCATGTACTTGCCAGGGGGGTGCTCTATCACTTGAGCCATACCTCCAGCCCTGGGTATACATTTTTCTGAGGATAAAAGCTTTCTTACTGCAGGCCCTCCGAGCACAGCTTAAAACAGAGACTTCGATGCATGAAGGAGTCAGCTCAGGGAAAGGGGATTACAGATGCCAAGAAGGAGCCAGGGAAAGAGCCAAGAGAAGATGCAGACTCCGTTGATCCCTTGGGCAGCTGAGTAAGAATGGTCGTACAGAGTTGGTCTTAGTTTGTTCCTCCTCGTTGGTCCAAGTTGCTGGGACTATTGTTGACCAGCTCGTAGGTAAGGTGGCACTCTGCAGAAGGAACAGTCGTGAGCTTTCAGTAGCATTAGCACCCCATCGTCACAACAGGTGGGGTGGTGAGTGTTCTTGCACCCACCCCAGGGCATCACCTCTACAAAACTTGCATGATATTTGTGACTCCCACTCCCCAAAGAATGAGAAACACTAATTTATATTTTAAAATGCCATCTCCACAGGTAAAAGTATGATGAGTAGAAAAGGATTTATTGCATCACTCTTTGTCATAACAAAAGACTGGGAACAACCTCAGTGCTCATCAACAGGGAATTTATGAAACACGATCTGGTATCATGCATGTGACTGAACACCCTGCAGCTGTAAAGGGAATGATGGTGTGCTCATGTGCTATTTTACAATGATTATCAAGGCACGTTATGCAATGATTTAACTGAACAGAACCACACATTTGCTGTGCTATCATTTGTACAAAAAGGAGCCAGAATTTTTTTTGATTATGTACATTACATGTCTGAAAAGATTCACAAGAAATTTATAACACTGACTGCTTCTAACAGAGAGGAACTTGGTGACTGTAGGGCAGAGGTCCAAGGGAGGATAAGGGCACTGTCTTTTGCTGTCTTTTAAGGTACTTTATGTTAGTGTTTCACTCAGAAGACTCTAGAACAATCCTTTATTGCTTCAATCTCAGTAATGATATATCTTTTGCTGAGGGTAAATATTCTGCATATCTGTCTAAGAACGTGAACTGTTCTCTGAGCAGTTCCTTAGCACCATGATCACTACAAAGGAGCACCACAATAATAAACAATTCTGTCTAGTTTTGCAGAATCCTTTATTTTTTTTCTCAAGAGCACTCTATTTAATCTTTTACCAGCCTATTTCAATGATTGATTGATTCCCTGAGCCCATGTGAAGTATTTGGTACTTAATTAATGGTTATTTTTCTTATTCATTGGCAGTGATTAGGGGAGGAAGTTCTAGGAACTTGTTAGAGATAGGCTCTGATGTGCTCAGTTTCCTAAGTGCAAGAATGCATTGTTCTACAGAGAAGGACTTGCTTAGTGGATAGATTAGTAACACATGATCAAATGCTATTTCAAGAAATGGCTGTAATATACACAGCAGTAAAAGCTAACGCCCTCAGAGTGCTTGCTATGTGCAAATTCTGTGCTCAAAGCAGTCTCCCTGCTTAGCTTACCTTAAACATTTAGTTTTTAATCTTCACAACTTTATGGAAGGTGGAGGTATTATTAGCTCCATTTTGATCCAAAGAAATGGAAACTACAAAAGCTCATGAATATACCTGAGATTGCAATAAATTGGCGATGCTGAAGTTCAAACTGGTTGGCCTGACCCCCAGGCCCATCCCCTTTACCACTCTGCTATTTCCAGCCACCCAGTTGTCTACAAGAAGAAGCCATTTGTTCTGCTCTTTTTTGGAGTCAGCACCTGCTCTAGGCTCCCCCGCTGGGTATCAGAGTCCCAGACACTGTTCGTGGACTTGGTTCCAGTGCCTGCATTTGTCAACTGCTTTCCCTCGCCAACTGTAACAGATGCCCAAATGATAACTCCTAAGAGCGTGGGGCATAAATGTATGCAGCCTATTCAACCTGAACAGCTGGCTGAGGAGCTGGGTATAGAAGGCCAGAAGTGGAAGTTACAGTTATGATGATAATAATGAGGCAGACTTTTGCTGGATTAAGATCCATCCTTCTTGAGCAAAGAAAAGTGATTCTGCTTACCCAAAGCAACCATGTAAGTGCCAGCCTGGTCTTAGCTACCACAGGGCACCATTGCCTGCTTGATTGCTGCAGGCTGTGCCCTTTCTCTGTGTGGCTCTGACCTTCATCTGGAAGGGGTCCTACCACTTCAAGGAAGCAGATGACTCCTGAAGAGCGCAGTATCTTGGGCAAAATGAATCATCAGTGCTAACCGTATGGTCCCAATTTAACCAGCCCATGCTGCCAGCTGCTTCACGTCCATGCTACAGAGCCATCAGTGGCATGAAAAGATAGTCAGGACATACCAGGGGTAGAAAGAACGAGGTGTAATGTGCCTAGGTAATTTTAAGTCAACTCAACACACACTTATTATCTATGTATCAAGTAGTGTGTTATGTTCTGAGGGCAGAGGCAAAAATCAGCTTCAAGGAAAATGAGCAGTGCTAACATGGCTGACTGCTTGGGCAGATACAGGAACACAGAAGAGGTTTAGAACTAGACTAGAATCCAAAAAACCTTCCTGAAAAGGCACCCTGTAAGCCAAGTCCTGAAAAATAAGTGCTGGTAGGCTGAAGGAGGGGTCTGGGTCAGGAATCATAAGAATTCCAGCCAGCAGTACCTAGCAAACTCCATGAATGGGGCATGGATAACAGTGGGGAATGGCTTCAGTGAGCCAGTCAGAAGGCTGAAGGGCAGGGGGAGGAGAGACTGGGCAGGAGGCAGGCCCCAAAGGACAAATCAATCGCTCTATCTCCAAAGGAGGGCTATGAAGACTATAGGGCTTAAGGTTAGAATGACAGCCTCTTTCCCCAGCCAGCACCTTCTGAGGTGCTTGAAATACAACAAAATGACATGGACAGTCCATATCTTCATGAAACTTGCTTTCTCAGAGGACAGAAATGTAAATGAGGTCCTGTCTGGGGGTTGGTACCAGTGGGAGGGGGAAGATACAAAGAAAGGGTGTAGGGTAATGAATATGTCGGAAATGTTGTGTACTCATGTATGAAAATGGAAAAACAAGACCTGTTGAAACTATTCTAAGAATGGGGGGATAAAGAAGAATGATGGAGGGGTGAATTTAACTAAGATATATTGTAAGCAGCTTTGTCAATGTCACAATCTATCCCCAATATATAATAATAAAAATTTTTAAAAAATTAGTTGCATAAAACGCTTTGTCTTCCTTACTATGCTTATGTCTTCTCTTCAACAAAATTAGAGATAAGGCAAGTGGAGGGAAGGGGAAAAAGACGAGGGGGGGGAGGAGAAATGACTCAAACAATGTACACACATGTGAATAAATGAATAATAAAAAAATTAGTTGCATACTTTAAACTTTTGAAATTACAATAGAAAGATATTAAAATCAAACTCCAAATTAAAAAAAAAAACTTGCTTTCTACTGTAGACTGGGCAAGAAGGTAATGAAAGTGAATACCAGGTCTTCTGCTGAACAGCTGAGTTGTTAATGGTGCTTTTTTGTTGGGAGTACTGCTGGTTTTGAAGGCAGAGAAGGTCTTAGAGACAGAGAGACCAGATTGAGGCCTGTACCCAGTGTTTCCAGGTTCTTGTCACCATGAGAGAAAAAAATCCAGAGATGAGATAAAGTAAGGAATTGGGAGGAAATTTTATTACAGAATGAATGTACAGACTCAAGGAATGTGGGCTTCTCAAGAGAGGGTCTCATTGCCTAGGATTTTAGATGGTATCTTATGGGAAAATTTTAATGGAGGAGAGGATTATTCATAAATTAAGGGGAAATAGGGTCTTCCAAGAATGGGTCAGGTCCCATCATTGGCCTACTGAGTCAGATATGCTGAGTGCAGCCTTTCCTGCAGTTCTGATTCACATTAAATTTGGAGAACTACTGCTTTGCACAAAATGACAGTAAAAAGGGTTGAAGCAAGTGGCTGAGGCCTGAGGTATAAAGGAGAGTCCTCAACTATCTCATAAGTACAAATCCAAACCTCGGGCTTTCATCACCTTCAGGTGGCAGGAAGGTAGAGAAATGCCCATACTTGGCCCCTGTAGAACAGAAAGAGAGGCCAGGTTCTGTCAGAGTAGGCAGACAGCTAGACATGAGCAGTAAAGACAATGGCCCATCTCCACATCTGAGATTTTTCAAATGTAGCAAGTGCCCTGGGCTCATGCTTATCAAACACCCTCTTACAGGGGCCCCACAACTGGACAACATGTGTACTTGCTCTGGTTGATTTAAGCAGAATTAAGAATGCACCCAAAAATTTGTGCCAAGATATTACCCCTTCCTGTTGCCTAACAAAGGACCAAAACCGTGATAACTTGGGGTAGTCAGGCTTTCTCTCCTGAGCTGCCCACCTCACATCTCTTCAGAGATATACTGTCACTTTTAATAAAAACTTCCTTCATGTCCCAATAAAAATCTTTCTCTACAGTGCTTTCCTTTGCTTATTCTTCTTTTCCCACCAGAAACTATGTTCTAATTTTAAACACTGTACCCAAAGAACCAAGGTCATTACAATGTCACCACACCCACAGACCACAGCACACTGGTAACAGCTCCCTCCTAAACTGGCCACAACCTCAGTAACTTTGCCAATGAGAAGAGAAAGGAAGATGGGTGGGTATATTAATCCACTTCCTGTTGCTATAACTGGATACCACAGTATCCAGTTTATTCAGCTCATGGTTACGGAAGCTGGGAGGCCCAAAGTTGAGGGGCTGCATCTGGTGACAGCCTTCTCACTAGTGGGGACTGTTTTTCAGAGTCCCAAAGTGATGCAAGACATCACATGGCAAGAGAGGCCCCTACAAGAGACAGAACAAATTAGCTTTTCTAACAGACCCTCTTGTGAGGTAGGAAAACCATTAGCTCATCAATGCATGCATGGATTAGTCCATTCACAGGACAGAATTGTGACCCAATTGCCTCTTAAATCTCACCCCCTCAACCAACATTTTAATACCTCGCAAATAAGGATTCAACTTCTGAGTTTTGATGGGAGCACTCAAGCCACAGCAGCAGGTCTGCCCTGAATTAGTGTACTGCTTCAGCAACATGCAGAAGGAAAACCACTAACTTCTGCACCATTGTCTCTCGGTAAACATGACCCTGCATCAGTGTCCTAGTAGCTGAGTAATCAGGTCCACAGCACCACTAGCTCAGGAACATCCGAGGAAGTGAGGAAGTAGGGCAGTGAGGAAATAGCATCCCTACCAGTAACAAGTAGAGCCCAAAAGTCCATCTTGCCCAGGGAACTCCAACTCTTCTAGTTTCTCTCCCTCTCAAATTACTGTGGGAAATAAACTTCCTTTGTTATTTTAAATGAATTTATTTTTGGTGGGGTGAACTAAAGTGCCCAGATCACAGAGGTTTTACGATGTGTGTTGGAAGTTATTAAGCAATAGATGTAAACAGTTTTCCCATATGAAAAATATGGACATATTTCCAAGAACAGAACTTTCCATAACAAAACATCTGATTTTAAATTACTCTAGAGGTCAAAGGCAATCAGAATGTAGAAAACAGCTCCAAGACACCCATTAGGAGCATAATTCTATCCCATGGTACAGAATTGGTCACTTCCAGGTCACCCAAGCTTTCACCAGGTGCGGAGGGCCTCTGTGTCCGTAAGCCGTCAGACAGGCAGGTTGAAAACAAAGCCATTACTAGGACACTGTATTGTGTTTTTGTTTTGCTTTCTGTTACACTATAAATCTAGAAGTTTTCCTCTTGCTCAGCTGTCTGATTTGTCACAAAGCAGTGATGTTCAAAGTTTAAGATAATTGGAGACCTGATTTCAGCAAAGAAAGATTACATTAAGCACTAGGAAAGACAAGTCTCATGAAAACATTCATAAATTTTATTTTTATTGTCCTGCCATTTATTTTTCTTTTGCAAAATTATGCCTTTTTACATTCAGTTCACATTAGTCACAGGCTATCTGAGGCAGGTCACTGGCTTGGTTTACATAGTACTGCTGCAGAGTAATTATTTCTGTTTGTCACAGGAAACACTCGTTCCAACCTGACATGCTCTTGAACTCTGCAGAACCTCAGTGTTTCAAAAGAGATTCATTATGACTGATCTTTGCATAAATCTGTTCTTTTCTAAATGGTGTCCTATTGTCCAGCCTAGATTTTACATCTACTCATTTGTGAAGACGCTGTGAAAGTGAGACACAGAAGATGTGCAGGGATTTGAATCCAATATCCATTTCTGTTTTTGAAAAAGATCCAACAGCACCAAACCCCAAACTGGCCAGCCACTCAAATGAAGCCAGTCTGTAACCAGTGACTGTGTGGTCTGCAAGCTGGGTGGGCCTTGAGGCCAAGGCTAGAGAACAGGAACTGGCAGCTGACAGGGCAGCAGGTCCCAGAGCCTTATTCAATAAGCAGTTGTGTGTGCAAAACACTGCATATGGTGCTACATGAAACACCCAAACAATACAGTGTCATCCCTGCAACCGGACCTTGCACTAGGTCCCCATTGGAAAATGAGATAAACTCACACCCACGAAACAAAGGGACACCAACTGATGGTGGGAGACTGGAGCATGGGCAGACATTCTAGGAGACATTCAAGGAATTCTCTCTCCATCTATATCCAGGATTCATGCAGTGAGTAGACCTAAGAAGTCATTAAGTGTTTTCAGATGAAGACACAAGGAGAATGAGTCTGCTGACAGATGATTCAGCTCAGTGTTAGCATAAAGCATCTGTATCGTTCCCTCTGAAAGAGATAGTGCCCTTACTGAAGGCCAGAGGCAGGGCAAATATTCCCAAGTTCCTACTTTGTGGTGAGCCACACCTTTCTCAAACACTTCACTCAGTAAAACTAAGGAACCCAACAAGCCATGGGGACATTGTTGAGTTATTTTAGAGAATTTCCAGGAAAAGGGAACATAAGCAACATAATCTATTCAAGGCCCTGGTGGTTAAGCCTCACTATCTTCTAGGTCCTGAAGATACAAAGATCACTCACAAGCTGACCTAGTGTGGGAGTCAGAGAAGGAGACCAAGTGACAGTTCTCTGCTAGAAGTGAGCCTGAGCAGTGTTGAGGAAGCCTCAGATGTGAGGGACAACTTTCCCATCCTTTGCTATCAGGTACTAGGATTGCAGCAAAACCTCCTAGTGGGGATATAAGTGAGCTGTGTGTTCAAACCCAAGTAGGTGTTACGCAGGGAGAACGATGCACACTAGTTAAGAGGGGCACCAGTTAGAACTGAGGACAATTTCCAGGGCTATCAAAAGTAGAAAAAATTGTTATGAACACAGTCTTGGATTGACTCAGATAGCAGCTCTTGATTAGCTTCTGGTAAATGAGGTGCAGCCTATACACTTCTCTCTACCGCAAACAGTCAACAAGAATGTGACTTGTCTTGTTTCTGCAGACTGATGTTTTGATCTTGGGGATGGTATTAGTGAGAGATCAAAATAGAGTGGAATATTGTAGGAAAGAACCTACTAGGTAATATTTGTTGATGAACAAATAACTTCTCTGAAATTTTTTAACCAAAACATTAATTGGGAATTTTTGTTGTTTCTGTTAAAAGCTATAGAACTTGCTTTTTCTGGGGTTAATGATTGTGCTATTTTTAGACCCTTCATTTTTAATGTATTTATTATTAATTTATAGCCAAATTTATTTACCAAAAATATTCCCCTCAATGTGATCAAGCACATCAAGTAACCTATTAGTTATACTTTTTCCTTGGGATTGTTCTTGCCCTCTCCAGCTGTCTTCTCTGCCTTCTTTCTTGGCCTGCTGTGGAGCTACTGGATTAGAGCTTACTTCCTAAATTCTGGTTATTCTCTTCTTTTATTTCCTGCACTGGATTTTCTACATCCTGGATGCTATGTCAAAGCTTTCCTAGAGTCTGGTGATTACTGGCTGCCCGTTTATATTTAACGTTGGAAGGAGAGTGAGATGTGCGAGACAGGGACTACAGAGTCCAAGGGATTCAAAACAGAAGTAAGATTCAAAAGGAAGCAGGCAATACCCCATCATTATAAATCTAGAACTATAGACATGACTACTATGTACATGCAAGGGACAGTGGTGGCACAAACCTGGAATAATCTCCTCCTCCCGGGCAATCTTCCTTTCTAGAATATTTATAATACTGATTGGTGATATGATTGACACTAATGCTGACAATGATAATGGTCATAACAATAGTTAATGTTTAAGAAGTGCCTACTGTGTACAAGTCCTACCAAATCCCTTTTTAAGAGCAAAGTTTTCCTTTGGTTTTAAAAAAAGATGACCTTTCCTGAAATAACAGAATTTGATTATCTTGGGACGAATGAGTCATAGATCAATAATGTTAGAAGACTCAGCACAGGTTAACAAGTGGTGTTTCAAATGCTTTTGCCTCTCCTTCAGTGTCTGGTCATCTTTTAAAATGAAAGAAGCTTCATTAAAAGTAATGTCCTCCAGCCTCTTCAACAAAAACTGCTGGGAAAACTGGTTAGCAGTCTGCAAAAAACTGAAACTAGATCCATGTATATCACCCTATACCAAGATTAACTCAAAATGGATCAAGGATCTTAATATCAGACCCCAAACTCTTAAGTTGATACAAGAAAGAGTAGGAAATACTCTGGAGTTAGTAGGTATAGGTAAGAACTTTCTCAATGAAACCCCAGCAGCACAGCAACTAAGAGATAGCATAGATAAATGGGACCTCATAAAACTAAAAAGCTTCTGTTCATCAAAAGAAATGGTCTCTAAACTGAAGAGAACACCCACAGAGTGGGAGAAAATATTTGCCAACTATACATCAGACAAAGGACTGATAACCAGAATATACAGGGAACTTAAAAAACTAAATTCTCCCAAAACTAATGAACCAATAAAGAAATGGGCAAGTGAACTAAACAGAACTTTCTCAAAAGAAGAAATTCAAATGGCCAGAAAACACATGAAAAAATGCTCACCATCTCTAGCAATAAAGGAAATGCAAATTTAAACCACGCTAAGATTCCACCTCACCCCTGTTAGAATGGCCATCATCAGCAACACCACCAACAACAGGTGTTGGCGAGGATGCGGGGAAAAAGGAACCCTCTTACACTGTTGGTGGGAATGTAAACTAGTACAACCACTCTGGAAAAAAATTTGGAGGCTACTTAAAAAACTGGACATCGATCTACCATTTGATCCAGCAATACCACTCTTGGGGATATACCCAAAAGACTGTTACTCCAGAGGCACCTGCACATCCATGTTTATTGTGGCACTATTCACAATAGCCAAGTTATGGAAACAGCCAAGATGCCCCACCACTGACAAATGGATTAAGAAAATGTGGTATCTATACACAATGGAATTTTATGCAGCCATGAAGAAGAACGAAATGTTATCATTCGCTGGTAAATGGATGGAATTGGAGAACATCATTCTGAGTGAGGTTAGCCTGGCCCAAAAGACCAAAAATTGTATGTTCTCCCCCATATGTGGACATTAGATCAAGGGCAAACACAACAAGGGGATTGGACTATGAGCACATGATAAAAGCGAGAGCACACAAGGGAGGGGTGAGGATAGGTAAGACACCTAAAAAACTAGCTCGTATTTGTTGCCCTTAAAGCAGAGAAACTAAAGAAGATACCTTAAAGCAACTGAGGCCAATAGGAAAAGGGGAACAGGTACTAGAGAAAAGGTTAGATCAAAAAGAATTAACCTAGAAGGTAACACCCATGCACAGGAAATCAATGTGAGTCAATGCCCTGTATAGCTATCCTTATCTCAACCAGCAAAAACCCTTGTTCCTTCCTATTATTGCTTATACTCTCTCTTCAACAAAATTAGAAATAAGGGCAAAATAGTTTCTGCTGGGTATTGAGGGGGGGGGAGAGGGAGTGGGTGGAGTGGGTGGTAAGGGAGGGGGCGGGGGCAGGGGGGAGAAATGAACCAAGCCTTGTATGCACATATGAATAATAAAAGAAAAATGAAAAAAAAAAATAATGTCCTTGTGCAGGGCTATGTGTATAATATATCACTTTATTGGAAAGGGTGCATAATACACAGTTTTGCATAAATGTCATATTTGCAAACATTTTTGAAAGACATACTATATACTGTGGGTACCTTCCAGAAAGGGATGGACTATCCAAGTCTAATAAGTTGAATGGGAGCATTTTAATACATTTTCTAACCTTCTAATAAGTTTGAGTTTTCAACTATGTTCATTTATATTCCTTCTATAATTAAAAACTAATTTAAAATAAAAATCTAATTGTGTCAAAAATGTAATTCTAATCTGATATTAGAAGAATGATTATAATGGAAAACACTCCATCAACATAGTTCTCCCCAATGCCTTTTTCAGGACTGAGATTCAGGAGTCTAGAGTTCAGAGTAAGGTAAGCCTTGAAGAATGTCTCCAGGTCTGGGGAGGGGAGGGAGATAAAGTGTAAGGAAATATTACAAGAGCAGATTCAGGGAGCCTGCTCTCTGCTCCACTCTCACTTCCAGCCTGTGGATGGCGCTGTTTGGAATTAGAACTAGACTAGTCCAACTCTGTTGGACATCTCTGTTGCTTCTCTCCTTTCCTTCTGGAGCAGTGGTCACAGACTGGAGCGGAGCCAGGGCCGGTGATCTTCAGGTTAGCTTTAGAGCAATAAGCAGATCCAGGATTGAAAAAAAAATCAGCAGAAATGAATCAATCTGGCAGCAAAACCAGTTGACTCAAGACCAAGAAGACAGAGTAGTTTAAGTGGTGGTCATCAAAAGCAAGGTTTAGAAACCTGCAGGTTGGTAGGATGCATGAGGCTGACCGTGGCCTCTGGGAGACTCCTATTTAATTGGAAGGGAAGTTGTTCAGTGTGGCGATCAAGGGCAGTGGTAGGCAAACTTTTCCTGAAAAGGGTCAGATAGTAAATACTTTAGGCTTTGTGGGCACTAAGGTCATTGTCACAACTAACTGCCTTTGCAGCATGACAGCAGCCATAGACAAGGGCAAACAAATGGTAAAAGATGTGTTCCAATAAAACTTTATTTATAAAAACAAGCATTGGGTAGATTTGCCTATGAGCCAGTTTCCTAATCCCAGGTTTAGAACAATGTTTTTACCACCAGGCATCTCATGTTGCCACCTTGGCTCTGCCCTTCACTGTGAGACTTTAGACAATACACTAATCCTTCCAAGTATCAGATATCTTATCTATAAAATGTGGACAGGAATGACAGTTGCTTTGTGGGGTTGTTCTAAGATTGCATGAGATGGGACTTACTTAGGGTGGTACTTGCTCCTGGTAAGCATCCAATAAATGTTAACTATTACTACTAACCCAGGAGCCCAATCTGAAGACTCTCTGACAGGGCACAAGTAGGATAACAGCTACAGAATCAGGAAAAGGGCACCTTAGACCATAACACTTTGTAAACAAATTCTCTTCCAAGTGGGAGACTTCAGCAAGGGCTTTTTGAAGAGGGGTATAAAGACCAGATGGCTTTCTGAGGTTTTCTCTGACCTTTCCAGATAAATGTGACTGTTTTTGCTCTGCTCCCATTATGCCTTGTGCAAATCTCCACTGGGGTCTTTGGAGGCAGCTCCAAGGTCACCAGTGGTCAACATCTCTACTCCATTGGGAGCCCCCCAGATCATTGGCATTCTGGGGGCCCAAGGAGGTACAGTAGGGCTGGGCCATAGCCCAGATGATTGGTAAGTGTTATTGGAGAATATTTTTCAGTGTTTAGGTGTGAATACAGGTAAAGAGAAAGTCCTGCTAGAACAGCCATAAACTGGTGGCCAGTCCTGTTGAGGGAGCTTTTTGAAGGATTGTCCAAAAAGGCCATTGCCATCCTCCTCCCTTTTGTTGCAGTTCCTAAATTGGATTTTTAGCATTGTAAGCATCTGCTGCCTTTCTTTCTGAGGGTCAAGGACTGAGCCCTGTAATGCTTACAGGACATTCTTCAATAGCCCATCGCCCTCTGATCATTAAATGAATAATCTCATGCTCATAGTAAGGAAAAACAAGTTAAAATTCCCAAGTTGGACAAACTGAGCTTGGCAATCCAATGATGGATGAAAGCCTCGCCACTGTGCAGAGACCCAGATAAACAAAGTGAGAGCCAGCCAGCTAGCTTTACATCACCCCCAAGTAGGCATTCTCCAGTGCCTTTCTGGCAGAGAGTAGAAGAGTAATGCCAAATGGGGACACAGCTGACATCCACCTCAGTTCTAACAGACACAAATCAATGGACCCTGGCACCTGGTTCATCTCTTATTTGAATTGTTTCTGAAAGCTCAGGGTAGGGAAAGCCAGCAAACCCTGCAAAACAGTGTGCTGTTGGCCTTAGCCAAATGCACTTCAGCTGTCTGCTTCTCCATTATGGTGAGTCATTCTAGACCAGGGGCAGAGGGAGAAGGGAGAGAGTCCTCTTTCCAAAGAGTACAGAGGAACTTGGGCAACCATAGCCCAGCTCTTTGTGCAACCTGTGAATTGGTGCATGTTGGATTTGTTCTTTCTCTTCCACATTCTGGTTCTTTCTTCTGCTATATCTGTGGGTAGATTTGCCTTTGAGCCACAGTTTCCTAATGTCCAGTTTAGAACAATGCTTGTTTTTATAAATAAAGTTTTTACCACCAGCTTTTTCCATTTGTTTGCTATTGTCTATGGCTGCTGTCATGCTGCAAAGGCAGTTAGTTGTGACAATGACCTTAGAAGCCACAAAGCCTAAAGTATTTACTATCTGACCTTTTCAGGAAAAGTTTGCCTATTACTGCCCTTGATCACCACACTGAAAAACTTCCCTTCCAGAGGCCATGTCCAGAGGCCATGGACAGCCTCATGCATCCTACCATCCTGCAGGTTTCTAAACCTGGGAGGTGTCATTATTCCCGGTTGCACTTCTATAGATCTTAAAATGCTTACTCAGTTAAATGGCTTTAGACTGTGTTTAAATAATACTAACCCTCCTTCTGAAAATGTAAAAATCCAGGGGAAAAAATGATGTTTTCTGCAACCTTCATCAAGCCAGACAAATCCCAGAGGTCAAGACGAATGGTTCTAACAGTATAACAAGGAGAACTCTAAATTGAAGTGCATGCTACCTCTGTAGCAATCTCTTTTTAAATTATGTTATTCCTGTGAGTAGCTCTGCAGTAAGCTGCCTGGGGGGATAAAAACCAATATATCTTTCACCACTTTGGAAACTGGAAAGTACACATAAACAAAACCTCAAGGAGACAAGAATAAAAAACAGAAGCCTACACTAGGTCCCTGGCGTCGGGCAGCCCTGGAAGGAGAAGGCAAGGGTGAGAGATGGTGCAGGTGGCCCTCTCCAGCAGTGGGGCAAGGATGTGACAGTGCAGGGAGTGGAAGGGAGAGGTTCTCAGACCAGGAAAGGGTGCCCATTCTGGGTAGCCCCAGAACCATGTCAGACCGCACACTGCAGTCCCACCCATACTTTCTCCTCAGTGTTTGTCCATTTGGAGTTCATAAGGGCTACAAGGTCTGGGAGGAGAAACACTGCCCTCATTCGCAAGACCTGCGGTCAATTTCCTGGTGACTTCCTGGCTGTGTTACCTGGCCCAGAACCTGGCACAAAAGTGAGTGTGTGCATCAATGAATGTGTGTTGATTTCATGGGGTGACCCTAAGTACTAGAGCCCATTTGAGCACTGATCCCAGCTCTGCCCTTACTAGCTGCAGTGTCTTGTGCAAGTATTTTATAAATTAGGCCAAAAACTCTTCAAAGGCATGTACTACATCTCCATCTTCGTGTTCCCACTACTTGGAACTTAGTAAACCTTTGGTATATTGTGAACATTAAGTGAGAAAATGAATGCCAAGCCCAAGCCTTTAGCAAATGCTCAGTAAGTATAAATGCAGGTGACATGGGCATAACAAGAGTGAAGTACAATCAGTTTGTTGTTTTTTTTTTTTGCCTCGATTTCCTTGACCATAAAAAAGGAATTAGATTTTTTTCTTATGGACCAGATGTCTGTAAGAAACTAAGGGTAGAATGAATACAAAATTATTTTTCCCTCTCACAGAAGTTTTTACCTATTTCCATTATAGCACTTGTTATACTGAATGACAATTATCTGTTTCCAGTTGCTCTACCATGCAGCACGGTAGCTGGAAAATAGTAGGCACTCAATAAATACAT
The DNA here is from genome assembly GCF_047511655.1 of Castor canadensis. NCBI lineage: Eukaryota > Metazoa > Chordata > Mammalia > Rodentia > Castoridae > Castor > Castor canadensis. Next base: position 155,610,073 of record NC_133388.1, read on the forward strand.
GCTAGGTGACTAGCCTTTGAAATACATAGAGAATACCATAATCATGGAAAATGGTGCTATGCATCAATACAATTTTCAGTTTTGACTGTAGCGAACATTCTAGCAATGCTAAAAAGACTCTTCGTAAGCAGGAAGCAAGTGTTTACACATTATGTATTGCATGCCAGTGCTTACATTTATTAATATTCTACTGTCCTTGCCAATTTCTGGGGCTTTCCCATCTACAGAGTCAGCATCTCAGTCTTCCAGATTTTGGTTCATATCTATCCTGAAGTGAAAAGCAATTTTTGTTCTTTGCCCAAGATTCTTGTATCTTTGATGTAAGTTGAAAGTCATTTCGTTTTTGTCAATAACATTTCCAAATTTAACTTGATTTTATAAGTTACATAAGTGCACTGAATCTCCAGGTCATAAATAAAGGTGTTTCCCTCACAGAAACCTACTAAGCACCTTGGTAAGGCATTTCCACCAGCTTCTTTCTCTCCAACTAGTCATTAAATGACGTATTTTTAGTCAAGTCAGTTTTATGAGTAAACATCGGTAGAGCTCAAGGTGCAGCTACCTCTTTAAAAATAAATAAAAGTAAACAAATAAAAAGATGCAGCTAATTCAACTTAACTGCATTTGTAAATTGTGCTGGGCTGAGGATGTAGCTCAGGGGTAGAGCCCTTGCCTAGCATGTGCAAGGCTCTGGGTTCAATCCTTGACATCATGAAAAATTTTTTAAAATTTTGTTAAAAAACAAAAGTATTAGGGAACACTCATTTACAACAAAATGTGGACATGGTGAGGAATAAGTCTAGCAGAAAATAACAAACATGACAGTTATTGATCAGCAGAGTCAGGGAGCACCAAGGCTTTGCTCTTTGCTTCAGTGTTAACAGATGTGGCAATCAATCACCCCAGACTAAAATTCTTAATCTTCTTCTATGTGACATGAAACCAGTAACTCATACGCAGCAACGTGCAAGTCCTACTGCAGCTCCAGCCTTCCCACCGCCTCCTGAAAGCACATCAAAAAAGCAAGGGAAGTAGAAGAACTGCTCCATTAGGATAAACTGGGCGCCTCTTACTTGTTAATTTAGCCATTTGGCAAAATTAGTATAGACTAGTAACAAGTTGGTAATAATTAGTTACTTATAATCCTTCTTGCATTTGTTTGCAACACACAAGAATCTTTAAGAAAAGTTGAACTATAATAATGTATAATACAGAGGCACTGCTATGGACTAAATGTTTGTGTCCCCCACCCCCAAAATTTATGTGCTGTAATCCTAACTTCAGGGTGATGATAATTTGGAGGTAGAGTTTTTTGAGAGGTTTTAGGACAGGAGGTGGAGCCCTGCTGAATGGGGTAGTGCCCTCATAAAAGTGGAGAGTTTTATTTTCACTTCTTGCACGTGAGGGCACGTCAAGAAGGTGCTGTCTACCAGCCAGGCCAAAAGCCATCACCAGACTCCAAATCTACTAAAGCGTGATCTTGGACATGTCAGTCTCCAGAACTGTGAGAAACAGACTTCTGCTGCTCATCCAGTTTATGATATTTTGTTAGAGCAGCCCACAAGACTAAGACAGACAAACGGAGTCCCCAGCCTGCTAGCAGTTCATCTCACCTGAAGGGTGTCTGTTCATTTCTCCCAGCAAACTTGACTTTTTAGTCCAGAATGTAGTTTAAACTAAATTTTTTAATTTGCCCCGTATTTCCTTGTGTAATACAACCCCCTGAGTTACTTTGTTTTGCACACTTTTAGTTGGGTTCTTAGGACCATAACAAGTGAAATGGAGTCATAAATTTAACTTAAATTAACATAAATTTAAATTTAATTTAATGTGAGTTTGCAGAAAAAAAAAACATAATTCTAAAATCTATCCCTCACTGTATAATAGACCAGCTCAAAGTTTAGTAGACTCAAACAACAAACTTTATTATTTCTCACATATTTATTACAGATTGGCTGGTACTTCTGAGCTGGGCTGGCTTAATGGTCAAAGATAACTTCACTAAGGTGTCTTGGGATCTCAACTGGCAAAGGATTGCTGGGGCAGCAGAAGCCTTTCAGGAATAAACATAGCTGGGCATTAAAGGCAGTGAAAACATTTTGTTCAGTAATTCCTGTAGCCAGAGAAGAGCTGAGCTCCATTCCATTTTGCAGAAGGGTGGCCAAGTGACTTAGAGGGAGACCATAGAGCCGGGGCACCACAGAGTTAGAGAAGTGAAAAATTTACATGACGCCTGTAAGGGGGCTGTCAGTGTCAATGCAATTAGACCATGTGTGTTCCCTCCCTGGGCTTCGCAGATCTAGGCTCCTCCCTCTCCCAGAGACTGGGAGTTAGGGGCCTATCCTTCCTGGTGATCATAGTTCAAAGGAATGGTCTTCAGGTCCCTGGGAAAGACACTCCCAGGCTGTAGGAGACAAATACATCTCAAAGAGACATAGGAAGGATTCACAGTTGTAAGGGGAGAAAGGATTGTTTTTTAATAAATGCTCTGAGAAAGTGAGATTGGGGCCTGTCTTTAGGTATTAACTTGAAGCAAGAGCACACTACAAATTCTTTTGGCTGCCTTGAGTTTGTCCATACAGGAACTCAGTGGGTGATGGAAGCAGTCAGAAACCATCCTAGAGTTTGGTCAAGCCTCTCATTGCAAGAGTTTGGACTGAGTGTTCATAGTTCACAGACCCATCTGCACACGGTAGCTCAGCCTCCAGCAGCCCATCCCATGGGAAAGAGAAGTCAAGCCCAGCACATTTTTAAGTCTCTGATTGTTTCATGTTTACTAACATTTCATTGGACAAAGAAAGTGAGCGGGCCAGGCCCAGCTCCCACCTTGGGGAATGAGAAGAGCAACAAGATCAAATCACAGAGGGACACGCAGAGAGGAAGGAGGGAGTACTGCTGCCATGTTTGCAGTCTATGAAAAATACTGAGCTATCACCAACCTGACCTTTTTCCCAAGCCCCTGTTCTGCAAGAAAATAAAAAGTATTACTATGGCTCTCTCAACTTAAAGCCTAGTGTATTCTGGTTATTTAAGTAGTTCACTTAGGTAGGTGGACTCTTTCTGGAATAAATATGCCTTTAGTCTCTCCTCTTTCCAGTTCACTGAGATGGTGTCTAAGGATTGGGAAGCAACTGAAGAGTCTGGCTCAGCCAGGTATAGTTGGATATGGTTGTTCTGTCTGTGTCTTCATCCTTGCCCATACCCTGTGTGCCCTTCCACGAGTAGCTGCAGTTACATTAGCTGGAGGAGGAGAACCTCTTTCCAACTGAACAACCCACACCCACAGAGACATCTGTTGCCTTATTCTGATGTTCACAAAGACACTGTGTATGTTAGCAGAGCCCTGGGCACAATGTCCACTTCTGATAGTCCCCTGGGTAGTGTTTCTTAGTCTGCTAGTCGCACCCTGCCCTCCTATAAGTGCAAGCCTGTGGCTGGAGACTCCCTACTCTCCATTTGTTCCCCAACATGCTAGGATCCAGTAGCACCTCCTGGCTAGATTGGCCACCCTCAGCTTCTGCAGGCAATCGAACCATCTCTAAGAGCTGTATATGATCCCCAACTAGAATCTTCCTGTGGGTCTGCTCAGAGGCATTCTCTGAAGAGCTACTTGACTCTGTGATCATGACCAGTGTCTTCAGATATTTCTAGGTCCTGCTAGACTGCACCAGAACCCCCAAATGTTATGTGCTTCCAAATTGATGCAGCAGCTTCTCAGACTGTCCCCAGAGTTCCATAAAAGTAAGTTTTCCCTGCTTTGGATGCTCCCCTCAATTCATCCTGCTCCCTAGGGTGGAGCCCTGAGAGGGGCAACAGATGATTCTCTTCTTTCCCATCTCCTACAATTCCTGGACTTCCCCCTACATCCTGGTCTCCATGCTCTTTGATTCCATCTAAATCTTAGGGATGGGAAGGGCAATCCATCTATCCTGTTAACAAGTCTTCCTGCTAATGCTTCAAGTTTGATTTTTTATGAACCAAAAGAGGGGTTGAACTTTCAGATGTTACACTGTGTATGTTAGCAGAGTCCTGTGTTGAGAAACACAATAGCATGGCATGTAAGATTACTGCCTTATTGCATAATGCTTTGCATTGCAGAAGCTGAGCATTACTTCTTTTCTTTTTTACTCCTTCATCTTCTTCATGTTCCTTTCAAACAAATACTGATCTCTGCCACCTCTGTCCTAGAGGTGGATGGAGGTCAAGACTGCTGGTCTGAGGTCCAGGGATGCAGTATCAACATCATCCTTGAACTTGTTAGAAATGCAAATTCTCAGGTCCCACCCAAGACCTACTGAGTCAGAATCTTTGGAATGGGGGCCCAGGAATCTGTATTTTAATGATTCCTCTAGGAGATTTTGATGGCCACTAAGGGTTAAGAAGCACCAAACTTGGCTATGGGACTTGTACTATACTTGAAACTGCATGTCAAAGGTTTTATGATTTCCTATGGAAGACTTTGGATCATTTGGGATAAGGCCACTACTGTAGTTAGTAGACTGTCCACTTAATCAATGTACCATTTCTTAATAATTGCTCTCCAATGGCAAATGCAAAAAGCCATGTGTACACATGTATGATAATGGAAAAATGATACCTGTTGAAACCATTCCAGGAATGGGGGGGAAGGTTAAGGAAAAGGGTGGATGGGGTGAATTCAAGTAAGATATATTTGATATATTGTAAGAACTTTTGTAATGCCACAATGTACCCCTACCCATAATAATAATAGGACAGCTCCCAGGAGTTAATTTTGCATTCAGGTGCTACAGTACAGCTTTGGAAAGCTAAAGGGCAGAAGAGGGTCTTGTGTCCATGCAAATGACTGGGTGGTGGGTAGTGAACACCACTCAGGAAAAGGCTTGCAACCTAGGGTGGCAAGGCAAGTTCTAAAATCAGGTGACAATGACAAAGAAAGAGCCAAGTATGATGTAGTTGAAACACAAGCAAGAGTCCAAGACCATTGTTGGAATACTCAACTCAGGAAATGGTAGTCATAGCAAGAGCCCTTGGGTGCAAAAGCAGAGAAGCTGATGGAGGTTAGACATGTGTGGAGAGGATGAGACCATTCAGTCAGAGACAGTGCGGTGGCTCCCACTCCAGCTGATGGGCACTGTGATCTCAGAGCAGGCCCCGGGTGCCCTTGAATGCTTGTCCAGCCCCTCACAGGCATCATTTTAAGTTTGTGTTTCTGTATTCTCTCTGACAATAGGCTCTATTTCCACTACCAACTCATCTATCTCACTACAAGAAGTTAAGGACATAGTGACGCAAAGCTCTTCAGCAGATCTAAAATGGAGATTGCCCTACGCTGATGCCAGCCAGACAGCTGGGCACCAATGTAGGTCAAAGTCAAGGGAAACTGACTCAGAGGACTAAGGAGGTGAGAAGCTCCTAAGTGGTAGGAGGAGCCTTGCTCGCTGCACTATACAGTGAGGAGTTTTACTGTTGTTAGGAGGTGGCTTGAGCAGCAAAGTCACCTTGAGCGTTCTGAGCCTCATTAAAAGGAAGATTTAATTCTTGTGCTGGCCCAAACATGGTGAAAGCTCTAGCAAAGTCTCGCCTGCTTCCTCTTCCATTGCCCTCCATAACTTCAGAATATTGAGAGAATCAAAGAAACGCTGTCTTACATATTAAAATACGTAAGTGCAAGATCCTATCTGAAAAAAATAACTAAAGCAAAAAGGGCTGGGGGCTTGGCTCAGGTGGTAGAGTGCCTGCCTGGCAAGGGCAAGGCCCTGAATTAAAACCCCAGTCTCCCCCCACCCCCCAGTAAAAGACACCACTTCTAAATATTGCTGCCAGGAAGTCTTCTCATGGATGACAAAGAATCATCTCAGTGTAAGACAATCTGTTCAAGGAGAGAGTGCTTTACACACAGCAGGCTTTCTGTGTCCCTCCATCTCTGTCAGATGATGCCGCATGGTGGATGGGTAAGGCTCCAGCTCTCCACATCAGATGTCTATTTCATAGTTTTGTGTAGCTTTTTGGGGACTTTAGGCTATTTACACAGAATCTCAAAGCTACTGATCTGTTAGGTCAATGCAGGAAGAAGTAGAAGTCATTGGTCTCAGGAGGGAAAGGAAACAAACCAATTCTCTGATATACCAATAGAAAAACAACCACTGAAAACATTTTTTAATTCTTCTAGTCAGTTGTTTCAGTATCTGTTTTAGTATGAAGTTCTCAGAACATGTGACATCTACCAAAATCACCTTCACTTATGTATAAAAGCAGACCCCACACAGTGGAAAGCTGTGTCATCATTTAGAGAGACTGTATTTATAGAGATGGTAAAACTCTCTCTTGAATAATAAATAAAAAGTAAATTACAAACTAGTTTACATAATAAACAGTCTTTAGGGGGAAGATAAAAAAGAAGTATAGGAACTATTGTGTTAATTTGACCGGTAAAACTATATTTGTTGTAACTCATTTTTGTTATCTAATTTTTGTGAAATAACCATATATCTTTTTGAAAAGTTAAAAAAAAAATTGAAGCTAGAGACAGCATCAGGGAAAAAGGGCTTGTGGTAGAATTTTCCAGAGTTAATAGAACAGTCCGGGATTGGTTCACAAACCAAGTCTCAACAATTAGTGGGCATTTAGATGTGCCAAAATTATTTCTGGAATAACAGAACTACTTCTTGTAATTGGCCAAAAACTTCAGGATCCTTGAGAAGTGTTTGAGCAAGAGAGAGCCTATGTTTCAAAAGAACTCAGACCTAAAGTGTTCATTCTGAGAAATGGCAACAAAATGCACAGGAGGAAGCCTGACAGCCACCAGCCGGGCCTGTTTCCTGTCACTCTCTGGAGCCACCAGCTACTGGGCTTCGGAACTTGTCAAGAGAACATATATTTATGTTTTTGGTCTATTGCTGCTTACTGTGTCATCTCACTCTCACTGTTTTTATGAGTTTCCCACAAGACCAGTGCAACTGATGTAGAGAGAGAAGTGGCAGCTGGACGGGTGAAGGGACAAGGGTGCTAAGGCTTTTCACACTGGATCAGGAAGGCAAGGCTCCCCTCCTTGCCTATGTCATCTCTCTGTGATCCATATAGCACAGGATGGCTTTTGTTTCACATTCTACACTCAGACACCATAGAAATGGACATTTAAAATTTAGATTAATTTTTTAAAACTTCTAAACTGCTGAGTGGAAACGCCTAGGACTGTCTTGGATGTGGTAATATTGTCTGCCTAATAAGGATGTTAGGAGGATTAAATATTTCATATAAAATATTTGATATAGTGCCTGTTATATTGCTGTTATATTTATGATAAACATTAGCTGCTAATAATTTCTAACTATATTTTTTCTTTTATTTGACATAAAGATGAACTTGCAAATGTTTTTCAATTCCTATGTATTTTAAGTAGTTACAAAGTTAGCTTGATTAATCCATGTCCTATGGAAAGTGAGACACGATTCTCAGAGAAAGAATTCTCAATTACCAATTACCACATAATTTGATTCCATCAAAGTGAAGATAGACTTTGCAATGCTTTCTTTCAAGAACTCTTGAAATGTTCTTGAATGGTGTGTGCTAGGAACCCATGAGGGTCAACTTTGATGCTTCTGGAAATTTCCACCAGTATCTGCACTGAAGTTGTATCCTACTGGGTTTTGGGTGTACTTAGCCCAGGGAAGTTTGCTCCAGAAACACCCTTTTGCTCCTGATCTGCTTTCTCCTGAGTGTTGAATAGTATAAGAATGAAACTTCTAGGGACGACCAGAAGAGGTTATAAAAAAGAGATGAGCAATTTCAAGCAGTGGCAAAGATAACTCCAAGTGACAGCATAGGCAAGTGATGGATATGTTTGTTGTCTGCCAAGGTCTTTTGGGAGAAACTCCCTACACATTCTACATCTTTGTGGTTCAGACATCACATGGCCTGAGTTGAGTCCTCTATCACCTGGTCAGAGTTATTAGTGCTCAAGCAGGGTAAATCACTGGAGGTTTTCTGAAACTATCAAGAAACACCCTTTCTTCCTTTGTTAGAATTATTCACCATGAGAATTCTGTAAACCAAGAGCTATGGTGGTTGTTTATGCCTTCTCAATGAGTGAATGGGAAGTCTTCCTAAGAATGAAGCTAAAATGGAACTGAGGAAAGACAGTTCCCTGAGCACTTATTAGGCTCTGAGTGTATTCCTGCCAGAAGCAAGCTATGTCCTTGTCTTCATAGCTATATGAACTAATAAAAGTAAGTCTGAGGGCCTAATGTAGCAGTGCACATCTATAATATTAGCTAGTTGGGCAAAAGATATGACCATGGTTCAAGGCCAGCCCTGGGAAGTATTATCAAGACCCTATTTCAAAAAAAAGCTAGGTGTGGTGGCACACACTGATGGTCCAAACTACAAGGGAGGCAGAAGTAGGAGAATCATGGTCTAAGGTCAGTCTTGGGCCAAAATTGTGAGAACTTATCTAAAAAGAAATATAGTTAAAAGAGCTGGGGGGTGTGGCTCAAGTGGTAGAGCACTTGCCTAACAAGCACAAGGCCCTGAGTTCAAAGCCCAGAGTGTCAAAAAGTGTGTCTGAGTTGGTTTCTATCACTTGACAACTGAAAGAGTACTATGTACTACAAAATGAACTGAACGGTATTTACTCGCTTATTTTCATTTGACTTTGAGGCAAATGAATCAAAGTCTTCATGAATTGTGAATTGGCTCACGAGAGCCCAGAGGACCCACAAATATTGTTTGACTTAATCTTTGGATATTCAGCAAATCTTAAAATATCAAAGATGTTCCTCTCATCAATACCACCAAATTCTTCAGTTTAACCAAAAAGGTTATCACTTTTGCAGCAGTGATGCGTCCACTAAAGAGCTTCCCCACTGTGGAGTGGTCCTTTTGAGAATTTTTTTTTTAACTCAGGACCTCACACTTGCTAGGCAGGCAATCTACCACTTGAGCCACTCTTTGGAGTTTTCAAAAAAAGCTCTCTCTAAGGCACCTGCACACCCATGTTTATTGCGGCACTATTCACAATAGCCAAGTTATGGAAACAGCCAAGATGCCCCACCACTGACGAATGGATTAAGAAAATGTGGTATCTATACACAATGGAATTCTATGCAGCCATGAAGAAGAACGAAATGTTATCATTTGCTGGTAAATGGATGGAATTGGAGAACATCATTCTGAGTGAGGTTAGCCTGGCCCAAAAGACCAAAAATCGTATGTTCTCCCTCATATGTGGACATTAGATCAAGGGCAAACACAACAAGGGGATTGGACTTTGAGCACATGATAAAAGCAAGAGCACACAAGGGAGGGGTGAGGATAGGTAAGACACCTAAAAAACTAGCTAGCATTTGTTGCCCTCAACGCAGAGAAACTAAAGCAGATACCTTAAAAGCAACTGAGGCCAATAGGAAAAGGAGGCCAGGAACTAGAGAAAAGGTGAGATCAAAAAGAATTAACCTAGAAGGTAACAGACACGCACTGGAAATTAATGTGAGTCAACTCCCTGTATAGCTACCCTTATCTCAACCAGCAAAAACCCTTGTTCCTTCCTATTATGGCTTATACTCTCTCTACAACAAAATTAGAAATAAGGGCAAAATAGTTTCTGCTGGGTATTGAGGGGGTGGGGGGGAGAGGGAGGGGGCGGAGTGGGTGGTAAGAGAGGGGGTGGGGGCAGGGGGGGAGAAATGACCCAAGCCTTGTATGCACATATGAATAATAAAATTAAAAAAAAAAAAGCTCTCTCTATAAGTTTTCTAGGGTTACTGTAACTAATTATTATAAAAAGAGTGATTTAAGGCAGTAGAAATTTAATCTCTTATAGTTCTTGAAGCTAAAAATCTAAAATCAAAATAGTAGCAGGGCTCCATTCTAGGGAAGAACCCTTCCTTTCCTCTTCCTAGCTTCTGGTGGCTCCCAGGAATCCTTGGAGTCCCGTGGCTTGTAGCTGTATCTCTCTAAACTCTGCCTCCATCTTTACAGGGCCTTCTTTTGCCCTGTGTGTGTTTTTGTCTTCACATGGCCTGCATATCAAGACACCTGTCATTGGATATAGGTCCCACCTTAATCCTGTATGATTTCATCTTAATAATGCATCTTTAATGACTCTCTTTCTAAATGCAGTAGTCCCTGTCTTTCACAGAGGATATGTTCCAAGACCCTCAATGGATGCCTGAAACCTCAGATAGGTTTTAGTTGAGTCTTAACAGAATGAAAAATGGTAGGCAAAAAGAAAGTAAAAACAGGAAGAGAGACTAGTGCAAGGAAAGTGGGAGGAGTGAGGAGGTTAAGAAAGAATAATAGAGAGGATGAATTTGATCAAAGTACATTATGTGCACGTATGGAAGTATCATGATGCAGCCCTGCTATACAATTAATTTTTGCTAATTTTCAATAAAGCAAATGAGAGTAGGGAAAAGAGTAAAGGGATCTGGTGCAGCTGAGAAGAGGCCTTCTTTCATCAGGGAGTTATTCCATGCACTGTTTGCCTTGACCCCCTCTCCCCCAGGAAACATGAAGAATGTGTCGTCTTTTGGGCAGACATTTGAGCCAGATGGTCTTGTAAAGAATAACACATTCTATACTTTGGAATTTTCTAATGTGGAAACCAATATCCAAGAATGAACTATGAAAAACAGTGTCTGCTATTTTTAGGAGCAGCCACCCTCTTTTTCTCTGAGTAATGAGCCTAACGCCCAGACTTATGATTCAGAGACTAAAGGCAAATGAAAACGACATCAGATTAATTTTCCCACCATATTTTCCTGGTTGTACTCACAATGCTGCTCGAAATAACTCTGCCAAAAAGGATACCGAGGCCCAGAAGCACATGGTTTTGTGTGCTGGAGAGAGCTAGCAAATAAAAAGCAGTGAGGGCTTTGAGGGTAAAGATGAAGGCAGAGTTTCATGGCTGCCATCTGTAGAATAACCTCTGAGAACGTGTACCAGCCCTCTCTTCCCCAAACATGGCAACCAGAGCAGGAAGCCCAAGGGGCTGCTGGGAGGGTCCTAAGGAAAGTACTGGGTGGTTGTAATCTGAAAGAATGTTTCTGGTCTCCTTTTCTTGAAAGTCTTGTCTCACAGTTCTTTATAGCAAAAAGGGGCACTTTGGGGGACTATCTCTAGGATCACACATCTGAGTCTTAAGGTAGCTGGAGACAGGATAGAAAGTTTGTTGAGAGAAGGAAAAAGATACCAAAAGTGCCAATAAGTACCATTTATCAAGCACTCTTGGCTTATTTCTTTTATTTTTCACAATACTCCTCATAGAGCACTGACAGAGGAAACTCTTTGTTGCCCACCCAGGATCCATTTTTTTGCCCATTCTGCTGTTAAAAGAAAAGCTTTAGTTTAACAGAGTTCATTTGAACAAAGGACTCAACACTTGGAACCACAGGATTCAGAGAGCTCTACCCAGCGTTAAGAGCAGGAAGGTTTTATAGGCAGAACACCGGGGCGATGTCCAGAAATTCCTGATTGGCTGTAGCTAGGTGTTTGTCTTACGTGGACATGGTCCAATCCATTGGCTGTTTGCTACCAATTGTTCTAAATTAGGCTGTGGTTTGTTATGTAGGAACTTAAAGTATGGAGACACTATTGGTTTCACTGCTTTTGTAATTTAACTCTTCTGAGTCCTGGCTTCCTTCTTCTTTTGGGCAAAACAAATGCATTGCTATTCCTTGGGATTTACCTCAGCAACTCCTGTCTCCTTCCCAGTGAATGACTTGTGTACCTCTCATCTGGACAGTGAGATGAGAGGAAGGTATCCCTGGGGACCACCTCAGGTAAGTTTTGTTACTGGTGGTTGGGGTGTTCCAATGTTCCTTGGTTCTTGGGTATAACACCTAAGATTGGACACTGCCCCACATGAAACAAAAGAATAAAGATAGTAAAGACTGATTTATTAGCTGAATTTCACCCCAAAGGGAGGTGAGGTGGGCAGTTTCTGTGAGAACTGACTGCCTAACAGGAACAGTATACCTCAAGAAGTGAGGAGACATCAGGTAAAGGTTGACAGCATGGGAGATGTTGGGGTTTGCTACTAGATGGCATAAAACTGAGGTCTTCCTCTTGTGGTGGCCCCTCCTCAAATGGTTGGCCACTTTGCAGAGGCTGCCCAGGTGTGGGAAGGCACACACCTCACATTTGATCCTCTTTGTCCTTCCAGTTTAGCCTTGATATGGGGAGTGTGCTCCATAAGGATATAGGGCTATTATCTTAATCAGTGGTCCAGGTATGGGCCATTTGGGGCATGAAAATAGAATCTTGTAGACCAGGATATTTTCCCATACCTGCTCATACCTATCTAACTGCTTATACTAACAGTTTCCTTGACCTTTGACACCAGGAATGGCTCCAGCCCTGTAGCTAACAGTTTAAACATAGCTGGAATGAGGCTGGCAGAGCCAGGAGAAGTGAAGAACTTCCTTCTCTGCACAGATGAGCCACAACAGTCTTGAGACCTTAATTCTTGTAGATGTCTTATTTTGTTAGTTACTCCATATCCTTATTATGTAAATCAGTTTGTGTTGACTCTTTATGCTACTTGCAGGCAAAAGCATCCTAACTGATGATGTGCTGGTGTTATTTTTCCCCTTGAAACAGAATTAGGAAGCTGAGTAATTCCTTCAAAGCCTGAACCAAATGAGTGATAGCAGAGTTCAAAGCCAGGTCCCTTTGACTCCCATGCCAAGTTCTAACCTCCTAATGAGTCTCAGAATGGGCCATGACCCCAGGAAAAGTGTTAGAACCATTGATTCACATATTCAAGGGGCTGGAGCAACACAACAGAAGGCAGGGGAGGGCCTGAGGCAGGGCCCCCTAAGTAGCCAGAGCAGTCCACCATCCTGATCTTTGGATAGGGAAGAGGGGTGGTCTGTGGAAGGGGTCCCCATATAGGTTCCTTTACAAGCACTAGAAGGACCATGATCACTTTTACAATATAAAAATAATGTTTCACATAGCTTTTCCATGCACAAAGTGATTTTAGTTGTTCTGATTCTTTTAATAATCCCACAAGGTATGGATTAGCCTCCATCTTGCAGATGAGGAAACTATGGTTTAGGACTTGCTCCAAGTCTCTCGGTTAAGTAATGGAGCTGGAACTTGATCCAACATCTATCTGGTTCTAAACCTAATGTTCTTCCTTTGTCACTGTGTTTGTTAATGTGATTCTTTTTTTTTATTTCTTTTATTCATATGTGCATACAATGTTTGGGTCATTTCTCCCCCCTTGCCCCTGCCCCCTTCTTTAACCCCCTGCCCCGCTTCCTCCCTCTCCTCCCCTACCTCCTCACTGCCAGGCAGAAACTATTTTGCCCTTATCTCTAATCTTGTTGAAGAGAGAGTATAAGCAATAATAGGAAGGACCAAGGGTTTTTGCTAGTTGAGATAAGGATAGCTATACAGGGAATTGACTTGCATTGCTTTCCTGTAGTGTTAATGTGATTCTTATTTCTGCAGGTGACATGCTCAAGGCCATCGACTTAAAAAAAAATTGGCAGTGCCTTAGGAAATGGTGACTTGCATGGTTGATGCTGTAACTCGAAATGATTTAAATGCAGTCTAGACTGTCACCCTTCTAGAGAGGAAGAAAGGAGCCAACTGCCCTGAGAATTTCCAAGCAATGCACAGCTCTGGAGCCAACCTCCTTACTGTCTGGTAACAGGAGAGACCTTTAGGGCAGGCTGGAAAACCTCAGGCCACAAGCCTGTTGGCCAGGCCTTCTGTAGTGTTAGAATTCTGCAGCACAAATATCTAATTGAAAATCTTAAAACTGCAGTGGCTCCCTTAGGCTATGAGGGAAAATGATTTCTACTATCTCTCTTGATAAAACCCGCCATGCTGAGAAAAACACCTACCATAAATCAGTGGAGAAATTCACACTATTGGTTTTCTTATGCTATTAGCTGTGATTTCTCCACTGTTGTTCATGAAGATTATTATAAACTGGGTTGCCTCAAGTAAGTTCAGACCCACCCAGAACCATTCTGTTATCCTCACCAACAGCTGTGTGCACTGCCAGGAGACACTGGCCTTGAGATGGTCTAGATTTTATATCAGCCGGTCTTATTCCCATTGAATTTCTGAGGAGTCTTTCGTCCAAACTGACTTGCTCAAAGTCCCACAGTGGGTCTGTAGTAGAGAAGACATTGATTCTGTGAGGACCAGCTTACACTGCAGGTGTGTGCACAGCCTGCTATGACCACACCATGGCTAAGGGGGGAAAGAGCAGGATGTCATGGAAGCTCTGATTTACAGGCCATCCACAGCTTACATGTTCTGTTGGTGGAATCAGTTTACCCAGAAGCCTGATACTCAGTGACTTTACAGTCTAGTGGAAGCAAATGTTATAAAAAAAAAAAAATCAAATAGTCATTTCCCCCTTCTTCTAAAGTGATAGAATTTTTAGCTCAGTACATGATTACCAAGCTAAACCCTATACTTCCCAGCATTCTTTACAGCTACAGGTGGCCCTGCAACAAAGTCTTGGATGATGGGATGAAAAGAAAGTGATATGTGCCTTTAAAAAGAAGCAATGTTGGGTTCATAGAATGACTCAAGTGGTAGAGCATCTGCCTAGCAAACACAACAGGAAACCCTGAATTCAAACCCTAGTATGGCCAAAAAAGGAAGCGAACAAAAGAAAAAGAAGCAATGTCCTCTGCCCTTTTCCCCTTCTTTTCCTTCCTGCTTTTTGGGATGCAGATGTGGTAGCAGGAGCTGAAGATCACATCTAGAATTAGGATGCAGAAGTCACACATTGAGAATAGCAGAGCAGGAAGAAAGAAGGAAGCGGATCCTAATAATTATGGACCTGCCACAGCAACCCTAGCAACCCTAGGCCACGTCCCCGGACTTTCACCTGAAACAGACGTCAACTTTTCATTTAAGTCACTGCTATTCAGGTAACTTTGTTAAAGAAGTCAACTTCACATCCCAATAGAGATGTCAAGAAAAACACCTATGAATCAATGCCTAATGACTAGGTAGCCCCATCTGTGTCATTTTAGGGCCTAAGAAATGTATCCCCCATTTTCTCCTGGGAGCCCCAGAAGGTGCTTCACATTTGCTATGCTCTGTCTTCTCTGCTCCACACTGTCACAGTCACAGCCCCCACAAGGAGGCCACACCCAGCTCAAGAGTGCTGGCTCCCTGTGCCCAAGCCCTCCAAGTTTTCCAGGTGAGGAAAGGTGCAGAAGTTCTTTGCAAAACCAGAGGGACCTTTGACCACTCTGTATCACCTATGCTATTCGGACAGCTCTTCCCAGAGCCCCTACTGACACTGGGTCAGCTCTGGGCCCTCCCTCTCCACCACACGTAGCACTTGGGCCAGAAGGCCAGATCTCAGGACAGATACGAAATGGTGTCCTACAGCTTCCTCCTCCTCTTCTGCTCTGTCCCATCCAGGTCCCTTCTCCACTGCTCACCAACCAAAATGCATAGGCATAACAATAAAGGAAAGTACTGCCAAATGCATTTAGAGTGACGTGGGACAGCCAAAATTAACTGGTGTATGTGTGTGTAGACATGTTCACATGTATGTATGGAGTGGCAAGGGTCCCATTTTAGCTATACAAAGTGCCCTGGATGAATAGAAGCAGGAGAAGTTTTTCAGGCTGGAGCAATCCTGGAAGGCTTCATGGAGGAAGCATTCTTTCCATATCCAGGCCGTATACAGGGAGCTCAGAGATGACAGCCAACATTCCTACCTGTTAAGCTAACTCTTAACAGGTAGCCTGGGGACAAAGTTGGTGGGAAAGCAGATGGATCCTTCCTTTTGGTTTATTTGTCAAAGGCTCAAAAAATAAACGCATCTAAAGGGGCCATGATGGAAATGTCAGTGAGTAAAGAGGATGCACGTCCCACCCCAGGACAGCAGATCCTGCCTTCTGTGGCCATGTAGTGTAGTGACCTAGAATGGGTTTTATCGGATTGATCAAAGAAAAGCAAGAAATCTGAACCATTATGTAAATTATCCAGTTTTATTTTTTATTTTTTTTATTGTTTTATTATTCATATGTGCATACAAGGCTTGGGTCATTTCTCCCCCCTGCTCCCACCTCCTCCCTTACCATCCACTCCGCCCACTCCCTCTCCCCCCTACCCCCTGAATACCCAGCAGAAACTATTTTGCCCTTATCTCTAATTTTGTTGAAGAGAGAGCATAACCCATAATAGGAAGGAACAAGGGTTTTTGCTGGTTGAGATAAGGATAGCTATACAGGGCATTGACTCACATTGATTTCCTGTGCATGGGTGTTACCTTCTAGGTTAATTCTTTTTGATCTCACCTTTTCTCTAGTTCCTGGTCCCCTTTTCCTATTGGCCTCAGTTGCTTTTAAGGTATCTGCTTTAGTTTCTCTGCGTTAAGGGCAACAAATGCTAGCTAGTTTTTTAGGTGTCTTACCTATCCTCACCCCTCCCTTGTGTGCTCTCGCTTTTATTATGTGCTCAAAGTCCAATCCCCTTGTTGTGCTTGCCCTTGATCTAATGTCCGCATATGAGGGAGAACATACAATTTTTGGTCTTTTGGGCCAGGCTAGCCTCACTCAGAATGATGTTCTCCAATTCCATCCATTTACCAGCGAATGATAACATTTCGTTCTTCTTCATGGCTGCATAAAATTCCATTGTGTATAGATACCACATTTTCTTAATCCTTTCATCAGTGGTGGGGCATCTTGGCTGTTTCCATAACTTGGATATTGTGAATAGTGCCGCAATAAACATGGGTGTGCAGGTGCCTCTGGAGTAACCTGTGTCACAGTCTTTTGGGTATATCCCCAAGAGTGGTATTGCTGGATCAAATGGTAGATCAATGTCTAGCTTTTTAAGTAGTCTCCAGATTTTTTTCCAGAGTGGTTGTACTAGTCTACATCCCTACCAACAGTGTAAGAGCGTTCCTTTTTCCCCTCATCCTTGCCAACACCTGTTGTTGGTGGTGTTGCTGATGATGGCTATTCTAACAGGGGTGAGGTGGAATCTTAGTGTGGTTTTAATTTGCATTTCCTTTATTGCTAGAGATGGTGAGCATTTTTTCATGTGTTTTTTGGCCATTTGAATTTCTTCTTTTAAGAAAGTTCTGTTTAGTTCTCTTGCCCATTTCTTTATTGGTTTATTAGTTTTGGGAGAATTTAGTTTTTTAAGTTCCCTATATATTCTGGCTATCCGTCCTTTGTCTGATGTGTAGCTGGCAAATATTTTCTCCCACTCTGTGGGTGTTCTCTTCAGTTTAGAGACCATTTCTTTTGATGAACAGAAGCTTTTTAGCTTTATGAGGTCCCATTTATCTATGCTATCTCTTAGTTGCTGTGCTGCTGGGGTTTCGTTGAGAAAGTTCTTACCTATACTACTAACTCCAGAGTATTTCCTACTCTTTCCTGTATCAACTTTAGAGTTTGGGGTCTGATATTAAGATCCTTGATCCATTTTGAGTTAATCTTGGTATAGGGTGATATACATGGATCTAGCTTCAGTTCTTTGCAGACTGTTAACCAGTTTTCCCAAAAGTTTTTGTTGAAGAGGCTGCTTTTTCTCCATCGTATATTTTTAGCTCCTTTGTCAAAAACAAGTTGGTTAAAGTTGTGTGGCTTTATATCTGGGTCCTCTATTCTGTTCCACTGGTCTTCATGCCTGTTTTTGTGCCAGTACCATGCTGTTTTTATTGTTATTGCTTTGTAATATAGTTTGAAGTCAGGTGTCGTGATACCTCCAGCATTGTTCTTTTGACTGAGCATTGCCTTGGCTATTCGTGGCCTCTTGTGTTTCCATATAAATTTAATGGTAGATTTTTCGATGTCTTTAATGAATGTCATTGGAATTTTGATGGGAATTGCATTAAACATGTAGATTACTTTTTGGGAGTGTAGATATTTTTACTATGTTGATTCTACCAATCCATGAGCATGGGAGATCTCTCCACTTTCTATAGTCTTCCTCAATCTCTTTCTTCAGAAGTGTATAGTTTTCCTTGTAGAGGTCATTCACATCTTTTGTTAGGTTTACACCTAGGTATTTGATTTTGTTTGAGGCTATTGTAAATGGAATTGTTTTCATACATTCTTTTTCAGTTTGCTCATTGTTAGTGTATAGAAATGCTAATGATTTTTCTATGTTGATTTTATATCCTCCTACCTTGCTGTAGCTATTGATGATGTCTAGAAGCTTCTGAGTAGAGTTTTCTGGGTCTTTAAGGTATAGGATCATGTCGTCTGCAAATAGGGATATTTTGACAGTTTCTTTACCTATTTGTATTCCTTTTATTCCTTCTTCTTGCCTAATTGCTCTGGCTAGGAATTCCAGTACTATGTTGAATAGGAGTGGAGATAGTGGGCATCCTTGTCTGGTTCCTGATATTAGAGGGAATGGTTTCAGTTTTTCTCTGTTAAGTATAATGTAGGTTTGTCATATATAGCTTTTATAATGTTGAGGAACTTTCCTTCTATTCCTAGTTTTTTTAGAGCTTTTATCCATGGTGTTGGATTTTATCAAAGACTTTTTCTGCATCTATTGAGATGATCAAGTGGTTTTTGTCTTTGCTTCTGTTAATGTGGTTTATTACGTTTATTGATTTTCGTATGTTGAACCACCCCTGCATCCCTGGGATGAAGCCTACTTGGTCATGGTGAATAATCTTTTTAATGTGTTGTTGAATTCAGTTTGCCATTGTTTTGTTGAGGACTTTTGCATCAATGTTCATTAAGGAGATTGGCCTATAGCTCTCCTTTTGGAGGTGTCTTTGCCTGGTTTTGGAATAAGTGTAATGCTGGCTTCATAAAATGTGTTAGGAAATTTTCCTTCCCTTTCTATTTCGTGGAACAGTTTAAGGAGGGTTGGTATCAGTTCTTTAAAGATCTGATAGAATTCAGCAGAGAGCCCATCAGATCCTGGACTTTTCTTTTTGGGGATTCTTTTGATTGCTGCTTCAATTTCATTTTGTGTTATAGATCTATTCAGGTGATTAATTTCTTCTTGGTTCAGTTTTAGATGATCATATGTATCTGTATGGGAATTTCTCTCTCTAGATTTGGGAAATTTTCCATTATTATTTTGTTGAATAGATTACGCATTCCCTTCGCTTGCACCTCTTCTCCTTCTTTGATGCTCATGATTCTCAAGGTTGGTCTTTTGATGGAGTTGGTGAGTTCTTGCATTTTCTTTTCACAGGTCTTGAGTTGTTTAATTAATAGTTCTTCAGTTTTTCCTTTAATTACAATTTCATCTTCAAGTTCTGAGATTCTGTCTTCTGTTTGTTCTATTCTGCTGGATTGGCCTTCCGTTTTGTTTTGCAATTCTGTTTTGTTCTTTTTTCTGAGGTTTTCCATATCCTGGGTGGTTTCCTCTTTAATGTTGTCTATTTTTGTCCTGAATTCATTTATCTGTTTATTCATCGTGTTCTCTGTTTCACTTTGGTGTTTATACAGTGCTTCTATGGTTTCTTTTATTTCTTCTTTTGCTTTTTCAAATTCTCTGTTTTTGTTGTGTTGGAATTTCTTGAGTGTCTCCTGTACATTTTGGTTGACCCTATCCAGTATCATCTCTATAAAATTCTCATTGAGTACCTGTAGTATGTCTTCTTTTAAATTATTCTTGTGGGTTTCATTGGGTTCTTTGGCATAGTTTATCTTCATTTTGTTGGAGTCTGGATCTGAGTATCTGTTTTCTTCATTTCCCTCTGGTTCCTGTACTAATTTTTTGCTGTGGGAAAACTGGTTTCCCTGTTTTTTATGTCTTCCTGTCATTGCCCTTGGTGTTGTTATTGTCCCTGTACTGTGTGCAATTAAGTATTTTCTGGCTCATAATAATAGCACTAGTGATATTTAGAATGGAAGGGTGAGAAGGGATGGAAAGCAAAGAAGTTAAAGGAAAAGGGAGAAACAAATAATCAAGTAGAAAAACAAAACAAAGAAACAAACAAAAAAAGTTTAAAGATATAAACAGGGAGAGACAGTGTACTAATCAGCTGTAAGCTTGAAAGGCATTAGAGAGACAGAGAGAGGATTGAAAATAAAAAATGAAAAGAATAAAGATAAGAATAAAAATAAAAAATAAGTAAGTGAAAGAATATATATATATATATGTATATATATATATATATATATATATATATATATATAATAAAATAAAACAAAATAGAAAAAAAGCCCTCCAAGTTCAAATGCATTGAAGTTTCAGTCTTAATAATTTTGGTGTTCATCCCTCAGCCTCCAATCCTGGAGACGGTGCCTCAGATGCTGTTCTGTAGTTGTCTCATCAAAGGGGAGACATAAAGTAGAACAAAACTTATCTGTGTCTTCCCAAGCCATCTGGGCATGGGCATCTGGCAGCCTGGGGACACTCCTGGTTTCTCTGTTAACATGAAGTGGAGATTCTCTGCACAGGCTGGAGGTGTGGAGATGTCAAAGTTTTGCCTCTTCTCGGTGGCTTTGCCTGCAAGGTGTTTCTCCAGTGTCTTTCCAAGATTTCACTATAGGAAGCATGCTTTCTGCTTCCTCCCTCTAGCTGCCATCTTGGAATCCCCCCACATTCAGACATTTTAAGAACATGTTTATTTCTGCATTTGATGTTTGCTGTGAGCAGAGCACTGTGTTACTCTAGGCTGTATGTTTATGTGGAGGTGGAAATAGAGGCACTAAAAGACAAGGTCACTGCCAAAAGGGAGGTCAGTGACTCTAGGAGGTCAGGTGTGACATAGGAACAGGCAGGAGAGTCACATCTTGTTGGATAAAATCAGGGCTGGGTACCTAGAGGAAGCACCTTTTCTGAGAGGGTGAATTGCAGGAAGGAAGAAGAGGGCCCACAGCATCAAAGGTTACACAGAGATTATAAAGGAAAAGTTTCTGTGACCAATAGGAGACCATAAGTCATTAAAGAGAGAGGATTCGAAGGGGGAACAGGACTGAGAAGGGATGCAGCTGAAAGCTACAAGTGATAATGCTTCTCCTCTGGAGCAGAGGAAAGCTGGAGGAACCAGCGAGATGAAAAGAGATGGAGACTGTGGGATGGTGGGAAGAGAGGATGGAGGAGATGGAGAGATGGAGAACTGAGCAAGGGGGAGGAAGAAGGGAGAGAGAGATGAAGGCCTGAGCAGGGGCAGAAGGAGGAGAGGGAGAGATGGGAGACCAGAGCAGGAGGAGAAGGGAGGAGGGGGATAGGGCCCTGGGAGAGGAAGGGATCATCCTCTCAGGAATCACAGATTTCAGGACAATGCTCAATGTCCCAATTGTCACCACCTCAGAACACACATCTGTGCTTGATAGAAAAGAAAGAAAAAGCTTCTTCAAACAGTTTCCATGGAAGTCCCTCTGAAGAATAAATCTTTTTGATTACAGGAAACATTTCTGAGAAATTGGGAACTCAGTGGAAAGTTTTAAACTGGGTTGGAGGCAACACAAGTAAAGACACATAAAATTCAGCTTTGCCAAAGAGGAAATTAAGGGTGGGATTAGCACAAGTGCATACAGGGTAATGGAAAAAATGTTCCAAGAGCCCACACTAACAGAGGGGTTATCTACAAGGCAGAAAGAATAGCCAATGACTCTCTAGTTGGGAAACAGAAAAACAAAAGGATTAGACCACTGGAGATTATTTTTGGGAAGGACTGGGAAAGTCCCATCTCCCTTTACAAAGCTCTGATGCCCTCTGCCTGGGTGAGAACTCAGCTTCTGCTCCTCTCCTGAGCTGGCTGTGCCTCCTCGGCAGGTTCTCAGGAAGCTTCTGTTCCTGTCACCTTACCCTGGTGTGTTGCTGTTCCACTGACTTTGTTATCAATACCAAGTTGCAAGGCTTTATCATGTGCCATTATCAACACTCACACCTCCAGGCAACTTCTGCAGTGGTCTCTAAGGTGACACCAACTAGTCAGAGCTGGCATTCATTAGGGTGCACACCTACTGTGTGCTGGCACAGCTTGCACTACATCATTCTATTCAGTCCTGATAGTGACCTCTATCACTGCCACTTCCTGGAAAGATTCTTACCCTTTCTTCAATTTTTCCCTTTTAAAATGCAATGATTTTGATGGTAAGAATAAGGGAGTCGATGTCATAGAGCTGTGAGGGTTAAATGAGTTTAACACATTTAAAGTGACTTAAACAGTATTCTGCATTCAGTAAGTGCTCAGTAAATGTTATTTCCATTATTATTAGTAAAGAGCCTCTGTTTTTATTTTACATATGAGGAAATTGCATGTTTAATTACTTCCCTATATGGCAATACAACCAACCAGAAAGTGGTGGGGCTGAGTAATGCCAGATCCTTTCTTTTTATATAGGGAACCAGTCAGAATGATGAGCGAACATTGTCTCTGTGCTTTAAGTAAGGTGGGAGGCCGGTGTGATGCCTATAATCCCAGCTACTCAAGAGGCAGGAGGTTATACCAAGATTAACTCAAAATGGATCAAGGATCTTAATATCAGACCCCAAACTCTTAAGTTGATACAGGAAAGAGTAGAACATACTCTGGAGTTAGTAGGTATAGGTAAGAACTTTCTCAATGAAACCCCAGCAGCACAGCAACTAAGAGATAGCATAGATAAATGGGACCTCATAAAGCTAAAAAGCTTCTGTTCATCAAAAGAAATGGTCTCTAAACTGAAGAGAACACCCACAGAGTGGGAGAAAATATTTGCCAACTATACATCAGACAAAGGACTGATAACCAGAATATATAGGGAATTTAAAAAACTAAATTCTCCCAAAACTAATGAACCAATAAAGAAATGGGCAAGAGAACTAAACAGAACTTTCTCAAAAGAAGAAATTCAAATGGCCAGAAAACACATGAAAAAATGCTCACCATCTCTAGCAATAAAGGAAATGCAAATTAAAACCACGCTAAGATTCCACCTCACCCCTGTTAGAATAGCCATCATCAGCAACACCACCAACAACAGGTGTTGGCGAAGATGAGGGGAAAAAGGGACCCTCTTACACTGTTGGTGGGAATGTTAACTAGTACAACCACTCTGGAAAAACATTTGGAGGCTACTTAAAAAGCTAGACATTGATCTACCATTTGATCCAGCAATACCACTCTTGGGGATATACCCAAAAGACTGTGACACAGGTTACCCCAGAGGCACCTGCACACCCATGTTTATTGCAGCACTATTCACAATATCCAAGTTATGGAAACAGCCAAGATGCCCCACCACTGATGAATGGATTAAGAAAATGTGGTATCTATACACAATGGAATTTTATGCAGCCATGAAGAAGAACGAAATGTTATCATTTGCTGGTAAATGGATGGAATTGGAGAACATCATTCTGAGTGAGGTTAGCCTGGCCCAAAAAGACCAAAAGTCATATGTTCTCCCTCATATGTGGACATTAGATCAAGGGCAAACACAACAAGGGGATTGGACTATGAGCACATGATAAAAGCGAGAGCACACAGGAAGGGGTGAGGATAGGTAAGACACCTAAAAAACTAGCTAGCATTTGTTGCCCTTAACGCAGAGAAACTAAAGCAGATACCTTAAAGGCAACTGAGGCCAATAGGAAAAGGGGAACAGGTACTAGAGAAAAGGTTAGATCAAAAAGAATTAACCTAGAAGGTAACACCCATGCACAGGAAATCAATGTGAGTCAATGCCCTGTATAGCTATCCTTATCTCAACCAGCAAAAACCCTTGTTCCTTCCTATTATTGCTTATACTCTCTCTACAACAAAATTAGAAATAAGGGCAAAATAGTTTCTGCTGGGTATTGAGGGGGGGGAGGGGGGGGCGGAGTGAGTGGTAAGGGAGGGGGTGGGAGCAGGGGGGAGAAATGAACCAAGCCTGTATGCACATATGAAAAATAAAATTAAAAAAAAAATAGGCAGGAGGATTGAGAGTTTGAGACCAGCCCAGTGAGACCCAATCTCAAAACAAAAAGAGCTAGGGGTGTGGCTCAAGTGGTAGAGACCTAGCAAGCACAAGCCCCTGGGTACCAGGAGGAAGGGAAGGAAAGAAGGAGGGAGGAAGGGAGAGAGGAGGGAGAGAGGGAGGGAGGGAGGATGGAGGAAGGAAGGAAAGAAGGAAGGAAGGAAGGAGGAAAGGAGGGAGGGGGAAATGGCTGTGTGGATTCGAATCCTAATGCCCCCTCATTTTCTAGTGGCTAGTGACTGAATCTTGCTCCATTTTCTTACACATCCAGCTGGTTAGCATGGTTTCTTCTGGATGGTAGGTGTCCTGTGAAATTATGTGAGCAACATTTGTTCAAACTGGATAGAGCATAAGCCATTTATGTGCAAAAATCTTCTCTAAATCTTGACCACAAATTGCTATAAGGGTGTTTTTCTCAGAATCTTGGAGGTTTATCATGTGAAAAGAAACATGGGATTTGTAAGGTGAATCACAGACTGAGATTTCTTCACATGAAATGATGTCACACCCTTCTGTTGGAAAAACATTAGATGTATCTTATTTACTTTTCCTGATCCTCTCAGTTTCCATCTCAGTGCATGTGCCTCTAAAAACATTTCAAGACTCCTAATATCCACGCTAAAACTAGTGCTTAAAATGAAGTTCCCTAGTGCTACATGGAGAATTCAGCCTAGATTTAAACATTCTGATATGTAAGGACTTCCTGTATTGTCATACTGCCTTTGCAGGGGCCAAAAGAAGTTCTCAAGTCTCTGTTTTGTCCTCTCTCAGCTCCACCTTCACCAGATAGCAGTTGTTATTATTATTATTATCTGTGGATGTCAAAACTTAAATTCATTCATGCTAAGGCACAGTGCTAAGATTTTCAGCAGGCAAGGAAAGAACTAAATTGATATTACCCTTTTTGCTTTAATTGTTTTTTGTTATAGAGGTATATAAAAAGTGTCAGTCTTCCATTAAGATTATATATGGTTGCAAGTAAATGAAAACCCAACTCAAAAGTATTTGAAGAAATAGTGATTTTTTTTTACATAACAACAAATATTTTCAAGAGAGAGGCCATTATTGATTCAGCAGTTCAGTAATGTCCAGACTACTATATTATTTTCTCACTTGCAAGATGGCAACTGAACATTTGTCACCTTTGACCAAGGTATTTCCCTCACTCTTAATAGAGGTCTGCTTTCACTCATTTGCTAGAATGGTGGATTTTGGTGTTTCTAGCTGCAAGGGAGGCACAGCAAGTCAGCAAGGAGGAAGGGAATTGGAAATGGGTGTTGGGTAAGCCAACTCATGGTGTCTTGTTTTCTGAATCTTGTCATCTGTAATTCCCTAACAACTGACTCCAGTTTTTCGGTCAAGACAGTGAAAACAAATACTTGGAGATTTGTTTGGTAATGTAAAGCATTAATTGTACTTATATATTATATAAGTCAATAGATTGTTTGGCTGTACTTATAAGATGGTGCAATCCAGCTCAAATCATCTAAGATTTTTCAATCACTAATATGCTTGGGTAAAATCAGAACCAAACCAATGGTTTTTTAGTAGCACTGAGTAGTTGAGCAGGGGCTTAGCTGCTAAGAATGACCTATTTATTCATTCATGAGCCACTTTTGGTATATGGAGTCTTTCAAAGGACTTCTCCATTTCATTTACATTTTCAAATTCATTTGCATAAAATTTTCAACCACATTCCTGCATCATGCATATAACACACCTTGCTTCTATCCCCACTATGCTCTTACCCTCCTCCCTCTCATCCCCATTCCCTCTTTTCCTTCTCTAAAAGATTCCCTTCCACCTTCATGTTATCTGTTTTTATTCCACATTTGAGTGAAAACATGTAGTTCTTATCTTTCTGAGTCTGACTTATGTTGTTTAACACAACCATCTCCTTGCCGGATGCAGTGGTGCTCCTAGCCTATTCAAGTTATCATGTAAAATTAATGTAGATCCAAATTTCCATGAAGTACCATTTCTTTTCTTTTGCCACCAAATTTTTATTTTAATCTTTCTGGTAGGGTGGATCTACTATGAAAATTTCCCTTTATTTTATCTTTTTTCTTTGGCCAGTACTGGGAATTGAACATTAGGCCTTGCTAAGCAAGAGCTCTACCACTTAAGCCATGCTCCCATACATTATCTTCATTTTTGAATAATTTTTCTAGACATAGAATCATAGACTTCTAGATTTATAGATTTTGTTTCACCATTTTTAAAAAGTTATTCCATTGTCTTCTGGTCAGTATGGTTTCTGATGCAAAGTCTGCATTTTTGTTCATCTGTTCTTGATGTGGGTTTTTTCCCTTCTGCTACTTTTAAATTTTAATTTTATCACTGATTTTGTTGGAATTTGATTAAAGTGTGCCTGGGTGTGTTAGGCACAGGGAGAGAAATTGGGTGAACTTAAAGTAGCCACTAATTTCAGAAAATTAGCTATCATTATTTGTTCAATATTTTTTCTCCTTCACCTCTTTTTCTCGGAGTCAATCACATAAATGTTAGAGTGCTTCATGTCCCATGGGTCATTGAGATTCTGTTCATTTAAAAAACTAAAAACTATTTTTCAGAACAGCTTTGTACTCATCAAAACTGAGCAGGAAGTAAAGAGAGTTACATATACTTCCCACAACCACTCGTGCACAGCTTCCTCCACTAGCAACATCCTTGATTCATCCTCCCAAATCCATGGGGTCATTCTTGATAGTCTACTTTCTGTTTATTTTGACAAATGACATGACTCTACCATTGTTGTATCATAACAGCTTTTACTGCTCTAAAAATCATCTGTGCTCTGCATATCTTCCATCCCTCCTTCTCAACCCCTGGCAACCACTGATCTTTTTACTGTCATCATGTTTTGCAAAAGTTGGAATTACATAGCAGGTGGCTTTTTCATATTGGAAGCTTTCACTAAGTACTATGCATACAAGGTTCTTCCAAGTCTTTTCATTACTTTGTAGCTCATTTATTTGTAGCACTGAGTAATGTTTCATTGTCTGGAGGTGCCATACTTTATCCACCTGCTGAGGGTTATCTCTGTTGCTTCCATCTTTAAGCAGCTATGAATAAGGATGCTATAAGCATCTACATGCAGGTGTTTAGGGGTTTGCAAGTTTTCAACTTATTTGGGCCAATACCACGGACTGTGATTATTGACATGTATGATATAAGTATGTATAGTTCTGTTAAGAAACCATACTGTACAGCCATAATAACTATACTATGTTTCATTCTCACCAGCAATAGATGAATGCTTCTATCTTTCCATCCTCACTAGCATTTGCTGTTGTTAGTGTTTTGGATTTTGACCATTCTGGGATATGTATAGAGTCATCTCATTGCCTTAATTTGCAATAACCTAATGACATATGTACTTATTTTCCACCTGTATATCTTCCTTTTCTTTAGTGAGATATATGTTCAGATATTTTGTTCTTTTTCTGTATGTGTGTGAGACTGGGGTTTGAACTCAGGGTTTTGTACTTGCAAAGCAGGTATTCTACTGCTTGAGCCACACCTCCAGTACATCTTGGAGATGGGGTCTCATGAACTATTTGGTTGCACTGGCCTCGAACTACAATCCTTTAGGTCTCAGCCTCTGAAGTAGCTAGGATTACAGAAGTGAGCCATTGGTGTCTGGCATTTGTCCATTTTTAATAAGGCTGTTTGGATTTTTCATTGTTTAGTTTTAAAAGCTCTTTGTATATTTTGGATTACAGTGCAATCCAAATACAGAAATGTATTTCATGAATATTTTCTCTCATTATGGGACTTAGATCTCACTCCCTTGAACACTTTAATTTTAAAACTCTTTCTTTGTGCTTTTGTTTAGGTAAATTCTAGTGTTGTCTTCAAGTTCTTAATCTTCTGTAGTGGCTATTTCTTTTAATATCATTCAGTGAAGATTACATTTCTTTTTTTTTTTTAAAGATGGAGTCTTGCTATGGGTCCAGACTACCCTTAAACACTCTATGTAGTCCAGCCTGGCCTCAAACTTATGATCTTCCTGCCTCGGCCTCCCAAGTTCTAGGATTAGAGCCATATCCCACTATGCCCGGCTTTTAAACTTCATATATTGTGTTTTTCATTTATAATTTATATTTGAGTTCTTATTCATATATTTTATTGATCTCTTTATCATATTTTTCTTTATAGACTTACATATAGCTATAATAGACATTTAGCATACTTGTCTGCTAGCTCATTTATGTCTGTCATTTTCAAGTCTGTTTCTATCAACTTCTTTCTATGTATCGTTTTGTTTTTTTTTTTTTTCCTTCTTAGCATGCTTAGCAATTTTTGGTTGAATTTGGGACATTGTGGCTTTTTGGGGTTTTTTGTTTTTGTTTTTGTTTTTTGGCGGGTTTTGTGGTTGTTTCATTTTGTTTTGGTTTTGGTGCTGGAACTCAAACCCAGGGCCTGGCACATAGTAGGCAAGTGTGTTATCCCTGAACTACATCCTCAGTGCTGGGAATTGTGATAGTTACCTTGTTGAGTATCTGGATTTTATGGTAATTCTTTAAAGAGTGTTAGGTTTTATATTGCAACCAGTTCTGTACTGGTCTGTTTTGATCCTAGGGCAGCAATTTTTAAGTTTTTCTTGTGGGCATGGAGTATTTATTCTTCACTCCGAGAATGATACAGCCCTGTTACCATGGTGTGACTCCTGTCAGTTCTTTACTGAATGTTGTGGGTGGTCAAATAGAACTCACTAGTTCTATTTGAACTAGTCAGAGTTCAAACTTCCCCACCTCCACCCATGAACTCTGGACATTGTTTAATTTACAACTCTGGTCATTGTGGAATCCTACAATATAAACACACGAAGAACAGTGCTCAACAAAGTCTCCAGGGAAGCCCTGTGCTGATCTTTTTCTTGTGTTGCTCCCTTTTTTCTGGAGCACTTGTCTTACATTTTCAACCACCTCAACCTCCCCAAACTCTTTCCTCCATCTTTTTAACTGAGTGATTCTGCCACAGTCTTTGGATCCCCCTCTTTTGTGTCAGTGGTCTGTAGACTGCTTTTGGGCTGTGAGCTGAACATTCGCAGGGCTTACTTTTGTCTGTTTGTCCTCTCTCAAGAATCAGTCATGTGCTTCTTGCAGTTCAAAGTCAGGAAACAGCCTTTGCATGCGTTGTTTTCTAGTGTTCTAGCCGTGTGTGTGTGAGGTTAAGTCTAGACTTTATTGCACTATCATCACAGAAAGGTGAAGTTTCTTCACATTATATTTTATATGTAGCCATGTTTGGGAACCACTAAGATTAACAACATTGATACTATCTATCTATATTTTTATCAACATTACAATGTTATTGATGTAATCACCTTTCCTGGTACAGTATAAATAAACTTTTCTGATAACCATATTAACAATATATAACATATTGTACAGGTAGTCTGCTAAGGACTCTTGGTATCATTTCATTTAGTCTACACTAAAACTATTGTTAGATCCATTTTTACAAAAAAAAACCTGAGATACAAAGATAGTAATCATTTTGCCCTATGTCAGACTGCGAGTAGATGGTATTCTCACACCAGGTCCTGTGCTTTTAGCAACTAAAGTATAATACAGTCTAGGAGGCCATTTGGAAGGCATACAGATTATGCAAGTGCCGTCTACCATATTTGCATGGAGTTACATTAGTTATATCATGTTGAACAGTCCCAAAGCAAGGACAGTTGTAAAAAAATGTATGTATCCATGTGTTTGATATTTTGAAACAGCTATATTAGTTATGAGGTTATCCTAATGTACCAAAATTCACTCCACTGAAATTTTACGTTTT
Source organism: Castor canadensis (assembly GCF_047511655.1). Taxonomy (NCBI): domain Eukaryota; kingdom Metazoa; phylum Chordata; class Mammalia; order Rodentia; family Castoridae; genus Castor; species Castor canadensis. Next base: position 155,639,718 of record NC_133388.1, read on the forward strand.
AAAATAACTCTGTAATAAGAGTCTCACCACACCCCTATGATCAATGTGAACTAGGATGGTAGAGGATTAAGGATAAAGAAATCCAGAAATATGCTAGCTTGGTAAATAAAAAAATAAACAGTAAGTTTTTATTTTGATAAATCATCAAACCACCGGAGTCAAAACAGTTGCATCAAAATAATCCATAAATCAAAATAATGGTATCCAATTGTCCATATTAAGTCGATCTTATTAAAATGTTTTTCTTCAGTCTTTTTCAAAGAGAAAGTGAATTTAAAACAAATCCCACTTTAAAAAAACCACAATTTAGCTGGGCTAAATTACGTATTTCACACATAACCCTAGCACTCAGGAGTCTTATGCAGGAGACTGCAAGTTCAAGGGCAGCCTCAACTACATACTGAGACCTTGTCTCAAACAATCAAGAGCTGGGGGTATAATTCAATAGTAGAGTGCTTGCCAAGCATGCACAAAGCTCTGGGTTTGATCCTCAGCACCAAAATAAATGAATAAAATCACTATTTGTTTTTAATCATTTGTCACCTATTTTGTTTCTTTAGTCAAATTAGACTGGAAATTTTCAAACAGACCCAAAAATCATGAATTAGGAGACAAAAGAGTAAGCTGAGTCTGAGAAGACATCCATTTTCCCAACCCAGTTCATTTCGGCAACCATGTCTGCTCTGTCCGTCCTAAATCCACAGGGCTGCCACTCATTCCTGCCAGGTGAGGAGATGGCTGCCATGTGCTGTTTGGCCTTAATGTAGCAATACTTCTTGAGACAAAGCAAGGAATCTGTGTTTATTTGTACATTTTCCCAACATAGTAAATGATTGCAGGAATGTATTTGAACACACATGACTGTTGGCAGCCCTCACGTCCTCACTGGCTTGAAACCAAAGCCATCAATTATTTTTCTTCATTTTGGCCACATGAGCCTTTCCCTAGTGTATCTCACAACATGGCATCTGACTTCCCCCAGAAAAAGCTAATGAGAGACAGCAAAAGAGGGCAGCCCAAGACAGAAGCCACAACCTTTCTGCTTCCTAGTAGCAGAAATGACATCTATCACTTCTGCCAGATTCTACTCTCTAGGCTTATGTCACTAAGTCCAGCCCAGAAGATCATGAAGTCCAGGTGGGGGGGAGGGGGAAGGAGGGGGCAATGTCAGAGGCTGCCCATTAAATTAATCTTGCATGCAAATTGCCACAACTATCACCCAGATTACCATTTGACGTTGGACTGTGATCCTCCTACCTCCACCTCCCCTGTAGTTGGGATTACACTCATGAACCACCATGCCCAGCTTGCTTTTTGAGATAGAATCTTGCTAACTTTTGCCTGGGTTCGCCTTGAACCCCAATTTTCTTGTCTTTACCTACTGAACAGGTGGGATTACAGGTGTATACCACGCTGGTCGATCTGTATTACTCTTTTGGCCACTGTTTGGTTTGGGTTTTTTTTTCCATAGGGCTATTTTACTTTGAAAAACTTTCAGCATTTTTAAAGTATATCTTCACCTTACACTGTTCACCAAAGGTCATTTATCGATGCAGCAATTAAATGAACATTTACTGAGCATCAAACAGGAATTAAATATCTTGACATCAACCACTTTAGTTGGCAGAACCATGTAAAGATTAAATTTCCTTGATCAGTGGTTTAAGGTTTTTATATATTTGTATTATTGGCTCTAGTGGAAGACACACTGGAGATTTCTTTGACTCCACTACTCTTCTTGCAGTAAATTTGAAATCACCTGCATACACAGGTAGGGTAAGAACACATCATTCAGCTTCTTTGTTTTCCATTTTGCTTTTGGAACATATGCTTCAGTTTTAAAAGTTAGTTATGTTTGTCCTGAGTTTACTCATCTGAAAGTGATTTAAGTTGAATAATTTAATGATTGGAACATTTTGGAGCTTTTTCCAGGGCACCAAAGCTCTTAACATGGTTGATGAATTCTGCAGCACTCAACTGACTGTTCCCAGCTGTTGGGAGTCTTGACCAAGTCTCTGCAATGCCACAGATCTGCCCTCACAGAGACAGACTTCTGTACCTTTTGTTTCCTTAAAATATACTCCAGTTGATCTCTGATTATGGTCAAATGCCAGAGATAAGCATTGTCCAAGATGGGCAAACACTACAGTAAATACTAATTATTTCGTGGAAGAGTCCTTGACCTTAGAGTCTGGGAATATACAAAATCTCCCCCTGAAGACCTGATAGGTTGAGCTAGATTAATAGAAAGGAATCTTCAAGAACAAAAGCCATGGAGTTGTTACCAGTGCTTTCTGACTTCTTAAGGATAACAAAGCAATAAATAGAAATTTGTGAGTCAGTGAATAATATGTAAACCTAAGGTGATCCTTAGATAAATGTCAGTTCCCTAACTCAGAGCAAATATCATGCAAGCATTGAGATGACTTGTTGGGTAAGACTCCCATCAACAAAGCAACATTTCCCATACTATCAGAGTGAGCACTCACTCACTCTCAACAATCGCTTGCTTTTCTCTCTTTTTTCCTTCACCCTGAGCATTTTTCCATTCTAAACATGATTTTATAAAATTTACATGATTCTATAAACTTCACATTCTACACATGATTTTATATATTAAAAAGGGCTGTGAGCATTATTACTGTTAAGCTTTATTAAGGAGCTGGCTATGTGTCAAAGAGAAAACCATTCAGGGCAGGGTTCCAGAAAACACATTCCCAAATGACTTCATTCCTCCCTCCGTTACATGGTGTTGTCTTTGGCCAAAATAATGGCAATTAGTATTCCCTCCAAACTCTGAAATAGCTTGAAGCTTCTAGAGTACTGAGATTTTAGTCAGGGGTTTTGTTTAGATTCTTAAATTGTTTTTCTACTATCACAGAAAGTTATTTTTAATTCACTCGTTGTTCTTATTTAATCATGTCTAATTTGGGGTAAGAAGAAGTTTTCCCAACTAAATCACAAAACAGTTAAGGCTAAAAGGAGATTTCTGCTTTCTAATTGTCTTTGACAAGAATATATATTTTGGTTCACATGGTGTTTTAATCAGAATTCTGTTGTTATGACAAAAATACCTGAGAAAATCAACTTAAAGGAAGAAAAAGCTTATTTGGGCTCATGTTTTCAGAGGTTTCAGTCTGTGGTTTGTTGTTTTGGGGCCTATGGGAGACAGCATAGTACATCATGGCAGGGAGGCTGTGGTGGAAAAGTGAGGGGGAGAAACCAGGGTCCCAATATCTCCTTCAAGGGCACTTCCCCAGTGACATGACCTCTTTCCACCAAGCCCCATCCTAAAGGTTTCACCATCTCCTAACAGTGCCACAGGCTGGGAACCAATCTTTTAACACATCGGCTTTTGGGGTACGTTTCAGATCCAAACTGTTGTATGTGGTCAACGAGCAGCAATTTGGGCTCTGGTGACTTGAGGCAACTTGCACTGCTCTACACCACAGAGAAATAATGAACTTCTATAAAGTCAGTTCAGCATTTACCAAGCAGCTGTCTTTTTAAAGATTCTCCCAAAGATTCTAGTGAAGCATAACAATGATATCAAGGCATGATGTTGTGCCCTCAAGAACTCAGTGAGTGCCTGACGGGGTGAGGTAGCAGAGGCAGGCAGGATGAACAAATAATAACAATGAAAAAGACGTGTACTCCAAAAGATGTCTCTCTAGATAATCCAGATAAAAATTGCCTTGGTCATCAACCAGGACATGTATAAAATGACAACAAGTCTGAACTTTTATTTATCCTCAAAGTATATGTATAGAAATCCATGAAACTCAAAGTTACAGAAATACGTAATTCAGTGAGTGGATCAAATACTATGTTTTGTGACATCTGAGTGAAAAAGCAAAAAAGGAATAGCTGACAGAGCACCCTGTAGTTGCTGAGATTTATCTCTACTTCTAAAAACCTTGAAGGAATTATAAAGTACAGCCATCTGAGAGCCTTTCTGGATACTGGGAGTCACTTTGTCCCTGATACAAAGTAAGTGAGGACAGCGTCCGTCAATGTGTCTCCAGGCATCCTCATCCCCACACTGAGGAGCCATTTGCGAGGTCAGCCTCGGTACTGTGTTTGGTCTGGCCAGGGTGCCCACTAACGTACACTAGAGGTGGGGAGTCACCGAGTAATTAAGTTCTTCGCCCTGCGTTCTAATAAGCCAGAGCAGGAGCCCAGGCGGTAAGGGAAGCTAGGGTGATTCCAGATACTAAAAATGAAGCTGCTTCCAGGTTTCAAGGACAGAAAACAGCTGCTTTTTCTCCCTGCTTGTTCTTAACCCTGAGTTCTGCCCACGCCATTTCACTCTTCTAGATGTAAGACATCTTGACGGTTTCAGCACATGGCATTCTCCATTCTTTGAGCAGTTCAGCACTTCATTATTTTCAACGTCAGATGTACATCTTAACACTGTAATTAGATTCTAAACGAAGCTATTAGTTCCTTCAAAACCGGAGCTTCTCCTATATGACAGGCACCATGCTCACTGTGGGAAGGTGACAGCAAGGCCCCTCCACAAAAGGACATCATTACATCTTGAGAAACATCCTCAGAAGGAAATTAACAAGACACTGTGATGGCAAATGACAAGAAGAATGTCTCAGAGGAGGCAACCTCTATACTGAGACCTGAAACAAAAGAAAGATCCAGTCACGTGAAAGGGCTGAGGGTGAAGAATGTTCCAGGTATAGGCACATTAACAGAAGAAATGGAAGGAGCTAGATCTCCAGGAAGTAGCAGATGGCCAGGGTGACAGAAGGTTGGTGAGAAATGGCAGCACAGGCAGGAGGTGAGGTCTGGGATGGAGGGGCCAGATCAGGCAGGCCTGTGAAGGGACCCAATGTTATACTTCATTCATAGATCATCTGGTACTCAGCCAAGACTTCTTTCATAGCCCTCCTGGCACCCAACACAGACCTTTCTTTGCACAGAGTAAACGTTCAGCAAATACTGGACAGTTAAATGACTCAGAGGTCCCAGTCATGTGCTAACCGTTCCAGAGCCTTCTCTCCCCTCAGTCATCCTTGCCCTGACTTCAGTATGAACTGAGAATCCCAAAGGTCTCTCCTAAATCCAGTGTTTGTTCATATCCAGCCCTCACTTGGGCTCCCCCAGGAAGTAGAGTCCAGTAGACAAGAATGATTTTGGTGAACATGTCTTGTTACTAACTCACTTCTGAGAGGTTGGCTAGCAGCTCGGATAACATCAGAAACTTGAGAGCCATTCTGGTAGAGGTCCTTATCCTGGCTGCATTAGCTGGATTCTATGGGTAAATGAGTTAACCTCCTAAATCTCAGGTTCCTCTCCTACAAAATGGGCCTAATAAGAGAGCTTTCTCAGGATCTCTGTGAGGATTACATGGAATAATGCGTAGAAAGCCCTTATCGTAGTGCCAGGCACATGGTAAGTGCTCAGTAAGTTCTTAGCTATTGATCGTTACTATTGTAATATTATTAGCATTAGTATTATTAACTATGGCCCTAAACTACTCAAAATTTCCCATTTCCATCCTTCCTTCCCTCCTCTGTTTGGAGAAACCCCAAGACTCTTCTGGGGTTCTTCTGTGAAGAAGTTCCCAGACCACCTCCTTCCTAGCACTGCAGCTGTTCATATACTTCTCTTGGCAGCACCAACAATGGGACAGTTGGTTAAGTCTATCTCCCCTACTCAACTGTGAAGTCCTTGAGAACAGGCATGGTGCCTTTGTTCAATAACTATCAGTTTGACTTTGTTTGCATTTTAATATCTCTGAAATTGAGGATGCATCTTAATGATGGTATCTTGAGGTTAATTGCCAGTGTTCTGTCACATAAATTCATGACATATCTTAGAATAGATAGTGCCTTAGATTAGCTGAAATATGGTTGCTTTGGGCATAGGTTTTTAAAGAACACTGCTGGGGTCACTCAGTATGTGATCTTGCACAAGGTGCATACTTAACCTTCCCGTGTGATGGTTTTTCACCTGAAAAACAATCATACTAATCATCTTTAATTCATGGGGTCTTTGCAAGGATTTGATGATTTAGCATGTTGGAAAGCATTTAGAACACAGCCTGGCACATCATAAATGATGCATATTTATTAGCTATTGTTGTTTGTGCTCCCAGAGACTAGCTCAGTATCGGGGCATAATGGGGCTCAATAAACAGCTGATGAGTAAATTAAAGAGCAAACTGTGACATTCATGGAAGCCATGGCTCTTCCTTCAAGAGGACCTTGCCTGAGGAACTGATTAGGGGCCTTGAGCTGCTATACTTTCACACTGGAAGGTGGACTTATCTCAGGATCATGCTTGGCAGTGATAGAGCACGGTGAGATGAGACTTCCAGCAGGAGTTCACAACAATCTTTGCTCTGGGGATCCATATCAGCTCAGACTTTGTAATGACCTATCAACCCTCCCTTCTAAAAGCCATTAAACTTCCACCATCGTCTGGGCTTTCCCCACCTACTCTTGTTCCCTCCTGTTTATTCTTCTAAGATCTTTTATGGCCTCTGATTCTTGCAGGGGCAAACTGACCTATTAGTGAGTCTCCTAGAACACACTGGTGCCTATCTGGACCCAAGTAATATTTTCCCAGTTTCTTGGCTGGACAAGTGTGGCTCTGTCAAAAGAGAAGCTCAGTGGAGAGGATGAAGGAATAGCCAAGAAGAACTTAAACCCTGTGGAAGCTTTTCCTGAGTGCCAGTGTTCAATATACACTCTATCGGGGCTTTAGCAGTATCCATCAGGCCATAAATTGTTTACATGGAAATTCCTGGCCTCTCCTCTAGTAAGTCCCAGGAAGGCTGTCTGCAATGCCACTACAGAAGGCAAGACCTCAGCTAGGACCTTTTCCTCCTGCCCCACAGCTGACCTGGCCACTTAGAGACCTTTCCCCTGGTTCTTTGTTTCCCTGTGAATCAAGGCCATGACGGCTTTGGCTGTTCCTGAGCAGAACCCCAGGAAATTCTGCCTTTGGGATACTGTTCTTGGCCAGGAGTCAAAGAGACGCAGTTTTGTCTTCTACCAAAAATATATTCTGTTTCCTCTCAGTCCTGTGCTTAATTCAAAAGAGTAACTAAAAATGCAGGGTAAACACATGCACTATTTTTATTCCCACCTCCCATGTGCATACCCTCCTCCTCTTCCAAATGTAGCCTTCAGATCCTGGCCTCACACATCAACCCAACTGTTGCAATGGGAAAAATGAAAATGTTCTCCTTCAGTGGGATGATCACTTGCTTCAGTAGCTTGTCCCTTCTGTGCTTGACTTTCCTGCTTCACTGTCCTTTCACCCAACTCTCCCAGTGTGAGGAACACATAGAAAAGGGGGGCTTTGGTTTCTGACTAAAAAACCAGTGACTATTTGGAGACAAATAACATGTATAGGCCTCAAGTATGATTTGTGCTTCAGCTGTCAATGTTACCGTGCAGACTTCAGGTCAGCCTTTGACCCTCCTAAATTACTCGCCATCTCAGGACGCCATCCTCCTTAAGCCCAGCTGGCTTACAAATGCCTAACACATAGCTGATACTCAGGAAATCATTTTGAAATCTTGAACAGAGCTTGTGATATAGTGGTATGAAAAAATATATGGAAAAAAACTCCAGTAAAATGGGAAGAAATTGTATTATAAAACAATCCTTTGGTTCCCCATCCTCCTATTGCCAATGGTTAATCTTGCTCATCAACTTGATTGGGTTGAGAAATGCCTAAATAAGTTAAACACCCTTTGGTGTGTCTGTGAGGGTGTTTCTAGAGATGATAATATCTTGATTTACTGCTCTGCAGAAGCCCTGAGACCCTCTACACAGCCCCTCACAGGAATCTCCATTTACATAGTTACTGTGCCCCTGACACCCTCTTGGCCTGGCAGCCATTAGTTAACCATCCAGAAATTCCGAGCATTTGGCATTCCCAGGCCTCATTTTCCACTACAGTCTGTTCTGTGAATGTTTGAGAGAAGCCTCAGGGTTGGAGTACCGGGGAAAATGAGGGCAGTGAGGTGGGAGTTTATATCTTTGAGGGCACTGTAAGTGAACACAAACAATAAGTGTTTTACTATTCCTTTAATTCAGATTTTGTCAAGTGGGTGGCACTTAAGTGACCAAAACTTATCAGCTTTTTCATTTACTCATCCTTTTAAAAATTATGGAGGAGCCACTGTAAGCCAGGGCTCAGGCTCACACCGTGGCACTGAGAAGTTCCTGAGTCTAGGGAGAGACCACACTCTATAGTGACAGAGCATGAGAAGGGACACGCACAAGGTAAAAGTATCTGTTCTTTTAGTTGCAAGAAGCAGAAATCCACTGTACTTTAAGTTAGAAACAACTGTATTTGCTCACAGGAGAGAAAAGTCCAGGGCAAGGTTGCTTTCAGACATAGCTGGATCAAGACACTAAACATCATCAAACTTTTCCCTCTCATTTCTTGAATCTCTGTGGTCCTCATTCCAGGGAAGGCTTGCCTCCTATGGTAGCTAGAGTGCTCCATGTTTACTTCCTACTAGTTTAGTAAACTCCATATGAAGAGAACTCTTTTCTAAGACTTTCAACTAAAATTTTAGAAGTGAATTTCACTGAGATAATGTGCCCAGAACTGGAGATACAGAGAAAAGCAACAGGTTAGCTCTACCCAATATATAGACTTGGAGGGGCCAAGGGAAATGTTTCCCAGTGGGAAACTCAACAGCACTTACAGAGGGGGAGTGGATTCTGGTGGAGGAAACCATTTTCCTCAGCACAGTGTGGGAGTTTAGATGTGACAGTAGCCTAATCCCTTGGAAGAAATCAGAAAGCTTTCCCAGAGGGACCAATGGATTTCAAGAATGGATAAGATCTGCCGGCGGGGTGAAACTGTTGAGACAGAAGGCCCATTCAAAGAAGAAACAGCACAGCATATGAATAATAAATGGTTTTAGACAAGAGAGCTCTGTGTGACCAGACTATGACCAGATAGTACCATTGCTTTAGGGAAGACAGCATGAATTTGAGGCAGGAGAGAGCCTGAGTCTCCTTCAGGAGACCCTCCTCAGTTTCTTAGTAATGATGACATGGTTTCTGAAGATAAGAAGGGCAAGCAATAATGCAATTTAAGTGTTCTAATTGTCACATCCCAGCCATTCCTTTGTTAAAGGCATAAAAGTGCTGCGTGTGGTGCTACAAGTCTGAGGTCCCAGCTTCTCAGGAGACTGAAGCAGGTGGATGGTTTGAGCGCAGAAATTCTGAGCCAGCCTGGGCACCATCCAAGACCCTGTCTCTTAAAAAAATAAAATGCCTACAGGGCTGCTAAAAAGTCTGTTCCTCACCTTGAAATGTAATTTGTGAAGTAGATTTGCTTTTGGTTCTCTTGGATTTTTGTTTGCCTTTTAATGTGAAGTGAGCGGGGAGAGAAACTTAACACATTATGAGGCTTTCAAGGAGCCCTGTGTGAAGACAAAACCATTTAAGGCACAGTGTAATATTGTACAAGAAAGCAATACTAAGTTCTTAAGAACAGAGTTTTGGTTTTGCCAATTAACTATTATTAGACTTTTTTAGACTATCACAAAAAGGGCTATTATGAAAACACACAGGCTATGGCCTGTTTCAGCAGCATTGTATGAGCATCCTTTTGTAGTCTGGTTCTTCTTCCCGAGTACCATTTCTCCAAGGTGGTGTAATGTTGAATATTCCCAGGGTTCAAACCAGCAGGTAGATAATAGCTCCAGGCCTAGAAATGTTCCCCAATCCCCAAAATTCTCTTAAAAATTTTAAATCCTCGGTGTACCTACCTGGAACACGTCCATCCATAATCATGTGAGGAGTGATTTTTTTTTCTTTGCAGTCTCCTCTTCTTGAACTAATTCTATTTGGCAAGCAATTTTGATACACATTAGGTAACCACTGTTTTCTGGCCCCTCCTCTCAGCCAATGAAAAGAACCAACACAAAAACTACCACAACTAATGTTTATTCTTGATTTTGGTCACTACTTTTCATGCTTCCTTCTTTTCCTCCACATGTTAAATATATAATAACCAAAACTTCATTAATTTACAAATAAAGAAACATGCGCAGCATGTATGCATGGTAGGTAGTGATGAACCCAGGCAGCGGTGGACTACAACGCCCAGGGGTACCAAGTAGGTCTTTGTGGAACAGAGCAACTATGTCTGATGCGCTCCAGGGGTCTGCGCCACTCCCAAGCTGGAGACCCTCCATCAAAGAGCCACATTGGGTTAAAGACGGTTATTAACAACATGGAAGAGTTCCTGTTCATACTAAGGGCCAGGCTGCACTCTCATTGTTTTCCTGAGTCCTCCTTTTGTTCTTTTGTCTGACAATTGTCCTAAATTCAGTGAAATGCCAAAGAAGATACAGATGAAGGGAACACAGAATGGAATGAGAAAAAACATACATGGAATGAATCCAGGAAGTTCTGTAGTAGACAACTGTTAAGTCTCCTTGATGAAGCAAAAACATACAGAACATTTAATCTGCTTATCTTTGCCCAAAGGGAAAATTGCATATATTTTTGGCTTGTGTTAAGTAGCTAAGGCTTTTTCAGAGGTGAAAAAAATGTCATGGGAAAATGGAAAATCTAATGTCTATAGCACACTAAATATCTAAGAATGGTAAAATATTAAAGAGCAAGAGGCAATAGTTGAAAAAAAATTCTAGTACACATGTTGCATGAAAGTAAAATCATGACATGAAGCAGTTCAGTCACTGAAATAGCACTTGATGTATGAACTCAACCATTCCTTTTCCACTTCAGCTTCTCAGAGGTTTGACTTCAGTTGCCTGAGCATTTTCAACATTATCTTTGCCTTTATCTTTCTTTATGCGGATAAACACAACTGCTAAAATTATACCTAAAAGAGAAAACCAAGGGTCAAAGAGAATCTTTGAGTGTACGCCACACAGTCACTTATAAAATAGTGTCTTCATAGGAAAAAGTGACTCATATATCTTAATCTTTGTTCAGCAAAGTTCTGTTATTCTAGTGAAGGAAGGACCGTAGACACTGGCTGTCTTGGATAAGTGAGCTCATCACATTATCAGCAGGTATTATCGGCTGGTATGTCCCAAATCATATTTAACCTGGGAACTGTCACCAAGTCTCTACCAAGAAATACAAGACCCAATATCCTACCCTGCTCTGAGTATAAAGCACCTAGCAGAGTTCCTGAACTCTGAACTCAAATATTGGTTCCAGTCCTTCTCCTTCCCTAGAGAAAACAGCCCAACAAGAACAACCAGAAGGCTGTCCTTACCTGTTTATCTACCTAGAGCCTACTTTCATCATGTCCACCCCAAATATGTATTTTCTTATGGTCATCCTTGTGGTTCCAACTTATGCAGTTGAGGGACCTTGAGCAGACTGCTTGAGCCTTCTGCTATCTCCTATCTCTTACCTCCTACAAAATTACATGTGTACCTGTGCATTAATGTATATTATCATAGCCCTTAGGGAAATGGGAATTGTTTTAAGGAAATTACCTCCTGTCAGTAAGTTTACCAAGGGGAATCAAGACATAAAAGATTGGATGCTCAGAAGCCCATTAAGAATCTTGTAGTAGTCCCAAGCCTATTTTGAAAAGAATAAGGATATAGAACTATAAGATCCTATAAATTATATGTCCCCAAGCTCATACATTCTATTAATTGTGTTAGGACTATGGGATTAAATGAATGTGTAAGAAAATTACTATTTGGTGCATAAAATCCTTTCAAAGTGAGTGGGCCAAAGAATAATAGGTATAGAGGTAGAAGGGAGCTTGGTGAAGACTTCAAAAAGCCAGCTCCATTGGTATGAAAGGTGTGCAGTAGATAGTAGTTCTCAGGGAGGCATGACCCAGAATTCCATAGCATCTTAGCCATGATTCTGCCTTGGTCTTAGCCTACCTAAAGAGCAAAAATACCCTCTTCTACCTCTCTCTCTCTCTCCCTCTCTCTCTCTCCCTCTCTCCCTCTTTCCCTCTCTCCCTCCCTCCTTTCCTCCCTTTCTCCATTTCTCTCTCCCTCTCTGCAATTTAGTACCTTCTGTAGTGATTGCACTCTTTCAATTGTTGCCCTCACCACAAGTTAATTAGAAATACATTAATTCATGTGTATCTGATGGAAGGAGTTAACACAGTTCCAAATACTTTTTTTCTTTAAAACAAGGAGGAAGGCTGGGATTATTTCAAGTATTTTTGATTGTTTCCTTTGCATCTAGTGTTTTTCCCATGGCCTAACCCATCACATTGGGCTCTGACTCATGGGTCTAAAAGGGATCTTCTTTCTTTATACTCTTCAGTCTAAATTCCTTATTACACAGGAAGGCCTTTATGACATGGCTACTACCTATCTGGGTCATATAAAATCAGAGTGCACAGTCAGGAAAACATTCAAAGGGAAATTTCAAAATATTTCAGGTGCATCCACAGCTCCACTGAAAGCCAACTTCTACCTATTCCAACAATGGCAGACGAGATCTGCGTGAAGGATCGCTATATCTGTCCTATGAAGCACTGTATAGCAGGGGCACAGCAACTACATTTCTTTCCCTTCATTATGAAAGCTTGGCCACTAGGCTTCAAATAGAACAGTTTATGCTCTAAGAGCTTGCCTAGGTTTGGATCTTAAGTGATCTCCAATGGCCACATGTTAAATGCTTGGTCCCAAGGTCAGTGTTATTGGGAAGTGATAGAAACTTAAGAGGTAGGACTTATTAGGAGGCTTTGCAGTCATTAAGAACATGCTCCTGAAGAGGAGAGGAGGACGCCAACCCATTCCCCATCCTCTGTCATTTGGCTAAATGGCTCTGATCCACTTTGTGTTCCCCACCATGATGTGCCTCGCCATAGGTCCTCAAACAACAGGCCAATTGATCATGGCATAGAACTTCTGAAATCATGAGTCTAATAAACCTTTTCTCTTTATAAATTGATTATCTCAGATATTTGTTACAATAAATGAAAGCTGCTTAACACAAAACCTCTTATGGTATATTCCCCCAATCAACTAAGTAGAGGGTGGTTCCAAAGCAGTATCTCCCAACCAAGATCTTTTGATGTGATTGACTGGCAAACTGTGTCCTTGGTTAGTGCCTAAGGTGCCATTTGAGTAGCCACCAGACAGACTCCAAAGACAGACTCCGAGATAAGCTTATGTTTCTGAGACTAGGGACAGGAATCCTCAAATACAGGAAGTTATACTCACCAATGATCAGAAAGGTAGTCACAAGTATACCAACTGCCATGCCCACAGTGGGTATCCCAGCTTGGTGACTCGCTGGCCGGAAACAGCTTCCTTCTACACATGTGCAGAAAGTAACTGAAAGAACAGTATTTGGTATGATAAAATTTCAAGTGAATAGTTTCAGAATCCCTTGTGAAAGAGAAGAATTAGGGCTGGGTATGGTATCCTATGCTTATAATCCCAAATACTCGGGAGGCAGAGATTGGGAAGATCATGGTTTAAAGCCAGCCTGAGCAAAAAGTTAGCAAGACCCTATCTCAACAATTAAGTGAGGTGTGATTGTGCATTTCTGTTAGGGATAATAGGCATGCCTCCCTACATGGGGGTATAGGTGAATCATAGTCCCAGGCCCATCCAGGCAAAAAAGTGAGATCCTGTCTAAAAAAATAACCAAAAGCAAAAAGGGCTGGAGGCGTGGCTAAATTGCCTGGCAAGAACGAGGCCCTGAATTTAAACCCCAGTACTGCCAGGGGAAAAAAAGCAAAAATTTCCTTAAACTGCACAGATGCTATCTTAAGTTGCCTGTAACAAGTACCTACCTGGTAAAGAGACTGTCCTTTCCAAGGGTGGTCGACCCCCATCATTGATGTGAATTGGGATCTCATAAACTTTCTCCTCAAAGTTCGTGTGCCTGGTGGAGAGTCTGGCATGGGTGCCTGTCAGAACAGGGAGACAAGGAATGACAGGAGAAAGACACAATATCAGACTCCCAGCTGAACAGGAATAAAATTCATCCTTGTGCTGTTTTCTAAGGCTGACTGGAAAGAGGTTAGATGTGAGTTAGTCACTCGAAGTATTGCCTCCAGCCTCCCACAGGCATCTTCTCACCATGTAAAAAGTGCTAAAGCATCCTTTAAATTCTCAACTCACCATTTCTTAGTAGAAATGAATACTAAATACAGTCAGTCCTCATCATTTCCAGTAGTTCTGTTCTATATATTTGCCCCAAATGTGAGATTAATGAATATTGAACATTTGCTCTTTAGGGAAATCCAGGGTTAGGTTCTCGTGAACCTTTGGTCATGACACTTTTAACTAACTAGTGAATATATAATTTGCTTCCTGTGTGTTTCTGTTTAAAGATACCTTATTTAAAGATGCAATGTTAACCATCAGCACCAAATTCATGGCCAGCAGATTAGAATACCTGTTTCCATCAAATTTATCTAACATGGATTTTCTCTGTAGGGTCCATCACAGCCTTCTTGTCCTTCAGAACACAAGACAGCACTTCACTCTGCTTCAGAGCCATTTTAAACAGTGAAATAAAAACACAAAGAGTTGGGTGTGCTGGCTCACACCTGTAATCCCAGCTATTCCCAAAACAAAGATTGGGAGGATCTTTGTTCAAACCCTAGTACTGCAAAAAAAAAAAAAAAGTACAAAAAACAAAAACAAGGCATAAGACACTAGGTAGACTCCAGAAAAGACACTGAGAATGGAAAAAAGAGGGCAGATTGACACTCTGTTCAACTTTGGCCAGGAATTCAAATTTTTACCCCTTGCTAGTGTCCATGAATGCTAAAGTCCATTAAGTACTGCTGGTGTGGGGAGTGGAAATTTGAGCAAGTAGATGAGTAGTTTGTGATACATAATCTTTGAGTCATGAGAATCTTTGAGTCATGGCACAGTGGATGAGAGTACACAGGACAGGGCATCTGTAGACCTGATCCTGAGTATCAAACCTGCCTCTTGTGAGCTACATGACATTTGCAAGTCCTACATCTACAGCCCTCAGAATCCCTTTGAGTCCTGTAATAAGGAGATGTGTGATATCTCACCTGATTTGGGGGTATTTCTTTTTCTTCTTTTATAGAGAATTGAGAGCATAAAATAACACTAAGTCTCAAATTTCCAAAGGACAATTTGGATAATGTTCCAACTCATTTTCCTTATAACCACAACCCCTCCCCTCATCACATATATGCCTAGAAAATTTCCAGAATTTGGGGAAATACTTTCAGACTTAAAAATTATTATGGTTTAAACCTCCATTCCTAGAAGAACAATGGAATAATAGAAACCAGGTTTACCATCCCACCAAAAACAATTGAGAACATACAAATGAAACCAAGGCTTTAAGGACCTTGGATATTAGACAATGAAGGACAGCGGTCCCTAAAAGGAGACAAACTATATATGTCCTATAATTGTCCCTAGCTTACTACCTACAGAGAATGACCAGGTGTCAGTGAACAGAGGGGGAGCCTAGGTTTGATCCTGAGTTGAGGCAATGAAGCAGGAATAGGGAGAGGTCAAGGCAACCAGAGTTCTTGAGCAGAGTGGGGAGGAGGGGGAGAGAGCATGCACCCCACACACATATACATATTAAAGATCTGCAAAGGGGCCCCTATTTGTCTTCAGCTGAGTGCTGCTCAGAATATGTACATGATGGAACTACCCAAGCCTGGAGAAAGAACCACCTAAAAGAACAATTCTTGGAGCTCACATGGGGCTGAGCCTAGTTCCTTCTGCTAAGAGCCAGTGTGGAAAACCACACAGTTCATGGGGCATTGGGTAGATGTCACAGGAGGATTTTGTCTCAAAAGTCTGGAAAAATGAGCCTAGAATAAACACTGCCCAGGCCCACCTAATCAAGTTTTAAAACAGTATGTGAAAGTAAGTAACTTAACTGCATTTCAGAATAAAGCTCAAAAATAACAGTGGGAATACAAAAATATTCAGCATCCAAATGCCTGACATTTATTTTTAAATTGCGAGACATGGCAGAAGAGAGAAAAATAATGATAATAGCTAATCAATTGAATGGTACAGGGCAAGAAAATAGGTATAATAATCATATTCTACATGTGCAAGAAGTAAGATGATCAAGAGTGTCAAGGAGAGGCATGGAAGATATGAAGAAGACCCAAGTTAGCTTAAAGATGAAAACTACAAAGTTTGATGTGAAAAGTATACTAGATGAGATCAATGGCAAATTAACAGAATAAAAATCAGTAACCTTAAATAGAAACAATCCAAAGTGAAATACAGAAAGGGGGGAAAAAAAGTGAAATTAGTACCAGTGAGCTCTAAGAGAGAGAACTCAAGTAGCCTAATATATGTGTAGTTGAATCCCTGGAGGAGAAGAAAGTTTCTGGAGAGACAGAAAAGTATTTGATGACATAGTGACTCATTTTTTTCCAAGTCTGATGAAAACCCTAAACCCTCAGATCCAAAAATATCAGCAAACCTCAGGAACAAGAAAAAATTAACAGAACTATACTATGATACATAATCAAGTTCCTTAAAACTGTAGAATATATTAAGACCATCCAGACATTTATTTTTAAATGTTACTTTCAAAGTAATGAAGACTAGAAATGCAAACTAGAACATGGTAGAGAAATATCTTTGAAGTACTAAAAGAAAAATGTCCAATAAATGTAAAAATATTTCAGCCACAAGTTCTCTGGTCACAATAGAATTAAATTAGAAACCAGAAAAATGCAGGAAATGTTCCCCAAAATATTTGGAAACTAAATAACACATTTCTTTTTTTTTTTATTCATATGTGCATACAAGGCTTGGGTCATTTCTCCCCCCTGCCCCCACCCCCTCCCTTACCACCCACTCCGCCCCCTCACTCTCCCCCCTACCCCCTCAATACCTGGAAGAAACTAAAATAAATAACACATTTCTAAATAACTCATAGGTCACAGAAGAAATATAAGGGAAAATTATATGGCATTTTAACATAATGAAAATGAAAACACAATATATCAAACTTTACTGAGAGAAATTTGTAGCACCAAATGCCTGTTAACAAAGAAAAATGATTTCAAATTAATTACCTCAGTTTCTACCTGAATGAAAATAAAACAAAAAGAATAAATGAAACACACTATAAGAAGAATGAAGAAAGTAAAAATCTGGGCAATGAAATACATAATAGAAAAGAGTAGGAAAATTGAGCAAATCAGAAGCTGGTGTTTTCTCTTGGGGATATACCCAAAAGACTGTTACTCCAGAGGCACCTGCACATCCATGCTTATTGCGGCACTATTCACAATAGCCAAGTTATGGAAACAGCCAAGATGCCCCACCACTGATGAATGGATTAAGAAAATGTGGTATCTATACACAATGGAATTTTATGCAGCCATGAAGAAGAACGAAATGTTATCATTCGCTGGTAAATGGATGGAATTGGAGAACATCATTCTGAGTGAGGTTAGCCTGGCCCAAAAGACCAAAAATCGTATGTTCTCCCTCATATGTGGACATTAGATCAAGGGCAAACACAACAAGGGGATTGGACTATGAGCACATGATAAAAGCGAGAGCACACAAGGGAGGGGTGAGGATAGGTAAGACACCTAAAAAACTAGCTAGCATTTGTTGCCCTTAACGCAGAGAAACTAAAGCAGATACCTTAAAAGCAACTGAGGCCAATAGGAAAAGGGGACCAGGTACTAGAGAAAAGGTTAGATCAAAAAGAATTAACCTAGAAGGTAACACACACGCACAGGAAATCAATGTGAGTCAATGCCCTGTATAGCTATCCTTATCTCAACCAGCAAAAACCCTTGTTCCTTCCTATTATTGCTTATACTCTCTCTACAACAAAATTAGAGATAAGGGCAAAATAGTTTCTGCTGGGTATTGAGGGGGGGGAGCAGGAGGGGGTGAAGTGGGTGGTAAGGGAGGGGGTGGGGGCAGGGGGGAGAAATGAACCAAGCCTTGTATGCACATATGAATAATAAAAGAAAAATGAAAAAAAAAAAAAAAGAAGCTGGTGTTTTTTTAAGTATCAATGAAAATTAATAAAACTCCAGCCAGATTTGTCAGTGAAAAAAGAAACATAATTTGCCATTATCAGAATGAAGTACTGTCACTACATATCTAAGGAATTAAGAGAATAAAGGATAACAATATGCCAATATATTAGATAAAAACAAACAGACAAATTATTTGAAAGCTACAAACTAACAAGCTCAACCAAGAATGAATACATAACTAAAATAGCCTTATCTCTATTAAAGAAATGGAATTTGTAGTTAAAACTTCTCACAAAAAGTCAGGGGCTGTGGTTCATCTGTATAATCCCAGCACTCTGGAGGCTAAGGCAGAAAGATCACAAGTTCAAGGCTAGCCTGGGCTACATAACAAAACTGTCTCAAAACAAAACCGTCCCACAAAAAAACCTCCAGTCCCAGATGGCTTCACTGATAAATTCTCCCAAATTTCAAAGAAGAAATAATACAAATTTTACACACACTCTTGCAGATAATTGAAGAGAGAGTATTGCCTAACATATCCCAGGAGGCAAGCATTACCCTGATATCAAAACCAGCCTTTAAAAAAATTACAAGAAAAATACAGAACAATATTCTTCATGAATACAGATGTAAAACTTCTTAAAATTTTAATAAATCAACACATCAATATATAAAAATAATATTTCATCATCAAGTAGGCTTTATCCCAGAAATAGGCAGTTTTAGATTCAAATGAGCCTATATAATTTACCAATTAACAGAACAAAAAACTCCAATTAACCATAAAATCATCTCAGTGAATGCAAAAAAAACACCAGAAAATTTTAACAACCATTCTTGATTTACAAGGGAAAAAAATCTCAAGTTAGGAATAGAAAGTAAAGTCCTCAAACTATTCACAATCATTCACAAAAACCTACAGCTAACATCAGACTTAGTGGTGAAAGACTGGATGCTGTCGATCAGAACAAGTCAAGAAGTTCTGTTCTCACTTCCTCTATTCAGCTTTGTCCTAAAGATTTCAGCCAGTAATAAGGCAAGATAAAGAAACACAAGATGTGCAGATTGAAAAGGAAGAAGTGAAACTGTCATTCCAGACAGCGTAATTGTCCATGTAGAGAGTCTGTGGAATCTCGGAACTGGGGATGTAGCTCAGTGGAAGAGGCTTGCCTAGCATGTGCAAGACCTTGAGTTAGACCCCCAGCATTGCTGAAAAGAGAAAAAAAAAAGGAAGGTAGGAAAGAAGAGAGGGAGAAAAGGGAGAAGGGAGGGAAGGAAGAAGGAAGGTAAATCTATGGAATCTAAATAATAAAAAATTAGTGAGATCAGCAAGGTTGGGTTGTAGAATATAAGGTTAATATCCAAAAATCATTATTATATTCCTATCTTACAAGTATTTAGAAACATAAATGTTAGAAATCTCATTTAAAAGATCATCAAATATATGAAATGTTTAGGGAAATTTTTGCATAAACTATAATGCTGAAACCTAAAATATGTTGCTGAAAGAAATGAAAGCAGACGTAAATAAATGGAGACAGATGCCTTGTTCATGATGTAGAAGACTCCCCAAACTCTCAGTTAGTTCAACGTAGTCCAGTCACTACCTCAACAGGTTTCTTTTGGTAGAAACAGACAAACTGAATTCTGAAATCAAAATGCAAAACACCAAGAAGAGATGTAATTTTGAAAAAGAACCATTTTGGAAAAATTATGTCACCTGATTTCAAGTCATAAAACTAAAGTAATCAAGACAATAGTATTGGGCTAAAAACAGACAATGATCAATTAAACAGAAAGTTCATATATATATATATATAAACTTTGTCAGGATAATTAATGTAAAAAGCATATTATAAAAGGTATTAGAATAATTAGCCATATTAAAAAACAATGAACATTGATCTTCATCACATAGCTTATACAAAAATTAACTTGAAATGGATCTTAGCTAATTGTAAATGCTAAAACTATAAAATTTAGGGGAAGAAAAATGGTAAAAGTTTTAGTGACCTTATACTTGGCAAAAATTTCTTAAATATAACTCATTTTAAAATCATAAATTACACAAGGCAAAAATCAGTCAAATTTTAATGAAATTTAAATTTTTGCTCTTTAAAAGATACTGCTATAAAATGAAAAATACAGTTGCCTAGGAGAAAATGTTAATAAAAGATATATCTGACAAAGCACATGTAGCCACTATTTATTTATTTATTTATAATATATATATATATATGGAGCAAGCTGTTGTCTGTTTTCAGTTCTACTTGGTTACAGTTATGTACAACTATTAAGGCAAAGAATCCAGGTGGGGGACCCAGAACAAGAATAATAAAAACATGCTAAAGCTGGGACTGACATTCTACTTCAGCAACATCCCTCAGCCAATGACCTTGCTTCCCTACCCCCGGCCCCCTCCTATTGGTCTCTGCAGATCTAGAAGCAATCCCGCCCTAAGACATGCACCACGTGCCATTTCATGGACAAACACTTATCAGGCCACAGACACTCCTGTTCATTTAAAAAATTTCTTCTTTTCCTTTTGCTTGCTTTCACGTGCCCAGTGAAAGCCTCCCCCCAAGTCAACTTATATATTATATATATAATATATACATATATATATATATATATATATATATATTTAAATGCCTACAATTCAGCAATAGACACCAAACAGCTCACTTTTTAAAATGGAAACAATGTCTGAGTAAATACTTCATCAATACAGACATAGGGTGGCAGGTCAGAACAGAAAAGATACTTAACATGTTAGTCGCTAGTGAAATACAAATTAAAATCATAATAAGATACTACTATACGCACTGTAAAGGCTAAAATCAAGCTGAGCAAAGCAAGTGTTGGGGAAAATGCTGAGCAACCAAAACTCTCATATATTGGTGGGAATATGAAATGTTAAGAACAATTTAGAAAGTAGTTAGACATTTTCTTAAAATCTTTGCACTCCTGGGCATTTAACCAAGAAAAATGAAATCATACGTCCCTACAAAATACTTCTTCACAAATTTGCATAGCAGCTTCATTTGTAATAGCAAAAATTAGAAACTAAATAATAACCAGCAAGTGAATGGATAACAAATTATGATGTTGTCAAATAGTGGAATACTACTCCATGATAAAAAAAACATGAAGTATTGATAAACACAATTACATGAACACATGTCAAAATAATTATGCTGAGTGGAAGAAGCTAGACCAAAACAGTGTGCATATTGTATTATTCTATTTAGATAAAAATTATTGAAAATGCTCTATCTGCAGTGACAGAAGGCAGACGAGTGATATCTGAGTAGAAGGGTTGTTTGATGTGGTGGGAAGTAGAGACTGCCATATGACAAAGAAAAACTTGGGAGTGATGACATATTCATTAACTTGATCATGCTGATGAGTTCAATAATATTTACATATAACAATTTTTTAAAAGTCATGCACATTGAATATACGTAATTTACTGTATGATTATGTTTCAATAAAGTGTTCAGAAATTATTGTGAAAGCTGTTGTTCAGTTATCATTGGAAATTTTGCAAATGGTACTCAAATTGTCCAACTATCCATCTACATTACACAGGATGCTGTGTGGTTCCAATCTTCCATCCCTCCAAAGCCCAGAGCTTTGTCCCTTTTGGAGACTCCCTGTGTGAGTTTCCAAAGCATGAATTTCCTTTCTGGAGCATGGAAGAAAACAGTGTTGAGTTCTGGAAACCCACAAAGGTAGTAAAGCCTAATTCCATCATACATCATGTTCTCCTCCATACACTTTACAACTCACCATTGACTTTGGAAACTTCCCAGTCCCTCTGAAAGCTTTCGCTGCCAAGGGCAAATGTAAACTGGGGACCCCGAAGTGACTGTTGATCATCGTCAGTGGCCTGGAAAATAAGGCTTCCTGGAGCGGAGGGAGGGTGGCAGAAGAATAAGCCTGTGTAATCCTTGGCTAGCCGTGGGGGATTGTCATTCACATCAGTAAGGGTCAGGTGGAAATTTGACACGGAGCTCAAGGAGGACCCACCTGAGGAATTGAATCATTAAAACATGGTGTCAGCAAGTTCATTGTCCTTAACAACAAAGAATACTTCTTTTTCTTTAAAAAATATTCAAGCAGTCAGGTCTACTGAGGAAGCAGGAAGAAAAGAAACTTTTAGAATCAAAGGCCTGGCTTTATTCCTGGTTTAAAAGTCTAAATGTTGATAATGCTAACAAAGATCTCTATGTTTATGCTTTACTTATATTACTTCAAAACAATCCTGAGATACATTTACAGATGAGGAGACTGAAGCTCAAAGAAGTTGTACCCAAGGTCACACAGCTAGAGAGCAGTACAGAGCCTTCCAATCAGGGGGCCTAACTATCACCCACACCCTCAATCACTCCTATCACTGCCTCAGGCATGAGAGTCCACTTTTCTAAGCCTCATTTCTTTAGCAGAAAAAACAAACAAACAAATAACAAAAAAAAAATGTGGCTTTGTGAAGATCCCACATATAAGGGAATGTTCTAGAAAATAGTAAACAGCTACACAAGTGTTATTTGTCATGCTATACTGGTAAAAAAAAAATAAATCTCGTTCTCTGCTGTGTGACTAGTTGGTAGTTGTGTGATCTAAGCGAGGCAAGTCACTTAATTTCTCAGTGTCTTGGCTTCCTTGTGCACAAAGTATGGTCAATAGCAGAACTGACCTCATAGTGTCGGATGGAGAGAAAGTTATTACCCGAGGTGTGCAGCGCTCGGCTGTCAGTGCAATGTAAACATGGACTCTTTTCTCTGACATCAAACACGGATACTGTTTCTACAATTTCTGACTCTGCTTCAGTTCCAGTAAGCCCTATTTTCTGGCGCCGGCTTTGCTTCCAGTAAATCCTGATCTTTTGCTTTTCTTTTCAAATGTCTTCTATGTCCCTGACCACTCTAAACCAAAGTCAGAAAACCCACTGATGTTTTTGAAGTTGTTTTGTCTATTTACATTATTATTTCAGTGCCAACAACTGGAAATGGACAGTGGAAACCTCTAAAATGTGAGAAACCCTTAGGACACGTCCAAAGTGAAGTGTTGATCCAGTGCACGACAGGAAGGCCCAGCCAGAGACTTCCTGCTGATTAACTGGGACCTTCTAAATCAAGAGTTAAACATACACAATGTGATGGTGGAATGTGCTCAAGCTGAGGCAAGTGACAGAGACAGATCCATCCACTCACACATCGTCCCAAAGCTGGCACATATTTCTGCATGTCTGCCTACTTTGGTTTAATTTCACTGTGGTCATTTTGTTTCTTCATCATCTCTTCACACACAGAAACAATTTTTATGATTCCTTTCTCTGCTTCCCATTTCAGCCTCCAATTTGGGGTTCTGTATTTTAAAAGTTTATTTTTTAGTCTAAAGCTGTATTTATTTAATAGTAATTTGTTGCATTCTCATTTCTTTTTTGTAAACCAAGCAGATATATTTACTTATCTTGGAGCCTCTAATCAGCATAAGATCAATAGAACTCCTACTATAAATTGGAAATTTCCATTTAAATGCAAAGGAACTCAGTGTTTTAATTATCAGCCTTATCATCATACTATTCCTATGAGTTTATTCTTATTTTAATTTCAAAATTTCCCTGGAACTCCTTTCAATAGTTCACAGATACCCAGGCCCCCCAAACCTACTGCATCAGAATCTCCAAGGTAGACTCCTAGGATGGCTATTGAACAAGCCTACCAAGTAGTTCTGACACATAACAAAGAGGAGAATATTATAGAAAACATTTTTCTGCTTCAAAAAGGATGGTGGTACACACTTGTAATCTCAGCACTAAGGAAGGTGAGGCAGGAGGATCATGAGTTGAAGGCCAGTCTGGGCTACATAGTAGGTTTGAGGTCGACCTGGACTAAATAGTGAGACCTTGTCTCAAAAAAAATAAATAAATAAAAATGAGACTTAAGGAACTACAGTTTAAGGCTCAAGGAACAAATAGCAGTCTAGGTCAACAGGCCACTGGTTTGACCTCTCTCCCAGAAGAAACCTACAGCCTTGCCCAGAAGAAGCCCAGGCGGGCACAGGTGGCTCTCATCCTTAGGAAAATCAGGAGGAGGTGACACCCCTCTCCAGGTGAACTTCCCCCTCCCAAGTGAACTCCCACCACTACCACCTCACCTCCCTCACACACCCTTTTTTGTACTTATGTCATCCTTCTGAGGTTGATCCAGTCTGGTGTTGGGCCTCATCAGGTTTCTCGCCTCCCCACCCCCTATTTCTGTTGATGAGTCCCTGATAACATATGTTCCCCCACCTTTTTTTTCCTCACCTACTTCAGTGGCCACCACTTGGACCCGGTACAGACTTTCAGTTTCCCTGTCTAGAGGAGCTGCACTAAAGATGTCACCAGTGACAGGGTCAATTCTAAGCCAACCTCTTGTGTCACCTCTCAGTGAATACCTTCACGAAATGAAAAGAGCAAGAAAAAAAGTCTGCATTATTTTGAATGAAAATTAAAGACTATCAGCATTATAATTTGTATATTATTTACAACATATTTGAAGAATCACTGTCTCAAGTTTTTATATGTATATCATCTAGTTGCAAAAGGAGAGTTTTTTCATCCTTACAACATGGTGTTTGTGCTTGTTTTGTCAGGAAAGCTACAGTCACAAACTCTGGAAGAAAAATTTAACATTCCTGGCAATCAAGGAATTCAAATTAAAGCAACCTGGAAATGTCTTTTAAAACTTCTCAGAAAACCGCCCCCTCTAAGGAAAGCTGAACGGTGTGTTGGAGACACTGGTGAAAGAGATGAAGAATTATAGACTGCCAGCAGCCCAGTAAATTCCTCATTCAACAGTCATCCTAGTGAACACATAGACAGTGAACCCAGGGAAGGATTTACACAAAGGGGCTGATAGGCCAGTGGAGGAGGCAGATCCATAGACAGGCAATTGCATTAAAATGTGATAAATACAATGGAAGGGGTCCACTGGAGCCCCACAAAAATTTGTGGGAGTCAAAGAAGTATTTCTAAAGGAGATGTTACCACAGACAAGAAGGGTACTTCAAGCAAAAGAGGGTGCACAAGCTGGAGCAGGGAGGCCAGGGACTAGCTTGGTAGATGTTGGGGAGTCACATGCTTCAGCAGTGTTGGGGTACACATGGGAAATAGTGGATGCAAAAGGTGAGGCCTGCTAGGTTGGAAGAGCCAGACCATGGAAACACTGGGCAGCTATCAGGTGTTAAGGGGGAAGTGACCTGGTCATATCTGGAACTCATCGGTAGGGTGTGACAGACGAATTTGGGAGAGACAAGACGTGAACCATTTTTTATAATGTTTTGACTATATGTGTTCATGTAATTCTTTAACTTCAGTTAAATTTTTTTTATTTAGGCATAATATCCAGGAGTGTATTTGGTTTAAAGATGGAGACATCCTTAACGGTCATGATGTGTTCCTTTCCAAAGGACTAAGTCTTGCTGCCCTCGACCAGCTCTCTGGAGAGCCAAGGAACTTAGGCACCATCCAGACAATTTCCTTTCCCCTGGAAGGGGGCCCGATCTGCTTTTGCTTTTGGCTCTCTGTCTAGAACTCTAGTCTACCTTGGGGCTGGAACCTATCCCCAGACCTCAGACCACATGACTGTCTAAGACACAGGCCGTGGCTCTGTCATGCCCAGTCTCTAGGAATTGAATCCTACCGCAGAGCTCACCAGTTCTTAGCTGGGACCTGCAGCAAATGGGCTGGAATGAACCCGACACTGCTTCCCACTTGTCTGAGACACCTGCCTGAACTGAAGGCCAGAGACCCTGCCTCAGATTGCTGGCTACTCTGTTAGCCAGCAATAGACCGTTAGCCAGTGTAGACCAGTTCCTCCTCAGCCCCTCTGGCTGTGGTCGCAGCACATGTCTAGGCCTGCCCAGCCTTGCTCTCCTGTACCTTACACCCAGACCTTCGGGATCTCTGGCAGTCACATTGCCCACTTTTGTGCCCACAGCCGTGTCCTCGCTGACTTTTTCCTGGAATATGTGTTGAGAAAATACAGGTGCTTCATTCACATCTGTCACAATAAGCCTGAACGAAGCAAAAGAACTGGTGTTGTACACTACACCAGACACCAGAGGCTCTGGATTTTCTGCTTGGAACACAATGGTGGAAACAGGTGCTGTTTCAAAATCAAGAGGCTGTGGAAGGAAAAAGAGGAAAAATTAATTTTGGGGTGATTGGTTCCCGTGAATGATTCATTTCCTATGCACTTTAAAAACTCTCATACAGAGAGCAGTTCTTAATTCAGTGTAGCAAAAATCTCCTTCCTTGAATGATGATATAGAACCATTAAACAGTCTACTGTGGGATTTATGAGCGCTTTCAATATTTTAGTGTGCATGTGACTGTCCTAGAGGAAGAAATCTAATGTACACTCCTCAAATTCATTTCACCCTGGGGCGCTTCACTCATTCATTCACTAGAAAGTTATTTTCTCAGGCCATAGTTTGGGAAGGACTTATCCTACAGACATTTCCAAATTGTGTGGCATGAAAAACTGCTCACCATCACTGGTCATAAAGGAAATGCAAATCAAAACCACACTAAGATTCCACCTCACTCCTGTTAGGATAGCCATCATCAAGACCACCACCACCAACAGATGTTGTGAGGATGCAGGGGAAAAGGAACCTTCATACACTGCTGGT
The DNA here is from genome assembly GCF_047511655.1 of Castor canadensis. Taxonomy (NCBI): domain Eukaryota; kingdom Metazoa; phylum Chordata; class Mammalia; order Rodentia; family Castoridae; genus Castor; species Castor canadensis. Next base: position 155,666,337 of record NC_133388.1, read on the forward strand.
GGGAATGTAAGCTAGTACAACCACTCTGAAAAACAATATGGAGGCTTCTTAAAAAACTAAACATAGATCTGCCATATGATCCAGCAATACCACTCCTAGGGATAGACCCAAAGGAACGTGACACAGGTTATTCCAGAGGCACCTGTACACCCATGTTTATTGCAGCACTATTCACAATAGCCAAGTGGGAAATAGTCAAGCTGTTCCACTACCAATGAATGGATTAAGAAAATGTGGTATTTATACACAATGGAATTTTATTCGGCCACAAAGAAGAATGAAATTTTGTCATTCACAAGTAAATGGATGAAACTGGAGCACATCATCTTAAGCGATGTTAGCCAGGCTCAGAAGGCCAAAAAAATCACATGTTCTCCCTCATATGTGGACTTCAGACCTAAAACAAATGCAGTGATATTATTGGACATGGGTCACACACTAAGGGGCAGCCACACATGGGAGGACTAGGGAAAGGGAAGGAAACCTAAAACTTGAATGTGGTTGATGTGCTCACTGTAGAGAAGTGAATATAGTAATCTTAAACTGGCAGAGGCCACTATGGGAAGGGGACTAGGAAGCAGTGAAGACGTCTGATAGAGATGAACTCATGTGAGTTTTAACACACATGTACATGGAAGCACTGTCCTGCTCCTGACTGACCCCACTTAGCCCCAGGACTGTGATGGCCGATCCCACAGTGGCTTAGTAAAGATTGAGTGAGGCAGCCTCTCCACAACTTGTTCAGTTAGAAGCACCACTTGAGGGACTTGTCGAAACTTCTGTCTCGAGGCTTTTCCCTATAAGGGCTGAGGCATCAGTCCCCAGTGGGGCAGAGTGTGTTTCAATGCTTAAAAGTGATTGACACAATTGTTCTGAAGTAATGGTCATCCTTTGACAGCTTTGTAAGCAGAGACATAGATGTCAGACTAAGCTATGCATTAAAAAAAAACACATTAAAAGTCTGCAATATAAAATTCTTTGGCATGTATGTCATACAGACCAAAATGTATCACATTTAATCACAATTGTATCGTATCAATACATTTTCACAAAAAACCTGTCACATTTTTTCCTACATCCAGTAGGCTAACATTTGGTGTTTCCAAATCAAATCTACACCTCAGCGTTAGTTGTTATTTGGCATTTGAAAGAACCTAATCTGAGGTCAATACTCTAGAGGTAGCTAAAACAGCTTTCCAACTGGCACTCTCAGTCAGTGCCAATTGCTAATTAGCAAACCAATCTTACAAAGAGATTTTCTTGGTGGAATGAGTAGAATTTATGTATTCAGTTTGGTTAAAAATAAACTATATCACTTGATCATTGCCAACAGATGGTTAAGCCTGGTTGGCCCAACAGATGAACCCTTCTGAGTTCTAGGAGTCTGACTGTGCTCTGTTAAGTATCAATCTTCCTATGGATGACCAGACAAATCCTCTCTCTTGAATACTGCTATTACATGTCCTGTGGACAGAGAACTGTGACTTTCGGCTCTCTGGGTAAATGATTGCTTATGTGACTGTTAGTAATTGTACATAGGACTGATTATAATAATTCAGTCAAGAAATATTTACTAAACCTCAATAAGGTACCAGGCAATATTCTAGACACTTGAAATATAAGCTAAACATGTGACAAAGTTTGGTCAGAGGTCTGCTGCACAGCACCTCATGTCAAGTTTGCGTGGCAGGATACCCCTATCACTCACCACTATAGGTTACCAACACCTCCCTAAATGTGCCCATTTGGGCCAAATTAGGTTAGGTTGATTTACAATAAGCCACCACAAAAAAATATATCGACATAAAGGAATCATCCCTACTGGGATGGACTATCCTCTGTCTTCCCTTAAATCCCTAGAGAACTCTGGTCCTGATTGGGAAGGGTAGGAGAAAGCTATCCCATACTGTACAAAAGGATCACGCAATGATGCTGCCTGGCCACCCACTCTCAACTCTGAAAACTGCCTTCTCCCTACCCTTTCCTTCTCTCCATGTAGACAATCATGACTGGGAAGTTATAATAGCATCTTTTTCCAAATGCCAAGCTTACCCAGAGTGCTATGGTATGAGTTGTACCCACACAAAGCTCTCCACCGAAGCCAGGAAGGCCCTTTGCCCAAGGTGGGATCCATAGCGACAATGCAATTGGAGTTCCCAGTTACTGTCTCAGGGCCTGCTTTAGCATTAGCACCTTTTCCTCTTTGCTTTTGTCCATTTTCTGTGAAATTATTCTATTTTGTATTCAGTTTTAGCCTCTACTTTCATATTCACTCCGACTCAAAACTATTTTCCAGACTCTTCCTTTGCAGCTTCCAATCTCCTGCTGTGCAATCCTTCAGCAACTAACTATGCTTGCAGATTCTCTGTTGCTCTACCTCTGGTCCTTTTTAACTGGAAGGCTTCACTCTTTGCCCCAGAAAGGTATTTCCAGGGGATAACTCAAAGTATCCAGTGAATGATATTGAGTGTTACTTCCATGTGAGTCACCTGGTAAACCCTTTATGTCCTAACACAGATGAAGCAGATACAGTGAAAAAAATCAAGACTCAGGTGTACATGGTGGGGGAGAGGAGCAGGTTGAAGGAGGGTTGGAAGAGTACATAGCTCTTAGAGAGGGAGTGACAAAGCCAGAGCCAGTGGGCTTAACACCATAAAAGATGTAAGTAAGGAGCGGGGTGAAAGGATAAACTTGCCTATCAGCCTGCAAAAGGAGACCCAACAATATCCAGTCACCATTGAGGAGGAGTCGGTGCCAGGCATGCTAGAATAAAGGGTGTATAGCCTAAGAGCCACAGAGTTTAATCTGTCCTAGCACCCCACATTTTCACAGGAGTAAGTGAAGCTGTAAGTGCCACCCCAAAAGAGGTGGCCAGATTTATCAGATAAAATATAGATTAACTACTTAAATTTGAATTTCAGCTAAAGAACAAACAATTTTTAGTATGCTTTTAAATATTACATGGGACATACTTATATTTAAAACATGGTTCTTGTATTTTATGTGGCATTCATTAACATCTCGTAAAAACTATCAGCCATATAGTGACAGAGTAGAACTAGAACCCTAACTTTCTGTTTTTCGGGAGGATGAGAAGGATAGTGTGTGCCAGGAGTCCATTGCTATGCCTGAAGAGGTAACATGTCACCTCGGCTTAGTAGTCCTCACACAGTCCCAAGTAAACTAATCCACAAAAAAGACAAGTTCATTAAATAAACTATTTACCTTTTTAATCATGACGTAGCCTGCATTGGTCTGGGGATCTGTGTCGACACCCAGTCTCCCCTCACTGTCTCCCTGTATAATCCGATACAGGATTCTAGAACTCCCAGTAAACGGTTCATCATCATCAGTGGCTTGGATGGTTAAGATGATGGTCCCAATGGCTGTGTCTTCAGGGAGAGTCAGGTTTCCATACTGAGGAGGAAATAGAGGATGGGAACAATGACAATGTCCATTGTCACCCACCATAAATGCCAAAGGAAAAACTTGTCTTTTTGGTTTCAGAATGGACCCTCATCATGGTTTGCATCAATATTTACCAGGCATTAAAAATATATATTTCCCAGGCATGTTTTTGCTATGAATGAGTACTTTGTATTGATCTTAACATCAGTCATACTTACAAACCAAAATCCATGATACCAAAGAACATCTCAAAGACCTAGGATCCTAAAACAGACTACCCCTCCCATATCCAATGTGTTTAATAACTGTCATTATAATAGTAGAAATGATATAAATGGCTACAATGTATTAAATACCAAAAGTGTGACAGATGCTTTGCAAATGTACATTATTTTAATTATAAATAACTAAGGAATAACAGTTAAGAGTTTGAACTTCAGAGCCAAAGAGCTGGGAATGAGTCCTAAATTTGCCATTTGTTAGGTGAGTGCCTTGAAGCAAATTAGCTCACTTCTTTCTGTGCCGGTTTGATCATTTGTCTAATGGAGATAACAATACAACCTACTTCCTGTCTGTATGGGGATTAAGAGAGATAATAATTCATGGAAAGCCCCTGAATGCCTGGTGTACAGTCAATGCTCAAAAAAAGATAGGCAACGAAACAGTCTATGAGAGGCTACATGACCAAGCTCCACTTGACAAAGGAGCAAAAGCCTGGGTGGTTCAAACGCATCCAGGATCACACAGCTGGCAAATCATAGGCTTGGGATTCAAACTCATGTGTGTCCAACTCTAGAGCTTGTGCTATTATTGCTGGCCTAAATAATTCTCCACACCTCCCCCCCCGGAAATCTGCAGGTCAGCTCTCATGGCACCATGATCCCAAAGATGGTACCTGGAAGGGTCTAAGAGAGGACAGGGCAATGAGACAAGTAGGCTCACTTTCCCTATATTTTTCCTATATTCCCTATATATTTCCCTTTTTGCATCTCTAAGTTCTGAGACTCCCAAAGCAGAATTCTTATGCTCAGCCTAAAGAACACTGGATGAAATGCAGGGAAATCACCACACTGGGAAAGAGAATGGAAGCTGAGAAGAAATGGGTTCTTTATTTCATGCTTGCTTAACATCAGTGCCTGTTATACAAGGTACGTTCAGTCACACTTCTTACTGTTCCAAACCCTATCATAAATCAGTTCTCTCCTTTGTCCCAGCCTTGTCCCTATTTTGATGTAGGAACATTCATAAGAGGACTCTGGGCTGCCTCATAACTGACTTCAAACGTGACATAACCATCTAGTCAAATGGGCTTCTTTCCCTTCCAAACTAAATAAATCAAGACATCCCTTTTAAGGGAAGCAGTGACAAAGCCATCACTGAGTCTGAAGCCTGTATCAAAGACAAGAAAACAATCATTTCCATTTTTTGATGCTCTAAATTGATCTTTTCTCTTTATGCCCAGTTCTAATTCTTACAAATGTCTCGAATGAATTTTTTTCTTCAGCTTAAGCCAAAAATCCACTTTCTTCTTTTCATTTTTTTCTTACCCAATTATTACAAAATAAAATAAAGTTGCCAATACTTCAACTATTAAATTTTGACTCAAAAGGCTTGATTGAGACCTAGCAGTAATCTATCTATTGTCCTTATATACACAAAATCTATAATAACAAACCATAAGCAGCCACTCAGCGCTTTTCAATTTGTCAGAGGTTGTGTTTGTAGCTTTTAAGCAGTCCTTGGAATAAATGAGCTGTTGGCAAGAGTTTATAAACAGACATTCACAGATACTACAATAGTGAATGTTATTGTTCCCTGAAGATTTCCACTAAGGTTTGTTACTGGTGCATTAACCACGGCTACCTGTCATATCTGTCATTTTTCTTAGCTATTGTCTGTGGTTTTTATCCCAGAAGTTGGGGTCATGTAATATGAACAAAGTAAGAAAAAATAAGTGGTGACAACTACTCACATCTGATTTTTCAAAGACGGGAATCTGATCATTTATATCAATCACATTGACTTGCACAAAACAGAGGGTCTTGAAATCTGCAAAACAAAGGGATATCACAAAAATTTTCACTGTAAATCATGCATTAAAATCGAAACTCTGTAAGGAAATACTGGCAAGTGAAATGAGAGCCACAGCCACAGTGTCACAGTTGACCTGTAATTTGCATAGATGGGGGTTTCTCTGCCCCCTGCCTACACCAACAAACAGGTGATCAAGGGAAAGGTGGGAGCTGAAGAAAGACCTCAGAGAAGTTTTCTCATCCTAGGATGGGAAAAGCCCCATCCTAGGGAATGCTTATTCCTGAAGGATGGCTCTGTGTGTGTGTGTGTGTGTGTGTGTGTGTGTGTGTGTGTGTGTGTCTGTGTGTGTGTGTGTGTGTCTGTGTGTGTGTCTGTGTATGTCTGTGTGTGTCTGTGTGTCTGTGTGTGTGTGTCTGTGTGTGTGTCTGTGTATGTCTGTGTGTGTCTGTGTCTGTGTGTGTGTGTCTGTGTGTGTGTGTGTCTGTGTGTGTGTGTATGTGTGTGTCTGTGTATGTCTGTGTGTGTGTGTGTGTGTCTGTGTCTGTGTGTGTGTGTGTGTGTGTGTGTGTGTGAAATGGCCTCCCTTTTCTCACTAGTGAAACTTAGGTAGTCTTCAAAGTTCAGTGTAAAGCTATCCTTCCAGAAACCTGCCCAAAGTATCCTACAGCCATCTCTCCCTCTCTGAATGGATCTGCCCTCTATCAGCTCTGCCTTCTGAGGTGGAGAGGCTCAAGGGCACCTTTGTCTTCCTCTCCAAATAAGAGGGGTAGTAGTACAATTAGCCTACTCAAAGGAAAGCTGTGAGATAGCTCACAGAACCTTAAGGAAATGGCACAAGCCTTGAGGGATGGGTTTGACAATTTGGAGACCTAATCAAAGACAGCAAGCAGGTTGATCCTAGATCCAAGCTAACCATGGAGTATAGGTGGAAAGAGATACCCGGGAAGAGAAACAAAGGACAGGTTCTTTGTTGAGGTTGCCATCATTGGAACCACATAATCCTCTATTGTATAATGGTTAGGACTCTGGGCTCTGGGATCCCACTGTTTGAATGCTAGTTCTACCCCATATCGGAGACATGAGAACTTGAGTGTGGGCTAAACGTTTCTGAGCCTCACTCAGCTTATTCACATATGTGGATAACAACAAAATGGAAGTTCTCATCATAATACAAATTGTTAGCAATCTTATCTACCAGACATTGCCTTTTTTTTTTTTTTCTACCACGAACATTTATTTTTGTTAAAGCAGATTATAAATTCTCATCAGTACAAATATATATATATATATATATATATATATATATATGTATGTATGTATGTATGTATATATAACTTACATTTGATTGCAAGGCCAACGTTCAAAAGTAAAAATGAGATGGGATCTCATGTTGTTACCCGAGGTCAAGTGGCTGAGACTGGCAATGGGATGTTCTGTTCACTAGGGGGAGGGGGACATGGCTCACAAAATGAGTAAAACCAGAATCCCCATTCTCACAGAACATGTGGGAACAAAATTTAAAGGGCAAACAATCAAAACCCACATTACAAACCAATACAGTGGCCCTGTGTTTCCTTCTGTGGATATGATTATGTCACTGTCACCTTAGTGTTAAAATAAAGGATTAACATAAGGAAACTGCAACAATATATAAAAGATAACATATTCTCTAGAGCGTATTTAGGTTGATTCCATTAAAATAATGACATTAGAATTTCATGATAGGTTTAAAACCAGGACAATACTGCTCTTTCATTTTCTTTATTTAAAACTACAACCTAGTGACTGTATTGGTCATAAGTATGATTGTTGTTGTGATGTGCTACTTACAATGAATGCTTACAAACAAGCCAGGGATCCCGCCTGCAACTTTCAACCCTTCCTCTTTTTACTTCAATAGGCATCAATGATAAACCAATCTTATGTACAATTTCTTACAACTAACCCTTTTACTTTTGGCAAGATTACTTACAACTCATACAACTTTTTAATATTGAGAACTATTTAAAATATTCTAAATGCATAAAAATAAAGATTTTGGCTTTTTGATATATATTTATAACATTTATTCTGTTACTCAAAATGGAAGCTCACCTTTACCCCCAAAATATAGCTCTGCTGGGCAGTTGCTGCTGTGCACTCCCAGAATTCTGGCAGCACAGCCTGCCTCTTTTCCCAGTCTGAGCCCAACCCACCTGTTCTTTATCTCTAAATCAGGCCAGTACTGAGAGGAGGCAGGTGAATGAAGAGAGATCATTTTGCTTTCTGTTGTTGTGTTTTATATTCCAGTAAGTGTGCTTTGAATATAGATTCCTGTTCAGATACTTCTGCCTCTCTGTTACCAGAGATTTATAAGGGGGTGAGGGAGGCAGGTACAGAGGGCAACATCTCCTGGAGTTCTTTAGCCTAGCTGCAAGATAGTCTTCTCTAGGAATGGTTTTCCCACTTCTTTTAAATCATCTCTCACTGCACTCTGTGCCTAGACTCGCTCCTTGGGACCTTTGGGATTAGTAAAAAAATGTACTGATCAGGGAAACAAAGTCCCCTTTGCTTCTTTGATCTCCACACTCTGCCCTTGCCTAGGTACAGACAAGATACATAAACCACAGAGATTGCCTAAAGTTCGATTTCAAATGTCTTCTGTAAGTCACTGGAGAAAGGGTTGGTAGGGGAGGGATTGGTACGCTGCTTAGACTTGCTTTCTAATGCAGTCTTATCTACCAGACATTGCCTTAAGTGCCTTACCTCATTACCCATTTCATCTTCACAATAACTTCATGACATAGATATGGTTTCCTTTCCTACTGATTTAAAAAATGAGAAAGCCAAAGGATAGAAAAGTTAGGAAATCTGCCCAAGGTCACACAGCTAACTAATTGTGGGGCCAGGATTCAAATCCACATGTTCCTTTAGCCCTCTCTATCCTCTGTCTGCCCTTCAATCTGCTCTGTGATCAGGAGCTGAACTTATCAACAGTATCAGTGGGTGTCTTTGACCTCCTAATAATAGTTGGGTTCTGCCAATGGGAAGCCTGGCAGGAGACTGGAGGAAGGGCAGGAAGAAAGCATCTCTCTTCCCTTTCTACTACCACCGATCTGTCTGTCTCAGGGAAGCCCCTTCAGCCTTCAGGGTTGGAAAGCCCACTCTACCTGCTGGTTTCCCTTAACCCTCCCCATGACCTTTTCCCTTAATCCTCCTTTAAACTGTTCATAGCTACCCCCTTACGAGCAGGCTGTCCATTTCCCGCTAGGCTCCTGACTAATACACCCAGGTAGTCCAACTCTAGACTTTGTGCTCAGTGTACTGAACATGGTGCCAGGCATGGTCTAATACTCTAATTATAAACAAGCAGATGCTGATTAAAGTTACAGCTGGTCCCCAGAACATTTGCATACAAGAATGAGGTGGTTCCAGTCCCAGAACTCACTGGTCTTCAAAAACTTTGGGCCGTAGTGGATCTCCTGCTTGACAGGCCTTTCTTGATTTTTAAGTAAAACTATGCTAATTATCGCCTAGACTCTAATTTTCTGTAGTTGCCCAATTGAATGTTTAATTCCATCAATACACACATAGTTATATATAAATAGATTTATAATCTGGTCCATTCTTTCCATAGATGTACTCATGCACATCAACAATTTGCAATCTGATTTCTACTTTGCACTCTTATAACTTCAAACTACTTCAGGTCCCAATGTCTTTACAGTTTTGTAACTAGTCATATGTCAAATTTAGCTCAATAGCTACCACCTTCCAGAAAGCCTGCTCTTTCTTTCTACTGGGTTGCTCATTTCCTTTCTGAGCTCCCTTGCATGGTGCTCCTTGCAATTTCTTGATTCCCATGTCCATCTCCTCTACCAGAACAAGCACTCCTTAGGGCAGACACTGGGTCTTATTCATCTGTGCATCCCCAATACCTTGCCTGGTTCTTCAAACAAGGCAGAAGCTCATTAACTGTTCACTAAAAGAATGCACAGCTAATAATGTGAAACTGTAACTTTACCATGAGAGGGTTATTTGTTATACTGACTTCCATTGTGTCTGTTAAATATTAGACCCTCAAAATTTGTCCAATTACCAGGTTTCAAACATTCTACATTAGAGACCTGATAAACTCCATTTCGCCCTGTACATCACCATTCCATGGGAAGCAGAGGAATATGAAAGACAGGTAAAATAATGTACTTCTCTTTTCCATGCTGGTGTAACCTATGCCCCTAGCATAACAATTACTGAATTGTTTGGTAATCTAAGATTTAGTGCTAATAACTCAAAGAATGATTCTTAACTTTCTAAGAATCTGAGTGCCCCAGAAATAACTCTCTCTCTCTCTCTCTGAATGTCTTATTGTGTCTCTGTGCACATTTGTCTAGGAATGTGTGCATTTGTTTGCGAATTCATCAGACTGTCAATGGGTCCTGTGATCCACAGAGATTAAGAACCACCTGTTTAGAAAGTGTACAAGGGATAGAGAAGACTGTTTCCTGATTTGTCAGATGGTCAAATAGGAACTGACTGGAGAAGGTAGAACTTCCCCAATGATGCATTACTCTTCCACTTTCATACAGAGGAACCCTTTGAGTCCCAAAATCAAGAATTGGGAAATATAATTAATTTTCCTATTTGTGATCCTGGTGTCCACAAGAATGTGCCTGACAGACTTTTGACAGCCAGGATATTAATTAATGAAGGCCCCACTGCTGTGCTTTGAAATCCAACACTGTATTTGCACCAATGTTTCATTTCCCATGGGCAGCCCCCAGCCAGCTACAAAGCAAAGCAGTGATGCTAAGCCAGGACCATTCTCAGAGATAATATACTTTGGAATCCTAGACAGACACATGGAACTTTCCTGACTGTGCAGTGGACTGGGACATTCCCACAGCCTCCTTCCCCCTCTCTCCTTCACTCAGGGTTGGTCTGTATTGCACTTTGATGATCATCTAGTCTCCCTTCTATTTGTTCTCAAAGGAGTCCCCTCTTGGCATCTGCTACTCAGGGGTCTCAGACTAGCACAACAATGTTGCCTGAGCTGCAACTCACGTCTTTATGAAAACATCTGCCTCTGTGTTACATGTATTTCACAAAGGAAGAATTCTTAAACATAAGAATATTTTCTGTAATATATCCAGGCAGTAGAGCTGCTTCACAAATTGTAACTAGAAGAAAAGCAATTATTTGTGCTTATGACAGCAGGCACCATACTGACCTTTGTCGGACACCTGGACTGTTAGGTTGTACTGAGGACTGTCTTGCTTCTTCAAGGACTGTCTAGCTAACTGGAATTTTCCCTCATATTCTTCAACCAGAAAGAGTCCATCTATGGGAATCTGGGGGGCTTGCACCACAATTTTGTACTTTAAAATACTGTTGACAGTGTTTTTTTCATCCAGGTCATGGGCGGTAAAGATTCCAATACTGCTACCTGTGGAGAAGGAAAAGGAAATCATTCATACAGCTCCATGTCATATATTTTAAAATGGTTCTAGGCGATGATCAAAATCCATTACACGCATGTATGAAAGTGTCATGATGACCCCCTCACTTTGTACAATTTAATATATGCCTATTTAAAAAAGAAAAAAAAGAAGGTTTCACTGGATAAGTAGGTTCCTAAGAAGCACTGTGAATAATGTTGGGTAGCAAGGACTTTCAGATTTATTTTGGTTCCTTACCCTTCTCATGGTGTAATTTGCTGAATACGATAGTGTATTAGTTAGCCAAGGCTGCCATTCCATGGTACCATGCACTAGGTGGCTTGGACAACAGAAATTTATGTTGTCACACCTCTAGAGACAGGACGTCTGAGATCAAGGCATTGACAAGGCTAGTTTCTCCTGAGGCTCCTCTCTGGCTTGCGAATGAATAGCTGTGCCTATTCATATCATCTTCCCCTGACCTCTCTGTGCCCAAATTTCCTCTTAACAGAAAATTCCAGTCATACTGGATTAGAGCTACTATAAGGACCACATTTTACCTCAATTCTCCCTTTAAAGATCCTATCTCCAAAGAGCCATATTCTGAAGTACTAGTGGTTAGAACTCACTATATGAATGGGAAGACGGGCACAATTCAGCCCACACAGGGGTTAGGACTTAAACAAATGAATTTGGAGAGGACACAATTCAGCACACAGTGCCCCCCAATTCATATTCTTGTCCACCCAAATTCTCATTATGGGACCTTCTTTGGAAATAGGGTTATTACAGATGCAATTAGATAAGGAAATTGAGTTGAAACCATCCTGGATAGTTTAGGGTAACCCCTAAATCATTTATCAGATGAGAACACTGAGACACACACAGAGGAAGAGATGGCATTAAGGGAGAGCTCAGAAATCAGAGCTATGTGGCCACCAACAGCCAACAGAAGACAGAAGAGGCAAAGGATTCTCCACTAGAGACTCTAGTACCTTGATTTTAGTCTCCCAGCCTCCAGAACTAAGAGAGTAACTTTCTGTTGTTTTAAGTCATGAGTTTGTGGTGATTCATTTCATCAGCCCTAGGACACTTATGCACTTGGCAAACGGAGGAACTAAACCAGGAGAAACCAACTTTAAAGCAACTGTAGGGAACAACCTTCAGAGAACAACTCCACCCCAAAGATAGCATAAGGCAAAGATCAGGCACACACCCTTCCCACCAGACTGCAGGCTACAGCCCAAGTATTTTTTTTCCTGTGACTGTTTTAGTCCAAGGAGCTCCGGAAGTCAGTGGCTATGACTGTGCTCCACCACTTCTGGGTCAATGCCGAGAGATTCCGGGTCATCTGGTTCCATGAAGTAGGAACTGTGGGTTTCTTTACATGTGGTAAAAATCCCACCTCTTCCCCATCCTTTTTTTTTGGGGAGGGAGGTGGTGAGACAGGGTCTCACTTTGTGGCTGGACTGGCCTTGAACTCACTATCCTCCTGTCTCTGCCTCCCCAGTGCTAGGATTACAGATATACACCACTCGGTTTCAACCCATTTTTTGAGTTAGGTTATATTCCTCTCATAGCAGTTTGCATGCATTGACTTATTTGAAAATGTAGAGGAGTCTTGGTTTGGGGAGCTGGGGAAGGGAAGTATCTACACTATGTCTACAGTGGAACTGGACACATGCGGGAGTGTCTCATGGGCAGTGTTGAAGGCCATGTAAGCAACCCAACAGAAGAGAATCTGTACCTAGTGTAGCAGCTGCTGTTTATTTCTGAATCTATCACAAATCAGTAACTTTTGTGGGGTATACACGTCTTGCAAGAAAAGTGTCTGTGTGATGGGAAGAAAGTGTGCCCTGCCTCATTTTGTGATCCTTTGTCTGAGCAACCCTGCTTTGGGTGTTTCCTCAGCAAGTGAGCATAACACTGAGGTCATGGTTCTCCCACTCCACAGGAAACTTCCACAAGTCAAAGGCACCATGAGGACTGTCATCATTAGGGAACACTCCTCCATGGGGGCAGGAGGACTCTGTGCATGTGCCAGAGTGCAAGGAGCACCATGTCTCTGAGTGACTGAAGACAGGACAGGTGGCAGCCCTGGCTGATTCAGGGGCACACACAGCATCACTTGACAGTATCCAAGAATACTTTATGGAGGTAGGGGCTTCATGACAGTCTTCATGATATTGCGGGGGGAGGAAGGATAGAGAAACAAGAGAAAACTAAAAGAATAAATACAAATGGACTTAACTTCATCTGAATTATTACCAGCTTCCTAGAGAGGGAGACTCAGGGTCAAATTCAATTTCCAATGTGTTTTTTACTCATTTTGGGGGATTTGACTTTGTATATAAATGTTTAAGTTATTTAGGAAGAGCTTTTGATTTCATTAGGGGTCAAATAAGATGACTTAGGGAAACTGTTGCAAATGATACCAGTATGTAGTTGAGGTAGATCATATTAATAATATTGGTGGTGGAGATGGCAGCCATACAAAGTCCAATTCAAGAACACTACCCAGTGTTTGATCCAAAAAGTTGCACTTATGTGACTCTCATGGTACATTCAAATCTATGCTATGCCTGAGATGAACAAGTGACCGCACAGACTAGGTTCACCTGCCCATCTTTTACCCGACAGAAGAAAGGGATCACAGAGTTCACAGGGAAAACAATTGCACATTGATGAACAGCTCAATTCTTACCCAGTACTTCATTCTCCTGGACCTCAAATACAGTCACTGCAGATGGGCATGTCGGTGGGTTATCATTAATGTCTTTAACCTTCACATGAATGTCGAGTGGCTTTGAAAGTAGTTTTCCATACTCATCCTTTGCAACTGCATAAAAAACATACTACAACAGGAAGGTCAGAGTCAAGACTCTTTTACTGTCCCTCTTAAAACAGAAAAATAGCAGTTTTGTTTCTATTTCCTCTTCCCTCCTTATTTCTGGTTTTTGTTGTTGTTGTTTTGGGGGGGTGGTCATACTGGGGTTTGAACTCCTGGCTTCACGCCTGCTAGGCAGGTGCTCTACCACTTGAGCCACTCTGCCAGCCCTTTTATTTTCAATTAGTATTGGAAAATGAGAAAAAATTAAATGAGTCATGAAGTTATAAAATTGTCATGGTTGAGAGTCAATAATACATCAAGGTTGGGAATGCAGATTTTTTTTAAGTAAAATCAATTTTGTTTTCAATTGTAAGCAGACATAGGACTTTGTCTTGTCACTTGCGAAACTCTCCCCATTTTACTCACTGAATCCTTTTCTTCTCGGTCCAAGGGCTGGGTCACATAAATATTTCCTTCCTGGTCAATTGAGAATGGGAATCTTGGCAGCTTCTCCTTATCAAGTAACGAGTAATGTGCACCTGGATCATTCCATTGCACCTGCAGAGCCAAAGGTGACCAGTGAAAAGAGACAGTGCAGACCCAGAGAAACAGAAAGGAAATGAATACCCTTCTGGTCCTTAGTTTGAAATTTCTGACAACTTTGTATGTCAGTAGTTTCTTACAACAACGGAATTGCATTTTTTTCATTTTCAACCTAAAACATGACTTTAAAAAAAAAAAAACTTTTTTGTTACTTAAAAAAAAACAGCAAAACAGGGAAACTTTCTTCTCTAAAGCAATTCTTTGTAAAGAGGTAGTGGCTTGTTTTCCTTTGGAAGTCTGACTGTTAAGGCTTCAAATTTATAAAACATCAATTTAAGAAGCAAAGTGTACTTGACAGCTGGCATTCTCTAAGAACCAAGTCATGGTGTATGATGAGCTCCTAAAACTTAGGGGACACTTTAGACCCTTCTCCATGCAATTAGTTAAGTAAGACAAATGATGTATACATAAGGTACATTCTTCCCGAAAAATTAACTGCCAACTCCTAGAGTTGTTTTGCAAACAATCTGACAAAAGTAAATAAACAAACTTCATAGTAAGACCAATCTACTTGCTACTGGCTTCTCTGATAATCTGTTACTAACACCAATAATCACATTTATTGAGTTACCACATGCCTGCACAATTCTAAACACTTTTATGTATTATCTCATTTCATCTTCAAAGAGTCCTATGAAATAGAGACGACAGCTATCCCTCCTTTCTTGATGAAGAAACTAGGGCACAAAAAAATTAGGTGATTTGCCCAAGGTCCAAGAGCTAGTTGAAATTTCCACATGAAATTATTCTCTCAGACTAGTTTGGAGAGTTATCAAGGAACTTTGTCCCTTGCTAGTTATCTAAGCACCACCCACTGTGCATGCCAGAGAGTGCATTCCTGGACCTAAAGCAAGCATCCCCCATGTGCTAAAAATTCAGCCTGCATTCCTTTGCCTTGAGCCATACTCCTATTCTTTGTGGGTTTCAGAACAGTCGCGCACTTTCTCCAGGCCTGGAATTTGGGTGTGGCACCCCAGAATTAATTTTCTTTGTTAGCTCAAGAGCAACTGAGCATATTGGGTTCTTTTTTGCATTTATGATTCTCATTTTTGACGATGTTGGTCCAGGCCCCAAATCTGAAATTCTCACAATAATGAATATGGGCATGCTTGCTTATCTTGCAAGGCAAAATTCCTCTTGTGTTTTTATTTCCTAAAGGTGACATCAATTAGTTCAACATTCAATAAATGTAAGTCCCTTTCAGTTGACCATAGATATGATGACATGGGCCATTCCTTAACAATATAATCATTTTTTTTTAATATTAGCGGAAATACAGACTGGTACTTCTTTATAATGTTAACATCTTTCATCCATTTTCACAGCTACTACCTCAGTGAGTCTTCATAATATGCCTAAGAGATTTTATTATCCCCATTTCACTGATGAGAAATAGGGGCTCAGCATAGTGACATACTTGTTTATGATTCATCATAAATTAATGGCTCAAAAACATGGTTTCAGTCATCTGCTTCCAAATTCAGGGCTCTTCCACCAACCTTAATGCCAAGGAATCTCCTGGGATTCCAGAAAAGATCAAATGTTAGTAGGGTCCGGACTGGATTTCCTGAAGCTAAGTTGAGGGGCCATCAGGGTGAGTGTGTCCACTATGGAAGTAAGAGAAGGACCACTGAATGCAGGGAGAGGCACATACAGTAGATAGAGCACAGGATTTCCAAGGAGCAAGATTACCTTATGACTCTTACTCTAGACCAGGCCTGTCTCTGCTCTCAGCCTCTGATCGAATGAGTCTATTTGGACAAGACTTTTCCCACCAGATCAAAAGGCAGATCTTTAAAAGTATTTGCCACCCCAAATTTAAACCACGTACATGTACATTATGGGTGTGCCAGATACAACCCACTCTAAGACAGCCATATCCCACACTGCTAACCAGGAACAACAACCCTGACAACTACTTTTAAAGTGAGGGTGAGTGAAGTTCTCTCTGAAAGTTTAATTATATGTCTGAATCCAAATTTTCTGCCCATGATGCTAATCTCCAAAGACATGGGGCCAAAGACTGTTTAATTTGCTTTATAAGTACGTGATATAAAGATGTGTAGGTGAAGACTCTGAGGTAGGTCTACACAACAAGCATATATATTTAGGAGGCTCTAGGTGTCACTTGGCCACTACCTTAGTGATTTTGATGGGGTGAGGATCAGTGGAGTTTTCGATAACCTCCACAGCTTCTGGTGCTTTCCAGATATTCTCCTTCACCGTAATATCCACAGATGTGGTGTCACTGAAGGAATTCTCATTCTGACCTCTCATGTCCTTTACTGAGACTACCAGATTGTAGTAAGAATTCTTAGCTGGATCCAATTCTTGAGATCCTGTGGTAAACAAGGGAGAAAAGGAAATCCTGTGAAGGTGACAGACCTAAGATCCTTTCTCTGACTCAGGCCTATGAGGGCATCTCTTGACTTACCTTGGGGGGTGAGCGATATCCCTCCTGTTCTGTTGTTGATCTGAAAGTACATGACATCACCAATTTTGGGAAGCTGAATAACAATCTGATAAAAAAGTTGGCCATTGGGAGTGGTTGGATCATCCAGGTCTGTAGCATTAACATACATGAAGGGCTTTCCTGTTTAATAAAACATACCCAGAAAAAAAAAAGAAGTCATTGAAATCCTAACCAAACATAGCCACTTCTACCTTCTAAGAAGCACAATCAAAAGGGAGAAAGTGCCATGATTTGTATCAGTGGGAAAATGAACCTTTATTCTACTCCTTCCCTTAGGATTTCTCCCTCTTTTTTTTTTTTTAGCATTTCCTCTCAAATTCATTATACTGAAAAAGTGTGCATTGATTATGAATCTATTCCTTGCAAACATTTCCACTCATTTCTTTTCTTAAATTTTTTATTATCATGTTACTGTTATATTGGAGGTATACTGCGACATTTACAAAAGTTCTTATAACCTATCATAGTTAAATTCACCCCCTCCAATGTTCTCCTTCCCTTAGGGTTTCTCAAAGTGTAATCTAGGGGGACCTCTGAGGGTCACTGAATCTGTTTCAAGGGGTTTATGAAGTTAGAAATCACTCATGTGTAAAGAACTATTCAAAGGACAAGATAATTTAATGGATTTTCTTAGAAAGGAGTACAAACATGACAGGGCTTCAGAATCCACATTGCAACTAATCTTTAAGAAACCATCACTTTTCAGGTTATGGTAACATATCAAAGAATGTCCACAGTTATCTGAAAATGCTGTTAAAACATTCCTCTCCCAACTATATACCATGTGAAGCTAATTTTTCTTCATGTACTACTTCAGGAAAGAATAGCATTCAGCAACAAAATGAATATAGAATCACATGTGATAACCCAATGTTTTTCTATTAATCCAGACATTAAACAAATTTTGTAAAGATTAAAACAATGCTACTACTCTCACTAAATGTTTTTGTCCTAAAAATTCAATTTTCATTAAAATGTATACATGCAAAACTGTATTCTTTTAAATGATTTAATAATTTTTTTTTAATTTCAAATACAGTAATATGGATACATATAACCAGTGAGTTCTGGAGTCAGCTTGTGACAACCAGTTGTGAAATTTCAGAAATTTTGTGAGTCAATTATTTACACTATTGGTAGCTTGAACTTGTTATTATCATAGGCCACAATGTGTATTTCTACTATTGGAATTTGCAAATGCCACACATCAGGGCTTTCCAACCCTCCTTCCCCAGGAAAACAACTGTTAAACATTGACTGGAATACTACTGGATATAATGCATATATCCAAAATTTTGTTGAGGTCCTCAAAAAACTTTAAGACAATGTGAGAATCCTGAGACCACAAAGTTTAAGAATCATATCTCTAGAAGATTTTGTTGGTAAAGAGAACAAAGGTAAGTCCTTGAGGACTCTTACACAGCAAAGCCTCAGAGGATGTCTTTGGTAGCAACCTCAAGGTCAAAGGTTGGGGACGATGGAGTTCCTCTACATAATAAAGTGGATGGGGTTTTACTTCTTGAATTATTAGTTGTAGGCACTGAAGACAGAGAAAAGGATGAGGCTGAGTAACATGAAAGATTAATCAACTGTGAGTTCATGGAAATGGCTGAGAGTCTTTCTGAGAACTTGGAAGTCTAATATTCATTTTTTTTTGTGCACTGTTATGATGTGATGCTTTTTCAGAGGTACCTGGTGCTCATACTATGCCTTGAAGAAAGTATTTTGTGGAAATGAAGGTTAGAAGGTCAATGCAGTATATAGAAAAGATAGCTTCCTCTGAGAGATGTATGAGAAAATAAGCAGGGAACCAGCGGTGGTTGTGACAACATAGGTTCCCGAAAGGGTTTGGGAGGTGAGCTCACCTTTCCAGACTGTTCTATGGTGTCCTTGAACTCTAAGGTGGTTTAAAGTTAACTACAGAGTAGTGTTTCCACCTGACCATCACCTCCACAGTATACTTTGCAGTCTCTAAAGACATTTTATTGCCATAACTTGGAGCATAGGGTATTACTGGTTTCTAGTGGCTAGAGGTCAGAGGTGCTGCTAGACATCCTACAAAGCACAGGACAGCCTCTGACCAAAAAAAAAAAAATTATCAGGCCCAAAATGTCAATAGTACCAAGGATGAAAGGTCCTGGTCTAGAGCAACAGGAATAACAAAACAGCTCCCAGAAGATCACTGTGAAAATTACACAAGATAAATAAGTGCTAAGTGAGTGCCAGCTACAACTGTTAGCCACACACATCTGCTCTATCCATCTTACACCCTTTCACCAGGCTCCTGCCTGTTACCTGGGCGAGAGTTCTGCCGTACCGAGCCTTCGTACTTTTCTTGGAGAAACATGGGTCGGTTGTCATTGATGTCCTTCACTTCTATGGTGATGGGAACTGGGCCCTCCACCGTTGCTCCTTGAGCATCCAGGGCTGCAAGCTGAGGTGGAGGAAAAGGAAACAACTCTGGTGAGACACTGGAATTTATATCCCATGCCCAGAAGTCACTTAAAGGCAATTAGAACTCAAATAGCCTGGTGACTATAGAAGACAAAGAACTCACAAGAGCCCAAACTGGGATCTGCTAAAGGAGGATCTGATGAGTTCAATCTGGCTGATCATGGTGGTTGCTTTCCAGAAAGAGAAGGTGCTAGACACTGGACATGAGAGTGCTCTAAGTGACTGCAGTCAGTGACATGAGAACACTTTGACCTAGGAGGCTATGGAAGAGTCTTGTGATAGTGGCTCTCAGAGCTGTGATGGTGGGTGGCTTGCTGAGCCCATGGCAGAAGGTGTCAGACAGGAAGCTGTTGGCTTACTCTCATGCCATTCTTTGATATTCATATACTGACCATGAAAACTGTGGGCAAAGAGAGGAAAAGGGTCCTTTCAGTTGTCCTCTCACCATTGGCTACTTCTGCTTTTTCCAAGGCTGGCAGAAACTCCACCCCAGTACTGAGGCTGCCTTCGTGTGGGACTAGAACCCATGCAATGGCTACAGGCAGGTACTAGCGGCACAGCAGAGGAGCACTGGCCTGGTTTTAGCCCCAGTGACTGAACATGGGTAAGGCCATCTGAGAGCCTTGGCAATGTAAATTGGATTACTCTGGTCAAAAAGCCTAAGGAAGAGGGCACCTTTGCCATGTCCCTCCGTAGTTGTCAAAAATGGCCATATGAGGTTCATAAGCTATGCCATTAGCCCATTAATGTTAGGAGAGCTGTAACGGGAGGCAAGGGACAAAGGTGCCAGTGAGACTTCCAGGATTGAGGGGGCTGTAGGTGGAGTCCCATCCCTTTGTCCCAGCTCAGTTCACCTGCAGATTGTGAATGGGTCTTGTTTCTCTGTCCAGGGTGCTGGCGTAATATAGAAGTCCATCTGGTTCTATCATAAATATGCCATCTGTCTCTCCAGTAAGTTCAAACGTCACAGCAGGAGGATTGGCCTTAAACTGGGAAAAAAGCAAAAACAGAGGTCAGGCTGCAAGGAAAGGCAATGCTGAAAAATTTGCAGAAAGTCACCAATGTCAGGCTAAGATGTCATTTTTACAATCACTAAATAAGAAATCCTCAGCCCTTTAAAGTGGTATAGTCTACGAGTTTGCTTAAGCATTAATTATGTAACATTCAATAATACATTTTCCTCAAGAAACAATGTATCATATAATTTAATACATTAACAAAGGGCATAAGTGCTTGAAATTGTATTGGAGTTAAAGGATATTTTTCATGGAATGTTTGAAAGCTATGATACTACTAGTATCTGAGAAGTTTATATAAGGGTTACTTCATTGCTAGAATAAAAAGTACCCTTTAAATAGTTTAAAAAATTGTGACAGGCTGGAGGAGTGGCTGGCTCAAGTGGTAGAGTGCCTACCTAGCAAGTATGAGGCCCAGAGTTTAAACCCCAAAACCACCAAAAAAAAAAAAAGAATTGTGACAAAGATTAAGAGGCATGTTAATATCAAGATATGATTGTAAGTGGCTTCAACTGAATACTATGCTATAATGATAATCTCTTAATTATTTCTTCAGAAGTGAAAAAAATATCAATTGCTATGCATAAGATAGCTATAGCATCTTTTAAGACCACAAAATAGAAAATTTACATAAAAATAAGAAGAAATAAAAGCTGCTCAAGCAGCCAAACACAGTAACTCATTTCTATAATCCCAGCTACTCAGGAGGATGTGGTTCAAAGCCATCCAGGCAAAATGTCAGCAAGACCTACATCTCAACAAACAAGCCAGGCATGGGCGTGCCATCTGTAATGCCAGCTATGTGAGAGGTATAGGTAGGAGGGCTGTGGTCTGAGGCTGGTCGGGGCAAAAAATACAAGACCTTATCGGAAAAATAACCTAAAGCAAAAGGGCTTGGGATTGTGCCTCAAGTGACAGAGTGCCTGCCTAGAGTAGAGACTCTGAGTTCAAACCCCAGTACCATGAAAAAAAAGTAGCTCAATTTTATTAATTATGTGTTAATTTATTAATATTTTTTAATAATTTTAATAATATATTTTTAATTAAAACATTTAATGACAATGTTAGTAACATGTTATTGATGAAAATATAATTTATATAATCCTTTTGGAAATAACTTGAGGTATAAAATGTTTGTAGTCTTTGATAGTAAACATTACTACACAGAATTTATCTTAAGGGAAAAAAGTTTTAAATAGTAAACTACATGCCTGTAGTATAAGAAGCATAATTTTAATATTGGTAAAAATTGAGAGCTCTTAAATCAAAAAATTAGTGAAATTATTCTGGTATATAAATGACATAATGTTAATCACTGAAAGGTTCATTATGAAGAGACATAGGATACAATGCAAATAAAAGAATATAACAATAAAATGAGGCTATGATCGTAACAGTACCAAAAGCATGCAGGTCAATATGCAAGGAATGGAATTTTTACTTTTTTATTTTGGGAATTTTTTTCAAGCACAAGAGTTGATGTGTTCAGTTACAATCACTATGAGCAAAGAGGTTTTGTGCATGTGTACTTGCTAACATTATGCTGTCAAGACAATAAATAAAAGTGTTGCTGTTTGTGTTTTAAGAAAAAGACCCAGGTGTCAGCAGCACAAAAGTGTTCCTCTCCAACAGCACCGAAAATGTTGGCAAACATTGTATATCAGCTGTTTTAGAACCTTGGGAATTAACCAAATGTGTGTAAAATCCAACTCATGTTTATTAAAAAAAAAAAAAAGGAATATCAATAAGAGCCAAGTTTTGTGATGTTTTAACTTACCTAATCCCATGGTCCTTTCCTAAAATCTGAAGTAGCCTTGCAAACCAACAGCCTCAAAACCACAGTATCATAGAGGGGACATGCCATCATCTGATTCCTGGCATTTCCCTGGAAACTCCTCCCTCAGGCCTTGCCTTTATTTGATCTGACTCAGAGAAGGCTCACTTCAATTCCCACCCCGCCCCTAATCCCCAGGACATTTACTTAACATTTCAGCTACCTGAAGTAGTGATAAAAGTCCAAGCAAATAAGAAGCTGACCAAAAAAAAAAAAAAAAAAAATTAAGGAAAAGCTGGCAAATAAGACGTCCACAGGGAACTCTGAAAATCTCAGATATATTATTAGGAATCCAGTTATGAGCAAGGCTGTGAACAGCCCAGAAAGGGCTGAAAAGGCCCTAGTCTCCCCTCACCTCTAGCTGACTTTGAGACTCTACAAGCAAGAAATGAGAGGTAAGGCAGAGCTATAAGCTGTCTACCCGCACGGTTGAAGGCATGCCCCACCTCACACACAGCACTGCTTGGAAAAGTCTAGGAGATTTATTGCTTCAAGGCACCTATGGTAATATCTGCCTTGTCATTAACTAAACACGTAGCTAACTAAGCAAACACATCAGTGGCCACAGATGACAAAGAATACTGACTTTGCACAATCAGTATATGAAAGCCACTAAACAAACAGTAATAACATTTAGTCCTGGAAAAAGGAAGAGATATGATTTCTAGAGTTACCACATTATATTATTTAAAATGTCTAGTTTTCAACAAATTATTATGAGACATACAAGTAAGAAACTAAATCCCATACACCAGGGTAAAGAAAAACAGTCTATAGAAATTGTCCCTAAGGAAGTCCAGTTGTTGGACTTACTAGATAAAGATCTTAAATCATGTGTTTTAAGTAGATTCAAAACTTAAGAAATCATCTCCAAAGAACTAGTGGAACATATTAAAACAATGTTCTATCAAATAGAGAATATCAAAAAAATAGAAATTCCAAACTAGATAGAGCAACTCAATCCTGTAGTCCTAGATACTCAGGAGGCAGAGATCAGGAGGATCATGGTTCATGGCCAAGCCTGGGCAAGAGTTCTGAGATCCCATCTCAAGCAATAAAAAGTTGGGCATGGTGGCACACACTTGTCACCCCAGCTATATGGGAAGCATGGGAAGCAAGGTCCAGACCTGCCCAGGCATAAAGCAAGACCCTATCTCAAAATTACCAAAGCCAAAAGGGCTGGGGGCATGACTCAAGTGGTAGAGTACCTGCCTAGCAAGTGCGAGGCCCTGATTTCAACCTCCATTACAGCAGAAAGAGGAGGAAGAATTCTGGAGTTCACAAGTACATTAACTGAAATGAAAAAAATATATTTAAGGGGACTTGAAAGAAGATTTGAGCTAGTAGAAGAATATCTATGAACTTGAAAATAGATTGAGATTATCCACCCTAAAGTACAGATAGAAAAAAATAATAAAAATGAATAGAGCCCCAGAGACAAGTAAACCATCACTGAACAAGCACATGTATAAGAGTTCCAGGAGGAAAAGAAAGTAAAAGGGGAAAGAAGATTACTTGAAGGCAGAATTACCAAAAACTTCTCAAAATCTACATATCCGAGAAGGCCGATGAATTCTAAGTAGATTAAACTCAAAGAGACCTAACCCCGGACACACCATAATCAAACAGTTGAAAGACAAGAGAATGTTGGGAGCAGCAAGAAAGCAACTTAAACTACGTAGACTCTTCCCATACACAGGCTCCTCAACAACACTAACAATTGATTTCTCCCTGAGGACACAAGGCAGTCAAAGGACACATCCCAAGTGCTAAAAGAGAAAGGATGCCAAGTAAGAATTGTACATCTAATAAAACTATCCTTCAAAATGAGAGTGAAATTATATTACTATCAGACAAAACAGACTTCAAGACAAAATTATTACAAACAAAACAATGACATTCTGTAATGATATAGGGTCAATATACCAAGCAACCATAACAATTTTAAACATGTATGTGACTACTGACAGACCCTAAAATACATGAAAGAAAAAATGTCAGAGTTGAAGGAACACAAATAATTGGACAGTATCATTGACAAATTCAAGACTTTGCTTTCCATAATGTATAGAACAAGTAGGTAAGAAACAGAAGACTAGAACAACATTATAGACCAGCTAGAAGTTAACAAGTACCTGTGGAATACTCCATCCAACCAAAGCCATTTATATGGAGTATCCTCCAGGGTAGAGTTTATGTTAGACCATAAACAAGTGTCAGGGAATCCCAAAGGGTTGGAGTCACACAAAGTTTATTCTCATACCCAGTGGAATGAAATTAGAAATCAGTAATAGACTAAAAGAAGGGAAATTCACAAATATGTGGAAATAACCACCAGGCCAAAGAAGAAATCCAAATGGAAATCAGAAAACACTTTGAGTTAAATGGAAATGAAAAAGATTTTTAAAAAACCAAACAGCATAGCAAACATTAAAGAATGCAGAGAAAGTGATACTTAAAAAGAATCTGTAGCTGTTTATATTTAAAAAGAAGAGGGCAAGAAGCACAGCTCATGTGGTAGAGTGCCTGCCTAGCAAACACAAAGCTCTAAAATCAAACCCCAGTACTGACAAAAAAAAAAGAAATTATAAAAAGAAGATGTCAAATAGCCTAATCATCCACTTTTTAGAAAATAGGAAAAGAAGGATAAACTAACCCCACAGCAAGGAGAAAGTAGTTAAAATTAGAATGGAAATTAGTGCAATGAAGACTATGAGAGCAAAGTAGAAAATTAACAAAAGCACAAGTTGATTCTTTGAAAAGTTCAAAAAAATGACAAATTTTCAGCTTTACTGACCAAGAAGAAATGAACATGGTTCAAATAATTAGAATCAGGAATGCAAGAGGTCATATAAATCCAAACTTACAGGGGAAAAAAGCATTTGAGATAATGGTACAAGTAATTGTTTTGGCACAAATTAGACAAGCTAGGTGAAATGGGCAAATCCCTAGACAGAAAAAAAAAACACTTCTAAAACTCACTCAAGAATAAATGTTTCTAAATGTTAGAACTACAACAAGAAAAGAAGTTTAATTAGCAATCAAAAAAATTCCCCAAGAAAGCCCCAGTACCAGAAGCATTTACTGATGAATTATGACTAACATGCAATGAAGAATTAACACTAAACCACAAATTCTTCCAAACACTAGAAGAGAAGGAATCACATCCCAACTTGTTTTAGTTCAGTACTATCCTCATACCCAAACTGAAAAAGTCAGTCCAAGAAAACTTCAGACCATGAAGACTTCTTATAATATAGACACAAAATTTTTCAGTGAAATTCTAGCAAACTGAATCCAGCACCATAAAGGATTATATACCATAATCAAGTAGAATCTATCTCAGAATGCAAGGCTTATTCAATATATGAAAATCAATTAATATAATACTCTCTACTAATAAAATAAAGAACAAGAAACCCGTGAGTATCTCAATAGAGACAGAAAAATCATTTGACAGTATACAATATCCTTTCATGATTAAAAAAAAAAACTCAACAAAGGAACAGAAAGTAGCTTCTCAAGATGACAAAGGCTATCTAAGAAAACTACAGAGCTGACTCACTCTTAACGGTAGAAGACGGAAAACTTTACCCATAAGACCAAGAACAAGACAATGATACCCATCTTACTACCTCTATCTAACATTGTACCAGAAGGCCTAGCAAGGGAAAATAGTAAGGAAAAGAAACAAAAGCCATCCAAATTGGAAAAAGAAAAGCAAAACTATTTTTGTTCATAAAGGACATATCTTATATGGATAATCCAAGAAACCTTTTTTAAAAAGACAGCTAATACTACCAATAAACAATTCTCATAACTGAGGCCAATAGGAAAAGGGGACCAGGAACTAGAGAAAAGGTTAGATCAAAAAGAATTAACCTAGAAGGTAACACCCACACACAGGAAATCAATGTGAGTCAATGCCCTGTATAGCTATCCTTATCTCAACCAGCAAAAACCCTTGTTCCTTCCTATTATAGCTTATACTCTCTCTACAACAAAATTAGAAATAAGGGCAAAATAGTTTCTGCCGGGTATTGACGGGGTGGGGGGGAGAGGGAGGGGGCGGAGTGGGTGGTAAGGGAGGGGGTGGGGGCAGGAGGGAGAAATGACCCAAGCTTTGTATGCACATATGAATAATAAAAGAAAAAAAAAGGTTACAAGGTAAACAAGAATCATTTGTTTTTCTATACACTACCAAAGATGAACCTGAAAATAATATTTCTTAAATGCCATCTAAAACATGATTTTAAAAAAGTATAAATTACTTCAGAATAAGTTTAACCAAATACAAGGCTTATAAAATGAAAACTACAAAACATTGTTGAAAAAATTAAAGATCTAAATAAATGGAATATAGTCCATGTTTATGCATTTGAAAACTTACTATTGTTAAGATAGCAACAGTCCCCAAGTTGCTCTGTGATGGAACATAATCCTTATCAAAACTAGAGCTTCTTTGTTTGTAGAATTGATACACTGATCCTAAAATTCATACCGAAATGCAAGAGACCCAGAATAGCCACAACAATTTTAGAACAGAAGAACAAAGTTATAAGACTTAAACACTATCTGATTTCAAAATTTACTACAAGAATACAATTCAAGATAGCGTGGTAAGTAAGACAGATCAATGGATCAATGTGTGTCCATAAACATGCCTTCCCACTGTGGCCAACTGATTTCTGATGAGAGTGCTGAGACCACTCAATGGGGGAAAATAGTATTTTTGACAAATGGTGCCAGAATTACTGGATATCCATGTGCAAAAGAATGACATTGAACCCTTCATTCACACCATATCCAAAAACTAACTCAAAATGCATCAAAGACCTAAGTATAAGAGCTGAAACTATAAAATATGAAATGAATGCATAGACATAAATCTTCACGACACTGGATAAGGCAATGGTTTCTTAGATATGGTATCAGAAGCACAAACAACAAAACAAAAAATAAATGCAACTTCATCAAAATTAAAAGCTTTTGTGTTGCAAAGGACACTATTAAAAAGTGAAAAATAAGGGGACCAGGAACTAGAGAAAAGGTTAGTTCGAGAAAAATTAATTTAGAAGGTAACACACATGTACAGGAAATCAATGCGAGTCAACTCCCTGTATAGCTATCCTTATCTCAACTAGCAAAATCCCTTGTTTCTTCCTATTATTGCTTATACTCTCTCTTGAACAAAATTAGAGATAAGGGCAAAATAGTTTCTGCCTGGTAGTGAGGGGGTGGGGGGGAAAGGGAGAGGCCGGGGAGGGTAAGGGGGCAGGGGGAAGGGGGGAGAAATGACCCAAACATTGTATGCACATATGAATAAAAGAAAAAAAAGTGAAAAATAACCTATAGCATATGAGAAAATACTTACAAATCACATGTCTGATAAGGGAGGGCTTGTATGCAGAATATATAAATAACTCTTACAGGAATAAAAAGACAAATAATCCAATTAAATAAAAGGCAAAGTATTTCAATGGACACTTCTCCAAAGAAGATATAGAGAGAGCCAACGAACACATGAAAAGATACTCAACACCACTAGTCATTAGGGAAATGCAAACCAAAATTATAAAACTACAAAGAAATACCACTTCATAAACACTTGGATAACTATCACAAAAATGAAAGAGTACTTCCCTAGCAAGCATAGGGTCCTGAGTTCAATCCCCAGTACCACAAAAGAAAGAGAGATAATAGCAAGCACTGGTGATGGGTAGAAACTAGAACCCTTATACAATGCCAGTAGAAATGTAAAATGTTTCATTTTTTTGGGAGAACAGTTTTGCAGTTCCTCAAAAGTTAAACAAAGAATTAATTGTGACCCAGCAATTTCATGTGAGTGTGTCTGTGTGTGTGCTCCCAAGAGAACAGAAAACATAGTCTCACAAAAAGTTGTACAAGAATGAATGTCCATAGCAACATCACTCATTACAGCCATAAGAGAGACAACTCAAATGTCCATCAATTGGCATGTAAATATTCAAAATGTGGTATAATTATGCAACGGACTATTACTCATCCTCAGTGAGTGAAGTTCTGATACACACTACAACTTGACTAAACATCAAAAACATTACGGTCTATAAAAGAAGCCATACATGGGCCAGTGGTGGCATAATTCCATTTACATGAAAGGCCCAGAACAGACAACTGTACAGAGGCCAAAAGTCAAAAACTGGCTGAAGGCAAGTGAGGACAGTGGAGTGACTGCTAGCTAGTGGACACAAGGTTTCTTCTGGAGTGATGAAAATACTCTGATATTTAATAGTGTGGTAGCTGCACATCTTCGTAATAGACTAAAAACCACTGAATTATGCATTGCAAAGGGTGAATTTTTATGCTGTGTGAGCTATATTTCATGAAGAGTAAAAGGGGAAAAAAGACCTTTTTTAAGGTATATGCCATTACTGCCTTATGATCTGGAAGTCCCTGAGACAGTACTAAGCTGGTGTTAGTTGAAAATCCTCAATAAAAGAACTCCACGGTCATTTAGTTCATTTTATTTTAGAGGATTTATTAATACTCCAAGCGCCATTCTCATGGGCAATGAGCTTTCTGTGTGCCCCTCTAACTCCAGATGCTGGTGGGATGGGAATCCTTGTAACTCCTCCCTACCGCTGTAACAGAGTTCAAAGCCCTTCGTACTAAGGTTGGGCTGCTGCATGGTCAACACACACGACAGAGAGAGCACAGCATGCTAGATTAGATGTCAGGAGACCTCTGTTCTACTCTCGACTCTGCCATTAACTGATTTAAGCCTTGGTTTCCCATCTGTAAATAACATTTGGTACCAGAAACCTCTAAAGTGCTTTTTAGCAGACATTCTGTGATTCTAGGATAGAGATCCTCTTCATCCTCTACTGCCTACTCTCCTGTCCTAACCCTCCAGTCCCACCTAACACACACACACACACATACACACACACAACTAAATACCCAATCAAGCAAACCAGAGACCTAAGCATTATCCCCAGCACCTGTCCCTCACCTGTGCTTATTCAGTAACCAGTTCCTTGCATGACTTCCCTCACATTGCTCCTACTTGTCTCCTTCTTCCCATTCTCCCTGTCTTAGTCCATTTGAGCTGCTGTAACAAAATATTTTAGACAATTTACAAACAATGCAAATTTATTGCTCACAGCTCAGGAGGCAGGGAAGTTCAAGATCAAAGTGGCAGGTGATTTGTGCCAACAGACCAGATGAGGACCTGCTTCTCACAGAGACACCTTCCTCATGTCCTCACTTGGCAGATGGGGCAAACAGGCTCCTTTTTCATAAGAGCATTAATTCTATTTATGAGGGCTCTGCCCTCATGCCCTAATCACCTCCTAAAGGCCTACCTCTTGATACTATTGCACGGGGGGTAGGTTTCAACATATGAATTTGGGGGCACATCAACATTCAGACCATAGCATCCCTTTTCTCTTACTTGAACCAGACCCCATCGCTTCACACTACACTATTACATTTGTAATAAGACCCTTTCTGCCTCCAGGCCACCCCTTCAACACATGTCCACCATTATCACAGAGTAAACTTGTATGAGTCTATTGGGGTGCTCTTTGTTGAAGCCCTCCAGGGCCACCAACACATCTGTGCTGACCTCGGCAGGTGTGTATACAAGGTCTCCACCCTCAACCCTGAACCATCCATCATCTATCACTTTCTTGCTCAATGCACACTTCCATGTTTAGCCCCCTGCTGTACTAAGACCTGCTTCCTGTTCATGTGCACCTGCTCATCTTTCACTACTCAGTTCAGGGGCTGATGAAGCCTTATCTGTTCACCTATTACCATCCTCATCTAAAATAGGGCACTCTTAGATTTGGGGTATTTTTAATCACACACACGAAAGTGATAAGAATATGAGATGATGCATATATTAATTAGCTCTATTTAGCCATTTCATTATATATAGTAAATATACATATACATGTTTCTTTTTTAAAATATATACATGGCAGGGGGACCAAATAAGGAAGTAAAGAAGGTGAATATGGTTGATGTACTTTCTATACAAGAATGAATATAGGAGGATTCCAAGATGGCGGCTAGAGGTAGGAAGCAGAAAGCGACCCTCCTATAGTGAAATCTTGGAAAGACGCTGGAGACACACTTTGCAGACATAATCACCGAGAAAAGGCATAAATTTGACCCCTCCACAATCTCCAGCCGGTGCAGAGAATCTCCACTTCACGTTAAACGGAGAAACGAGGAGGGCCCCTGGGGCCGCCAGTGGCCGGCGCCCATACGGCTTGGGAAGACGCGGACCAGGTGAGCTTCGCGGTACCGCGGTAGCCCCACAGACAAGCCTGGGCCAGAGCAGCATAGCCCCCTGGAGAGACTGACCTCCATCGGGGAAAAAAAAAGAGAAACTGAGTAATAAGCAATAAGAACAGTTAAGACACACTGGAAAGAGGGTGGGGCGCCCTGAGCGCTGAAGATTGGGGGAAGGGAATCCTTCCCGGGACTGTAAATAAACAAGCCGGGCGGGCCAGAGAGCCTCTGGCGGGAGCGGGGCACGCCCAGCAACCAGGAGTGGGGAAGCTTGTGAGAGGAGGGAAGACCCACTTCCCACGTGAACCGTAAACAAACATGGCGGCCAGCAGGAGCAGCAGCACCGCCCAGTAAGCAGGAGCAGGAAAGCTTCTGAAAGTGGCAGTGGGAGGAAAACTTCAGAGGAGAGGGGGGAAGACCCACCTCCCACATGAACTGTAAATAAACACGCAGGCCTGACAACGCGGGGGCAGAGTCACCTTTCCCAGTGCTTGGAAAGGGGAAAGCCTGTAGCAGAGGCCCCCCACCCCCCACAGGAGAACTCTGAGCAAACAAAGCCTGTGGGACCAGGTGAGTGCTAAGCTCACCCCAGAGATCTGCATAAATAACGCCACCAGCTACAGGCTGAGAGCAGCAGGTAGGCAAGCCACAGTTGCAGATTCCACTCTCAGAACTGTCTCCAGACGCTTTTTTTTCTTTTTCTCCCTACCTTTGATGAGAGAACAAATGAATTACACCTGCAAGCCGAAAAACTTACTGAAACTGTATTGCATTTGAACTGGGGACACTTGGTGGGGCTTTTGTGTGTGTGTGTGTGTGTGTGTGTGTGTGTGTGTGTGTGTGTAGTTTTGTTCTACTTTATGCATCCCCTTTGATGAGACAACTACAGAACAACATCTGAGGCACCAACTCCAGGACTGGAGATTGAGACGGACACCCAAATTATTAAGACTGAAACTGCATTGCATATAAACTTGGAAGTTTTTTGGTTTTTTTTTTTTTTTTAATTTTCTCTATTCCATTTTATTTTAATTCATTTTTATATATAGGTATTACTTTCATTTACTTATTTTTTATTTTTTTATCTTTGATTTTCAATCCTCTCTCTGTCTCTCCAATGTCTGTTCAGCTTACTGTCGATTAGTACACTAACACTCCCTGTTAATACCTTTGAAACTCTCTTATCTGATACCTTGTTCTGCTTTCTCCCTCTTGTCTGTATATTTGTTTTCCCCTTTTCTTTAACTTCTTGCTTTCCATCTCAGCTCACTCTTCCATTCTCAATATTACCATTGTTATTATTACAAGCTAGAAAATACTTAATTGCACACAGTACAGGGACAGCAACAACACCAAGGACAATGACAGGAAGACAGAAAAAACAAGGAAACCAGTTTCCCCACAGCAAAAAATTAGTACAGGAACCAGAGGGGAATGAAGAGAACAGAAACTCAGATCCAGACTCCAACAAAATGAAGATAAACTATGCCAAAGGACCCAATGAAGCCCACAAGGATAATTTAAAAGAAGACATACTACAAGTACTCAAAGAGAATTTTATAGAGATGATACTGGATAGGGTCAACCAAAATGTACAGGAGACACTCAAGAAATTCCAAGACAATAAAAATAGAGAATTTGAAAAAGCAAAAGAAGAAATAAAGGAAACCATAGAAGCACTGTATAAACAGCAAAGGGAAACAGAGAACACGATGAATAAACGGATAAATGAACTCAGGACAAAAATAGACAACATTAAAGAGGAAACCACCCAGGATATGGAAAACCTCAGAAAAAAGAACGAAACAGAACTGCAAAACAAAACGGAAGGCCAATCCAGCAGAATAGAACAAACAGAAGACAGAATCTCAGAACTTGAAGATGAAATGGTAATTAAAGGAAAAACTGAAGAACTATTAATTAAACAACTCAAGACCTGTGAAAAGAAAATGCAAGAACTCACCGACTCCATCAAAAGACCAAACTTGAGAATCATGGGCATCAAAGAAGGAGAAGAGGTACAAGCGAAGGGAATGCGTAATATATTCAACAAAATAATAACAGAAAATTTCCCAAATCTAGAGAAAGATATTCACATACAAATGCAAGAGGCCTCCAGGACACCAAACAGACCAGATCAAAATAGAACTACTCCACGACATATCATCATTAAAACAACAAGTTCAGAAACTAAGGAAAGAATTTTGAAGGCTGTAAGAGAGAAAAAACAAGTAACATACAAAGGTAAACCCATCAAAATCACGGCAGACTTCTCAACAGAAACATTAAAAGCAAGAAGAGCGTGGGGTGAGATCTTCCGGGCACTGAATGAAAATAACTTCAACCCCAGGATACTCTACCCAGCAAAGCTATCATTCAAAATAGATGGAGCAATAAAAGTCTTCCATGATAAGCAGAAACTAAAACAATATGTGACCACAAAGCCACCATTACAAAAGATTCTGCAAGGGATCCTGCACACAGAAAGTGAAACCCAACTTAACCATGAAAAGGCAGGCAGCACCAAACCACAGGATAAGAAAAAGCAAGACAGTAGAGAGTAACATCAAGTTAGGTACACACAATCAAACCTTCAAACAACTAAGACAACTAAATGGCAGGAATCACCACATACCTATCAGTACTAACGCTTAATGTTAATGGACTTAATTCACCCATCAAAAGACACTGTTTGACAAAATGGATTAAAAAAGAAGATCCAACAATTTGTTGCTTACAGGAGACTCATCTCACCGACAGAAATAAGCATATGCTTAGGATGAAAGGCTGGAAGAAGATTTACCAAGCCAATGGCCCCCGAAAACAAGCAGGAGTAGCAATACTTATCTCTGACAAAGTAGACTTCAAACCTACATTGATCAAACGAGATAAAGAAGGACATTCCATACTAATAAAAGGGGAAATAGACCAAAAGGAAATAATAATCATCAATCTGTATGCACCCAATGTCAACGCACCCAATTTCATCAAACATACCCTGAAAGACCTAAAAGCATATATAAACGCCAACACAGTGGTTGTGGGAGACTTTAACACTCCATTATCATCAATAGATAGGTCATCCAAACAAAAACTCAATAAAGAAATCCAAGATCTAAAATATGCAATAGATCAAGTGGACCTAGTAGATGTCTACAGAACATTTCATCCAACCTCTACACAATATACATTCTTCTCAGCAGCCCATGGAACCTTCTCCAAAATAGATCATATCCTAGGGCACAAAGCAAGCCTCAGCAAATATAAGAAAATAGAAATAATTCCGTGCATACTATCTGACCACAATGCAGTAAAAGTAGAACTCAACAACAAAAGTAAAGACAAAAAACATGCAAACAGCTGGAAACTAAATAACTCATTACTTAATGAAGAGTGGATCATTGATGCAATAAAAGAGGAAATTTAAAAGTTCCTGGAAGTCAATGAAAATGAAAACACAACCTACCGGAACCTATGGGACACAGCTAAGGCAGTCTTGAGAGGAAAGTTTATAGCCATGAGTGCATATATTAAAAAGATTGAAAGGTCCCAAATCAATGACCTAATGATACATCTCAAACTCCTAGAAAAACAAGAACAAGCAAATCCCAAAACAAATAGGAGAGAAATAATAAAAATAAGAGCTGAAATCAACGAAATAGAAATCAAAAAAACCATACAAAGAATTAATGAAACAAAAAGTTGGTTCTTTGAAAAAATAAACAAGATCGATAGACCCCTGGCAAACCTGAGTAAAATGAGGAGAGAAAAAACCCAACTTAGTAGAATTAGGAATGCAAAAGGGGAGATAACAACAAACACCATGGAAGTCCAGGAAATCATCAGAGACTACTTTGAGAACCTATATTCAAATAAATTTGAAAATCTAAAAGAAATGGACAGATTTCTAGATACATATGATCATCCAAAACTGAACCAAGAGGAAATTAATCACCTGAATAGACCTATAACACAAAATGAAATTGAAGCAGCAATCAAGAGTCTCCCCAAAAAGAAAAGTCCAGGACCTGATGGATTCTCTGCTGAATTCTATCAGACCTTTAAAGAAGAACTGATACCAACCCTCCTTAAACTGTTCCATGAAATAGAAAGGGAAGGAAAACTGCCAAACACATTTTATGAAGCCAGTATTACACTTATCCCAAAACCAGGCAAAGACACCTCCAAAAAGGAGAACTATAGGCCAATCTCCTTAATGAACATTGATGCAAAAATCCTCAACAAAATAATGGCAAATCGAATTCAGCAACACATCAAAAAGATTATTCACCACGACCAGGTAGGCTTCATCCCAGGGATGCAGGGGTGGTTCAACATACGAAAATCAATAAACGTAATAAACCACATTAACAGAAGCAAAGACAAAAACCACTTGATCATCTCAATAGATGCAGAAAAAGCCTTTGATAAGATCCAACATCATTTCATGATAAAAGCTCTAAGAAAACTAGGAATAGAAGGAAAGTTCCTCAACATTATAAAAGCTATATATGACAAACCTACAGCCAGCATTATACTTAACGGAGAAAAATTAAAACCATTCCCTCTAAAATCAGGAACCAGACAAGGATGCCCACTATCTCCACTCCTATTCAACATAGTACTGGAATTCCTAGCCAGAGCAATTAGGCAAGAAGAAGGAATAAAAGGAATACAAATACGTAAAGAAACTGTCAAAATATCCCTATTTGCAGACGACATAATCCTATACCTTAAAGACCCAAAAAACTCTACTCAGAAGCTTCTAGACATCATCAATAGCTATAGCAAGGTAGCAGGATATAAAATCAACATAGAAAAATCATTAGCATTTCTATACACTAACAATGAGCAAACGGAAAAAGAATGTATGAAAACAATTCCATTTACAATAGCCTCAAACAAAATCAAATACCTAGGTGTAAACCTAACAAAAGATGTGAAAGACCTCTACAAGGAAAACTATACACTTCTGAAGAAAGAGATTGAGGAAGACTATAGAAAGAGGAGAGATCTCCCATGCTCATGGATTGGTAGAATCAACATAGTAAAAATGTCAATACTCCCCAAAGTAATCTACATGTTTAATGCAATTCCCATCAAAATTCCAATGACATTCATTAAAGAGATTGAAAAATCTACTGTGAAATTTATATGGAAACACAAGAGGCCACGAATAGCCAAGGCAATACTCAGTCAAAAGAACAATGCAGGAGGTATCACAATACCTGACTTCAAACTATATTACAAAGCAATAACAATAAAAACAGCATGGTACTGGCACAAAAACAGACATGAAGACCAGTGGAACAGAACAGAGGATCCAGATATGAAGCCACACAACTATGAGCAACTTATCTTTGACAAAGGAGCTAAAAATATACGATGGAGAAATAGCAGCCTCTTCAAGAAAAACTGGTGGGAAAACTGGTTAGCAGTCTGCAAAAAACTGAAACTAGATCCATGTATATCACCCTATACCAAGATTAACTCAAAATGGATCAAGGATCTTAATATCAGACCCCAAACTCTTAAGTTGATACAAGAAAGAGTAGGAAATACTCTGGAGTTAGTCGGTATAGGTAAGAACTTTCTCAATGAAACCCCAGCAGCACAGCAACTAAGAGATAGCATAGATAAATGGGACCTCATAAAACTAAAAAGCTTCTGTTCATCAAAAGAAATGGTCTCTAAACTGAAGAGAACACCCACAGAGTGGGAGAAAATATTTGCCAATTATACATCAGACAAAGGACTGATAACCAGAATATACAGGGAACTTAAAAAACTAAATTCTCCCAAAACTAATGAACCAATAAAGAAATGGGCACGTGAACTAAACAGAACTTTCTCAAAAGAAGAAATTCAAATGGCCAGAAAACACATGAAAAAATGCTCACCATCTCTAGCAATAAAGGAAATGCAAATTAAAACCACGCTAAGATTCCACCTCACTCCTGTTAGAATAGCCATCATCAGCAACACCACCAACAACAGGTGTTGGCGAGGATGCGGGGAAAAAGGAACCCTCTTACACTGTTGGTGGGAATGTAGACTAGTACAACCACTCTGGAAAAAAATTTGGAGGCTACTTAAAAAGCTGGACATCGATCTACCATTTGATCCAGCAATACCACTCTTGGGGATATACCCAAAAGACTGTTACTCCAGAGGCACCTGCACATCCATGTTTATTGCGGCACTATTCACAATAGCAGAGTTATGTAAACAGCCAAGATGCCCTAGCACTGACGAATGGATTAAGAAAATGTGGTATCTTCCACTCTTGGAGATATACCCAAAAGAGTGTTACTCCAGAGGCACCTGCACATCCATGTTTATTGCAGCACTATTCACAATAGCCAAGTTATGGAAACAGCCAAGATGCCCCAGCACTGACAAATGAATTAAGAAAATGTGGTATCTATACACAATGGAATTTTATGCAGCCATGAAGAAGAACGAAATGTTATCATTCGCTGGTAAATGGATGGAATTGGAGAACATCATTCTGAGTGAGGTTAGCCTGGCCCAAAAGACCAAAAATCGTATGTTCTCCCTCATATGTGGACATTAGATCAAGGGCAAACACAACAAGGGGATTGGACTATGAGCACATGATAAAAGCGAGAGCACACAAGGGAGGGGTGAGGATAGGTAAGACACCTAAAAAACTAGCTAGCATTTGTTGCCCTTAACGCAGAGAAACTAAAGCAGATACCTTAAAGCAACTGAGGCCAATAGGAAAAGGGGAACAGGTACTAGAGAAAAGGTTAGATCAAAAAGAATTAACCTAGAAGGTAACACCCACACACAGGAAATCAATGTGAGTCAATGCCCTGTATAGCTATCCTTATCTCAACCAGCAAAAACCCTTGTTCCTTCCTATTATTGCTTATACTCTCTCTACAACAAAATTAGAAATAAGGGCAAAATAGTTTCTGCTGGGTATTGAGGAGGGGGGAGAGGGAGGGGGCGGAGTGGGTGGTAAGGGAGGGGGTGGGGGCAGGGGGGAGAAATGAACCAAGCCTTGTATGCATATATGAATAATAAAAGAAAAATGAAAAGAAAAAAAATTTTTTTAAATGGACTTATATGTAAAAAAAAAAAAGAATGAATATAGAATTTTTAAACCTGCTGAAATCACCATGAGAAAAAGACTAAATTGTAAGAACTTTTGTAAATGTCACAGTGTACCCCCAGTACAACAATAATAAAATAAGTGAATAAATAAATGAATGAAAAAGAAAAGAAAAGGATTAAGGTAGAAAGGATAAAAATGGAGGGGAAGAACCAATTTGGAATACAATACATATTCCTTGTATTGCTTAACGCAGAGAAACTAAAGCAGATACCTTAAAGCAACTGAGGCCAATAGGAAAAGGGGACCAGGAACTAGAGAAAAGGTTAGATCAAAAAGAATTAACCTAGAAGGTAACACCCACACACAGGAAATCAATGTGAGTCAATGCCCTGTATAGCTATCCTTATCTCAACCAGCAAAACCCCTTGTTCCTTCCTATTATTGCTTATACTCTCTCTACAACAAAATTAGAGATAAGGGCAAAATAGTTTCTGCTGGGTATTGAGGGGGGGAGCGGGAGGGGGTGGAGTGGGTGGTAAGGGAGGGGGTGGGGGCAGGGGGGAGAAATGAACCAAGCCTTGTATGCACATATGAATAATAAAAGAAAAATGAAAAAAAAAAAAAAAAAAAGAAACTCCTTGTATAGATATCTTAAACAAACAAAAATGTCTTTTTTCAAAAGCAGAGGACAAAAAGGTTAAAACAAGTCCTGTCTAGGGATTGGTACCAGTGGGAGGGGAGGAAATAAGGAATAGGTGTAGGATGATGAATATGGTAGCAATATAATGTACTCATGTATGAAAATGGAAAAATAAGATATGTTGAAACTATTCTAAGAATCAGGGGAGAAGGGATAAAAGAGAACAGTGGAGGGGGCAAATTCTACTACAATATAGTAAGAACTTTTGTAAATGTCACAATGTACCACCCAAGGCAACAATAACATGATAATAAAAAGTAAATAAATAAAAATGTGGCCATGATGAATATGTACTTTTTAATTATTTATTTATTTTGCAGTTCTGGAGATCAAACCCAAGGGTCTTGCACATGCTAAGCAAGCATTCTACCACTAGAGCTACAATCCCAGCCCTTTTTCTTTTTCTTTTCTTTTCTTTTTGAGACAGGGTCTCATAGCTACCATTGCCTGGACTGGCCTCAATACTCCTGCCTTTGTCTTGAGTGGCTGGGATTACAGGCATATACACCACATCTGACCAAGTATTTTGTCAATTTGACCAAATTCTTTGTCAATTTAAAAAAGAAATAAATAAGATTACTCACTCTTTCTTCACCTTCCCTCTGATTACTAGAATCTTCAGTGAATGTGTTTGTTTATTTGTTAGCGTTCACATTTTAACTGGTGAGCTCACTGGGACAGGATTAGCATTGATAAGTCCCCGCACCCATAATAGTGTCACTCACACTCTTGGCACTCTTCATGGTTAGTAAGAGAATGTATGTGTGCCTAAGCATAACTCATGAATACAAGGAATAAAAAATGTCAGTGAGACTCTAAACCAAGTGCTCCCTGGCAGGACAGAGAAGGGAGGTAAAGGAAGAATCCATCTCTGTGTAACCCCTGCTGAGACTCCTAACCAGCTCCTCCTGGGTCCCTCCAGTTTGTGGCCTGAGGGATCTATTCTGAATGGAAACTTCAGTCAACCTACTCCTTTGAGGAGAAAAGATCAGAGCCTCAGGAAGCAGGATCTTCTGATTCCGCAGCCTTCTCCCACCCTCTTCCCCTCCCCAGCCACATGGCCTGCTGCTGGTCCTGGTTCATGCCCTGCCCTCTCCCAGCACGCTGGTCCTGCTTGGTCTTTGCTGGACATTCTCCTCTCCTTTCCTTATCAGATTGATTCCCATCAGCCTTCAGCTCTCAACATATTCACCACTTCCTCAGAGCCTGACTTCCCTGACCAGAAAGGTAAAGACTCTGATAACACACTACATAGCACAGCTAGACAGACATGCATGTGTGCTCTGGCCAGCTCGTGCTTGGGCCCCATTCTACTCAGCTGTTTCAAATGAGAGGAGCAGGAATGTGGCAGCTTTCAGCCTCAACTCTGTGGATCAAACTGTTCAACAAAACAGATGTTCAGTGGTTAAGGGAAGGGGTCTACCTTAGAAGGTTACTTAGCAACCCTCTGTGACTTCTCCAGTGCATGGGGCAGAAAGGGGACATCAGTGGCCCCAAAAGGCTCATCAAAGTACCTCGAACCACTCCAGGGCCAAGCAGCTTCCTGAGGGGATATCTAGTAAATGTGGTAGCACATTTTTCTCCTTCTTCCTTACAAATTCTGGGATTATTTCACCACCCTTACTAGCTGCAGTCCTTCAGTTTACCTCTAGGCTACCCCTCAATTGAATGCCTTTCACAGTTGTCCAACTAAATGAAGTAATCACGTCCTGGTGTCATGATTTGGATATAAAGTATCCCCCCAAAAAGGTTCATGTGTTGAAGACATGGTCCCCAGCTGATGGTGCTATTGAAAAGTGACAGGATCGTGAGAGTACTAACTTTATCAATGTTAACCATTGATGAGTTCATAGCAGAACGGGCTATAGGAGGTAGGGCCTAAATGAGGAAGTAGGTCACTGTGGAAAGCCTTTGAAGTATACATGTTGTCCCCAGGCCCTTCCTCTTACTCTCTCTGCTTCCTGTTCATCATGAGTGATCAATTTGCCTCCATCATACCCTCCCACCGTGATGCTTCCTCACATAGGCCCAGAAACTGGAGCCAAGTGACCATAGACTGAAATCTCTGAAAACCATGAGCTGAAATAAATCTTTCCTCTAATTGTTTTTCTCAAGTTTTCCACAGTCATGGAAAAGTTAACACGCTCAGTATGCCTTGACCAACACAAAGGCAACAGCCCTCTCTTAGGCCCAGAGGAGGCAGACAAGAAAAGGCAAGCCTTGGCAACAGAGAAGATCCACCTTTAAACACTGAAGCAACAAGATCATTGAGCAGATGACCTGTCAGAAAACCAGTGCCTCTCCAAACACCAGTGGCCTTTCCACTCCAGAGGAGCCCAAGTTCCCTGTGGGAGGGACAGAAGCACTGGCCTCAGACATGATTGAGGAAGTCTGAATAAGGATGTCAGGTCAACTAATACAACACTCTAGCTACTCATTTCTGTTTAACTTAGTTTCTGAAATCATTCTTGATGTCAAGATTTATCATGGTTCCATTTAATTTCCTGCCGTATAGAAGAGCAAGGAATAAAAGTCTACTGGGAAAGCATGAAAAATCAAGATAACAGTAATCAAAGGTAACCTTTACCTGGAATATGATTTGACTTGGATTTTGGCCTTCAAAAATAGAAAATGTCATAGGCTTCAGTGGTCCACTAAACTTCCCATCTTGGCCATATCCAGTCGTCTGTTAACAAAGAAAGAGAAAATTAGCACTTATTATGAATGTGTCTGTCTATTGCTAATTTTATTAAGGCTTCCAGAAGCAATAAACCATAGGATTCTACCATAGCTGGAACAAAGTGAAATATGGTTAGAACAGACTGAAAGGGTCCAATTCTTAGAGTTTTATATTGTTTTTCTCATTTAACCATCTGATCAAATGCCACGTGGAAAGAATATTAACACCCTCTGTGTTACAAATGAAGCTTAAAGGGTAAAGCCTAGAGTAAAACATGGAAGTTATGGGTCTGGATGGCACATGCACTTAGCTCTAACTGAGCCAAAGCTCATGATCTCCCACAATACCATTCTGCATCTAAATTCTACATGATTTCACACCAGCTTCTTAAAGCACCTCTCTCCAGTCCTATTAGTCTCTGATGACTTTCTGAATCTGAATTCAGATTCCCAGCACTCGGGAGGTCACAGTCACCTCAAAGACAATTCAATTTATAAGAGGAAAAAGAGGTCTCTAGTACAATATTTGGTTCATAATTCCATGGTAAAATTTAGTCAAATTTGAGTCTGAATTTGAACTGCAACTTTCAGAAAATCATTTGGTTTTCAATTCACTTAACAAAAATCACAAAATGTTCACTTCATTGTAGAACCACAACAGTTCTAAAATCCAAAGGTCTTAGACCTGAAGGCCAAGCAGACTCAGCAGCCACTCAAATCCAAGAGAGGCTGGGACTATGAGAAGAAGAGCTCACACATTATAAGTTCATGTATATAGGGCTCTGTTCTGAGCACATTTAATCCTGGTGACAATCCTACTGAAGGAAATTACTACCTCAGCCCTGTTTTACAGGAGATGAGAGTAAGATGCAGAGAGTAATTTGGCTAGGTCATGAATAGAATCAGGATTTGGATCTGCAACTCCTTGACTGTCCCTCTCGGCCCCTATGCACCACTGCCCATCACATGGCAGTGAGCATTCAGTGACAGCCCGGTCATCACCATCACCCCTCACCAGGCTGGCATCCTGGAAAGGGGACTTAAGGAAGAGTGGAGCAGGTGTCTGGAGGGACAGCCAGCCATACACCCGGTGACAGGCATCCTCTGTAACCAGGGATTTAGTGTCCCATGCCAGATGCTGGCCTCTCCTTTGTGGGTGGTTTTTGGTATTTGGGTCTCCCATTTATGATCAGTGGGGTGAAAAGGATTTATTTTCCATGTATATAGTGCAATCAAGTACACTTGTGCCATGGAAACTACTGCCCTCTGGGAATACAGTCAGTACATGACTGACAAGGAAAGCTCTTATACTATATCCCTCCATTGTTGAATCTCAGCTAAGTTGATACTGATTGTCCAGTAAAAGGCTGGGTACAGATGTCCACAGAAAGCTTTGAAATTTGGTCTTCTCACCTTCTGAGTTGTGGCATCTCTTTGGAGTTGCTGACTCCTGGCCATCACCAGCCCTCTCCTTTGCTGCCTCCTATCACAGTGGCTAGGCATCAAAGTGGTCTCTTTCCCAGGCTCCCTTGCAGCTATAATGCTGGCCAAGTTGCAACTTCTGAGTCATGAAACAAGACAGGAAGTCTATGGATGGGTGGGGTCAAATTTTCGTTTTCCTGGTGGAAAGGACAGATGTGGCTGGCATTGATTGCCCTTT
Source organism: Castor canadensis (assembly GCF_047511655.1). Taxonomy (NCBI): domain Eukaryota; kingdom Metazoa; phylum Chordata; class Mammalia; order Rodentia; family Castoridae; genus Castor; species Castor canadensis. The sequence goes on from NC_133388.1 coordinate 155,708,812, forward strand.
GCTGAGGTTCTTGCTGAGACAATGGACCTCGTATCTGCAACTGAGGCACCCACCATGTGCCATGAGGAGACAAGAGAGCGCAGCTCAAAAGATGGTGCCAAAGAGAATGACACCCAAGTCTCTGATAATACCATGAAATTACTAAACCTTCACTGGACTGACTACTTCAGCCTTCTTGTTATCTGAAGAAAATAAACTCCTATTTATTTAAGAGGCTTGCAAGCATCCTTAGCTCACAATAACTTTACACACCTCTATGTTTGTCTTCCTCTGGGAGCTCTTCGTTCCTTCCACTTCTTTTCCACATCTTGCCTAGCTCCATTTCCTCCTCTGGAAAGTAGGATACAAGAGCTGGGTGCACATGTCCAGGTGCCACCATGATTGGTCCAAGATGGGTGCAGTGTTTTCTGTGCAGCTACTGCCCAACAGCAAAGTACTTCCCTCAGCAATGTGCTCACCCAGCAAGTGGTCAGCCTTTCAGCTGGTCACTCTGATAGAAACTATATTAGCCAACAAGCCTCATGAACAAAGCTGTTTTCCTGTGTGGCAGTTCCAGGGTTCAAAGTCATGTTCTCGTATCAGGGCAACAAATCTCTCTTCCTGCCTTCTAATATGACTATTGGAGCTATAAAGATTTCAAAATGCATGAGCACACTCTGAGTCACCAAGCCACACCATCAGAGCTGGGAGGGATGGTACAGTAGAAACTGGTGAAAGCACACCTTTCATCCAGGAAGAGCAATTCACATCTCCTTCTCAGACAAATGAGCCCACAAGCACAAAGTATTATCATAGAACCTTCTCTCTTCCTCTTTCTCTCTCTCTGTCTCTCTCCCTCTCTCTCTACTCTCTTAAATCTCATTGTTGCTTCCTAATATAAGTTCATAACTGTTTATTTCATTTATAACCTGTTCCTGATACTTGCTGGTGCTGAGTCTGCAAAGATGACTAAAACGGAGTCCCTCCTTCATGGAGGTCAGGATGTAGACACTGAACACTTAAAATGCTGTTATGACATTCTTATTCAGGGCTTAGGCTGTTCTAGTCACTGACCCAAGAGCTTTGTAAATGCTCTGACTTACTTATTTGCAACAACATCCCTTAAGTCAAGTACATTATTATACTCATTCCAAAATGCAGAAAACAGGGATTCATAACTCATTTGGGTTCCTATCACTGGTAAGTAGCAGCAACAAGTTTGAACCTGGATCTGACTCTACCACCACCCTACAATAATATAGGTAGAAAAGTACATTTGAGATTATAGGAAGAAGAGAAAGGTTAAATGGGATGTTCAACATAGCCCTTATACAATAATGGGGATAAGCTTTGAGCCCCAAGGTTGCAAGGACACTATTGCTCATAAAAACTGAACAGTAGTTTTCCCACCTAGGAGAATGAAAGTCTGGTTCTGTTTCACTCTGTGAAAATTTTGAACTGTATGGGCTCTACAGTGCTTTCTGGGCCTTGAAATTTGGTATTACTTTTGGAAACTAGAAGAAAGAAGCAAGATTTGAGGTATGAGGATCTAGAAACTTCCTTCTAAGAAAAAAGCAAATATATTCCTATAATCTTGCTTCACAATACAACAAAAATTAAGGAACCTTAGCAGCCTTATAGTAAAAGAAGAATAGTATTCCACTATCTACCCAAGGTCAAGGGCTGGACTACCCAATTCTCATCCAGTTCCAATCTCTAGAAGCCTACCAGACAATAGGATTAACTCAATAAATGGCTAAAGACAAGTTTAAGAAAACTCCAAGCCTTTTATGAGAAGAAAAACACAGAATGAAAAGAGTCCAAAATAGAGAAAATTATCATCTTAATGTGCTTGGGTGGTAAGTTTTCATAGTCAAAAGTTTTTTCTAAGTCAAGTTTAAGAGGTATAGACTAATATATGTTATCAGTATAATTTCTTTCCAGAGTCCTTAAACTATACATACAAATAAATTTGTTTTAAACTTTGCCCATGGGGCTGGAAGTGTAGCTCAGTACTAAAGCACTTGCCTAGCATGTACAAAGCTCTGAGTCTGATCCCTAGCCCTGCAAAATAAATAACAATAATAAATCAAGTTCAGTGTTGCCTATAACATGGTATTGGTTTTTAAGAACTGAGAAAAAAGTATCCCTTTCAGTTAAAGTACAGACAAGTGATTTGTAATCATTTCATTAAAGATATAACATCAGATTACACTGAGTCAATGCTATACAAAAAGTTAACTTTGATAGGCCACCTTTTTTCTTAAGTGATGATAACCATTCTTTCCCCGGTTAAGTATAGATGTACACCCTCTGCTCTTACCAAATAAAGCAGAAGACACAGGAAGTAAAGACAGGCTGCCACCATCTTGCTCTTCTTTACTCAAATGCCTGTGAATAAACCAGAGACAAAGGTGATTCATTGCCAATCTCTTAAAATCATGTCTTGCCAGCCAGTAACAGTCACTGAATGATATCCAGCCACAAGTCTACAAAAATGGAATCCCTAAAGGTCAGCTCTCCTCTTTGTGGAATAGCCACTCTTCCAGAAGCTTCACCAGCCCCCATCCATAGCGAATACAAGTCAACATCTCCAAACAAGCTCTCTGAAATTTCATTTCTTTAACTGCTTTACTCTATTACAGTCTTCATTTGAGATTCTTAAATGCTAGGCAATGAATATCCTTTTTGCTCTTTTGGAGGGAGGGTGTTGTTTGTTTTATAATTTTCACTTTTTTATATGGGTGAGGAAGATATGCTTAGCAAATGCCAAGATAACTACATCAAAATAATTTTAGTGGTTCTTATTCAAAGCTGCAAATATATGAGGTTCCTCAACTGAAAAGAACCCAAGAATGTTCATGATCTTTCATTCAAAGACCTTACTAATGAGCTCTTTGGTCTTCTAAATATTGTTATGGCCTCATGCAGTACACCTGAGGGGGAAATGTATTGCTTATTACTCCAAAAGAGACCAAACAAGCATCCAAACTCTGTCCACATTACCTTCGAATTCCACAGAAATGTGAAGAAGCCTCCTTGAGGCTTCACATTTCACAGAAATTACAACTTTCACCCTGAAAAATGTCAATTATTACAGAGGATCATGGTTTAATTCATCTTTTTCTTTATTTTTTTAAAAAGTTTTTCTACACTGAACATATCTCACTAATATAATCACTGTGGGGAAATAGTTATTAAAATTTTAACCACTCTAAAAGTTTAGACCTTGAAATTTTTTAATGCCTTACATTTGGATAGCTGATAATTGAACTTAAAAAAGTGAAAGTACTATCTCATTTTAGCCTCACAAATGCCCTGGGTGATGAAAAAAAAAAAGCGGGCATCACCTGTGAGGCAACCTGTGCCAAGGCCTAGCAGAGTGGTACAGTAAGTCGGCGTGGAGCCAGGCAGCCTGCTGCAACCCAGCTCTGTTTTGGCCTACTGTGCAATGTCATTGTCCCTGTGCCTCAGTTTCCTCACGTGGAAAATATCTAGCAATGACTCACTAATAAATGTGGAACAAAGAGTCATAAAGAATTGTTATGCTGATTTTATAGAAAAGGAAATTGAGGTTCAAAGTTAAGCAATTTGCCCACAAAGTTAAGCGTTGTCAGGCTGTCCACAAGGTGTGTCTACTCCAAACTCAAAAACTTTTTTCAATTCTTTCTATTATGCCTTGTTAGTGTGATAGCTACATGGGTATCAAAGTAGGCACAGCCCTAAATATGTAGACAGATATTACAAATACAGTTTATGCATGCTATATAAATTAAACAACTTACTCTAAGGTTCCACAGCTATTTTAAGGAAAAGCTAGGATTAAAAATCCTTCTGGACTCTTAGATTCAAAAATTCCTTGAGCATTTAAAAATTAGTTTTTGCAGCAGAATTAATTTGGTGGGTATGTCCAAACATTATGTTAGAATAAACTCATTATTGTTAACCACAAACAAGGCTGATTGCTGTAGGCTGATTACTTGGTTTGGAATAACCAAGAAAAACAAGTAACAAGTAATTCCAGGTTTGAGCCTATTGTAAGATGAAACAAGCCAGCCCTTCATATTCACAAGTTCTGCATTCTAAATTCAACCAACCACAGATGAAAAATTATCAGGGGTGTAGGGGGGCGGGGAATATATCTGCACTGAACATACAGACATTTTTCTTGTCAATATTCCCCAAATAATACAGCATGACAACTATTTGCATGACATTTACATTGAGTTGGGAATTTGAGTAGTCTAGAGGTGATTTAAAGTATATGGGAGGGGTGTGCTGGTTATATGCAAATCCTGTGCCATTTTATACAAGGCACTTGAGCCTCCATGGAGGTCCTGGAACAAATTCTCATGCACGCTGGGCGATGGCTGTATATATTTTAATAAATGGCATCTTTAAGTCTAACTAGTTTTTTTTTAAACGTTAGAAAAATGCACACAATCAACTGTCAACCAGCATTTGCTTAGTAGAAGTAAAAATGCAGACAATAATGACCCATTTGAAGATCTTTCTCCTCAAATTCCTTGGCATTCAAGAGCTACCCCACGCTGCTCCCAACTCTTCCAACCTTATCTGCCACTCCCATCCCACACCCAGTCACCCTGCCCGCGCTGTGCACTTTGCCCCAGCTCTCCTGGATGGGTGCCTTGACATTTGCTGCTCACCCTACCTGGCACAGACCTGGCCCAGAGAAAACAAACATGAATATTTGTTTTATGAAATCAGATTGAGACCATCCTTCTTCATCTCTGCTTCTACTTCTCATATCTTATTAGTGAGGTCCATCTAATGGTTTATTTTTTTTAATTGACTCAAGCTTCTTATAGGTGCCAAGAACTAGGAACCAAAATAAGGAGACAGGGTTTGCCTTCATGGAGTAAGGACCTTTCTACTTTCTTTGTGAAATAAGCACTGTCCTATGAGGTAAAAGCCTCTTTCTTGGAAGTCACTTCTGTTTTGTTTATTTATTTATGTACCACTTATTTGCTTGTTGGGATTACTGCCTCTGCTTGAAATTAAAATCCTGCAGGACAGAGACCTTGTTTTTAAATTGTTATTGTTTTTAACCTCTCTGATCTCTTCATACTGTATCTTGCATATATTAAGCCCTGAACAGGTGTTTGTTCAAAAGTTCTCATTGACCAGTGGAAAGTCTGTTAATTTATTATCATCTTTATAAGAGCCTTCAGAATAAATATTGCTATTGTAAAAATAACTATCAATAAATAGTTAAAGGAAAGCAATTTGAAATTTATAGCCTTATTTTGAAAAGTATAGTAATACAGTTTATTGTTAATGGAAAGGATTGTTTCTCTTTTAAATATATTACCAGATTTTTTACTTGGTAAATAATTAGGAAATGTTTGAAATACATCATCTTTCTGTGAACTGATTTTTAAGCACTTTTAATCTTCCAAAGAAATACAAGTTGAATGATAGAAAAGCAAGTAAAAATAAAATGAATGCCCTCTTTTAGTCAGATGTTCAGACAGGCCACTGTCTGGGACACTTTAATGGAAATGCACTTCTTCTTTGGTATTTACATTCAGTCTTAACACTTGTAGGACAGTTTCCAACAGGAATGAGAAGTCATTGCTCTTCACTCCTGCATAGAGTGCCATGATTTATTTGAGGAAAAATCTACCACAACATACAGTTGTTAGAGGCATGGACTCTGGAGTTAGACTGACTGGTCCTGGCTCTTCTACCTCGTCATGGTCCCATTTACTCATTCAAAAAGTAGGGACAATGACAGTTTCCACCTTTGAGAGTTATGGAATTCAATGAGTTAATATTTGGGACAGTGTTTGTCAAATAAAAATTCATTCAGCAACCCAGTCAGAACTCTAAGAATTGCTCTACAGTAAGTCTCCTTTCACAATACCCAGCTTCCTGTGATACACTGAGAATATTCCAGAAGCAGCTTCCACAGCAACATCTTCAAGACCCAAAGAAGCTACAAGGCAGAGCCTTTTCCTGAATGATTAAGAACAAACTATACTAATGCTAGGATTACATCCAAGAAGGACTTTTATCTCTCAAACAAGTCTCGCTTTTACTTCCTCTTTTCAGGAACATGATCCCCTAGTGAATATCAGACTGAGGTCATGAAGGAAGCCACTGCTTATAACTGAAATTACCTAAAATCACCAAGTCATCCATATGATAGGTCTCCTCACAAATACTGTTTAGAAAGAATTTGAGTAGCTTTTCAGATAACTCAGTGACATTTTATCTAAACTACCTGAAAGAGTTGACCCAACCACCTGCATGGAATTTTTGCTATTTGTCAGGGTCTCCCTCTGGTGCAAGGATGAATTCAATCAGTTCCTATGGTGACGATCTGAGAGGTCTAACTTACCCTTAGAAACACGGGTCAAAGGCTTTTGGCTCTTTTCAAAAGGAGTTTTGTAAAAAAGACTTCAAACCCCAAAAATGTGGATGTTTCTCAAACCAATGGATATACCACCACCACTTGCTTTAAGCATGGATAAAGCAAGGCCTTGGCTTACAGATATGGAACCAGGACTGCTGGCCTCACTCGAGGAGGGGATGCAGGGGGGGTACCTTCAAAAAAGTGAAATCCCTACACATCCCAAAACTGTGTCCACTCAGGATACCAACACAAAGGCAGCTCACATTTACTGAAAACAATTTGTACACACAGTTCTGAGACTTTCATGTGAATTATCTTACCAATTTCTTAGACAAACCCTATGAAGCAGAGATTATCATCATCTATATCTTAAGATTAAAAAAACCCAAAAGGTGAAGGTCAAAGAAGACGTGCCAAGCTAATTCCCATGCCTGAGCTCTTAATCATATATTCTTCTACCTCTGGAAGCTTGAGTGTCCTGCTAATGGGATAACAAACATCACCTTATCCGGTATATCTTTACAAATATTAAGAGATTTGGGGTTTTTTTTTTTAACTTCATGGCTGCTCTTCATTATGCTGGCATAATTTCCCCCTACACACACACACACACACACACATCTCCCACCACATAAAGGCAAAGGCTGCATCAGCCTGAGAGGTTTTGTTCTTACAGCGAATACATTTCTGTGTCACTCTTTCTCCTAATTTCCCCTCTGAGCTTTACCTCAGCCTCCCATACTTTAATCAAGCCAAAAGTCATGGAATGAATTGTGTGTATTCCTCCAAGGTTTACATGTCAGAGTCCTAACTCCCAAACACCTCAGAATATAACCTTTTCTGGAGTCTTCACAGAAGTAATGAACTTAAAATGAGGTCACTAGGGTAAGCCTTAATCCAGTATAACTGCTTCCTTATAAATAGAAAAAAGTTGGAGACAGATTCATGCACACAGGAAGAACACCATGTGAACACGAAGACAGCCATTTCCAAAGCTAGGAGAGAGGCCTGGAACAGATTCTTCCTTCACAGCCCACAGAGGAACAGATTCTGCTGACACCTTGATCTTGGACTTCTAGCTCCAGAACAGTCAGATGATAAATTTCTGTTAAGCCACTCATTCTGTGGCATTTCGAGATGGCAGCCCTAGCAAACTAATATACTAAACAACTCTGGCTTCAACTGAGTAAGGTACTGCCATCCCAGAGCAGGGATGCCCTCAACTGGGGTTTTACTCTACTATTATACACAGTGTCCATGGCATCTCACAGGGCCACTAGAAGTTTAATTGATTCTCCTGATGGACCCCAATGCTTCTAAGAGGCTCTAAAACATTCTTAGAGATTCCACCTCATCCCCGTTAGAATAGCCATCATCAAAAACACCACCAACAACAAGTGCTGGTGAGGATGTGCAAAAAAAAGGAACACTAATCCACTGCTGGTGGGAATACAAGCTGGTGCAACCACTCTGGAAAAAAATTTGGAGACTTCTTAAAATCTAAACATAGACCTGCCATACGATCCAGCAATCCCACTCCTGGGGATATGCCCAAAGGAATGCAACACAGTTACTCCAGAGGCACCTGCACACCCATGTTTATTGCAGCACTATTCACAATAGCCAAGTTATGGAAACCAAGATGCCCCACTACTGATGAATGGATCAAGAAAATGTGGTACTTGTACACAATGGAATTTTACTCAGACATGAAAAAAAATGAAATCTTATCATTTGCAGGTAAATGGATGGAACTGGAGAACATCATTCTGAGCAAGGTCAGCCAGGCTCAGAAGACCAAAAATTGTATGTTCTCCCTCATATGCAGACTTTAGATCTAGAGCAAATGCAGCAATGTGGCTGGACTTGGATCACAAGAAAAGGGGAGAGCACATACAGGAGATATAGGAATAGGTAGAAAACCCGAAACATGAAAGTGTTTGATGTCCCCACTCCAGAGGAACTAATACAGAAACCTTAAAATGACAGGTTATCCACGCTAAGATTCCACCTCACCCCTGTTAGAATAGCCATCATCAGCAACACCACCAACAACAGGTGTTGGCGAGGATGTGGGGGAAAAAGGAACCCTCTTACACTGTTGGTGGGAATGTAGACTAGTACAACCACTCTGGAAAAAAATTTGGAGGCTACTTAAAAAGCTAGATATGGATCTACCATTTGATCCAGTAATACCACTCTTGGGGATACACCCAAAAGACTGTGACACAGGTTACTCCAGAGGCACCTGCACACCCATGTTTATTGCGGCACTATTCACAATAGCCAAGTTATGGAAACAGCCAAGATGCTCCACCACTGACGAATGGATTAAGAAAATGTGGTATCTATACACAATGGAATTCTATGCAGCCATGAAGAAGAACGAAATGTTATCATTCGCTGGTAAATGGATGGAATTGGAGAACATCATTCTGAGTGAGGTTAGCCTGGCCCAAAAGACCAAAAATCGTATGTTCTCCCTCATATGTGGACATTAGATCAAGGGCAAACACAACAAGGGGATTGGACTATAAGCACATGATAAAAGCGAGAGCACACAAGTAAGGGGTGAGGATAGGTAAGACACCTAAAAAACTAGCTAGCATTTGTTGCCCTTAACACAGAGAAACTAAAGCAGATATCTTAAAGCAACTGAGGCCAATAGGAAAAGGGGAACAGGTACTAGAGAAAAGGTTAGATCAAAAAGAATTAACCTAGAAGGTAACACCCACACACAGGAAATCAATGTGAGTCAATGCCCTGTATAGCTATCCTTATCTCAACCAGCAAAACCCCTTGTTCCTTCCTATTATTGCTTATACTCTCTCTACAACAAAATTAGAGATAAGGGCAAAATAGTTTCTGCTGGGTATTGAGGGGGGGAGCGGGAGGGGGTGGAGCGGGTGGTAAGGGAGGGGGTGGGGGCAGGGGGGAGAAATGAACCAAGCCTTGTATGCACATATGAATAATAAAAGAAAAATGAAAAAAAAAAGATAGGTTATCATGAGCAGGGGATCAGGAACTAGTGTAAAGATCAGTTAGAGATGAATCAACATGGGTCGTAACACATTTGTACATGAAAGCAATAGTAGGAATATTTCTGTATAGCTCTCCTTAACTCAACTAGCAAAAACGCTTTGTCATCCTTATTATGCTTATGTCTTCTCTTCAACAAAATCAGTGATAAGGGCAGAATGGGACCTGCCGAATAGTGAGGAGGAGGAAGGTGGGGTAGGGGGCAGGGTGGAGAAATGACCCAAACAATGTATGAACATGTGAATAAATGAACAAAATAAATAAATAAATAATAAAACATTCTTAGACACTCTTCATTTCTCCATTTATCTCAGTAAACACAGGGAAGTTCTAGGTCTCAGCTCTCCAAACTTACAAGTAACTCATGCACACATTGATCTTACCCCCTTGGAAAAAGTTAAGTGCTTGGCAAATTTTAAGCAGAACCAGTCATCTCTTATCTTTTTTGTTTTGGTTTTTATAAAGGAGGATGAAGACAATGAAGAGGAAGATGGGGAGAGAGGGAATGGAAGGGAAAGGAAAAGAAGGAAGAATAACAAGAAGCTTGAAATTTAAGTAATTCAAATTATACCAAGGTTGAGCCATGAAACTTCAAAAAACAAAGATTGAGCAGAGAACTGCAAAATTTGTTTTCAAATATCTTAGGGTTGTGCGGGCAGCAAAGCATGTGACTGGAATTCATAACACCACCAAGCTGGAACACTGCCACATATCCTGTGTGTCATTTATTTTACATCTGCGTTGTATATCACTAAGAGCAGCATAAATTATAAGGCAAGGCCAGATATGAGTAAAGCTCAGATTAAAAGCTGGCTCACACCATTGTTCATCAAGTAAGGTTCAGATCCATCCTGCCGTCTTTTTGGTCTGGCTTATAAATCAGTGGCACCAATTACATCACTTAAGGTTTAGAAAACCACAGGAGGAGATGACCAATTTGTACTTTTGACAAATTAGGGACCCAATTAAAGTGGCTCTTAATAAGCTAGAAACAAGCACTCAGCCATAACATCAGGGCTGCTGCTTCACCCATCAGACTAGTGACTCCACTTGAGGAAGGAGTGGGCAGCTGCATGGTGTATTTTTAGAGTTAAGGGAAGGAAAGAAGAGAGAGGAAGCAGCACTACCCACGCCCATGCCCACACACAAATGTAAGCACTTTTTTCTCCACTGAACTTTCCCATAGAGACATGCCAGTCTTTCTGAATATGAAAATCTGGATTTACACATATGCAAAATTAGGGATGATTATTTATTTTACAAATAGGTTCGTGAGAGGGTAGATGGGCTCATGAGAAGATAGATGACTCCCCATAAAACTTCAAATGGTTTAAATTTATATGATCAATTACAATAGAAATTACTAGCACAATTATTCTAATTAAAGCAAAGAATAATGAGTTCTAAGGAATATTTGGGGGAAGATGGACACACTCATTCTTGTTTAGTTTTCATTCCCCCAAACTGAGCAAGGGCAGGTCAACTGTGGAGAGGAGGCCCATGGGAGGTGCCAGCCCTAAATGGAAAGGTGGTTCTGAATCCTCAGAGGAAAGGGAGGCTCCAATATGGGGGGTGATAAAAGGTTTCCCTGTGGAGCGCTTCCCTCATGTCTTAAACATGTGGACAGTAAGGACTTCAGCACTAAATTTCCTGAAATGGGCAAGTTCACTCTTAGAACCACAGGAAGGAGGCAGGGGCGTGACCTTCTTTATCCTCCGTATCTATAAAACACAAGCATAAGGGTTTTCCCTGGCCTAAAGAAGAGGATGGGAATCACCATTTCTCACAAAAGGTGCTTAATTTTTTGACACAGTGTTTCCTTCATGAATTATACAAAATTTCCTCATGTATTATAAAGTGTAGAGATGAGCACTTTGTCAAGATAATAAGATCACATATTCTGGTCTTAGAAATTCAGTAGGAGGTAAATCTCAATTTGATTCCATCCCATAGGGTTGAAACATTGAAGGATTTTTTAAAACACACACTTGCTGTAATGCATTCACAAGATGACCCTGAGGCAAGAATCGTAATGGTGAAAATGTATAGTCATGTTCAAGTACAGCAGGTGAACTTCCTTATTTCTATAATTAAATCATAACTGATGGGGAGAGTAAGGAAAATTAATTTAATTCTACCTAATAGAGAGTGCCATGCCACTATGAAATCTCATCATGAATTTGTTTTTTAATTGAAACTTTAAAAAATAGCTTTCATTTATTGCATATTTTCTAATTTAAGGATTTTGGGAAACCTATTCATTTAAACACAACAATCCTATCATATGGGTCTTGTTATCCTGCCAGGCAGGAAACTAAACTTAGAGAAATTGAGGAAGGGACACCCATCTGAGTGCAGAGACCAAGCACAGAAACACTGGGCTCCATGGCCTCCACATGAAGAAGATGTGCTCACCTTTAGATTAAATATTCCTTAAAACCACAAGGCTATCATTTCAATTCTGTTTACTCTAAAATTGTGAGTCCCAACTGTTTTAAAATATGGTAAAAAAAAATCCATTGACCCAGAATATCATGAATGAGATGACTCAAAATGTCAGCCTTACAGAGTATTTTAAGAAAAATTAAGTTTTGTTTGTACCATGTATGTGACCACCAAGTATAGTTTAGTCTGTTCTATATTGCTTAAAGTGAAAAAAATCAGCACTAATATAAATCATACCTTGGCCACTGAGTTAATATCTTCCTTTTATTAAGTTAATATTTCTTGTACCTAAGTAAACATCCTTGTTTGGTCTCACAACTAACAAATAGGTAGATGAGTACTTCCTTAATGAAATTTGGCACCTTTTTCCTTGTTTAGGTAATCAAAGAGTAGGCCATAGAACCACTAAGTTCAACACCAGTGATTTCTGAATGGATGCGATTTTAGGCCAACAAGTAAACCTATTTCTACCCAGATAAACTAGCACCTGATAAGCATCTGTTTGTGAACCTTCAGAGAAAGGAACATGAGATGTCCACTTGCTTTTTCAGAGTCAGAGAAAGAAAGTATTGGAAATGTAACCTTCACCTTGAGCAATAATGACTTTTCTCAGGGCTCCTCTTAGTTTCAAAGCATGTCCACACTGCACCTGAAGCTTATGTGGGAACCATTTGAGGGGTCTTTAATTGTTGGTATTAAACTATTTATCAAAACCCAATAGCTTTGTTGTTCTCTTTTTCTATGGTTGGATTCTACCTCCTTATCACTGCATTAGTTGCTCTCTTGTACAATGGAAGATTAGATATTTTTAGCTGGGCGTGGTGGTGGATACCTGTAACCCCATCACTTGGAAGTCTTAGGCAGGAAGATTGAGCATTAGAGACCAGTCTGGGCTACAAAGTAAAATACTGTCTTTTAAGACAGATGATGTTTTGTGGCATTATTAACTTTTTTCTACAGAATGAACAGTAACTCCTCCATTTGACCTCAGTGACTTACTTAAACTTTCTCATGGAAAAGAGTGCTAACATCACTGAATGTCTACCATATGCCGAGCTACGTAGTAAGCTATTTCCCCACTTATCTAATTTACTTTGCATAATCACCCAGTTAGGCAGATTATCTCTGCTTTATAGAAGGAAAAACATTAAGGTTCACAGAGCTTAAGTACTCTCCTCACTGCTCACTGACTTATGAATGATGAAACTCACTCTATCCATCTGACCAGCCCTGAAGACTGATAAACTACATGCCCCACAATCTACTGTAAAACCTCCCCATAAAAAGGCTTGTTTTACTTCCTGGTAAAAGTTGAATATCATCCATTTTCCTTGTCCTCTAAACATACATTTCCTTCTTTCAAACTTGCTAGTTAAGTTTTTGAAGAAAAATGAAGACAAGATACTAGAGAAAGCACTACCACCCTTCCATTCTCCCACTTAGTGTCCCCTACCACAGAGGGCATCTGTCCCTATAAAGTCACTTGTAATCAAGAAACAAAGACACAGGCAAAGCCTGGAATTTTGAAGATGCCAGTAAGTGGCACATGATTTAACATCTCTAGAATCACACATTAGCAGTGGTTCATCCACTGCGAGACCAAACGCAGCACCCGAAGCAACCTGACATGCACACTAGCCTCCCTTCCCAATTGTGACAGCAGGTATGGCTCTCTATCTTCAATTCTTATTCCAGTACTTTCTTTAAAAGGCTTCTTTTCTTCTCTGTGCCTCTCTCTCTGCTGTGTCCCAGACGGTCCTAAGAATCCTAAATTGAATTTTATTCTCTGAAAGCTCAGCCTTTAAAGACCACATCTGAGAGATGCTTTATTTTATGAGAATACGGTTGCAACCCCAATTTCTAGAATACAAGAGCTCCAGAGCAATGTAAAGTTAAGCATTTTTTATATGCTAATCACAACAAATGGGTGTAATCCTTGTTTAAACACAAGAGAACCCAATCTTTCCTTTAATTCCACTGCCAACCTTGGCTCAACTGAAGTTACTTCATCAAATGAATTTCTAAAATATTAACCAATGAAAAGAAACCACAAAAGAAAGCAACTGTACTTTGCAAACAAAACTTATCACACCAGGAAAAAACGTCTTTTACTAGCGATGTTGTACAGCCACATCAAGGAATAAATTTATCCAACAATTTCTTAAGTACCCCTCCATCTAATTTGTCATTCTTGAAGAAATACATTATAGAATAGTTAAGACGTATCTGTCCTTACCTTTCTGTACAAAATTTCCTTCCATTCAGCTGTGGAGTTGCGTGCTGGACTTGAGGATCTCCTGAGGAACACACCTTCTACCCTGCACTGCCTCTCCAGCCTCTCCCTTCACCTGCAGTCAAACATTAACCATTAACATTTTTTATTGATCTTTGAGAATCATAAAAGGTATCATTACATGCAGTCCAGGAAAGAAATGAATTTGTACTAAAAGAAGTTCCACTCATATCTAATATATCTCAAAACAGGTGCTGAGTTTTCAAATGAAGGTTAGCAAATTAGAAAACATGGAGTGTGAGCTCTGTGACAAAAGACAGAGTTTTATTTATATTCTGTACCCCCGATACTTAGCACAGTGTTCACAAAGGAAACTCAGTCCACAAATATTTGTATAGATTCCATGCTCCACATCCATAGGGCTCCAAGTCTGCACAATGATGGAGTTCATTGATAACCGGCCACAAGGGACATCATAAATGACTCAGAGGGGACCAAACATGAGCTGGCTGCCCCTGCTTCTGAAATTCAAAGGTCTCCTTCAAAGCCTACATAAAACAACCAATAGAAAACTTTCCCCAAAACACAAACTTTATCTTTTTTTCCCACAATTCAGGGAGGAGACTTATTGAGCAAGTGATTTCTTCCACTCAAAATGGTTTCCAATTAACCAATAAAAGCCAATCTCCCAGACTTCTGAGTCAAGACTTCTTTTAGAAGACTTTCGATTCTCACACTTTAGTTGCTCTGGTAGTCCACACTGAGGATGAGAATCAATGCCATTGGAGGATCAGACATGTCATCCTCTGCTGTGTTTCAGGAACTTTCTGAGGTGTGCTTCTTGGCCTCTCCTGAACTGGGACTGCATTTTCTGTCCATTGCTCGTGTGCCTTCAGCTCAGGGAAAACACAAGGGCTTACTCTGCAATCAAGGTGGGTTCCTTCCCTCCCAGATGTCGGGAGAAGGCTTCATAAGTGCTCTAAGCCCTGACAGGAAGAGACCTTGTTATCTTGGGGACCCTGAAAGTCAAACCATCTCATTGCACACTGGTGATCAGACTTAGTGGAGCCAACACCACTAAGTTTAAAGAAATCTACTCCCATGAGCTGAATAAAATGACCTTGTCCTACAAAATCAAGTAGCTTCCTTTTGCCACATATTTCACTTCCTGGAATCAACAGCATCTCACCTCACTGCATTGCTCTGAAAGGAGTTTGCTTCTTCTCTGGAAGCTTTTTAGTAACATGTATAAAAAGTGATTTTAAGTCTACAAGGTTTTCTAAAAGCAAAATGCATATGTAGATCAAGTTTAGATGGTCTTGTCTTTTTACATTATACTACCCCGCTCCTGCATGTGGATGCAGTAGGCATCAAGGTTTTCTCCGTTCATCTTGACAACATATCTATGAAGCAGGTTCTAGTTTATAGATAGAAAGTGTGGGAACAGAGAAATAGTGTATCCTGGCCAAGTCACACAGCCTGTGACAACAAAATCAGGCTTCCATCCCTGGTCTGTCAGATTTAGTCACAACTATAATCCTGCTGACTATTTTCCTCCAGCTCCATGTGAATAATCAAATAAAAATCATGCAGGGAAGAATCCTTCCATGGGGATCCATTGTCTTGTGCATCTCTCAGCTTCCAGCTCAGAGATTTGGGTTAATTAAACTCTGAAAAGACCAAACAACCATCCTCTATTACATCAGAGGAAGTAAGAGGTGGTTAAATTTCTGATTATGGAGTCTTTTTCTGGACTCTCTGGGATAATAGGCTCACATGGTTCCAAGAGCTATTTATATATTTATTACATTCTTCCAGATTAAATATAAGGATTAATCTTGCATGTTAATTAATGCATGTTTCAGGACTGACACCACTGCATTTTAGAATTCAGAGAGAAGCAAAAGCAAGGCATTGCTAGTTCAACAGCTAATACTGAATAATAGAAATAATAAAGGAAAATATAGTTGATTAAGATTAACGACTTCTCTTTCAGAGCAAAGGAGATAGGATTTTTAGGATGCATTAAAAGGACTTGGGAAAAAGCTTTTAATTACTGCTTCATAGGGATGATGACATTTTGGAATTGTCTATATTTTTAACCACCCTTCAAACATGGGTTCCAGAAAATATGTGATGTTTAATTTAGGAATAAAATCAGTTAATAAGAAATAACGTCTGGATTGCCTCCCAGACAAAAATCTTATGAACACTTGGAATTATTTTTAAAATTCCAAGTATGTTAAGTTTCTATTATGTTTATCATTTAAAATTCAAAGTAAATGGAATCCATGAGATTTCTATTTTTCATGTACTTGCACTTCAATCTGATCTTCAATTTCATGTTACATATGTGTTTTGAGAATACTTTGTCATGAATCTATCAACACACAAGCCTCACCTAACAGAATTGTATCTAATAATAATATTTTAATTACTTAGTACCTGTCCTGCTCTTGTTAACTTAATGATGGTTTTTAGTAAATACTTCTTAGAACTGAATCCTTCAGTTATTTAATTCAATAATTCAGAACAGTCAGGACTACCTACAAACTTAACTAAGGCTGATGGGAACCCAAACAAACAAATAATGTAAAACTGCAATTTTGTTTTGTTCCACTTCTATCCCATAGAATAAAGTGAATGCTTTAGGCTGAAGCAGAATCTTCCTTAGCTACTTTCACAGGCCAGGACAGAGTCTAGTAAATTCTCTTTCATACAGCTATTATTCCTGTTTCTGGGTTTGTTTGGGTTGTTTATTTGGGAGTTTTGTTGGTGGTGGTTTTGTTTGTGTTTTGGCAACTTCCTAAACCAAATCACTTTAGGGAATCATTTAAATATTTAAAACTTAGGTAATAAAATGAATTGCTGGTCAAGTAAGAAACATTGAGCCAAACATAATGCTGTTTCAAAATCTTAGCTGACAGCCACCTGTGCTTTTCCAAACAATATTCAACAAAGATCTTGCATGCTAGTAAAAACTTTTCCCCCACTACTTCTTCTGACGGAAAGGGGCCCAGTTCGCAGCTATTTATTCCAGGAATATTTTAACTCAATCCATGAATGGTTTCTCCAAGCACCAGCCTAGGAGGCAGGGCCGGTAATCTGGCTGCAGTTATTCTGCCATGAAACTGGGGTGTGACTCTCATGATAGAAGTGGGTAACAAATGTTCACATCACCAGTTGCACCGGACAAAGGCAGAGAGTTTATTAAAACTGGATTTGCACTGTGAGATCCTGGGCCAGCAGGTCCAGCATCTGGGGACTGCACATTTTAAAACACTGTGGATTTCTGATGCAGGATAACATGGACCCTTCCTGAAAAATGCTAGCTTAGGGATGCTGTGCTTTACCTGCCAGCAAATATTCTTTAGCAAGGCCTAGCTCCATTTCTGCAGGATGCAGGTAAGATGTTGAAGATTGCAAGCTGGATCTAGCAGACACAGATATGCTCATCTTCCCTCTGTCATTTTTCTCACAGTCAGCTGAACTTTTTATTTGACCTTGAGTTTTCTTTAAATTCCAAGCAATGATAAATAATCTTGGTGGTTTTCTGAGCCGAATTCTGTCTCTCCTGTCAAATTTCACTAAAGAAGCCCCTGCTCACATCTAGTGTACTGCCTAATGTCTGGATTCCATCTCCATTACTCCATAGAGATGGCACTGGCTATGGTGACCAGCCACCATTGCATGGTAATGGGAGGGATACAGCAGTCTGCACCTTTCTAACCTCTCATGTAGCCAACACCACCAATAGCCCTCCCTGAATCATCCTTTCCCCTAGCTTCCTCACCAATGCTCCGTCCTGGCTTTTCTTCCACCTCTCAAGCCAGTTCCTTGCAGTCCCACCTATGGGGTCCCCCATGTCCAATTCTACACTCTCTTGCCCCTCACTCCGGGAAATTGGACCTGCTCCCACCTCCACACTATAGTCTCAGGCCTCTCTCTCCAGCCCAGTCTCCCCTCTGCTCAGGGTTCCAGTCTCCTATACCCAACAGCACACGGCACAGTGGCACCCATGTGTGCCACATACACAAAAAAACACACACACCCAAAGTTCACCTTGCGGTCTTAACTTAGGACAGTCCTAGCTGTAAGACAGTGTAGCCAGAACTGTGCTGTGATTCATTAGTAACTCCTGTTACAGGGTCAAATAGGAGACTAGCATGAATGCCTATGCTCCCTGCACCCCGCCACCCCTCCGCACCTCCCCACACCCCTCCATCCCCGCCCAGAAAGACTCTGATGTGATACCAGCAGCTCAGTACATACTCCTTTCTCTTCTCCGCCTATGAGATTACCTCTGGAAATCTTGCCTTTAAGAGTGGTTCTTGGGAGGGGGGCATGGTGGGGTATATGTATAATCCCAGCACTCAGGAGACTGAGGCAGAAGGATCCTGAGTTCAAGGCCAAACTGAGCTAAATAGCAAGACCCTGACTGTAAAAAATAATAATAATAAGTTAAATATGATTAGAACATTTCAGTACATAAAGACTATCTTTGAGCATAAAATAAGGAGAAAACAATGTGTGCACCATGACCCTCCTCTCTCTCCCCCAGTGTCTCCCTCATATGCAGACATTAGATCAAGGGCAAACACAACAAGGGGATTGAACTTTGAGCACATGATAAAGCGAGAGCACACAAGGGAGGGGTGAGGATAGGTAAGACACCCAAAAAACTAGATAGCATTTGTTGCCCTCAACACAGAGAAACTAAAACAGATACTTTGGGGCAACTGAGGCCAATAGGAGAGGGGGACCAGGAACTAGAGAAAAGGTTAGTTCAAGAAGAATTAACCTAGAAGGTGATACACATGCACAGGAAATCAATGCGAGTCAACTCCCTATATAGCTATCCTTTTCTCAACTAGCAAAAACCCTTGGTCCTTCCTATTATTGTTTATACTCTCTCTTCAACAAAATTAGAGATAAGGGCAAAATAGTTTCTGCCTGGTAGCAAGGGGATGAGGGGGGGTAAGGGAGGAGATGGGGGAAAGGGGGAGAAATGACCCAAACATTGTATGCACATATGAATAAAATAAAAATTTTAAAAAATAAAATTAAAAAAAAAAAAAAACATGGTCTGGGCCACCGCCCAGCAGAGGGTGGGAATTTCATTGCAGGAGCCCCATGTATCCCTGCCTCCTGGTTTAGACCTGATTTGATTGGCTTGTTTCTCAGAAAGGCGGGATTCCAGAGGGGAGCCCCAGATCTTCCCAGGTCTGCCCCTCCAGGGATGAGAAACAGTCAATTTTCACAAAAGCAGGATTCTATCCAACCAGATTTACAAGACAGCCGTGGCTGTACCTTTTCTAAATTACCACGTTGTGCAAAAGAAAACCAATGGCAGTTAACAACTCAACACCTGACTAAAAGTTAACCAACTCTAAACTCCTAAAAGAGTTTTCTGGGTAGAAGTAACAAATTTTAGTACAAGGATTCTCAACCATGGTTGCATACAACACGATTGTTTTGAATTTTTTGAAACCTAACAGCAATTGATTTGTTTCACATTCCCTTTGGGTGCAATGTGCAGCTGATCTTGAGAACTACCAGTTTAAATGTCTACCCTCAATCAGGCACTTTTATATTTGCTTTCTCTATATTATCTCACTTAATCTTCATGGCAACACTGGGAGATGTTTTTATTGATTTATCAATAAAGACATTGAAGAACAAAGAAGATACATACAGATTTAACAAAGATACAAATTGATTCTCTAGGGTTTGGATTCAAGGGGAAAAAAATTAAAGGGCTTAATCACTACCTTCTGCAGCTCCCCAGAAAAAGCTACTGAATATGCTTCCTGCCCTCAGCAATGTGACAGGGTGACCCAAGTCCACTAAGCAGATTGATCAACTAACAGACCCACAGCCAGAAATGCTTCTACCCCAGTAGTGCAATCCTGGGCTTTCCCTCCCACTCACTCTTCTCTGAGAGTTCCATCACTGAGCATCCTGACCCCGCTGGGAAAGCCACTCATATGGCACCTCCACTAACCAATGTCACCAGCCACTTCATCCCATGGAGCAGTTTCACCTCAATCTCTTCCCGGGCTGATCACCCGTTATGTTTTCCTCCTGACCTTCCTTGTCAATAACAGCAACACCATCACCTGACCAATTCCTACCCAGTCACTCTCTTTCAGCTGGTGGGGAGGTCATCCTCACCATGACTAATAAGGAAGTGGTCAACCTCACCATAGCCCAGTTCAATTACCCCAGGCCTTGCCAACCAACATTATTTAGTTATACACTATGCCAGGAGCACCTGGCCCCCAGAAATAACTGTGTCACCCTGACTCGGTGGGTTTCCTAAGGTATACCCACCCCTCAATGTTGAAAACCCTCTCCAGGCCTGGAGTGGAATGAGATTGTCAATAAACAATGCTGACTTGTTGGTCTTCATTTGGGAATTTTATATTGATCTACAAGGACCTTGGACTTTTGCAAATTAATTTTCCATTGCTTTAGAATGCAAAGTCCTTTTCTTTTCTGGTCATGAAGCAAAAGAATGTAGGGAGAATTACCAGGGACTCAGTCCTGAGGGACTCAGTGTTCATGGCACATTTCTGAGCCTGACACAGACAATGAGAATTTCTTTCTCCCCTTCTTGAGTTAGCTTTCTAAAATAATTTAGTCTGATATTCCTTAAGGCATAGGGTTTAAGGCTACAGACTCTGAAGACTGGCAAATTGGGATGGAAATCCCAATCCCAGTGCTATTCTTTGGCCTCTATATTTATCACCAGCATGAATTTGGAAATCTTAGTGTAGACCCTTGATTTCCCACCCCTCCTGTGTTTGAGCTCACAACTGTGATGGCTCAATCAAAAGGAGGAAACTAAGGTGGATAGGGGCCTTTATAAGGGAGCTCTGAACCCTACTTGCCTCAAAGTGGTACCAAGTTACTTACATATACATTGAAGGTGGAAAGAAGGGATCCTAGCATTTCCCATAAGTCACTTTTCTAAAGAGTCCTTCTGTTCTGCTTCCCCTGCTTTCAGGGTATTTTCCCATTCATCTCCAAACCATGCTCAGACCAGAAACTGACAGCAATTCGCCTAAGCACAGTATTACAAAGGCTGTTAGAGAATTAAAATCTGCTATTGTTAACATACAAGGCAAATACAAAGGAAGCCATAGAAAGTTAAGTTTGTGTATAAGTTTCTATTTTAAAAAGTAAATTAGGAGAGAATTCCAAGATGGTGGCTAGAGGTAGGAAGCAGAAAGCGACCCTCCTATAGTGAAATCTTGGAGAGACGCTGGAGACACACTTTGCAGGCATGATCACTGAGAAAAGGCATAACTTTGACTCCTCCACATCTCCAGCCGGCGCAGAGAATCTCCACTTCATGTTAAATGGAGAAACGAGGAGGGCCCCCGGGGCCGCCAGTGGCCGGCGCCCATACGGCTTGGGAAGACGAGGACCAGGTGAGCTTCGCGGTACCGCGGTAGCCCCACAGACAAGCCTGGGCCAGAGCAGCATAGCCCCCTGGACAGACTGACCTCCACCCGGGAAAAAAAGAGAAACTGAGTACTAAGCAATAAGAACAGTTAAGACACACTGGAAAGAGGGTGGGGCGCCCTGAGCGCTGAAGATTGGGGGAAGGGAATCCTTCCCGGGACTGTAAATAAACAAGCCGGGTGGGCCGGAGAGGCTCTGGCAGGAGCGGGGCGCGCCCAGCAACCAGGAGCGGGGACGCTTGTGAGAGGAGGGAAGACCCACTTCCCACGTGAACTGTAAATAAACACGCAGGCCTGACAATGCGGAGCAGTGGCACCTTTCCCAGTGCTTGGAAAGGGGAAAGCCTGTAGCAGAGGCCCCCGCACAGGAGAACTCTGAGCAAACAAAGCCTGTGGGACCAGGTGAGTGCTACCTCACCCCAGAGACCTGCATAAATAACGCCGCCAGGTACAGGCTGAGAGCAGCAGGCAGGCAAGCCACAGTTGCAGATACCACTCTCAGAACTGCCTCCAGAAGCTTTTTTTTCTTTTTCTCCCTACCTTTGATGAGAGAACAACCGAATTACACCCGCAAGCCGAAAAACTTACTGAAACTGTATTGCATTTGAACTGGGGACACTTGGTGGGGCTTTTTTTTTTTTTTCTTCTGTGTGTGTGTGTGAGTGTAGTTTTGTTCTATTTTATGCATCCCCTTTGATGAGACAACTACAGAACAACATCTGAGGCACCAACTCCAGGACTGGAGATTGAGACGGACATCCAAATTATTAAGACTGAAATTGCATTGCATATAAACTTGGAAGTTTTTTGGTTTTTTTTTTTTAATTTTCTATTTTCCATTTTATTTTAATTCATTTTTATAAATAGATATTACTTTCATATACTTATTTTTTATTTTTTTATCTTTGATTTTCAATCCTCTCTCTGTCTCTCTATTGTCTGTTCAGCTTACTGTCGATTAGTACACTAACACTCCCTGTTTATACCTTTGAAACTCTCTTGTCTGATACCTTGTTCTGCTTTCTCCCTCTTGCCTGTATATTTGTTTTCCCCTTTTCTTCAACTTCTTGCTTTCCATCTCAGCTCACTCTTCCATTCTCAATATTACCATTGTTATTATTACAAGCTAGAAAATACTTAATTACACACAGTACAAGGACAGTAACAACACCAAGGACAATGATGGGAAGACAGAAAAAACAAGGAAACCAGTTTCCCCACAGCAAAAAATTAGTACAGGAACCAGAGGGGAATGAAGAGAACAGAAACTCAGATCCAGACTCCACCAAAATGAAGATAAATTATGCCAAAGGACCCAATGAAGCCCACAAGAATAATTTAAAAGAAGACATACTACAAGTACTCAATGAGAATTTTATAGAGATGATACTGGATAGGGTCAACCAAAATGTACAGGAGACACTCAAGAAATTCCAAGACAATAAAAATAGAGAATTTGAAAAAGCAAAAGAAGAAATAAAGGAAACCATAGAAGCACTGTATAAACACCAAAGTGAAAGAGAGAACACAATGAATAAATGGATAAATGAACTCAGGACAAAAATAGACAACAATAAAGAAGAAAACAGCCAGGATATGGAAAACCTCAGAAAAAAGAACGAAACAGAACTGCAAAACAAAACGGAAGGCCAATCCAGCAGAATAGAACAAACAGAAGACAGAATCTCAGAACTTGAAGATGAAATGGTAATTAAAGGAAAAACTGAAGAACTATTAATTAAACAACTCAAGACCTGTGAAAAGAAAATGCAAGAACTCACCGACTCCATCAAAAGACCAAACTTGAGAATCATGGGCATCGAAGAAGGAGAAGAGGTGCAAGCGAAGGGAATGCGTAATATATTCAACAAAATAATAACGGAAAATTTCCCAAATCTAGAGAAAGATATTCACATACAAATGCAAGAGGCCTCCAGGACACCAAACAGACCAGATCAAAATAGAACTACTCCACGACATATCATCATTAAAACAACAAGTTCAGAAACTAAGGAAAGAATATTGAAGGCTGTAAGAGAGAAAAAACAAGTAACATACAAAGGTAAACCCATCAAAATCACGGCAGACTTCTCAACAGAAACATTAAAAGCAAGAAGAGCGTGGGGTGAGATCTTCCGGGCACTGAATGAAAATAACTTCAACCCCAGGATACTCTACCCAGCAAAGCTATCATTCAAAATAGATGGAGCAATAAAAGTCTTCCATGATAAGCAGAAACTAAAACAATATGTGACCACAAAGCCACCATTACAAAAGATTCTGCAAGGGATCCTGCACACAGAAAGTGACACCCAACTTAACCATGAAAAGGCAGGCAGCACCAAACCACAGGATAAGAAAAAGCAAGACAGTAGAGAGTAACATCAAGTTAGGTACACACAATCAAACCTTCAAACAACTAAGATAACTAAATGGCAGGAATCACCACATACCTATCAGTACTAACGCTTAATGTTAATGGACTTAATTCACCCATCAAAAGACACCGTTTGACAAAATGGATTAAAAAAGAAGATCCAACAATTTGTTGCTTACAGGAGACTCATCTCACTGACAGAAATAAGCATATGCTTAGGATGAAAGGCTGGAAGAAGATTTACCAAGCCAATGGCCCCCGAAAACAAGCAGGAGTAGCAATACTTATCTCTGACAAAGTAGACTTCAAACCCACATTGATCAAACGAGATAAAGAAGGACATTCCATACTAATAAAAGGGGAAATAGACCAAAAGGAAATAATAATCATCAATCTGTACGCACCCAATGTCAATGCACCCAATTTCATCAAACATACCCTGAAAGACCTAAAAGCATATATAAACGCCAACACAGTGGTTGTGGGAGACTTTAACACTCCATTAGCATCAATAGATAGGTCATCCAAACAAAAACTCAATAAAGAAATCCAAGATCTAAAATATGCAATAGATCAAGTGGACCTAGTAGATGTCTACAGAACATTTCATCCAACCTCTACACAATATACATTCTTCTCAGCAGCCCATGGAACCTTCTCCAAAATAGATCATATCCTAGGGCACAAAGCAAGCCTCAGCAAATATAAGAAAATAGAAATAATACCGTGCATACTATCTGACCACAATGCAGTAAAAGTAGAACTCAACAACAAAAGTAAAGACAAAAAACATGCAAACAGCTGGAAACTAAATAACTCATTACTTAATGAAGAATGGATCATCGATGCAATAAAAGAGGAAATTTAAAAGTTCCTGGAAGTCAATGAAAATGAAAACACAACCTACCGGAACCTATGGGACACAGCTAAGGCAGTCTTGAGAGGAAAGTTTATAGCCATGAGTGCATATATTAAAAAGATTGAAAGATCCCAAATCAATGACCTAATGATACATCTCAAACTCCTAGAAAAACAAGAACAAGCAAATCCCAAAACAAATAGAAGGAGAGAAATAATAAAAATAAGAGCTGAAATCAATGAAATAGAAACCAAAAACACCATACAAAGAATTAATGAAACAAAAAGTTGGTTCTTTGAAAAAATAAACAAGATCGATAGACCCCTGGCAAACCTGAGTAAAATGAGGAGAGAAAAAAACCCAAATTAGTAGAATTAGGAATGCAAAAGGGGAGATAACAACAAACACCATGGAAGTCCAGGAAATCATCAGAGACTACTTTGAGAACCTATATTCAAATAAATTTGAAAATCTAAAAGAAATGGACAGATTTCTAGATACATATGATCATCCAAAACTGAACCAAGAGGAAATTAATCACCTGAATAGACCTATAACACAAAATGAAATTGAAGCAGCAATCAAGAGTCTCCCCAAAAAGAAAAGTCCAGGACCTGATGGATTCTCTGCTGAATTCTATCAGACCTTTAAAGAAGAACTGATACCAACCCTCCTTAAACTGTTCCACGAAATAGAAAGGGAAGAAAAACTGCCTAACACATTTTATGAAGCCAGTATTACACTTATCCCAAAACCAGGCAAAGACACCTCCAAAAAGGAGAACTATAGGCCAATCTCCTTAATGAACATTGATGCAAAAATCCTCAATAAAATAATGGCAAATCAAATTCAGCAACACATCAAAAAGATTATTCACCACGACCAGGTAGGCTTCATCCCAGGGATGCAGGGGTGGTTCAACATATGAAAATCAATAAACGTAATAAACCACATTAACAGAAGCAAAGACAAAAACCACTTGATCATCTCAATAGATGCAGAAAAAGCCTTTGATAAGATCCAACATCATTTCATGATAAAAGCTCTAAGAAAACTAGGAATAGAAGGAAAGTTCCTCAACATTATAAAAGCTATATATGACAAACCTACAGCCAGCATTATACTTAACGGAGAAAAATTAAAACCATTCCCTCTAAAATCAGGAACCAGACAAGGATGCCCACTATCTCCACTCCTATTCAACATAGTACTGGAATTCCTAGCCAGAGCAATTAGGCAAGAAGAAGGAATAAAAGGAATACAAATAGGTAAAGAAACTGTCAAAATATCCCTATTTGCAGATGACATGATCCTATACCTTAAAGACCCAAAAAACTCTACTCAGAAGCTTCTAGACATCATCAATAGCTATAGCAAGGTAGCAGGATATAAAATCAACATAGAAAAATCATTAGCATTTCTATACACTAACAATGAGCAAACGGAAAAAGAATGTATGAAAACAATTCCATTTACAATAGCCTCAAACAAAATCAAATACCTAGGTGTAAACTTAACAAAAGATGTGAAAGACCTCTACAAGGAAAACTATACACTTCTGAAGAAAGAGATTGAGGAAGACTATAGAAAGTGGAGAGATCTCCCATGCTCATGGATTGGTAGAATCAACATAGTAAAAATGTCGATACTCCCCAAAGTAATCTACATGTTTAATGCAATTCCCATCAAAATTCCAATGACATTCATTAAAGAGATTGAAAAATCTACTGTGAAATTTATATGGAAACACAAGAGGCCACGAATAGCCAAGGCAATACTCAGTCAAAAGAACAATGCAGGAGGTATCACAATACCTGACTTCAAACTATATTACAAAGCAATAACAATAAAAACAGCATGGTACTGGCACAAAAACAGACATGAAGACCAGTGGAACAGAATAGAGGATCCAGATATGAAGCCACACAACTATGAGCAACTTATCTTTGACAAAGGAGCTAAAAATATACGATGGAGAAATAGCAGCCTCTTCAAGAAAAACTGCTGGGAAAACTGGTTAGCAGTCTGCAAAAAACTGAAACTAGATCCATGTATATCACCCTATACCAAGATTAACTCAAAATGGATCAAGGATCTTAATATCAGACCCCAAACTCTTAAGTTGATACAAGAAAGAGTAGGAAATACTCTGGAGTTAGTCGGTATAGGTAAGAACTTTCTCAATGAAACCCCAGCAGCACAGCAACTAAGAGATAGCATAGATAAATGGGACCTCATAAAACTAAAAAGCTTCTGTTCATCAAAAGAAATGGTCTCTAAACTGAAGAGAACACCCACGGAGTGGGAGAAAATATTTGCCAATTATACATCAGACAAAGGACTGATAACCAGAATATACAGGGAACTTAAAAAACTAAATTCTCCCAAAACTAATGAACCAATAAAGAAATGGGCATGTGAACTAAACAGAACTTTCTCAAAAGAAGAAATTCAAATGGCCAGAAAACACATGAAAAAATGCTCACCATCTCTAGCAATAAAGGAAATGCAAATTAAAACCACACTAAGATTCCACCTCACCCCTGTTAGAATAGCCATCATCAGCAACACCACCAACAACAGGTGTTGGCGAGGATGCGGGAAAAAGGAACCCTCTTACACTGTTGGTGGGAATGTAGACTAGTACAACCACTCTGGAAAAAAATTTGGAGGCTACTTAAAAAGCTGGACATCGATCTACCATTTGATCCAGCAATACCACTCTTGGGGATATACCCAAAAGACTGTTACTCCAGAGGCACCTGCACATCCATGTTTATTGCGGCACTATTCACAATAGCCAAGTTATGGAAACAGCCAAGATGCCCCACCACTGACAAATGGATTAAGAAAATGTGGTATCTATACACAATGGAATTTTATGCAGCCATGAAGAAGAACGAAATGTTATCATTCGCTGGTAAATGGATGGAATTGGAGAACATCATTCTGAGTGAGGTTAGCCTGGCCCAAAAGACCAAAAATCGTATGTTCTCCCTCATATGCGGACATTAGATCAAGGGCAAACACAACAATGGGATTGGACTTTGATCACATGATAAAAGCGAGAGCACACAAGGGTGGGGTGAGGATAGGTAATTCACCTAAAAAACTAGCTAGCATTTGTTGCCCTTAATGCAGAGAAACTAAAGCAGATACCTTAAAGCAACTGAGGCCAATAGGAAAAGGGGACCAGGAACTAGAGAAAAGGTTAAACCAAAAAGAATTAACCCAGAAGGTAACACACACGCACAGGAAATCAATGTGAGTCAATGCCCTGTATAGCTATCCTTATCTCAACCAGCAAAACCCCTTGTTCCTTCCTATTATTGCTTATACTCTCTCTACAACAAAATTAGAAATAAGGGCAAAATAGTTTCTGCTGGGTATTGAGGGTGTGGAGCGGGAGGGTGTGGAGTGGGTGGTAAGGGAGGGGGTGGGGCAGGGGGGAGAAATGAACCAAGCCTTGTATGCACATATGAATAATAAAAGAAAAATGAAAAATAAATAAATAAATAAATAAATAAATAAATAAAAAGTAAATTATAGGGATGAGGATATAGATAAGTGGTAGAGTGCCTGCTTAGCATGCATAAAAACCTTGGATTTGATCCCCAACACCAAAAAATTAATTAATTACTAGTGATAAATAAAATAGAATACAGCAAGCATCAGTGGAGACCTTGAGATGAGGTACTAGACCTCATCTCACCAAATGACTTCTGGAAGCATGGCAGGAGCTCTGGTTTCCATTTGGATCTAGGGAAAATGGACCTATATTTATAGCCCTGCAGCAGTATCTTCCTATTTTGTGAAGCCTAGAACTCTTCCCAGCAAGAACTATGGGCACTTCTGAAAGACAGCCTGTCTGGGCATAGGGACATATTCATGAAATTGTCTAAACCACTGTCCAAATGCAGTGTTCTCCACCTTAGAAGCCACCTGGAGTCACCCATGCTTCTCCTGAGTTGAGGAAACCAACTGAAGTTAGCATTCCTTAGCATTTCCCCACCTCAAGTCATGTCTGCCTGGCTCTGTGCACAAGGAAACATTTCTCTCATTGATGTTTTCTAGCTAATAAACAAGGAGAGATGATAGAATTAGAATATTACCATTTTGCAAATTTCTACGTGTCCAAGTCTAGGCAAGAATCATCAAACAAGACCCAGCCAACAATTCTATGCCTCCTGGAAGAAGTATGCAATACTTACTTATGAAGGTTCTTATTGAAAAAAACTGTATCTCAATCAGATAAAAATGAATCTAGAATACAGATCTTAACAATGTAAGAGGAAAACCACTGTGATCATATATAAGATACAGAGACATTCTCAGTTGGCAGTTTTTATATCCACTCCTGATAAAAGCAAAGGATGAAATATCAAAGCATAACTTAGTAAAGACTTTTCTTACAGGGGTGTGAGTTAATTTAGGCTGTATTCTAGAATAACTGGATTCAAGGATAATTTGGAAAGCCCCTAAGAACACATGCAGTCAGCTACAAATGCCTCAGTGAGGCCGTGAGTGTGTAAACATATAATGGTTGGAATGTTCTCATTTTAACAATTCATAAAAGACCATTTCAAACAGAAACAAAAGTCATGAGAATAATGTTATGGACCACCAGGCCCAATCATCCAGCTTCAGCAGCAATCAGCTCAGGCCCAGTCTTGTTGCCCCAAACCACACTACACACCCACCCACCCCTACGCATCTAAATTGGTTTCTTAGAAAAAACATAGTAATCCTCCTCAAAGCAGCTCTGGAAAATATAGAATGACCTTCCCTCAACCTGAAACACAGGCCTGGCTTGCCAGTCCATGAGATCGTATGTCAGAGTTGCTGTCTGCTTGACTGATATTTAAAGTATAGAGGACTTCGACTTGCAAATAGGTTAGATTTGGGAAGGCTTTTTTCAAGTCCATCTATGCTCGTTTGATGTGGCACCATCCAAGTCCCTCTACATCACCGGCATGTGGTCAGCAATCTTGAGGAACTTTTGCTGACTCTTAACCCCGGAAGTTCTTAAATTGAGGAGAGCATGTCTATGGCTGTGCAGAGTGACTTCCAGGTTCTCACAAATAGCTGAGTCTTCACCTGGCTGCTGCTACCCAGTTCTAGCCAAACACTGAATGAATATGGGCAAAGATGCATTCCTCATTCTGTATACCAAGATAAGTTTCGAATAGACCAGAGATTTAAAGTTTTAAAAAAGGGGGAGAGCCATACAAGTATTAGAAGAAAACACAGGTGAATTCTACTGTAACCAGGAAATTTAAAACTGTAACTCAAAATCCAGAAGCAACAGCAAAAATATTCATAAACTTAATATTAACATTTTACTTTTTGTATGAATTTGACACCAAGAACAAAGTAAAAAGAAATGATAACTTTTTTAAAGGCAACATATAACAGAGAAAGTGTCAATATACTTAATATATTAAGCTTCTAAGATATAAAGGGTTGAGGATATGACTCAGTGGAAAAACACTGGCCTAGTACACACAAGGTCATGGGTTCAATCCCCAGCACTGAAAAGAAATTATTTAAAAATAAAATATATAAATAAAAAGAACCAAGAAATAGACAAATAGACAAGCAATATGAACAATGATTCATAAGAAAGAAAGATAAATGGCTTTTAAACATATGAAAAAGCACTGTATCTCACTAAAAATAAGAAAGGCACAATTAAAAACTACATTTGCAAAAATGCAAATTGCATGTCCTATTGGTGAGAATGTGGGAAAGCTACTCTCATTGATTGCTAATGGGAATACAAAATGATACAACCACGAGGAAGGGAACGTGGCAATATTAGCAAAATTATACTTACCTTTCATCTTAGAAATCTTGCTTCTAGGCATATATTCCAAGACACCCTGGAAAAATTGTCCAAAGATGTATGCATACGGTTATTTGGTAAAGCACTAGTTACCACAGAAAAACCTGGGAACAACCAAAAATGTCCACCTGGATGAAACTGGAGGACATTATTTTACACGAAATAACCCAGGCATAGGAAAAGCAATACTGCATGTTCGCACTTACATGTGAATGTTCAAAATGTTGGTTTTATAGAAATAGGAAATAGAATAGTGGATTCGAGAGGTCGAGAAGGGTAGGGGCAAGAAGGGAGGGAGAGGATGGGTAACAGGTACGCAGTTATAGTTGAGAAGGGGTAACCTCTAACGTCCCACAGCACAGGAGGGTGACTATAGCAGACAAGGCTTAATTGTGCATTTCAAAGAGCTAGTGCAGAGGATTTGGAATGCTCTCAAAGAAATAATAAGTGTTTGAGGTTATCTTAATCTGAGCAGTACACATCGTGTACATGTATTGAAATGGCATACTATACCCCACAAGCATATATATAGTATATATAATTATTATGTGTCAATTTAAATTTTCAAAATATTGTTTAAAATTCAAAAAATAAAGGAGGAGGATTTCTATGTACATTATGGAGCAACCTCTAGGTTATGCTGATAAGTGGTAGAAAAAATCACATGGGCTGGGGGTGTAGCTCAGTAATGGAGTATTGCTTAGCACACATAAGCTCTGTGTTCCAGCCCCGGCGCTAGGAAGAATTAAAATGCTGAGCATGAGGATATGCACTCAAGAGGCTGAGACAGGAGGACAGCAACTTCAAGGCCAGGCTTGGACAGATAGTGAGTTCCAGGCCAGCCTGAGCTACATAGCAAGACCTTGTCTCAAAAAAATAAACAACAGGTGTGTGTGTGTGTGTGTGTGTGTGTGTGTGTGCAATGCTAAATTCAAGCTCAGATCCAAAATACTAGTAGGAACTGTATTTTCTCTTTTAATTCTGCCCTCTGAAAAAAATCTAGAAATGATGACCGAACCTTCCGCAGTGGGCAGCCCTAGAGCCAGTGTGTGATTTGTTAAAGGTCACTGAGAAATGGTGTGTAAAGGAATCGAGTCTCCTTGGAGAAACTGCTGAGTGCAGGTCCAGGTGAGCTCAGAGCTTTTGTCATTACAGAGGGGCATTTGTCCACCTGAGATGAGGCCTAGGGAATTTTCAGGAATCATGGGGATTTCAGTAGCCTTGCACGGCATGATTTGAGGTTGTAGAAATGTTGTCCAAGTCTCCACTGGTCAGGAACTCTGAGCTGGTAGTATGGTTATAATAACTACCATTTGTGAATTAATCATTCCAGACCACACAATAAATATTTTGTTATTACTTCATTGAGTTTTTATAACCCTCCCCCTCTGCCATGATGTTAGTATTGTCACCTCAAGTGAACAAATAAGAAGGAAGTTCAGAGAAGTTGAATAACTTGCTCAGGGTCACACCTGGCTTGTCCTCTAACCCTGGACAGTCTGCCTGAAAACCCCTTTCTCACCTGTCTGGATTTGGTGAGCTAGGGACACCATTTTTTTTGGTGTCACTGCAGAGGTCACACACAGAGCATTTTCCTGGGTAAAAATTCTAACCCTTGCAATATAGGCAACAGCACCATCCGGGAAGGCCAGTGAGTCAGAAGACAGCTCACACCTCAGGGCAGCAAGTCCAAGGTCACTCAGAGCACCTGGAGAGTGCTGGTAGGAAGTGAGAGGGGAGTAAGTGTATCCCCAGCTCCTCACCTACCCCACTAACCTTATATCACGTGTAAATAGATCCTGAACAGTATCTTAGACCAATGCTGCCCCTTGTCTCCTGTGGCAAGTAATGCAATAAAAGCCCATTTACTTAGTGCCCTGTTGATGAGAAAGTAGTGATAAAATACAATGAGATCCGATGACCGCAAACATGACCCAGAGGCAGAAAGCTATGCTAAAGAGACTTATGACTCATCATCAAACAAAACTGTATTCCAACGAGGCAGAGCATTAACTGCATCTCATTGAATTATATTAATCTGACAGTTGTTGGGCAGCACATGGCAGGGGAAGCTATAGAAGCAGAACATTTAATTACCCAGAATGTCACATTCCCGACCATGCTGGCTTTTCACACACTAGATCTAGATAAATATGATCCCCTGGGCCATACCTATTTACTCCATGTTGTGAAGATTGTGGAGAGTTAGATCTAGACCTGAACTAGAAAGAACATGCTAGAAAATGGCTTGGAGTCAGCCTTTTCATACCACTAGTCCACGTCTAGGAAGAAACTTAGCACTGCAACTTGGGAGCCCTCAGTGATGCCTGACTACATTGCATAGACGGCTGCGTCTACTATTATGCTTAAGAAGTAATGTACACAGGGGGTTTTGATATGCCCTGTTTGTGGTAAGAGTTCTAACTGTCAGCTATGTCATTATGACTGAATTATACTATATGTATTACAGAAGTAGGCTCGCAGAAACTGGCTCATGCCATCATTTGTCTTCACAAGAGAAGTGCGTATGTAATATTCCACTGTTCGGTCTTGGCTGGGGAAATTGTGGGAAGGAGTCCTCTCCCCAGTGTGCATCCAAGCCTGTAGACTGCAGACCTGATCCTCCCTTCTAAAGAGATTGGGGATGCTTTTGGTAGCACACTGTCTTGACAATCATCTTCTGCAGGAGATTCCCATGAGGCCCTGGACTGTAGACCCTCTGTCACAGGACCATCTGACAGGCTCTGTTCTCTGCCAACCCCAAGTTCAGGCTAATGGTGGCTTGTAGTCAGCAGCAAAGGTTTTTCCAAAGAGCTGCTGAGATGTGGCCAGCAGACAGCACAGTTGCATTTTGGTGTCTAACTGGTCCCTGACAACACCCTGGGTGACCCATTCCTTGCTCACCTTAGAAGAGCACATCCTTGGGCCAGGCTCAGGACCGATCTTGCTCATGACCAGGTGTTTTTGTGGAAACATCACACCGAGGGGGTGACTGTTATGGAGGTTCTTGTGCTGTTTGTTTTTAAGTTTGCATTGGGATTTGGGCTGGGAAACTGGTCTATCTCCCTTCTCCCATCCCTCACACCCCGGCTTTGTACACCAAAGCAGGAAGAGAATCCTCTACCTCCTCTAGATCCCTGTCTGGCCTTCAGTGAGGCAAGGGTCCAGGGCATGGGGGAAGCTGACTGTATGGCAGAACACTCAGTGCAGCCATGATGGAAAACTACAACCAGTCCATGGCATGTGACCCAACTGGGACCCAGGGCCTGTTGGTTCTGCCATGCCATCTATTAGTGAGAAACACACAGGAGGACCTGCCTTCCCTTCCTAGTGCTTCCTGCTGCAAACAGCTGGCCTTGCACATTTGCCAAAGCGCTGAAAATCATAGCTAAGCTGCAAACCAGTGTCAGTTCAGTCCCTCTCTGCCAAGATGACTATGTGCAAGTGCTAAATTATAGTCACCAAGAGGTAATTCCAGGTACTTTAAGGCAAAGATAATGATTAGAAACAAGGAAAGTGACTGCTTGAATTCCAAAACCTTATTGCTATCCATAAAGCAATAGCTGTGAGAGGATTCACATAAGAGACCTTCACCAGGAAGGTCTGAAAGCCACACTGTCTATAGGTACACACCACCATTCTCACTACCTTCTAGATGAGGAAGCATGAGCCCTGGAACTTAAGTAAACTTGCACGAAGTCATTCCAGGTGCCACCAGGAAGTCTGACTCCCAAGTCTAAAAACATAGCCACTCTCTTACACTGCATTCTAATTCTATATATTTTTTGTGATTACGAGACATACAGGCTTACTGAGGCTTATCATTTTTACTTCCCCATCCTATCTTGTGTAATAGTATCACATTCATTGGTACATTATAGTCATCATAGAGAATTGTATATTTTCTAAAGATTTTATAGTATAAATATCTCCTACCAAATAAGAATTGATCAGCTAGGGGTGATGGCACACGCCTATAATCCTAGCACTTGGGAAAATGAGACCGAAGGATCACAGGCCAGCCTGAGCTACATGAGACCCTATCTCACACTACCCTCCAACCGCAACAGAAAACAGATGTTGTATGATTTTTTTTTTATATTTATTTATTTTTTTTTCATTTTTCTTTTATTATTCATATGTGCATACAAGGCTTGGTTCATTTCTCCCCCCTGCCCCCACCCCCTCCCTTACCACCCACTCCACGCCCTCCCGCTCCCCCCCCTCAATACCCAGCAGAAACTATTTTGCCCTTATCTCTAATTTGGTTGTAGAGAGAGTATAAGCAATAATAGGAAGGAACAAGGGGTTTTGCTGGTTGAGATAAGGATAGCTATACAGGGCATTGACTCACATTGATTTCCTGTGCGTGGGTGTTACCTTCTAGGTTAATTCTTTTGATCTAACCTTTTCTCTAGTACCTGGTCCCCTTTTCCTATTGGCCTCAGTTGCTTTAAGGTATCTGCTTTAGTTTCTCTGCGTTAAGGGCAACAAATGCTAGCTAGTTTTTTAAGTGTCTTGCCTATCCTCACCCCTCCCTTGTGTGCTCTCGCTTTTATCATGTGCTCATAGTCCAATCCCCTTGTTGTGTTTGCCCTTGATCTAATGTCCGCATATGAGGGAGAACATACGATTTTTGGTCTTTTGGGCCAGGCTAACCTCACTCAGAATGATGTTCTCCAATTCCATCCATTTACCAGCGAATGATAACATTTCGTTCTTCTTCATGGCTGCATAAAATTCCATTGTGTATAGATACCACATTTTCTTAATCCATTTGTCAGTGGTGGGGCATCTTGGCTGTTTCCATAACTTGGCTATTGTGAATAGTGCCGCAATAAACATGGATGTGCAGGTGCCTCTGGAGTAACAGTCTTTTGGGTATATCCCCAAGAGTGGTATTGCTGGATCAAATGGTAGATCGATGTCCAGCTTTTTAAGTAGCCTCCAAATTTTTTTCCAGAGTGGTTGTACTAGTCTACATTCCCACCAACAGTGTAAGAGGGTTCCTTTTTCCCGCATCCTCGCCAACACCTGTTGTTGGTGGTGTTGCTGATGATGGCTATTCTAACAGGGGTGAGGTGGAATCTTAGTGTGGTTTTAATTTGCATTTCCTTTATTGCTAGAGATGGTGAGCATTTTTTCATGTGTTTTCTGGCCATTTGAATTTCTTCTTTTGAGAAAGTTCTGTTTAGTTCACATGCCCATTTCTTTATTGGTTCATTAGTTTTGGGAGAATTTAGTTTTTTAAGTTCCCTGTATATTCTGGTTATCAGTCCTTTGTCTGATGTATAATTGGCAAATATTTTCTCCCACTCCGTGGGTGTTCTCTTCAGTTTAGAGACCATTTCTTTTGATGAACAGAAGCTTTTTAGTTTTATGAGGTCCCATTTATCTATGCTATCTCTTAGTTGCTGTGCTGCTGGGGTTTCATTGAGAAAGTTCTTACCTATACCGACTAACTCCAGAGTATTTCCTACTCTTTCTTGTATCAACTTAAGAGTTTGGGGTCTGATATTAAGATCCTTGATCCATTTTGAGTTAATCTTGGTATAGGGTGATATACATGGATCTAGTTTCAGTTTTTTGCAGACTGCTAACCAGTTTTCCCAGCAGTTTTTCTTGAAGAGGCTGCTATTTCTCCATCGTATATTTTTAGCTCCTTTGTCAAAGATAAGTTGCTCATAGTTGTGTGGCTTCATATCTGGATCCTCTATTCTGTTCCACTGGTCTTCATGTCTGTTTTTGTGCCAGTACCATGCTGTTTTTATTGTTATTGCTTTGTAATATAGTTTGAAGTCAGGTATTGTGATACCTCCTGCATTGTTCTTTTGACTGAGTATTGCCTTGGCTATTCGTGGCCTCTTGTGTTTCCATATAAATTTCACAGTAGATTTTTCAATCTCTTTAATGAATGTCATTGGAATTTTGATGGGAATTGCATTAAACATGTAGATTACTTTGGGGAGTATCGACATTTTTACTATGTTGATTCTACCAATCCATGAGCATGGGAGATCTCTCCACTTTCTATAGTCTTCCTCAATCTCTTTCTTCAGAAGTGTATAGTTTTCCTTGTAGAGGTCTTTCACATCTTTTGTTAGGTTTACACCTAGGTATTTGATTTTGTTTGAGGCTATTGTAAATGGAATTGTTTTCATACATTCTTTTTCCATTTGCTCATTGTTAGTGTATAGAAATGCTAATGATTTTTCTATGTTGATTTTATATCCTGCTACCTTGCTATAGCTATTGATGATGTCTAGAAGCTTCTGAGTAGAGTTTTTTGGGTCTTTAAGGTATAGGATCATGTCGTCTGCAAATAGGGATATTTTGACAGTTTCTTTACGTATTTGTATTCCTTTTATTCCTTCTTCTTGCCTAATTGCTCTGGCTAGGAATTCCAGTACTATGTTGAATAGGAGTGGAGATAGTGGGCATCCTTGTCTGGTTCCTGATTTTAGAGGGAATGGTTTTAATTTTTCTCCGTTAAGTATAATGCTGGCTGTAGGTTTGTCATATATAGCTTTTATAATGTTGAGGAACTTTCCTTCTATTCCTAGTTTTCTTAGAGCTTTTATCATGAAATGATGTTGGATCTTATCAAAGGCTTTTTCTGCATCTATTGAGATGATCAAGTGGTTTTTGTCTTTGCTTCTGTTAATGTGGTTTATTACGTTTATTGATTTTCGTATGTTGAACCACCCCTGCATCCCTGGGATGAAGCCTACCTGGTTGTGGTGAATAATCTTTTTGATGTGTTGCTGAATTCGATTTGCCATTATTTTGCTGAGGATTTTTGCATCAATGTTCATTAAGGAGATTGACCTATAGTTCTCCTTTTTGGAGGTGTCTTTGCCTGGTTTTGGGATAAGTGTAATACTGGCTTCATAAAATGTGTTAGGCAGTTTTTCTTCCCTTTCTATTTCGTGGAACAGTTTAAGGAGGGTTGGTATCAGTTCTTCTTTAAAGGTCTGATAGAATTCAGCAGAGAACCCATCAGGTCCTGGACTTTTCTTTTTGGGGAGACTCTTGATTGCTGCTTCAATTTCATTTTGTGTTATAGGTCTATTCAGGTGATTAATTTCCTCTTGGTTCAGTTTTGGATGATCATATGTATCTAGAAATCTGTCCATTTCTTTTAGATTTTCAAATTTATTTGAATATAGGTTCTCAAAGTAGTCTCTGATGATTTCCTGGACTTCCATGGTGTTTGTTGTTATCTCCCCTTTTGCATTCCTAATTCTACTAATTTGGGTTTTTTCTCTCCTCATTTTACTCAGGTTTGCCAGGGGTCTATCGATCTTGTTTATTTTTTCAAAGAACCAACTTTTTGTTTCATTAATTCTTTGTATGGTTTTTTTTGGTTTCTATTTCGTTGATTTCAGCTCTTATTTTTATTATTTCTCTCCTTCTATTTGTTTTGGGATTTGCTTGTTCTTGTTTTTCTAGGAGTTTGAGATGTATCATTAGGTCATTGATTTGGGATCTTTCAATCTTTTTAATATATGCACTCATGGCTATAAACTTTCCTCTCAAGACTGCCTTAGCTGTGTCCCATAGGTTCCGGTAGGTTGTGTTTTCATTTTCATTGACTTCCAGGAACTTTTAAATTTCCTCTTTTATTGCATCGATGATCCATTCTTCATTAAGTAATGAGTTATTTAGTTTCCAGCTGTTTGCATGTTTTTTGTCTTTACTTTTGTTGTTGAGTTCTACTTTTACTGCATTGTGGTCAGATAGTATGCATGGTATTATTTCTATTTTCTTATATTTGCTGAGGCTTGCTTTGTGCCCTAGGATATGATCTATTTTGGAGAAGGTTCCATGGGCTGCTGAGAAGAATGTATATTGTGTAGAGGTTGGATGAAATGTTCTGTAGACATCTACTAGGTCCACTTGATCTATTGCATATTTTAGATCTTGGATTTCTTTATTGAGTTTTTGTTTGGATGACCTATCTATTGATGCTAATGGAGTGTTAAAGTCTCCCACAACCACTGTGTTGGCGTTTATATATGCTTTTAGGTCTTTCAGGGTATGTTTGATGAAATTGGGTGCATTGACATTGGGTGCGTACAGATTGATGATTATTATTTCCTTTTGGTCTATTTCCCCTTTTATTAGTATGGAATGTCCTTCTTTATCTCGTTTGATCAATGTAGGTTTGAAGTCTACTTTGTCAGAGATAAGTATTGCTACTCCTGCTTGTTTTCAGGGGCCATTGGCTTGGTAAATCTTCTTCCAGCCTTTCATCCTAAGCATATGCTTATTTCTGTCAGTGAGATGAGTCTCCTGTAAGCAACAAATTGTTGGATCTTCTTTTTTAATCCATTTTGTCAAACGGTGTCTTTTGATGGGTGAATTAAGTCCATTAACATTAAGTGTTAGTACTGATAGGTATGTGGTGATTCCTGCCATTTAGTTATCTTAGTTGTTTGAAGGTTTGATTGTGTGTACCTAACTTGATGTTACTCTCTACTGTCTTGCTTTTTCTTATCCTGTGGTTTGGTGCTGCCTGCCTTTTCATGGTTAAGTTGGGTGTCACTTTCTGTGTGCAGGATCCCTTGCAGAATCTTTTGTAATGGTGGCTTTGTGGTCACATATTGTTTTAGTTTCTGCTTATCATGGAAGACTTTTATTGCTCCATCTATTTTGAATGATAGCTTTGCTGGGTAGAGTATCCTGGGGTTGAAGTTATTTTCATTCAGTGCCCGGAAGATCTCACCCCACGCTCTTCTTGCTTTTAATGTTTCTGTTGAGAAGTCTGCCGTGATTTTGATGGGTTTACCTTTGTATGTTACTTGTTTTTTCTCTCTTACAGCCTTCAATATTCTTTCCTTAGTTTCTGAACTTGTTGTTTTAATGATGATATGTCGTGGAGTAGTTCTATTTTGATCTGGTCTGTTTGGTGTCCTGGAGGCCTCTTGCATTTGTATGTGAATATCTTTCTCTAGATTTGGGAAATTTTCCGTTATTATTTTGTTGAATATATTACGCATTCCCTTCGCTTGCACCTCTTCTCCTTCTTCGATGCCCATGATTCTCAAGTTTGGTCTTTTGATGGAGTCGGTGAGTTCTTGCATTTTCTTTTCACAGGTCTTGAGTTGTTTAATTAATAGTTCTTCAGTTTTTCCTTTAATTACCATTTCATCTTCAAGTTCTGAGATTCTGTCTTCTGTTTGTTCTATTCTGCTGGATTGGCCTTCCGTTTTGTTTTGCAGTTCTGTTTCGTTCTTTTTTCTGAGGTTTTCCATATCCTGGCTGTTTTCTTCTTTATTGTTGTCTATTTTTGTCCTGAGTTCATTTATCCATTTATTCATTGTGTTCTCTCTTTCACTTTGGTGTTTATACAGTGCTTCTATGGTTTCTTTTATTTCTTCTTTTGCTTTTTCAAATTCTCTATTTTTATTGTCTTGGAATTTCTTGAGTGTCTCCTGTACATTTTGGTTGACCCTATCCAGTATCATCTCTATAAAATTCTCATTGAGTACTTGTAGTATGTCTTCTTTTAAATTATTCTTGTGGGCTTCATTGGGTCCTTTGGCACAGTTTATCTTCATTTTGGTGGAGTCTGGATCTGAGTTTCTGTTCTCTTCATTCCCCTCTGGTTCCTGTACTAATTTTTTGCTGTGGGGAAACTGGTTTCCTTGTTTTTTCTGTCTTCCTGTCATTGTCCTTGGTGTTGTTACTGTCCCTGTACTGTGTGTAATTAAGTATTTTCTAGCTTGTAATAATAACAATGGTAATATTGAGAATGGAAGAGTGAGCTGAGATGGAAAGCAAGAAGTTAAAGAAAAGGGGAAAACAAATATACAGACAAGAGGGAGAAAGCAGAACAAGGTATCAGACAAGAGAGTTTCAAAGGTATAAACAGGGAGTGTTAGTGTACTAATCGACAGTAAGCTGAACAGACAATAGAGAGACAGAGAGAGGATTGAAAATCAAAGATAAAAAAATAAAAAATAAGTATATGAAAGTAATATCTATATATAAAAATGAATTAAAATAAAATGGAAAATAGAAAATTAAAAAAAAAAACCAAAAAACTTCCAAGTTTATATGCAATGCAATTTCAGTCTTAATAATTTGGATGTATGTCTCAATCTCCAGTCCTGGAGTTGGTGCCTCAGATGTTGTTCTGTAGTTGTCTCATCAAAGGGGACGCATAAAGTAGAACAAAACTACACTCACACACACACAGAAGAAAAAAAAAAAAAAGCCCCACCAAGTGTCCCCAGTTCAAATGCAATACAGTTTCAGTAAGTTTTTCGGCTTGCGGGTGTAATTCGGTTGTTCTCTCATCAAAGGTAGGGAGAAAAAGAAAAAAAGCGTCTGGAGGCAGTTCTGAGAGTGGTATCTGCAACTGTGGCTCGCCTGCCTGCTGCGCTCAGCCTGTAGCTGGCGGCGTTATTTATGCAGATCTCTGGGGTGAGCTAGCACTCACCTGGTCCCACAGGCTTTGTTTGCTCAGAGTTCTCCTGTGCGGGGGGCCTCTGCTACAGGCTTTCCCCTTTCCAAGCACTGGGAAAGGTGACACTGCCCCACGTTGTCAGGCCTGTGTGTTTATTTACAGTTCACGTGGGAAGTGGGTCTTCCCTCCTCTCACAAGCGTCCCTGCTCCTGGTTGCTGGGCGCGCCCCGCTCCCGCCAGAGCCTCTCCGGCCCACCTGGCTTGTTTATTTACAGTCCCGGGAAGGAGTCCCTTCCCCCGATCTTCAGCGCTCAGGGCGCCCCACCCTCTTTCCAGCGTGTCTTAACTGTTCTTACTGCTTATTACTCAGTTTCTCCTTTTTTCCCTGGTGGAGGTCAGTCTGTCCAGGGGGCTATGCTGCTCTTGCCCAGGCTTGTCTGTGTGGGAACCGCGGTACCGTGAAGCTCACCTGGTCCTCGTCTTCCCAAGCTGTATGGGCGCCGGCCACTGGCGGCCCCGGGGGCCCTCCTCGGTTCTCCGTTTAACGTGAAGTGGAGATTCTCTGCGCCGGCTGGAGATGTGGAGGAGTCAAAGTTATGCCTTTTCTCGGTGATTATGCCTGCAAAGTGTGTCTCCAGCGTCTCTCCAAGATTTCACTATAGGAGGCTCGCTTTCTGCTTCCTACCTCTAGCTGCCATCTTGGAATTCTCCTTATTTTCTAATTGTGTGACTTTTACCAGCCTAGCCAATTTTAAATCAAGGAAGTTATTTAAAATATGAGAGCACACACTGAGTCCTTAAACTAGTACTCAGTCCCCACTATGGTGTTTTCTTTAAGCTCACATTAGATTGAAATTTCTCTGAAGAATGTTTCCCATCTTATCAGAAAGTAAAATCTTAAATAAGTCCTAATTTTCACATATCGATAAATGAGATGGGAGAAACAAAAGTGAGACTCGGGTTTGGTAGCTTTTACATTTGGAGAGATTCTCCTAAAACCCTACTCATGGAGACAACTGTAGTCCCTTATCTAGACAATGGTGAGCAATCTGTTTCAAAGTGAAATGCCCTTCCAATGCCTGAAAAAGTCTTCATGGTGTTCCAGACATTTCAGTGGGAACTGACTTCTCTTTCTACTTGCTGTGACATCACAACACTGTAAGCCTCAGGTTCTGTACACT
Organism: Castor canadensis; assembly: GCF_047511655.1. Classification (NCBI taxonomy): domain Eukaryota; kingdom Metazoa; phylum Chordata; class Mammalia; order Rodentia; family Castoridae; genus Castor; species Castor canadensis. Next base: position 155,751,032 of record NC_133388.1, read on the forward strand.
ACAAGATAAAGCCCATCATACCTACTTCTTGGAGTTGCAAAATATCACTAAAATAGTAAAGATGAAGTCGTAACACAAGTCCTGGCCCAAGACTAGGCGCCATGACAGTTACAATTCTCCTGATTTCCCTAGTTTGCACTCTACCAGTTACACAGCTTTGGATGCTTCTCTTTCTTCTGGATTTTGTTTCCTTGTATGTACAACTAGTTGTCTGACTCTGACACTCTGTGATTCCACAATGTCCTCTGTCCCCCTCTCAATGCACTGGCTTCCCCCAACACTGGCACTCAAACTGGCCCAGGATTCTGCCCGCAGATCAGTGCAGATCTATCTCCATGACATCTGAACTGAGCTAAGCTTGCAGCTACTCAAGTAACTGCATGAGTTTGAGTCTGCCTCCATTAAAAATGAGTGCTAGGATAAAGAAAACTCAGAAAAGAAAGAGGAGATCCAAGTTCACCAGAAATTTTTCTTAATGCTCTTAAAAAGATTATTAACTCTAGATTGAGTGGGTGGAGCTAAGGGCTCCCCAGGCAACAGAAGCCTCGCTTGTGTAAACTCCACTGCCAGCATGCTATAGCCACTGTCATAGCACCATGACCTTGCTCTGTCCAGTGTCATTATCACAGTTTTTATGGAAACTGGACCAAAGAGGAAGCAAACTGAAGGTGAGCCTCATAACTGGAGGCTGAGTGAACACAACAATAATTACACACTTACTTATTCCACAGCTTCTGTGAACCTAGTACGTTAGGCATTTAGTCCTCACAACAATCCATGAGCAGGTAGCTGTTTATGAAGCAGGAAACTGAGGCAGAGAGAGATGAAGTGGTCTAACCTCAGAGCCCTCATCCTGACCTCCACCTTAGCGTGTCCGTGATAGCCGTGGTAATGATGATGACAGCTCTCACTGAATGAGATCTGCAAGCCGATGTCACAGGGAAGAGGAAACGCTCATTAGAAAGAAAAGAAACTTCTAGATGTTCATATTTTAGAAAAGCAAAAGCTATCTCAGAGTTACATGGTGCCACTTTTACTTATTCCAAGCTGTTACAAAACCTATGATCTTTAGGATCCTGGGTGTAGGATCTGGGCAGAAATAATTGTTTAAATAAATAAATAACTTTGTAGGTGAGTCTGAGGCCCAGGCAGTTTGACAACCAATAGCTTATTTTATTCAAACACATTTAGAAAGTTAAAAATATAATTACCATGGGACCTATAATCCCACTGTATGTATGTATCCAAAAAAATGAAATCAGTACATTACAAAGATACCACGCCTCATGTTTTCTATAGCACTATTCACAATAGCCAAGAAATGGAAACAACGTAAGTGTCCCCAACTGAAGAATGGGTAAAGAAAGTGTGGTGCACATTCACAATGAAACACTAGCCAGCCACGAGAAGAAACAAGTCTTGCCATTTGCAACAGCATGGATGGAGGTCATATGGTAAGTGAAATAAGCCAGAAACAGAAAGACAAGTAAGTACTTCATGATCTTGTCCAAATGTGTAACGTAAGAGGTGTCCTCATAGAAGTTGAGAGTAGAATGGTGGTTATCAGAGAATGGGGAGAGAGGGGGGCGGGTAAGCAAAGGCTGATGGAGGTGTACTAAGTTACAGTTAGATAGGAGTGAGAAGTTCTGGTGCACTATTGAACAGTAGGGTGACGGTAGATAGCAATTGTGTCCTATAAATCTCAAAAAGCTAGAAGAAGTAGGGCATGAAGTACACACCTGTAATCCCAGCAAGTAGGAGACCACAGCAGGACGATCTCAAGTTCCAGGCCAGCCTGGACTACATAGTGAGAACCTGTCTCAAAAACAAAAAAAAAGCTAGAAGACTGAGGTGTCGCCAGGGACACATGGGCTCTGGTCCAGGTAGTCTGTCAGCTAGCAGCAGATTAGCTGAGGCCTGTTCAGGTGGTGGTGAGTAGAGGTGTACAAGATTGCTGAGGCCTGAACTTGAACCCACACCCCACTGCATGCTATGGATCAGGGCAGGTCACGGGATCAAGCACATTCAGCGGAGGGAAAAGACTCCGCCTCTGAGTGGGAGGAGCTGTGAATCCATAGGGATGCAGGGAAGGGTGAGATGCTGTGTCCACATCTTGCAACTCACCAGCCACATTTCTGCTCAGCCTTTTGCTGTTGGATCTTCAGTCTCTCCTCCTGGATTGTCTAGATCTCTTTTCAAATGGTATCTTCCCCCTGTTCTAGGACCCCCAAATTTTCTTCCAAAGCCTCTGAATTCTTGTACCTTTATTGTGTAGAATGTTTATTTTTCTTCATTGACATTTTTCCCTTTCCAAACATGTTTGCAGCTGAAAATAGTCCTAAGTGTTTTTTGTTGTTTTCATTTTTTAAGGTGACAATGTAAAAACTGTACATATTACTAATTTGTGCTGTTTCAATACATGCATACATTGTCTAGTCAAGTTGAACATCTAACATTTATCACTTCTTTATAGTGAAAACATTCAAACTCCATTCTTCTGGCTTTGAGAAACAAGAGAACAGACAAAGCAGTTGAGGCACAGAGGAAGCTTGAAGACTCTGCAGAGGCAGGAGTTAGACTCAGAGGCCACCAAGAGTAAAACAGATTCTCCAGAGAGCAGGGGAGAGATGATGGGACAGGCCACAGTGGGTGAAATGGGCCTTGGGCAGGTCTGTGAGGACTTCAAGGAAAGGTGACTCTATTAGGCTGGAGGGTTCAGAACCTACCTGCAGCAGCCCCCAGGTGTGCTGGTGTAAATTCCACTTCATTCCCACGCCAACCCTAACAGGGAGATGTTTATCACCCTTGCACTATAAATGAGGAACACAAGACTCAGAGAGGTCAAACAGTGACCTGAAATGATTCAACAGGTGGAACCAGCTTTGTCTGACTCAAGTCCTCTGCATGCACCTAGTCAGGTGCTCAGAGTTCCAAGCATTTACTTTTGAAACTGCAAACTTCTGGCCTCATTTGAAGCCTGAATAGTGATCCCAAATCCCCAGATTCTAATCCTCCCATCTCGAGAAGCCCTCTGGGACTTTTCACCCCAATGAACCATCCCAATGGCTTCCCCCATTCCTCTACACCATTTGAATGAGACCCAGGCTTCCAGGTTCCCGCCCCGACCTGGGTGACTTATCCTCAAATCAGGATCTGACAACCAGCAGGGACCCATCAATCCACCCTGCTTATTCCAGTCATGAGAGTCCTTCTCTCCAGAGCTGGTACATGGCTCTGGAGCTCAGAACAAGCTTCCCGTAAATCCACGTGTTTGCTGCCCTTATGTCACAAGGAGGGAAACCAAGGCATGCCAGGGTCACAGCCCACTTCAAGAACTGAGAAGAGCTCACTGCTGCCCCGTCCTTGCCTCTTTCTCTTGCCAATGCAGGAACAAAATGTCCCCCCTTAAAATACTATGTTTCTTCAGGAAAAAAAAAAAACAAATGCCACTTTTCTCTTTGCAAGAGAAAAGGCTTGGTTTTACCTCCACAGTTCTCCATTAAGGTTTTTATTCCCCCACCTGCTTCAGGTTTGTCATCTGTAGTTTGCATAGCTCACAAAGCCCATCTCCAGTGCTTCAGAGCCCAGAAGGCTGCAGCGCTCTGGCTCCCTGCTACAGCATAGCAGTCCCACACAGTCCCGGGGCCCTGGTAGAGTTTAATCCTCCTGACGAGCAGGGCCTTCCCCAGGACAGCAGCCTGGTCAGGTAGAAATTAATTGAAATTAATTGAATGTGAAGCCTTCTCCCCAGGCTAACTGCAAGCCCAGTTTGGAGCATTTGTTTTTATAGCATTTGTCTTGCGTTTTATGGGAGATTAGCTATGGAGACAGCTTGGTCCCCATGCCTAAGTTTCAGGGCATATCTGTCACCCCAGGGCTGACTTCACAGCCATCAAAGCCACCTTGCCTGAGACCAGCAGGACTTGGATCCTTTCCCCTACTGCCTGCAGATTCATCTCGGGCAGCTCTGATTACTCCTCCTGTACCTGTTCCCAGCTGCTGGCTACCTTACAAGGTCCTTTTGGGGTCCCCACGCATCCCACGCACTTCTGGTGGCTAACGATGAGTCTAAGTTTATCACGGCTCCTTGCCAGCTGATTAAAACCCAGGGCCTGCACGGGCAGCTGTCAGCAGGCAACTCAGCCCTCGGAAGTGCCCTTCCCAACTGGCTCATGTTATCCCCTCTCAAAAACAACAGGGGTTCTCCTACCTCACAGCTGCTCTTATTGGGGCCTCTGGACTGGTGGGACCTGGGATGTATTTTGGGCTTTGAACATGCATGATAGTCCCTATCACAGCCCACCCTCAGGGCCCTCAACTCAGCAACAGGCCTTGACTGAGCTCTCTTCACAGCCAGGATCCTGCAGTGGGAGCCCAGGAAGGACCCCGCCAAAGGGACAACCTTCCCTCTGGGAGAGAACAGAGCCTGGTGTCCTCCCCGTCCTTTCTCTCAGTGATTCTGGAAGACAGTTCAGCATAGCAGTCCCACACAGGCATGAGATCACATGCTGCTGACAAGCTGTGTGACTCTGAGCAAAGTAATCCACCTCTCTGAGCCTGTTTCTTCCTCTCTGAAATACCAACATAGTACTATCAAATCAGATTCCTATGCAGTCGCCTTGAGATAACACCTGTAGCAGGCCCCAAAGCAAGTGCTTGGTAAATGACAGCTGTGAGCTCTCAGGTGGCAAAATTCTCAAGGAGGAAACAGAGCCATTGACAGCAAGAAACAGAGCAGAGAGCACAGGCCTGAGAGTCACCAGGTTTGATTTCAGTCCACTTCTGCTACTTCAAAGCTGTGTGTCGTTAGTCACTGGACCTTCAACCAGTGGGAAGAATGACATGCCCCTCAGTGCTGTGACAATGAACGTGAAGCACTCAACCAGGGCTGCACACGGGCCTGCATTTGTAAACTCAGAGACCATAAGCACAGCAAGAAACCTTAGAAAGACTGTGAAGACAATTGGCATGCAGCAGACCTTATTTAATGTCACATCCCTCTGGCAGAGCCTGGCGCATAATCAAAGCTCTGTCAGCGTTTGGTTTTGAGTTGATTTAGCCTCACTGTCTTCACTTTGGAGAGGCAAGCAGACCTTTGTGGAAGAGCAGAGGCTGAGCCCCAGACTCAGTTTCCTGCTCCTAGCCTGCACTGGAGCATACCTCTGCTGGTACCAAGACACACCAATGCCCGTGCTCATTGACCCCTGCCTTTGGCAATGAGTGTGCAGGTCATCATCTGAGCCCCACCCTCTGGCTAGCCAGGCCTGTCGTTGACATCACAAGGAAGCCGCCTTGCAACCCTGAGAGGCGCCCAGGAAATTCTCCAGTGCATCCCAAAGACCATCTTCAGAGGGCCCCAGTGGGTGGGTGCTGATGGCTGGAATTAAAGTCAGTCAGTCCTGCCTTACCTGCAGCAGGTGGGGAGCTGCACTCCTCATAGGCACACCAGGATTTATGAAATGGTAGAAATCCTGGTGCCTGCCTACAATTTGGAGAAGCTAGACAGAGTGATGCTGGCAACAGAAAAGAAAAAGTCACCAGTTCTGAAAGCTGTGAAAGATCCACGAATCAGCAATGGATCCACAGCTGTGCCCTGGGAACACAGGCTCCTCTGTGGCCCCCATCTCTTTCCACCCCTGCAGCCTGTCACTCAAGACAAAACTAGGCACCTGGCCAAGCTCAGACCAATTCTGCCGGGCCGTAATCACCAGACTCTCTCCTCTGGGTTTACAGACCTCCAAAATAGGGCTCTGAGGGGCGAATTTAATGTTTCAGGATGTGAAAAGTGACCATGTTGTTTGTATGCTGTTGCCACTTTGAGAAGCTGAAAGCCCAGGGATTGCACTTTAAAAGACAGAGTTCTTCTTACCACCAGGATCCTTATCAGGCCTTTGTCCATGGTTTAGCTGGTTTATCAAAGTGTGGTAAAAAGACCCATTCCAAAATCTTCTAGAAAGTTCATGCGGGTACATAGTTCCTTGCATTAGCTTTCTCTGTAGAACATTCATCTGTCAGATGCTCCTAAGGGTTTTTTTGGTTGGTTGGTTGGATTTTTTTGGCAGCACTAGGGTTTGAACTCAGGGCCTCAGGCAGGCACTCTACTATTTGAGCCACTCCGCCAGCCCTTTACTGTGCTGGGTATTTTCTTGATAGAGTCTGTGAACTGTTTGCCCAGGCTGGCTTCCAACAGCAATCCTCCTAATATCTGCCTCCTGAGTAGTTAGGATTACAGGCGTGAGCCACCAGCACCCAACTCCTAAGGGGTTTTTAGACAAGTAGGTCTGGGCAATGGTGCATACTCTACCCCTCCCTATCTGAGAATCACAAACCAATAGCAACTGCTCTGAGAACATTTGCAGTAGAAAAAATAGTGGACATTTGATGTTTGACCTCACCTGTCTCCTGTTACCAAAGAAGACAGGTTTTCCTTTGGGGAACCACTCCCTTCCTTCCACTCACCCTGACCCTGCATTTCATGAGGTCCTGTTGGTTCAGACCATTTAGTGACAATGCTGCCTCATCCTCAACACCTACAGGCCCCTGGCCAAGTGTGGCATCCAGTGCAGAATCACACACACAGACACACACACACACACACACACACACACACACACACACACAGAGATTATTGGAGCAGAGTCTCTCAGATCTTAATGCCCTTAAAAACAGTCCATGACACATACATGTATGGAAATATCACAATGAAATTCCTGTGTAAAGTTAATACATACTAATTAGTAAATAAAAATTTTTTTAAAGTTCTTGAGTTCCTACTTTTAAGATGCCTAAAGCTTCCCCAGATCCTATGCATTCAAAAATTTCACCACTCAACCTTTCTCTTAATTCATATGTGATACCTAAAAAACATAGTCATTTCCCTTCTATTAGACTGTCTCAGTTTCTGGTGCTTACAACTACTGAACACCAACTGATGCAGGAAATTTACTCACCACATGCAAATAATTGAAGTCAGACCCTTGCCATGTATAAAAATTAACTCAAAATAACCAAAGACATAAATGTAAGACCTACAAGTAAAAAATTCTAAGAAAACAGAGGAAAAGCTTCATGACATTGGGTTTGACAATGATTCCTTGGATATGATGCCAGAGGCACAAGCAACAAAAGAAAAACATAGATAAATTGGACTTCATCAAAATTAAAAACTTTTGTGCAAAATCCTATGCTTAACAAAGGAGTAATATACAGAGCACATATTAAAAAAAACTGCTACAACTAAGCACCAAAAGTAATTGTAAAATAGGCAAAGGACTTTTTTTTATATGTTTATTCATATGTACATACATTGTTTGGGCCATTTCTTGCCCCCTCACTTCCAGGCAGAACCTGTTCTGCCATTATCTCTAATTTTGTTGAAAAGAAAACATAAGCAATAATAAGAAAGACAAGGCGTTTTTGCTAGTTGAGATAAGGATCGCTATACAGAGAGATTCCTAACATTGCTTCCATGTACAAATGTGTTACAACCCAAGTTGATTCATCTGTACCTGACCATTTCACTAGATCCTGATCTCCTCATATTGACCTCTGTCGCTTTAAGGTTTCTGTATTAGCTCCTCTACAGTGTGGACTCCAAACACTTTCAAGTTTTGTGTTTCCTACCCATCCCCATACCTCCCGTATGTGCTCTCCCCTTAGTGTGTGACCCAAGTCCAACCACACTGCTGTATTTGCCCTAGATCTAAAGTCCGCATATGAGGGAGAACAGACGATTTTTGTTCTTCTGAGCCTGGCTAACCTTGCTCAGAATGATGTTCTCCAGTTCCATCCATTTACTTGCAAATGATAAGATTTCATTCTTCTTCATGGCTGCATAAAATTCCATTGTGTATAAATACCACATTTTCTTGATCCATTCGTCAGTAGTGGGGCATCTTGGCTGCTTCCATAACTTGGCTATTGGGAATAGCACTGCAATAAACATGGGTGTGCAAGTAGGCAAAGGACTTGAACAGATAGTTTTCCAAAGGTATTCAAGTGGCCAATATGCAAAGACATTCAACATCACTGATCACCAGGGAAATGCAAGTCAAAACCGCAATGAGACATCACTTCACACCCAGTGTGTGTGGCTGTCACAGCAGACCCTCGGTATCCCTGGATCTGAGGTTCCAAGGAGATGGCCATTGAAGAAAGATGGCACCTACTCAGGCTGCAGAGAGCTCTACACCTATAGTGCTACTGCTCAGCAGATGCTTGATTCATTTTTCCCAGAATGCCGCCCAACTTCCGCTAAAGACATGCTGCCCTTCAACAAATCTGAAATTTTCACTTCATCATCTAAATTAAGGACTTTAGCCTTTACCTTGCTCTTTGAGCCCTGTTTTCTTTATGGGAGCCAGAATTTCACAAAATAAAGGGCAGAGAAACACTCAGCAGATCACAGAAGGATTTAAGCACAACTGATGATAATGCAGGACTGACTGAGGCTTCTTCGTGTCAACTGAGCTGCATAATGAACACGGGAAATTAAAATTTTTGTTTTGAAATTTTATTTGTTTATTGGTTTATTTTATCATGTTTGGCCAAAACTGTGTGTAATAAATCCAACAAGAAGGCAGGCTTCCTGTATATGTATAAAAATAGAAAATAGGAAGTGATGTGGAGAAATTGAGAACCTTATACTTGCCAATCGGAATGTAAAATGGTGCAAACCAATGTGAAAACTGGTATGGCTATTTCTCAAAGAATTAAAAGAGTTATTATTATCTGACCCAGCAATTCTACTCTTGGGTATATATGTGCAAAAGGATTGAAAGTAGGCAATCACGCAGGTATTTCTACAACCATGTTCATGGCACCATTTTTCCCAATAGCCAAAATATGAAAGCTCCCCAAGAATCCAAGACCAATGAATGACTGGATAAACAAGTGTGGAACCACATTTGATGGAATATAATTCAGCCTTAAAAAGGAGGGAAATTCTGAGACACACTCCAGTGTGGATGAACCTTGAAGACACCACGCTATGGGAAAGAACCTAGTTACAGAAGAGCAACAGAACAGGATCATCCCCTGAGTGACTGCCGGGGATCCTCAGATTCATAAACAGAAAGTAGAATTTTGGTTGCCAGGCCCTGGAGAGTCAGGGGGATGCAGTGTTGTTATTTAATGGGTGCAGAGATCAGCTGAGATGATGAAACTGTCTATATATGGATGGCGGTGATGATTGCACAATAATGCAAAAATACTTAAGGCCAAAGAACTGTCCTCTTAAAAATGGTTAAATTGTGAGTCTTACATTAGGTTCATCTTAACACCATAAAAATTTTTTAAACCTATTTTACTTTCTTTAACCTAATTTTCCTGAACATCTTTGTGGGAATCCCCTTCTCACTAGAATTCAAGAGAAGGCAACAGAGAATAAGGGTTCCAGAGAACACACCATGGAAAAGACTAGCATTGGTCTTGGACCAAGACCTATAGGGTCTGGGTAAGAACCCATGGTTCGTAGCGTGAGGCTTTCACCCTGAGAAGAAACACTTGGGTCAGTCTTTTGGGAAAGGAAAAAACTCGATAAGCCAGGATGAAGAGAGAAAGGTTCTCTTCTGCTTCCGGATGAGTATGGGTGGGGGTGGGGAGGAGCTCAGTGGCACAGCACCTGCTTGGCATTGCACAAGGCCCTGGGTTCAATCCGCAGCACCACATCTTGAAAAGGGTACCTGTGGGGTACTCCTGAGTGGGGATCCTTAAAGAGAGCCTTCTATCGGAGTTTGGAAGCTTGAACCCAAGAACTCCAGACAAGAGGCTTGAGACCATACTACCTCCAACGTAAGCAGGTGACTGGAGCCGGTCACCTCGGACACTGTGGACGACCTGCCCACATAGAGGTGCAGGTGCTTAGCGGCCTCGACTTCTCAAAGGTTCTCAAATTTTCAAACTGTTCTCAGCTGCAGAGGGTGAACTCCGGTGCTCAAGCTTTTCTAATTCAGGTACAGAAATTCATCCTTAACATGAGAAGACAGAGTTACAGAAGGGCAAAGTTACTTGCCAAGATGCAAACCCAGACAGCTGGATTCCAGAACCCGGCCCATGTTAGCCACCCCATCTCGTTCCTTCAGCCATCCTGTGACAGCTGCACATCCTGCATCCTCCTTCTCAGCACAGGACAGGTGGATTCTTTGTGTCTGTTTTGGTCTTTGTAGTCACTCACCATCCTAACCAGAAGTGTCTGGGAGACCCTAGAGGCCCATTTAGCTGTGGAGTGGAATGGCGTTCTGCTTACAATCAGGGAATGGACCAGTTCACTCTCAAATCTTGGTTTCCATCAGTCAAATGCCCTCATCTTTAACAGCAAAAATAGCATTCCTTGTCATCCAATCGGCACAGATTCTCATAAAGGAAATCAAATCAAGAGTCCCCTTGACTGCCAGAGCCATGGTGTTGGCATTTTTCTCAAGTGCTAATGTTTTTAACTGGCTTTATGTATTCTGAGGGAGAATAATCAATGCCAGGTCAATGTGGGTGCAAAGTCAGCAAGTGTCTGTCTCCATGCTGGAACCAGAGGGTGGGTGGCTGGAGGTGGGTATGGAGAAATCCACTTACTACAAAAAGGTCTTTTCCATTTGCCTGTCAGATACTCACCTGTCATCGTCCCTCAAACACTGCTGAAGCAATTGAAGTGTGACAAGCCCTAGGCCACCTCATGTATGCATAGCACTTTCATGACCCTGTAGAGATTTGAATACTCTTTAAAGACCACAAATCACTTTGACTTATCCAAGTCTGTCATCTTAAGAACACTCTGAGATTGGAATTGTTCTCATTTTATATGTGAGGGTTTTTAAGCTCATTAATTAGCAATGCCAGAACTAGTATCTAAGATTTTCTAATTCAAGACCAGAGTTCTCTGGACATAAATATTAACACTATCCACATCTGTCATAATTCTTTCACCTGACAGACACCCAAAGCCTGGGCCAAGTGAGTTTTCCTAGATGTGCTAAGAATGAAGTCTAGAGAATGGCCTGAGACCCAAGAAAGATGACCAAAGAGCTCTTTTCCATCTGCCATGGTGTGGACCCAGGTGACATGGCAGCATGCTCTCGTGGGAAGAGTCCAGGGTTCCAGGCTAACTGGAAGCAAAACACATTCAATGTCAGGTCCTCACTATTTCTCTGTGTAAAAAGGAACAGGAGAGCCTGGATCTCAGGTCATTTCAAGCTCTAAACTTGAGTTATCTATGGGAGTCAGTAGGGAGTCTACATGGGCTGCCACATGACAAAGACAGCTCAATAAATATTAGCCACTTCTGTCCTCAATGACGTCATCATCATGGCTGTGACTCAGATCATTTGCACATGATTACTAAAATGTGCCCTTCACACAGTGCTAAGTGCAGGTGTAATAGGGTCACAATGTTCTGTGCCTCCCTGCCTGCCTCCTTGAGCTGGTATTCATGCTAATCAGTTCTTGTCCAAGAGACATCTGGAGACCCTGAGTTCACTTATTTTTATTTTTCCACCCCAGCTCAGAACTACTTTTGCCCAATCATTCCTCAGATAATCCAAGCTCCCCACAAGCTGTTTCTAAATATTGAAACACATTATGCCAGGCCACCAGCTCCATCTTATAATCAAATAGATGAATCACGAGGCAATTTCCTTTGGATTTTTTAATAGGATTTCCACTCCTACTTCATTGCCTCGTCTAGCTTGATGTTTACAGAAAAAGAAATTACTACTTTCAAATATATCTGGCTAACTGCTTGAGTTGTGCCCCCTCGTAAATTTGTTCTGTGACTGTTTTCTGATAGACACACACATGTCCTTCTTGGGTGGGCACATTGGTGAACACCTACCAGGGGTGTTTCTCTCTCCAGAAGAGACATTCATTCTACCAATACTGATGTGAGGGCTTAGAATTCCCCGTCAGGTATGTTTTGTTTTGAGACAAGTTCTCATTCTCTAACCCAGTTTGGCCATATGTCTCCAACAACTGTCTTGGGACCTCTGAGTGATGCTAGCAACAGAATTTCTCAGTACTTCTCCTGCATTTTGATTTTTCTTAAGGCCTGAAAGTAAAGGGATAACTTCTCTACTTTAAATCAAGAGGTTAAACACTTCAGCCCAATAGAAGATGTCAGATACTGTTTTTACTTATTTGACCACAGTCCCTGCAACCTAAATAACAATGATTTGTCTTGAGTTTTAGAAAGGGCACGCGCCTCCTGAATGCTCAGCCTCCTCAGTTGATTCTGAAATAACTAAGACCATCGACTGCATCTGGCGGCCAAACATACCAAAATGTGGAGTGAGATGAGAGTCTAGCCGATATGAGAAGGTGTTGTTTTAAGTTTCTGGAATCTGATTTATTAGCCTCTTTTCCTTTAACCATGAGCCCTCCCTTGCCTTACCTCTACTCTGTTCTCTAGTGCACGCACAAGAGCAGACACACACATACAGAATCCCCTTACATTCCTCTGCTGAAAACCCCAAGTCCTTAGTTTGTATACCCACCCGACTCCCACCGCCTCACCTCACATCTCAGATAGCTATTATCTTCAACAGCACATTCCCGGTTTTTGTGCACTTGTCTTCCCTCACCAGCACGCCACTCCCTGCCACTAGGCATCATATGCTAAGCTTGTTGACAGCAAAGCTGACTTGTCCCACTGTGTGTCCCCATGGCCCCTTGAAGAGGCTGGAGCTCCTTGTATGTGGCCAAGTCAATTCTAAATCGCCTGCCTCTTTGTCTGCACTAATGCTTCCTGTGTCGGGAAGCAAAAATGCAGCCTGCATACCCCTGCTTCCCCAAAATGGAATTTTTAAAGCCTGACTTACTTTTCCACATCTAATCCAATCATTTTAATAATTTTCCTTTATTTGGATTTTATCTAATGGAAGTAAATCTTTCAGGTATACTACTCAGACAATTTTTTTTCTTCTTGTTTCTAATGCCACCTTCTTTGGCTTTGGGGACAGTCAGATTTACTGTTCTCAAGGTTTCTGAGGACAGGGACAATGTGTTAGACACTGTTTTACCCTCGGTATGGTCAGCGCCTGGGTGTGGCATAATGTCTGCAGATTCACCTGAGTGAGGCAGGGCTGGTGCTGTACTCGGAGGGGAGGAGTCGCTATACCCCCTGAAGATGGCTGGTACTTCTACAGGCTCACATCATCCTCACCCCACATTACAGATGGGAAACCGAGGCTGGACGTATAAGAAATTCACTCTTGGTCACATTTCCAGGACATGCTGAAAACCAGGTCTGCCTGGCTCAGAGCTATAGCTCTTAACCACACTGTCTCTTGGACAGAGAGCAGCCAGCGTGTCTCACCAGGTTGGGCCATGGTATCTGGTGTGCTAATACCAAGCACAGCCCTAAGCCCAGGAGGCAGCAATCTGTTGATCATTTGGCTGGGGAGGGCTGAGAGAGTGGTGAGGAAGGTTGACTCTGAGAGCAGAGAACAGTGTAAAGGACGTGATTATGTAGGAGGCGTGTATGTATGCATGTGTGCTGTGTACGTGAGTGTGTGTGTACTCTGTGTGAGTGCATGTGTTCTGTGTGTGAGTGTATTGTGTGTATGCTGTGAGCGTGTGGCTGTGTGTGTGCTGTGTGTGCACCATGTGTGTGTACTCTGTGTGAGTGTGTGTGCTGTGTATTGTATGTGCACCATGCGTGTGAGCTCTGCATGAGTGTGTGTGCTGTGTACACACTATGTGTGTATGTGCTGTGTGTATGCTGTGTGCATGAGTGTGTACTGTATGTACTGTGTGTGTGTGTTGTGCATGTGCTATGTGTGTATGTTCTGGGTGTGTGTGTGCTGCGTGAGTGTGTACTAGGTGTGTGTGTGTGTGTGTGTGTGTGTGAGTGCTTTATGGGGTGCTACATGGGAATAAAGGGGCTGACTTTATTGGAAACCATCTTGGAGACCAGAATATTCAAATGACCAATTGTCATATTTTGACTCCAGGCCTGGTCCAGACACTTAACATCTGAACATTCAGACCTGGGCAGTTACTGTCCCCCTGAACCAGTTTACTGTCACCTCCCAGAACCACTGGAGGATCTATGCAATTCAAGAAGTTTTGAAAGTTTCAGCCCATGCAGGGCACTGCACTCAAGAGGATAAAAAGGAAAAGACATAGTGGTCACCGATTCAAAGGAGTTTCTGTTTGAAATGAAGGAAATAGATATATAAAACCAGCCCTAATCTATGTAACATGAAAGATGTGCAGCAAGGAACAGTGAAAACTAACATTTCTTTTTTTTTTTGGACGCACTGTGGTTTGACCTCAGGGCCTTGTGTTTACTAGGCAGGTGTTCTACTGGAACCACACCTCTAGGCTTTTTTGCTTTTAGTTATTTTTTTGATAGGGTCTCACGCTTTTTGCTCAGGGACAGTCTAGGACCATGGTCCTCCACCTCCTACACAGCTGGGATTATAGCCACATACCATAACACCTGGCTTTCTCTTGGAATGGGGGAATCTTGCTAACTTTTTTGGCCAGGCTGTCCTTGAACCCTGATCTTTCTATATTCCACTTCCAAGTAACTGGGATTATAGGAACGAGCCACTGAGCCCAGCAAAACTAACATTTTTTTAGCTCACTACTGCACGGCAAATTAAAAGGTGTTAATCCCACAAGACCCTCACAAGGTAGGCATTATGAGCAAACCCATTTTGCAGATGAGAAAATGGATGCCTAAAAACATTTAATCTTTACTCCAAAGACAAACCAATGTCAAAAAGCATAACCAAGACTCACCCCAGACCTGTGCAACCTGAATCTCTCCTCTTATTACTCCCAGCATGATTTCTTAGAGCAATTCAAAGATGCAAAGTGTGGAGAAGTGGAACTTTTGCCCTCAGCTTGAAAAAGAAGTGACTGACTAAACAGCAGAGTTGCCCTTTAAAACCATGTGGCTTTAGACAAGCTGCAAGGCTCTAAGATTGTCACAACCAGTATGTCTGACTTCAAACTCAGAAAGACAGGGAGGTGAAAGAGGCTTTAGTAGGGGCCAGAGAAGAAGGGAAAGGAGAACATCAGGAGATTCCACTCCTTCAAAAGGGTCGCAAAAGGCCCTTGGAGAGATGCCACATGGTTAATGTATTAGTGATAGAAAGGAGAATCTGGATAAAGCTTTGCCTGGCTAGAGATTAGGTCGAAAATCACTAGTTTTCTTCCCCTTCTCTAATCTTTTTTAACTCCCGTTAATGCTTTAGTCAAGCT
Source organism: Castor canadensis (assembly GCF_047511655.1). Taxonomy (NCBI): domain Eukaryota; kingdom Metazoa; phylum Chordata; class Mammalia; order Rodentia; family Castoridae; genus Castor; species Castor canadensis. Next base: position 155,766,230 of record NC_133388.1, read on the forward strand.
TAAGACCATGAGCCCTCAGAGAACAAAAGGGGGCCCATCTGTTCAGTCAGGGATATGTCAGACAGAAGTACAAGGTCAATCAGCTTTGACTCTACATAGCATTTAAATGACCCCAAATATTTCCCAATTGAATCAACCAAAAATAACTTTGCAATCCTGTGAATTATGATTCCTAAGGAGAGATGACCAGGATACTCTAAAACAGATAATGACTGGGCCACTGCTGACGAGGAAAAGAAAGAAGCTAATAGGTCTGTCTCTTTGGAATATGCTTGTTCTAAAAGTGATAGAAAGATAATCATAGTTGTCTTGTTTGGGGAAGAAAATAGAATGTCTTTCTTTTCAAAGATTTCATTCCTTTTATTAGAAGACATATAGGTAAAAACTTGCATATTTTGAAAAAGATACAAAATGGTAACAAAATGGACATTTTTCTTACTAAGAAATATGCTCATAAATATGTTATCAAATGTTAAAATGATTATTTTGCAAAATAATAATAAATAGAGCAGAGCTATGGAATACAAGGTTCAACCCAAAGTACTGGAAGTTTTTATGTTACATGTTTTATAAAAATTCAGACCTTTGATTACAGTGAGAAATTTGGCATTTTACACTGCAGGTTATCAATAACTCAGGTTTTAAAAACAGTTTTATGATGGCTCCACAATTTCAAAAAGAATAAAGCATAAAAGGTGAATTGACTAAGTAGACTTTGAAGAAAATAATTTCGCCTAAATAAAAAATTATAAGACACACAAGTAAAGATATAATTTTTGACTCTATAAGTGGTACACACATCAGTTGTCAATTCTACAAATCCCCCTCCAGACATTGAACAAACACTCTCATGCTTTAGTTTCCAGCAAGGTCCTTCACTTCTTTTCACAGTTTAATGGAGCAGAGGTGGCAACCATGATGGGGCCAGTTATAAAGTTCTAGCTCCATGAAGATAGGGTGTATAGAAAGTTCTCTTTTGAATAAACGTTTTGACAGCTTTCCTATATTTATGACCTAATGGCTCAAAATCCAATATAAGAACACTGGACAAAATTTTAACGATGAAAAGTTCCTTTCCTAGGCATTTTTTAAATAAGCTTCAATTCTCTCCTATACAAAGGAAGGGAAAAAACTCATGGGAGCCCCAAACACACCCTATCATGAGTCTTGGGTATCCACATACACGGTCAGGCTTTTCCAATGAATAGATATTGACTCTTGACGGAGATCTTTCACTTCTCACGCATTCCGTTGCCAGGAGGCTGCATGGTTAGTTCCCGGCTGCAACAGGGGAAGCCATGTCTAACAATACTTAAGTATCCAATCTAATATAGATTACTGGCTTCGATGGCCACCAACGATGTCCATCAGGATGGCATCTGGGTGACAGTGGGCGCCTAGAGCACAGAGAGGTCGTGGCAGGATTTGGACTTGAGCTTGAAGGCCATGGTCTTGTTGTTTTTGGCCACAATCTTGCCCCAGAAGCGCCGGGCTTTCCTGGGGATGCTCTCACGTCTTTTCTGGTAGGCCAGCCGCCGCTCATTCTTCTCCTTGCTGTCCCTCCGAAGGCGGACCTGCCGCACGATGCCCTCAAACAGCTCCTTCACGTTGTGCTGCACAGCCGCGGAAGTCTCGATGAACTTGCAGTCAAACACCACTGCACACGCTCTCCCTTCTGGGAAGGAAAAGGAGAGAAGAAAGTGAGAGGGGCTGCAGACCACAACCCTACACAGCACACAGGAAAGCCTGAGGACTCCTGTTCAGAATGCCCTCAGGACAGCGCTCAGTCAGTCAGCTATTTCATGGACAGAGAAGGCCACTGTGACATGTCCACCCTCAGCGCAGACAGAGAAGAAGTTACAGGAGGATCCCTGGATACAAGAAATATGGGCTTTATTACAGCTGGTCCACCACAAACTCACTGTGTGGAGGTCCAATTTCATCAAATATAGTGATATTAATTATAGCAGCAAAAGCCATAGCCTTAATTTATTGTGGACCTTACTACATGCCAAAATCCAGCCTCAGTTCTTTATAAACATTTTTAATCCTCATAAACTTAATAGAAAATAAATTATCCCCATCAGGTAGATGAAGAAATTGAGTGGGGTCTTTTAAAAACTTCAGGGAGTTCCCACAGCCTGGGACAGTGAATTCCGCTTAGTTTTTAAACCCATACCCTTTCTCCTGATTCAGTTACCCAAATTGAAAATTAGAATTCTACTACTTGGCTTACCTCTCTTTAAAAAAAAAAGAAAGAAAGAAAGTAGTGTTAAGATATTTGGGGAAAAAATTGAGGATTTTACAAATGAATAGTCATATCAAACTATTCAAGATTTCTGGAACAGTCTCAATTTCAAATATTTCATTGTGTTCAGAACCACGTGTCCAGATTTTGGTCTGGTGGGAAATGATTACTGTAGACGGTCATGTCAAGGTAGTAAAGACGCGTCTACCAGTAGTTGAATGCATTGCCTTGCCAGGGTGTCTTTGCCCCTGAGCAGGGCTGTATTTTATTTTTACAGCTGTATCAGGGACCAAATCTGTATTAGGCCAATAAAATCTCAAGATCCTTAAAAGCACTTGCCCACTCAGCAAGTAGAAATTATCCTTGAACCAACTATGAAAAAGTATATGTGTCCATCAGACTGATGCCTTAACTGAAATTTAGGGAGCCATGAGGGGTGGGAGGATATATCTAGAGTTTAAAGGAACTAGCAGCAGCCAGAACATAATTCTTTTTCTTAGTGAAACTCTTTCCCACAGTTCCCCTAAATCAGAGTTCCCTAGCCTCCTTGCATGAAGATATTATTTCCCCTCTCCCAAACTCTTGGCATCAGAGAAAGGAAAGGATAAAGAGCCAGTAAATCACCAAGCATGGTCTCTTCCCTACAGGACTTTCAGGCCACCACCCCAAGCCAGGCGAGGAGATTGGAATCTGCAGGCAGATGGACAAAGGCGAGCAACCACCTGGAAGATAGTCCACTGGGACTGTAGAGTCTTACAAGGTACACATCAGACGCCATGCAGCATTTTAATGAGTCCAGCCTCATGCAAGAGGAAGGAAGAAGCACCTATATGAAGACAAGTTCATGTGATCCAGGGATGGTTTCCACAGTATGGGCCCACCCCTCTTACCCGAGACAGAGACTTCCCGGCACCGCACTAAGTCACTTTTGTTGCCAACCAAAATGATAGGAATGTCCTCAGTCTGCCGGGCTCTGCGGAGCTGGATTCGCAGCTCAGATGCCCTCTCAAAGCTTGCTCGGTCTGTGATGGAGTAGACAATCAGGTAGGCGTCCCCAACCTGCATGCAGTGGTCGTGGAGCCATTCATTCTCCCCCTAATGAAACAAGAAATCTCCCATGAGCTCAAATTGGCCTGGGAAATGAGTACTCACTTTGAAGGAACAAAATGTGTATCCTAGATAATTTGCTGATAACAGAAAGGAAAAAGACTGCTTCCCACTCCCCAAAATGTGTCAGTCATCCATGACTACAAGCTATCTGGGAGCTGTTAAGATTGCTATCCTGCATAGTGTTTATGCCCAAAAGGTTTTATTTTCCCATTTCTCCTACAGCTTGAGTTGATAAATTACATAACAACTCTGCCAAGCAGTATTTCCAACTTGCATCTAAGTTACCAAAAATGGGCTTTTTCTGACTTTCCAAAAACTTCCTTTTGTCTTTCCCAAGAGACAAAATTAAGAATCCTTTTGTGAGAATAGGAAGGCTCTCAACAAACAGAAAGCCTCAAATATATGCTGAGAAGCCCAAAACCTTTAAAAAGCAAATGTCGAAGACACGTATCGAGAATGTCAACTTCATACAAGATGATTCTCTGTCATTGAAAATAACCGTTCATGCTTGTTTGAACTTTCCCTGAAACAAATATGCTTTTTGTGTTTTTTAATAGCACTAAAGGCAAAGCACTACAGCTTGTTTGTTACTCAGAGTGCATCTGTGAGTGGCTTGTGCCTTCCAACCATATTGTTTTTCCCAAGTAAACAGTTTAAGCAAGGAAACAAGCCCACCTCAGTACAACAGCACTATGTAGGGCAGGGCTACCCTTGCACTAAACAGCCTGCCGAGAGGCAAGCCCTGACCAAACCCACTGAGAGCTGCAGGTTCCTCGTACCTTACTCTCCCACATGTCCAGAAGGCTGACGGTCGCACTCTCCCCATCAACCATCAGGGTGCGCTCATATGTGTCTTCTGGAAAAGAAAGAAGGTTGATATTGGAGTCAGGTGAATATGCGACACTTTGACATAAAAGGTAATGTAGAAAGTCATGCTAAAAATACACTTACAAAGAACTAAAAAACCTCTTGCAATTGCTTTAAGTAGGGTGGGGAGGGGGTAGAGGGGGAGACATGATGGGGGCAATGTAAATAATGCACAATATAAGTCTAATCGGAATTGTCACTATGACTCCCCCCTGTAAAATGAATATATCCTAATAAAAAATTTTATTAAAAATATATACTTACTAAACATGCAACCAATTATGTAAATATTCACAAAGATAAGTGACTGTTTTCAACAACAGGTGATGGAAACCCTCTGGTATTCACTGAATACATTGCCTACCTCTCTGCAGTGTGTATCACTAAACCACTAGAATTAAAGGATGCTCATTTTCATCATTCTTGGACCTTTTATATAGGAAAACCATTTAGGAGGATAAACTCACTTAAGAGCTTTTGAGCCAGCACGGGTGGCTCACATCTGTAATCCTAGCTACTCAGGAGGCAGAGGTCAGGAGGATCGCAGTCCGAAGCCAACCTGAGCAAATAGTTTGCAAAACCCTATCTCAAAAATACCCATCACAGAAAAAGGGCTGGTGGAGTGGCTCAAAGTGTAGACCCTGAGTTAAAATCCCAATACTGGGAAAAAAAAAAAAAAGAGCTTTTGACTCAGAATGAACGGATGAGGGGATAAGGATGCATTAACTCCAAGCTCATTTGGTCCTAAGCTTTTCAGTGCTACCTTGCAGTGGGTAGTTCTCAGCCTTTGCTGGCAATCTCAGGAGATTTGAGCTCAGAGACATTTCTCCTCTTTGGAAAAGTGTAAGAAAAATATATGAGACTGTCCTTGTTTGGGCTGTAGTTTTTCTTCCTTTAAAAAAAAAATTATGCAGTTGCCTCAGACTAACTGACTTGGTTTTCAGCTAAGTACAGCAACAGAGCAGCAGTCAGCTCACTTGCAGCACAGAGAGGAGCTCCAGCCTCACTGGGGCTTTTGCAAGATGGATTCCCTTCAACCCCCACACTATTGAGCCCATCCCTACTCTAAGCTTTCCTATTTTGAATTTCATCATTTGAAAATTATGATTTTTCACAATGATTTATCAGTTTTCTTTTTTTTTTTTGGCAGTAGTGGGGCTTGAACTCAGGACTTTGTACTTGCTAGGTAAATGCTCTGCCACACTTGGAACATAAACCAACCCTTTTTGCTTACAGATAAGGTCTCATTTTGCTTGGGGCTGATCTCAGGCTGTGATCCTTCTTTCTATTCCTCCTTACAGGCCTGCCCCCCCACACCTCATTTATTTGCTGAGATAGGGTCTTACTAACTTTTTGAAAGGGCTGGCCTCGAACTATAATCCTCCCAGTCTCTGCCTGCTGAGCAGCTGATTTCTCATTTTTCTTTTTGGTTCTTTTGCCTGGAATCTCTTCCGTTCTCTATCTATAGTCTTGTCCCCTTGCTTTGGGGAAAGTGTTTCCTATTCACTGATTCAGAAACTCAACACCTCTCTCCCACCAATACTTCTTACTCCTTTTCCTGTTTTATGGTTTTTTCTTTGCATTGGCGATCATCTAACACACAACACATGTAACTGACTTATCTTCCTATTTGCTGTCTCCCACTCCCCAGATGTTAGGGCAGAGGTTTACACTATGCTTACTGTATCCCCTGATACCCACATCAGGTACTGGGTGCTTGACAAAAATTTATCCAATGAATGAAACAGATACCATGTGGCTGTGAACCATCTCCTACTACCTATGTGGTTCTGCACCACTTGCCCCGAGGCACATGCAACGACTCTTCTTAATTCCTCACTCCACCCGTGCAGTATCACCTGGACTAGATTAATGAGGAGGCTTCAGGAAGTTACGTGACTTGTCTGAGAACCCCAGATAAGTGTCACCACAGGAACCTAAACCACTCATCGACTCCAATCCAGTATTCTATCCTGTCTCCTGTGTGTGTGCACAGAGCCTTCTCACCTAGCTTAGGGCTCCCAGGTCCTGGCTGGCCTCAGAGATCACCTCTTCCATGAAGCCTGTTCTGATTTCCACAGCCAGAACTCTTTTCTCCTCTGAATTCCACTTTTTCGTAGCACTTTCTCCTTCTCCTAGCTTGCTTTGGAGTCAGTATTTGTCTGCCTTCCACTGCACACTGTGACCACCACTAAGGAGGGAGTCCCGGGACTCTGCATGTCCCCACACTGCCTCCCCAAGTGCTGTGGTGTATGTTCAGTAACGGCTTAGAAATGAATGAATGGCAACAAATGCGCACAGACAGTCACAAGATTGTCGCAGTAGAACTATACAACATCCATCTTTATTAGGAGAAATAGTGATGAGAATATTATGTAGATTCTCTTATGGTTAATGCCAAAAAAAAAAAAGAAGAAGAGAACCAATGCAGGGGTGTGCCTTGGAAAACCTTCCTGTTGTGAAGCACAAAGCTATCTGGTGATCCCAACAGTTACTCAGACAGGACATGTAAGATGGGATGAGTCACCTGAGAAGCTTCTCACTGTCAAAGGTTGGTGTGGGGGTAAGGAAAAGATTCTCTCTCCTCCTCTCCTTCTCTTCCAACAAAGAACTTTCCCAATACAGAAGACTGCCTTTCCAAATGCCATGTGTGACTAGGTCTTATGTCTATGGCATACCACCCGCTGCATAGATACCATCCCTTTCTAATGGAAACCCACTTTTGAATGTCCACTAACTTTTTGATTCCTCCCTCTTAAAAACACGTTAGACAAATAAAAAGTCCTCTCTGTTGATCTCCTCCTTATGTCAATCATCAAAGCACTTTATGGTTACTTTTTAACTTCACCCTGCTCTGAGTTATGGCCACTGACACTGAGATCCTTACTAAGAGGATATGGTGAGGCTCACCCATCACTGGGTTTCCCAGAGCCTGGCACAGAGCCACCCAATATCCTGAGCACTTGATGGCATTTGGAAGTTGAATCCTGGGACTGCAGGGGACAGTGGAAGAAGGATTAGGGTAAAACCACAACTGGGTTTGAATCCTAGCCATACCATGTATAGCTTTTCCACCTTGGGAAAGTGCCATGAGTTTGTAAGCCTCCCTTTCTTCACCTGTAAAATGTGAATATTAATACTATATAGGTTCTGTTCTTGCAAGTATTACAAGTATTTAGCACAGTGCCAGCAAAGAGCAGGTACAATGGTAGAATGAACCAGGAAGCACCAAACTAAGATTATAAAATCCCAAATTCTAAACCCAGCTTCCCCACTGGGTAATTCCAGATCTGCTACTCAGACTCCCTGAGACTCTGTTTACTCATATGAATACAGGACTATTGGTGAGGACCAAAACAAACAATGGTGACTATAAAGCACCTAACCAATCTACAAATTCCATTGTAAATGTTCGCTCCAACTATTAGCTCCTTCCTTCTCTTCCTCTCTTCTAGCCACAGCCATCTACCAGTTTGCACAAAGAAAAAGAGAATCCACTGTATGACACTGGCCCTGTTTCTCCCCTGACTCTTGCTTAGCTGTAGTCCCTGAGATTCCGGAAGTGAGAGACAAATCAATGTTACATCAATGAGTCATCATTTATGGCCTAGTTCCTGAGCTGCCTCTGTAAGCAGTGAACTCCCTGACGCTGAGACAATCAAGATGAATAAAACCCTTAGATGAAATGTGCTGTTGTAGTGAGGAGTACGATTCATACACATGGAGTGAGAAGGACAAGTGAGTCATCACTAAGCCATCTTCCTACCTGGAAGTCTGTGATTCAGTTGTGCATAATCATAAGTGACTTTAGGGACAGACAATGTGACGTGGGCAAGCACACAACAGTTCTTCCTTCATTTCTGTCACTGTAAATAGGGACATACTGCTGCCTTGGTCACACAGGCTAAGACTGAGGCCAGGGCTAAAGGACACTGTATGGATTCTGATGGCTAATAGGATCCTCATGTTACATCCCAGAATATAAGGCTGCATTTGATCCCAGATACAGACATTGATGAGATAATGTCACCTCAGAACAGTATGGGAAATAGGTAAGGATACAATAAATAAATATTGGAAATAAGACTACAGGGAAAATTGTCTTACAAACTGTCAGACTCTGGGGCTAGGGGTGTGGCTCAAGTGGTAGAGCACCTACTTAACAAGCACAGTCCTGAGTTCAAATCTCAGTACTGTCAAAAAAAGTTTTTAATTACTATACTATTTTGAATACAGAGTTTGAATTATTTTATGCTCACAAAAGTCTCTAATATTGATGGACACAAACTGATGAATCCATCCTAACAGTTTTTTTACAAATGTATAAGCATGAAAGAAGACTGTGTCTATACTGAGCTCTTCAAATATGGTCCAGGTCAGAATCAGCAAAAGCCAGAAGTGGGATCCTTACCTCCTGCTCAGTCATCTTTAATCAGCCTGCTGAGACCCTTCAGACTTGGAATTTCAGAAATTCCCTTTATGAGTTAGGTTCAACATCTACAAGCATTTTCATTTTCCTGACCTGAGGGCCTGTGTCTGGGCTTTTCTGGGGACCTAGCTCCCTCATCCATTGCCAAGAATACATAATTATTCTTTCAGCTCTGCAGGTAAATGACCCACTCAAGCTCGCTCTTTTTGCATGGATCACTGCTAAGGGACAAAAGCCCACTGGGCTGAGCCACCTACCTCCCAGCACCTCGCAGTCACTGTCCATGCTGTCGTGCACACCTGCAAAGATGTTGGCCAGGGTGGACTTGCCCACCCCCTGCTCCCCTATAAGCACCACACGGTAGTAGGTGTTCCCCAACTCAGAGGAGATGACGGAGTCTGTGGAATCAGAGGACCAGCTCTGGCGACAATGGTCCTCAGGGGCCGCAGAGTGGCGGTTGCCATGGTTGTACGGAGGGAGCTCTTTCTGGACCATCAGATGCCTGCCGTCGGCCGGGATGCTCCAGCGCTGCTGCTGTGGCTGCATGCCCACAGTGCCTTGGCGCATGGTGACATTATTCAGAGTCATCGTGGGGTCCTAGGAAGCAAAGAGACCAAGACACCAGCATTAGTAAGCATAAGCTAGAACTCAGGGCACTCAAACACACAGTCAGTCATCAGTGATATTTTATTAGATGGGTGAGAAGCAAGTATCCCAATGAAGCAGTCCCCAAGCCCCAGCAAGCCAAGCTTTCAACTGGACACACACAGGCAGGCTATCATTTACATAGAGAAAACAGCACCATTATCATTGCCCACTGCCCATAAGCTTCCCCCATCCTTAAATAAGCTTGGGATCCCACTCAGAGCTGGCCCAAAGGCTGAGGGACAGAACCCACAGCCTCCAGAGACGCTTTGAGGAGCAACAAGTCAGTGCTGCTGGGGACAGCTGGCCAGGTTAGCTGCTCTTGTCTAAACATGGCTCTTCATTGCACCAGCATCCTGCAGCCCTTTGTGCCTCAGTGGGAAACACGTGGCAATGACATCACTCCCCCTGGCTGGGCTGGACAGGCACTTTGGGGAACTTCCATGTTTAGTAAAGTTGCCCTGATGCTCACCAGCTGCTTGAAGAGACACTGCGGAGATTATGCCTCAGCTCTGCCCTCTTGCCTATAGATCCCAGGTTTAAAACATCCCAACCTCAAGCCTAATCATTCTGGCAGGGAGAGACCTATCAAATTCGCAGGGGAAGTGCTTCACTCTTATCAAACCACGTCCTCTCCGACATTCCCGTCTTCTTGAGGCAAATTAAGAAGGCCAAAGACTCTCCTAAATGACATTTCACAACTTCGTCCAACTTTATCCTTGCAAGAGCGCCTCGCGGGACACCTAGATCTGTTCCCCTAGGCTGCGTGGCATAAAGTTAAGCTCCCACGTTTGAGTCAGCAAGATCCACGCGTGAGAGAGCGGAACGCGCAACTCTCACCCACACCCCACACCCCAACATCTCGCCACTAACCGGGACACCCGCCAGTGTCCCTTAGTTGGCCGATTGCATTCAGACAGGGAAAGCCCAATGTCATTGAGGGCTGCCTGCCGGCCACCGCTCTGCCGGAGGCGGGGACCCTCCTGAAGCATCCTTTTTGCACCTGAAGTTGTGCAGACCGCGCGTTGTCCAGGGGCTCTTTTCCCAACTTAGAAAGTTCTGCCCTCCCGCGCCCCGCGCCTCCGGGGGAGCCCCTCCGGGACGCCCCTTACTCGGGTGGGTGCGTGGGTCCGCGCTGGGATGCCGTGCCCGCCGTGCCCGCCGTCCGCGCCCGCTGCCGGGAGCCGCCGAGGCCCGCGCTTTATAGCAGCCCGGCCGCCCGCGATGGGGCTTTTCCGTGACGTCAGCGCTCCAGCCGGGAGGGGCGGCTCTGCAGCAAACTCCGAGTTGCAGCCACTTGGCTTTTAAATCAGTTACTCGCAGTCATGTGACCACCTCCCCCTTCTCTTTAAAAAAAAAAAAATGACAGTTCAGCCCTGGGCCTCCCTTTATTTTGTTTTATTTTATTTTTACCAGGTGGATCCTGGAAAATGGAAAAATACACTTAGTGCTATTTAATCGCCCTTCCCAGCAGAGCACTTGGACGCTGTCGGGATAAAGGATAAAGGAGAGAGTTGAGAGCTTTGCTGAGCTTTGCTGAGCTTTGCTAAGAAAACAGGGATCTGCGGGAGGGCAGACTTGAGCTGGGGACTTGAGCCTCAATGGGTATGCAGCCACCTCGAGTGGTCAGGTTTTCTGCAAGGGAAATAGCCTTTCCTTGCCTCCCATCTTCTGCTTTTCAGATGGGGGAAGGAAGGAAGGGCCTCACATTGTTTTGTTTTCCTTTTCTGGCAGGCACCCAGAGAGAAGTGAGGAAAGGGGACGGAGACCTCGAAAAGGGCAGTTTTGAAAAATATCTTCATTAGGGATCCACACCAAGTATGCTAGATATTCTGGCTTTTCTGCTCTGGGCCAGAATGCTGGAGCTCCTCACTCAGAATTTAATCACACCCCAGCAGCATCTCTGAACCAGGCTCCCTGGCATGGCTGGGCTTGGGGCCAGAAGCCAAGGCTTCCCAGCCACAGCCAGGAGCTCAAACCCAAGTCCCCTGAGAGACTCCTGTGAAGAAAGGGCACAGGACGACAACAACTATTGCAGTTTCCTAAGTCCTTTGGAGGACCTATGCTTTGTAGTTACTGTGAGGCCTCTAAGGACCTTGCTCCTTACCACAATTAAGCAATGAGGACAGATGGCTACTCTCATTATATGAAGGAGGAATATGAAGCAGTTCAAACCAACTTGCCCAGAGGGGAGCCCTTACAAGTGGCAGGAGCAACATGCAAAACCTGGTCTGCCTGATTCTTGCACAGCACCGCAATGTGAACGGTTTCCGCAATCCCCTCCAGGGGCATGGGCATTTCCCAGATGCTGTGTTTGGAGATGGCACTGGTCCTTCCAACATATCCATCCAATTTTCCAGCCAGCTTTGTCCCTGGGTTGGCTGGTGGATGGGTGAGGGAGCCAAAGGCACCAGTATCTATTAGAGTAGTTGGATTCTGCTGTGATCAGGGTTGATTCTCAGTTCTCCTGCAGGCATTTATCTGCTTTGGGGGATTAGCTAAGTGGCCAGCTGCTGAGACCTGCTAGGTCCTAAGCTAGAAAGGTAGAATGCACAAGAGTTATGAAAGTTTGAGAGCTCCTTAGTCTCATGGAACCAGCCCCTCCCTACTAATTTATACATAAGGAAGCTGAGACCCAGATGGATGAAGATTGCTCAGTGAGGAGGTGGCAGGACTGGACCTGGAATCTGGGTGTCATATGTTCTGGACAGTGCCCTTCCCTTCACTTCCAGGAAGTTTCTTTTGGGCTTAGCCAGGAGGAACTGGAAAGGGAGGGAAGGGGAGCGGGGAGAGGAGGGGAGGGGAGGAGAGGCATATCACTGACCCAATTCTAAAATACATGCAATTTGTGAATATTTTCATTTCAGAATTATCCCTGACTTTTCTTTGCCAAGCTTCTTATTCTGTCACTTGGTTTCAACAGAAACATTATGGGGTGAAAGCTAAGAAAAACTCAGAGTATTGTAAGCCTACTGTATGGTATCTCAATTCTACTTCTGCACGTTGATAAAAAAAAAACCTCACATTAGCCAGGCATGGTGGCACATCCTTGCAATCCCAGCACTCCAAAGACTGAGGCAGGAGGATCTCAAAAAAGAGCCACACTTTAGTAGAATCTAACATCTAACTCTATGCCTCAGCAATATCTATGATGGCCTATTGTTATTGATATATGTAAAACACACCAGTGAAAATGAACTCTAAAGACTGGGAAAGGAACGTGCCATTTTCAGCTTTTGGTTCCACAAGGAGCCAACTGAGGACAAATGAGAAAACAACTGCTTGGGATAACTTTCAACTGAATGACAGTTAAGTCAGAGTGAATATTTTGAGAAAAATCACAGTTGTACCTCATCAAAAGCACATTTGAGAACCAAGTCCCATCTAGCAGAGTCCCAGCTATCTTGCCCAGGCTTCCAGCTCCCAGGACCATCTGAGGGTGAGGAGCTAGACAGAAAAGGTGGAACCAGGGCAGTTGGGCAAGTACAGTTCTGAAGAGAAGAAATTGGTCACAGATTGCTGATTCTTGTTCTATGGTCTCCTCATTCTGCCAGCATTGGAAGGCTTCCTCAGGTCCTAGCTAAAATGAGCTGCTCAAGGGTATGGCATGGAGGCAGACCTTAAAACAACAGAAAACCTCACATTTACTGAACAATACACATAGCTTATCTCAGCTAATCCTTGACACCACTGCAGTCATTCATATTTTACAGATGAAATGCTAGGGAATGAGGTTGAATAACAGCTGTTAGGTGGAGCATTGTATTCTCTGGCCTGTAGTCTTAACCACTCTATTTCCATTGGGCAGACTTCCTGCTTCCCTACTAATGCTAGGGATACTAGGCCTACTCCCTCCTAACTCCCTCAGGAGGAATTCCCATAGATTGTCCAAAGCTCATGACCTTCCCTGAGCAGGTGAGGTTACTCTCCTCAAAGGCAAGAGCCACACTTTCCCCTCTTCTCCAGGCCCCAGGTCCTGGATGAGAAGGTCACCTTGGGTTCTCTTGAGGGCCTACCTATCTCATTGCCACTGTCATTGTCTTTGAATTCCATCCCTTGAAAACTCTAGGGAAGGAGAGGTGATGGGTAGGCCCAGCATCCCATACCTGCCCGGGTTTATAACGCTATTCTAAAACCTGAAATTCAATTCTGAAAGCAATAGAAGAATTCACTTACTTTAGCATACTGTACATACATAGACTTATACATAGACTTACTCATACAATAGACTTACTACAACCAAAGGGGAGCTTACCAGGACCATAAGGTTAAGTTTGTAAAAGGCAATACCACGTGAATGTTGTCCATTTTCTACCAACAAAGAGGTTGATTATAGACCGGGCACTGAGTAGGTGATAAAATAAATGGGTTTCTTTTTTTCCCATTGCTTTTTAAATGTTGTATTCATCGGTTTTCTGTTACTATAATAAAATACCTAAGGCAATTAACTTACAAGGAGAACATGTTGATTTTGGCTCATGGTTCTGGAAGTTCCAGTCCAAGATTGGGTGGTCCCATTTGCTCTAGGCCTTGTAGCAAGGCAGAAGAAGTAGAACTCCCAACAGCATGAGCCGGAAAACAGAGAGAAAGCCTGGGAGACCACTGTCCCACAATCCCCCTCAAGAGCATCCCCTAGTGCTCCAAGGACCTCCCACTAGGTCCCACCTCCTAAAGGCCTACACCATGCCCCATAGCACCACCCTGGGGACCAAGCCTTTCACACGTGGACCTTTTGGGTGGTTCAAGTTACAGCAAATGGGTTGCATTTTAACACCTTTAGACGAGGTATGCATTCCAGTCCCTTGCAATCCTTATAATCCTTGATCTATTCGAGCCCAGTTTCTCTCTTTCATATCATCTACCTTCCCCCTAAACATTTGACTTGGTGATCCATGCATGAACTGAAAGAAAAGATTAGGGGATTTAAGATCAGAAAAGCAAGTTCAAAGCTAGACTTTGCCTCTTCATTCTCTCATGATGCTGGGGATGTCACTGAACCCCAGAGGCCTTCGCTTCTGTTGTTGTGAAGACTAAGGAGCTACTGGATGTGGAAGTGCTTGTTAACCACGGAGCCAGGCATTATTGCGAGCGAGTATGACTGCGACACAGGAGTCCAGGATTGAAGCTGAGCCACCTGCCCTTGGTTTTGCTGCCTCTTCAGGCGCAAGTTTAATTAATCCAGCAGAATTCAGGACACATGAGGTAGAGGGAGGAAGAGTGGCAAATGTACTCATAGTAGATGTTACTCGGAAAAAATAATTAGCAGGAAGAGTGGTATGGTTAATTCTTTGTAAACAAACACGGAGATGGGGGCCAAATGCCCAGCACACATAACACATCTCCACCAGCCACAAAAATACTCAGGGGAGGAGCTGGGTGGGAGGCAATGTGCAGGGGGTCAGAGCACAAAGGAACCACCCACCCACTGTGGGAAGACTGAAGAAGGAAAGAATTACTATATGGAAAATCATTGCTGTACAGAAGGAAAGGGGGGGGGCACCAATTGCAAAATCAAGAGAGCCCTGATTAAGAGAAAATAAAGACTGAAGAGAAAATGGCTAAGAATAACCTCTCCACATCCAGAGGCCTGTGAGAGCCAGATGGACAGGCCCCCCAGCTGCCTCCCCCTGCAGGCCAGCCCCAGCTTCTCATCAGACTCCCACTGGGCAGATTTAATTTCCCATTGAAAAACTTCTTAGCTAGCACCCCCCACATCCCCACCACACACACATTAAAAACACACAGCTCCATTAGCCCAGCCTGCTACAGGCCTCAACACTTACAATGGCAGAGATAGCCAGAGCCCTGCCTTCTGCAGTTCTGCAGAGTGAGTGCAGAACACAGCTCCGGGTAAGGGCAGCCACCTGGAGACATTTCCTTCCTAGGATCCTCCATTCATTCTTCCAACAGCAAGAAGCCCTAAATAAACCTGCCCTAAAGACTGGGCAATATCTTTGTACTTATGGACCGTCTATTCTCAAAGGAGAAATAATTAATTAGCTAGCTAAGCCGTGTCACCACATTTTCCCATTCCTTCACTCATTCCTACTTTGAGCATGCTACTCTTTAGTCTCAGTTTTGTCATTTGTAAAAAGGGGATGAAATGACCAGAGAGGAAGTCTAAAGTTGGAATTGGAGGTATTCCCATCAAGAAGAGAGCTTCCACTAGAGAGAAAATGTGAAGAAAGGAAGGTTTTGCACCCAGCTTGGGGAAACGTAAGCTCATACAGTCACGTTGGAGGTCAACCATCAGTATTTAAGATGTTCGTATCTTTTATGGCCCAGCAAGTTCATGTCTAAATGTGTATCTTATTATACAAGCAGGTAAACACAGGGATGCTCACAAAAGCACTGTTGGCAATAGTCACAACTACCTAGTGATCATTGGTGAGGAAATGCATTGTGGTATACGCATATGATGAAATATTACGCAACAGTGAAAATGAATGAAATAGAACTACTCGTATAAACAGCTAAATATCAGGACCAATACTTAGCAAATTGCAGGATATTGGTAGGGTAATAATTCATATAATCTTTTTTAAACACTACACTAGTTTATGATTAAATACATATAGTTACAAAGAGTAGAATAATATAGATGAGAAAAATATACACAAACTTCAGAATAAAATCACCTCTGGAGAGTAGGGGAATGCTAAGTAAGTAGATAGCAGACTTCTCAAATACAAATGAGAAGTCAGTGAACAGTTGCAGAGAAGATCAAATGTTTAACAAAAGCATGGGCACGCAGCTTCATGCCCAGCTAAACTGTAGTTCAACAAGGTGAGCTAAACAAATACTTATTAAGCACTTCTTACTACTGAGTAATATCCTTTTTGGGTGGGGTGGCACTGGGATTTGAACTCAGAATCTCACGTTTGCTAGGCAGGCACTCTATCACCTGAGCCATATTCCAGTCCTACTGAGCGGTATCCTAAGCTCCAGAAACAGAACTGTAGGAGACCAGGGTCCTGCCCTCAAGGAGCGTAGAGTCTGGTGTCTCATCTCCCAGGAATCACCAGCTCCATGACAAGATCATCTCAGAGCCGCACCAAAAGCTCTGGCCTGCTGTACATTTGGTTTTCCAACTAACACAATGTTTTCCC
The DNA here is from genome assembly GCF_047511655.1 of Castor canadensis. Classification (NCBI taxonomy): domain Eukaryota; kingdom Metazoa; phylum Chordata; class Mammalia; order Rodentia; family Castoridae; genus Castor; species Castor canadensis. The sequence goes on from NC_133388.1 coordinate 155,782,638, forward strand.
TGAGGCTCCTTCCCTAAAAACCAGAAAGAGCGGGGAGTCTATTTAACTTTATGACCTAAAATCAGACTAAGGCAAGTGCCTAGGTTTTGGCAATTATCATGACATGAGAGTTCTTGAGTAATAAATCTAGAAAGGCTGAAGGAATAAGCAGCTAGAGTGAAGACTTGCCCAATCCCTTCCACACATGGTTGCAAGTATCCCTCTTTGCCTGCTTTTTTTGCTGAATCTCACCATTTTCCTAATTTCTAGTTCCTACTCAAACAATTAGATAATTTCTTCAATACTTAAAAAGCAACAAGACTTCTGGGCTCTGGTAAGAGGCACTTAGTTCACCTCTGCAACGAATATCATCCAGAAATTATTTTTAAATGAAAATTAATCAAACCCTTCATTAGTGAAAAGTTGAAGGTATGAGTTAATTTTATTTTTTAAGGATTCCTTTATAGTCCATTTAAAATCTGACACCAAGCTTTGACTAAAAAACTGTTATTCTGTGTTCTCTACGTGAACAAGGAATCATTTTTACTCAGAACGGTGCATTTATTGAAGGCGGTGAAGCTAATGGATGAAACAGTGATAACAGTGTGCCAGGCGCTCACATGCGTTACTAACTTAATCCTCACAACAAGTTTACAAATTAGGTACCATTAGTACTCCTATTTTACAGCTATGCAAACTGACATTACAGGAAAGGTAACAATGCTAGGAACAGGCAGATTCTGAACTCTTATCTCTCACTCTGGTCCATGGGAGAAGATCCCCATGGCTCCTAACTTCCTGCACTAGCGCTGCTTCCACGCTGGGGCGGCAGGAAGTACAGGAAGAGAATTGCGCAATGTTCCATTAGTGTGCACAAAGGTGACCAGCAAAATCCCACGTGGGGAGCTGTTGGAAGGCATCTCTAGATCCCAGCTTCTAGGAGTGAACCTGGCACACAGCAGGTTTCCAAAATGTGTGTTAAAAACCTGAATAAATGAACAGCTCACGCCATCACTTTTTTTTGGTCAGTTACTTAAAACTGCCAAATTCCAGCATCACACGGTAAGAGCAGAGTAAGTCTCTATTAGGAGGCCTGAATGTAACATGCTTCTGTCCCACACATGGGAACCAAAAGGCTCAACAATCATGCGTTGTGCCCTCACTAGGTGCAAGGACATATCTGAGATGCTGACATGTTTTGAGTATGAAGTGTCCCCCATAGCCTCATGTCTAGGGAGCATGGTTGCCAGTTGGGACAAGATCCTGAGGGCTCTAATTGAATCAATGTATTAACCCCTTGATGAATTCACAATATTACTGGGAGGTGATGAAAAGTAGGAGGTATAGCCTAGTTGGAGGAAGTAGGTCACTGGGTATGTGTCCTTAGGGCTACATCTTGCCCTGGACCCTTGCTCGCTCTCTCTCTCCTCTCCTCTCCACCACCACCACCCCCGCCTCTCTCTCTCTCTCTCTCTCTCATTCCTGTCCACCCTGAGATGAACAGCTCTCCTCCACCATATGTTTCCCATACTATGATGCTCTTCCCAAGCACAGGTGGCTAAGCAACCATGGACTGAACCCTCTGAACCCATGAGCCAAAATAAATCCTTCCTTTTTAAGCTGTTTCTGTCAGGCATTTGGTCACAGCTACACAAAGGTAACTAATACAGATGCTAAACTGAGTTCATAGCCCAGGGAACAACAGGCCCAACATTGAAGGGACTCAGGAGGCAGAGGACAGAAAGATGTGCACATAAAGTGAGTGCTGATGCAGAGTGTGCTGAGATACCATGTCAGATGTGACACAAGAAAGGAGAAGAAGAGATGTAACTTCATGGACTCTCCTACAGGAGAGCATTTCCTTCCCTCCAGTATGCCAGCCTGGGTCCTGGCAGCATGCTGTTATAATCTCTCCCTTCAGGAAGAACAGCAATGAGAACCACCTGCCCTGCTCCTCTCCCCATACACATTTCTTCCCGGGGAGAATCAGGGAAGAAATGAGACCTTCTTGCTTCTTGTTCATTAGGGCCAGGGTGCCCCTTGGATGAGTAACTTCTTTTCCTCATGTTGTCCTTCAGCATCACACAGCTGTCGTCAAGAAGGTCTGCAGTTGCTCTCTGCACAACATGACGATCTCTATGGTGGCCTCCCAGCAGCTCTTTCTCCCATTTTTCATCTAAGAAGTCTGTTCAGGTAGTAGATGGACAGCCATCGGCAGTGGGGATGGATCACAATTGGTTTAAGCCAGGCAAGGTAGGCCCATCCCTTTAGTTGGAGATTATTCTAAATATAGGCACATGGTCCCGTTTTGGCCAACAGCATGTAAAGGAGTGCCTTTGAAAGCTCTTAGGAAAGAATTTCCTCACTACTAAAAGAAAGCTTCCTTTGTCATCCCACCTCTTCCTCACTCCTGATCTGAGACTTAAGCTCTTCCAGGCTTCACTCCCTCAAACTCCAACTACATGAAGGTGGGGCTGGCTCATCCTTGACTTACTGACCACTGCACAGGTAGTGCCTAGCCTGGTGCCTGGCTCACAGTTGGTATTTACTAATTATTTCCAATGATTAAATAATGAGGTTACTTCCAGTTAGAATAATTGAAAAAGGCTTCATGTAATGATATTTAAGACTACTCCGAAATGTAATGATCTTTATGAGAATCATAACATTTATTGAGATCTTCTTTCTATGTTCTAAGCACTACAAAAGTGAATCTCTCTTTGAATCCTCACAACCACCCTATGAGCCAGGTACTTTCATAATTCCCATTTTACACATGAAAAGCTAAAACAGAAAGCTAAAACAGTTACAGAAAGTGTAACTACCTTGCCCAAGTCACACAGCTAGAAAATGTTATTTCAAACCTCAATTTGTGATTCTAGAGAGTGTGGACTTAATCTGACAGGCCTATTATGTGCCAGTATCTAAGGAAACAAGGGACAAGAGATTACCTCTGTATGGATGCTTGGGAAGAAAACCTGAGCAATTAATAATATTAATACCTGTCTTTATTATGCCAGCTATTTTACTAAGTCATTTGCTTGTATCTTGTTTAATTTCCTCATCAACCCCACATGGTCATTATTAATAGCATCTCTATTTCTCAAATTAGAAAACTGAGGCACAGAGATATTAGCTACCTTACCCAATATAGAGCTGTGATCTGTACCCAAGCACTTCAGAGTGGGAGCCATTATATACAAAGCCATCATTACAAGTGACATGACAGGAACTATCACAGAGGTGTGTGTTCAGAACAGTGGATTCAGCAAGGGAGGGGTGGTGAGCTGTCCTTGATGAGTGAGAGAAAAGCTCACAGAGAACATTTCAATCTTTCGTGTGTTTTGATGAATGGAGAGAAACTGGCAGGGCAGTGTATTTGTGTGTGCACGTATTGAGGGTGGTATATGTATTGTGTGGAGGTTCTATGCATGTACACACATCACTATGTGCACAGGATGTGCATATGAAAAAATAACACATGCAAAGACCATTTGCGATGATTAGAGAACAGGGTAAGTGTGGGACAAATGAGAGAGAGAGAAGCAAGAGAGGCAGAATGGGGACAGGGGCCCTTAACAAGCCCTGAGCTGTAAAAGAAAAGCCCAACACTCTGTTAGTCCCACATCAGTGGCTCAAGCTTCCAGCAGGAGCTCATGTGATGGGAGGTGACAGTGAGACCCTCAAAGTCCAGAAGCAAGCAAGGGGAAGTCAACTCCATCAGCCTTGAGGTTTGAATGGGGACCATGACACACAGGTGCATATGCAGCCCTTCTCATACAAGAGCAGAGGAGCCCGTAATTTTTGTGAGGAAGCAGCTCCATTAAATGGAACTGAGAGGCTCCTGAGATCCACTGGTCACATTCTCTGGCAGGGTGGGCATGCAGGGAGCCTGAGAACCACCAAGATTGGCCAGGAGGAACACACCCACACACATGCCATCAGCTGGAGCAGAGAAAGGCTTCCTGCCCAAACACCCACCTGCTGCTCACCCCTTCCTCTTTCTGTTCTCTAACCTCACTTCTCCTTTCCACTCTCCCCTCCACTTCTTTATCTTTGATCTGCTTCTTATTTTTTCTGAGCATCTAAGATATAGCAAATACAGTTCATGCTCAGCCAAGGGATCACCATCTATACTCAATTTGAAACATTATGGTTGGATAGGGAACAGATGTTTCCGGCCATTAAAATTTATATGAAAACTCTAAATGTTCCTCTGAGAAATGAGATAAGGAGAAGCCTTGGAGAAATCATGAAGTCATCCCCACTGGGAGTTCAGCAGGAGTGATGCATGACCCTGTGTCACAGGAACTGCTGGTTTTCTTTCAAAATTAAAACACAATCTGTGGTAAAGGAAAAATAAGCTCTTTGCAAATGACATGGAGACCTGATATCCTTATCTATGTTTCCCACACCAGGGAATTCATGCCTTGGGTTAAGAAATTGCATAGTGAAGACAGCACCATCATACTTATTACCCTAAAGAATTTTATAAGGCATCCATCCATTTGCATGCTCAGATTATATAATTTAATATGTGGTTTGGTGTCAGGTTTTATATTCTATTTTTATATCTTTTAAATTGCCAATGAGAAAAGCTATTTTTTCAGTCTTTTCACACAATGAATTTTGATGGAGGGCCTATTAGGTCTTAGACCATATGCCAGGCTCTGGGGCACAGCCTTACCCTTAATAATGTCACAGTCACTGAATTCAGACATGGTACTCAAGTGTCCATTCACCTCAAAGGCCAAGCCTGTCAGTACAGATGGAAAGAATAGTCAAAAGTTAGTACACACCTGTTTTGCATGGTTCATAGCAATCTCATTAACTCTAGGCATATTGTTCTTTCACACTCTTAAGGCTCCTTGGAAGCAGGCATATTTGTGCTACATGGCTTCACCTCAAGCCACCTTAATTTAAAAACAAAAATGTAGTAGATTTTTTTTTTAAATGCAGGCATCCTGAGGCCCTAAGGGAATTCTCTGAAGGATCAGAGCCAGGAAATGAAAAGTTATCAGAAGCAAAGATACACACACACACACACACACACACACACACACACACACTATCTCCCTCTGTAATAGCAGTTTGTTTCTTTACCTTCTCACCCCATAGCCCTGTATCCTTTTGCTTCAGTCACAGTCAGAGACAGACTGTTTCTCAGTTTGAAATCTAAAGTCCCAGGAAAGAGCATCTGATTGACCCAGCTTGGATGAAATCTCCATCCTTCATCCTCCAATCAAGTGACGCGTGGAAGGTGAAGCCATGTAGCACAAATATGGCTGCTTCCAAGGAGCCTTAAGAGTGTGAAAGAAGAATGTGCCTAGAGTTAATGAGATTGATAATGAACCAAGCAAAACAGGTGTGTACTAACTTTTGCCTATTCTCTCATCTCCCCCACAGAAGGCTCTCCTTGCTCCCTGTCCTGGGGCTCTGCTTTATGAGACTAATAGTCTCTCTTACATTCACTAATTTCTCTTGTTTCACAGTTCTACTTACTGCGTTCTCCATGTCTCTTGGCTTCTGTGCACTTTACTGCTGGCCTTTCTCTAAGTGAATGGAATTCATACTCCCCAAAAGTAGACTGGGTTGGATGGTCCAGTCAACCTCAATTGACTTGAGCTCCCCTTGGATCAGTCATCAGTCCCTCAATCCTTGACCCCATAAGCTATGGTCAGGGAGTGGGGTTACCAGGTTGCAGGATAGAAACTAAAATAAAGAACCATCTGCCACTTGCTTTTCCCAAAAGAGAACTAGACACAATTTTCCTCAAAAGGAATCATGAGCTTCTAGCACTTAGCTATAAAAGACCTGTCCTGTTTCCAAGGATTCTCTGGACATAAAATGAGCTCCCTAGAGATTTCTATGAGCTTTTTTCCTCTGTTGCTGGGGATGGAACCCTGGGCCTGGAGTACGCTAGGCGCACACTTTACCACTGAGCTATGCACTCATGCCTCTCTCTGAGCTTTTTAAATCTTCAAGGAAAAATTAGTTTAGTATTTCACACACATTTAATAAAATTACCACTGTACTGTGTAGTATAGTATTGTCCCTCAACTGGTACTTTAGGAAGTCTTACTGTCCTCAAATACCTACTTCTGAAGAGACTTATAGCAAAACAAGACAATGGACAGATTAAATTAAAAAACTGACACATTACAGAATTACTGCTACATAACTCCTTGGTTACTAAGGCCTTACAATTCTGGTGGAAAGACTGTGACTCTTCTTGTAAAAATCCTCTGTAAATTACTTATTTAAACAACTAGAGACAAGCAATATACAAATATCTACTCTCTTGCCTGCTCTTCTCTGAGAAGAGTGGGCTAACTAATATTGAATGCCTCAATTCTCACTGTAAATTAAGGAGAAACGTAACACATAAACACAAAGAGGAAAGCATGCATCACTGAGAACAAAAAAACAAAACAAAAACCATGTCACTGGGAACCAATGGGAATTTCAGGAAAAGACAGATACATTATCTTACACAAAAGACCTCAAATATTTTGATCTCCTAGCTACAAGTTCAATTTCCAATTAGTTTACAGCCTAAATCATCTGGTCACTAGTGTGCACATCCTCTGCTGAGGACGCAGGTTCTCTCAGCATCAGAATGTTCTTTGATGCATGAGTACAGTCATCCTGGGAGCCAGCCCAGAGAGCACTGGATATTGCAAAATGACCTTGTTCCTATGGCTGGATGTTCACTGGGCCTCTGCCTCTCCACGTAATCTATCATCACTAAGGAGACCAGTCTTGGTTCTTCTCATGGCAGCAGGAGCACTCCAAGAGAGCAAGCCCAGAAACTGCAAGTCTCACAAAGTCTCTCTCGTTACAGCCCACTGGACAAAGCCAGTCATGAGGTCAAGATGTGAAATGGACCTCACCTATTGAAGGGAGGAGAGGTAAAGCCACAGGGGATGAGGGGACTGGATTCAGGGATAGGAGAAACTTGAGGCCATCTATCATCAACTACACAAGCAGCAGAACATATCTTAATGAGCACAATCCTCCCTAGAACCTAATAGAGGGCTTGGCACACATAGAAGATATTTCTCATCTGTTTTTAAAGAAATACACAGTTCTTTCAAAATGTAGTCAATTAGTTGCCAGCTAGATAAAAGAGGAACTTCAAAATTCAAACTGCTAGTGCTTTTTTAAAACTTGGGTACTGACATATTGGTCAACTCTACTCTTTATTCCAGTACCCATCCCCTTTTCTCTGCTTACATTGGCATGAAAACTTGTTTTCTCCAAAGAGCTAAGCTGGAATGAGGCTAATTTTTGACATCTCCTTGAAAAATTGTGCTGGTTTTTTATACTAGCTTCTATTACTAGCAAAATAACACTGATCATACTAGATATAATTGTATATACTGCTGATAAATATAGCTCTGATGTTCTGCTCCACATCTGGAAGCACACGCAACCACAGACCACGACCATAGGAGCACAGAATTACTCATGACTCATCGCAATAAAAAAAAAAAAATGGGTCCCTTTCATGGGCAGCCTGTCTAGGAAGGTCACCCAGAAATGCCCATCCTTAAGTTCTTCCTCCTTCCTGTCCCATCCATGTGTCTTTCTCTTGTCATGAAAGGTAGCATATGTTTGCAGCCAGGTAGTGTTATGTGCCTATTTCCTGGCTCTATAGTTTGGGACAGGGTGGGGGGGATTAGGGGGCGATAGTCTTTCTTCATTTCATACTGTTTCTTTCAGTCCAAGCTGACAGTGTTTCTGCTGATAGAAAATTCTTCCTTAAGAAGAATTTTAATTTAATTTTTAATTAAGAAGAAGGCCTTGTAGGTCTTTTGTGTGTCACAGGGATTCAGTCCATTAGGCAGGAGGTTTGTCCACAGCTCTTGCCTACATAGTCCTATCTTCATTTTTGCTTTTGCTGAGAGAGCTAAGGAATGCAATGTCCTTAAGCTTCTGAGATGCTTGCTCTCTGGTTTGATTGGGATATCTGTGTGTCATGTCGTCCAAAGAGGCTTCTGTGTGACTGAATACTCTAACTTTTTAATCTTTCTGAAGTATTAACAAATGAATGTAGTCAAACCCTCAAATTTTGTCCTTAGATCATGCTCTCCTAACAATAAATTTCTCAATTTTAGCATCTTTTGAAATATGAGTAGACCATGTCTTTTCTAAAACATCAATTTCTGCTTCTTTTATTGTTTAAAAGTTATCTCACTCCTCTCACATTTTGTTATAAACAGCAAGAAGAAACCAGGCCATACTTTCAACACTTGGAAAATCTCCTCACCTGAACATCAAATTCATTGTTTATAAGCTCTGTTTTCCACAGAAGTGAAAGTCAGTTTTATATCCTGCTTTCTTCGAGGTTTCAATAACATGTTCCTCATTCTTTTTGAGTCCTCACCAGAAGTATCCACAAAAGTCCGGATTTCTATTTCCAGGCTTTCACAACCACGGAGATGTTCTCCGCCATGCTTCTTCTGAGCCCTCACCAGAAAGATTATGACGTCCATATTCCTTTCCTTGGTCTGCTGAATACAACCTGGTCTCCTCAGAATTCTTTCAGGCCCTGCCTACAGTTCAACTCCAATGCCACTTCAATATTTTTGGTTATATTACATTTTTGGTTACATTTCATTACAGCAGCACCCTACTTTCAGGTACCAAAATCTGTATCAGTTTGTCTATTGCTGCATAACAAATTATCATGAATTTAGTGGCTTAAGACAATAAAATTTATTAAATATTTTATGATTCTGTATGTCAGAAGTGTAACATAAACTAAAATCAAGGTATTGGCGGTGCTAGCTCCTTCCTGACTGTTCCTGGGAAGACTCCGCAGTCTTGACTTTCCAGCTTCTGAAAGTCACTGTCACTCCTTTGGCCTGTGGTTCCCTCCCTCATCTTCAAAGCCAGCAACAGCAGGCTGAGTCTCACATCTCATCTCCCTGACTGCACTTCCATCATCATATCTCAGAGCACAGCCAGAAAAGATTCTCCATTTTTAAGAAAGCACCTGGGTAATCCAAGAAATTAGGTCTTCTCCTTTCAAGCCATAACTTGATCATATCTGCAGAGTCCTTTTTGGTGGATGAGATCACATTCCCAGGTTCTAGAGACTGGGACATCTCTTTGGGAGGCCATTACTCTGCTATGACAGAAAGAAATTTCTATCTTGTGTAAGCCACTATTAAATTGGTTTTAGCAATAGCAACCAAACGGGTATGCTAATTGAAGTCCTCCTGTCTGTTCAGATTTGTTTTTCAGTGGTATTAGGCCCTGTTTCATTTTACTCTGTGTTTTGTTTTCTTGGCTGTACTGGGTGAACCTAGGATCTCACACATGCTTGGCAAGTGCTCTACCATTGAATCACACTCCCAGCCCTTTTATTTTATTTGGTTTTTGAGATAAGGTCTTGCTAACTTTGCTGGTGCCGGCCTTAACTCTAGCTTCTCTTGCCTCTGCTTCCTGAGAAGCTGGGATTACAGATGTGTATCACCAAACCCAGCTCAGGTCCCGTTTTTTTTGGTTTTGTTTTGTTTTGTTTTGTTTTGTTTTTGTGGAACTGGGGTTGAACTCAGGGCTTCACACTTGCAAAGCAGTTGGTCTACCACTTGAGCCATAGCTATAGTCCATTTTGGTTTTATTGTTTTGGAGACAGGGTTTCACATACTGTTTGCCTTGAACCACAATCCTCTCAATCTCAGCCTCCCAGGTAGTAGGATTTTAGGCATGAGCCACCAGCACCCAGAGGTCCTGTATTTTTAAGTACTGTCTATAGGGCAAGACAAGGTTCCAGGTCACTGAGAAAAAGAGGTAATATACAATGCCCTATGTCATCTATGTGTAACCTCACTTTTATATAAAAGGTTCCTGAAATCATATATAATTACAATTGCTATAAACTGAATCAGTTTTGAAACACCAAGAGAACCTACTACTGAGAATCACTTTTAAAGTGAAGTAACATTTTTAACGTGAATAAGCACCACCTAACATATCATTCTCAATTAGATTTTTAGTTTTGTTTGATTAAAATAGGATATGCTTACACATAAAAATAAACATATTAAATGGCTATTTTTAATGCTTATAGGGCACTGAACTTTGTGCTAGGTATTTTATAAAACTCAAAATATTTTCCCTAATAGAATACTTAATGTATGTTTGCTTTATTTTTAAGAATATTCAACTCTGCTATAAAAGGTAAGAGAAACAGGTGGGCTGGATGAACTCACAAATGTAAGCAAACTACACAGAGATGTCAGTTGAACTTAGAGGAAGTGTTAAACACAGATGATGAGTCAACAAGTAGCTTACACTTAGGTCAATACCTTGCTGAGTTTTTACCTGCTATGGTTTGAAAATGAAATGTCCCCACTGGCTCAGGCACTGGGGATTTGATTGCAGCTGATGGTCTTTGGGGAAGTAATTGGATCCTGAGGCTTCTGGCCTAATCAGTGGATTACTCCTCTGATGAATTCATAATATGAGGCTTTATTGGAAGGTGGGGCCTGATTAGATCCTTCCGGTTATGCTCTCTGCTTCCTGTCTGCCATGAGATGAGCTGCTTTGCTCCTCCACAGGCTATCCACCATGATGTTCAGGCTCACAGGCCCATAGGAACAGAAACAGACAACGATAAGCTGAAACCCCCAAAACTGTGAGCCAAAATGAATCCTTTCTACTTTTTAAGTTGTTCTCTCAGGTATTTGTCACAGCAGTGAAAGGTCTGACTAACACACTTCCCACAATGGATGCATCCTCATCTACTGAGCTACAAATTCAAAAGCCAAGCTTGACTCTCCATCTCTCTCCTTCCTCACATCCAGTCCATCAGAGTCCTGTGGGCAGTCCCTTACAGCAGGTTTTGATTCTATGCGCTTCTCTCCATATCCCCTGGGACGACCCCAGTCCAATCCACTGTCCTTTTCGTCTGAATTTTAGCAACTGTTTACTAATAGGTTTGTCTCTGAGTACCCAGACCACAGTATTGTTTGAAAACATGGTCTTCTGCTCAGATCCCATCGGCTCCCCTTAGGAGCCAGTACTCTTAGGACAAAGGCTACAATGTTTTTAAGGTCCATAATTCTCCACAACTCCTCTCCCCAGTCCTATTCTTGTTCTTGCTGCCTCTCTTTCCAGATATTTCAAGTCCTCTGACCTCCTTTCAGTTTCTAGAACATGCTAAGGTCTAACCTCTGAGCTCCAAACACTCCTTTTCTACTTCTTCCAAGTTGATTCTCATTCATAATTCAGATCTTGGCTCAAGCACCTCTTGCTGAGAGGAGACCTCAGCCCCCAAGGCTAATCTAGGCCCCCTAGTGTTTATTCTTGAGGTTTTCTGTACTTCTGTCCCTAACAAATGATCACAAGTTCAACAAATATTTACTAAGATTTATTGGGCATTCTAGACACCAAGGAACACAGCAGTAACAAAACAGCCCCTGTTGTTGCAATGCTTCCATTCTACTGTCTTAACTTAAATGGTCATTTGGACAATATCCATCTCCCCTCTGGTCAATAGGCTCCATGTGGGCAGGCACCATATCGATTTACTCACCATTAACCCCGCAGTGCCTTGCCCTTTGCACAGGAATAAAAAAAGGTACTTAGTGAATATTAGTTGCACAGTAAACATACCCTAGTGCCAAGACTCTCTATAGCACAGGTCATACCTCACCACTAATACTACTTCTGCTCCAGATTCTAATACCCATGGCATTGGAATTAAGAAAATTGTATCAGTGCTGACCTGTCTGAACTATAACTTCTGTTATACAATGATTTACAAAGTGCTTTTTAAAATATTACCTTTTTGATATCCGGGTAAGGGTAGAAAAGGCAATATTCCTGGCCACATCTTTCGGATTTTAAAATTGAGGCTCAGAGAACTCCCAAAGGTCACACACTAGTAAGTAACAAGGCCAGAGCTAAAACCTAACGTCTTCTGGTGTCTAGTTTAAACATAATTCCAGGTTCCTTCCCTTCCCTAAAGATAAAATTTAATTCATCTGTAGGTTATCAGAAGAGAGGAAACCTAGGCCTTTGAAAACTAAACAGATCTTTATTTTAATTTCTTTTGGTAATGAGGGAAAGGAGTTTTTCTTAAATTTCACATCAGGCAAGCACACAGTCAAGGGAGAAGACAAATGGGGAGAAGTCTGTCAGCAAAAAGCTCAGCCCAGTTGGCAGGGGATATGGGAGATAACAGGATGCCTGTGCCTGGCTCCATGGGGTGTCTGCTGATAAAGTATAAACAGCAAGTTTAACTTCCTTCTTGGGCAAGGAAAGTCTACACACACCAGGAGCTTCCCATCCACTTTGAACAAATGTAGATTATATTCGCCAAGAACAAAGAAGCCTTTAAAATCAACCCTCCTTGGAAATATCCAAAGAAACCAAGAGATTATCAACTAAGAATTTTAATACAAGATGGCAGACTTTACTTCCTCTCCTTCCTAAGATCACATCGACTTGGCAGTAAAGAAGGGAAAATGGAACACTGTATATCACATAAAGGAAGCCTCCAGCAGGTCAGAAACTTGATAGATTTCTGAATATAAAAAGAGCAGATGAGATGGAACTGACAGGTAAAGTAGAAAAGAAGTAGCCACAGCGCAGAATAAATACTAATAAAAGTTGTACATAAAGTCGAGGCCACTTGTGGGAACCCTGAGTTGAAGGTCACAAGAACAGAGATAGGAATGGAAAGAGAAGCAGAAATCAGGATGATGCATTGAAAGCCTATTGGTGGAAGCGTTGGGCAGCTCTGGCTGTGTCCCCACCCTGCAGAACAGCTCTCAGCTGGAGGTTTACTCCTGGGGAAAGACCTGAGCTTTACTTGCTAGACAGAGCAAAAAAAAAATCTCCTAAGACAGAACCAAGGCTGCTGGTTCACATGCTGGAACCTGCAACAAACACCATTGTTTGCCCTGGCATTCATGCCTCCTTTTTTAGATCCCTAATTTTGCTTTAGGGAACTACACATCTTGCATTGGCTACAGTCCAGTCACCAAAACACTGTAGGCCAAGGTGCCTTTTTCCCTTGGCAAAGAGTTGGACCCTTCTCCCAAGGGAGGCCAGTCAGATCATCTCGTGAACAGACTGACATAAAGACTGAAAATGGCCCAAGTTTGCTCACCCTCCAATAATGCCCTAAAGAAACTATAGGTTTCTGAACCACAGTTGCTGCCTAGAGGAGACTCTCCAGAGATGTTCTGGTCTCTGTGGGCTCAAGTTCCTGTCTTGCTCTGAACTTGGTTCCTCTACTATACCTAGAATTTATGTGCCACCCCATATTTTTTCTGTAAATGTTGCTTGCATTCAAAGGCCCATGACTGCTCTATAAGCCTCGAGGCAATGCCTTATTATTTAGCACTGACCTGCTCCTATCTACCCTGCTATGGTTTGGATATGTTTGTCCTCCAAGGATTCATGTGCTGGAAACTTGGTCCCCAGCATGTTGATGTTGAGAGTGGTGGAACCTTTAAGAGGTGGAGCCTAGTGCAAAATAATTAGGTCATGAGGACATCACCTGCAAAGGGACCGATACTGGTCTCATGGCATGAGTCTGCCCTTGCAAGAGCAGGTTGTTGGAAAATAAGGTCACCCCTTCCCAGGACTCTTGCCCTTTCTGTCTCTTGGTCAAGTTGTGATATAGCAAGGGGTCCTCACCAGAGGCCAATAGGGCCACCTGATCTTGGATGGTCAAACTCCCAAACTGTAAGCTAAGTAAACCTCTTAATAAAGTACCTGGCCTCATGTATTTTGTTATAGCAACAGAAAATAGACTAATACATGCTGTATTGTAAAGACTGTTAGTCTATACCCACCCATTTTAGACTGATAAGGAAAGCTTCCATTCAAAGGGGCTACTGTTATGTACAGTGTAGGAAAAAGGACAGAAAATAGATATACCTAGATGAGAAAATGAAATATATGAACTCGAAGCAAACAGCTAATTAAGATACAAGAAAACAACCTAAAAATAAATTTAACTAGTACACCTATACAGATTTGAGACAACAATGCCTAGAAACCACATCAGGCTATAATGAGAAAGAAAAATAAAAATATTAAAACTATAGCCAGGCACAGTGGCTCACTCCATTAATTCCAGCTATTCAGGAGAGATCAGGAGGACTGCAGTTCAAAGACAACCTAGGCAAGAAGTTACTGAGATCCCATTTCAACAAATAAGCCAGGCATGGCTTTACATTTGTAATCCCAGCTATGGGGGAGGCATAGGTAGGAGGATTTCAGTCCAAAGCTGGCCTTAGGCAAAAACATGAGACCCTATCGAAAAATAACTAAAGCAAAAAAGGTCTGGGGATATGGCTGAAATGGTAGAGCACCTGTGGTGCAAGGCCCTGAATTCAAACCCTAGGACCACCGAAACACATATCTATGATAACTAAGTATTTTTTAAGTTGTTAGAAAGGCTACAAGAAAAAAATCAATGTGATCTTCTGGAAGATAGACCAAAAGTCAAAGAAATGGAAAATATAAACAAAATTTTAAGTCATACTGAGGACTTATCCAGGAAGTATTGCTCCATGTGAAATTCAGAAAGCAAAAATACAGGAGAAAAACAAGAAATAAATAATGAAATAAGATTTTTCCAAAGAGGAGGAAAGATATATAGCTGTATAGATTACAAGGGCTCAGCAAATTTAGGACAAAGAAATTTCCCTTTTGTACTCACACAAGGGTACATTGTGAAATTTCTGAATACCAAGGACAAAGTATCTATTTGTCCTGAGACCAAAAAACAACGAAGTTTAACTTTAAAGGAATAAGAATGAGATTGGTGTCACATGCACCAGCAACAATGGGTGTTAGACAACAATTCTGCAAGTTCTAAGAGGAAAATTTTTCTGTACATAGTCAAACTTCAATGAAATGTGAGGCAAAAAGATGACATTTTCTCACATATGAGTACTCAAAAAAAAACACCTCCCATGTAATCCTTTTGGAAAATAAATTCCTTTAAAGGTAACCCACACATCAAAAGAAAAGAAGAAATCTAAGGAAGAAAAGAAAGCATGACATCCAATAAACAAGGGGACATAACCCAGTAGCTCAGTTTTTTAAAAAGCTCAGAATGACAGTTGTGCAGCAATAGTAAACTTAAGCCATTGAGTGGTCTAAGAGATGATGGGAAGTTATATGCTGCTTTTGTCCACAGGGAAAAAAATGACAAGTAGAAACTTGGTGAGGGGGAAGGGAAGAGTATAAAAGTAAGACAACCAGTTGGGCACAGTGGCTCATGCCTGTGATTCTAGCTACTCAAGAGGCAGAGATCTGGAGGATCATGGTTCAAGGCCAGCCCAAGCAGAGATTGAGAGATTACCCGCCCCCCTTCCATCTCGGCCAATAGCTGGGCACAGTGGCACACACCTGTCATCCCAAGCTATGCAGGAGGCTGAGATAGGGAGGCAAGTGTAAGGCCCTGAGTTCAAACCCTGGTACCACCAAAAAAAAACTAAGACAACCACTACCCAAATATAAAACTAAAATACAGTACAATTTTTAAGCCCTTGTGAGAGTAAAAAGCAAAGGTAATCCATTTGATCTTGATGCTTGGAACATTGTACTTTGAGTAGTTCAGTTCATGACATAGAGCAACATTTTCTTCCAAATTCACATTGATGTTCTATATGAGATAAAACTTACCTGATCCAATACTGTAAACACTTTTATTAGTGTCTCATTCTTATTGTAAGGTAAAATTAAAATACAGGAAATAACAGAAGATAGAGTGAGATGGTGACTAAAATCCCCAGTGGTCACCTCTCCACAGTCACATCAACTTGAATGCTCTTTACATACCACACTACCCTCACAACAGCTGAGGAACTCAAATGAGAGACTATAGCACCTGGTTTTGGTATAATTACAAGAAACAAGGCATTGAGGAAGGCAGGAAGGTAAGAGCTGCCTTCTTGACTCTTAACTCAAAGCAATCCCATATGGACAGAGGTGCCTCCTGCTTGGGGAGGAAGAGGGAATTGATCCCAGATCTTAGACTGAAACCCAGAATCAGGCAGAGCCCCACAACTCCAGGCCAATATCAGCAGACTAAGCTACTGAAATTACATTCACTAGGCAGCCACTGTCTCCAACACCCCCCTGACAACCTCAGGCAGCAGAATGGGGAGCCAGCCCCCACCTGCTAGGAAGCAAGACACAAAAGCAAGCTGGGTTCAGAGCCAACCTCGCCATAGTGAGACCCAGTATCAGAAGGAAACAAAGACCTCTGAGCCTAGGCCAGAGTTCATATGTGGAGGTTCTAGTCCTGCCCTTGGCATCAGGTAGAGAATAGACTTGAATTTTGGCCTGTATCATTGCTAGCCTTATAGTGGGCCTGGGGTACACACACACACCATGCAGGTCCCTGAAGCTGTGAGTCTCAGGTGTGATCCAGCTTAGCATCAATCTTAGTGGTCAAGGGAATATCCTCACCAACCATCCCCAAACTTGGGCATAAAAGCTATCCCCAGGACAGTGCTTGCAGACAGAGCTTCTAGACCTGCCCAACACCAGGCAGAGACCTATGGCTCTGTAGGATGGACTTGTGTTTTGGCTGATCACAAGAATGACAGTCTAAAGGAGTATACTCCTGAGACTGTGCAGGTCCATGTTGTTAGGGCACTTAGGCATGGCCCAGCTTAGCATCAACCTTAGTGGACAAGGGACTTCCTCCACTAACATTACCCCAACATTAGGCAGCATGGCATGGGCAAGACTCCATTCACTGGGAGAACAACAGCGTCATGAGCACAGAACTTGGCCTTAGGACTCAGTGCCAGGCTGGTGAAACCTAACCCTGGACAGATCATAATGGCCTCCAATCCCAGGTCAATGCCACAGATAAAGGGGGATCAGTCCTCATGCCAAGGGAAACCACATGGACCCAAACTACAGTCTGCTATTTTAGCCAGCATCACCCTGTGACTCGTTGTTGCAGTTGTAGGCCACAAGTCCACTTCAGCAGTAAGTAGCCCATAGCAGTGTAGGCCTTGGTCCTACCCAGTGCTGTGCTGATCTTGATGGGCCGTGAACTCAGAGTGTGACACAAGCACGGCATATAAACTTAAAGCAGGTCCCTCCAATGCAATTCTCCCCAGAGCCAGGTAGAATCCTGCAGTGCCAACCATGAGCCCATGACTATGGTTGAGTCACACCCTGACCTCAGGGAGAGGCTAGTAGAGATGGACTACCATTTTTAGGTACTCGCCTTATTCACCCTGAACAACATTCCAACTGAGGATTGGAGACAAACCTGGGCTTAGATGACCCTCTAGAGTTGAAACAGTGACAACACACTAATAGTGGACTTGAAGCAAAACTGGACTTAGGGTGCCATCTAGTGCTGAAATAGAAATAACTGCAGCCTCAGAGAAAATACAGAGCCTCCATGAATTTCTACAAAGACAGGCATAAATAAAGTCAGATTATGAAGATTGAAAAATGTCTAATCTTCCAATACCCAGGCAATGTTGCATGACAACAAACATCAAGAGTGTTCAGGATTTCAGTGATCAGATGGCAGATTAGAAGTTTCCTCCATATGACTCTTGTGAATTAAGAAAGTCAAAGTAACAAAGGCGAGACTATTTCTGAGTAGAGAAAGAGAAAGTGCATTGCGAATCAAGACAGGGCAGTGAAAAAGCATGGAGAAACATAAAGGTGACATAGAAAAGTAAGAAGCAGTCTGCAGCTCCAACCCCAGTTTCCAGAGGAAGGAAGACTGGAAGCCTCAACCACAAGGTAAGCCAGGCAGCCCTGATGACAACAGACTGGCAGTCCTAGCTTCAAGGGAACCCACAGTTCTCACAAACCTTAAATCCAGTTCAGGGATTTGCTGTGACAATGACTCTTCCCGGGTGGCAGACTGTCATTGAAGAAGTGATCTACTGCATCACTCCCCACATCTTAGAGAGCTATACTCAGGTGCTATTGCAGAGGGGCCTATTGTATGAGACTAAGCTACTCAGTCTGAAATCAAGGAAGAGTCACAAGTCAGGAAGCCTGGGAACACCCTACCATAGTGTCTGGGTAGGCAGTCATGGAAGAGGGAGGGTTAGACATGGACTCCCTTAGAAGTTTAAGCAGCAGTGAGCCCAAGCTAGAAAGGGCATGGTGGTTGGTGGCCCTGCCTTCTGTGGCAAGGACCACACCCCATTGGCTATGGATTACTGCAGAGACTGACAGTTCTGAGCCTATGACCTGCAGATTGTTCAGTCTCCAGAGCTGTCCCCCTGTTGTTTGTGCCCAGCAGGAGTGAAAGCTCTGAGCCCAGGTCTGGAAGATTGCATTATTTCCTAAGCCTCTCCCTCTGGCAGGGTAGTTCACTGCTGAGTGTGGCCTAAGAGTGCTGAGATGGTCAGGCAGAGTGCTGGGTTCCCATGATCTCCCTCCCCAGTGTATAACTCGGTACTCTGCTTGCTTCCTCCACTCTCCAGTGCACTAGGGTCACACCACTCAGCCTGGAAATCCCCTACCATGGGCACACAATCTGGGCTCTCTGAAGTGAGTAAGGACCTGCCCAGCACACAGGGCACAAAGCTCATTGGGATCAGCATTGACTCCCAATATGCAATGAAATGAAGCTTGTAAAGTAAATGCAGTCCTGATGCAGACAACATCCCTCTGACTGGCCTGGCCCAAATACAGCATCACCATGTACTGTGTGAACAGACAGAAACTATGGTAATCTGCAGCTATGACCCACTGCCTTACCCCAGACCAATATTCCAATATTAGAGGGTCTGGAATGAAGCTTCTCCAATGCTTTGTCTTTTTTGTTTTTTACTTTTCTTCTTTTTACTATACTTTTACTATTATATTTTTTAACCCTTTATGATTTTATTTATTCCTCTTCTTACCTAAATCTAATTATATTTATGTATTTTTCTTTGTTTTGTAATCAGATATTTTTATCTGTTGCACCTTTCCTCTTCCTCATTCCTTTTTTCTTCTATTTTTGCTTTATTTAACCTTGCTTCTTTCTTTTTGCCCTTACTCTGCCCCCTCCTTTATTTCATGCTTAATTATTATTACTTCTACCCTTCTTACTTTTCAACTTCCTAGTTTATTCTACATTATTTTTACCATTTTATTTTCTATGATTTTTGGTGGTATAGTAGTTGTCTTTAATAGATTTTTATATTTCTATGCCTGGTTTGTTTTGGTGTTCTTGCTATTATGGCAGTTTGTTTTCAGTCATCATGGGGACTGAGTCCTCAAGAGAAGGGCACTCACTAAAAAGACACCCATATAAAACAGAAGGAGTTGTCTATCCCCAAAATGCTTAAATTACAACACAGAAACACTGAAATTTGAAGAAGTAAAGCAACATGACTCTTCCAAAAGTTCATACACAACTCTTCAAAAGCTAAATCTAATGATATCGAATGGCTGAAATGCCAAAGAATTCAAAATTCTAACTTTAAAATTGAAGACATCAAAAAGGATTCAAATAAATATGTAAATTACATAAAGAAGTCAATTCAAGAGTTGAGTAAGAAATAAAAAAGATGGAAATTCTGTGAAAAAAAACAAATGTAGATCTTGGAAATGAAATTTTCAGTAAATCAAATTTTAAAACTCAATGGAAATCACCACCAACAGACTAGATGGAGTGGGGAAAAGTCCCAAAACTAGGAAAAGAAATGGACATCCAAAATAGAGGAGGCATTTAGAACCCCAAATAGACATGACTAGAAAAGAACCTCTCCATGTCATACTATAGTTAAAATGTCAAGAGCATAGAAGAAAGAAAGAATATTGAACGTTACCAGTAAGAAGTGCCAAGTTACTTAGGCAAATGTATCAGAATAACAGAAGACCTCTCAACAGAAATCCTAAAGGCAAAGAGAACATGGACTGACATATTTCAAGCCTGAAACAAAATAATGTCAACCAAAATTAGTGTATTAAGCAAAATATCCTTTAAAAATTAAGGAAAAATAAAGACCTTCCATGATAAGGACAATATAAGGCAATTCATAGCCACTAAGTCAGCATTGCAAAAGATAATTAAAGGAATATGACACATAGTGGAGGAAGAAAGATACAGACAAGCATGAGAGCTCAAAAAAGTCTAAGTCTCACTAGGAGAAACAGGAAAGAATCAGACATGACTAACTCAGGAACCAGCAAACCTTTAGCATGAAGAAAAGAGAAAATAGTACCTATCTCTCAGTAATAACCCTAAATATAAACAGTCTTAACACTTCAAGGAAAAAATGCAGACTGGCTGAATGAATTTAAGGAAAATCCAACCGTTTTTTTGCCTGCAAGAAACTCACCTCATTGGCAAAGACCCACACAAACAGAAAGTGAAAGAATGGAAAATTATATTCAAAACAAATGAAATCCAAAAGAAAGGTGAAGTAGGCCTGGCTCAAGTGTATAGCACCTACCTCGAAAGCACTGAGTTCAAATCTCAGTACCACCAATGTATACCAAGAGAATAGTTAACCTCAAAACTTACAAAGCAGTCCAGATAAAACAATAGTGTGTGACTTCAATACCTCACTCTCAACAGTAGATAATCCAGACTTCCCCCAAAAAATCAACAAAGTAACTTCAGAGTTAAACTGTACCCTAGATCAAATGGACTTAACAGACATCCAACAACTGTGGAATACACACTCTTCTCAACAGCCTATGGAACTTTCTCCAAAATAGATCACATTTTAGGCCATAAAGGAAGTACTAACAAATACAAAAACAACTGAAATAATTTCTTGTATCTTATCAGAGCATAATAGAGTAAAATTAAAATCAAGGATAAAACCACATAATCATCTCAATAGATGCAGTAAAAGCCTTTGAAAAATTCAACATTCCTTCATGATAAAAGCCCTTAAGAAACTAAGGATAGAATTATCATACCTCAACATAATAAAGGCCATATCCAACAAACCTATAGCTAACATTGTACTAAATGGAAGAAAACTGAAAGCATTTCCTCTAAAATCAGAAACAAGACAAGGGTGTCCACTCTTCCTACTCTTATTCAATATGGTGCTTGAATTCTTAACCAGAGAAGAAAGCAAAATAAAGAAATAAAAGAGATACAAATAGGAAAGGAAGGAGTCAAATTACCCCTATTTGCAGATGAGATGACCATATACTTAAAAGACTCTGAAGACTCCATCAAAAAACTCTTATATCTGACAAGCACTTTCAGCAAAAGCAACAGAATACAAAATTGACATATAAAAATCAGTAGTTTTTCTATATACCAATAATGAATACTCCAAGAATGAAATCAGGAAAACAATCCCATTCAAAAAATACTTAGGAATAAACCTAACCAAGCTGGTAAAAGTCCTCTACAATGAACTATAAAACAGTGAAGAAAGAAATTGAGAAGACACTAGAAAACAGAAAGACCTCCCATATTCATGGATTGTCAGAATATAGTGAAAATGGAAGGGAGGGGGCAGGGGAAAGTGGGGAGAAATGACCCAAACATTGTACACATATATAAAGAAAAGAAAAGAAAAAAAAGAATATAGTGAAAATGGCAAAACTACAAAAAGTGATCTATAGATTCAATGCAATACCCATCAACATTCCAATGATATTCTTCACAGAAATAGAAAAAATAATCCTAAAATTAATATGAAAGCACAAAAGATTTTGAGGATCCAAAGCAATCCTGAATAAAAAGAGCAATGTTGGAGGTATCACAATATCTGATTACAAATTATACCACAGAGCCATAGTAACAAAAACAGCAGGGTATTGGCACAAAACAGATATGTAGATCAATGTTACAGAATAAAGGACTCAGAGATAAACCTATACAGCTACAGCCATTGGGTTCTCAACAAAGATAACAAAACATACATTAGAGAAGAGATAACCTCTTTAATAAATGGTGCTGGAAAAACCAGATATCCACATGTGGGAGACTGAAACTAGCTTCCTCTCTCAACCTGTATAAAAATCAATTCAAACTGAATCAAAGATCTCACTATAAGAACTGAAACTTTGAAACTACTAGAGGAAAATGTGAAAATACAGGCATAGAAGCCAGGTTTGGGGTACATGCCTATAATTCCAGCCCTTGGGAGGCTGAGGCAGGAGATCATAAGTACGGGGCCAGTCTGGGCTACGTAACAAGTTTCACAGCACACTTCTGACCAGGGTTGGCCTTGGGCCATTATCCTCCTGCCTAAGTATCTGTGATTACAGGTATGCACCGTCATGCCTGACTTAAAGTTTGATGTTTTTAAGACTTTAGGGTTTTTTGTTTGTTTTTTGGTGTACTGGAGTTTGGACTCAGAGTCTCAGGCAGGTGCTCTACCACTTGAGCTACTCTCCCATCCCTCTTCTGTGTTGGGTATTTTCAAGATAAGGTCTCACAAACTATTTGCCTGGGCTGGCTTTGAACCGTGATTCTCCTGATCTCTGCCTCTGAGTAGCTGGGATTACAGGTGTCAGCCACCGGCACTCAACAAAGGCTTTTTTTTTTTTTTTAAACTGGCCTGCTGACCAAGATTTTATTGACATTTCTAAGCAGAGTACATGTAGGACCAGAAAGTGAACATACTGGGTGTTTCAGGGGAGGGTGGGGTGTGGAGTGTGGAGTGCTACACTCTTATTTGTCCCATTGATTTTATCATATGCCTTACAGGTTAGTATCTATTGAACACATTTTATGAACGCTACCTATTTCATGTAAGCTTGTTTCTTAGTAGGTATACCTAACTCTTCTTCTCTTTGTTTTGTTTTCTTTGAAAGCAGAATTGAATCTTCTCAAAAAATAAAGTCTTCGGGATATTTGAGGGGATAGTTACAATGTGATAAATAACTCTTAAAATACTAAAACTTAGACATGAAAATGAAAACCTTCTATTCTTAATGTACGCATGATTATAACACTTTATCCTTTAGTTTTACCTTGAAGTACTACTTTATTTTTACTCTTCACTGTATGGGTTGTTTTGTTTTGTTTTGAAACAAATCAAGAGTTTCATTGTACAAATCCCTAAGTGGATCACAAGAAGAGAACACAATGCAGCAGCTGAGACCTCAGTCCTTAATGCCACTTGAATGTGGGTTTGAATTCTGGCTGTGTGACATAGACCACTTACTGGAACATATGGTTTTCCCACCTGTAAAGTGGAAACAATAAGAGTATTACTTCCTAGGAAAGGAAACTAAATAATGCATGTAAAATGTAGAGTACAACACCTGGAAAATTGTAAGCTTTCTGTTATTATCCTCATTACTGACTGAAAGGGAGGCCACAACTTACATCTCATATCACACCAAGGGGTTAGTATTCACCAGAATCTCAGGAAAATCTTCCTGAATTGAATCAGCTGTAGCTACTATAGAGGAGTAAAAAAGAGGGGCAGTTAGTAGGAGAGACCTAAATAAAAACAGTCAAAATGTATGAAGGCGATGCAATTAAGAAAAATAGCCCAGCTAATATGAACTAGCTACTAAGACTTGAAAAGTACCTAAGGATTTCCCAACAATTAGTCCCTATGAAAAGTCTTTTGTTCCTTAGGAAGGTTTTATTTAATTACTTTGATTTTAGTCCAGGTCTTGGCATCATTCTAGAATTCTTGATTCCATGAGACATTAGGGCAGGCAAGTTGAAGCACAGCCCACCAGGATTTTTGTTCTTCCCCTAAAGGAAACCCAGCAGTAGCCTCTCTGTTGTTAATTGGTCAGAGGTTTTTTTAAGAAGAGATTGTTTAAGGGATAATTCTTGACTCTGTAAACAGCACTAAAACAGTGGAAGCAGAGTCTAGCTGGTGTCAGGAGCCAGTTAAGGGAAGAATCAGGCCCAGGACTGGGAACTTTTCTGGGACCAACCAGTCCAACTTTGCCTTCCAGAAGGACCAAATTTTAAGTCTGGGGAGAGATGGGTGGTTCAATAAGCCCAGCTGTTGACCCATCCAGAAGAGATAGGCTGGAATTCAGGGGATATTAATATTGATCCTATGTGTCAAGCA
The DNA here is from genome assembly GCF_047511655.1 of Castor canadensis. NCBI lineage: Eukaryota > Metazoa > Chordata > Mammalia > Rodentia > Castoridae > Castor > Castor canadensis. Next base: position 155,806,595 of record NC_133388.1, read on the forward strand.
TGTTTAATGAGTTGTCATTCATTCATTTAACACCTGTCATTCATGTGGTAACACCAGAAACACAGAGATGCAAACAGTTTTCTGTAGATCACATAGAGATGGATATATAGATAGAAAGAAGATAGATAGATGATAGGTAGATAAGATGAAAGAAAGATAGATATATTAGATACATAGACACATTCATAGATATGGCAGATTTCTCTATTGGGAGAAGCAAGAGGTACAAAAGATGTTATCTTAGCACGCTGGGGCTTCTATAACAAGATACCACAGACTGGGTAGCTTATAAACAACATAAATTTATTCACAGTTCTGAAGACTGAGAAGTCCAAGGTGAGAGTGCTTACAGATTTGGTGTCTGGTGTGGGTCGGCTTCTGGTTCACAGAATCTCTGTGTCCTCACATGATGGAAGGTCTGAGGCTCTTTCTGGACCTCTTTTGTCAGGGGTTCTGCTTTCATGCCTAATGGCTTCCCAAAGCCTCACAATATCATCACACCCCAGGATTAGATTTCAACACATGAATGAAGCTGGGTGTGGGGGACATTCAGACCATAGCAGGGTTTTAAATTTACATTCGTAATGATTAAATGACAATCAGAGAGAAGAAGAGATTCTCTTTTCAGATCCCTTTCAGACCTCCTGATTATGTTAAGGAGAAAGTTCTCTTTAGGTGCTAGCCTTAAGCAAAGCTCTAACATTTACTAGGCTCCAGGGCTCCAGCTCCAACAACAGACAATAACAGCTCAAAGTCTAAACATTTTATTCAATATTGTACTTATTGTATTAGCAGACAACAATATCTCAAGTTGTTTAGTGTTTTATGCTTTATTGTATTTATTAGTATAGATGCCTACAATTGGGAGGGGTAACACTAGTTATTTATTTACAAATAAGTGATACAAATTTGATTTCAAAATATATTAAATGGATTTTAATTAAAGACTGTGAGTAGATTTAAAACATAATAATTGTAGAGGTGGTAGTGGGTAAGGCAGCAATCTTAAAGATAGTAAACAAATAATTGGAATTTGGGGGATACATTTGTGTAAGGAATAGTGGAATCTACCCATTTTCCTTATAAAATTGCTGTAAGTATTAAATGTGAAAATAAATTGAGTTAATGAGTTTTGGGAAGAGACAGAAAGCCACTCAATTTATAATGCTGGAGAAATTTCAGAATCAGACTTATCTGTTCATAGCATATTAATCTGAAGTGAAGACAAGAGCAGGATGTTCCCCTGTGTCTACATCATGTGGATGTTTGTATTATTTTCTTCCCATCACCTAGGGTACATTTCTTCCTAACAGCAGAGACTTCCTAACAGGACCCAGACAAATCTGTGTCCTATTCTAGCAAACACAGAACACTATGCACATGATGTCATCTGGAGGCTCTAAGAGACAAGTATTTTTAGGACTAAGTTGCTTACTTTGAGGTCAAGGCTTAAATTTATTCTCTTGCATCATTGGGGTCCGCTGGCCCTTAAGTGCCTGTGATGGTTAATTTTACATATCAAACTGATTGAGCTACAGGGTACCCAAATATTTGGTTAAACATTTTTCTGGGTATTTCTGTGAAGTTATTTTTAGGTGACATTAACATTTAAATTGGTAATTTTATATGAGATTAACACTTTCATCAGTAAAGCAGAATGTTCTCCATAATATGGGTGGGTCTTACCTAATCAGCTGGAGGTCTGAGCAGAACAAAAAGAGACAGGTTTTCCAGCATCCCACCTTCAAACTAAATCTACATCAGACCTTCTTGTCTGATGGTCTTTGGTCTGCAGGTTCTTGGCCCATCCTGCAGATTGGATTTGCTAGCCTCCATAATCAATGTTAATGAGAAAAAGATGGATAACATAGTATTTAAATGGACAAGGGACATAAGCAGACAGCTCTTTACATGAAAAATAAAATAAAAGCCATACTCCAAGAATAATAATCCAAGAAACATAATTTTGGGACAATAAAAAAATACCACTGTGCCTATAAAATGGGTAGATTGGCCAGTGTGTGGGGGTATGAGGTAACAGGCACCTCATGGGTGACTTGTAGGAGTGTGAATTAGGTCAATATTCCTGCAGACCCATTTGCAAATAAATCTTGAAAGTTTTAAAAATGTTTGTATTATTTGGCCCAATATACCTGTAGGCATTCTCCCAAGGAAGCAGAAAGATACAAAAGGATTTTTTAATGTACAAGAGGATCCATGAGAATGCTATCTCTAATGATATAAAACTGGAAATAATCTAAACACCCAACAATAGGGAACAAGTAAATACTTTATAATTAATTCATACAATGAAGTAGGAGGTAGTCATGTCTTCAAATATTTCTCTGTCTCACCCTGAACTTACTCAGGAATTCAAATTAGACAGACATTGCAGGTCACTTGAGTTGTACTGTAATTTGCTGATACTCAGTTCACTTTCTTTTCCCTTCTCCTTCTCCTCCTCCTCCTCCTCCTCCTCCTCCTCCTCCTCCTCCTTCTTCTTCTTCTTCTTCTTCTTCTTTTCTCTCTCTCTCTCTCTCTCTCTCTCTCTCTCTCTCTCTCTCCCCCCCCCCCCTCTTTCCTGAAAGTGTTACTGCCCTGGTATTTCTAGCTTGCCCAGCACACAGGTGTCAAAGCAGATCCTCTGGCAAAGAGATACAACATTGGCAGTTGGAGGGAGAGCCACCCTGAAAGGACACGGTGAAGCCAAGGATGCTCAGCAGCCCACCAATGGCTCTTCTCATACCACAGCCCTTCTCTCACTGCAGGACCCACCACAGCTTCAGTCAGTCTGTACCTGCACAGGTGCTGTTCACTGTGGCCTGATGGAGTCAATCTGAATCAAGAGGCAGAATGATGGAGAAAGAAAGAACTTTATTAATAGGCTGACATACTGGAAGATGATGGTAGGCTCTTACTTTATCCCTTGCCTTAATGGAGAACCTTTATTTGAGTTTTCAAGGGAAGGTATGTAGGTGCCAGACAGATCTGTGCCTCACTTGTTCAGTGTTTCAAGCAGAGGCCTCTTCTGAAATTGACTGTGTACATCTTATCTCATTCACATAGGTCAGTGAGAGTCACAGAACAGTGGATCTAAAGAATATGGATCTAAGGCAAGCATGGTGGCATATCCCTTAATCCTGGCACTCAGGAGGCTGAAACAGGAGGATCTCAAGATTGAGTCCAGCCTGGGCTACAGAGTTCAAGACCAGCCTGAGCTATCTAGTGAGACCCTGTCTCAAAAAAAGAACAAAATACAGAAAAAGAAAAAAAGACTCTAAAGAAAACATAAATGATTCAAGTTTCTGTGTTGATTAAAATGACTTGTGTCTGGTTTATGCTCTGGTCAGAGTTTCTGACAAGCCTTCCTCCAGGGGTGGCTTCTCCTGTGACTTGGGACTAGGGAGTGCTCAAAAAGGGAAGATTTGTGCATTCCTAGCTAACTTTAGTGTGCAATTAATCTATAAAAGATAGACTTCAGTCAGCAGCTAATCCTCAGAGATAGAGCAGGCAGGAACAAGGAGAAACTTCTGAGAATTGCTCCTCAGTGGGGGCGGCAGGGAGAATCACAAGATAAAGAATTGAGGCCTTAGTTACAGCGGGAAGGAATGCATCTACACCAGGAAGAAAGGAAAAGAGAAAACAGATGCCTAGGGGTCAGCTGTGCCATGGGGAAGCCTCCCTCTACTCCTACCAGCTGGTCAGCCACCCAATGGCTGCTTCATATTTTTCACTACCCATCTGAGTATTGGATAATAAAGCTCGGCAGTTCATATTCCAAACTGGGCAGGCAAAGCCAGCTAGGGACTGGGCTGATTGGACCTGCAATCCAGGGTGGGGAAAGCTAAAAGCAGGAGTCAGGTAGGCAAGGTGCAGGCCGGCTGCCAAGAGAAAGGATGCCTGGAAGGGTGCAATCTTCAGCCACCATTCAGGCAAACCAGTGGTCCAGACAAAGCAAAATGTTTCAAACACCAGCTCTGTGTCAGCTCTGGGGACCTGAGGCTGCCTCATTTCCTTTTACTGAAGCTCAGATTTCTCTGGGAACAAAGAAATGGGCTGGTGCAAGGTGGGAAATTTACAGCCATAGCTGGTCCACAAACCTTAAGGCAACTAGGCACAACAGGGACTGAGATGTGGGCTGCTGCCATCCTTATGGCCATGAGCTCAGAGTAAGTTGCCAGAACTATTGTTAAACTACAGTAAAATTCATCCCTACGAATATAAAGGTACAGCCACTATGGAAATCAGTGTGGAGGTTCCTCAAAAAATTGAAAAGACAACTCCCATATGATCCAGCCATGCCACTTCTGGGTATATAACCAGTATACCTGTATACCATGTTTATCATGGCTACTCACAATAGCTGGATTGTGGAATCAGCCTAAGTGCCAGCAATGAATGAAAATATAAAGAAAATGGAGTTTTACTCAACCAGTAAGAAGAATGAAATTATGACATTTGCTGAAAATGGGTGAAACTAGAGACTGTCATGTTAAGTGAAACAAGCCAGCTTCACAAAGACAATTATTGTATGTTTCTTCTCATGTGTGGAAGTTAGCAGTGGAAAATGAAAAATCAAGGTCATGAAACTGAGAGGAGACTACTAGGGAGGTGGAAGGGAGAGGGAGTAATGGAGGGTGAATATGATCCAAGTCTATTGCATACATGTATGGAAATGTCATAATGAAAGCTCTATTATGTACAATTAATAAACACCAATAAAAAAGGAATAAGAATAAAAGCTGTAACTTTAAAAACATTTTAAATAAAATGCTCAATTTCATGTACAAAACAAATTCATGCCTACCCAAGAGGTATTCCCAGGCCCAGTTTTGTCTCTGGCAACTTTCCCTCAGAATGCTCTCATTATCAATTTATAGAACATTCACAAGCTATCCAGAATTTATTACTTCAGCTTTAGCTCTCATTTCTCCATCACACACGCTCTATATGAACAAACTCATGTACATATAGATCTACAACAAAGGCTCCTCCTAATTTTGACCTGTGAAGCTCCACCCCTCTCCCAGTCTCTTTCCTATTCCCAGGAGATCTGGTTCCCATGTTGAAGAGCTCACACACACACACACACACACAAAACAGCATCACTATTGAGAACTCTGAAGGGTCTGAGATTTTTTTTTTCCCAACTTAAAAACTAACGATTTAGTCTACCACTGTTCAATGGAGACTGGCAGAAAACACAAGACTCCTGGGCCAGAAACAAAGAACTTTATTACTTATGGCACAGCAAGCAGCATGAATGTCAGCATACTTGGCACTGGCTCCCTGAGCTCTAATTCCCACAGGGCAATGTTAAGAGGGCCAGCTGACACCAGGTCATGCAGTATGATTGAATGAGAGAAGAACCACCCAAACTTCGGGAACTTGACTCTTTTACAATGAGCACTGGGCACGTCTGATCCTTGTTTGGGAAGGAGACATTATTGCTATCTTGCAAGACTGTTCACTACACAAACATCTTTAGAAAAATAGTACCAAATGGGAGTAGCGAGAACCTACTCACAAGACATGCAGAAATACAAAAGGTACCTGGAGAGTCATCCACATCCCCACACCCCACAAACACTTTAGAGATGGACTCACTTGTGTTCAGATCATGGACTCCCTTCCTACTGGATGCATTTCTTAATTCTATAGTTTTCTCATCTATAAAATAGATGCACAGTAGCTCCCATCATAAATTTGTAGACTGGATCAGTATCTACACAGTGCTTAGCAGAGTGCTTCTACCTTCTGAGTGCTTTGTAAACAGACACCATCATTATCATTGTCCAAATTCCTAAGTCTTCAAAACCCAGCATGATTCCCCTTTGTGGAAGCCCTTGCCCCCTTCTCATATCACCTTCCTACCTCTCACCTACCACAAGGAGCTCAGCCTCCCTTCACAGTCTCCAGTCTCTCCTCAACAGTTAAGTGTGTCCCAACGGGGGAATGACTCTTGCCCTGTATTTCATTGTGGAGGTGGCTATCTTGTCTTTCCAATTGGGTTATTCCCTTTTAGAGAGCAGTGAGACTGTCTTCTACCTCTTGATATCCCCATGGCACAGGCATTATACCTAGTACTCTCTCCAGAAACCATGGGCAGGGAGATCAATTTGGGGCAATTAGGCTACTCAGTGCTGTACAAAGAAGTGTACCTGAAAAGAGCTGGACAGAGGCCCTTCAGTAGATGAAACCTGGCCTGCCACCTACCTGAGTGCTGCCAGCTCAGCAACTCCACCATCCATGTGACTCTCCACCAGCACTCACAGGAGGGGCTGTCAGGAACCCTGGGAGGAGTCACTTCCTTGGCAAAGGGGGAAAAAAATCCTAGCCATGAGGAAGAATTTGTTTGAAAAATACCCATTGATTCAAAGTCAAAAAAATGCTATCCCCTGGAAAGCCATCTTCAGCCCACCTCTGGAATGAAAAGCAAGCCCCTTCGATTACATGCCATGCCCCAGAGTGGCAAAACACACGTACCTCAAACCCAGCTGTAAACAGACATGCCAAAGACATTTTGTGTGGGCATTTCAGTATTTAGCAACCAGCAGACAGCTGATTAAACCCAGATGTGCACTGTGGCCTTCTCTGGTCAACCAGGAACACATAGGCCTTCCCAGCCATGCCCACCCCCAGGGCGGGCCTCAGAGCAGCCACACTCAGGCAGCAGCAGGACTGGGATTTTGCATCTGTCACAAAGCAGACCTTATACCTAGCCAGGAGAACTTCTGAGATGAGCTGGCTCACTGCAAAATCCTGACAAATCTTCACCTGCCACTTGCCTGGAAAATTCCTTTTCTTTTAAAATCAAAGCACCAAAAATTAATGGTAATGGATGTTTCAAACATTGATGGGGTACCCCCCCATAACCACTACCCAGGATTATGCTGCAGAGTTGGTGCATTCATTCTACTCCCTTCTCCCTGAGGTTCAGCAAGAGGGAAAGTCAGGGTGTCCCCATGGAAGGCTGTTGGGGGAGGGAGGCATGGTGCATCCCCCACACCCCAGGAAAAAGGGCCTTTGTACAAGGCCTCTACACTTTTTGGTGGAACCATTGTAGTACTAAAGTCTCTTCCAGTGTATGCAACCAAGTCAGGAAAGACCTGTAGTGGCCATTTATGCTGAGGAAGAAATGAGAAGCTAGGAACTGGGGTTGTGGGTTCCATGTCACACAGTTTAATCTCATCATGAATCAGAGGACCGTGGAGCCAGACCTGGGGAACAGTTCTAGCTGTATCACTCGCTAGCTGAGTAATCTGGTTTGGGTTGCTTACCTCTACATCAAATTCCCTCCTCACATAAAATGGGGGCAAACCACGTTAATATCGTCACAGGGGTATTGTGATGATCAAGGTGCACGGTAAGTTGGGATATAGTAATGGCTCAGTAAAGGAGAGGGGTTTTTTTGTTTTTTGAGACAGGGTGTCACTATGTAGCCCAGGCTGATCTTGAGCTCATGATCCTTTTGTCTCAGTCCCCCAAGTGCTGGGATTACAGGTGTGTGGCACTACACCCAGAAAAAGAGCAACTTTTATGTGATAACAGATCAGTTTTAATTCTAGCACATGAAGTTATACAGAGGTATGCTTATAAACTTCATTGGACTATTGTATATATTTTTAAAAAGTGACAACTGTGCAATACCACTTAATATCTCAAAATCAGGAAGATTTTTTTGAATTGTTTAAACACAATCCACAGAATTAAAACCAAAATCAGAAGCTATCCATAGTTATACTAAATGTCAAAAGCAATCAATATCTAGCACAGGATACTGAAAGTGATTCCAGAGCCTCAGCATATTGGACTCTATTGTGATGGTTTCTTGAGTAGGGATGTAACTGGACAAATACAGTTCTTGGTCTTGTACAGCCAGAACAAGACCAGGAAGTAAAAGAAAGTGATTTTTAAATGTTCTCCAGATGACTCCATTACTAAACGGCCATCAAGTAAGGTTCAAGACACGAAGTCTCCCACACAGACATTACATGAGAGGTACCATCTTTGCTTATCACCTGGGCCAGGGAGGAGTTTAGGGATGGTGATTACTGGTAATCACACCCCAATTAAGGCCTAACTAACCCTATTTCTCTCTCCACCTGATAAAGACCCTACCCCATGTCCACAGCTACCATCACCACCTCCATTCAAGGAGTGTGGCACCCTGAAATCTGGGGGCTTTCAGTTTTCTGTTGGAATCCCCTCTTTTTTCAAAAAGCTCTTTAGTGAATGCTGCTCTGTGTTTTAACCATCATTTTGTGAGTACCTGCTCTAGTCCCGTTTCTGAAACTGGACCCACCATGGCCACTATCAGGGAAGCTACAGGCTACACCAGAAGCATCTCTCAAAACCATGGATTTCACTGGAGGTATTCATTTAATACATTTTACACATAAAAAAATCAGGGACCTTCTGTTGGAAAAGACATAAGGCATGAGGTTGAGATATGGATGTGAGAGAAGGCTGACTTCAATGTCAGGAGGCACATGGACAGATTGCCCACACACATCCATGCACCCACTCCACCAGAGCTGCATCAGAACTTACTAGATATGGTCTCAGTCTCCCAGAGAAAGTCTGGGACCTCTGACCCCCATCCTAGCCAGCCAGTCTAAGGGGAAGTCTGCTAGGGGAAGCAGGTGTCCAGGGACTACTGAGGAGGGCATTCCCTTCCAGATAATAAAAGACCCTGTTTTGGAACAAAAGAACTGTTTTGGAAGAGGAAGGGGACCAGTGAGAGTGGGGGGTGAAGACAAGAGAAGTAATAGGAAGGATGAATATGATCGAGGTACATTATATACATGTATGAAAATGTCAGAATTTTGTACAATTAATATACACTAATAAAAAGTGCAAAAGAAAAAGAAAAAAAGAGAGAGCAAGATCTTAGAAGAAATGCTTGCTGCTCCAGCATGATCCCTTTGTGTCTGTTGTCTGAGACACCCCAAGAGACAGTCCCAAGAATGAGCCAGTGTGCCTGGAACCCCTAAGAAGAAGGATGGAGGAGATCAGGTCACAGTTAACAACTCTGGTGGTTCCAGCTCTGACCCAACCAGCCTGCAGCCACCAACTCCACACATCCTATCTTACAAGATACTAAATGTCCTTATGGAGACCATTTTTGTTTGGGTCTTCCAATACTTGCAGCTGACAATAATATTTGCAGCTAATTGAGTCAGCATGAAGGTGGCATTTAAAACTCATCGTACACATGTTAAGGTCAAGATTAAGGAGTCTTTCCTGGATGTAGGAGACAGAAAAGCAATACTTTAATATTGATGGTCACTGTCATTGACTGAGCTCTTACTGTGTACTAGGCTCTGTGTTTCACCTATTTGTGGTGTTACCATCCAACAGCTTACAGGTAGGGGAACCAGAAGCACAGAAAGGTTAAGTAACTTGCCCAAGATCACTCAGCCAATTCATGCCAAAGGCAAGCTTGGTACCCCCACACCAGAGCCTATATTTCAACAATTCCTCTACACTGTTCTCAACTCCTCAGAGAATAACAAGAGTCCTGGAAGGCAAAGCAGCTTCCCAAACACAAAAGGTAGGAAGACTCCATTTAAATACTTCCCAAAGAGTTTCTTTCCAAGAGACACCTGTGCCCTTGGAGCCTCTGCTTTAAGGGTTGGTGTCAATGTTCCATGCACACAGTCAAATTCACTGGCTTTCACTATACCTGTATCAAAGGTGTTACTCCACATGGAGAGAGTCCCCTGAAATTATATGCAAAGTACATGAGTTAAGGACATGGTGGGTTCCTGAAAAATACAGTGGGCCTCCAGATACCCTGGTTATACATTCAATCACCCCAGATGGAAAGTATTCAAAAAAATTGTCTGTACTTAACAGGCACAGACTTTATCTTATTATTCTCTAAACAATACAGTATAACAACTATTTACATACCATCTACAATGTATTAAGTGTTATAAATATCATCTACAATATATGAAGTATCATAAGTAATTGAACAGTGATTTAAAATATGCAGGAAAAATATTGCCTTATACACAATTTCTAATTTGTGGAACTATTTTGTACTTTTTCTGGATAAAAATTCATAGCCTTATAAATCGTTATTTTGGAAGTATTTGAAGAGCTACTGCCTTTGCTTTTTAGTGTAGTGATCACTCATTTAAGATACTCTGCAATTATATTATAGCCTTATTTAATTTTTATCTAGGTGGTATAATGACCATTGAAGGAGGTGTATATTAAAAAAGGATTTATGTGTCCCAAAATGATTGCAAGTTTGTCAGATTCTCTGTTTTTGTTTAATTGTCTAAGTACATAAAATACATAGAATGTTATCTTTTCTTTGAGGATAACTTATATCAATATAAAACATCTTTCCTTATCTCAATTAATAAATTTTACCATTAGTTGAAGTAAACAAATGAAATATCCAGGAGGATGTCTGTAAGTTCTATGCAAATACTACACCATTTTATGTAAGGGACTTGAGTATCTGCAGATGGTAACCTTGTCCTGGGAAACCAATCCCCTGTGCATACTGAGGAACAACTGTATTTACTGTTTGAAAAAATGAATGACTCAATGAATGATGAACGCCTCCTTGAAGAATGGCCCTTGTAAGACCATGTGGCTTGGTACAACCACAGGGTTAATACTTAGCCTCCTCGGTGCTAGCTGAATCAAGTTCACAAAGGAAAGAGGACTGCTGGTGGCTGAGGAGAGGGATAAATCCACAACAGCATTTTGAGGGGGCAGTGGGTGTAGGAGAGTCTGGAGCATCTGCCTCAGTCAGGGAGATGCAAGTGAAAGAAGGTGGAGGAGCACCTGAAACCTCTCACAAACTGTCTGATCCACAGGTCTGTAGAGGCCTCACCAGTTCTGCCAAACCAGGCAGGTTTGATATTTTCCAACCTAGAACTCCTCTGCCATTGTCTGTGCCCTCCTCCTTTACCAAGCACAACCTCAGAGCCATTAATCTTCTTTCAGACTGCAGGGAGAGTGCCAAGAACTTCCTGTAGCTCATGAGTCACGGTCTCATGGTCCTAGAGCACAGAACATCTCCCAAGGAAAGCCAGGACTGCAGGGCCCCAAGCCCTAAGGGAATCTCTGCCAGAGGATACACTGACTAAGAAGCAGCACCCAGGAAAGGACCATCTGAGATACTGGCATAAAGAGTTTGGGAGGCCATGGAAACCTCACTGGGTAGTCCTGCAAGAACTCAGAACAGTCCAAAAACCAGACAATGGCCTGGACCTACCACAGTCTGATGCTTGTTCTCAGGAACCTGAGCTTGACAAGGTTGCTGAGAGAACCAAAAGAGAAAGCCTACATGAGATTGTTCTGCAAGCTAAAAGGCCCAGTTACTACCAGTTGCTGTAGTTAAACAAAAGCTCAGCATCAAATTTAGAAGGCATAATATTCCCTGTCTCTCCTTTTTATTCCCTTTGAGTTCCAATTTCTAGGAAGGATTAATAAGGAGGCCTCACTCAGAATGTGTTCATTGTGGAACTGAATACAGCTGAATCTGACACAGGCAGACATTCCTTTTGCTAATGGGAAGCTCCAAGGACCGGAACAAGGAGTCCGGCAAGCCATTACCCAGAGAGATCAGCAAGCCAAATGAGGAAATTGCCACCTGCGTACACTTTGAAGCATGCCTATCTGTTGTAATCTTAATTCAACCAACAAATATTTGAGCCCCTGCTCAATTAGACTGTATTAGACATGTGGTTTATAGAAGCTATCCATATCCTTTTCCTCCCTTAAAACTCTTAACACATTACCACCTAACTCCAGCACTGCATGTTACTATTCTAATCACTCCTCTGACCCAGATGGCGGCTGGGACAGAAGACATTTTTGTCTGGGAATTTGCTCCCATTTCAAATATTATTGTTTTCCTAGCTTCCACTATATCATTTTTTTTTTTTTTGCTTTTGGTTATTTATAGAATCTATTTTCTTCTTCTTCTTCCCTTCTGTTTCTCATATACACAACACACACACACACACACACACACACACACACATAGACACACATACTCTCACACACACACACACACACTCACACAAGTGGAGCTAAATGTTGACAATAATTGCAAAACACCTCATCACCCCTAAAAGGTCCTGGAAAATGAGGGTATTAAAAAAGATAATCTTGCTGGGTGCCAGTGGCTCACACCTGTAATTCTAGCTACTCAGGAGGCAAAGATCAAGAGGATCACGGTTCAAAGCCAGCCCAGGCAAATAGTTTTTGAGACCCTATCTCAAAAAAACACATCACAAAAAGAGGCTGGTGGAGTGGCTCAAATGCAAAGGACACTCTTCCAACTCTCTGGGATTCTGGAGTTCTAAGCAGACAGATCTTCATTTGTAAATGAGGAAAGGAAGTTTGAGGCAAGGAGAATCTCCAGCTCATGGGCAAAGTAGAGATCAGAGATACTAAAACTGTCTAATTACCAAGTTTTCTGTACCAAGCCCAGAATGTACTAGATAGTCAGAATTCCAAGACCCACTATGAACAGTTCATCTGTGTCCAGAACAGAGAAAAACTATTACATTGAGGTAAGGTGAAAACTAGTATGTGTTAAAAAGACCAAGTTTCTTAAGTAACTATTTTATTACTAAGTAGTTAATGAAAAGGTTCACTCTAGCCTGAAATTGGAGATAGGAGTTGCTATAGTTCAGGTGTTGAATGTCCCTCAAAGGCCCATGTGGTAAAGGCTTGGTCCTTAGGGTGGTGGAACCCTGAAGTGGTGGAACCTCTAATAGGTGGGGCCTGCCAGGAGGTCTTTATGTCACTGGAGGCATTCCCTGGAAGGAGATAATGAGGCCCCCTTTCTCCTCCTCTCTTTTGCTTCTTGGTCATCCAGAGCAATTTTGCTCTGCCACATACTCCTGCCATGATGTGCTGCCTCACCATAGGCACAAAGTAATAAGGTCAATTGACCATGGAGTAGAACCTTCAAAAACTGTGACCTGAAATAAACTTTTTCTCTTTATAAGTTAATTATCTCCAATATTTTGTTATAATGACTAAAACAGGAATCCTGGGATGACAGCAGGAAGAGGGTTGAACTTTATCCCTCTTTAGACTGGAATTGGGGCAATCAACATTAACTTATGGGCCGTAGGAAGCCTTGTCAAAAGGTGAACTGTGGTAGCCCAGAACACAAACCACCTCCAGCACTTGTGGAACAGAACAGAAAAAAAGTTAAAAACTAATCATAGGCTTTTCCACCCTCACACATTCTTAGAAGCCTCTCTGAATAATGGGTAAAGACACAAATAGAGAAGGGAAAAAATAGCAGAGAAACACTAAGTCAATTTGTATCAAAAGGGCAAGCTGCTCCTAGACTAAAGAAAATCACCCCTTCCTGAAAGAGGCAGCAGAAGACAAGCCAGTCAGCACAAACTGGAGTTCAAGGCAGAAGGTTGTGGGAGAGCAAAGACAGAAGGGATGGTCCAAAGGAGGAGACAGCTGCTGGATCCAGTAGAATTTAGGAGAGATGCAGCACTCAAAGAGGATTGTTTGATATACCTATGTAATACATATAGAGAGATAGATATCATATTTATATGATACATATATCATTTATGCAGTGTAATATATACATATATATCTGATATAATATATCAAGCATTGCAGTCTAAAGCCTCCTCTGTGCCTCATCCAGGAATTGCAATAAAGATTAAAATCCCTTTACAGGTTTTCATGAAGTTGGAAATGCATTTCTTTTGACTGCTACCCTTCACTAAAACTGATTTAATCTTGCCCTATTGCATTCTGGTGAGCTTTGGAAGAGTACTTTGTATCTGAGGTGACTTCAAACATGTTATCTGTTGAGTTTATTGAGGGTCTTAGGTTTAAGACCCTCAATAAAGATACCAATTTCAATTGCAATTGCATGGAGTTATGCTGAATCTGAGTTCAAGGACAGAAGGGTGCTCAGCGCAGAGGACAAGCATGGCATAGCGTTTTTCTGTCCACAATGCACACCATTGGTACAGGCCTTCCTCTTTTTATGAGAATACACACAATAGGCCTATTTGCCAAGCACGGTTATGTACTTTACCCGAATGTGCATGCATAGCAAATGTTTTCCTATTCAGCATTTTTTGCTGTCTCATACTGTTCCAAGGATGAGGCACAGCCATTTTGTTGTCTGCATAATAGACATCTTGTCAACCTATTTACTTATGGGAGAGCTCCTCCTGCACAAGCTGTTTAGCTTCTCCACATCCTCAATTGAAAAGAAGATTTCTAAACTGATATGGTATATACCTGGTAGTCTCAATCAGGAGGCATTGAATAACCTGAAAAACTTCTCAAAAGATCATATGTTCATAGAAAGGAACAAAGTATAGACACATGCTACAGCATGGATGAATTTCAAAACCATCATGCTAAGTGAAAGAAGCCAGATCCAAATATCATATATTGTGTGATTACACTGATATGAAGTTCTAGACAGGCAAATCTGTGGAGATAGGTCATTGACTAATAGTTGTCAAGAATTGGAGGTGAAGATGAGGAATGATGGCACATAGCATGAGTTTTCTTCTTGGAGTGATAGAAATTATTTTAAAAGAGGCTGTGGTAATGGTTGTACAATTGATACTAATAATTGCTGAATTATACACTTTAAATGAGCAGATTTTTATGGTATGTGGCCTCAATAAAGTTTTAAAAATACATGTGTTTCTCATTATCTCCAGTTTGATAGTGCTGATGGGGGAAGAGAGGAATGTATATTCTGAAAAATTTCCTCCAATTAATGCTTATATATACTTTCCCTACCCTGCCTCCACATAAGACCACTGGTACAAGCCCTTGCTCCTCAGAGTAATCCATGAGCCCACACCTCAGCCATCACTTGGGAGCTTCCTAGGAATTCAGACTCCAAGGCACTGCTACGGAACTATGACTTGTGGTTTCAAGTAGGTGAGCATGTTCAAATTTGAGAAACACTGCTCTGGAACATTATGAAAACAATGAGAGCTGTGCTTTCCCAAAGTCTTTTCCCTTATCATGCCTTCATCTGTTATGAATCCAATATTTGTTAGGAGTTTTTTGTTGGGGAACATTCTTGTTTTCTTGAAACCAGGTAATTAGAAAAAAACCACACAGTTTCTTTTTGAATTAAAGTCTTTCATTACTTATTATAAACAACACTAATTAATGTTGCTTATTATAAACAACACTAATTAATGTTGCATGCCTGCTGTAAAGACTTGACCAGATGTTTATGTGCAGCTGCATCCAGGAGTGAAAGAGTAGGCATCCAAGGAGCATAGCCTTACTTCCATTTCCGGATGGACATAGGAGAATCCAATACCCATTACTGTAGCTGAGAGACTGCCCCACAATCTGTCATATTGGGAAGATACTCCCACTGATATGCCTCTTAGTAATCCCACTTAGCACAAATATCAGATGGCTGGCATTGTACACTGGAAAACAACCTAAAGATGAGCAGTGCTTCCATATTTTGATGCTATAGAGTGAATAATACAGCAGGGGCCTGATTTCAAATTGGTCTAGTTCTGGCATGGAGGACAAGCAGATATGTGTTTTAAAAACTGCTTTGGGAACCTGTTAATTGCAGATAACAATTGCTCCATTTGCCAAAAGATGCTGGCTCTGAACATTAACCTCAAGTACTGAGATAACAGACTTTTCTTTGTAATTTGTGTTCAAAACATGGGAGACATTATTTCCATTATGCTAGAGATTTTGACTACCTCTAAACAACAAAATTATTTAGAAAATAGTACACTCTTTTAGTGTGATCCTATCTTATTAGGTAAGGTATTCAAACAGTTCTGTCCTGCTCTGTCACTCAAGATAGCCATCCAGTCCAGTATTCACTCTTACCATTCTTTGATCCCAAGATCTTCCAAAAGAAGAGCGTAAGAAGGGAAAGGTAACTTAAAGCTAGGCTTGTTCTCTCTCCTCCTTTAGAGGTCTGTGGATAATAGCTGACAATATTTCATATTTGTGTAATTCTTGAACTCACAAGGAGATTGATAGAAGATGGCAGATAAATTTTGAGCCAAGTTTTAAAAAGTCAAACAATCTGGAAATTAATACAAAAGGACATTCATTCACTCTTTCCAACAATAAAAAGTGAAAAGGAGTTTCTAAACTTTGCAAAAATGAAAAACTTTTTCTTATGTATTACTTTATGGTCAATATGGTAGTAGGAAAAAGAATGAATTCATGACCTTTAGGGTTCTCAGGCCAAAGATCTATGGTCACAACCTAGGAAAAGGAAGAAAAGGAGAACATGGTCTGGAGCTGGGTCCAGCTAACCAGCACTGACAGTTCATGGATATCAGTTGAGGCTGCTCTAACTGCAGTGGCCCAAGGGCAGCCCAGTGATTTAAGGCTCTCGTGTTGTCTTCCATAACCATGAAGAAAATATGATGTGCACCTCAGGCCCCAACCTTACTTCCCTAGATGTGAATAAATGCATACTTTAACTACGACATCGGGTAAATGAGAGTCCTTGCAGCCTGATTCTCATTAGCAGCCATTAGAGCCATTTCTAAAGAGTCTGCTTATGTCACCATTTACTTATTATTACCAATAGCCATACTAATCCTATTAGCATGGATCCAGGAAGTCCAACAATTAACAAAAAGAAGAAAACACCTAGATCCCAACAAGAGCAGACTTGGGTGATTAAAAAAAACCAAAAAACGTAAATCTGCAAGCACATACCATATGAACGTGCTTGATTCATGAGCAATTTAGATGCTGTGTCTCACTTTAGGCTTATCTTCCTGTTTGAAAGATGGTCCATTACAATCTGTGGCTGTTGAACATTATGTATCTAACAATTACAACCCAGGACTCTGAAGAAAGACAATGACTTGACAGTTCATTTCCACACCGCTATTTCCTCCAGGATAAAGTGGGCTGGGTGGCATGTAATGCAACAGAAAATGTTATGGAGAAACATTTGTTGAGTTCTCCATGCTGAAGGGGCCTACTGATGGGGGCCTAGGCCATTTGTATCAGAAGTGTTGTCATTCACTTTGCCATTGAAATCACCCTGATGGGAAGGTAAAACTCAGAAGCTTGTGGGTCCTTCCAACTTGACTCACAGGTAGAGTTCTGTGTTAGGTCCAGACACACTTGGAACCATCTACTAACCAGACATCATGTAGGTGAGGGGCACAGCAACACCACTTGGCACTGATAGAGACATTTGGCAGGTTATGAGTCTAATAAGAGGAAACCCAGAAAAGAATTGAAATGTTTAACATATTGTATTTTGGGGAGAGATAATAAATTAAATGTCACTATGATGGAGTAAGGAAAGGAACTTTACTGGGATAAGTAGATGCTGATTATAGTTAGAGATGTGGGGATAAAACAAATTGTATTTGGCAGCATTGAAAGAAACAATTATGTATGTCAAGGTTAAAGAAAAATCTCTCCTGTTTGGAGACTTGCTTTGGAACCTGAAGGAGAATTACCTTATGAATGTAGAGTGGAGAGATGTGGTATGCTTGATCATAATTGAAATAAAGAGTTAATATTGGGATTGGCAGAATGGATCAAGCAGTAAAAGTGTCTGCCTCGCAAGCTTGAGTCCCTGGGTTCAAATCCCAATGTTGCCAAAAAAAAAAAAAGTGTTAACATTGGAAATAGTGAGAGAGAAAGTGGCTCAGGTGGGATCAGACTGGAACGGTTGGGCTTTTAATCTTCTGACTATGATGACATGAATATTTTTATTATGCAGCTCAACTCCACTCAACAAAGAGCAGCTGTCATGTCATCCATCTGGAGGTGGCTGCTTTGTTCTTGTTCTGCAGTAGCCACCACAGCCTGCTGGCCTGCTGCCCTCACTGTCGGCCTTGCTGCATGAGAAGATGACCATTTCCTCTCTTTTCCTGCACTGTAATTATTGTTTTACAATCAAGTGCCTTAATAATAGTTTACAAATGTTATGTATTTATGCAGAACTGTTAAGCTCTCGTCTTTTGTGACTGATACTTTGCCCTGTCCTGGTGGTTGGTATTAGGACTTGAGCTTATCCTACTCTGTACTTAACGTTTATTCTGCTATGCAGTTTGATGTTGTATGTTCATGACTACTCCATGAAGCCTGCCAGAAACGGCACTGCAACTTCCTGTAGGCCAGGTGGGCATCGGCCAATGCTGCAGCCCATTGTAGCCAACAAAGAAACATGGTTTGGTTTGCCAGGCAGCTTGGGGATGGTGCAGACAGCACCCTCTGAACCACAGCTCAGCACCCCTCCTAGCCTCCACCACACAACTATACTCTTGTTTCATAGGGGCCATAGGGGTTTTATTGCCACCCAGCCTATCCTGTTGTTTGTCTCTGTTAATGTCCTGAGCTCCTTTACAAGAAATTGTAGGTACAGGAGATTCCAAGATGGTGGCTAGAGGGAGGAAGCAGAAAGCGTGCTTCCTAAAGTAAAATCTTGGAGAGATGCTGGAGATACACCTTATAGGAAAAACCACTGAGAAGAGGCAAAACTTTGACTCCTCCATACCACCAGCCTGTGCATAGCATCCCCACTTCACGTTAAACAAAGAAACCAGGAGGGCTCCCACACCACCACCAGATGCCAGCACCCAGACAGCTTGAGAAGACGTGGACAACAAGGTGAGCTAAGCGGCACTCGGTACTCCCACAGACAACCCTGGGCCAGATCAGCATAGCTCCCTGGACAGACCAACCCCCACCCAGGGAAAAAAGAGAAAAAAACTGAATAATAAGCAATAACAACAAAAAAGACACATAGCAAAGAGGGCGGGGCGCCCTGAGCGCCAAAGAGTGGGGAAGGGGAGATCCCTTACAACAAGCCAGCTGGAGAAGGCAGGAGCAGCGGCACACACCCAGCAACCAGAAGCAGGAAAGCTTGTAAAAGTGGCAGTGGGAGGAAAACTCCACAGGAGAGGGGGGAAGACCCACTTCCCACGTGAGCTGTAAATAAACACACAGGCCTGAGAAAGTGGGTGCAGTGTCACCTCTCCCAGTGTGCTTGGAAAGGGGAAAGCTTGTAGCAGTGGCATTCGTGCCCAGGAGAACTCTAAGTAAACAAAGGCTACAGGGCTAGGTGAGTGTTAAGCTCACTCCTGAGATCTGCATAAATAATGCCTCCAGCAACAGCAGGCTGACAGCAGCGGGCAGGTGAGCCACAGCCTCAGATAGCCACTCACAGACCTGTCTCCATACTCTTCTTTTTTCTCTCTTCCTTTGATGAGACAACAAGTGAATTACACCTGCATGCTGAAAAACTTACTGAAACTGTACTGCATTTGAACTTGGGACACTTTGTGGGGTTTTTTTTGTTTTGTGTTGTTTTGTCTTGTTTCGTTTTAGTTTTTTTCCCTTTGATGAGACGACAGAACTACTTCTTAGACACCATCTCCAGGATTCGAGGCTAAGGAACTAACACCAAAATTATTAAGACTGAAACTTTATTGCATTTGAACTTGGAGATTTTTTTTTCGTTTATTTTTATTTATTTATTTACAATCCTCTCTCTGTCTCTCTAAAGCCTGTTCAGCTTACTGTTCATTAGTACACTATCTCTACCTGCTTATATCTTTGAAACTTTTTTGTTTGTTTGTTTGTTTTCTTTTTTCTATTTATTTGTTTATTTGTTTTCCCTTTTTCTTTAACTTCTTTGCTTTCCATCTCCTCTCACACTTCCATTCTAAATATCACCATTGTTATTATTACAAGCTAGAAAATACTTAATTGCACACAGTACAGAGACAATAACAACACCAAGGGCAATGACAGGAAGACAGAAAAAAACAGGGAAACCAGTTTTGCTTCCGCAAAAAATTAGTACAGGAACCAGAGGGAAATGAAGAAAACAGATACTCAGATCCAGACTCCAAAAAAATGAAGATAAACTATGCCAAAGAACCCAATGAAACCCACAAGAATAATTTAAAAGAAGACATACTACAGGTACTCAATGAGAATTTTATAGAGATGATACTGGATATGATCAACCAAAATGTACAGGAGACACTCAAGAAATTCCAAGACAACAAAAATAGAGAATTTGAAAAAGCAAAGAAATAAAAGACACCACAGAAGCACTGTATAAACACCAAAGTGAAACAAAGAACACAATTAATAAAGAGATAAATGAACTCAGGACGAAAATAGACAACATGAAAGAGGAAAAGACTCAGGATATGGAAAACCTCAGAAAAAAGAAAGAAACAGAATTGCAAAACAAAACAGAAGGCCAACCCAGCAGAATAGAACAAACAGAAGACAGAATCTCAGAAACTGAAGATGAAATGGTAATTAAAGGAAAAACCAAAGAACTATTAGTTAAACAACTCAACCTATGAAAAGAAAATGCAAGAACTCACCGAATATTTCATCTAACTTCTACACAATACACATTCTTCTCACAGCCCGCAGAACCTTCTCCAAAATAGATCATGTCCTAGAGCACAAAGCAAGCCTCAGCAAATATAAGAAAATAGAAATTATATCATGCATTCTATCTGATCACAATGCACTAAAACTAGAACTCAACAACAAAAATAAAGACAAAAAACATGCAAACAGCTGGAAACTGAATAACTCATTGCTTAATGAAAAATGGGTCATTGATGAAATAAAAGAGGAAATTAAAAGATTCCTGGAAGTCAATGAAAATGAAACACAACCTACTGGAACCTACGGGACACAGCAAGAAACCACCTGAGAGGAAAGTTTATAGCCATGAGTGCATATATTAAAAAGACTGAAAGATCTCAAATCAATGACCTAATAATACATCTCAAACTCCTAGAAAAACAAGAACGAGCAAATCCCAAAACAAATAGAAGGAGAGAAAAATAAAAATAGGAGCTGAAATCAATGAAATAGAAACCAAAAAACCATACAAAGAATTAATGAAACAAAAAATTGGTTCTTTGAAAAAATAAACAAGATTGACAGACCCCTGGCAAACATGACATAAATGAGGAGAGAAAAAACCCAAATTAGTAGAATCAGGAATGCAAAAGAGGAGATAACAACAAACACCATCGAAGTCCAGGAAATCATCAGAGACTACTTCGAGAACCTATATTCAAATAAATTTGAAAATCTTAAAGAAATGGACAGATTTCTAGATACATATGATAATCCAAAACTGAACCAAGAGGATATTAATCACCTGAATAGATCTATAACACAAAATGAAATTGAAGCAGCAATCAATAGTCTCCCAAAAAAGAAAAGTCCAGGACCTGATGGATTCTCTGCTGAATTCTATCAGACCTTTAAAGAACAACTGACACCAACCCTCCTTAAACTGTTCCATGAAATAGAAAGGGAAGGAAAACTTCCTAACACATTTTATGAAGCCAGTATTACACTTATCCCAAAACCAGGAAAAAGACACCTTCAAAAAGGAGAACTATAGGCCAATCTCCTTAATGAACATTGATGCAAAAATTCTCAATAAAATAATGGCAAACCAAATTCAACAACACATAAAAAAGATCATTCATCACAACCAGGTAGGCTTCATCCCAGGAATGTATGGGTGGTTCAACATACGAAAATCAATAAACGTAATAAACCACATTAACAGAAGCAAAGACAAAAACCACTTGATCATCTCAATAGATGCAGAAAAAGCCTTTGATAAGATCCAACATCATTTCATGATAAAAGCTCTAAGAAAACTAGGAATAGAAGGAAAGTACCTCAATATTATAAAAGCTATATATGACAAACCTACAGCCAGCATTATACTTAATGGAGAAAAACTGAAACCATTCTCTCTAAAATCAGGAACTAGACAAGGATGCCCACTATCTCCACTCCTATTCCACATAGTACTGGAATTCCTAGCCAGGGCAATTAGGCAAGATTAAGGAATAAAAGGAATACAAATAGGTAAAGAAACTGTCAAAATATCCCTATTTGCAGATGACATGATCCTATACCTTAAAGACCCAAAAAACTCTACTCAGAAGCTTCTAGACATCATCAATAGCTACAGCAAGGTAGCAGGATATAAAATCAACATAGAAAAATCATTAGCATTTCTATACACTAATAATGAACAAACTGAAAAAGAATATATGAAAACAATTCCATTTACAACAGCCTCAAAAAAAATCAAATACCTAGGTGTAAACCTAACAAAAGATGTGAATGACCTCTACAAGGAAAACTATAAACTTCTGAAGAAAGAGATTGAAGAAGACTATAGAAAGCGGAGAGATCTCCCATGCTCACGGATTGGTAGAATCAACATATTAAAAATGGCTATACTCCCTAAAGTAATCTACATGTTTAATGCAATTCCCATCAAAATTCCAATGACATTCATTAAAGAGATTGAAAAATCTACTGTTAAATTTATATGGAAACACAAGAGGCCACGAATAGCCAAGGCAATACTCAGTCAAAAGAACAATGCTGGAGGTATCACGATACCTGACTTCAAACTATATTACAAAGCAATAACAATAAAAACAGCATGGTACTGGCACAAAAAAAGACATGAAGCCCAGTGGAACAGAATAGAGGACCCAGATATGAAGCCACACAACTATAACCAACTTGTCTTTGACAAAGGTGCTAAAAATATATCATGGAGAAAAGATAGCCTCTTCAACAAAAACTGCTGGGAAAACTGGTTAGCAGTCTGCAAAAAACTGAAACTAGATCCATGTATATCACCCTATACCAAGATTAACTCAAAATGGATCAAGGATCTCAATATCAGACCCAAAATTCTAAAGTTGATACAGGAAAGAGTAGGAAATACTCTGGAATTAATAGGTATAGGTAAGAACTCTCTCAATGGAACCCCAGCAGCTCAGCAACTAAGAGATAGCATAGATAAATGGGACTTCATAAAACTAAAAAGCTTCTGTTCAACAAAAGAAATGGTCTCTAAACTAAAGAGAACACCCACAGAGTGGGAGAAAATATTTGCCAGCTACACATCAGACAAAGTTCTGATAACTAGAATATATAGGGAACTTAAAAAACTAAATTCTCCCAAAATTAATGAACCAATAAAGAAATGGGCAAGTGAACTAAACAGAACGTTTTCAAAAGAAGAAATTCAAATAGCCAAAAAACACTTGAAAAAATGCTCACCATCTCTAGCAATAAAGGAAATGCAAATTAAAACCACGCTAAGATTCCACCTCACCCCTGTTAGAATAGCCATCATTAGCAATACCACCAACAACAGGTGTTGGCGTGGATGCGGGGGAAAAGGAACCCTCTTACACTGTTGGTGGGAATGTAAACTAGTACAACCACTCTGGAAAAAAATTTGGAGGCTACTTAAAAAGCTAAACATTGATCTACCATTTGATCCAGCAATACCACTCTTGGGGATATACCCAAAAGACTGTGACACAGGTTACTCCAGAGGCATCTGCACACCCATGTTTATTGCAGCACTATTCACAATAGCCAAGTTATGGAAACAGCCAAGGTGCCCCAGCACTGACGAATGGATTAAGAAAATGTGGTATCTATACACAATGGAATTTTATGCAGCCATGAAGAAGAACAAAATGTTATCATTCGCTGGTAAATGGATGGAATTGGAGAACATCATTCTGAGTGAGGTTAGCTTGGCCCAAAAGACCAAAAATCATATTTTCTCCCTCATATGCAGACATTAGATCAAGGGCAAACACAACAAGGGGACTGGACTTTGATCACATGATAAAGCGAGAGCACACAAGGGAGATATGAGGCTAGGTAAGACACCTAAAATACTAGATATCATTTGTTGCCCTCAACACAGAGAAACTAAAGCAGATACCTTAAAGCAACTGAGGCCAATAGGAGAAGGGGACCAGGAACTAGAGAAAAGGTTAGTTCAAGAAGAATTAACCTAGACTCATTTGCAGTTCACCCTCACACCGCTGTAGCCTCAGCTTCCAGGGAGGACACAGAGCAGAGGACCAGAAGACCATTTCAGTGAGATCCACCAATAAGTCACCATGTATGAGGACTGCGTGAAGTCCACTGAAGACTATTACCTCTTCTGTGACACCAAGGGGCCATGGCCATTGTGCTAGAGTCCTTGGCATCTATTGGCATAGTGGTCACAATTATACTTCTCTTTGCCTCTCCCTTCCTCATGAGAAGGGTACAAGACTTCAGCCAGTGGAATGTCCTCCCCACCCAGTTCCTCTTCCTTCTGGGTGTGCTGGGGCTCTTTGGACTTGCTTTTGCCTTCATCATCCAGCTCAATCAACAAACCGCCCCTGCATGCTACTTTCTCTTTGGGGTCCTTTTTGCTATCTGTTTTTCATGCCTCTTGGCTCACGCCTCTAACCTGGTGAAGCTGGTCCGGGGTAGAGTGTCCTTCTGTTGGACAACGCTTCTGGGGATTGCTATTGGTCTCAGTCTGTTGCAGAAGATCATTGCTATTGAGTACGTGACACTCATCATGACCAGAGGAATGATGTTTGTGCACATGACGCCCTGTCAGCTCAATATGGACTTTGTCGTCCTCCTGGTCTATGTCCTCTTCCTGATGGCCCTCACATTCTTTGTCTCTAAAGCCACCTTCTGTGACCCATGTGAGAACTGGAAGCAGCATGGACAGCTTATCTTTGTCACTGTGCTTGTCTCCATCGTGATCTGGGTGGTGTGGATCTCCATGCTCATGAAAGGCAACCCGGAGCTCCAGCGACAGCCCCAGTGGGACGACCCCGTCATCTGCATCAGCCTGATCACCAGTGCATGGGTTTTCCTGCTGCTGTGCATCATACCAGAGTTCTGCATTCTGTACAGATCGTGTAGACAGGAGTGCCCTTCACCAGCCAATGCCTGTCCGCTCCCAGCCTACCAACGCAGCTTCCGGGTGGAGAACCAGGAGCTCTCCAGAGCCCGAGCCAGTGAGGGAACTGAGGAGGATGGAGCGTTAACTGCATATGGTACTCCCATTCAGCTGCAGAATGTTGATCCCGCACAAGAGTATCTCATCCCACGCGCTGCCCTAAGTCCCCAGCAAGATGCAGGATTGTGAGTCTACAGGAAGCATGAGCAATGAAAACCTAAAGATCACCTAGGTCAACGGAGCCCTGGAGCCACTCGTCCTCCCTTCTCTGTTTCCTGATCCTTTCCACCCATGTAGAGCCGTCATCAGAAGACCACCTTGTCAAGCATAATTACAATTTTGATGGCCCCTAGAAAAAAAAAAGAAGAATTAACCTAGAAGCTAACACCCACGCACAGGAAATCAATGTAAGTCAATGCCCTGTATAGCTATCCTTATCTCAACCAGAAAAAACCCTTATTCCTTCCTATTATTGCTTATACTCTCTCTACAACAAAATTAGAAATAAGGGCAAAATAGTTTCTGTCAGGTATCGAGGTGGTGTGGAGGAAAGGGAGGTAAAGGAGGGGGTGGGGGAAGGGGGGAGAAATGACCCAAGCATTATAAGCACATATGAATAAAAAAAAGGAAATTGTAGGTACAGATCACCTCCATTCAGAGCTCCACCAGATGATTTATTTTGTGGATTCCCATGTGTGGATTACGATATTGGTATTTTTCAGTTGTTTTTCTCCTTGTTTTTTTTTATGTTACCTATTTAAAAGACAGTACCTTTTGTACTGTGAACTTACAGTAGAAGATGCATAATGCATTTTTTAAACTTCTATTGGCATGTATTGTATAGTCTGCGTACTTGCTGTGATGAATAAACTTTTTAAAGTGCCCAGTGGAAAAAAATAATAAGGAGCAGCTGCATGGAGTACTATGTCAAAGATCCTACCTCAGTGTTTAGAATTTTAAGAAAAGATTAGCAATGTCCATTCTGGGAGCTGGATGGAGGTCTACATGTTCACATCTGCTGACTTAGTCTTATAGTAACAGAGAGTTATTAGAAGTTCAAAAGCAAACTAACTGTTTAAACAAAAAGATAGTGTTATATCAACATGCCTGTTACAAAAATAAATTTGCCTGTAAATTTTTAAATTTCAAATCTTGTGCTGAAGAAAAGATACAAGAAAAATTGCATCTCAAATTTAGTTTGTGTATTGATTCAATGAATAACTTTGTTTGACTACCACCAGTGTAGCACCAGGGATAAATGATAAGCAAGAAGAGTTGCTTCTGAGCTCCAGGAGTTCACAGTCCAGTAAGCAAGACAGAGAAGTAAACCAACTGCCAGAGCTACAGAGAGGTAAGTTGAGGGTACTGGAATTGGCTGAAAAAAGGTAACTGTGATGAATTAACAAAAGGAACTTTACTGGGGTAAATAGATGGTGATTATAATTGGGTAAAAACAAATGTATTCAGTAGAATGAAAAGAAATGACTATATGTGTCAGGTTAAAAGGAGGGAGAGAAGAGAGAGAGAAGGAGGGAAGGAGGAAGAAAGAAGAGGTGGAGGAGGAAGAAAAGGAGGAGGAGAAGAAAAGAAGAGGAAGGGAGGGAAGGAAGGAAAAGAATCTTCATAGATGACATTAAGGATCTTTTAAAATTTATTTATTATTTTTAGCATTTTATTGGCATATATTAAATTATACATAGTAAGGGGTTTCATCATACCATTTCCATATATGTATATCATGTACTTGGATTATACTCACCCCTTCTATTATTCGTTCTTAACCACCACCACCCCCCATTCTTCTCCCTTTTCCCTTTCCACTGTGATTATAGATATTGAAATGGAAGACTATCCTGGATTGTTGGGCTGGGCCTTAAACGCAATCACATATACTCTAGTAAAAAGGAGGGAGAGGGAGATTTGACACAGACAGAAGATAGGGCAGTGTGACCACAGAAACAGAGAATGGAGTGATGCAACCACGCATCATCAGGCAAGGAATTCTGGCTGGAAGCTTCTTCCAGAAGCTGGAAGAGGCAAGGATTGGAAGCTCTTTTATAGTCTCTGAAGGAAGTGTGGTCCTGCTAGTACCTCAATTCCAGCCCAGTGATACTGATTTCAGATTTCTGTCCTATAGAACTATAGATTTCTGGCCTATATATTTCTGTTGTTTTAACACAAAAAGAAACGATAATTTGTTACAACAGCTCTAAGACAGCTCATGGAAGAGTGGCTAATTTAGGATGCTTGAGTCAAGCTTGGGAACTGATTCTGGCTGATTTAAGCAAAAAAGATTCCCTGGAAGGGTATGAGGTGCAGGGCCAGGGAGCTTCTACAGAGGACTCATAAGAACAAGGGCTAGAGAAACAAGCTCAGAAAATGGGGAGGATGCTAGAAAGCTCCAAATGCCAATGAAAGGGACAAGCCTTCTAGGAGACAGCGGAAACAGGAAATGCATTCTGGCCATCTCTTTTGTCTTGTGGCACTAACTCATGATCCTAAATTCCAGAAAGTGTAACCTGATTGGATGAGACTTGAAATGCTAGCAAACGGAAGAGAAAGAACCCCACCCCCTTTCAGCTTCCTGAGGAGTAAAGGATCCTACATATACTACCCATAAGGGAATTCATCCCCAAATTCAGTAGGGTTTTGCATATTTACAACCAGAAACAACAGCAATAACAATAATAACAAAGATCCATTCCAGGAGACACCTAATCCAGTTGTGGGTGACTTTTGGGGAAAAGCAATAATTAGACCAGAACCTAAAGAACCAGTAGAATCTAGCCATGGGTGTTGATAGAGTTCAATAATTTCCCTTGTATACACACACACACACACACACACACACGAAAAGCCCTCATGTGTTCATCTCTCACCTTTTGCCATGCTCAGTGCCTTAACAGTTCATCAGCTCCTCTGCCCATTTTCACATCTTTCGCCATTGTACTCTGAACACAAAGTATGAAATCAATCTCATGGGACTAGGGAAGGGAAAAGGAGAGTATGGAGTTGAAATCAAAAGATACCACAGATGTCCCTTCTGGACCTCGCTGTACCTAAGTCCTCAGGGTTTTAACTTGGAATTCCCCATATATCCTGGAACTAAAAGCAAACAAGGCCACTACTACAACTAACAAATTGTGTATTAACCTGCCTGGAACTGACGGAGCGAGGGGGGAAGGAAGGGGGAGGGGGGCAGGGTGGAGAAATGACCCAAATAATGTATGCACATGTGAATAAATGAAAAAAATAAATAAATAATTTTTTTAAATAAATAAATTTTTTTAAAAAGTGTATATTCTATTGCTTAGCAACTTCAGGTTGTTTATATGACTAACTCCTTGCCTAGACACATATGAGTACACCTCTGGCTCTCTGGAGAATGTAACTGAGTCACAATTCTACTTTTATGAGATTAGGGAAGAATAAAAACATTATTTACCTATGTGGTTGTCCGTGGTTCCTGAAATGAAGCAGAGCTCTCAGAGCTTCAGGTGAGATGACTCAGAAGGCTGAGGGAAGATAATGAGGATGAATAACAGTGGCAAATCTCAAGAACAACACAGAAATAAATCCTGTTAACATCATTCTTCCAAAGAGGTCTGAGGGGTCTCAGGGTAGGTCTGAGATGATCAGTAGTCAGCAGGATTTATATTAGACACACTCAGTTCCTTACGTTATTCATAATAGAGCCTTAAAAATTGCTAGAAGTTTCTTGAGGGGGACTGTGATATTCAACATGTAGCTAAAGCATACCCAACTCATACAATGAGATATTTCATATTTCTATGGCTATAAATAAAGTTTATAATCAAGCAATTCTCACTTTGCCCACTATAATCTGCCATCTGCCCACCATAGGCTGTCACCATGGTCAGAGTGCTGGTCTGTCTCTCCCTTGCCCTGTTGCCATCTTGTCCCATCATTAGGGGAAGGACAATCAGGGAAAAGGGCCAAATGGCAGTCCTGCCACTAGCCAACTGTGTGCCATAAGCATCTCTTCAATTCCTGGATTGCTTACTTGTAAACTGGGTAACATAATAGTGTTTTATTGGGATGTTCAGGAAATTTAATGAAATACTATGAATAAGCACTTGCACTGCCTGGCACATAAGAAATACTCGATAAATGGTAAGTGTTTTGTGTCAGGTTGGAATCCTAGCTGTACCATTTATCCCTGTCCAAACTACTCCACCTGGGCCTCCATTTCCTACTCTGTACAAGAGTGATAATAATGGCAACCTCACACAATTCCTTTTTTCGTTTTTTATTTTTGCCAGTACTAGGGTTTGAACTCAGGGCCTTGTCCTTGCTAGGCAGGCGTTCTACCACTTGAGCCATCCTCCCAGCCCCAGAATATTAAAAGAAATAGCATTGGCACAGAATGGATATCAATTAATATTCATTAACCAAGGGAACAGCTTTTCTGTTTCCATCATTGTTCTGTCTCATGTGGGTTAAGCTACTGCTTGAATAGTTGGGATTATCTGGCTCTTCCTTAAAAAATTTTTTAAAAAGATACATTTCTTTAAGTTATTTACACTTTTATAAACAACTTAAGGAGAGAGACTACCTTTTCAATAACTTGATGTCCCCAGAGCCTGGCATACAAAAGACACAAAATGAAATCTCATTTAAAAAAATTCTTCTGTGTCCCTGACTTCTTATCCTGCACGACCTCTCACAGCCGCCATTGTCACCTCACACTGTGTCTTTAGAATATCATTTACTGATTTGACGGATAGGGTAGACTCAAAGAGCACAATGCTGACAAGGATTACATTCTGAAAGTTGTAGATTGTTTCCTGTCATTAGAATTAAAACAACACTTAAGCCTCTTTCTTTAAATTAATTAAGTAGCTACTTAACCAATTATGTAAAGTTGTTGGAGTTTGGGGGTGGTTCATGCACTCCAAAAATACATAATTAATATATGGGAAAAGAGTAATAGAAATTCAATTCAATTAGCACAGTAGTAAATGTGCATAGTTTATAAATAAATTGTCTATATTGGAGCTATATGATTAAAATTTTAACATATGCAAAAAAAAGTTTGAAGATTCGTGACTTAAATCAAGTATTAATGTTACAATTTGTCAATATTTTATTCCAAATTATCATGATGTTTTAACTTGTCACTTTAAATGTATGGAGTTCCCATATAAAAACTACTACTAAAGACCTCTCAAACTATTTGTCAGGGCTGACTTTGAACCGTGATTCTCCTGATCGTTGCCTCCTGAGTAGCTAGGACTACAGGTGTGAGCCACCTGTGCCTGGGACCCTGCTAGCATTTCTACAACTAAAATCTCAGGTGTGAAACATATCGGACACCCATTTTTGTTAAACTTGTGGAATAATACACAAGCACTTGCTCTACAATGAGCTACTGGAAACTAGTTTCTCCTACAGTGACACAAAGTTCAATTTGGGGTTGGATATCTGATACGCAGTTCTCTTCATCCACTGACCTTTCCTGCTCTTTGACCCCTACATGTTCCTTGGCCATCTGACAGGAAGTGGTTTGTTTGATCTGTCCTGCTGCCCTCTACTTGTCTGTTCTTTAAAGAGGTGTTAAATGACAGGTAGCCTCAAGACTCCTTGAGGCTTGTGTGAGGCAGTAGGGCATTAATTCAAATTGCCTAAAAGGTTACAGAAGTTCCACAAGACCTTCTTCTTAGTAGTATGTTTTTTGTTAAATTTTTTTTAAATTTCCTCCAACTTCATTTTTGAAGTTTCTCACTCATCTGACCAGCCAGATGGGCATGTATTTAGGTACAGTATCTATTGTCTACACCTGCCTATAGTGTGGTGGCTAGCCACACTCACTCCCATGGGCAGCTTGTGCCCCAACATTCAGGGTCGTCAGGCCTATTAAAACTGATTATAGACACACTCAACATGTAGGAAGTATTCCCGTTCTGTTAGCTGAACAACCATTCCTAATAAAACAAGCCACGGCTGAATCATCCCCAGTCTTAATTGTTTGGGCAAGTCATAACTGACTAAATAGCTTCTCAGACTTGTGACCCAATGATTCAGTGCCAAGGTGAAAGAAATCCTTTCTATTCTTTTGTAACTTTAGGGCAAAAGGCTTAGCCACCTGAAGTAGGAAGTGAACTAGAAATAGAGACAAAATTTAACATATCTTCAATACAAATCCAATTTTTTAAATAAAATTTCAAATTATATGTTATTGTTAAAGAGGCTTTTATGATTTTTATTAGCATATTATTGTACTGGAGGCACAATGTGACATTTACAAAAGTGCTTATAATATATCTTAGTTAGATTCAGCCCCTCCATCATTTATCCCTCTTCTCCCCTTCTTAGAATAGTTTCAACAGGTCTCATTTTTTCATTTTCATACATGAGTACATATGTTTTTACCATATTTGCCCTCCTTCGCCCTTTATGTCCTTCCCACTCCCACTGGTTCCAACCCCCTGACAGAACCTTCATTTTTTTAAAAAGACATTTTTGTTTAAGATAGTCATACAAGGGGTTTTAGTATGATATTTCCAAGTGTATATGTATTATATCTTGAATTGGTTCATCCCCTCCATTTTTCTCCTTTCTACCTTAGTCCCCTTTTTATGGTGATTTCAGCAGGTTTAAGTAGTCTATATTCATTCTTGTATAGAAAGTACATCAGCCATATTCACCTTCTTAACTTCCTCTTTTACCCTCCCCTTCCCATTAGTGCCCTCTCCTTAGCATGACCTGTTTTTTACTCTTGTCCTTCATTGTTTAGGTGTGTTTGTTGTTCAGTGGGATTTTTGCCTTGGTATTATACCTGTACATGCATTGTGCTTAACTCAATGTAACCCCACCTCCACTGTACTTCCTCACCCTTTGCCCCCATCCTGCACTAACAGTTTTTAGTGTATTTTGTTGTCTTATTCCTACACAGATGGGATATACTTCCTTGTTATTCTCTCTTTCTTTCCTTCTTTTCCTCCTTTCTTAGTTTTTTCTACCAGTCCCACATTTGGGGACATGTTCTGTATATATTTGTATGTATATATGATATTGCTTGTATTTGTATTAGGTCTATATTCCACATATGAGAGAAAACATGCAGCCTTTGGCTTTCTGAGCCAGGCTAACTTCACTTAAGATGATGTTCTCCAGTTCCATCTATTTACCTGCAAATGACAAAATTTCATTCTTCTTTATGACTGAGTAAAATTCCACTGTATATAAATGCTACATTTTCTTAATCCATTCATCAGTGGGGTGGGTGCATCTTGGCTGTTTCCGTAGCTTAGCTATTGTGAATAATGTTGCAATACACATGGATGTGCAGGTGTCTTTATTGTAACCTGATTTGCATTCCTTCAGGTATATTCCTAGAAGTGGTATTGCTGGATCATATGATAGTTCTATTTTTAGTTTCTGAGGAGCCTCCATACTGTTTTCTATAGTGGTTGTACTAGCTTACGTTCCCACCGGCAGTGTATGAGGGTTCCTGTTTCCCCACATCCTTGCCAACATTTGTTGCTGTTTGTGTTCTTCATGATAGCTATTCTCACAGGAGTGAGGTAGAATCTTAAAGTGGTTTTTGTTTGCATTTCCTTTGTGACCAGAGATGTTGAGCATTTCTTCATGTGTTTTTTGGTCATTTGGACTTCTTCCTTTGAAAAAGTTCTGTTCAGTTCATTTGCCGATTTCTTCACTGGGCTCTTGATTCTATGGGACTTTGGTTTTTTGAGCTCCCTATATGTTCTGGTTGCTATTCCATTCCCTAATCAGATTATGTTCTCTTGCAAAAGATTTTCTCCCATTCTGTGGGCAGCCTGTTCAATCTGGTGATCATTTCTTTTGTTGTACAGAAGCTTTTTAGTTTCATGTAGTCCCATTTGTCAATCCTTCCTTTTAGTTGCTGAGCCATTGGGGTACTATTTAGGAAGTTATTGCCTATAAATTCCAGTTTATGATTTTTCAACACTTCATTAAGGCTCTTTTTTTTTTTTTTTTGAAACAGGTTCTCACTATGTAGTCCAGGCTTGCCTGGAACTCACAATCCTCCTGCCTCACCCTCCCAAGTGCTGGGATTACAGGTGCGTACCACCCTGCCTGGCCTTCATTGAGGTTCTTCTTTAAGGAACTCCATGTCTTCCCCCATTCAACCGCTTATATTTGGATTTCCACTCCTCCAGAACATCTCTCATCTCATCTAACACCTGGAATCCTGAACCATCTAATCCACCTGTCCAAATCTACCCAATTACAGATTAAGGTCTAATTCACATCACACATTCTCAGAAGCTTTCACTGATGTTTGCAGCCCACATTGATCTCCCTTTACTCCCTTATTTGTAACAGGCCTATGACACACCCTAATCAATGAACACTTTGTGCTGTTTTCCAGTTATCTAGGAAAATCATGGGTGAGAACATTTTCTTTCACTACTCCATCAAACCCAACACTCTCTATCATGCTAAGTATTCATGTAGTTACCCTCAACCAGCACATCTAGAACTCTGTCACTGAGGCTGCCTATTTCTCTGTTAATCAGAAATGTGCTATCATGCCAAGAGGAATGTCATGTGAAGGAAACACAAGGTTTCCAAAAACAAAACAGCTTTTAGTAATCAAAACCTCCTGATAGGAGCTGGTGGTATGGCTCAAGAGGTAGAGCACCTGCCTAGCAAGTGTGAGGCCCTGAGTTCAAACCCCAGTACTGCTAAAAAACAAACAAAAAACCTCCCTATATGTTAATAATAGTTACCATTTGTCAAAATTTTAATTTAAAAAAGGATGAAGGACAATTGAATTTTCTAAGAAATACAACGTTACAGGTACACTGGAAGTCCTTTTTTCCCCACTCCCATTACTCTCTTTCCCTGGCCACTGGCAAATACTATTAGTAATTTTGTAGCCTATACATAATGTTTTATGTTGACCATACACAAACATGTGTTTGTGGTTACGTTAGTTGCTTCTGCCTTTGCACTCCTGGCCACCATCTAAGAAATTAGCCCATGTAAGAGACAACATGTACAGACTGTGTGTGGAGACTACATGGAGAGGGAGATCCGCCCTCCCAACTATATGGAGACAAAGAAAATCCCGTCCCCCAGTCCCTATTAACCCCAGTTCTAGATGACTTCCAGCCATCATGTGACCTGCAAGACCAGGAGCATTGCCCAGAGAACTAAGCTCGGATTGCAGAATCTCAGGCATAAAAAATGGTTGTTTTGGAAAACCAAATACATAAGAGTAAACTTAACAAAGGATGTGAATGACCTCTACAAGGAAAACTATAAACTTCTGAAGAAAGAGATTGAGGAAGACTATATAAAGTGGAAAGATCTCCCATGCTCATGGATTGGTAGAATCAACATAGTAAAAATGTCTATACTCCCAAAAGCAATCTACATGTTTAATTCAATTCCCATCAAAATCCCAATGACATTCACCAAAGAGATTGAAAAGTCTACCATTAAATTTATTTGGAAACCCAAGAGACCACGAATAGACAAGGCAATACTCAGCAAAAAGAACAACACTGGAGGTATCACAATACCCAACTTCAAACTATATTACAAAGCAGTAGCAATAAAAACAGCATGGTACTGGCACAAAAACAGACATGAAGACCAGTGGAACAGAATAGAGGACCCAACTTATCTTTGACAAAGGTGTTAAAAATATACGATGGAGAAAAGACAGCCTCTTCAACAAAAACTGCTGGGAAAACTGGTTAGCAGTCTGCAAAAAACTGAAACTAGACCCATGTTTATCACCCTATACCAGTATTAACTCAAAATGGACCAAGGACCTTAATATCAGACCCAAAACTCTAAAGTTGGTACAGGAAAGAGTAGGAAATACTTTGGAACTAATAGGTATGGGCAAGGACTTTCTCAATGGAACCCCAGCAGCTCAGCAACTAAGAGATAGCATAGACAAATGGGACTTCATAAAACTAAAAAGCTTCTGCTCAACAAAAGAAATGGTCTCTAAACTTAAGAGAACACCCACAGAGTGGGAGAAAATATTTGCCAGCTACACATCAGACAAAGGACTAATAACCAGAATATATAGGGAACTCAAAAAACTAAATTCTCCCAGAATTAATGAACCAATAAAGAAATGGGCAACTGAACTAAACAAAACTTTCTCAAAAGAAGAAATTCAAATGGCCAAAAAACACATGAAAAAATACTCACCATCTCTAGCCATAAAGGAAATGCAAATCAAAACCACACCATCTCTAGCCATAAACGAAATGCAAATCAAAACTACACTAAGATTCCACCTCACCCCTGTTAGAATAGCCATCATTAGAAACACCAACAACAGGTGTTAGTGAGGATGTGGGGGGAAAAGGAACCCTTATACACTGCTGGTATAAACTAGTACAAGTTTGCTAGTACTAGTACTAGTACTTTGCTGGTGCAAACTAGTACAACCACTCTGGAAAAAAAATTTGGAGGCTTCTTAAAAATCTAAACATAGATTTGCAATACCACTCTTGGGGATATACCCAAAGGAATGCAACACAGGTTACTCCAAAGGCACTTGCACACCCATGTTTATTGCAGCACTATTCACAATAGCCAAGTTATGGAAACAGCCAAGATGCCCCACTATTGATGAATGGATTAAGAAAATGTGGTATTCATATACAATGGAATACTACTCAGCCATGAAGAAGAATGAAATCTTTTCATTTGCAGGTAAATGGATGGAACTGGAGAACATCATTCTGAGCAAGGTTAGCCAGGCCCAGAAGACCAAAAATCATGTTTTCTCTCATATGTGGACATTAGATCAAGGGCAAACACAACAAGGGGATTGGACTTTGATCACATGGTGAGGCAAGAGCACACAAAGGAGGTATGAGGATAGGCAAGAAACCTAAAAAAAACAAGATAGCATTTGATGTCCTCAAGGGAAAGGAACTAATGCAGAAACTTTAAAGCGACAGAGGCCAATAGGAGAAGGGGACCAGGAGCTAGAGAAAAGGTTAGTTCGAGAAGAATTAATTTAGAAGGTAACACACATGTACAGGAAATCAATGCAAGTCAACTCCCTATATAGCTATCCTTATCTTAACTAGCAAAAACTCTTGGTCCTTCCTATTATTGCTTATACTCTCTTCAACAAAATTAGAGATAAGGGCAAAATAGTTTTTCTGCCTGTTAGCAAGGGGGTGGGGGTAAGAGGGTGGGTGCAGGGAGAAAGGGAGAGGGTGTGGGGAGGGGGAGAGAAATGACCCAAACATTGTATGCACATATGAATAAAAGAAATTTTTTTAAATGGTTGTTTTGGGATGGTTCATTATAAAGCGATAGACCACAATATATGGTAATGTTTTATGTGGGTTTTTAATTTAACATGAGTGGTATCAGTATACATAACATAAAACATACATACATAAAACTTGCTTTTGCCTTTATTAATATGGAAAGCATAGATGTATTCCATTCATTTTAATGGCTGCATAATTATCCATAGTATAAGTAACACAATTTATTTTAAAAACTGGATTGTTTCAAAGTCTTCTCTATTGCAAACAAAGAAGTAGGGAGCAATCCTATGTAGATCTCATTAGGGAGCTTGTTGTTGTTTTGTTTTGTTTTTTGTGGTACTAGGGAGAGAACTCAGGGCCTCACACTTGCTAGGCAGGTGCTCTACCACTTGCCTTGTATCTTCAGCCCAGACTCCATTGTGTTTATGTGGGGAAGTGTGTCCTAGTTTATATTCCTTAATGCTATTGAAGATTTCCATGCTCCAGGTCAGTGTTACTAAAACAAAATCATGGCAGGTAGCCAATATTAACTATTTATATCTATCTATTTGTAGATAGACAAACATTTTATTTGCCTAAAACAAACATTTTAGTTGCCTAAGATTCTGCAATCTGAGCTCAATTCTCTGTCTTGTTGGTCACTTGATAGATAGATAGATAGATAGATAGATAGATAGATAGATAGATAGATAGATAGATAGATAGAGATAGATAGATAGATAGATAGATAGATAGATAGATAGATAGATAGACAGAAATGACCAAGCTTAGAATTTAAGTGGGTTTATCTGACTCTGGAGCTCACATTTCCAATCTCTAAACTGTTCTGTGTACTAGTGTCCTATGGATTTAATTCCATCAATTTTGCTTTCCAAACAAAATTATAAACCTATTGAGAGTTTATAATTATATTATTTAGAAGAATAATAGCTATCAATTATGAAGTACTTACTGTGTGCCAAATATTGTGCATAACATGTGAAATACTATTCAATTTCATTTGCTTCTCATACAATCTGATGACCACTGTCATTAGATTGGTAGTATTGGTACTATTTCTATTTTAGAAATGTGGAAACTTGCAAATGTGCAAGGCACAAAGTTTAAATAGCTTGCACAGTCACACAGACAGTGGCTGAGCCAGGAACACAACCCAGTTTCACAGGGTTTGAAAGTTTATGTGAGTTAGAGAGGAAAGCTCTCTTGAAGAAAAATACTCCAATCATACAAATGCAAAATTAGGTAAGTCAGTGAACATTCAGAATGAAAACAACAACCACAACTAATAACTTGAGCTTAGACATGCAAGTCAATTTCCTCTGAGAGGGCTTTGGACAATTCTAAAATGCTTACATGGAGAAGAATTCCTGATTGCCACGTGGTGAGGGACCCTCAGTCTGAAGCAGAATAATCCAGTGGTAACGCTGGGCAGAGATGAGATTTAACTCTGGTCAGCTCCTCTGAAAAGCCCAGCTCTCAGGTACCATTTGGGGTTCACATCATTCTGGGAGCCTGGCACAATGCTGGGCACACTTTAGAGAGCTGCATCCTTTAAGAATCACTCTCCCTCAGGTTACAGTTAATTTTCTTCACAATACTACTGTTACCTGCAATTATCTTATTTGTGTACTTGTATGTTTGTTGTCTGTTTCTCCCATAGTTACATAAACTCTATGAGATCAGGCACTTGTCCATCTTTGTTCTTCATTGTACCCTCAACAACTAAAATACTGCCTAAGCCTCATAGTACCAATGAATATTGGTTGAATAAATGGCATAACAAATGTCTGAAGGAATAAATTAAAATACTTTTGTTTTAAGATAGATCAAAATTTAGAGAATTTATACTTTTTAAAAAGTCTATGTCAGTTTGTAATATTTAAAACAATGAATATGTATAATCTTAAAAGCAAATTTATATTTTGCACAAGCCAATCTTATTTTCTTATCAAAATGTTTAATATTTCAAACTCCAAGTGCACTCCCTAGTTCTTGAGCAAAGTTTTTAACCTTTCCTTAAAGCAACTCTAACAATATTGCAATCTAAAGCAATATTCAAGAATTATCTTTGTGACATGGTAATCAAAATGTCACAGCATACATTCTTTAGGAATCAATAGACATCTGAAAGGACTAACTGTGGTGTCATCTTTTCTTTCAGTGTTTGCTTCTTTTTTACATTATGTAAATGTAAAATCTGCCCCCTCAGGGATGATTTATCTTAACTTGAGAAATTACTGGGAGATCAACAAAGGAGAAATATTTGCTTGTAGACTATGAATCATATGAAAGAATTGCACTAACTCTGCTTTATATTTTTTCACACTGGCCTTCTTGAAAGTCTATTTCATTTGTATCCTCATTTCACATTTAGCAAACATGATTAAAATTCAAAATAACAACTTTGTTTGCTTAAAGTTACATAATTGTTATTAAGGAAAAATACAGACTATATAAAGTTATTGTCTAAGATAAATATTTGAGGTTAAAATATCTTTTGTTTTCTGTTCTTCTATTAAGTATGACAAAAAAATCTTCAAAATAACCATAATTAATATTTCACTTGGTAATGGTTCAGTTCCCTGTTGACTTTCCAAGCAATGACTCTCAGAAAAGAAAAACAAGCCTCCAGTTTTGTTTACTCTGGTTAACAATATTTCCAAATCTGCATGCAGTCTTGCAGTGAGTTTTAAGAATATACTTTTGTTATCAATTGAGTTATATTGCTGGCAAGAACTATGCATGGGGTTAATGGCTGACCTTCTGAAAAAAAAATGTTAAAATGCCTCATTCCTTACAACACAATTAATTCTAGCAGAATCAGAGACATGGAGAGGAAAAAAGAATTACAAAAATACAGAAAGAAAATACGGGTGACTTCCACACTTATTTTAATTGTAGAGAAGATAGTTCAATCACCTATGCCACTAAGAACAGGCAACATATTTTTAAACATACACCTACCATAGCAACCAACTAGTCTACTCCAAGGTACTCATCAAAGGAAAAGAAAAATGTATGTCCACACAGGTACTTTTACACAAATGTTTACAGCAATTTTATTTATAAGAACCCAAAACTGGGGCTGGAGGTGTGGCTTAAGTGATAGAGCACCTGCCTAGCAAACATGAGGCTGAGTTCAAACTCCAGAGATGGAAAAAACAAAAAAAGAAAGAAAGACAGACAGAGAAAGAAAAAAAGACCTCAAAATAATCCAAATACCACCAACAATGTAATACTACATTGTAATTGTAATAGCTTACAAAGAATAAGCTATTCTTTTTAATAGATGACTCTTGAGATACTTATTCTTAGTGAAAAAAGTCAGACAAGAGTAAATATGTATGCTTTGATTTATGTAAGTTTCTAGAAAATGCAAACTAGCTTATTGTGACAAAAGGGAAATCAGTGGTTACCTGAGGATGGGGAATAGAGGATGGAGAAGGAGCGATCACTAAAGGCCAATAAGACACTTTGTGGAATAATGGGTACATTCATTATTTTAAGTGTTTAATGATTTCATGATTATAAATACATGTGTCAAAACCCATCAAACTGTACATTTTACATATGTACAGTTTACTGTATATGATCCATACTTCAACAA
The DNA here is from genome assembly GCF_047511655.1 of Castor canadensis. NCBI lineage: Eukaryota > Metazoa > Chordata > Mammalia > Rodentia > Castoridae > Castor > Castor canadensis. The sequence goes on from NC_133388.1 coordinate 155,846,286, forward strand.
TTACCTCAGCAATATTGGCAGTAATGATTTCAATCATATACACCACATACATACCTCAACACAATAAATGTATTTGAAATTATAAGAGAGGTAATGAAAGCAGTGAACAACAACAGTCAAGACCCAGGAGAAGAGGGAAGCCCAGTGAAGTGAGCCTGGTATTGGGGGTCATTTCTCCCATTGGGAAGAAATTGTTTACCTTAAAAAAGAGTAAGTGCTGAAAATGAGTAGGCAAGAAGTTCTGGAAAAGAACAACAGAGTGAGCCCAAAGAAACATAAAATAAAGATAAGAACAGGAATTAATGAACAGAAAATAAGAAATAACCAGCATAACCAACAAAACCAAAAGTGATTTAACAAAAAAGACTAATAAAATAAACTGAAAAAAATTTATCAAGGAAAAAAATAAAAGTAAAGAGCTTGTTAGGAATGAAAAAGAATACACAACTTCAGAGGAAATACATATTAAAAATAAATAAACTTTATGCCAACATAGGTGAAAATGACAATTTTAGAACAATATTACTTATGAAACTGATTAAGGAGAAAAATTTTTAAATAAATAAATCAACAACAAGTAAAGTATTTTGGTGTTTAAAAATCTAATCCCTTTTCTATATGTGTACACAAACACACACACACACACACACAAAGGCACACACAGACATGCAAAAGCATGCATACATGTACCACAAACACCAAATATAAAGAGTTTCACAGACAAGTTCTAGAAAATACTCAAGGAAAAGAATCTCAAGCTTTTGTTCCAGATCACAAAAATTTAAGACAAATTCTATTTATTTAATAAAGCATAATCCACTTAGTGGAGATTTGTAACATTACACCAAAACTGATAGTAGAATTACAGGCCAATCTCACTTAAGAATATAAATGTGAAAATCGTAAGTCAATGAAAGTATTCCTAAAATTTTGAGTATATAAAAAAACTGTTTATCCTAGGAAAACAAATACAATATAATGCAGAAAAAAAACAATAAACATGACTTACCTTGTTAAAGAAAATAAGGTTATTTGATTCTTTCAATAGTTGCAGAGAATGCAACTGATACAATGCAAAATCATTCATGGTTTTTTAAATCATAGAAATACCCTTAATGTGAGAATAAGAATCAACAATATTCCTAAATGAACTTTATATTTCATGGTAAATGTTAGATACAATCTCATTAAAGTAGATACACTTTGCAGGAAGAATATAAAACAGGTCTTCTTAGGGGAGGATACTAAAGGGATGGGGAGGGGAAATAAAGAGGGGGAAGGAGAGTGAATGTGAATGATATACTTTATATACTTCTATGAAAATAGAACAGTGAATCCTGGTAAAATTGTTTTTAAAGGGGTGAGGGGGATGAGGGAGAATGATGGAGGATATGAATCTAACCAAGGTAAATTATTAAAATTTATTTTATTTTTACTTTATTGTTGTGCTGGGTGGAGGTACACTGTGGCATTTACAAAGGTTCTTATAGTATATCAAATATATCATACTTGAATTCACCCCCTCCACCATTCTCCTTTATCCCTCCCATTCAAGAAATAGTTTCAACAGGTATCTTTGTTCCATTTACATTCATGTGTACATAGTATTTGGACCATATTCACTCTCTTACACCCTTTCCCTATCTTCTCCTCCCTCCCACTGGTATCAACCCCACCACCACCCCAGGCAGGGACTGTTCCACTCTCCTGTTCCCTGATTTTGCAAAAGAAAGGAAAAAAGAAATGACATTTCTTCTTATTTAAGATAGCTACACAGGGAGTTTCCTTGTGGCACATCCAAGTATATATGCATTATAGCCCAATTTGGTTCATTTCCTCTATTTTTCTTGTTTCTACCTTAGTCCCTTTCTTATGGTTGTTTCAACCAGTTTAAAAGTTCTATATTCATTCTTGTATAGAGAGTACATCAACCATATTCACCTTAACTTCCTTCTTTTACCCTCCCCTTCTCATATGTGTCCTCCCCTTAGCATCTCCTGTTTTTCATAATATTGCTACATTTGTATTAGGTCTATATTCCACATATTAGAGAAAGCATGTATAATTACCACATTTTCTTAATCCTTTCATCAGTAGTGGGGCATACCAAGGTACATTTTAAGCACAAATGGAAATGTGACAATGAAACTAATCTACACAACTAATATATGCTAATAAAAATGTTTTTAAATAAAGTAGAAAAAGTAAAGATACATTAATCCTTGATTCTATCCAAAACTGTACTGAAATATCTTGCTAGTATAGTGAAACAAGAAAAAAAAATACTATAGAGGTTAAAAATGATTACTAAATTGTCACTGCTGTTAGATGATGTGCTTGCCAACATACAAAACCCAAGAGAATTTACAAACCATTAAGCAAGTTATTGGAATACAAGATCAATATAAAAAAACCAACTTTCTATAAACCAGCACACAAAGGTAGCAATAGTAAACTTTAATATCATATTTTCCACAAATAACAAAATACTAGATAGGACAGGGGACTAAATCTATAATTTATGCACAATATTTTATGGAAAAAGTCATAATACATTGTCAAAGGACGCTATAGAAGACCTGAATAAACAGAGAAGTGTTCATTGTTCATGGATGAGAAGCCTCAATACGACCAAGAGATTGTCCCCCAAAATGAATCTATAAAAGCAGTGCACATCCAGTCGAAATACCAAGAGTATTCTTTGTATAACTTGACAAGCTGACTTTAAAATTCATGTAGTAAAGCAAAAAGCCAAAAGTAGCCCTGCCTGAGAAAAGGACTTATGTGGATATTAAGGTACAATGATTAATCCAGCATAGTACTGGTGCTGGGATAGCCAAGCATATCAATGAGAGATAAGAACAGGGAGCCCAGAAACAAAGCCATGATTTTTAAAAACTTAATAGGATCCTGGAGAAAGCTGTCATTAGAATAAAATAAAAATGAGATCTCTATTAAATAGCATATATGAAAATAAATTTCAGATTAAACAATTAAATGAGTAAAGAAAAACATTTAAAGTTTTTTAGACTAAAATATAAAAGTTCTATTTGTAACAATAAGTAGGGAAGGATTTTGAAAACAAAATACAAGTGAAAACTTTAAGGAAAAACTGAATTTTAAAACCTCTGCATATCAAAAGACACTATTAATTAAATGAAAATACAAGTCATTTGAAAGAAGATACTTGCCTTGCAACTGGCAAAACATTGGTATTTAGAATATATAGAGGGCTGACGGAGTGGCTCAAGCAGTAAGCATGCCTGCCTAGCTAACAAGAGGCCCTGAGTTCAAACACCAGTGATACCAAAAGAACCCCCAAAAGACAAAAACATACTTGCCTAGAATATATAAAGAATTCATTCCAAAAAATAAGAAAAGGAGAAAGTCCAATGTTTAAATAACTCTCAGAGGAAAAAGTCTGTGTAGTCAATAAAAATGTGGCAATATACTCAGTTCTAATAGTTAAGAAAATGCAAGATAAAATAATGCTAATGTGTAATTTCACTCCCATATGGATTAGCAAAAGACACTTTGTAGAGTAATTTTTCCATTAACATGAGGGTGGCTAATGGCTGAGCAATTTCACTTCTGAAGAAAGCTGTGGGCTAGGGATGCAGCTCAGTGGCAGAGCACTTGCCTTGCATGCATTGCAAGAAAACAAAACAAAACAACTTTGCCTGTATATACAGAGAATGCATAAAAATAAATTTGGTAGCATTGTTTATAAGAACAAAACATGGAAACAATATAAATGTCCATCAACAGAACAAAAAATGAAGAAAAAATTTATTTTAAATATATCATGAAGAAAAAGTAGGTTGAAAGAATATTCACAGGATTATAACACATGAAGTTTTACAGCCTGAAAAGCATTGTTATAAAAAATTTATACAATAAAAAAGACAAAACTTTATGGACTGTTTCAGGGGGAAACGGGGAGGGGGGAATAAGAAATGGAGAGGGTGATAGGATAGGGATGTGAATATATATATGCATGTATGAAAATAGAATAATAAAACCCATTTAAGTTGAAAAACATGAGGGGAGAGGTGCTAAGAGCAATAAGATGGAGTTTGATCAAAGTACATTATACACATGTATGGAAATATCACAATGAAACCCCTTTGTTAATATACACAAATAAGTAAATTAATAAATTTAGGTCAGACACAGTGGCTCATGTATGTAATCCCAGCTACTCAGGGGACAGAGTTTGGGAGGATCACAGCTCAAGACCAGCCAAGGCAAAAAAGTTAGAGAGACTATCATCTCAACAACAACAACAAAAAGTAGGGCATGGTGTGCACATCTATAATCCCAGCTACATGGAAGGCATATGTAAAAGGACTGGCAGTTCAAGTCAACCCAGGGAAGAAATACAAGACTCTATCTGAAAAATAACTAAAGCATAAGAGACTGGGGGCATGGCTAGGGTGGTAGAGCATGAGACTTGAGTTCAAACCTTAGTACCATAAATAAATAATTTAAGAATTTATGGATAAATATGTGTACAGTAATAGTATAAAGCATGCTTGGGAATGGTAAAAACCTAGTTCAGGATAATAATGTTTTCTGGGAATGGATTCAGGGTGGGTTTCACTGTGTTTCATTTCTTTTTTGGCAATACTAGGATTTGTATGAGGGGCTTCATGCTTGCTTGGCATGTGCTCTACCACTTGAGCTATGGTTGGAACCCTTCTTGCTTTGGTTATTTTTTGGGATAGGGCCTCAGGTTTGTGCCCTTGCCAGCCTGGACTGTGATTCTCCTATTTTCACCTCCTGTGTAGATGAGATGACAGGCAGGTACCATCACACCTGGCTTTTTCATTGAGATGGAGTCTCTTGAACTTTTTGACAGGACTGGCCTCCTGATGGCCACCTCTCAAGTAGCTAGAATTACAGGTGTGAACCACCATCCCTGGCCTGTATTTTATTTCTTTCTTTCTTTTTTTTCCAGTACTGGGGCTTGAACTCAGGACCTATACCTTAAGCCACTCCACCAGCCCTTTTTTTTTTTTTTCCAAGATAGGGTCTTGTGAACTATTTACCCAGGTTGGCTTTGAACCACAATCCTCCTGATCTCTGCCTCCTGAGTAGCTAGGTATGAGCCACTGGCGCCCAGCTGTATTTTATTTCTTAATGGAAAAAAGAACTAAAGCAAAAACACAGTGAGATGTTATGATCATGTAAAATTGTGTGATAAGTACACAGGTTGTATAGGGGAGAGCATATTTTACCTCTGTTAGAGTTTTCCAGCTGGGTCTTAGAATTAAATTGGTATACAAAAGATTAACAGGAGAAAAAGTACATGAAGGTATTTAATACAAGTTCTCCATGGCCCAGAGCCTTGGTGAGAAAATGAAGACTTCCAGCACAGTAGGAGTTGAACACAGATAGCAGTAAAGTGAGAGCCTGTGACAGACAACGGGACTTGGACCAAGGTAGTTAATTAGGTGGAGAAGTGACTAGGAAGAAAAGGATTAGTTAAACATGGTGTGTTCTACAGATTTCCCTTGCTTTAACTTTCTGTCCTTGGTGATTAAAATGATAGTTTCCTTCTAATATAGGGAGGGTGTCTTTCCAAGGGAATTTTATATCCTGCTTTTAAGAAACTGAAGGTCAAAGTGATCTTGTTACATCTTCTGTTTTCCTGTGCCCTTATGACAAATAGTCACTCTGCTAGAGCAACATCTTTTGGGATAGTATGTTCTGAATCATCTAGTAGTTTCTATGACATTGCATTATAAACTTTTTGGATGTTTAAAGCATTTCATAGGTTTTGTTTTGTTTTTTGTTTTTTTGGGGTGGCACTGGGGTTGAAACTCAGGGCCTCATGCTTGCTAGGCAGGTGCTCTTATCATTTGAACCACTCCACCAGCAGCATTTCATAGTTTAAAAGGAGAAAAAAAAATGCATCCATAATTATTGACTACTCATCTGGTGACAGCATTAGTGTTGATGAAATACTGACCTAAGTGATCCAGTCATTAGTAAATAAGTTTGTGTGAATGAGTATTACCCCAGGAAGTGAGGACAACATAACGAAAAGGGCTACCAGATACCATCTAATGGTACACTTCCCAGGGCCCGGATGGAAAAAGGACCAGGCAGCTTGTTATTAACATTTTTTCTTTATAGAGGTTTCCCCAGTCAAGGAACCATCAAAGGTTTTTCTATAGGCATTGTTTAATCAACTCTGCTATTCTGGGACCCAAATAAAGAGATTTCTATTGATGGAGATCCTGCTCACGGCCATGGGGCATGACAGTGCTTCTAAGACTGTGGTTGAAGAAGCAGTTGCATGCTATGGCAATGCTGCAAAAAGGAGGAAACGAGGTTCTGTTCTTGTGGAGTTGTTCCAAGGGAGACACAGAAATCCTCTGAGAGGCGATGAATCTGAGCCAATCTGATTATCAGAACACAGCCATTCTCATTAGAGGCAAGTGTAGTTCTGAGTCCCCAAAGGAGAGCTCATTTCCAGCAGAGAACCCCTTAAACTTGAATTTGGTATTGGCTAGCAGTGTCTTACCAGGGTTCATTTATGTTTCTAGGTTTCTGTGGATTTTAGCGACATTTTAAAGGTACCCAAAATCTCAGTTAAAACTGATTTTTAAAAATTTACTAGAGGTAGAAGATACTGACTATGACCTATACAGAAATCTTGGCACACAAAATGACCTCATCAGCACTTTAAGCAAAGCAGAAGTTTTTAAGCTTTTTGCATCATTTTAGGAGTGTGTACAGCTAACAAGCCTAACAGCCAAAGAAACAATAGAATTATAGCATCTCAGGGTTAGGAAAAATTGACTTCACTCTCCACAGAAAATGACCATTCATCAAAGATACAATGGGTCTCAGAATCATTGACACTGTAATATTCAATACTTAGTAGACTTACTCACAATCCTGAGTCTGAAGATAATGTCAACTGGACGGGTCAATGATCACAACATGGTTTCAGCCACTAAGATCTTGGAGAAACATTAGTGTTAGTCATTGTAAGAAAATCCATAAATAGCTGAAAGCTTGGATTTCTGGACTAAAACTAGATCCCTAACTCTCACTCAGTACAAAAATCAATTCAAAATGGATCAGACCTTATTGTAAGGTCTGAAACTTTGAAAATACTAGGGGAAAACATATGGAAGACAATTCCAGATATAGGCACAGGCAACAACCTTCTGAAGAGGACTCAAGAACTCAGGAAATAAGAGCAAGAATTGACAAGAGGGACTACATCAAATTAAAAAGCTTTAACCAATTACCAGAGTGAAGAGACAGCCTACAGTGGGAGAAAATTTTTGCCAGCTGTTCATCTGATAACAGATTAATATCCAGAATGTATAAAGAACTCAAAAAATTAAATACCAAAAAACAAATAATCCAATCAATATGTGAGTAAATGAACTAAACAGACAGTTCTCAAAAGAAAAAGTCTATACATACATGAAAAGATATTGAACATCCTTAGCCATCAGGGAAATACAAATCCAAAGTACATCAAGAAAGCAAATAACAATATGGGGAAAAGGAGCCCTTTATACACTGTTGGTAAGAATGTAAATTAGTCCAGACACTATGGAAATCAGCATGGAGTTTCCTCAAAAAAATAGGACTGCCATATGATCCTGCTATACCACTACTGGGCATATACCTGAAGAAATCAAAGTCAGCATACAACAGTGATAACTGTATACTCATGTTTATTGCAGAAATATTCACAATAGTCAAATTATGAAATTGGCCTAGGTGTCCATCAACAGATGAATGGCTAAAAAAAATGTGGAACATACTGGGGTATTATTCAGCCATAAAGAAGAATGAAATTACGTAATTTGTAGGAAATTATGTCATTTGTAGGAAAATGGATGGAAGTGAAGATCATCATCCTCAATGAACCAAGTCACACTCAGAGAGACAAATCTCACATGTTTTTTATCACATGCAGAATCTAGATTTTAAAAAAAAGACAAAAATAGAAGGGGGATTATTTGGGGAGGACAAGTGGGAGAGAGGAGGAAGACAATAGTGAGAAATTGGGGGTGAATATGATCAAGGTTCATTGTATACACATATGAAAATGTCATAACAAAACCAATTATCTTGTAAAAATTAATACACAATAATAAAAATAAAAATAAAACAGATTCTGAGAAAATACACAAATATGTAGTAGCTTTCTTGGATGCAAAGATCTTTTCAATTTTACTCTTAACTTATTTTTATTATGATTAAATAGATGAAATAATTTCAACAATTTTGAATAGCTTTATAAGCTGAAACTATAATATATATAAAAGAACAAAAGACCAAGAATAAGTCTGTACAAATTTTAAGTCAAATGGGTAAGGTTTTCCCATTCATACCTCAAGACTTAATATAAAGTTATGTTAAAAAGTGTGATATTTCCTATAAGAAGGGGACTAAGGTAGAAACGAGAAAAATGGGGATGGGGGAATGAACAAATCCAGGTTATAATACATATGTACATGGAAATGTCTCAATGAAACTTCCTGCATAGCTACCTTATACAAACAAAAAAAGCTTTTTTAAAAAATGTAAGACAGGAAGGTAAAACAGGTCCTGTCTGGGGGTTTGTTCCAGTGGGAAGGGAGGGGACGTAAGGAAAGGGTGTAGGAGGGTGAATATGGTGGAGATATTATGTACTCATGTATGAAAATGGAACAATGAGACCTGTTGAAACTATTCTGGAAATGGGGGAGGAATAAAGGAGAATGATGGAGGGGGGGAATTCAATTATGATATATTGTAAGAAATTTTGTAAATATCACAATGTATATGATAATGTAAATAAATATTTATATTAATATGATAATATAAATAATATAGTATAATATGATAAATAATATTTATATGATGTGGTGATATATGATAATAAAATAACATGATGATATAAAATATATGATATGTTATCATAATAATGATAATATATGATATATTATCATAATATGATACATGATATGATAATTTAAATAAACAAACATTTTTTTAAAGTGTGGTATTTCTTAGGCTGGGCTTGATGGTACACACCTGTAATACGTGCACTCAGAGGCTGAGATAGGAGAATTGTCAGGTCCACATCAGACTGGGCTATATAGTGAGATCCTGATTCAAAACAAAAAAAAAGAAAAAATGTTTCTTGAAGATTGGGCTAACAAAACAATACATACAAAAGAATACAAAATAAAGAACTTATTCACTCAGCTTTGGAAATTTGAAATATACAGAGGTAATATTGCATTTCAATCTGGTGGAAAGGATGAACTAGCTCAATAAATATGAAGACAATTATCAAGCATTTTAAAACACACACACATAGATTCCTAGACTGAATGTTGTGCATGTGCCAATAATTTCAGCACTTTGAAGGCTGAGGCAGGAGAATGGTGAGTTCAAGGCCATCTTAGACTCTATAGAAAGTTCCAGGCTAGCCTGAGCTACATAGAGAGACCCTGACTCAAACAAATAACAATTTTTTTAAAACCTAGATTCCTAGCTCACATTACTTGCAAAAACAAATCCAAGGAGAATTAAACAACTAAACGTGAAACAAAAAAACCTCCAACTTTTAGAAGAGTTTCTTTATGATTTCAGGACAAGAAGAATTTCTTCAATAAATGAAAAATATACAAAAAAATCACATACTCTAAAAAAAATAGGTAAATTTAACTGCATTTAAAGTTAAGATTTCTATACATAAAAGATAGGTTTCTTGAAGAAGATACAACATCTATATTAGTAACCAAACTAAACATTAAATATTTTTAAAATATTTTAAATTTTATATATCAATAAGAGAGAGGGGAAAAAACAACAAAGAGATGGCTAATAAAAATGAACAGACCATTCAGAAAAGAGGTAATTGCCTATTAAGTATATCCAAATATGCCTACCCTGATTGAGAGTTAGAAAAATTCAAAATAAGATTTTACATGCGTCAGAATGGAAACTTCAAAATCTTTCAGCACTAAGTATTGGCAAGTATATTAACAACAAGGGTTCTCATACCTTGCTGGGTATACCTTCTTTACAGAGCAATTTGGCAACATTCAATAAAGACATAGATGCATTATCATCCACTTCTGATATGAACTAGTATCTTTAGTGCAACAATGTATGCAATAGCAGAAGAATTGTGCAACCTAAATGTCCACCAACAGAAGAATGGGTAAATGAATGACGTTTTATGAACCAAATTTTTTAAATGCAAGAACCAGAGCCACATGTGTCAGCATGGGTAAACCCCTAAAATATAATGATGAGTAAAAAAAAGAGAATTTGCAAACATATACAAATACATATCCACATTTACTTATTTATGTGTTCAAATTTACCATGAAATTTAAAAAGAAGAGCCAATGGTTCTATGTAGTGGTATGCTCCATAAATATGAAGTAAAAGCAGAGAACATTAACAAAAGTGTTAAGCATCCAATTCCTGTCAAGGGTTGACTCAAAGAGGGAAAAGACAGAATAAGATTGGAGATAAATACAGAGCAGACTTCAACTGTATTTGTATTCTTTTTAAAAATCTGGAAAAATATGGCAAGATATTAATATTTGAAAAATACAGGTAGTTGGCATAATTCATCTAAGAAATGTTCACAATAGAATGTGCCAGGCACTATTCCAGTTTCTGAATAAAACAGTGAATAGAATATCAAAGTCCCTAGCCACAAAAAAAATTTTTCATTCAATTGGAGAGATGGACTAAATATAAGATGAACTTTTATGTCAGATAGTAAGTGCTATGAAGAAAATAAAGCAAAATAAAAAGTAGTTAGGAGGGGCAGATTCTGTGAGGAAAGAAAAGTAGGAAGCACCCAGATTCTGTCTCCCCACTTGGTTATAATTGCACTGGCAGAATCTATCTATTTAACTAATTGGAACTGAGGCACATGGAAGACTTGCTACTTTGCATGGGAGGGTTTGGATGATCAATTTCATCTGTTAGCACAGCAGCAGATCTTCCATCCTTACTCCCAGGAATGGCAGCTGTCACATGTTCCTGAAGTGCCTTGCATACAAGCTTGTGGGAGACAGGGTGGGCAAAATTAGGACTTTGTCCTCCAAATATCAGAGATTTGTGTTCTGGTCACTGATTATTACTTCTGGTCACAGAAGTAGAAACAAAGAGGTGGGTGACCATTGCTGTATCGCTGCTCATTGTTTCAAGCCCCCCTCCCTCTCTCTGAAGTGACTTCCTGGGAATGTAAAGACCCAACATCTTCTCTGCTTCATTTTTCTCTCTCTTTCTCTTTTTGGGATCCAGACATTAAAGACTAAGACATTCAAAAAACATCAAGCTATGAAGAAGACTAGAAAGTGAATGCACATGACCAGGGAAAGGTGCAGGCTCAGAAAAGATTTGAGACATTAAGTTTACAACTCAGGATGAGCTTTGGCACAGAGGTGACTTAAAACAATTTAAAAAAAAATAAATAACAAAATCCAGCACACCCTGGGAAAAGGGTTAAAATTTGATATCCAGAGTTACCACATTATTACATTCAGATGTCCAGTTTTCAATAAGAGCGCCAGCAGCAACAAAATCACAAGATACACAAGAAACAGGAAATTATTGTACAGAGGGGAAAAATCAACAGAAACTACCAAGAAATTACCTGATGGCAGAGCTACTAAGCAAAGACTTTAAAACAACTATGTCAAAGATGCTCAAAGAACAAAAGAAAGGCATGGAGAAAGTTGTGAAAATGATGTATGAACAAAATGGAGTATCAGTAAAAAGATAGAAAACCTTTTTTAAAAGATAGCAAAAAAGAAATGTTAGAGCAGGAAAGTATAACTGAAATTTTAGATTTTACTAGCTGTGGGTGTAGCTCAATGGTATAGTGTATGCTTAGCATGTATAAGGCCCTAGGTTCAATTCTCAATACCAAGAAAAAAAAAATCCACCAGAAAGATTTAAAGGCAGATTTGAGAAGGCAAAAATAGGAAGTCCTGAAAAATAGGACCATGGAAATGATCTAAGAAATAGAAAGAGAAAAGACTGAAGAAAAAGGAACAGAGCCTAAGGAACATGTTAGATATCATCAAGCAAGCTAACATGTGCATTATGGAATTTCAAGAAGGAGAAGAAAAACAGAAAGAGGGAGAGAGAATATTTGAAGGAACCATGGATGAAAACTTCCCAAATGAAAAAATAGAAATATCCAACAAGCCCCCAAATTCCAAGTAAGATGAACTCAAACAGACTTACACTGAGACATGTCATAGTCAGACTTTGAAAAAACAAAGAATCTTGAAAGCAAGAGAGAAGTGACTCACACATGCGAGAGCCACAAAAAGAATATCAATAGATACTTCTCATTGGAAATGAGCCAAAAGACCACAAATTTGTAAAAAAAAAAAAAAAAATTAAACAATGCAGCATAAGCAACTAGTGGGACAAAGAAGAAATTTCAAGAGAAATTTGAAAATATTTAAAGATGAATGAAATGTGAACACAACATACCATAATTTATGGCATGCAGTGTAAGCAGTGAAAGGGAGAAGTCTACAGCTATAAATCCTTGTATTGAAAAATAAGACCTCAAATCACCAACCTAACTTTACAACCTAAGAAACTAGAAGAAAAGAAAGAAACTAGAAGAAAGGAAAGAAATAGTAAATATTAGAGGTAAATGAAATACAGCAGAGAAAACTAAGAAAGGCAGTGGAATCAGAAGTTGGTTTTACAAAAAGATCAACAAAATAACAAATGGACTAAGGAGTGCAGGGGGAACTTAACTTACTAAAATAAGAATGAAATTGAGATGTTACTACTAATTCTACAGAAATGAAAAGACTATAAAGGAGCACTGTAAATTTTACTCTGATAAATTGAATTACCTAGAGGCAATGGACAAATTCCTAAAAATCAACACTTAACCAGACTAAGTCATAAAGAAATCGAAAACCTGAATAGACCTATAAAAAATAAGGCAAACAAAATCAGTAATATAAAATCTCTCAAAAGAACACTGCAATGGGCTTCAACATTCTAAGCAAGGGCATCTCTTCATTAAAAAGGAGTAAGGAAAGGCATAAGGCAAAAGGGCAAGGAGAGAAGGCAAGGAACAGCTTCACAGGTGAATTCTACTAAACATTTAAAGAAGAGCTAAGCCAATCCTTCTCAAACCTTAACCAAATACTGAAAAAGAAGGAACCCTTTCTAACTCAGACTGTGGGCCTGTATTACCCTGATGCTAAAACCAGATGAAGAACACAAGAAAACTGTATGATATAGGAGTTAGAGTGGGAGTTAGGAAACCTGACAGCTGACAACCATGGCTTGCATATTGATAAGAAATCACATCTTAGACTGCTTATGTTAACAAAATAGCTTGTGACATACAGCAGGGTCTTTCTGACCCACAACTCACAAAAATAACAGCCCCAGTCTGACCATCCCCTGCCCAACATATGGGAGGAATTAATGACACATAACCCAGTCTCCAGAAGTTGATGACACATAACCCAGTTTTCCAGGACTGACCACCACATCTACAGACCCCAATAAAAGCTTGAGGTCTTGGGACTTCCAGTGCAGTGCTCCTTCTGGATCCTGTCCACCCTCCTGTCTGGAGGGGGCTCTTCTGCTTTGCTTTCACTTTGCTTTACATTAATAAACCTGCTCCCACCCTAGTCTCCTCTGTGTACTCAAGGAGAGCCCAACTCAGGAGCAGGTGCTATTATTCTCCTCATATTCTGGTAGGCCTAGTTTATTCCTTATTGATATGGGGACCACCTTTTTAGTTTTGCTTCTCGTTCTGACTATTATCTTGTAAAAGTTGGACAACAGTGGAGATTTTCTCCTCCTCTCTCCTGTGTCTAGAAAGACCAGATAATTACTCATCAATTTGCCTTCTGTATACTAAACTATAATTACAGCGTTAACATGGACAGATTTGGGGCTCTTTGTGTGTTTTTTCTCCCTTCTGCCTTCTTCTTGCCTGGGCCAAGAATTCTTGCCTTGCTGCTCAAGGTCATTTGGGAGTTTTGATATCCTAACCAGCCCATGCTAGAATGTAACATTCTGTAACTCAGGCGTGTGGAAGACCAAGGGAAAAAAATAATGTAAAGGGAAATTTTAAAGGAAATCTAAGCAGCAGCAAATTCTACATAACTATGTCTGTGTGTGGACAGGTGATCTTTATTTGTCTTATTTTGTCAGAAATACCATTTAGCTTAAAAAATAAGGTAAAAAAAAAAGAATCAGCAAGCAGGAGATGAAGAAGTGCAAAAAATGTTATAAAGAAGGAGAATATTTCTTTTTTTTTATTTTATAATTCATATGTGCATACAAGGCTTGGGTCATTTCTCCCCCCTGCCCCCACCCCCTCCCTTACCACCCACTCTGCCCCCTCCCTCTCCCTCCCACCCCCTCAATACCCAGCAGAAACTATTTTGCCCTTATTCCTAATTTTGTTGTAGAGAGAGTATAAGCAATAATAGGAAGGAACAAGGGTTTTTGCTGCTTGAGATAAGGACAGCTATGCAGGCAGTTGACTCACATTAATTTCCTGTGCATGTGTGTTACCTTCTTTTTGATCTCACCTTTTCTCTAGTTCCTGGTCCCCTTTTCCTATTGGCCTCAGTTGCTTTTAAGGTATCTGCTTTAGTTTCTCTGCATTAAGGGCAACAAATGCTAGCTAATTTTTTAGGTGTCTTACCTATCCTCACCTCTCCCTTGTGTGCTCTCGCTTTTATCATGTGCTCAAAGTCCAATCCCATGGTTGTGTTTGCCCTTGATCTAATGTCCACATATGAGGGAGAACATACGATTTTTGGTCTTTTGGGCCAGGCTAACCTCACTCAGAATGATGTTCTCCAATTCCATCCATTTACCAGCGAATGATAACACTTTGTTCTTCTTCATGGCGGCATAAAATTCCATTGTGTATAGATACCACATTTTCTTAATCCATTCGTCGGTGCTGGGGCATCTTGGCTGTTTCCATAACTTGGCTATTGTGAATAGTGCTGCAATAAACATGGGTGTGCAGGTGCCTCTGGAGTAACCTGTGTCACAGTCTTTTGGGTATATCCCGAAAGACTGGATCAAATGGTAGATCAATGTCTAGTTTTTTAAGTAGTCTCCAAATTTTTTTCCAGAGTGGTTGTACTACTTTACATTCCCACCAACAGTGTATGAGGGTTCCTTTTTCCCCGCATCCTTGCCAACACCTGTTGTTGGTGGTGTTGCTGATGATGGCTATTCTAACAGGGGTGAGGTAGAATCTTAGCGTGGTTTTAATTTGCATTTCCTTTATTGCTAGAGATGGTGAGCATTTTTTTCATGTGTTTTTTGGCCATTTGAATTTCTTCTTTCTCTTCTGTTTAGTTCACTTGCCCATTTCTTTATTGGTTCATTAGTTTTGGGAGAATTTAGTTTTTTAAGTTCCCTATATATTCTGGTTATCAGTCCTTTGTCTGATGTATAGTTGGCAAATATTTTCTCCCACTCTGTGGGTGTTCTCTTCAGTTTAGAGACCATTTCTTTTGATGAACAGAGGCTTTTTAGCTTTATGAGGTCCCATTTATCTATGCTATCTCTTAGTTGCTGTGCTGCTGGGGTTTCGTTGAGAAAGTTCTTACCTATACCTACTAAGTCCAGAGTATTTCCTACTCTTTCCTGTATCAACTTTAGAGTTTGTGGTCTGATATTAAGATCGTTGATCCATTTTGAGTTAATCTTGGTATATGGTGATATACATGGATCTAGTTTCAGTTTTTTGCAGACTGCTAACCAGTTTTCCCAGCAGTTTTTGTTAAAGGATGCTTTTTCTCCATCGTATATTTTTAGCGCCTTTGTCAAAGACAAGTTGGTTATAGTTGTGTGGCTTCATATCTGGGTCCTCTGTTCTGTTCCACTGGGCTTCATGTCTGTTTTTGTGCCAGTACCATGCTGTTTTTATTGTTATTGCTTTGTAATATAGTTTGAAGTCAGGTATTGTGATACCTCCAGCATTGTTCTTTTGACTGAGTATTGCCTTGGCTATTTGTGGCCTCTTGTGTTTCCATATAAACTTAACGGTAGATTTTTCAATCTCTTTAATGAATGTCATTGGAATTTTGATAGGAATTGCATTAAACATGTAGATTACTTTTGGGAGTATAGACATTTTTACTATGTTGATTCTACCAATCCATGAGCATGGGAGATCTCTCCACTTTCTATAGTCTTCCTCAGTCTCTAAGAAGGAGAATATTTCTGTGAGAAAGGGTTATATATGTAAGTAAGGCTTTGTCCTAAAAGCAAAGGCTTGTTTCAACATGGAAACAGGCAGCTAAGAACAAAACCAGAAGGCTAAAAGCATGTCGGAAGGATTGTGAGGGTTCACAATGAGACATCCCGGGCCAAGAAAAAGTTAGTGAGAACCCATCTCAAAGAACAAGCCTGATATGGTGGTATACTTCTGTAATTCCAGCTACATGGGAGACAGAGGTAGGAGAGTCATGATCTGAGGCCAGCCTGGGCAAAAGCATGAAATCCTAGCTAAAAAATTACTAAAACAAAAAGGTCTGGGAGGCGTGACTCAAGTGGTAGGGCACTTGCCCTCAAGCACAAGGCCCTCAATTCAAACCTTAGTACTGCCAAAAGAAAGAAAGAAAACTATAGCACATTGCTGAAATTAAAGAGGATCTAAATAAACAGAAATGAATCCCATGTTCATGAATTAGAAGACTTAATATTGTTAAGATGAAAATACTACCCAAAGTGATCTACAGATGCAAAGCGATCACCATTAAAATCCAAATAATGCCAGGCACAGTAACTCAGGCCATTAATCCCAGCTACTCAGAGGAGGCAGAGATGAAGAGGATCATGGTTCGAGGTTAGCCCAGGCCTCAATCGACATGCCAAGAACGTAATGTGTGTCTGTGATCCCAGCTACATGGGAGGCCATAGAGAGGAGGATCGAGGCTCAAGGCCCCCACTGAGTCAAGCCCAGGACTATCCAAATCCCAATGACACTTTTGCAGAAACATAATAACCCATCCTAAATCTCAGAAGTCCCCAATGGCCAAAACAACCTCAAAAAGAGAACAAAGCTGGAAGACTCACAACTTCAGATTTCAAAGTTACTATAAAACCCACTAGTGGATGCAGTGGCTCATGTCATTTTATTTTTGGACTCTTTAATCTAGTCCACTGATCTCTCTATACTTTTGCCATTATCGCCCTATTTTGATTATCACAGCCTTGTGATAAAATTATTTTGGTGGTACTGGGGTTTGAACTCAGGGCCTTGCACTTAGTGCCCACCCACTTGAGCATGCCCCAGCCCTTTTTGCTTTAGTTATTTTTTCAAAAAGGGACTCACACTTTTGTTCAAGGCTGGCCTCAGGCTGCAATCTTCCTACCTTTGCCTCCAATGCAGTTGGAATTACAGATGTGTACCACCACACCTGGCTAATTTGCTGAGATGTGGGGGGGTCTCCTTAACTTTTTGCCTATGCTGGCTTCAAACCACAATCCTTCTGGTCTCCATCTCCTTAGTAGCTTGTAATACAGAAAGAAAGAGAGAGGAAGGAATCCAGGGATGATTAGCAATGTTTTCCTCTATATGAAGGAGACAACACATTTTCTAGAAACATAAAAGAAGACATGAATATATTCTCAGACTAATACCATGAATATACCACTTCTCTCAAAATCAATTGACAAAATAATTCTACAACTCGCCTATTAAAGTAATTGATAAAGAATAACCAATAAAGGGCTAGAAAAGAAGGGTCTACTGAAGAATTTGATCTAGTAAATAATAAATTTCACAAATCTATAGTAATTAAAATACTATTCAAGAACAGACAAATTAAGAGACATAATAAAAAGATCAGAAATAAGCCTATAGGATAGGTGACATTTCACATCCATGGGGAAAGAATGCAATATTTAAATGTTGTCAATTCAGTTGGGCAATCATTTTCCATAATTTGGATTCCTCACTCATTCCTCACACCAAAATCACTGAAGACAGAACCTGAACACATGAAAATAAGCATCTCTGAATGTCTATGTTTAACATGAAAAATCTATAATATCATGTCCTCAAACACTATATTGCAAATCATGAATGAATGAATGAGACATAGAATGTCTTACAAAAGAAAACAAAAGGCATCCTCTTGCATTTTACTATTTGTTTGATTCATTCATTATCAATTTAATCCACCTGTATTGAGCACTTGCCTGCAGCCGGCATCATCCAAGGCAGAGCAATGTGTTGGACAAGTCCTGGATGTCAGTCACAGTTCTGCTGAGAAATGGTTCCATCCAGGTCCAGCTTGCGGGCAGGTTGCTTTCACCTACAAGGCATTCAGCACCCTCTAAGCCTCAGTATTTGTTCCTTCCATTATCAGAGCCTAGCAGTGGTCCTCCGGCACTGTGCTAATAGAAGAGACTGATCTTCTATCTCACCTTCCTCAGCAACACAAGCCCTGCCCCACCCTGGAATCAGAACCCAGGCTCCAGGGTAGAGAAGCCTGTGGGCCTGAGGCACCCAGAGAGAAGGCAACAACCTCGTCAAAGTATCACTGCCAGGCCAGGGAACCTTCCACAGCCAGGCCTCCAAGGCACTGCTGGGAGTCAGGCAGCTGCAGCTGGTGACCAGAAACTGACACTGCCACAGTGGGAAATTTCTCTCTATGGGCACTTGCTCGGGCATAAACATAGCAACCAAATCGTATTTCCATGTTCTATTACTTATGGAATTAACATCATTTTTGTGTCTTCCAAGCCATTTGACAGTCAGAAAATCCTTTAATAATGTATATGGAGGACATCTGAAAAAATATTACTGGATGTCTCCCAAAATATTCGCAACAAAATCACAAATGGTTCATTCTTGGTTTGTTAAACTTATATTCATCTTATGAGAAAATCAGAAGTTAGTAACTAAGGTATTACTGATCTAAAAGATTTTTCCTCAAATTTTAAAAGGTTTTCTCACTGTTCATTTAATTAACAATTTAATACCTACCTACATCTAGCCATACAACCCATGGGGAGAAAAATAAGTGTAACACTCTGGCAACCTCAAATGGTGCATCAGTCGTATTGATAGTATAAATGATTTACCTATTTTTATAGCTATCATAATGGCAGCCTGTGGTTTGAAATCTTTTAAAAACAGGAGTC
The DNA here is from genome assembly GCF_047511655.1 of Castor canadensis. NCBI lineage: Eukaryota > Metazoa > Chordata > Mammalia > Rodentia > Castoridae > Castor > Castor canadensis. The sequence continues at coordinate 155,865,456 of NC_133388.1, forward strand.
TGTGTGCCCTGAGACCTGTCTGGAATTCCTGATGAGATGCAGGACAACTGTGATCTGTTGCTGCCACCAGCAGGTCATTCTCAACAATATGGTATTTTCCCTTTTGCTTCTTTTTTTTTTTTTTTGCTTCCAACACCATCTACAGCTATACCTTGACCACCAAACTCTTTAACCAAGACAATTAATTAGATAAAGTAACAAATATCTTCCATGGATATTCTCAGTAGCTATTTTTTTTCTTTTCAAGATGAGCCTTTTTATCTTCTGTTCCTACATTTTTCTTCATAAGCCCCTAAATATTGCTTTCTTTTGAGATCATCTTCCTAGTAAATATATCCCAATATGAGAATAAATGATCCTGACATAAAAGGCACAGGTTCACAGCCCATTACACTGATGACTGGTACAAAACATTCCTTCAATTTTCTTTTACTTTGTGAATCTAAGCATGTTATACAAGCAAGTTCTAAAGCTACATTGACTTGTAATTAGATCCAGCTTCTATCATGAACTAGCATGGGAAGTATTTAGACTTTCTATACCTCAGTTTCCTTCCCTATAAAATAGGAGTAATAACAGTATCTAAGTTTAGGATTTTCAAGAGGAATAATGAAATAATGCATATTAAGATTTCAGCAAAATGTCTGGAAAATAGTTAACAATCAATGAATGATTCATTATTCTTATTACATGAAACTGCAAAATTTAAGTGACTTCCATACAATCAGAAGCCAGATCACAGGAGAGTTCTGACCAGAACCTCCAAAGGAGCTGATTCCAAGCCAAAGGCTTGGACCATCACATCACAAGAATGCTGACTTTCTATTTGTCTAATTAACATAAAGGCTCTGCCACAGCAATAAAAACAGCATGGTACTGGCACAAAAACAGATATGAAGACCAATGAGACAGAATAGAGGACCCAGATAAGAATCCACACAGCTACGCCCACTTAACTTTTTACAAAGGCGCCAAAAACATATGATGAGGAAAAGACAGCCTCTTCAACAAATGTTGCTGAGAAAACTGGATATATGCCTGAAGAAAACTGAAACTAGATCCATGTCTGTCACCCTGTACAAGAATCAACTCAAAGTTGATAAGGACCTTAATATCAGACCTGAAACCCTGAAGCTAGTATAGGAAAAAGCAGGGAATACACTGTAAACAGTAGATATAGACAAGGTATTCCTCAGTAGAACTCAAATGGCTCAGCAACTAAGAGAAAGGATGAACAAATGGGACTACATGAAATTAAAGAGCTTCTGTACAACAAAAGAAATGTTCTCTAAATTGAAGAGACCATCCACAGAATGGGAGAAAATCTTTGCTAGCTATACATCAGACAAGGACTGATAATCTGAATACACATGGAGCTCAAAAAAAACTAAACTCCCCCAAAATCAATGGCCCAATAAAGAAATGGGCAATTGAACTAAACAGAACTTTTTCAAAGGAAGAAGTCCAAATGGCTAAACAAACACATAAAAAAATGCTCAACCATTGCTGGCCATAAAGGAAATGCAAATCAAAACCACACTAAGGTTCCACCACACTCCTGTTAGAATAGTTACCGTCAAGAACACCACCACCAACAAATGTTGGAAAGGATGTGAGCATGCAAGCTAGTATAACCACTATGGAAAACAGTATGGAGTCTTCTTAAAAAACTAGAAATAGGTCTGCCATATGATCCAGCAATACCACTTGTAGGGTGTACCCAAAGGAATGTGAGTCTGCTTACAACAAAGACAACTGCACATCCATGTTTATTGCAGCATTATTCACAATAGCTAAGCTATGGAAATAGCCAAGGTGCCCCACTACCGATTAAGAAAATGTGATACATAATACACAATCGAATTTTAACCAGCCATAAGGAAGAATGAAATTTTGTCATTCGCAAGTAAATGGATGGAACTGGAGAACATCATCTTAAGTGAAGTTAGTCAGGCTCAGAAGGCCAAAAGCCATGTTCTCCCTCATAAGTGGAATATAGACCTAAAACAAGTGTAATAATATTATGGGATATGGGTTACACTAAGGGGAGGTAGCATATGGGAGAGATAGCGCAAGGGAAGGAAACTAAAAGCTTGAATGCGGTTGATGTCCTGACTGTACAGCAATGAAAATAGAAATCTTAAACTGGCTGGGGCCACCATGGGAAGGAGAATAGGGAGGACTAAAGAGGATTAGAGTAGATAAAGCAAATGGTGTTGTAATACAAATATACATGGAACTATCACAAGAAAATTCTCTGTGCAGCTGTCTTTATTTCAAACCAGCAAAAACATCAATTTTTTTTATCTTTTATGTTTTTTCTTCTACAGAAATAGAGAACAGGAGGGCAGAACAGGTTCTGCCAGGGTGGGAGGGAGCGGGGATTGGTACTAGTGGGAGGGGGAAGGTGGCAAGGAAAGGAGTAGGAGGGTGAATATTGTGCAAATAATGTATATACATGTACGTAAATGCAAAAATGATACCTGTGGAAATTTCCAGGAATCAGAGAAGGGGGGATGAAGGAGAGCAGTGGAGGGGATGAATTCAAATATGATTTATTTGATACATTTTAAGAACCTTTGCAAATGTAAATGTAAATGCCACAATGTACCACCAACCAGCACAACAATAAAGGAAAAAAATAATATAAAACAAAGGCTCTGGTTTCCTTGGGATGGGCACAAAATTGCTGTGAATATCATTTTTTAAAAGCAAGGTCCTTTTAAGCCCAGAATTATATAAATCATTACAGCCTGTATATCTCTCAACACCTAACAACTTTTTCCAGGTTGGCTGACAAAAGTGGTATTTTTATGGTGATTATTTCTCATAAGAAGCAAGTACATGAGATGTCTCTCTCAGCTCTGAAATTCCTTCTCTTTAAGAGCTTCAGAGAAGTAAAGCAGTTACCCATTACTTGTTTGTGTCAAGTGACAGCATTAAATATATTCACAGTCCAGCATAACCATGAGTGTCCTTCCCTAGTGCAGTGAGGAGAAATGATTTCTAGTCTAGGCTAAAGCACTAACCAAAACCACAGAACCTTCTGGCTTGAGATTGGTCGGGTCTAATTTCTCTGACATTTCACTGAGAAAGCTTCTGTGCAAAACAAGATAGGACACCATGAATTCCCATCCAGCCTTCTTGCTAAAGATTTCTGGATTCAAGAGCTGGGGAAGACCAGAAATGCCCAAGAAGGTCTACCTTGCTTACAGAGGGAGTGGAGTGTGTGTGCCTCAGTATCCACTCCACATAGGTACCTGCAAAATATTACCCTATTACAAGCTCAATGTGTCTCCCTTTCTATGTGAACAAGCAATCATCCTAGGCTTGTTGTCTCCTCCAGTGTTAAATCATATGTTAATAAGTTCATTGCCCACGACTGCCACCACCACCACATAAGGTAAATGAAGATAAGGAGTTGTAAAAAATCATAAGTTCATTGCTCAAATGTCTACAATGCTTTCTAAACAAAGGCTTTTTTACATTTCAGAGGTTATTAATTTCCTGAATGGAAATTAAATACTGGAGGTAAGTGAGTTCCAAAACTAGAGAGGGAATTTACAGGGTGTGCAATCCAAACTAACTTTATTATAGGGACACAAGGGTTTGACAAAGGTTCATTAGCAAATGGTAACAACTTTAATGATTTACCTCAATCCCATCTTAGTACACAGGAACCAAAGCCTTCTTAGTGTCCCTTATGCTTTTTAAGGCTCTAGTTCTACACAGTTAATGGTGGGACAAAATGAAAAGAAAACAAATGGCAGCAAAGCCTTCGGCACAGCACTGGTCCACTGCTGGATCCTGTAGTTATTTCCTAATTACCTTTAAAGGATATAACCACCCACCTACGAATTTCATCTCCAGTGACAGCTCCAGTTACATACAACAACATATATAACTGATCTCAAATGCCATTTTTAGAGTCTTTGCTACAAAAAGTACTCATGCAATGGCTTAGTCCTGTCCCTCAGTCCTCCTTGTTGACGTGGAACGGTGAGACACCATTGACACTCTTTTCTTCAATTCCCCAACAAGATGCTGAGCATCACTCTGGACCAGACCCCAGAACCCCATGGCAGAGACTGAGGCAAAAGCAAGCTTGGCATTTAAGAAACAGCAAGGGAGAGAATGGGAATGGAGCACAACTCATGAGAGGGAGAGGATAAGGGGGCCAAACCACATTGGGCCTGTACACATTGTAAGGATTTTGATTCAATCTCTGAGTTGGGGCAAAAAGGTAATAAATATTTTTCCCTTTGGTTAAAAGTTGGATACCTCAGCATTAGGTACCATGCATTCATCACCCTGGGCATTTGTCACTACTATAGACACCTGCAGGCACTTCAGGATTGAGCCAAAGGTTAGAGTGTTCCCTAGTGTGGTCTTATAAATAGGCCATGGCCTGGGATCTGAACAAAGACTTTGGCTCTCACATAATACAACACCTTCTTGCTTTCTTATTCTTGCCTACTCCCAATACCCAGCAACTTCTCATAAACCTTGGGACTGAACAGGACAGTGACCACTCTATAAGTCCCAGTTGGATTCCCTTGACTTTGTCAGAGCTGTGAGGGCTAAACTTAGCTTTGCCACTGAATGGAAGAGTATCCCAAGGGAGGAAAAGAAGACAAGATCATAATTCCCAGCAGCCTTGATGTCACCTTTTTGCTAACCCCTGAATTAGAAATTGATTTCCAAGGCTGACCCTGGGGGAAAATGTGGCTATTTTCCATCCTGACCCATGATGAGGCCTCATGATGAAACACCAGGCCTCTCCTCAATGGTTTCCTCCACTGGTAGAGGGACTGCATGAATGGAGATTAGAGCAGCCAGCAGAATATAATAAAGCTGACAGTGCCTGCTTTGCCAGTGATTGAATTTTAAAATATGAAAGTATTCTGAGGAGAAAGGTTAATGTGATTCCCTATTAGGATGGTTTTGCTTACAATAGAAATCAGTCATCACCGTGTTAATATTTCCAAAGTGCTGATATAAGCCACAGGCTATTAGCATTAGTGCTACTCTTATTATGACAGATTAAATAACAGTCATACAAATAATCATGCTCAGTCTAAAACTTGAAAACAAATTCAATGATGCCAAAAAAAACCAACAACAAACACCTTAGCCTACATACATACCAGCCTTCTTTGCAAAGAGGGCTCTTATACAAATTATTTACAGATTACTTTTTCAAAGTTTTTTGTGTGCCTCACTCCCTGCCATCCCCACCGAAGGATTCCCCACCGAAGGATTCTATACCCACTGATGCTCAACTATTGTGTTGACTCTTTCATGAAGAGGGTGCTCGGTGCTCTGCTTCCCAACCATTCCAATTTGTGTAATTCTTGGCCTCCCTTGGCTCCTTTATTCGCCTCCACCCTTGGTAGGAGGAGTGACTGATCTCAGTGGTAAATTTATCAAAAATAATGGGAATTGAGTGAAAGTGTGGTATGTAATTTTGAGAATGAGTTCTTAAAGTAAAGATTTATCATTCTGTTTTCTATTGACTAAAATGCAGATTTGATTGCTACATCCACCTGGGCAGAAGGTTGAAGTTGCAAAGTAAGGACTGAGACACAGCACAAAGTAGGAGCCTGAGATCCTGATGACTGTAAAATCACTACTTCAGCCTGGACTGCTCGCTCAGACTTTGGCCCGGTGCATGCCTGTAATCCCAGCACTTGGGAGGCTGAGGTAGAAGGATCATGAGTTCAAGGCCAGCCTGTGCTCCATAGTGAGACCCTGAAGAAAGGAAGGAAGGAAGGAAGGAAGGAAGGAAGGAAGGAAGGAAGGAAGGAAGGAAGGAACGAACGAACGAACGAACGAACGAAGGAACGAAGGAACGAACGAAGGAACGAAGGAAGCAGAAGAGCAGAGTGGCTCAAGGGGTAGAGCGCCTGCATAGCAATGAGGTTCTGAGCTCAAACACCAGAACCACCAAAAACATAAAATAAAACTCATTTTTAAGCTTCTGTATTTTTCGGTTCTCTGATCAAGGGGAAATCCAGAAACTTTGGGGAGACCAGCCCAGGAAAACTCTGAGGACATGCAGAGGAGTAAGTCCAAATAAAAGAGTGAAGTGATTGAGATTTAGAATGAACAAAAGGTAAATAAGAAGAAGAAAAGTTTGTACATCCAACCTAACAAGTCGATTTACATTTATACACTAAAATTTGTATTTAAATACATACAGTAGATCCACATTGATAAGTATAAATCATTAAGTGAGTTAATATTTACAAAGCACTTTAAGAAGTCCCCGGCACATAGTGAACACTGCATAGGTGCTATTAACGAATTAAAATGAATGGTGTGATGGTTAGGTTTGTGCAGGCTTGGCTAGCTTATGTGCCCACTTATTCGGCCAAACACAAGTCTAGTCGTTGCCGCAAACCTATTGCTTAAATGTGAGTAAACTTTACGATCAGTTGACTTTAAGTAAAGCAGACTACTTAAGGCCTCATACAATTAGTTGAAGGCCTTAAGAGTTCCCCCAAAGTTAAGTTAAGAGTTAAGAAGTTCCCCCAAAGAAGGAGTTCTGCCTCAAAATTGCAGGGTAGAAATTCTGCCTGAGTTTACAGCTTACAGGCTAGTCCTTCAGATGTTGAACTTACCAGACCCCACATTTGCTTAAATCAATCCATTAAAATAAATGAGAGAGAGAGAATCCTAATGCAAATGGAAAATTTTTAAAAGACTGTACTAGAAGCCACTGGAATTTCTCCTGACTGAAAGCCAGAATATGGGATGAGGGGAGAGGCTGGAAACCTTGCCTGCGTACTGTCCACATTCTTACCCTCCTCTCTGCACTGAGGAATGGCCTCTGCAGGACCCCCCATGTTAAGCCATCCTCCTTTCCTTGCTGCTGATTTACAGCAGAAAATGAGAAGACCATGATGGAAATGACTTACCCCAGCTCTGGGAGCAAAATGCTTATGGATACAGGAGTTCTTTTGAGGGTGATGAAAATGTTCTGGAATAAGACTGTGGTGGTAGCTGTACAACACAGTGAATGTACAATACCACTAAATTCTCCACTTTAAAATGGTTAATTTTATGATATATACATTTCACCTATTTTAATGGCAAATTTTATGTTATGTGAATTTTATTTCAACTGAAAAAATTGCAAACAAAAAAAAAGGAAAACTCTCCATCTCTGTCCTCCTGGGAATGAGCCTGCTTAAAGAAGATATGAGCTCCCCTGTATACTTTCATACTTAAAGCTTATCTGGGGAGGGCTGGGCATAAGAAGGTTTAGATTTGAGTGTAACTCATACATCTTGTGAGTTGACTGGCAATCTAAGCAGAACAGGTGATGCAATCAAATCAACTGCACCAATATTAGACTGTCATTTCTGTTGTTCTTTGCAAGACAAATAGCTATGTGTACCAACTATTTCCAAGATGAAAATCAACCACAAAGATGAGGGAAAAGGTGTTGGGCGCTGGTGGCTTACTCCTGTAATTGTAGCTACCTGGGAGGCTGAGATTGGAAGAATTGAGGTTCAAGGCCAGCCTGGGCAAATGGTTCACAAGACCACCATCTCCAAAATAACCAGAGCAAAATGAACAGTAGGTGCAGCTCAAGTGGTAAAGCACCTACTTTGCAAGCATGAAACCTAGTCCCACTAAAAAAAGAAAAAAGATGAGGGAAAAGATGTTGAGTTGGCTTCCAATACCACCCAGGCTATGTCCATAGTCTCTACCCCATCATATAAAATGGTTCACTCTTAAGATGAAGCTGGATGTTCACTTCCTCAGAGAAACCCTCCCAGAACCACACAGCCATTGTTAGGTGCTATTGCTCTTGGGATGTCAGAGTTGCCTGTGTATGTCCACTACAATGTAAATTTTGATGGAAAAGGCTTCTTGGCACCTAGTACAGCATCTATGACATAGAAAACGGTCAACAAATATTGTTGAATAAATGAGTGCAAAGTCTCAAGAAAATAGGATATATGGGGCTGGTAGAAGGGCCCAAGTGGTTGAGCACCTGCCTAGCAAGTATGAGACCCTGAGTTTAAACCAAAGTACCACAAAAATAGTATATACATATCACAATATCAACACTTCAGAAGACTTCCAAAGTTCACTGTCCTCTTATTCAGAAGGCTGGTAATTAACATCTGCTTTCATCTGTCTGGTGAAAGTTTATTTCTTGAACATAATATTCATATCTTAGGAAATTCACAATCGAGTCCAAAACCCAATTATTTAATGAATTTCCTTCAAAAGAGAACGTAATACCAACTGCATTGATCCTCTTTCCTTCTTATATTTAAATCTATCTTGAGAAGCTAGCATGGTGAAATCACATGGAGAAGACAGGATAGTGAACAGGAAAGAACTTTACATGTCAAGTTGAAAGGGAGTTGGGGGTGTTCAAGTTTCAGTTCTGTCACAGAATGATACTAAATACTTATTTCATGTCTCTAAACCTTCAATCTATGAAACAGAGATAACAGAGCATTTGCTCCTTCTAACTTCCAGCATTGTTGTGAGGAGCAAATCAGATAAAAACTTAAAAGAGCTAAGTGAATAAAAGTTATCAGTTATGTTTAAAGCACCCTATTTTTACATGTTCATTTTAGTCTGCTTCAGATAATTTTGATCTCGTCTTGAAGTATAACACTCATTTATTTCTACTATTATTTTATTATTGTATCTATATTATTTATGGCTATACTGCATATATAATAAAAACAGAGGTTTATAAGTACTAAATCTTTATTTTGTACCATTATATTATCTGGGGGACAGAAGCATTGAATTCATATTCCTATATGTTTTTAAAGAAATGCAGCAGTTATAAATTTGCTCTACTCAGATGCTGACCAATGGTATATATCTGTATTAGTCAGAGTTATTCAGAGAAATAGGACCAATATAAGATAGAGATATGGAGATAAATAGAGATAAAGAGAGAGATTTATATGGGAATTGCCCTACATGATTATGAAAGTTTAGAAATTCAACAATGTGTCATCTGTAAGCTAGAGAATCAGGAAGGCCAGTAATGTAATTCAGTCTGAGTCCAAAGACTTAAGAGCCAAGGGAGCTGATGCTATTAGTTCCAATCTGATTCTGAAAGCCTCAGGAGGCAGCAGGGTGAGGTGATTATATAAGGAGGGCAGAGCCCTCAGAAAGGTGAAATTAGTGTCCTTCTAAGAGTCTGGAGAGGAGGGTTAAGAAAAAGTAATGTAGATGGGTGAATTTGATAAAGATACATTATGTACATGTATATAAATATCACAGTGAAACACCTTTGTACAATTAATTTATACTAATAAAATATTTTATATAGATAAAATAAAAGAGGCTAGAGAGAAACTTCTTGCCTCTTCCACCAAACAGAGCTAGAAGGCACTACCTATGAACCAGAGAAGAGACCACTAAACAGTGAACTTGTCAGCATTTTAATGTTGAACTCCCAGTCTCCAGAACTGTAAGAAATAACTTTTGTTGTTTATTTATTTTAAAGCCACCCAGTGTATGGAATTTTGCTACAGCAGCCTGAACAGACTAAAATAAGGATGGTGGTTTAAGTCCCAGTCTGACTCTAAAGGCCCAAGAACCAAGGGTGCCAATGTCCAACATCAGGAGAAGATGGATATCCCAGCTCAAGCAGATGGCAAATCCATTCTTCTTGCCTTTGTTCTATTCAGGCCCTTAACAGATTGGATGATACTCACCCACATTGGAAAAGGTAGTCTTTACTCAGCTTACCAATTCAAATGCTGATCTCTGCCAGAAACATTTTCATAAACATATCCAAAAATTAATGTCTTACCAGTTATATGGGCATCCCTTAGCCCAGCCAAGTTGACATGGAAAATTAACCAGTATAACATCTTTCTTTTTCAAATAGATATGACTCAGATTTCCCCATTAAAGTTAGAGGGAAATTGAAATCCCAGTTACTTCAGAATATTCCTTTCCCTGCCTAGATTTATCAAAGAATCCTGCAGGCTCACATAATAACCATGCAAGAAGGTAGAGAACCCAGTGATTGCCTTCAAACCACAGGTTCAGACATGGAGGCCCTTGTATCCAGCTTCCACAGGAATCCTGTAGTCAGCCAATCTCAATATATGAACTCAAGAATTCATATCTCCAAACTTCTATAACCAGACCATCTTTCTGGGAAGCTGCTCTTGGAACCAACATTATTTTTGGCATTCAGCTTCTATTTCTACCCCCTCCTATATTTTACCCTATATTGTAAGGCATAAGTAGGCTAAAAACTTTTTTTTTTCAATTTCTCTTAACACTTGGAATCTAGATATGATTTAGCTTCTGCTTTCATGGAATTTATAAGATGAAAGAAAGGGAGAGATCATCCTTCTTTGTGTGACAGCAAGATTGATGGGTGAACTCCAGCCAATCAGATTCTCACATGGCCAGACTCTATGATCAACTAAGCAGTCACCAGTTTTGTGGATGTGCAGGCAGCTGTGGTATCAGCAACAGTTTTTTGAATTTTCCTGATGTGGTAGGCAGAATGATCCCCAAATGTGAATACCTGTGAAAAATGTTATGTTTCAGGCAAAAGGAACTTTGCAAACCTAACTAAGATTATGGTTTTTAATACAGGGATATTATCTAGGATTATTTGGGTGGGCCAAATCTAACCATGCAAGTGAGAACTTTCTTTGGCTGGAGGCAGGAACACGTGGCAGAGGGGAATAATCTAAGAGATGCAAGTTAGGAAGTTTCAAAGTGAAAGGGGCAATATAAGAAGGTATGCAGGTAGCCTTAAGCAGGGAGAAAGAGTCCCCAACTGACAGCAAGCAAGGAAACAGGCAACAGGCAAGGAAACAGTTATAAGCAACCCAATTCTGTGAATGGCCTGAATGCCCAAGAAAACAGATTCTAAGAGCCAGCACCTTGGTTTTTGCCTCATGAGACTTTAAGAAAAACCACCTGAGTTACACTATGCCCAAACTTTGGATTTACAAAAATTTGAGTCAAAATAAGTGGGGGTTGCATTAAGCTACTAAGTTTGTGGCAATTTGTTGTAGAAGCAACAAAAAGCTAACACGTCTGACATCCAGACAGTAGGAGCACTTTTCTGATTTGGGTGGGGGGTTGGGAGTGTAACTGATGCTCGGGATTGAGCCCAGGACCTTGAACATGGTAAGCATGTGCTCTGTCACTGAGCTACTCCCCAGCCCCCATTTTCTGATATCTAAGTCAGCATTGGAGACACCATGAAACCTAGCAGTAGCCCTTTGAGATCTACTTCAACCCTTCCAATGAAGGTCCTGTATTAAATCCCATTCTGGTTTCCATTTTATTCACTGAATTCTAACTGCTACAATGTAGTTCCAGCTCCTCTACATGTCCTTGAATACAAGTGATGTAGCAGGGAGGAGGACCAGAACAGAAACAGACAGGCTGTGTTCTGATAATAAAGCAGGGGAAAGGGATGGCATAGCAGAGAGATAAAACTTAAAAAATTAAAACATAAAGGTCACATAGCACTGGGGGAATGAAATAACCAAGGCCGAGAGGACTGAGGAAATGGTTCTTATACATGTGTGGCTGTCTGGCATTAAAGCCCTTCCAGACACAAAGTCATATATTTTTTAGACAGGGTCTTCTACTTAAATAGAGACAAAGTGACTATTTTTACTGGCTCTAAACATGTCCTTTGATACTTAAAGATGGTGGTTTTAACTTTTTTAAAATACTCATTTTCTTGGACATATATACTATAATATTGCTGCCATGGTAGTTCTACTCAGTTAAAAAAAAAAAGAAAGAAACCAAAATACACTGTCTGGGCAAAGAAATGGAATGTCCAACCACTAAAGCCTCATTGGAGAGGCCCTTTTATTGTTTTTTGTCTACTCCTACCACAGTCAAAGTAGCAGAGATTACTCCTTGGATCCATCACAGCCGAGTCAAGCCAGCTTCTGTCTAGTGGGAGTGCATCCCTGATCCGGCTTTACTGTGTAAGATCACTCTCCAGAACATCAGCATACTTTCTCAACAGAACGCCGCTCCTTGGGAGACAACAGGAGACCACAAACGACAGGATGACAGCCCTGCTCTAGTCACTCCGGAAGCTAACTAGTCTATGCACAGCAAAAGCTTAACACCAACAGACTGTTTTCCAGACCAGTTATTTTACTGTAATGCATTGTCACTCCTTGTCTGTACCTGTTGCTGTAGTACTCACCCTAGTCTTCACCATAGGTTTGGCAGAAACTGCCCACTCACTGGACTTACAGCAAAAACTTTTTATTAGCTCTCTTCTACCTCTTTTGGGCAGGATGCATAATTACTGTTTATTGTTACTGATGTGGTTTCCCTTCATGGCCCCAGAGCCCTAATTCTGTGACCTATGTATGCATACTACTTAGGCAGGAAATGTCACTAGGACTTTGCTTTTCCATATTTACTATTCTTGTGCAGGCTCTGTCATTGAGTCATGCACTTACAACCATATGGTAATCAGCATATCTGCTTCAACTCCATTTACTGCCCCCAAGAGCAATAGTTAGAGATCCAGAGCATCTGCAACCCTGGGAACCTCGTCAGGTGCACCCAGTTGTTTAACCCTGATGAACCAGTGTCAATGCTCTTTGATGCATATGCAGCCATATACCAAAGTGGATGGGGAGGTATAGGCTGTGGCTGTGGGGGCCTAGCTTGAGAAAGAGCCTATACATCAAACATTAAGTATATGTGCCAGGGAGACAACTCTTAGCCATGTGATGGTGTGTGTTCTTATTATTGTCCTTACTGGGGTTGTGTTTCATGGGCCACAGGGCAAAGGGCAAAATACACAGCCCTCCTTCACAAGGGGATAACTGCCCCTAACTGCAACCCTAGCACCTGTAACCCTGTAAATTTCACTATACTTAAGCCATCCAATTAGATACGGGGACATGTAATTAGTATAAGGATAAATGCAAAGGGCCTTGACCCTGGGACTCTGATGCACCTCAAATTACCCATAAGAGTTCCTCATACCAAGATTTTCACTCCTTTTTATGAGGAGATGAGGAGTGAATTTTCCATCTCTACCAAGGCTAAAAACTTGTTCCTCTCACTGGCTGAGTTTATAGCCCAGACACTGAATGTCACTTTGTGCTATGTATGTGGGGAAACCAACAGGGGAGATCATTGGCCTTGGGAAGCAAGGGAGCTGGACCCATGAGAGCCTTTTAATGAGACTGCTTTCCTAAAACACAAGAAAGGCATCTGGCTCCTAAAGACTTCCATCATTGGAAATTACTGTATCTCCCACCCAGAAGGCCAATTCTCCACCTTGGTGGGGGATTTAACTTGTTTAGGCTTACCATTTTGGGTGCTTCTCAGCCTCTGAGATGCTATGTCACATGTGCTGCCTTTGTCCCACATCACATGGTCTCATGAAACTCAGCCTCTTCTGAAATTACTACAAAAATCACTCACATCCTGTATACATGAAATTGTATCCCTTACAGGAAGATTTCAGATTGAGACAGAGATGGAGAGAAGGTTGCTTCCCACCTGTGCAACTCCATGGAGAACAGACGTCTGTCATTAAAATACCCTCCCATTCCAACATTGGGAGTTTCTTATCTGACCTAGTCCCAGCCTCCCTCTCCATTCTCATTTCTCTTTCTCCTCATCTTTACCTCTCAAATTATCTTCAGAAACACAAAAATTTTTCTCTCTGTTGCATTTTGACAGCAACAAATACCCAAGGACTTGAAAAATTCAAACAACTACTTTTCTTTGTGTTTTGAGACAGGATCTCACTACGTAGTCTTGACTATCCTAGAACTCAGGATCCTCCTACCTCAGCCTCTTGAGTGCTGGGACTACAGATGTACAACACCACACCTGATTTCACTCAAGTTTTAATAGGGTGTTCTACCAAATAGAAATTCTGATGCAATAAGATATTTTTCCATGTCACTGACCCATACCTTGCTACTCCATGTCCTTGTATGTTTCATAACTACTCTTGGACATATCATTAAACAGGTAAGAGAAACAAGTTTGTCTAGGATAAAACTAAAACTAACAATCTTACAGAGTTGCTAATGTATGCAAAGCACTTACCACTTGGAAAATAATTAGCACTTAACGTTATCAAATATTATCACTGTAATATCTAGTTATTTCCTCTCTTTTTCACCTGGTTAATGTCTCGGTCTCATGACTTTAAATAGCATCTAGACACTGAAAACTCCAAAACTCATCTCTGGCCTAAACCAATGCTTCTGAACTCAACTCACATATCAAAATGCTTCTTGGACATCTCCACTGGATATTTAATAGGCATAACAAACTTGACACAGTAAAAAAGGAACTTCTGATTTCCCTCTACTAGTCTCTGTGCCACAGCTCTCATCTCAGTAACTGGCAACTCCACTCTTCCATTAGCTCATGGCCTAGAACCTTGGAGTCATTCTTCATTTTTCTTTTTCTTATACCCTACATTCAGTCCACTCAGGAATCTTGTTGGCTCTGCCTTCCAAAATATCCAGAATCCAACCACTTCTTACTACTTCCATGGATATTGCCTAGCCTACACGACCATAGCACCCTGCCTAGATTATTACCAGTCTAAACTCACCCCCTTGTTTCTAACTCTATTCTAATCAGTCTGCTCTCACCATGGAGCAATCCATATCACGCTAATCCTTACCTCAGATCTCAGTGGCTTTCCATCTCCTTGGAGCAAAGCCCACATGATGGCCTCCAATGCCCTGTAACATTTCATTTCCCATTACCCTCACCTCTCTGACCTCATCCTACCACTCACAATGGCTTCCTGGCTGTTGCTCAAACATGACAAATCTCCTTGTCCTATCTTGAGGCCTTTGCATTGAGGTTTCCTGTCTATAATATTTTTCCTGATGAGTGCCATGGCTTTCAACCCCTTACTCTTTTCAGATTTCTGCACAAATCTACCCTAAATAAGTAGCAGCCTCAATCTCTACTTTAATATGTTATTCTGCTTATTTTTCTCCAGAGCATCCACCATCATCTACCATATGTGGATTGTTCTCTCTGCATGCTAGAATGAAAGTCCCACGAGGGCAGAAAAGTTGCTTATTTTATTACTACAATATACACAGCAGCACTTAGAACAGTATGTTATGTGTACTAGGTGCTCAAAAAATATCTGTGGTGTCATGAATAACTTTAATCATTCAATTGAAATTAAATTAAGCAAGAATTTCAAGATGGGGTGACCAAGATAAGAATTAAAAACAGTTTCTTGCATTTGTAAACTAGCAATGGTGGTCTTGAGTGGTAAGGCATGGAGACCAATGGCTTTGGGCTGACAGTGATGGGAAGTCTGAAAGGAGGCATTAAGAACTCCCTTCTGGCCAGGCTTGGTGTCACAGGCCTATAATCCTATCACTTGGGAGGCCAAGACAGGAAGACCATGAGTTTGAAGCCATCCTTTGCTGCTTAGTGAGTTCCAGGACAGCATGGGCTATACTTCAAAACAGTGTCTCAATGTCCCCCGCACCCCAGTCCCAAAAAATTGCTCCCTTCTGGAAATGGATAATGATGATTACATCATGAATTATGTTAGTCAGTTTTCCATTACTATAACAAATACCTGAGATAAATCAACTTATAAAGAAAAAACCATTTTGGCTCTCAATTTTAGAAGTTCCAGTCTATGATCAATTGCTCTCCTCTTGCTTTTGGAACTGTGGTGAGGCAGCACTCCATGACAGGTAGCATGTATATGGAACAAAGATGCTCACCCCATGGCCAGGCAATGAGAAAGATAAGTAAATAAAAGAAAGAAGATACTCAGAAGGTCCTAAACACCATCAAAAGCTACAGCAAGGTAGCAGGATATAAAATCAACAGAGAAAAATCATTAGCATTTCTATACACTAATAATGAACAAACTGAAAAAAAATATATGAAAACAATTCCATTTACAATAGCCTCAAAAAAAATCAACTACCTAGGTGTAAACCTAACAAAAGATGTGAACAACCTCTACAAGGAAAACTATAAACTTCTGAAGAAAGAGATTGAGGAAGACTATAAAAAGTGGAGAGATCTCCCATGCTCATGGATTGGTAGAATCAACATAGTAAAAATGTCTATACTCCCAATCTACATGTTTAATGCAATTCCTATCAAAATTCCAATGACATTCATTAAAGAGATTGAAAAAATCTACTGTTAAATTTATATGGAAACACAAGAGGCCACGAATAGCCAAGGCAATACTCAGTCAAAAGAACAATGCTGGAGGTATCACAATACCTGACTTCAAACTATATTACAAAGCAATAACAATAAAAACAGCATGGTACTGGCACAAAAACAGACATGAAGACCAGTGGAACAGAATAGAGGACACAGATATGAAGCCACACAACTATAACCAACTTGTCTTTGACAAAGGCGCTAAAAATATACGATGGAGAAAAAGCAGCCTTTTTTTTTTATTTATTTTTTTTCATTTTTCTTTTATTATTCATATGTGCATACAAGGCTTGGTTCATTTCTCCCCCCTGCCCCCACCCCCTCCCTTACCACCCACTCCGCCCCCTCCCGCTTCCCCCCCTCAATACCCAGCAGAAACTATTTTGCCCTTATCTCTAATTTTGTTGTAGAGAGAGTATAAGCAATAATAGGAAGGAACAAGGGGTTTTGCTGGTTGAGATAAGGATAGCTATACAGGGCATTGACTCACATTGATTTCCTGTGCGTGGGTGTTACCTTCTAGGTTAATTCTTTTTGATCTAACCTTTTCTCTAGTACCTGTTCCCCTTTTCCTATTGGCCTCAGTTGCTTTAAGGTATCTGCTTTAGTTTCTCTGCGTTAAGGGCAACAAATGCTAGCTAGTTTTTTAGGTGTCTTATCTATCCTCACCCCTCCCTTGTGTGCTCTTGCTTTTATCATGTGCTCATAGTCCAATCCCCTTGTTGTGTTTGCCCTTGATCTAATGTCCACATATGAGGGAGAACATACAATTTTTGGTTTTTTGGGCCAGGCTAACCTCACTCAGAATGATGTTATTCCATCCATTTACCAGCGAATAATAACATTTCATTCTTCTTCATGGCTGCATAAAATTCCATTGTGTATAGATACCACATTTTCTTAATCCATTCGTCAGTGCTGGGGCATCTTGGCTGTTTCCATAACTTGGCTATTGTGAATAGTGCCGCAATAAACATGGATGTGCAGGTGCCTCTGGAGTAACAGTCTTTTGGGTATATCCCCAAGAGTGGTATTGCTGGATCAAATGGTAGATCGATGTCTAGCTTTTTAAGTAGCCTCCAAATTTTTTTCCAGAGTGGTTGTACTAGTCTACATTCCCACCAACAGTGTAAGAGGGTTCCTTTTTCCCCGCATCCTCGCCAACACCTGTTGTTGGTGGTGTTGCTGATGATGGCTATTCTAACAGGGGTGAGGTGGAATCTTAGTGTGGTTTTAATTTGCATTTCCTTTATTGCTAGAGATGGTGAGCATTTTTTCATGTGTTTTCTGGCCATTTGAATTTTTCTTCTTTTGAGAAAGTTCTGTTTAGTTCACATGCCCATTTCTTTATTGGTTCATTAGTTTTGGGAGAATTTAGTTTTTTAAGTTCCCTGTATATTCTGGTTATCAGTCCTTTGTCTGATGTATAATTGGCAAATATTTTCTCCCACTCTGTGGGTGTTCTCTTCAGTTTAGAGACCATTTCTTTTGATGAACAGAAGCTGAAAAAGCAGCCTTTAACAAAAACTGCTGGGAAAACTGGTTAGCAGTCTGCAAAAAACTGAAACTAGATCCATGTATATCACCATATACCAAGATTAACTCAAAATGGATCAAGGATCTTAATATCAGACCACAAACTCTAAAGTTGATACAGGAAAGAGTAGGAAATACTCTGGAGTTAGTAGGTATAAGTAAGAACTTTCTCAATGAAACCCCAGCAGCACAGCAACTAAGAGATAGCATAGATAAATGGGACTTCATAAAACTAAAAAGCTTGTGTTCATCAAAAGAAATGGTCTCTAAACTGAAGAGAACACCCACAGAGTGGGAGAAAATATTTGCCAGCTACACATCAGACAAAGGACTGATAACCAGAATATACAGGGAACTTAAAAAACTAAATTCTCCCAAAACTAATGAACCAATAAAGAAATGGGCAAGTGAACTAAACAGAACTTTCTCAAAAGAAGAAATTCAAATGGCCAAAAAACACATGAAAAAATGCTCACCATCTCTAGCAATAAAGGAAATGCAAATTAAAACCACACTAAGATTCCACCTCACCCCTGTTAGAATAGCCATCATCAGCAACACCACCAACAACAGGTGTTGGCAAGGATGCGGGGAAAAAGGAACCCTCTTACACTGTTGGTGGGAATGTTAACTAGTACAACCACTCTGAAAATAAATTTGGAGGCTACTTAAAAAGCTAGACATTGCTCTACCATTTGATCCAACAATACCACTCTTGGGGATATACCCAAAAGACTGTGACACAGGTTACTCCAGAGGCACCTGCACACCCATGTTTATTGAGGCACTATTCACAATAGCCAAGTTATGGAAACAGCCAAGATGCCCCACCACTGACGAATGGATTAAGAAAATGTGGTATCTATACACAATGGAATTTTATGCAGCCATGAAGGAGAACGGAATGTTATCATTCGTTGGTAAATGGATGGAATTGGAGAACATCATTCTGAGTGAGGTTAGCCTGGCCCAAAAGACCAAAAATCGTATGTTCTCCCTCATATGTGGACATTAGATCAAGGGCAAACACAACCATGGGATTGGACTTTGAGCACATGATAAAAGTGAGAGCACACAAGGGTGGGGTGAGGATAGGTAAAACACCTAAAAAATTAGCTAGCATTTGTTGCCCTTAACGCAGAGAAACTAAAGCAGATACCTTAAAGCAACTGAGGCCAATAGGAAAAGGGGACCAGGAACTAGAGAAAAGGTGAGATCAAAAAGAATTAACCTAGAAGGTAACACCCACGCACAGGAAATCAATGTGAGTCAATGCCCTATACAGCTATCCTTATCTCAACCAGCAAAAACCCTTGTTCCTTCCTATTATTGCTTATACTCTCTCTACAACAAAACTAGAAATAAGGGCAAAATAGTTTCTGCTGGGTATTGAGGGGGTGGGGGGAGAGGGAGGGGGCGGAGTGGGTAGTAAGGGAGGGGGTGGGGGCAGAGGGGAGAAATGACCCAAGCCTTGTATGCACATATGAATAATAAAAGAAAAAAAAAATATATATATATATATATATTGAGTCTCTAGGAATTTGGTTATCATGCATACGTTGTAAAAACATGCCAAAGCAAATTAAAATAGAGATTAACCCAAAAAAAAAAAAAAAGAAATTAGCACTGTGCATTGAGCAATAGGACGTTTATTATTTCTGTAGGAATTGGTGGACCCTCATCCATCACAGGATCAAAGATGTATAGGTTTTAATGCCTTTGAAAGACTCCTTTGAGAAGAGAGCTCTAGGGCATCCTGCATACAACATGGCCACCTGGGGAAATGGGTGCCCAGGTTCAGATATCCAGACATTAAGCAGGTGCAGCCATGGTCCAAGGAGTCTGGCTACTGCTCCAGTTAGCGACAGACCTTGCTGTTGTCCATATGATGCTGGTTTTGCAGGTGTGCAGAATGCAAGAGTTGCAGAATTATGGAAGCTTCTACCCAGATTTCAAAGGAAGGTCTGGGAGTCAGGCAATGTATGACAAGGTCAGAGTCCCTGCAAGCAGCCCCTGTGAGGGTGATATGTCAGCTGTGAGGGTAAAGCCTCAGTGGAGATCCAGGATGTTGGAGATGCCAGGAATGCAAAGGAAAACCTTAGGCAACAAGTGGAGCCACCCCAAAAGAGAGGCATGGCCATAGGGGTGGGGCTGCCCAAGCCCACCCCCTGGATCACATCACACCTCCCTGACTCTGAATTCCAGTCATGAAACTACAGGATTTAATATTTTCCCTGCTGCGTTTAAGTCTTGCTTTGATCCCATTCCTCCTTTCCATGTCCTCATTCTGCCCTTTTAGAATAGGAACATTTGTGACATTGTATGTTGCAAGTATATAACCTTCATTGGATTTTATAGGGCTCACAGCTAAGAGATTGACTTGAGTCTCAATAAAGACTTTGAATTTAGACTTTTGAACAATGTTGAAACTATTAAGACTTTCTGAACTCTTGGAGATAGACTAAACGCATTTTTCACTATGAGATGGCCATGAGACTTTGGGGGTCAGAGGTAGAATGTTATGGTATAAGGAGATGTGGATTTAGGTGGCAAGAGGTGAACTTTTCATGGTTAATCTTGTCAACTTCATTGGATTGAGAAATACCCATGAGATCAGTAAAGTACATGGCTGGGGCTATCTGCGATGTTATTTCCAGAGAAGATTGGATAATGAGGGCTCTGACCCAATGAACAGATTAATCCCCTGATGAACTCATATGAAGGCATTATTGGGAGGTGGTGAAAAGCAGGAAGTGGGGCCTAGGTGGAGGAAGTAGGTCACTGGGGCCCATTCTTGGGGGCTTTACCTTGCCCTGGCCTCTTCTGTCTTTGCTCTCTCTGCTTCCAAGCTACCAGGATGTAAACAGCTTTCTCCATGATGACATCCCTGACACTTTGGTCTGAAATCTTGGAACCATGACCTAAAATAAATTCTTCATTCCTTGAAAATAATAATAATTAGAACAAGTGACAATTCTTTTGGGCATGATCTATCTTTTAAATGTGGTTGTCTTAACTATAACAGAATACCATATATTTAATGTTTAAATGACAGCAATGTATTTCTCACAGCTGTGGAAGCTGAGAGTCAAATAAAGGTATCATCAGAGCTGGTGTCTGGTGAGGGCATTCTTCCAGGTCTATAAATGGCTATGTTGTTGAATCCTCACAGGGGGTCACAATGGTTATATAAAGCAGACTTTAAAAAAGTTTTTCACAGCTGGGCGCCAGTGGCTCACACCTGTAATCTTAGCTACTCAGGAGGCAAAGAGCAGGAGGATCGTGGTTCGAAGCCAGCCCAGGAAAATAGCTCCCAAGACCCTGTCTTGAAAAAACCCTTCAGAAAAAAGGGCTGGAGGAGCAACTTAAGGTATAAACCCTGAGTTCAAACCCCAGTACTGCCAAAAAAAAAAAAAAAAAAAAGTTCTCATTATCAGGCTGGGGGCACAGCTCAAGTGGCAGAGCACCTGCCTAGCAAGTACAAGGCCTTGAGTTCGAACCCCAGTACTACCAAAATATTTTTTTTACATTTATCAGCTCAATGCATTAAATGGTTATTTGTCAAGTATTTACAACTTGATGCCATCCATTATAATTATTAAAAATGTTTTTCTTCAGTGATAATGAATAATGTCTTAGGTCAGTTTCCCCCATAAAACAGACTGAGGCAGATTTGCATGAAGGGAATTTACTGCAAAGCACTCTTAGAACGATATTTCTAGAGTGAAGGAAGCAGAAGCAGACTGAAGGAGCAGCTCAACTGGAATGAAGTCACAACTAAGGCCTTCTCTTGAGCATCTATGAGGCTGGAATAGTTCTTTAGAGTTGTCCCAAATTGAGTGAAGGGTGCTGGGCCTTCACCCTGGAATGACAAGTCACTAGATGCCAGCAAACCTGAAGAGGGAGTATAATTTGGGAGAGGCAGCCGTTTCAGCTGAGGGCTGTTCTTGGGGAAGTATTTGGCTGTGAGCAGGCAGCAGGCAACACTTCTGGCTGCTGGATAAACAAACAACATGGTCCTGAAGGAGTATTATGGGTAGCATACCTTAACATCCACTATAGTTAACACAGAGAACAAAACTACTTGTGCTTTCATTGCTGGCTTTAAAAAGTAAAAAAAGATGTTATGTCTAACAATAATAGAATATAAGATAGATACTAAGAGAAATTTTATACAGAGACTCAAACACAGAACCTTTACAAGGGGCCAAGAAACACCGTTTTAACTACTTCCCCACTGATGAATTTGATCCCAAACTTCCTGTTCATGAATCCTAGATGTGCAACCCACAGGCATAGCATTACATACCCAAAGAATTCATATTTGATGACATAATAAAGAACTTACATTTCATAACTGCATCTTCATTCAACACCTCAAGACAATATTCAATCTAAAAGAAAATTTCCTAAATGGAAGCGAAAGCTGACTACAGTAGGCCCCATTGGAAACTAAATGAGAATTCCTTTCTCTTCACATACTCCAGTCCTCCAAAGCTTTTTCTGTGCATTAAAACTTTTTTAACATAAAAATTACTCCAGACAATCCTCAAATAATGATGGCTGACCTTTATTTGGTATACAGTATTTGGTGGACATGGCTTTTTGCCCACATGTCAGCCTTCATGTGTCTGAGGTCCCAGACAAGGCACTAGAACTCTGAGTGTTCTAAAGCCCTCCATCTCCTGCCCCAGTTGATTAACTTCTCTCACTCAACCTGCCCTGCAGCAACTATGACACTTAAAATCTTCAGCATTTGCAGTCCTGGCCTCAGATTATTGTTCCCTTGAGCTAGAGTTTGAACTTCTCAAGCTTTCCAGTTGTCTGTGTTTAATATTCCTTATCAAGATTGGACTTCCCAAAGACAGAACCTAAGTATTTTACCTTTTTACATTCTTTATTAAAAATCCTCAATTGATACTTAATAAAAGTGTATTTATCAGAGAATTATTAACAAACAGCAATATGATAATAGAAGCACATCTTTAATGTTTCATTTTCAACATTTAAGAATACATACAAAGATGGGGAGGTGTGGCTCAGTGGTAGACCACTTGCCTAGCATTTGGAAGACCCTGGGTTCAATCTCCAGCATCATTAAAGAAAAGAATATATACAAAAAATTAAGGAACTCAAACCACTTTGATTATTGCATTAATATTGATATATTTTATAAGAAAATATACTATAGAAATTTAAATAATTCTATTAATTTTCAAAACTTAATTTAATTACTGTATTTTAAAGGGAGCAAGAAAATTTTTTGAAGTAATCTTCTTTCATTATATCAAGCAGTAGATGGATTGGTTATATTCTGAAAAAAGAATGACACATTATCTCTTATTCTTTTAAGAAAAGGATCTGTAAGATTTAAATTATCTCCAGAAAAATGTTTCCATTGTTTCAGCTGTGACATGGAAAGAGGTTTCAGGGAATCAGACTTCTGGTGATGTGGACCAAGTTGACAATGTCTAGAGATGGCAGACTTTTCCAAAGAATCATCTGAAATAAGTAAAACAATGAGAAAACCCTTAAGCCAACAAATATCCTACTATATAAAACACTTTTGGTTTTATGACAATGAATTCAGGTGATTTATTACATTTGATCACCTTTGCTCAAGTTAAAACACTTAGTTCATTCATTCTTTCCACAAATATTGGTAAATGGTTAGTTTACTACGTGTACTGAGGCCAAAGATGGTAAACAAGCACACACATGGTCGCTGAGCTCGACCACTTTATGGCCTAGTGAGAGATATACATTAAAAATAATAATCATACAAACAAATGTATTACAAGCTGGGCATGTATTCATGAAGAAAAACAAACATTCTAGTTGTTTGAGCTTTCTAGACTTCAAAACTGAAGACACTGGGGAACTACGTTACCAACTGTGGTAAGAGTATGAAGGAACAACATGGGATCATGAGCACATGTGAGAAGAGAAGCTGATCTGCAAGGTAAGTGGAAGGCTCTCTGAGGAAATGTTCTGCTAAGATCTTAAAGATTAGGAAGCAAGAGCTAGATAGGAACAGAGGTAAAGCATTCCAGGAAAAGTACCTAGAAGGCCATGAAAGGACCACAATATTGGCACCGCTGAAGAACTTACAGGTCCCTAACACAATTAGAGCTTAGACAGCAAAGGCAAAGAATAATACAAAAAGGAGACATTGAGGCCAGGAACAGGGATGCATGCCTGTAATCCCAGCCACACTGGAGGCATAGATCGAATGAGCTCAGGTCTGACACCAGCCGTGGACAAAAACATAAGACTCTATGTGAAAAATAGCTAAAGCAAAAAAAGAGCTGAAGGTATGGCTCAAGTAATAGAGCACCTGCTTGCTTACTAAGCATGAGGCCCTGAGTTCTAACTCCAGTACTGAGAAAAAAAGAAAAAAGAAGACGACACATTGAGTAATAATACAAGGTGAAGCAAGTATTCACGGATTATGAAACACAGGAATAGCAGGGACCAAATCCATTTTCCTTTCCTCCAGGGCACTCAGCCACATTTCCTAGTTTCCCTTAGAGCTATATGTTGCCACTCATTCTGGCCTGTGGAATGTGACTATGTCACTTCCAGGTCTGACATATAAAAAAATCCCCCATATGCACAATTTCCTATACTTTCTCTTCTCTCACTGCTGGCTGGCAAGGGATAGAAGAGCCCAAAGTGGAAGAAGGCTGGATTGCTAAATCACCCTATGGAAGCCTGTCCACTAAATGCCACAGTGACCTGTTACATGAGTGAGAAATATGTTTTTACTGTGGTAAGTGACTGTGATTTTTTTAGTTTCTTGTTAAAGCACTTAGCCTACCCTGAATAACCACTTTCAAGATTTTAGTATTTATCGTAAGAGCAACAGAAAGCTATTGAAGGTTTATTTTTTTAACCTTTTAATTATGGAAAATTTCAAATAAATACAAAAGTTGGCAGGATAGAAATAAAGAACCTGCATATACCTCTACCTTCAGTAACTATCAACTAATAGCCAGATTTTTAAATTTAGAACCCTCACCACTAGATATTTTCTACTTCCATATTCTGATATAAATATATAGTTTTTATCATTTCACCCATAAACATTTCACTCTGCATTTCTAAAAGATACTTTTTAAATTTTTGTCAAACCTAAAAAAAAAAAAAAATCCTCAAGTCATTTGTTAATATCATCAAAATGCTGCCAGTGTTCAAAATCATGAAGTGCCAAGAGATGGCAAGATTGCTTTAAAAATCTATAAGAGAACAGGGCAAAGCAGAGCACTCAAGTGGCTGAGACAGGAGGATCATGAGTTCACGGCCAGCTGGGCTACAAATCAAAACAAAATACTAAAAGATTGTAGACTAATACCTTCAAAATGCTGCACAAAAAAAAATTTTTTCTTAAAAGCTATACCCAAAGGAATGTGACTCAAGTTACTCCAGAGGCACTTGCACACCCATGTTTATTGCAGCGCTATTCACAATAACCAAGTTATGGAAACAGCCAAGATGCCCCACTACTGAAGAAGGGACTAAGAAAATGTGGTATTTATACACATGGAATTCTGCTCAGCCATGAAGAAAAATGAAATCTTATCATTCGCAAGTAAATGGATGGAACTGGAGAACATCATCCTGAGAGAGGTTAGCCAGCTCAGAAGACCAAAAATATTATGTTCTCCCTCATATGCGGACTTTAGATCTAGGGCAAAGGCAGCAATGTGGTTGGACTTGGGTCACATGATAAGGGGAGAGCACATACGGGAGGTATGGGGATAGGTAAGAAACCCAAAAAACATGATACTATTTGATGTCCTCAATGGAAAGGAACTAATGCAGAAACTTTAAAGCGACAGAGACCAATAGGAGAGGGGATCAGGAACTAGAGAAAAGGTCAGTTCGAGAAGAATCAACTTAGAATGTAATACATATGTACATGGAAGCAATGCTAGGAACCTCCCTGTATAGCTATCCTTATCTCAACTAGCAAAAATGCTTTGTCCTTCTTATTATTGTATATACTTTCTCTTCAACAAAATTAGAGATAAGGGCAAAATAGTTTCTGCCTGGAAGTGAGGGGGTGGGGGGGGGAGAGGGAGAGGGCAAGGGGGAAAAGGAAGCGGCGGGGGAAGGGGGGAGAAATGACCCAAACATTGTATGCACATATGAATTAACGGAAAAAAAAAAAAGCTATTATCCAAATTGAGCATTTAAGATAGACAGCATTAGAGAGAGTGTAAAAAAAATACACTTTAGGAATCAAAGATTAAGAAAGTTAGCAACTATCAGCCCTTGTTGAGAAAAAGAAAAGATGGAAATGAATCAAAATATATCAAAAAATGATTATAATAAACATTTTAGCTAAAAGGGGACATCAGATTATAAAAAGAGAAAATCTGGCTTTGCACTGTTGACAAGAAAAATACCTAAACATTAAGGACACAGAGACTTAATGTAAAAGAACAGAAAGTCACACCAAATACTAACAAGAAGAAAGCTAATGCAATATATTAAGACAAACTGAAAGCAATGGCATCAGGGATAAGCAATCATGAAATAAATAAACACAAAGAAGGAACAACATGGATAAAGCAAAATTTGACAGTATCAAGAAATTTTCAGTAACTCAGTCTTATCCTGTCAGATTTTAACAATCTTCAACAGCAAATATATTTTAATGAGATCATTAGTTTTCAAAATGAGCAAACAATATAAACACATGGTTCCCAGAAAGGAAATATGGTTCTTAAACACAGGAAATATACTAAAATTCACTCACAAATGAAAAACAAATTAAAACTATACCAATATACTATTTTCTTACTATAAGGTTGAGAAAACCCCCAATTTTATTTAACAACCCACTAAACTGGCAAGGTTTGGGGGAAATAAACATTCTAGTATATTTTGAGTGAAGTGTAAAGTGAAATAACTTCCAATAGAGGGCATTTTGGCACTATCTATCAAATTACAAATGTACTTATTTTATGACTCAGCAACACTAATAATTTACCTTATAGATATACTTGAACATATGGAAAAAGATGCATGAATAAAAGTATACACTGAATGAAAAGTACCTAATTATACATTTGTGGAAAATATAAAATATTTGGAACTGAATAATGACAAAACTGCATATAAAAATGGTGGGATTTTACCAGATGCCAGTGGCTTACACCTGTAACCCTAGCTACTTGGGAGGCTGAATTGGAAGGATTTCAGTTCAAAGCCAGCCCAGACAGAGTACATGAGATGCCATCTCCAAAATAAACAGAACAAAATGGACTGGAAGTGTGGCTTAAGCAGTAGAGCACCTGCTTTGTGAGCACAAAGCCCTGAGTTCAAACCCCAGTCCCACACCCTCCCCCCAAAAATTATCGGATTTAGCTTAGAAAAAAAACCTTAGTTTTAAATACCCATTCTACAATAGAAAACTGAAAATCATTAGGCTAAGTATTCAACTTAAAAAGTAGGAAAACATTATGTCATAAAAAAGGAGGGGAAGAAATAAAAGAATTATTAAAACAGAAAAAACATATAATAGGATCAAATGTTGCCTAATTTTACTAGCAAAATGACCATGGAGAGAAAACCTGAATACATTTATCTGAAGTTTAAAATCTAGCCCCTAAATATTTATGTATTTTATATGTTATATTTTATAATTAAAATATAATTCTATGATTATACATAATTGTAAGTTATTTCTAACACTTATAAATTTTAGAATATATACAATTTTCCAAAAAATATTTTATAGGCTTATATGAAACACAAATTCTTCCATATCAGTCGTTTTTGTTTTTTGGGTTTTTTTGGCAGTACTGAGGTTTGAATTCAAGGCCTCACTTTTCTAGGCAGGCACTCCTCTACAACTAAAGCCATGCCTACAGCCCTCCCTGTCAGTCTTATATAGTCTACTCCTTAAACATACCTCAATACAATTTACCAAGTGACTTTAAACCACTGGACACTTCTTGCTCACATCCCATTCCTCATCTCGTTCCTTTTTGAATAGTTAAGTACCTCAGAAAGTCTGACCCCATTATGAGTAAGTTCTATACAATACAAACAAATGGTAGGATTATTTTATCAAGTGTATGATTTTATTAAGTAGAAATAAAAGTTAGGGCTAGGAATGTTAGACCAGTTAGTTGATCACTTGCCAAGCACACACAAGGTCGTAGGTTGGATCCCCAGGTCAATATATGTGCGTGTTAGGGTATGGGTGCGTGTGTATGTTCAGACATA
The DNA here is from genome assembly GCF_047511655.1 of Castor canadensis. NCBI lineage: Eukaryota > Metazoa > Chordata > Mammalia > Rodentia > Castoridae > Castor > Castor canadensis. The sequence goes on from NC_133388.1 coordinate 155,893,431, forward strand.
TGTATAAAAAACATTTTTCTAGAGCTGGAGGTTCAAGCAGTAGAGCATTTGCCTAGCAAGTGTGAAGCTCTGATTCCAAACCCAAATACTGAAAAATAAAAATTCTAACTGTGAAACCATTATACCAGCTTTGAAAATTTTTCCTATATAATTTTTCACAACAGACTCAGAAAAAGAAACTAGATTGACAGACCAGGGTTCTACTGAATATTTTCTCACATATATATCTAACAGTTACCCTGTGAGCTAAAGAATAAACTAACATATGCCAATGGAAAATATTTTGAAGTTATTCTTTAAATATTTTCAACTGCTACAGAGAGATAAATTAATTTTTACTATAGTAACAAAATCAAAATACAACTAACCTGCGTGATCTATTTCTCCCGTACACTCACAGTCAAGCAGGTCATGAGTAACACAATGTGAACTTTCATGAAATGTGAATAAATTTTTAAGTTCCTCTACTGAAAACTGAATATGTTCAGATGCCTTGGTTAGGTCTACAACTGTCCCAGAAAGACCTTGCTTACTGATCTGCCTTTGATAGATCTTTTCTTCTATTGTACCTAAAGAGAAAACATTTATTAGATTTCCTTCATATCTTTATGTCTTATTTTTGTAGGATAAAACATGTTTATTAACATATTAGTTAACAAAATAATATATTCCTGACAATGAAGAACAGACTAACAAAAATATTTTTTAATTATTCAAAGGGTATACATTTTTGTCACATTGAAGGGTTATTACCTGTGGTGAGGAGTCTGTAAATATGGACAGGATATTTCTGACCATCTCTCCATACTCTAGACATAGCCTATAAAAAATAAGTGAAAATTTTGAGTACAATAGAAACTAAATGGCCCTTGCCATTTAAATAATTTATAGGAATGTATTTTAAGACAGAGAATTGTTAATTTCACTAACAGCTTCAAAAAACAAAGACCTAGTCATGCTCAAGCATGCCCCCACTTTATCTTTGTTCTGAGATAAAGAAAGGGAGGGTTGAGCACTCACAGAAGTACTGTAAGATAATGGCAAGGGGTGCCACACAGCACCTGCCTGGTAAGACTGCTAAATAGTTTATGCTAACAGATGATACAGATGAGGGCCTTGGGCCATGTGGTATAAACTTGATCTCTGGAGGGGTTAGAGACTAAGGTCAGTCTTGCTGGTGTTCTAGGCCTACAGGACTGACCCCCAACAAAATACTCTGGACACCAAAGCTTGAGTGAACTTCCCTGGTTGATAATACTCCATTGGTGTCATCACTCACTGATGCTAAGAATGAAGTATCATCCATACAATTCTGCTGGGAAGTAGAAATGGAAGCTTGGGCCTAGTCCCTCCTGAACTATGTCCTATGCACCTTTTTCCTTTGCTGATTTTAGTAACATAATAGTTATAATAATATAACACAATTGTGAGCAAAGCTGTTCTCCTTCTAGTGAATCATTAAACCTGAGGATTGTCTTGGGATCCCCTAGTGCAGACACCAACTGAGATACAAATCTAAACGTAGAAATCTCAAAATACATGAAAGTAGACTGTACACTGAAGTCAAAAAAAGGCTTTTCAAATAGTTCCCTAAATAATTTTATACCCTTATTATATCCTGCAAAAATTGATGACAGCATCCATGACACTTTGACTTTCTCTTCTGGTCATGTCTTTCCCAAAGGCTCAACTATACAGTCACTTCATCTCTGGAGACTTAATAGTTGATTTGTTTGTTTTTGGCAGTACTGGTGTTTGATCTTGGGGCCTCATGATTACAAGGCAGGCACTCTACCACTTGAACCACTCCACCAACCCAAGATTTGGATTTGAATCCTGGTTCTGGTTCTATAAGCTATAGGACCAAGAACAAGCTTCCATTTCTTCATTTGTAAAAGTAGGACTATTGGGCAAAAAGTTCACAAGACCCCATCCTGTGATGCCACTGCAGGTACATAGGAGTCTGAGATCAAGAGGATTCCAGGCCAGCCCAGGCAAAAAAGTTTGGGAGACTCCATCTCAATGGAAAAAAACTGAGTGTAGTGGTATGTACCTGTCATCCTAGTTACTGCAGGAAGTGTAAAATAGGAGGACCACAGGCTGAGCTGGCCTAGGTGTAAAGGGAGATCTTATCTCCAAAATAACTAGAGAAAAAAGGGTTGGAAGTGTGGCGCAAGTGATAGAGCACTTACCACAAAAATAATAATAATTATATATATGGCTACTAATATCCATATTTGAGAGATTGTAAAGATTAAATAGATGGTGGGTAGAAAGCACTTAGGAGAGTACCTGATACAAAATAGGAGCTCCATATACAACAGTTTTTATCCATAACTGTTACCATCTTTGTATTCCCAGCATTTGATAACATCTATTTAATGCATAAGTATTCCTACCTGGATATCAGTGGCTGGATTCCAGTCAATGTCATAGAGAATTAAGTGAGATCCTCCAATGAGGTTTAGTCCTATACCACCAGCTTTTGAACTTAACAAAAAAACAAAATCAGAAGAATATTTGCTATTGAAGCCATCCACAATGTGCTGCCTTTGAGAGATTGGTGTTTGCCCATCAAGTCTTACATAAGCATATCCATGGCGCTGGCATACTTCTTGTAAAATATTCAAGGTTTGTGTGTAGTTGGATACCAAAACCACCCTATCAATCAAAAAGAAAGATTTGTTACATAAAATTTAAGGCAATATTGGATTTTCTTAGTTAAAGGAAACTACCACAATACTATCACTGATATTTACAGAATATGTAACAATAACCTTATACAATTAACACATAAGTACTCCTTCACATTCAATTTTAAAGTCATTGTCTAAAGTTCCAGTTTTAAGATAGTAGAATAAAGACCTTGCCTTCATCTCTCTGAAGTCACCCTAAATAGAGCAAGAGAATGAGCAAAATATAAAAATGAACAAAAATATAAGCTCTACCTTTGATAAAACAAGGAGACATTTATATGTAAAAACATGAAGAAAAATAAAGCAGTAAGTGACCTACTTTAGGAGTACAAAGAAGGTAAAACCTAAGTGCCCAAAGAGGGAGACTCCAGTAAGAAACCAATGCAAGTTCATTCACATCTTACAATCTTGCTAAGGTACCTAAGGAGGAATATAGACTGGAGCAATTCATGAGTATTGGTAAATAGAGCCCAGGCCTGCCCCCATGAGACCAGCTGACTTTTCTTTTTCAAACAGAGTATTTATTCTCTGGAGAAAGAAACGTAGACCAAGAAGACAAGATACAGCGACAAATCAAAATGAAAGTCTAGATCCTGGGTAAGTCCCCCCTTTCCTGCCAATTCCCAGAACACCAGCAGCCAGGCAACCCTCTCACATCCAAGCCCAAGAAGAATCCTTCTATGAAAGACTTGAATGACCCAGAGAAAAGATTCAAGAATAACAAGTCCCCAAGTAAAAAAGAGCAGTTTGCTGACTGGTTATCCAATGAAAACCAGTAGTCAACAAATCCTGCATTTGCATACAGAGTGCTCAATTAATGTTTTACTGCCTTACCCTAAAGTAAGGACTCCAAGGACAACCACCTATTTGAGGTGAGCCTCAACATGAAAAGGAGAAACCACAACAAACAGGAAGGAAGAAACCTGAATGTCTTAAGTTATTTTCTTATCACTGTGACAAAATACTTGATCTAAACAACTTAAGGGAGGAAGGATTTATTTTGACTCACAGTTTCAGAGGCTTCAGTCCATGATCACTAGGATCTGTGTTTCTGGGCCTATCGTAGGCAGAACATCATGGCAGCAGGAGCATGTGGCAGAGACTAATTACCTCAGAGTGACCAAGAAACAGAGAGACCAGAAGATCCCAGTGACCAGATACCCCCCAAAGACCCACCCCCTGTGAGCTCTACTTCCTCCGGGTAGGCTCCGTCTCCTAAAGTTTCCAGCACCTCACACAATAGCACCACTAAGCTGGGGATGAAGCCTTCAATATTATTAGCCTTTGGGAAGGACACTTCATATCCAGACTATAACACTGAATAAAGCAGAGCCATGGAAGAAACAAAAGACAACTTTAAGCCAATAATCATGGGAAAAGTTCAGGATTGCAATGGCAAAATGATGAAGCTGGTTTTGGACATCTGAAGCTTGAAGTACAATAGGACATCAAAATAGATTTACATGCCCATTTCACAGAAATAAGTATGTAGAAATTAGAAGAAAAGGACTGAGCTGGGGATACAAACTTGGAATCAAATATATTATATGGATTATAGTAGAAAGTATAAGGAGCAGAGACCACCCAGGAAAGTAGTTAAGACTAGAAAAATGTGAACGAGAAAACCCTAAGGTGCAGCAACACTTAAGGGACAGTAAAAGAAGTAACAAGTTGAATGTTATATATCAAAAAACATCACTAGGTTTTTTAATTTTTACATATATTTAGTTTTTCTTAAATAAAAACTTACAAATTGTTACAAGCTAACAAAATACTGTGAGCTGACCAGGCCCCCCAAAAATGCTCTTTTTAATGTTTTCTTATTAAAGGAGGGAAGGGAGAGGTAAAATTCTATGAGCGCTTACAGGCAGTTTATTAAATTGATCTCTTACTTTTCAGTGGGACGAAGTTCGTGGATAACTGCTAAGAGCTTTGACAGCACCTGTAGTTTTCCTGACTCATTCTCAGTAAACAGGAGAGGGTTGTAATCAGCAGGGAACACATTTAGCAAGCCTTGGTACAGATTCCTTTCTCCATTTTCATCACCAGTTGAGCTACATTCTTTATCCTATTCAGAATGATGATTGTTAATACTGGTGTATTTTTTTTAATAAGGAGAAAAGATTGTGGGTAGGGAAGAGGAGAGTAGAGATTAATAGCTACCTGAAAAGTCCAAGTTAACTGTTAAGTAAATTTTTGTAGGTCACAATTTTATCATTTTTGCAAAAGGTAACATACAACCTACTGAGCAGTTCTAGTACAGTCTCCTAATGGCTGCTACCTTCACCCTCATTTCCCACAAAACTACGGGGGGGGTGGGAGAGGTCAGAGAAAGAAAAGAGAGGAAAATAAAGGGCAAACAGCAATGCAAAATCTGTCCTTCCAAAACCCTGGCATTTCCCATCATCAATATGTCTTTTCCTATTTTTATTCTCTCCCTCCCCCATCACTTTTTGCTTCTGATTCATGGGCTACATACATCTCCTAGGAGATTCCAAAACCAAGCCCAATAGTTTACTTCTGGGAGAAGTAACAATTTAACTGAGGAATGTATCTTTACAATACTATTTATTTATTTTACCAAATTTTTTTGGAGTGCTGGGGATTGAACACAGGGCCTCAAACTCCAAGCCCCTAGTTTGCTAATAGTTTTTTGGATAATTTTATTCCAAAGTGATTATCAGCACCTCTGAAATTCCTCCTCCCAAACTGCTAGTTAACATATGAAATACATAAATTGAAATTAGAGTTATTAATAGCCTTTTCTTTTTTTTAACTTTTTTGGCAGCACTAGGGTTTGAACTCAGGGCCGTACCCCAAGCCCTTTTTGTTTTAGTTTTATTTCTGATATAGTATCAAACTTCTTGCTGGGGGCTGGAAGCAATCCTCCTACTTCTGCCTCCTGTGTAGCTGGGATTGTAAGAGTGAAACACCATATCCGGGTTATTCTTTGAGATAAGGTCTCACTAACTGTTTTTTGCCTCAGAGGCCTCAAACTGTGATCCTCTTATCTCTGCCTCCCAAGTATCAGGGATTGCAGTCCTGTACCACCTCACCTGGCATCTTTTATTTTATTTATTTATTCTTTTGCACTGTACATTTCAGCTGTCACCCTGTTTAACTGAACACTAACTATGTATTTTTTGTACTTCCCTAACGTTTTCTTGCATGTTATATTCCCTCTTTAACAGTACAGGCAGTGAATCCTGTAGCCTAAGATGCAGGCACAAAGTACTAACTGCAATTTGGCTTATCAACAAAATATAGCAATACTTAAGTAAAATCACTTAATTTCACATTTGAAATTTGAAGATATTATATCACTGGGATATTTGGAGAAGTGATGGCTGCTAGCTGCTTTGGGTTAGGACTCTAAAATGCCCACTGACTTGGAAAGGTCAACAAAGAACCACCATTAAAGAACCAGAGGGTTTAGTCCACAGCTTTCACATTTTAAAATGTGAATATGAGGGGCTGAAAGTATAGCTCAAGTGGGAGAGCATTCATCTAGCATGTGCAAGACCCTAAGTTCAATACCCAGTACTACAAAAGAAAAAACTTGAATATGCTTAAGCCCTAAGGAATTAATAATTCAAACTAACCAAATTAAGAGACTAAATAAGTCAGAATTCAATGGGTTCTAGAAAATGTATCAACCTACAAATGAGTTGTACCTATTTAAATGAATTGGTCTGTGGATTCTGCCTGAAAAAAGATCCAGAGGGGAAGCAAAATCACTAGCAGGTTGTCTGGTGAATATTAAATCAGAGTACAAGGAAGATGGGTGATCTCAACATACAATTTCTTAAATAGGAATACATAATCAAAAGCTCAATATAAATCCTCATACCTGGGTCCTACCAGTGATTCTGGTCAGTTCATATGTGTTGAACATGATAATAATTAATAATAATAGTTAATTAATAATCGACTAATGTCAATACCTTTATTCTGTGGCAGTCTGATACATTACTTCCAATGAAACCCAATGCCCTTTGATTTTGAGTTATAATATAATTATTGGTTATATTCCATTCACATTTCCTGAGGAGAGACCCATTATTGATTAAACTTGGAAAACAACCTTATTTCAACAAGAATACATTTATTTTTTATAAATTGTTACCTAAAGTTTACTTATATATGTGGAATACCCTTTCCTAGAGACCCTCACTGCTTTTCTGGTAAGTCTCAGACTCTAAATGATGCCCCTCAGGTAAAGCTTGTAGAATCCTCTGCCTATTGCTAAGGGTCATATGGCAACAGTGGACAAACTCCGGAGCCCCAGCTGCTTTCTTCAAAAATGTGTGAGGATATTCTAAATTAACTAACACATTCTAAGCATCATAAAGTCTTCCTTTTATGGAAGAATTTTTGGCTTCTATTTTTGCTGGGCTTCATGCCCAAAAGGATTTAATTTTTACCATTGTATATAGAACCTGTTTCTTAAAAAGTTACTTAATAAACTGTTACAATCCTGCCTTCTGCAGTGACACAAAGCTGACTTCTCCTATGATAAGCTAAGTAAACAGAATCCATTTTAGGATAAACTTGGAGAATTCCATTTTTCAAAACATATAATTAATGACCTCAAGCTTAAAGTAGCAGCCACAGTTTTTTATTTTACTGCTTAATAAAAAAAGAATAAAAACTGTTCAGAGTGAGTTGGAAATGACAGGGTATTTAATGATTATAGTGCAGCTTCTGTGACAGGCATTCTGCTAGATTCTTTCTATAACTTCTCACCAAACTGCCACAATAACATTATTCTGAAGTTATTACTGTCTCTGCCTTCCAGATAAGAAAACTAATGCTAGACCAGATGCTGGTGGCTCACACCTGTAATCCTAGCTACTTAAGAGACAGACATCAGGAGGATGGATGGTTCGAAGCCAGCCTGGACAAACAGTTCACGAGACCTTATCTCGAAAATACCAAACACAAAACAGGGCTGGCAAAGTGCCTCAAGTGGTAGAGTGCCTGCCTAGCAAGCATGATGCTCTGAGTTCAAACCCTAGTACCGCCAAGAAAAGGAAGGAGAGAGGGGAGAAAGAAAACTAATGTTCAGAGATGTAACTTAAGAATGATTAATTTTGTCAATAATTAAATAAATAACAAGTAACACAGTGGGAATTGATAGCCAGTTCTAATTTCAAAATGGAAAATTCTCACCATACTCCAAACTGTCTTATGTTCATTCAACATCCAACAAGTCAGTCAGACTATGCAGTCATTAAAATCAAACTTACAGAAGGGATCTAATTTGGGAAAATGCTTACAATATACTTAGTGAAAAAAATAATAGGCTTTAAAATAGTGAGCCCAACAACATTAAAATTAAATTTTTCTAAATAAGATAATACATGCTTATTTCTGAGCCCCTATTTCTTCATCAAAAGATAGGGATGATTCCTCACACCTGTAATCCCAGCTACTTGGGAGACAAAGATAGAAGGAACGTGGTTTAAGGCTAGCCAGGACCAAAAAATTTAGTAAGGCCTTGTCTCAAAAGTGGTACACACTTGTAATCCCAGCTATGTGGGAGCCATAGGTAAGAGGATCACATTCTTAGGCTGGTCTGGGCAAAAGCATGAGACCCTATCTAAAAAGCAACCAAAGCAAAAAGGGCTGGGAGGCAAGGCTCAAGTGGTAGAGGCTTGTGTAGCCAGAGCAAAGCCTTGAGTCCAGAACACCAGTACCACAAAATCAATCAATCAATCAATAAAGAAAGAAAAATAGAGACGGAAGCTGAGCACAGTGGTACATGTCACTAATCCCAGCTACTCACCAGGCTGAGGCAGGATGTTAATTTATCCCAGGAGTTTTAGACCACCCTGGGTACAATAGTAAGACTCCCGTCCCTTAAAAATTAGGGATAATAGTATTAGCACTATTTCAGAGTTGTAGAAAGTAAATAAAACAAAACTAGAAAACAACTTAGTGTCTTTTACTACATGCCTATGGTGAATGCTTAGTAACAACTAATTTTTTCTGGCTGGAATGCTTACAATGACTTCTTTTCCTTTTTGTGATTTTCTAAATTTTCTAAATTGAGAAAAAATCATGTATTATTTTTATAATAAGGAAACAAATTATTTTAATGGTAAATTTGATATTTGTTAGCATCAAACAAAATGAACTCACTACATAACATAAACTAGGAAGGAAGACCATGGCAAAGTATTGGAGGAGGTCTCCACGGGCACGTGGCACAAACTCTCCACGGGGAAGCCTCAAGCTCCCAGCCCTAGTGCAGCAGCGGGACTCAGACACGCGCTGGAGAACAGGCAGAAGGCGAGAAGCTCTACGGTAGAGCCGTGTGGAGGGCTGCACAGCTTTAAAAACCCACAGATGCAACCCCATAGCCTAGCACATCTGCCTTCTTCAACTCGTCAGCCAGAGAACCCACATCTCATAGCCTAGCACTGCTTCATAACTACTTACCTTCACTGAGCTGAACAAAAGGCAGGGGTGATTGCACAGTTTTTTAAGAGCTCCTATACAGAGTAGATGAGCACTATTTTCCAACAGCCCCTGAAGGCAGAACCTGACAGCCTGAGAATTCAACAGCTTTTGATAAAGTTCAATCTGTAGAGCTCCTGGTCGGCAAAAGACTACAGTCTCTATTTTAGGTGGAAGGTATTTATTTATGACTTCCTGGGTTCGTCTAAGAATAAAAAGTCCAGTGAGGCAAGTAAGTTCAGCTGCTCTTCTCTCTCCTAACTTTTTTTCTTCCTATGGAAAAATACCAGACTTAGTGTTAAACACAAAAATACCTACAGGAAAAATGAATGTTAAGGGTTTTATAATAATAAACCATTTACTAATTGCTCTGTCAGGTTATTTTTGAACCAAAGAAACGAGAGCTTGTTTGGAGGTTACAGCAGGGGAGCGTAGCTACTTGTATACCCTTGACCAAAGAAAGGTCCTCCTCTATTGGGGATGGTCGTCCTCTTCCACCGAGCGCGCAGCTTCGGGAGGGACGCACATGGAGCGGTCAGGAAGGAAGGGGACACCCGCCTAGCCAGCCAGATCAGCCCAATCAACCCTGGCGATCAATGGGGTGACAGATGTCGCAGGAAGATCGGCCTCACATCCGAACCGAAGAAATGAAATACAAGTATGGGGACAGGAAAACCAAGCATGGGGCTGGGGAGATAGCTTAGCAGTAGAGTGCCTGCCTGGTTTAATTCCAGGCATTAGGGGAAAAAAATAGAAAAGAAAATCCAGACCCAACTGTAAACTTTTTAAGTGTCCAGTATAATTATTTAATTAAGTGAAGTCACTATCTCCTGATCATAGCTTCTTTGGTTATTGGCACCATGGAGAACCATTAGAAATCAAGTCTACAAATTAAATTATTCTGAAAATCAGCTTTTGTGTGAAGACTGTAATTCATCAGCAACGAACTGATAAAGCAAATTCTTGGACGCAAATATTTTAACATGTATTGAGCAAAAAAAACCTAAGCCTACAAGAAATTACTGGCACAGCTGGCAGAGTGGCTCAAGCAGTAGCAAGCACGAGGCCCTGAGTTCAAATCCCAGTATTGCAAAAGAAAAAAAAGAAATTACTGGGAAAAAACTGTATTGACTCTTTCAAAACCATTACATATTGTTCATTAAATAATATAACATTTTAAGTCAAAATACAGTATGAAGTGGAAATATTCTCTATGTAGAATCTCTGGAGAATACAAAACTTTACAGTGAAGCTTAAAACAAATCCCATTTTGTGTGTGTGCATGCAAGTATGTGTGTATGTGTGTGTATCAGAAATTTTCCTTCATGTTTTAAAAGAATGTTTATCTTTTTATTATGAAAGTAATAGATCAAATAATGCATATGCATATATGTAAACGCAGAAATGATACTTCTTGAAGCTATTCTAGGAATCAGGGGAAGGGATCAAAGACAGCAAGTGGAGGGAGTAAATTCAAGTATGATATATTTGATGCATTGTAACAACCTTTGTAAATGCTACAATGTACCCCACACAGCACAACAACAATAAAAAAATTTTATAGAAAAGAAAGTAATAGATCAAAAAAATGACAGAAACTACAAATCTGCAAAAATTAGAAATCTAAAATCAAATTTACCCAACTAGAAACAACCAACTTGTCAAGACTTTTGTATGTTTTCTAAGTCTTATTTCTCTCCATGAATATGCAAATATATTTAATGATTTACATTTATTTTTAACAAAAAGAGGATCTCAAACTATACAGCTTCCCGCAAACAAAGAACCAATCATTTTGGTTCACCAATGTGTTCCCCCAGTGTCTACTACTTAGCCTGTGGCCTGCTTACAATGTTTAATGTATGTGTTGGATCAATAAATGAATGGGATGTTATTTTTACATTTTCCATGCCGTTAAATATTACACAAACTATCATTGCAAATAATTCCTGAAAATGCTTAATGAGTTGATAAATTATCATTTTTTATTAATCCTGAGATAGAACATTTTTTCTTACTTTACCTTCTCTAAAATAGGCTGCTTTTTAAAAATCAATGTTTTCTTAGGATTGTAATTGATACTATATTTTCTTTAGTGATAGAGTGGCAAAATCGCCTATAATTAATAGATAGTATCTTAGATTCAATAAAATATAGTGTCTATACATAGACCATTTTCATATCTTCAGAAATGTTTTTTGTTAGCTTGCTTACAATCTTTTATCAGTACAACAAAATCTTTAAACAAACTGTATTACTTCTTTATAATAAATTCCTACAAACAGCATCATCATAAGACTGACACAATTTTAAGATTTTTGATACACATTGCCAAACTTTACTCAGGTTGTGTCAATTTACATTCCAACCAGCAGAGGACTCTCATCTACACTTGCTATTACTATGTAAATCCAACATCTAAAACAACAACAGAAAAGTACAAAAGTTATTTCCTGGTTATTTCAATTTATTTGTTTCAAAACCAGTAAGGTGTAACATTTTGATGTGCTTACTGGATTTTTATAATCTTTTTGAAGTGATTTTTTGTGAATTTTAGTAAGTCATGAGAAATGAAAAAACTGGGGGAAAAAGTCTACCTATTAATTAACTTCGTTCTAAACTAAAATAATACCCAAGTTATGGATAATTCTTATAGGCTTACTGTTTTTTTAAATAAAATCTTATTTATTAAAGTAAATTATACCTCAGAAGAAGAAGGTTCTCTTGACATAATGATCGGTTCTTCATATATTTTCCTATAAGATGACAAAGAGCCTAATATTCCTGGATTAACAAAATCAATTAATGCAAAAAACTCTTGTAGATCATTCTGAATTGGAGTACCTAAGAAGACATAAAAGTGACAAGAAGGACAAGGGGTTTTTTGTTCGTTTGTGGATTTTGTTTTGGTTTTTTGGTGGTACTAGTGTTTAAACTTAGGATTTTATTGAGCCACACCTCCAATCTGTTTTGGTCTGGTTATTTTGGAGATGGGGTCTGGTAAATTTTTGCCAGGGCTGGCCTCAAACCTCAATTCTCCTGATCTCAGCCTCCCAAATAGCTAGGATTACAGGTGTAAGCCATCGGCACCTGGCTGACAAGTTTACTTTAGAATCACAGGTCTTTATAAAAATTTGTACTCTCTTCCTTAAGAGGAATAAATATAAGCAAATTCCCTAAAACTGAGAAAGAGCAGCCAAATCAAGTTTAAAAATGTTTATAATCACATGAATTTTTATCTATTGTTTTAACAGTACAGCAAGTGAATGTAGGCTGTGGAGTCTGACTGCTTAGGTTCAAATCTTACCTGCATCACTTCCTCCCAGTTCTAAGCAAGTTACTTACACCAGTTTATTTTCTGCAAAATGGGGATTAAAAATAGTAGTTCCTTGGCCAGGCGCTATGGCTCACACCTATAATCCTAGCTACTCAGGAGGCAGAGATCAGGAGGACTGCAGTTGGAAGCCAGCCTGGGCAAATAGTTACGCTAGACCCTAGACCCTATCTCGAAAAAAATCTTTCACAAAAATGGGCTGGTGGAGTGGCTCAAGGTGTAGGCTCTGAGTTCAAGCTCCAGTACTGAAAAAAAAAAAAAAAAAAAAAGAGCAGTTTCTTGGGTTGTAAGAACCAAAATAGTCAATCTGTATAATACACTTAAAACAGTACCTATATCTTAGACTTCTAGCCTCAAGAACTGTGAGAAAATAAACTTCTTTTATTTAAGCTACCCAGAATGTGGTATTTTGTTATGACAGTCACAGCAGACTAACACGCCTCCCTCTGTCAGTTAATCTGAGTCCTAACCATTCTCTAGTCAATATTAATTGAATGTTTCCCACAGCACTGAGCTAGAATGCCAGGAAACAAAATCAAATTTCCTTTCATTTTATTCCTAGTTATCGATCATCTATCATGTATGCAGCACTATGCATACTCATATACAAACATGTACTTTCATAGTAAGGAAATAAATCACCTTGAGACAAAATGTTCTGCCATTATAAAAACAAAGAACTGGTTTGAGGACCTAGTTCAGTGGTGGAGAATTTAGTATGTGCAAGGCCCTGGGAACAATCCCTAGCACCCCAAAAAATAAATAAATAAGAGCAAAGAATTTATTCAGGCAATTCTAAGGACATAAAAACCAACTATGAGTACTTCTAAATTTAAAAGGCTAGTTAGTGCTAATTTTTATCTATATTCATAGCTCAGGAAGCAAAAGTGATGAGGACAAGAACACAGAAACGATCTAAGACTGACTAAGTAGGGATATAGGACAATGCTAAACCCTCAAATGAAACTATCTCATTAGGCAACATGAGGACCTTCCTTATGAATTAAGTATCAGAATCAATATTCCAGTGCGGAAATTAAGGGTTTTGTTTTGTTTTTGTTTTGCAGTGTTAAGGATTGAACCAGGATCTTATGCATCCTAGGCAAGCTCTCTACCACTGAACTATATCCCAGCCCCTGAAAAGATTAAATTTAATTTGGAATGGTAAATGAGTAGCTGCTTGTAATTAAGAATATTAATATAACTATCCATTCTTGTAAAGAAAGTTATCTGTCTTAAGCGAGGAAAGATTTTACTTTATAGCCGTGACTACTCTTTAAATAAGCAGTATGGACTCCTCCTTAAGGAGTAAGGACAAACAACCTCTGCTTTTCTCTTACAACACAATGCAATCAAACTCACCTAGGTCATTTTTTCCATTACTTTTCCAGTCCCAAGGATCTCACCATCAAAGGCTAATCAAAAAGTATGACTATATAGCTGGGCGTTGGTAGCTTACACATGTAATCCCAGCTACTTGGGAGACTGAGATAAGGAGAATCGTGGCTAAAGGCCAGCCCAGGCAAATAGTTCATGAGACACCCCCATCTCCAAAATAACCACAGCAAAATGTGCTGGATGTGTGGCTCAAGCGCAGGTGAGTGCCTGCTTTGCAAGTGAGAAGCCCTGAGTTCAAACCCAAGTCCTACAAAAAAAGAAAGTCTGACTGTACCTTTGGGAATTAAAATAAAGAATCCACTCAGATTGTCAAATAGTCAAAGGCATGAAAATCACCTAGATTAAGTTTTTGATTTCCCCAATTCCTTTTTTCATTTAGAAAGCATTTTATAAATACAAAATACTAGCTTTTCTATTCTCTGCTTTCCACATCACTAGTACAACATTTGTTGAGCATCTACTAAATCTTGGGGATAAAAGTAACTATGATGTTTGATCCTATCCTTTTTATCTTTTTAATCTTTAAGTGACACAGTTTCACTGTATTGCCCAGGCTGGCACATGTGATCCTTCTGCCTCATCCTCCAGAGTACTGGGATTACAGACATGAAATACCACATGCAGCTCAAAACTATTTTTTAAAGTACAGTTTTAAAAATCACTCTGGCAATGTTTAATATAGCCCTCCTACACAAATTGGACGTCAAATGACTGAATTACTTAAAGATGAATTCCCTCCTTACCCCATCTCAGTAAGAACAGAAAAAGGGGAGTCTTCTCTGTTGCTCTGGGGTATAATTCTACCCTAAAGATTTAAAAAAAGAAGGAACAAGTTTTGTTTACTTTCCTTCTCTCTTCTCATTTTAACTTCAGAGGACTTCTTTTATGTGTGCATAAAGGACACATGAAGGACAAAATTACACAAGAAATCATGATATAATTAAGAATAATCACACCCTGCCCATTCCTTCTATAAGGGTTGAAGATGGTAGAGAAATGGAGCCTTGGGTAGAAAATGAAGGGCTGTAAATATTAGTAATGAATATAGTTCCCCTCCTTCTTCTGCCAGAATGGCAAACCTGAAGAATGATCTAGGTGAGGTATGAGAGAAAAGCTATACTGTGCTACTCGACCTGACTCTAGGCTAGGCCTTAAGCTATAAAGGAGTGGATAGAAAAGGACTGTTGAATCTACACATGGTCCATCCCACCTTTCCAGACACACTGGGCCAGAAGCCTTGGCCAAAAGTAAGCCATACACATATAGCACTGATATATAAAAGTAACTGCCAAGGATGGAGGTGTGACTCAAGTGGTAGAGCACCTGCTTTGCAATGGGGAAGCCCTGGGTTTAAACTCCAGTCCCACTAAAACAAAAAACCTAATATTTATATTAAATATTTACAATGTGTCAGGTAATCCCAAACTTTACACAGATTAAACCTTTTACCACTCTATGAAGTAGACATATTATATCCCTATTTCACTGATAAGGAAATTGAAGAATTTCAATTTCAAACTTGCCCAAAGTTGCACAGCTCTAAATGTCAAACTCAGAAACCAAGCACAGGCAGTCTGGTCCAATCATCTATATTCACAATGATATACTATGATAACATTGTATTTATTCCTCAAAAACCCCAAAATCAGGGGTACAGAAAATCAACACAGGGATTGAAGATTCAGAATCTCCCAAGATTTATTTGCATGAATCCCATCCAATACCCCTAGTTCTTTGGACATCAAGCATCAGACTACAGGTCATATTTGTTCACTAGGCAAAAATTCCATATCTTCCCAAAAAATGAATACTAACCAGTTAGAATTACTCTTTTCTCACAAGAGAGGCTGATGAGGGCTGTAGTTGTCTTAATGGTACTGTTCTTCAAACGATGCCCCTCATCACAGATTAGAAGATCAAATTTTATATTCTTAATTTGATCCAGGGAACGAAGAAACATTTCATAACTGATGATAAGAACAGGATAAAATGTAGATTTGATGAATTCTTCAACTTTGTGGTCCTGAGAAAAAAGATAGCATCTTACAAACTATGAGCAGAAACTATGTAAAATCAACTTTAGGCAGTCTATTTCTGCAGTCACTTATCAAGCATTAGAACATGTTAACTTTTCCTGTCTTGGTCAGCTCAGGCTGTGATAACAAAATACCATATTAGGTAGCTTAAATAAAGAGACATTTATTTCTCACAGTCTGGAGGATGGGAATCCTAAGATCATAGTGCCAATGAGGGAGGGCCCAGTCACTAACCTGGTTTACTGCATTTTGCTTGACTCCATCTTGTTTCTTCTCCTTTCCTAGAATCTCTTGAATCCTTCTCCCTTAAAGTTACCTCAAATCCCAGGAACAACAGGCTTGATAGATGAGCCCTAAACTACCTTTTAAGCAATAGAGTCCTTCTTGGCACCAACAAAGCCCTGCATGGCTGATCCTGAGATAAAAGCTCAAGGAAAAGATCAACCAGACCAAGGAGACCTGGACAAATAATTTTTACTTTTGTTTCTCTTTCCTATATTACAGAGACTACTGTAAGCAATCTGAAGACAGATTTTACGTCATTATACTCTATCATCAGTGTGATGACACTGTAAGTAAAACTTCTTTCCTACCTTCATCTTGCCTAGTCTCTTTCATGGGCTTTCTGGGACAAGTGGCCAAGTCTAATCCACTGGGACTCCTTGGAGCTGGGGCTTTTACCCTAACTCCAGTAACATCAACACAATAGATTAGGGCCCTCTTTCTGGCTTGCAGAAGGAAGCCTTCTTAGAACTACGTCCTCACATTGGTGAAAAGAGGCAGCTCTGGTAATCTCTTCCTTTTCTTACAAGGGCACTACTCCCACTACAGGGCTCCACCTTTGTGACTTCATCTAGCCTAAACACCTCCCAAAGGCCCTGCCTCTGAAAACCATTATACGTGATTTCTGACTTATGATGGCTAACTTACAATTTTTTGACTTTAAAGTGGTACAAAAGGATACCCATCCAACCATTGTTGTCTCCTTTCAGTGTTTGATAAATCATGAGATACTCAACATTTTATTATAAAATAGGCTTTCTATTAGATGATTTTGCCAAACTTTAGGCTAATGTAAGTGTTCAGATCATGTTTAAGGCTGGCCTGAAATGTACTATAAATGCAGTAGATAGCCCAGGCTGACCTTGAACTCTGGATCCATCTGTATTGGACTCCCAAGTGCTGGCATTACAGGCATGCATCATCATGTCTGGCTGAACTTTCAAGTCATTATGTTTCATAACCCCTTCGCAAGTCAGTGAGCATTTGCATACTGAGAGATAGGGCTTCAACACATGGACCAAATATTCATTTCCACAATACAAAACCAAAATGTATGCCAAGACTTCATTTTTGTGCAAAGAGATTGGGGAATTACATATACTGCATCATAAAAAGTTAAAAACTGAAGGTTCAACTTTTAGAAGTCTCTTACCTGATCAACAGTAAATATCTTGATCCTTTCATTTCCTAGCCATTTTTTAAATTCTTTCCTCCAATTATTCACCAAGCTTCCAGGTGTGACAATAAGTGTCTTCTTTATTACTGGCTTGCCTCCATAGGGTCCCTGACACTGGAGGGTCCAGATGAGTGAAATACACTGCAATGTTTTCCCTAAACCCATTTCATCAGCAAGAATAGCTCCATATCTGCCGTTCATCCTGTGAGAAATAACTGTACTTTCTTTAATCATATTAGGAAAACATTTTATGCCCCTAACATCATCAAGAACCAGAAACTGATATTTTGTAATGACAGAGAAGACTTCATTCTAATTTATAACATATTCCATCTTTAATAACTAATTCTATTATATATTGCTAGCTAAATTACCAAAACATAAATCTGAAAGCAGAAAGCTAAATATAAATCATCTCTTACTGTTATATGTACATATTTGGTGACTAGAAATGAATGCCAATTTTTATATCTACATTTGGATAATTTAACTATAATTGGATTTCTCATCACAGTTGAGCAATTTTTACTAGTTTCAATATTAGATATCAACACAGCTTAAAGTATATGGTAACTTTACTCAGTAAGTTCTATTGAGCTGAATTTATTTAGAATTAATGAAATTGTTATGGAATATGAAGAATTTATCACTTCAACCAAAGTAATAATTCCTCAACCAAAATAGTTCCATATACTATAATTTAAAAAAAACAAACAAACAACAACAAAAAAACTATGTACTTGTAGTTGTTTCTTTTGTTTTGTTTTGTTTTCTGTTTTTTGCAGTAATGAAGTTTAAACTCAGGGCCTACATCTTAAGATACTCCACCAGCCATTTTTGTGAAAGGTTTTTTTAAGATAGGGTCTCAAGAACTATTTTGCCCAGGCTGGCTTCGAACCGTGATCCTTCGGATCTCTGCCTCCTGAGTAGCTAGGATTACATGAGTGAGCCACTGGTACCCAGCTTATGTACTTGTTCTAATTCACATAATTTAGTAAAAGTCTGTTATCCTAGAGACCTACTAAATTAATGCAATTTAAAATTAAATGTTATTAGGAATATTAGTAAGACCATGCATTTTTATACCATTTTATGTTTTTAAAGCCTTCATTTATCTACATTATATACATTAAAAAGCTACAAAGCCCAGGAGAATTAAGGATATTGGCAAAAATATAAGTATAGTTAGTTAATTGAATTCCTTATTAGTAGAAATAAGAACCAATAAGCAATTTTATATGTTTCCACTTTGAGGTATAGAGAAAAAAATTACAAACATAAAATATAGCCATTATATTGTCTTAGATAAACAATTGGTCAAAG
Source organism: Castor canadensis (assembly GCF_047511655.1). Classification (NCBI taxonomy): domain Eukaryota; kingdom Metazoa; phylum Chordata; class Mammalia; order Rodentia; family Castoridae; genus Castor; species Castor canadensis. The sequence continues at coordinate 155,912,139 of NC_133388.1, forward strand.
CAGGCCAAATGTCAGTCAAATGAAGTATGCATAATAAATAGCAAAGGAAAAAAAAAATGCATCCTTCCATGGTAGGAAAGGCAGCAGGAAAGCCATAGAGAAGAGGCACCGTGTGTACAACTTTAAAGGGTAAACACTAGTTAGTCAGTTTAACATAGTCGAAGCTTGAACTGAGTTCCAAGAAGAGAAATATAAATATACAAAACTGGCAAGATAGGTAAAAGACAAAAAACAGGGTTACTTACCCTGAGAGTTCGGGCTGTACTTTATGTATCAGCACTTCCCAAATATCAGCCCTTCGTGATCACAATTTTTGCCATGTGCATAATACAATGTGACTAATTAAATCAATTCATATTTCTTTAAATCAATTTTTTTTGCAGTACTGGGCCTCCCATTTGGGCCACCCCACAGCCCTAAATCAATTCATTTTCAACTTAAATTTAACTGAAAATAAAATTCATAGAATTTCTAAGTATAATTTCACTATGAAAACAAATTTAACATGCTATTTTTTCTAACAGTTAATTTTCATTAACTAAATATACTACTATTAAAATTAAAAAACCAGTCTTGGCCAAGTGTTTGTGCTATAGTACAGATAAAATAATTTTTAAAGTTGCTAGGGTCACTGTAGGGTAATGATAGAAAAGATTAGGAATCAAACAATATTTAGCAGGCTAAAATAATTCTAGTCAAGCCTCTGGCTTGATTAGATTTGGAAGAGAAGAGAAGAAATCAGTCAGGCACCAGCAGCTCACGCCTGTAATCCTAGCTTCTTGGGAGGCTAAAAGCAGGAGGATCAAGGTTCAAAGCCAGAATGGACAAAAGTTTGTGAGACTCCCATCTCCAAAATAACCAGACCAAAACAGACTGGCTCGAGTTCCAAGAGGTGTGGCTCGAATGATAGAGCGCCTACTGTGTGAGTCCCTGCTCTGCAAGTGCAAATCCCTGAGTTCAAACCCCAGGCCCATCAAAAAACAAAAGAGAGAGAGAACATAAGATCTCCAAAAGGAAGAGGAGATTTGGGAACAGAACATGAGTCTATTCTAAAAGTTTCCAGGAGCTGGGCATGGTATGCATACCTGCAATCCCAACACTTGAGAGGCTGAGGCAATAGGATTGTGAGTTCAGGAGACAGTATTCCCTTAACCTGTTATCAATCAAGGGGTTCTTTAGAGTTAAGGAAATTTACAATTCCACCTGCCTTTAAATGACAAATTTAAAAACTAAGTGCCCATACATTTTTTTAAAAATCAAAAAAAAAAAGGAGGGAAGACTAGAAGCAAATATTCTAAGACATTAAAAGGAACATTTGTTTTTTTATCTTCTTTCTGCTTTGTGTGTGTGCATGTGTCTGTGTATCTGTGTGTGACTTATAAAATATCTTTTATAGATAATATTCCTATCTTAGAAAACTGAACTTAAAAGATGGAAGAGATTCTTTTTCTCCTGTTTTAGAAGTGGGGGTGAGATAGGACATTCCCAAAATTCTCATAAGCAAAATTAAAAGCTTCTTCTGTTTGCTACCATAACCCTTTATCAGACTAGCAGCAAGTTTTTATTACACAACATTAAGGTTTACAGTATTACATTTAGTCAAGCATTTTACAAGCTACTTAAGACCAGGAAGGACCATGACACTAGCACTGTCTGCCCACCTCCTAGCAGGCTATCTGGCACATAGCATCTATCTAGAACCACTGTTTTTTTCTTATTTTTTAACTCAAGGTCTTGCACTTGCTGAACAAGTGTTCTACTATTTGAGCCACACCTCCAGACCTTTTTGCTATTACTTGTTTTTCGGATAGAGTCACTCCCTTTTTGCCTGTGACGGGTCTCAGACCGTGATCCTACCTAACCCTCCCACATAGCTGGGATCAGAAACATGTGCCATTCATCCCTAGCTTGTTCTTTGAAATAGGGTCTCACTAACTTTTTGCCCCATCTGGCAAAAAGTATCAATCCTCCCATCTCCACCTCCCAAGCCACTGCACCCAGCTAGAACGACTTCTGGAAGAAATGCATACATTAAGCACCAGTCACTTTTCCTACCAACTAAATCTCATAGTGTACCCTTGAGACTCTTTCAGGATCTTCTTAGAAAACCATTGTTATGTTACAGGTTAAATCAAAGCTCAGATTAGACTAAGCAAATTATCTATTTTCCTACCTCATTCCCATTACACACTCATAAAGGAATATGATTCCTTCTTTCTGATGTGGTCGAAGGTGATGCACAAGATGAGGGTCTATCACTACATCCACAAGAGAGAAACAGTTCTTATTGAACATCCACTGATGATTCTTGTCTGGTCGTGGCATAACCAGTGAATCTTAAAAGCAAAACAAAAAAAAAAAAAGTAAAAGTATAACTATACATATAATTTCAGCTTGTCAGCAACTACATTATCTTGCTTTCACTACTCCTGAGACAGAACTGTTTGCCATGAGTTTTAGAAAAAAAAATATATATACATATACATATATATGAAACTTAGGCCAGGCATGGTAGTGCACACCTGCAAGTTCAGCACTCAGGAGGCAGAAGCAGGATGATAGCAAGTTCCAGGATGGTGTGAACTACATAGTGAAATCCTGTCTCCCAAAAAACCAGAGAAATTTGGTAACATTAATGCTAAACAATGATACAAAATTTAAAAAGAAACTCTCATTCCTCATTGTAAATTCCATGAAAAGAACTATAAAGAATCTTCCAAACTTCATATGCCCTAAAGTGCTTCAAAACCACTGAAACTCACTTTTATCTAAAAAAGGAATTCATTGAGTCATAACATTCAATAGAGTTCAGTATTCAGAGCAAAGAGAACTATTTCCACTTGAAAGCACAGGTGGGAAATTTGCCAGTATGCATTTGCCAATGTTCACATCTTCTCATTTTGAAAAGACTCCCCAAACTTAATATAAAGGCTGTCTTTATTTTCAGTCCTATACAGTCTAACAATAACCATTACTCTTATTAATCAGAACTGAGACAAAAATGACAAACTTTCCGTTGATTTAGCCATTACTATTTGCTTAAAATTAATTACTACACTCATGAATGTCAAATTCATGAACCTCTGCAAAGCAGCATGAAGTAACTATCAAATAATAATGTAATTCTTTAGAAATATGATAACATAATTTAAAAGATTTACTAAAGTATCACCAAAAAGACAAAATCAAATATAACTAGAAGGCAAGTTTTAATTGATAAATCTGAAGATAATAAACCTATGAAGAATATTTTGGGGGTATATTTGCATATTTACATGGTCAAAAACTGAACTCAATTCAAAAAGTAAACAAGAAGGAAAAAAGAGAAGGACAAGATGAGAAGCAGAGATTAAAAAAAAAAATAGGTTCCAGTAGCTTAAATAAATATCCATCAAGTAGAAATATGTAGTCATTTAAATAAGAGTTTGTTGTTTACCATTAGCAATTACACAAAGGCCAAGTTTCTGGAAATCTTCCTAAGTTTTTGAGTAACTGAAAAAAACAAAAAGTTTTATATTTGAAATCAATTTCTGTGAGGTAGGTATGAGGAAGTGAAAAAGAAAAATTTAGCCATTGGCCTTCCTATCCTGTAGCAAACCAAGAGTATACTCTTTGTGAATTTCTTACCAAAAGTTATTCCACTTAGTTTTTTCTTCCCTTTTAAAAAGGACAAGGAGACCTGTAATCCCAGCCTTACATGAGGTGGAGATGGGAGGATCCTGGTTCAAGGCCAACCAGGGAAGAAAATTAGAGAAACCCTATCTCAAAAAAATGAGCCAGGTTTGGAGATCTACATCTTGTAATTCCAGCAACTCAGGAGGCAGAGGTAGGAGGACCAAAGACCAAGGCCAACTCTCGGCAAAACAAATGGAACCCTACCTAAAAAATAAACTGAAGCAAAAAGGGCTGGGGAAATGGCTCAAATGGTACAGCAGCTGCCTAGCAAGTACAAGGCCCTGTGTTCAAGCCCCAAAATCACAAAAAAAAAAAAAAAAAAAGAGGGAAGAGGGGCTAGTATATGAAAATCATATACTGCTCAAGCAAGAAGAACCACAGTATATCAACAACAACAAAAACTATCATCTAACAAAAGATCCATTTTTTTTTTTTTAAGACAGGGGCTCTACATTGCCCAGGCTATCCTGGAAATCACTATGTAGACCAGTTTGGCCTCAAACTAACAATCCTCCTGCCTCAGCCTCCAGAGTATAGGGATTACAGGTATGAACCACAATGCCCAGCAGACTCATCTTAAGGATAAGGAAAAAAAAAAAAAAAGTCTAGAGAGAGGCATGACTCAAGTGATAGAATGCTTGCCTAGCAAGTAGTGAGATCAGTCCTCAGTATCACCAAAAATAAAAACAAAAACCTAAACAGCCACAATAATGGACCACTACTTTCAAATGTTACCTTCACAATGATGACGCACCATTTAATGTTAACAAAATCTCTCAGGCATTGATTTTATATGTAAAATCTAATTCTATCCTTGGTATGGTAAAGTAAATAAAAGAAAATAATCAACCATTTACATAAGCTACTTTCATATGTGCATATACAAATATACTCAGAAATACACACATAATACTTTTATACACATAAATATTTCTCACTCATTCGACAGATACTTACTGGACAGCAGACCGTGAGTGCTCAGGATGATAGAGTTCAGTGCTATACCTCGAATGCTTGATTCATTTTTTCCTCTAATGCCACCCAACTTCCACCAAAGAAATGCCTCCTTACAACAAATCTAAATTTTTCACTTCTCCACTTAAATTAAGTACATTATCTGCCTTTTTTGGCTTGGGAAAATTACTGCAACTTTACCTTGGTTTTTAGGCACTGTTTGCTTTTAGGGAGGTTTTTTTTGTTTTGTTTGTTTTGTTTTGTTTTGTTTTTCCACCAAATTATGGGCAGGGAAACACTCAGATCACAAAATAATATAAAACAATTGACAATAACTCAGGACTGACTGAGCTTTTCCACATCAACAGAGCTGCATAATAAGCAGGTGGGGATTTAAATTTTTTGTTTTTGAAATTTTTCATTTTTTTACTCTGCTTGGTCAAAACCATACTTAATAAATTAGGAGATAAGGTGAGTTTACCACACACACACACACACACACACACACACACACAGCACTCTAAATCTCACATTTTACACAAAACAGTAGTAAGATTAAAATGACTACCCGAAGAGGTCAAAGAACCAGTTAGTTCAGTGGCAAAACTATACTCCAACTCAGGTTTTTAAAGCACAGTGTTCTTTTCAGTTCCCCCAAAGGCCTCTAACTGTGTAAGAGGAAGACAAAGGGAAAGGAGAATAAATGGAAGGAGGGTTGTTAAAAGAGCTGGCAGGATAGACAAAGGTTTGAATGAAAGGAAGAATGTATGAGCATAAGCTTACTCGCCATATTTCAACTGAGTCTTCCGATGTAGAAGTAGAAATTTTTAATTGTGGGGTTTTCTCCCAATTATGATGTTGATTACTGAGTTTAGAAAAGTCAGCTCTCCTTTCTGGGCCTCACTTTTCTCACATGAGAAGGGAAAGGACTGATCTAAATGTCAAAGGTCCCTTTATCTCAAAACTTATGTTTCCATGGTAATTGGAACAGGGAAAAAATTGTAACTCCATATACTTTTTTTTTTTTTTTTTTTGAGACAGGGTCTCACTATATAGCCCAGGCAGGCCTCAAGCTGGTGATATTTCTGCTTCAGTCTCTGAGATTATATATGGGTATAAATGAGTTCTGTGACAATAGTTTTACCTCTAGGCCCAATGCATAAAAGGCAGTCAAGAAATTCACAAGTCTGCCAGGAATAGTGGCTCATACCTGTATTCTTAGTTACTTAGGAAGCAGAGATGGGGAGGATTGCAATTCAAAGCCAACCTGGGTAAAAAATTCATGAGACTCCATCTCAGCTAATAAAAAGTTGGGTTTAATGATGCATGCCTGTCATCCCAGCTATGCCAGAAACATGTGAGACCCTATTCAAAAAATAATAAAGCAAAAAGGATTGGGAGTGTGGTTTGATTGGTAGACTGCCTATCTACAAGGCCCTGAGAAGGCCTTCCTGAGAAGGAAGAAAGAGAGGAAGAAGGGGGGAAGAGGGGAAGTGGGGGAGGGAAGGAGGAAGGAAGGAAGTTAATTCAAATTCCAGGTATGGTGGTACATGTCTGTAATACCAGAACTCAGAAGGCTGAGGCAGGAGAATCTCAAGCTCAAGACCAGCCTGGGCTACACAGCAAGTCCTATTCTGGAAAAAAGAGAGGGAGAAAGAAGAAGCGGGGAGGGAGGGAGGGAGGAGGGGAGCGACAGGGAGGGAAGGGGGAAAAGGGAAGGAGAGGGAGGGAAGGAAGGAAGGAGGAGGGGAGAGGGAGGGAGGGAGGAGGAGAAGAAAGAAAAAGAACGGCTGAGCAAATAATCAAATAAAAGAATAATCAGAAACAGGATAGGCTTCATTTTGTAATGTGATCTTTTTAAATAAAATTCACCAATGTAAAAATTGATTAAATTGAACTTTCACAGGTTAAACTTTTCTTTTTTGTTTTTTTTTTTGTTTTGTTTTTTTTGATGGGACAGGGCTTCATGCCTGTAAAACAGGCACTCTATCACTTGAGTTACACCTCCAGTCCATTTTGCTCTGGTTATTTTGGAGATAGATAGGGTCTTGCAAACTATCTGTCTGGCCTGGCTTTGAACCTCAATCTTCCCCATCTCAGCCTCCCAAGCAGCTAGGACTACAGACATAAGCCCATTGCTCAGTTGGTAAAATTTTAATTCTTTGCATGACTTCTCACTGTTCAATATTTTAATACACTAATACATCTAATCAAAGCATATAATCTTCAAAAGTACAGTTATAATACTGATTCATAAATTTACTTATTTTTCTCTTGACTACAGAAGTCAGAATGCCAACAAAATTATGCTTATGCATATGAATGCCTCTATAATTTCTATAGTTTTCCTTCAGCACACATAGTATTTTGATTACTGTATTCTTAGGATTTTATATTGACATGTTAAATGATTCCCAAACTGTTGTTATTTTACTTTAACGTTATCTCTTATGTCAGATTGTTGTATCTGAAGAATATAACCTGCACTTGCAAATTTTAAAACAAAATTTAAACTTCAAATTCGCATACCAACAATCTTTTGACAGTAAAAACAGAATATTCAAATTATTTCTAAAATCTTACTTGGTGTATATGGGTCATGGCGTGGTTTACAACTTTGGAAATCATTCTGTCTATTTTCCTTGGAATTCAGTTTACAAACACTTTTGAAAGGTTTAGAAAAACACTTCCTGGCAGCCTGAGAAAAACTTGGGGTAGCAGGACTTCCTCTTCCAAGCTGAAAACACCTTCCACTGTTGAAGTCATCTGAAGAGATTACGCCCATGATTTCTATTTCTTTTCCACCAATCATCAGTGTCTGGCCCTCTTCTATCTTTTCAAACTCTCTGAATTTATATCCAATGCCTTTGAGAAAAAAAACAAATTAATTGAACTGACATTCTAAGATTATGTAATGATATCATAGTCACTTTCCCATGACTCTACAAAATGAAAACTATACTTTGCATGCAATTACCCTTGTATAACTCATTAGCCTGAAAGGAAACATAATTTATCATTTAGATAACTAAAAAAACAGAAGAAATAACAATACTGCTATAAAAATTAGCCACATTTTAGAGAAAGCAAGACTTTTTATTGAAAATATAGCCTATTGTACTCTATGATTTTGCCTTGTTTGGACTGAAAATATTAAGAAAATAGTTTGAAAAGCTATATGGACTCCCTGTTTTCTGTGAAGAAACTAGAGAAACACTACTAGTGTTTCTACTTAGAAACAGCTAGGAATGGGAAGGACAATTACAATAAAAGTGACTGCTACCACTAGTATGTACTGTTCCACATGAGATATCCAAGTTAAAATACAGTTGTGAGAAGAGGCAACTGCTATTCCAAGTTCCTTAATCTAAAAGTGAAAAGTTTTATGATACTAAGTTTGTTTGAATTACTATTAATCCAATGGGCATTTATTAAGTGTTGCCATGTGTAAGGTTGATGAAATATAAATATGAGTAAATCCACATGGTCTACTTAAAAATGAGCTCATTAACCAGATAGGTATAACTGTAGAGACTCCTATGCTTGCTATTAAATGCATCAAACTATCAAATGCATAGTTATTGTACCATTATAAATAATAATAAAACTCACATTTTAGAAAATATGACCCTTTTCAAGTAATTGAAAATTGCTACAGTTTTCCCTATCAGAACTGGCCAGAAATTTGTAATATGTGCCAATTTATTTTTTCTATATATATTTGGTAGGGGCAGAAATGAGGTTTGAATTCAGGGACTCACACTTACAAGGCAGGGGCTCTACTACTTGAGCCATGCCTCCAGTCCTTTTTGTTTTAGTTATTTTTCAAATAGGGCCTCATGTTTTTGCCTGGGTAAAACTGGATCCCACACTCCTATTTATGCCTCCAGTGTAGCTGGGATGACAGGCACATGACACCATGACTAAAGATTATTGACTGAGATGGGGTCTCGTAACTTTTGCCCTGGTCTGGCCTCAAACCTCAATCGTCCCTCAATGCACCTCGATGGTGCATCCATAATCCAAAAATCTGAAATCTGAAAAACTCCCAAACTCAAAACCTTTTGAGTGCCCACATGATGTTCAAAAAGTTTCAGATTGTGGAGCATTTTGGATTTTGGATTTTCAGATTGGGATATACAACCAATAAAGTCTTATACAAGTATTACACCAGTATTCCAAAATACAAAAAAACTCCAAAATCTGAAACACTTGTGGGTTCTCAAGCATTTCTAGTAAGGGATACTCAATCTGTGATTAGCTGATGTTCTTAAACACCAAAGACCCATCACTCCATTCTGACTCAGTACTAGTCTTGACCTTATAGAATCCAGTTACTGTTCAATCTCACTTTCACAAGGAAATGGAAAACAAGAATAATCTTTCAATTTTGGGATATTTTAAAAACTCAAATTCCTGAATCTCTCATTTCATTTTGATCCACAGTGATGACACAAATAGCTCTAAATCGCCAGAAAACTTTCATTACTTTTGTACTTTGTTTCCCACACTTGTTTTTTTCTGGCTGTCACGCCATGATGGTCACTGAGCCTGAATGACTTATCACAATTAGTAATTTTAGCACTCTAGCTATTGGTTTTCTTAAAAGTCTCTATACCTACAACAAATTTAGATCTTATATCCAATTATTTCAAAGAAAATCTACTTGGTTTTAGTCAGTCACAGAATTAATTCCAAAATGATACATTTCTTATGTTACAATCTGGACCCAAGTCTTATGTTTAGATGTTTTCTTTTTTTTCTTTTTTTTTTTTTTTGGTGGGACTGGGGTTTGAACTCAGAACTTCACGCTTACAAAGTAGGCACTCTATGGCTTAAGCCACACCTCCAGTACATTTTATTCTGGTTATTTTGCAAATGGAGTCTGGTTATTTTGCCTGGGCTGGCCCCCAATTGCAATCCTCCTGATTTCAGCTCTCAACAGGATTACAGGTATGCACCACCAGAACCCAGCTGTTTTCATTTGAAAACAAATATAATCCCCTTTATTGTTTTGTTTTGTTTTTCCCTTTATTGTTTAAACTGGTAGTTTTTGGTGCCTGGTGGGATCTTAGAATCATTTAGAAACTTAAATATACCTTTGCCCCTGTTCCTTTCCCTACTGGTCAAATAAATCAAAGTCTCAGAGGCCAGGACCCGGGCATCATCAGTTTTTAAAAGCACCTCAGGTGATTCTACTTGCATAGTAAGGGTAAAAACCCATCAGTTCAAGCATAATTTTCAAATTTTGTTTTGATATTTGCAACTGAAAGACCATTTTATTATAAACTACAAATACACAAGGCCATGTACACCATAGTTTATGCATAAGCTATTCCAGAGTCATTGAGAGAACTTTTACATCTCCAGCTGACTTGAAAATATAATTTCACTAAAGAAGAAATACCACTGCATGAACAAATTCCCTAAAAATGGAGCCCCAATCTATCTTAATCAACAACAAGAAGTGTGTTCTGCTTTTCTTTTTATATCCTCTAGTTGCTGAGCATAACATTGTATATATAGTAGTTGTTTCATATTTTAAAATAAATAAAACATTCTGCTGAAGATTGTTCAATTCAGTTTCGAAACTTACCACTCTGTCACTGCCCTTCACTCACATTTCTGGAACACTGAACTAGTCTGAATTCTCTCATACCTTTGCACCTTCACATATACTCTGTCCTCTTGCACACATCCCTTCCCCACCTTCACACATTACTTTAAACAGTAACTCCTATGAAGCTAACCCTAGCCTGTTAGGCTGACTTAAATGGTCCTTTGATGCTCCCATTGCACTCAGTAAAAATTTCATTGCCTTGTCCCCACTACACTATAAATTATGCTCATCTCTGAATGTTCTCCTAGTATAGTTGTTGGCATATAACAGTTCCTAAAATCTATAAACTATTTTAAGTGAATTAATGAACATATAGAACAGATTTTATAAATCAAAATTGAATAGAAGGGCCAGGTGTGGTGGCTCATACATGTAATCTTAGCTACTTCAGAGGCAGAGATCAGGAGGATCACAGTTTGAGGCCAGCCTGGGGAAAAAATTACTGAGACCCTATCTCAAAGAACAAGCTAGGCATGGTGGCATACACCTGTGATCCCAGCTACACAGGAGACAGGTAGGTCCAGGATCCCAACTGAAAGCTGGCATTGGGCAAAAATGAGAGACTCTCTCAGAAACTAAAGCCAAAAAAGGTTGGGGGTGGGTGGACATGGCTTAAGTGGTAAAGCACCTGCTTAGCAAGCGTGAGGCCCTGAATTCAAATCCAAGAACCACCAAAAAAATTTTAAATGAACAACAGAATACAATGCAAAAAAGTTATAATGTTATGAGAGCTAGAATACTAGGCCAGACTGGACTACATAAAAGGGTCCTGTCTCAAAAAAGGAAAAGAGAAAAACCCTATAGTGTTAAGCATTCTGAATTTATAGGCTAACTCATATTAGTACAATTTCTGCTGGCAACATTTTGTAATAAAAATAACGGTAACCTCCAATTTAGATGTGTTAATCTAGCTTGGGTCTAATCATTATCTCCTTTCTCTGTTTTTCACAATTTTACTGAGTAGCATTAAAATTTACTATCATTCAACTTCTGATAGCAACATCTTTTTAAATTTTAATCACTTTGTATTCTGAAAAAACAAACCAAACACAAACCAAGGCAATTGCTTAATCTCAGAAGAGTGCCAAAATAAATAAATGTATATACCTGGCTAACCATTTTTGGATAAAATGAAACTATAGCACAGAATTTGCCTCAATGAGCTAACACAGGTCATAAGATTCTCAGACTTACTGTTATGAAACACCTTTACGTCATTTATATCATACATAGTTGAGGCATGAAAATCAATTAAAGAATATCTTACTCTGTCCCTTTATAAAGCACAATTATATTTCAATTGTGTAACCAATGATAAATACAAATTTTTGATGAAATCAAAAATATTAGGTAATATTACAATACCTCTTCCAATGTCTTTGCCTTCCAAATCCTTTAATGTAAATGACATTCCTTTAACAACAAGAATAGCATCACCTTCCCACTTTTTGTGCTTTTTCTTTGAAGCCTTACACCAAACAACACTGAAGTATTTTACTAGGCTATCAGGTTTCTCTTCTTGTTCCTTGGACTCTGTTACTTCTTTAGAGGCAGAATGAACTAGAATAAAAAAACAAATAAAAATAAAAACCACAATATTAAACATGATTTTAATGTCTAAGTATCAAGGTCATTCAAACAAAAGTAAACAGGCACAAGAAAGTCAGACTGTATTAAGTAGTACAAGGCTGGGCACCAGTGATTCATGTCTGTAATCCTATCTACTCAGGAGGCAGAGATCAGGAGGATTGTGGTTTGAAGCCAGCTCTGGGCAAATAGTTCATGAGACCAATCTCAAAAATACCCAATACAAAAAGGGCTGACAGAGTGGCTCAAATGGTAGAGTGCTTGCCTAGCAAGCATGAAGCCCTGAGTTCAAACCCCAGTACTGCCAAAAAGAAAAAAGCAAAAAGATCAGAAAGAAATAAAAAATAAAATATAAAAAAAATATAAAATAAAAAATAAACAAAACTATTTGCATGACATGATTGTTTCCATAGAAATCCTTAGGAATACTAAAATTCTAATGATTAGCTCTAATAGAACAAATTTATCAGGGTCACAGGCTATAAGGTTCATAGGTAAAAATAAACTGTATTCTTAAATTCTTATAGATTAGAAAGAAATACTCAGAAAATGAAAGTTTTTAAATTCCATTCACAGAAGTTTCAAAAAAAAAAATCATGCATGTGGCTAGCTATTATGGTAGTACACACCTGTAATTCCAGCACTGGGGAGATGGAAGCAGGAGGATCACAAGTTCAAGGCCAGCCTGGATTACACAGCAAGACCCTGTCTCAACACACACACACACACACACACACACACACACACACACACAAAACATGAGGGGGCGTGGCTCAAATGGTAGCATGCCTGCCTAGCAACTATCAGGTCCTGAGTTCAAACTCCAGTACTACCAAAAAAAAAAAAGTTTTGTGCTTTGCAGGGTGCGAGTGATTCAAAGCCAGCGAGGTCAGACAGTTCATGAGACCCTATCTCAAAAATATCCAACACAAAATAGGGTTGGTGGAGTAGCTCAAGTGGTAGCATGCCTGCCTAGCAATCTGAGGTCCTGAGTTCAAACCCCAGTACTTTCAAAAAAAAAAAAAACAAACAAACAAAGCAAAAAACAACAGATCTTTCATACCTGCATATCTGGAACTTAAGTATTTACAAAGTGAGTCCTGACTATCTATAACCAATAAATTGTGCTGTGCCCCAAGGGTTTTTTTCCTGAGGAAACAGATGAGTCATTTCCAGTATGACTACATACTGTCTAAAATGCATATCCAAATGGACATTTACCAATCCCTGAAAAGATTCACTGCTGTGACCCTGAGCAGTAACCAAGATGCAAGACTTAAGTACAGATCCCCAGTTTCCTGACCTTCCTTTCATACTAAGTGTGCAGATAAAAGATAATTTTCAGTTACTTCTTTGTATATAGCAGTTTATAAAAAATGGTACAGAATGTTTACTCTCCTCTTTTTATGTATTAGATTACATTTCTGCATAAAATTCTATGGGAAGGAAGTTTCATAATTTAATTAGTCCCTACTATTGGACATTTTTCAGTTGTCATTATTATTCCCAATCCCGTGCACAGTTAGTTCTATTTCCTCAAAATAAAGCCCTAGAAATGAAACTACTGCTCCAATGGATTTAAAGATTTTCACACTCCTGATTTAAACTGCCAAATGTGTCTCAAAAAAAACACTGTACTTACAAAATTCCCACAAACCAAGAATGCTCAGTTCACTGTACCTACATCAGCACAGTATATCATCTATATCCGTTTTTGATTTTTAGTTAATATTTTCATACAGCAAAACCAGCTTTTCCTCTTAATGCACAGTTCTATGAATCTTAGCACATGTTCCGATTGATGTAACCACCACCACAATCAGGATATAGAATTCTTTCACCCCCAAATACTCCCTCAACTACATACTCACCCACCCAGAGCCCCCAGAAACTACTGACCTGTTTTCCACAGATACAGTTTTGTCTGAGAATGTCAAATGAATGGGATCATATAGCATACAAGCTTTTAAGACTGGTTTCTCCCACTCAGAATAATGTCATCAAGATCCATCCCAATTTGTCACCTATAGCAACAGTTTCTTTATCATTGTATGGAATTGAAAAGACAGTTGAGCTGATTCCAGCTTTTGCCTGTCATAAATAAGCTTTTATGAACTTTTTTGTGAGTATTCATGTTTACCAGTTTAATTGGTAAAAATGGTATCTCTTTAACATAATTAGAAATTTATTATTGGTAATGAGACATTTTTAAATATCTCATTTTCTCTTTACTTGACTCCTCTAATTTCATATTATTCTTAAAGAATATACCTGAAGTTAAACGAGAGAGAGAGAAAAGATTTTCATTTCTTTGAACTATTTTATTTTTTGCAGTACTAGGGTTTGAACTCAGGACCTTGTATGTGTAGGAAGGCACTCTACCACTTCACCCATGCCACTAGCCCTTTTTGCTGTAGCTATTTCTCAGGTAAGGTCTGGAGTTTTTGCATGGGACCAACCACAGAACACCATCCTCTTAACTATGCCTCCCAGTAACTGGGATCACAGGCACATACCATGCTCAGCTTATTCGTTGACATGTGGTCTCGATAACTTTTTTTGCCCTGACTAGTCTTGAACTTTGACCCTCCTGATCTGCACCCCAAGGAGCTGAAATTAGAAGTGAGCCATCACACCCAGCCTTCTTTAAACTGAATTTTTAATCTGATCAGAAAATCCTCAACATTCATTCTGCCAACATATTGTCCAAACAGTATAGCTCTCAATCACTACTTATTTCAAATTTTCACTTAAATGTTTTAAGTAGAAAATAGGCATAAAAGAGAAATTAGTAAGAAATTGTCAAAGTTAATGAAAAATTTAAAACTTAAATTTTAATTCATAAAATGCTACTAAAATATTTCTAAGTAGTATACAAGTCCATTTAATATCTTCCTTATAGGAGTTACTAAGATATTCAAGTAAGGAATGGTAATTTTAAGTTAAGTGCAGGTAATTTAAACACTCCTCCCTATTTTCTCACTGCCTCCTTCCTCCACAAAAAAAGAAAAATACATTTTGCCAACATGAAACATTTGTCAGGTTGAAATAAACCTACTCACTATCTAGAAATCCAAACACTGTACTATATATCAATTAATCAGCATGTTTTAATGAAAGAGTGAAACAAAACTTAAAAAAACAAAAATAAGAGAAAATGGGAAGTGAACAGGGGTAATTAGTGCATTGTTTTAGGCCAATATGAAGCTCTTAACTCTTTGATTTCCCACTTGAAAAACTCCATGTAAATCATGGAAAAGGATATTGCCCTTAAAGGATGGAAAGAAAAAAACAAACCAGAATAAGGACAATATGAAAATCAGTGCACAACCAGTCAGAACTTTACAGGCACAGCCTGTGCTTTCTGCACACCTAACTGGCATAGATTGTGCAAGCCCTGGAGAAAATGGATAAAAACCTCAACCACTTCACTTCTTTGCAGCGCACTCCAGATCCCTCCCTCCCTTCCTGTGGGAGCTTTCATTCTTTCCCTTAATAAACTTTCCTACCTCTAACAAGCACCCTTAACACCTACCTTCCCTCTTGTTAACCACCTAAGCCAGCAGGGTTGAGTGGAGGCTTTCTTTCATTCCTACACAAATCTCCCATAACATTTCAGGAAGAAACAAAATCACATGTATAGAGAAGCTTGGTTTATTTGGGTTTTCTTTGGGGAAGGGGTTTTTGTTTTTTGGAGAGGTGGGTTTGTTTATGGGGTTTGGGGTAGTACTGGTGTTTGAAATCAGGGTCTCTCACTTGCTAAGCTGGCACTTTACCACTTGAGCCACACCTCCAGCCCAAAAGAGTTTTAATACCAGAAAAAGTTGTATAGCCCCACTGTGTCTACTTCAAATAGTTAAACATCCATTACTGCCTCCATTTCTTCAAATTCCCATTCTTCAACTACTCTAATCTGACTTTCAGTATAGTCTTCCCCTAAAACTCCTTTGTTAAAGGCAGTTTTGTTACCTATCAATAAACCCACATTCTATTTTCTAGTTCTGAACAAAGTTCTCAAAAACACGAAACAGTGTTGATCATTTCCTCCTTGAAATACTGAACTGTTTTTGTAGCTTTTTAACACCCTTCAAATTTCCCTCCTCTTTGGCTGCTTCTTGGACATCTTTGCAGTTCAAACTTCTTTTTCCTACCTTTATTTATGGGAGCTCTTAAGAGCACTCTTCTATTCTCACTGTGTACATTAAATTAGTTAATTCATTCTTATGGCCTCGATACCATTCATATAGATTTTTTTTCCTCAAGACCACAGCTTCAGATCTTGCTACCTGTATATATAATTGTCTCCATAAATGTCCAGCAAACATCTCAAACTGGTCATGCTCACTTATCTTCTCTCCAAAAACTGCATCTCCTTAAAGATTTCCTGTGCCGTATCCTTGTTCAAGTTAGAAAATTGGAAATCATGCTTAACACTCTCCACTTTCTCAATCCCACAACCAATCAACCACATAATCCAGACACTTCTATCCCACACATGATTCTCAAAGCTATCACTGGTTGGAGTGGCTCAATCAAGTGGTAGAGCGCCTGCTTAGCAAGCTCAAGGCCCCTGACTTCGAGCCCCAGTACTAAAAAAAAAAAAAAAGTTATCTACTGTTTGCCTTCTCCATTGTCTCCCCTTACTTCCAACTACCTGACAAGGATTTCTAGCAGAATCTTCCCAACAGGTCTACTAAGCTACCTCTATTCTCTAAAAGTGCATGTCGCATTAAGTACAGCTACCTATTTTTCAATGTAAAACTGATCATGTATCCCTCTTGCTTACAATCCATTAATCTTGAAGAAAGCATGTTACTTACTGCCATAGAGCCTTTTACTTCTCCTCCTCCAACATTCTTAACTTTTACTCACCCCTGTATTGGTTAAATTTCCCTGATTGCCAAATTAGATCAAGTTTCTCTATTATCTCTTTTTTATCTCAACAATTAATTATCTGATAAATTATTTAATGTCAGCCTTCCTCACTGAACTACAGTTTGTTTGTAGAGGAACAGTCTGTTTTGATTTTGCTCAACATATTCCCAGACAATAAGTATTTTTCAAAACTGCCATTTTTGACTCTGGGTACATTTTGATAATACTTAATGAAGATAAAATTATCTTAACATTAGCTTTCAGCTGGGCACCAGCTGTAATCCCAGCTACTTGGAACGAGGCTGAGATCAGGAGGATTGCAGTTCAAGGTCAGCCCAGGCAAATAGTTCCTGAGACACCCCTCCTCCAAAATAGCCAGAGCAAAATGGACTGAAAGTGTGGCTCAAGTCGTAGAGTACCTGCTTTCCAGGTGTGAAGCCCTGAGTTCAAACCCCAGTCCCACCAAAAAAGAAAAACCCTACTAGAATTTTAAATATGCATTAACATGGACAGGAAATATAAATTTAAGATTGAAAGTTTTTATTACACTAAAAAATACAAATCTCACTGGGCGCTGGTGACTCACACCTGTAATCCTAACTACTCAAGAGGCAGAGATCAGAAGGATCAATTCAAAGCCAGCCTAGGCAAATAATCTGTGAGACCCTATCTCAAAAACATCCATCACAAAAAGAGCTGGTGGAGTGGCTCAAGGTGTAAGCCCTCAGTTCAAACCCCACTACTGAAAAAAAAAAATACAAATCTCTTCAAACTGATAATCATCTAGTTTTCTTTACCTAATAAAAAATTGTATGTAAAATAAGTACAAATATTATATTATGTAAAATAAACCCAGAAGATATTTCTTTGTATTAAAGATGATTCTCAGGGGCTGGCGGAGTGGCTCAAGTGATAGTGTCTGCCTAGCAAGCACAAGGCCCTGAGTTCAAACTCCAGTACCACCAAAAAAAATTTAAAAAGAATTTAAACGTATAAATTAAAATTATGAAATAACCATTGTATATGTCAATTTCATAAAGCGAGTATATTATTAAAAAAAAGATAAGTCAGATTGATATTTTAAGAACATGGTAGAGACTATACATTTCATCTTTTTATTTTTGTATGTGCAATACTGGGGGGGTTTGAACTCAGGGCCTTACACTACCAAGTGTAAGAGCAGGAGCTCTCATATTTCTTCAATATAACATGCCACAGTGTATATGCAATAAGTGCTAAAATGGAAAAAAATCAAAAAACTACAATATTCCCAGATATCTGTTATATGCTCAAGATTTTTAATTCATCTAAATATTAGAAGTTATTCATCAATTTCAATTCTGAAATTCCAATAATTGAACATGCAAAGCTTTATTTAAAAAAAAATTCACATGCTGTTGCTGATAAAGGGTAAAACTGTACAACCACTTTGCAAAAAGATCTGTAGTTTCTTAAAGGTTAAGTGTACGTGTTCCCTAACCTAGCATTCCATTCACAAAAAAACCTTGTATGAGAATATTAATAGAATCTTTGTACATAACAAAATCACTCAGAAATCTATCAAGAGAAAAAAACAGATAAACTGGTATATCTATAAACAGAATACTATTTAGCAATAAATAATATTTTGATAGTCAAAAATAAGTGAATATTAAAACATTAAGATAAGTAGAAACATATATTATGATTCCAATTACATGAAATTCCAGAAGAGACAAAACTTATCTAGGATTTTTCTTTTACTTTTTTTGGAGACAGAGTTCTCCCTATGTAGCCCAGGCTGGACTCATTATTTGTAATCCTCCAGCATCACTCTCCAAAGTGCTGGGATTTACAGGTTTGCACCCCCACACCCACAATCCCAGCACTCAGGAATCTGAGGCAGAAAGAGCACAAACTCAAGACTAGCCTGGGCTACCTAGAGAGACCATGTCTCATAAAAAAATCCAAAACAACAAAATAAACAAACAGCATTTACTTTTGTATTTGTTAAGTATGTACCCGTGTTTCATTTAATTATCATGTAAGTACTAACAATCAAATGTACCATCAAATATTTAATTTTGAGAATTTGTGGATCCTAGCATTTGAAAAAGGTAAATTATGATATTTAGGTATGGTATATTTGGTATCAATTATAATACAATCATGTAAATAAATTTCAATTACACCTCATCAAAAAATTTCGTCTCTATTTTACTGAGTTCTTTGTCTTATGGCAACAAAGAGTACACAAATCAGTATGTTATTTTATACTAAAAGGATATGTTTTAACAAGGCATTTATTTAACCACCATCATTAACAATACATTAAATACAATTTATTGCACTGAGATATTTAAACATGACTATTTAAAATGTGACATTACTCTACAAGAAGGCACATGGAAAAATAACTCATATTTTAAACATTTTTACATAAGTAAAGAAGGAACAGGATAGAGAAATTCAAAAAGGAAATAACACCAAGATGCTCCTTATACAAAAAGATAGGGATTTAATTTTAACATTTTAAGAAATCTTTTCTCAGGATGCCATTATACATCATATCTAATTTAGAAAACCATATTATAATAATAATGCCATGGCCATTTAAGCTTATATGGATAAGAGAAAGATAGGAAGCTAGCAAAAATAACCCATCTGCTATCTAAACTACTAATAATGAATGAAATAATCTTATGACTTAGCATATCTTTCAAATTTAAAATGCTTCTACAGAACCAAGTCTAAAAATAAAATCACTCTTCGCTGTTTCCCCCGACATTGTATTTTGTAGATAAAGCTATGGCCTCAAACAATTCTCTGTGGTATGCAGGATGATTGGAAGCGTCAGTGTATATTCCACTGGTGGCAGCAGAATTTCCTCCTCTATGTTCCCTGCAGTGAAACCTCTCCTCAGCCAAAACTGCTAATGAAGTTGGCAAGCAATCCCTAAACTCAAAAAGTCTCAGTATCAAAAAGAAAAACAAAGTTTTAGCTCAGAATTTCCACACGACATTCGGCAAAATAACAAACAGCTTTCAAAAGGATCAAAGAAGTAATTTGTTTTATTCAGGAATTTTCATAACAGTAAGTCCACCTTATTCGTGGATTACACATGGTTTTGACCAAGCATAGTCAAAACTGTCAACTGCAGTTCAGTTGACGCAGAGCTCAGTCAATCCTGTGTTACCATGGTTCTATTTCCCCTCCCTTAATTTTGTGAAAATCTGCCTCCAAAAAGCAAGGTAAAAGTTATGGTAATCCTCCAAAGTCAAAAAGGGCATATAATGTGCTTAATTTAAGTGATAAAGTAAAAACTTCAGCAGAAGTTGGGTGGTGGCATGGAAAAAATGAATCAAATATCCACAGTATTCGCAGTAAAGAACATGAAATAAGATCTCATTTTTAGTGAGCAGTTAATGTGTAAAACAGTAATTTTTTGTGATAGTAATGCAGCCTGCTCTGTGTAATTTCAAGTTAAGGATGCTCATACCTATTGTTTCTATGGTACAGGGAAATTTGAATAATTTTAGAGCACTGAACTCTGCACTGAGCATTTCCTCAATGTCAGTTTCTTAGAACCACAGACCCTCCAATACCAAAACGTACTATGATAATCATAGTTGCACAGAGGAGGCGATTAGAGAATGGAGCAGAATTAAACTTTTACAAATGAAAATTAAACAAGGCTGACTCAGAAAAACTGCTTCAGTAAATTCACTGAAATGAAAGTAAAAATACATAAAAATAAGGTTTCTTATTCTACACAGCCCCTAACTCCTAACAAACTGTGTCACAACACAACCAAAGAAATAGTAACCCTGAACAATGCCAGAGAAGAATATGATTGATTATAACAGGTAATACTTATGTTATTTTATGAACACCACGAAAAAAATTTTTTTTTCTTTTTCGGTGATACTAGGTTTGAACACAGGGCTTCACACTTGTTAGACAGGTGCTATACTCCAGCCCAAGGGAATTTTCAAAAACAATTTTGTACATAATTTTTATTTTCCACACTGATATTAGAACCAAACTATCAAAAAAGACTATGCTTACTTTTTTGAATGCAGAACTATTTTCTAGATACATTTCACAGAATTAATATCCCACAAACACACTTTGGAAAACTGATTTTGCTACAAAGTCACCACTCAAATTGAATATTCATTATTGACTTTGAGTTTAGCATGCTGAAATTATAATATGAATCACATTTCATACAGTAATTCACTTTTAATAATTTCAGAAAGTTAAAGCTTTCTTTTGTAAAGATGTATTTACTAGAACCAAATTATTAAAATATTACATGAAATAAGTTTCATTACACTCAAAGTTATAGCACAGATTAAAAGAGAAATTTGTCAAAAGGATATATCATATACTCTAAGACTTTTTATAATAAAAAATTTAACACTAATAGCAAGTACAATATGCATTTTAAATTCAATCAATGAAATTAAGTAATCAATAGACCAACATAATACCCATAAGAGTTCACTTTGTTAACTTTTTCTATTTCAATAGCCATAACCTAAATTTAATTTTCTCACTACAATGACTACTCCAAATGCTGTAACTTCCTAAATAAATCACAGCTCTAATCGTATCATCTCCACAATAAAGGAAAAAGCCTTCAATGGCATCCCATTGTACATTCAGGTTAAGTCTGACTCCTTAAAAATAGCATTTACTATAACTCATAATCTGACACCAACCAACATCCAAACTGATATCCTTCAGTTCACTTTCATCCTACTTCACTCTTCAACAACAATTTTTTAAGAATCTAGCATGATTTAAGCACCAAGCTCAGTTCTAAAATATTCTATTTCATTGGCTCTCAGAATTTAGCTAGCATCAGAATCTCTGTAGGACATATAATAAGAGACTGCCAGACCCTCCCCCAGAATTTCTGATTCAACTGGAACAGATTTACATTTCCAACAAGTTCTCAAGTGATGCTGCTGTGCAGGACTCACACTCAGAGAACCATTGCTCTAGTCCACCATCCACAAACTGGAAGCTCAGTGGCAGAATGAGACCTACTTCCATGTCGGTACCGGATTTTAAAGACATTTTTAACAATTTGCAAACATTTCGGAATTGGAAATTTTCACATAATCTGGCTTATTCCTGCACGTAAAATTTCTGCTCAAGCCAAACCAAAGCTACCCCAGTTAGTCTATGAAGATCTCTGTCCAGGTTACCACAGCCAAAACTGCTCTCCACCCTCTCACTTTAAGTCACCTAGCTGCACACCCTGATCCACTTCATCCCATCCTCTATGTCCTCAAAGGGCTTCAAACACCCCTTTCTCCCTAGTATTTCTGAAACTCCACCCACCCCATTCTAAAATCTTTCCTTAACAAAATTCCAGTAAAAATGGAAATTCTCCAAAACAGAAAAAAAATGAAAAATCCTTACACATATTAAAGATTTAACATACATTAAATATGTATGCTTTAAAAATAAAGGTCTTATTTCCAGATGCTAAAATAGCAGTATTTGCAGAAATCATGACTACAGATTATATTGTAAACTATAAACACATAAGCATGATTTTTTTGCTTTTATTCTCAGTAAAATTTTCAGTTTTTATTCTCATTTCCACTGTGAAAGAAACCTTTCCCAGAATAAAATACTTTAAATGAATTAAATATAAATTTTAAATCACACAGTCAAAATATATTACAGCTTCAGTAAGATATCTCATTTTGCTGGACAAAAAAGAGAAGAGGATAGGGTAATGGTACAATTCCCCTGATTACATAACCTAACAATCTTTAAAAGCAAGTTTACTTATACTATGCTAGGGATGGAACCCAGGCCCTGGCATGTCTAGGCAGGTACTCTACACTGAGCTATATCTCCAGCCCTAAGAGAAATTTTTTATGAAATAAATTTTAATTTTAAATCTGGAAATATTTTGGTGGATTTTTACTTCCATAGAATAGAGAATTAAAACTCACACACACAAAAAAAAAAACACTGAATAATGGTCCTTGCTCTGTCATAAATAGCTATGTTACCTCGAGTAAATCATTGAGTTCTCCCTAGACCTCAACTTTATCACCTCTAAACTGAAATATTTCCCAAATATCTTCCATTTCTAAAACAGAGGACTCAATTCCTTCAAAAGACAAAAACATAAAAAACCATATCAGATAGATAAGCTTGTTATTAGAATAGTTTCTAAATCAAACTGACTTTAAAACTTTTGACCCAGGCCTGGTGGCACAAGCCTGTAATCCTAGCACTCAAGAGGCTGAATCATGAGCACTGCCAAATTTGAGGCCCTTTATCAAAAAAACAAACAAAAAAAGAAACCATTGAAAAAAAAACCTTTATCACTTTTTCCAAAGTTCTAACAAAAAATGTCGAAAACTAAAAACCTTGAAAGAACACGTTTGTATACATATTTGTGTATATTTTAATAATCAAAATAAAAGGTCTTTATGAGGCCAAAAATTAAACATCTTAGAAAAAAATTGGGAGATGACAATTACTATGCCAACCAATCAGTAAGCTTTAATAACTAAAAAGAAAGTTTAATATTTAGAAAATTCTATCAAAGAAGAGAAAGTCAGACATGGTGATGCACACCTACAATCCCAGCACTTGGGAGGGTAAAACAGGAGGATCAAGAGTTGGAGGCCAGCCAGAGACACACAGAGAAATTCTGTCTCAAAAAAAAAAACTGGAAAAAAAAAAGCCACTCCTGGTAATCCCAGCTACTCAGAAAATAGGAGGCTAGAGGTTCAAGGCCAGCCTAAATAAAAAGTTAGCAAGACCCCCACATCTTTAACACACAAGACTAGCATGGTAGTACAATTTATAATCTCTATAATCCAGGAGGTGTAGGTAGGAAGATCTCAGTCCAAGGCCAGAACCCAGGCAAAATCAAGGCCCTATCTGAAAAATAACTAAAGCAAAACAAAGGGCCAGGAGTGTGGCTCAAGTGGGAGAGTGCTTGCCAAGCATGAGGCCCTGAGTTCAAATTCCAGTACCACCAAAAAAAGATATGGAGATAAAAAGAGAAAGAAAAAGAAAATCATGTCTAAAGATTTTTCCATAATAGAGATTAACATTTTTCAAAAACTGTGTTCTGCTCAGAATATTCCCAAATTAGTCATTTAATGACTATTATATTCAGGTAAATCATGCCGTAAGCGAATTGCTTTCAGCTTCTCCACTTCAATTTTTGCTCTTAGTAGCTCTTCCTCTAGCTGCTGCCTTCTTTTCAATCCATCCCTCTTCTCCTGAACATATAATCCAAAATTTTTTTGATTTTCTAAAATTATCTGATGCTCTTCTTTTAACATTTGCAGAATCTGGGGATCATACCCTAATAGTGACCTAATGTGTTCTTCACTCTCATGCCGAAAAAAATCATCTCTCCTTGGAACAGAAGATGGAGACGATGTCATTCTCATATCAACAGAGGAAAGTGATGGTGACAAAGATCTTTCCATTACATGTACTAATTCATGTTCTTCTCTTTGTTCTAAAGTATCACTGTGTGGAGGATTTGAAACCAGTGGAGGAGGTGGTTTAATGTCTTCTTCTTGCTTCACCTCCACTGTAATAGCAACAGGACGGTGATCCAACATCACCGGTAGTGAACTGGTGCCAGCTTGTGCAGCCTCATCCAAGTTTGCACTATAGCACATAAAAAAAGCATTATACAATGTAAACCAAATGAAAATAAGAGTATATTTATAGCATAATTTCATATTCTATATCCATTAAATTAAAAAGCTTTGAGCAGGTGTAGTAGTGCACAGCTGTAATCCCAGCACTCAGGTAGCTAAAGCAGGAAGATCTCAAGTTCCAGGATAGCCTAGGCAACACATTAAAATGTTGTGTCAAAAGAAAAAAACAGACAAATATATATGGAAAGCTTCAAAACTATACAGAAAATTATGAAACAAAAAAAGCTTAACCCTGGGAATAACAAATTAAAGTGACTAAAATGAGGATTTCAATAATATCCTATTTCATTTTCTTTTGTTTTGTGGTCCTGGAGATTGAACCCAGGGTCTAGAGCATGCTAGGCAAGATTTCTACTACTGAGCACATCCCTAGCCCTCTACCTTTAACTTTAAAATTAAGTTCTTCATAAGATAGAAAATTACAAGATTAATAAGGTAGATAAAAAAGAAAATCCACTCTTTATGCTCTCAAAGAGGCACCAATTGATCCTACAACTTTGAGGTTCTTAAATGGCTGTAATGGGTCATTTCATGTATTCTGGGCTTTGCTATTTCCATACCTTAGTCCTACACCTCCTGCCTCTGTTCTCTTGAATTGACCTAAAACCAATGAAGGCCTATGACTTTCAGGAAAACAGTGGAAAGCTATCTATAGGAGGTACTGATTTCTGCATTTGCCCAAACAAATAACAATAAAAATTTGGTGTGGTTTCAAGTATGACTAACTATCAGGGACTTATCCTACTTATACTGTTTCAGATCAGTAGCACTCCGCCTTTACCTGTCCTAAACCTGTAAGTCTTTGAACCATGGTCAAATGCCGTTCCTAAGAGCAAGAGTTTTTAATCCATCAGTGTATAACTAGCACCTAACATAAGACAGCACTGTACTTAGAACCTAGTGGATGTTCATTATATGTCAAATGATCAACTAAAATAATTTTAATGAAATGCTTTTAAAGAGCTAATACAGACATGCTGAAGGTTTATTAAACATAGTTAACTCCCATAAAACATGCATTCCTCATAGACACAACTATCATTTTAGCTTAATTCAAACTTTGGTATAATATTTACTTTGACAATGCACCTTGAAATTCTGGGTTTGTTTGTTTGTTTTTGGTTTGGGGTTATTTTGGCAGTACTGGAGTTTGAACTCAGGGCTTTGCATTTGCAAGGCAGGTGCCCTACCACTTAAGCCACAGTTCCAGTCCTGAATTGCTACTTTTTCAAAGTAATTTCATATGGCCTCCTGATGTTTACCACAGGCTGTGTTCTTACACTGACTGTACAGAAAGAGGAGACAAAGTAAACCTGTCCCATATACATCTCAGTCCTGGTCCTGTGCCTGGTCTTTATTGTGAATGGGAAGACATGGGGAAAAGACAGATAGATAGATTGACTGATTTTAAAAAACAGATAGTGCTTTATACTTAAGAGAAAATTTGACAATCAACGCTCTTCAAAATGGTCCTAGAGCCAGGCCCTAGTGGCTCACGCTTGTAATCCTAGCTACTCAGGAGGCAGAGATCAGGAAGATTGCAGTTCAAAACCAGCCCAGGGCAAACAGTTTGTGAGACCCTATCTCAAAAAAACCTATCACAAAAAAGGGCTGGTAGAGTGGTTCATGGTATAGTGCCTAAGTTCAAACTCCAGTACCACAATAAATAAATAAATAATTTCATGTATAACATGAAGTTATTAATTTATCATCTTGCTTCTTAAGATTTTTCTTAATTATGCTTCTGCCTAACTTAAAAATAAAAGTTATAGATGGGAACGAGAATATTAAAACACATGGAAATATGCTAACATTATTTAGAGGACATTTTATAAATGATAAGTATGGTCATTACTTACCATTTATTAACATATTTACTAGTAAATTATAAATAAGTATACTATTAATCATCTACGTGAGTGATTAAAATGCTGGAATGGTCCAAGCAGAATGTAATGAAAATTTTCACTCCCCACATGTTACTTACAAATGGCAAGACATGCTAGAAATATGAGATATTTGCCTAAGACACAAAAGAAACAACTCAATACATATAATATATAGTAAAAAAATCTATTTGTAGATTATATAAATTCTTTCAGTTTTGTTCTTTTAATTTTCATTTTATGGTTTCCAAAAGCAAAATAATGAACTGTATTGTAATTCAAATTAACAAGATTTGCTTCTATTAACATCACTACTGAAAACTGGAATGGAAAAGATCAAAATTACAGATGAAAATTAATTTTAAAAAACTTACATAATTACTTTTTCAAATTAGTATGCATAGCAGAGTATAAACAAAGACATTATACTCCTATGTAAGTTAAAAGTATGCTTGTATCTGGAATATTCCATTCCATTTTAATTAAAATGTTACAAGTAAAGCCTAAAGTAAAAAAACAAGTTTAGGGAAGGTCACAACAATGATAAACAGAGGACTTCTAAAATTTATGAATCTGATTTTAGAGGATCAAAGAGGTTACAAAAACCACAAAATATAATCTGATTAATAGAGAGAGGCAAAAATAATGACATAAATCAATGTGAATTTTAAAAATAAACTTACAAAACAGGTATATATTTTTAAATATGTTAAATAATACAAGCTATAATATTTCCTTATAAAGAGGGGAGAGTTTGGTGAGATTAAATTATATTTATGAAGAAACACAATTAAAATTATAGAATTATAAACAGAGATAATAAAGATGGAAGGTGATGTCACTGAATAAGCACATTAAATATAAAAATATATTAAAATAAGCTAGTGTAGCTAAAATGTCAGTATAGATACTAACAGGTAAAAACTTTATGTATTCTTCCCTTTAAAATCTAAAAAGTTGGTATTATTTAAAAGGTATAGAAAAATATAAATCAGTTAACTGATTTTGATAAAAGAAATGTTGGCGTCTCAAAAAGTTTTGTGTGTATATGAAGCATTTATATATACATACATGGTCAAAAAGTAAACAGATACGTAGTTATAGATGATTTCTCTTCTACACTCACTATACTTATAAAATATACAGCTAACTAAAACTACAGTTTCTTTGTGTTGTTTTGACATTATAAAAATCTAAATTTAATACTCAAAAGGCATACTGTTACACCTGTAATGCAAAAGCCATTTTTCTCTATGGTTAGAGGGTGGTAGAAATTGTAGATAAGTAGCACAGCATACAACAATTTTCTGTAGCAATTAATGGTCAGTCAACATATTAGAATCTCATCATTTGTCATCACAGTGAAAATTTTAACCAATAGTCCCAAGAATTAATCCACACTGTGTAACAATGACCTGCAATTCCCACTAGAGATACTTTTTTACTGTGCTATAAAGTAAAATGAAGCAATATATGACAAGAAGCTAGGCTCAAAAAAATTTTTCTAATAAATTGCCAAAATAACAGATCTGCTCAGCTAAAAAAGTTTTTCCTTCTATTTCTTTCCTAACTTCAAAGAGATTTCACAGGTAATCAGTAATTTTGCTTATGTAATGCCTCTCCTACCAGTAAGAAAGCACATTGTATAAAGCTTTGTTTGAAAGGCCCTTCAACTAACAAGGAGTCTACAGTTTGTTTAAATTACCCTAAGTGGTTCAGAAGAAGAATGTAGCTGCCATTTTATCTTTTGCAAAGGGTTAAAATGTGAGTTAGTAGCAAGGTAACAGTTTTGAAGTTTCCTAGGCAAATAGTTCCATACAGCACAAATTTAACCCTCAAGTTATTTTTTAACCCTGAAAGAACCCAGTTGCTCTATGGGTATATTAAAACTCATAGTTTGGTATCCTTGCAAAGTAGTATGAGAAAGTTTGCCCTTTTTTGTCTAACTCTAGATCAAAGTGAAACTAGACCATTAATAAATAAAAACAAAAACTTTTCATTTTATTAACTAATCTGAATCTCTTAATTAGGTATTAACTCCCTTTAGTTGTGTCTATTTTACCTATTTTAAATATTAGAAAAATAAATAAACCTGTGTTCATATATACAAAATCATGTCACTAACAAGTTGACTTAATTATTGACTTTAGTTCCACTTGTTAGTGTAATGCATATTGAATAAATGTATACAGTGACATTTCATAAAAAAGCAGTTTCCTTTTTCCTGGAACTGCTAACTTTATATAAATTTTATATGAAATTGAAAAATCCAATGAAATAATCTTAAATAAGAAAAAGGTATCTCTCAGAAGCAAATTAAATAATTGAATTTTGCAGTTTGAAAAGTTTATGAACTGAAGTCACAAATTTCATCTCATTTATTCTTCCCCAACCTTTACTTTTAGAAACTGTAAGAGGAGAGGACAAGACAGCAAAAAGTGGCTTAAATCAAATGCTGCAGAAAAATTCCTTATAGCCTCACTTTTCTTTTTTTAAGAAAGCAAAACAAAGACACTATTCAGTGCTCCCGTGGTGGGGATGCTTACTATGCATATCTCTACCACAACTAAGCCAAAGCCCAATAGATAGGAGGCGCCATAATTTTCCACAACAAAATAAAATAAAGCTTACCTTTGTATGTGGTTCCTGTCTCTTACCAGGCAAAAACTGGAAATCTGGGGAATCATCTCCATAACTTTCTTGGTTGGCTCAGAAATATTGCTTTTAAAATCTGATTGGGCCTCTTTTTGCTGCAATAGCTCCTGTTTGGCATATTCTTTGAGCCTTTTGTAAAGGGTGCGTAGGCCCTGCGCTGTTCGAGGAGGGCGGTCTACTCCAATTGCATTATAGTTAACTGCTATGATATCCCAACATCTATTCTTTTCCACTATTACTGAATGTTTATTAGTGTGTTCTTCGAGAATTTTCACATATGGCTTCACAAGCTTTAGCAAATCAAGCTTTTCAGATAAGGTAAAATTGGAAGATCTAGCCTTTCCTACCATTGTTCTTTTGAAATTCAGTAGGCAGCTTCTGAAACCACCATGCAGCCTTCAGCTCTGCTCAGCTCTTTTCACAAACAGAAAAAGATCAGGCTTAACTAGGCTAGCCTCATTTAGGCCCACGCCTACAGGGGAGGGTTTATTAAAATTCCTCCAGCTTAAGCTGACGCAGGTTCAGGAAATCTGCTTAAGCCAAGCCTGACCTACATAAAGCTTCTCACTGAAGAAGGCAGGAAGGCAAAAGCAAAACACACTTGTGTATAAAGAGAACAGCTCCAGATAGGATTTAATGCACAAAGGTCTAGAGATAAGCATGGAACACAGCTAAAAATTAGCTAATTTAGTGAGACTATCGAATTTCCTCACAGGCATGCCTGGCTGATAGACTGAAACTGCATTGCAGTATCACTTTAATAAAAACAAAAGAGGAACTGTTTTGTGCTATTTGTTTACAAATTCAGTAGACCGAAAACTAGAAGACATGAGTAGTGAGTGTAGTGATTTCTAACAGAGCTCTAATCACTGTTTCTGAGCTGGGTGTTCTCCCTTATAAAATTTGCATAATGCTGGTCCTGCTGTCAATCAGGAATTGCATATCCTCTAGCTAGTTAGGTTACACCCAGCTCAGACTCCACAGTAAAGTTAAGCTTCTCCTTCATTTTACAGTCTACAGGAGCACTTATTTTTTTTTTTATTTAAGAAGAAATTGTTGAACACTAAATCTTAAAACTGAATAAAAATTGTTTTTAAGGCAATGGCTTATTCTATCTATAATGTACGCAAATATACTAGCCTGCTTTATCATGTGTAAAAATCACTATTCACGATGAGAAATAGCATAATCATGTCTTAGCTAAGAGTGCACAAAACAAAATCACATTTGCTATTATAATGGAGTAGGGTTTTCTACTTAGCTATAATCACACGACCTGGACTATGAAAGGAAAGCCTAATTTTGCCATTTGTAAATCCTTCAGGTCCCGTATTTAATCTCAGTCTGAAAACATATTATAAATAATAATGTGAGCAAAGTAAACCTATATTCTCATGATATACATGTTTCTCCAAAGGTATCAAAACATACTTGAAGCTGGGTTTGGTAATACAAGTCTGTAATCCCAGCACTCAGAAGTCTGAGGCAAGAGGATGGCAAGTTCAAGGCCAGCCTGGGCTACTTAGAAAGACCCTATTTCAAAAAACCAATGACTAGGAATGAAACTCAGTGGTAGAGTCCCCAGGTACCCTACAACTGATGACTGGATCAAAATATTGTGGTATATATACACAATGGAGTATTACTCAGTCATAGGAATAATGACGTGGTTTGGAGGTAAATGGATGCTTAATGCTTACAAAGCAAGTACTCTGCCACTTCAGCCACAACTCCAGTTCATTTTGCTCTAGTTATTTTTGCAGATGGAGTCTGGAGAACTATTTGCCAGAAGTGGCTTCCAACAGTGATCCTCCTGATCTCAGTCCCCCAAAGTAGCTAGGATTACAGGTGTGAGTCGGGATTTTTTCTTAATGTGGCTAAAGAAAATGAGGGACTGAACTTTTAATTACATTGAATTTTGATTAATTCAAAAAAATTTTAAGCTAAAGCAACACATATTTCCACCTTAAACACGACTTTATTGTTTTGGTAGGATTACATTTTGCCTTAACGTTTTCATCGCATGATACTATAGCTTCTAATATTACTGACAAAGACTCCCTCCTTGATGGGCTCTGGTGGCTTATGTATGTAATCCTAGCTACTCAGAAGGGAGAGAGCAGAAGGATCACGGGTTTGAAGCCAACCTGGGCAAATAGTTTGCAAGACCCTATGTCAAAGAAACCCAACACAAAAAAGGGCTGGAGGAGTGATTCAAGGTGTAGGCCCTGAGCTCAAACCCCAGCACTGAAAAAAAAAAAAAAAAAAACCTCCCTCCTTGACCAAGCTTTAGTTAGGCTCTTCTGAGAATTCTTCTCAAGTAGAACTAGTCCTTGTCCTGTTTGGACTGTTGTAACTAGCA
Source organism: Castor canadensis (assembly GCF_047511655.1). Classification (NCBI taxonomy): domain Eukaryota; kingdom Metazoa; phylum Chordata; class Mammalia; order Rodentia; family Castoridae; genus Castor; species Castor canadensis. Next base: position 155,943,456 of record NC_133388.1, read on the forward strand.
AGAATCCTGCTAAGCCAGTTTATTGAGAATTCCCCCACTCTTGCTTTCTAATCAAGCTTCTCATCCCTACCCTCCAACCTGATCAACCTAATCAAGTTCTTCACCCTCCTCCCATGAAATCTAATGAAGTTCTTCCTCCTACCCACCCTTGATATCTTACCAAGTACAACTGCTACATTTCCACGCACTAACCTACTGACCCTGCAACTTGGCTATAAGTCCAATTGTATTGGGATTTGAGTTCAATCACTTTCCCTTATTCCCATAGTCTTTGAATAAAGTCTTCCTTACCTGAAGCTAGGAGATGTAGCTCAGTGGTTGAGCCCATCAAGCACAAAACTCTGAGTTCGATTCCCCAACAACAGTAACAAAAAGTCTTTGCTACCAACTTAAACTTCCAGGTACAATTTGTCCTATGGTATCTCCAATGTAGTGGATCTTTAAAAAATTGACTCAGTTTGAAAGACTTTTTGTTCTATGCACACTGATGTAACATTGTAGAAGATTGATTTCAATATTTCATGTAGGCAGCACAAATTCATGATATCCTATATAAACTATAATTACTAATCTGAAACACTGTTTTAATTACATTACAATAAAATTATCTTTCTAGTTTAAAAAAATGGAATGGATAACTTTTTATTTTTTAAAGAAGATTGTGGGGCTCAGTGGTAGCTCGGTGGTAGTGTGCATGCTTACCAATTGCAAGACCCTGGATTCAATTCCCAGCACCAAAAAAATTAATAAATTTTTAAAAAAGAAGGCAGTTTTTGTCCTCCCTGGTTGACTGAGAATTAGCCACCATCATGAATCAAACAGTAACTATCCAGAGTACGAAGGTGATGACCAACCAACTACTTCAGAGGAAACAAATGGTCATCAGTGCCCATCACCCTGGGAAGGCAACAGTATCTAAGCAGAAACTCGGGAAAAACTAGCCAAAATGCACATAACCACACCAGATGTCATCAGAACACATTTTGATAATAGCAAGTCAACTAGCTTTGGCATCATTTATAATTCTTTGGGTCATGCAAAGAGAAGTTAACAAGACCCCACCTTCAGCCCCACTCCCACAGAAATGGAATGAGGGTGCAACAGTGGGGATTTAAAGGGAGGGTCCAGTCACTGACCTAGCTAACTCCATTTTGTTTTATTTCCTTCCTCTGAGTTATTCTGAGTCTTTCTCCTCTACAGCTACTTTGGATCCTAGGTAGGCTGACTGATGAACATCTTTTCAAAAGGACCACAACTCCCCCTAAGCAATAGAGACCTTCTTGGCACCAACATATCTCTGCATAGCTGATGCTGAGCTAATGGCCAGAGCCAGCCAGACCAAGACAACCTGAACTACTACTATGAAAACCCCCAATCCTTGTCTGTCTTTCTTTTCTTATATAACAGAAACTGCCATATGCACTTTGAAGACAGATTTTAGGTCATTAGACCTCTGTTCTTCATCATGTGATCACTACTAACAAAGCTCCTTGCCTGCTTTCACCACCACTCATCTCTATTTGGCTTTCTAGGAAGGTGGCAGAGCCCAATCCCATGGGACTCCCTGGAGCTGGACTTTTGCTCTAGCTCCAGTATCAAAATAAACACAAGTATAAACTTGCAAAACATGGTATATTTGAGAAGAAAAAGAACTCAAGAAAACAGCAAATGGAACACAAAAACAGGATGAAGAAAATCAGGGGAACTGCAAAGATGGTACTGGCAAAAAGCACAGGAATAAAGAATCTGTTAGCCACTAAGTAAGGCAGGCACCTTTAGAGGCAAACTCCTATATACCTTCAAAGTATCCTTTCCTTTTTTGTCATCTAAAACTTTTTGGAGAAAACTGCACTTGCCCAGAGGTATTCCTGTCTGCCATCTTTATGACACAAGCTGAGCATGTCCAAAAGTGTTCCTCTTGGCCAATATATCCTAACATGTGCTCCATGACCTTGAGCTAAGCATGACCAAAAATGTGTCTGTCATCCTTCCTTCTTGAACTATGGCTTTAAACTGAATGTATGCTCTGAAATGTACTCTTTAACTGAGCATGCTCAGAAATGAGCCTGCTCCTAATGTACTTTCTTATATGAATCCCCAGTCTTCCAATGTTAGGGAAGGGTATTGTTTTAGAAGTGACTCCTGTGTTATCCTTACCTACTGCAGGTAGTAAATATTTCTCCACTCATTTCTTGACTATGTTTGGTTTGGGCTTTGCACTTACCAAGATGTAGACACAATAACTTTATCTCTAGTGATTGCGTAAATTATTCACCAGAGATTAATAAACTGCAAAAACCTTTCTAAAAAAGAAGAAAAAGTAGGTATACTACTGATACAAAATTGCACATAGATGCGGAAGCTAGTCCTTCTACTGGAACAGTTTTAAAAAGAGAGGGAGACAGAAAGAAAATGGAATAAGGGACACCTCAAGTTTCATGATGATACCAAATGTAATTTGTTACAACATAATAACAAAAATAAGCTGCTTATTGTATAGAAAGTTTTAAAGCTAATAAACTGGGTGATATTGAGACATTATCAACAAATGTACTGTAAGTTTGATAAGACGTTTCCTCTCAAGATTCAACCAAGAATAGATGTGAATTTAATCATTTCAAATAAGAATTAAATATCCAGGAATATTTTTTAAATGATTTATATAAAACAAGATCTGAGCTTAGGGCTGGTAGAGTGGCTCAAGTGGTAGAATACCAGCCTAGTGTAAGGCCCTGAGTTTAAGCCTCAGGACTGCAAAAAAAAAAAAAAAAAATCCAAGGTTATACTTTTGGCCAGCTAGAAAACAGCTTGGTTTCCTGTATAAAAAAAGAAACTATTTTTAAGGGAGAGATGGGAAAAACACTACATTGATTATAAAATTTTTCTTTGAAGTTTGTCCATTCATCATTGATGGAAGAATTTATGTTTAAAGTGAACATTTTTATAATACAAATCAATAAGTAATATTACACATTTATCTAGCATGAGTCAACATACAGAAATTTTAAATTATAAGTATTATGCAAATTGTCTATTAAAAAAAAAGAAAGAAAGAAAAAGCCAGGCACAGTGGCTTATGCCTGTAATCCCAGCTACTTGGGAGTCAGCAATAGGTGGGGGATAAAGGCTTGAGGCCGGGCCAAAAAGTTAGGGAGATCCCATCTCAATAAATGAGCATAGTGGTTCATGCCTTTGATCCAGGTACATAGGAGGCCATATATATATATAGGAGGACTGAGGTCTGAGGCTAGCCCCAGGTAAAAACATAAGACCTTACTTAAAAATAACTAAAGCAAAAAAGGGTTGGGGGTAGGCTCAAGTGGCAGAGCACCTGCATAACAAGCTCGAGGCCATGAGTTCATTGGTACATTTACAGGCATTTTAAATTTACATCATACTCTTTGAATTCAATGTCATTAATAATAAGGTGACACAGAGTTAAAAATTCACTTAACTGATACAGACACACTTTTGAAGCTTCTGTGCTTTTGCTTCCAAGTCAAATCAACTCTAAAAAAAAGATGAACTAGGATGTAGCTCAATGATAAACCATGGGTAAAGCATGCACAAGGCTCTGGGATCATTCCCCAACAGACAGAGAGAGAGAGAGAGAGGGAAAGAAAAAGAGAGAGAGAGAGAGAGAGAGAGAGAGAGAAAGAGAGAGAGAGAGAGAGAGAATACAGAACCTCTGACTCTCAGTCTCTTTGGGAGGACAATCCTAACTGATAACTTCCATACTAGTGGACACAGGCTGGCAGAGTAGCTCAAGCAATAAGAGCACCTACCTTGAAAGTGTGAAGCCCTGAGTTCAAATCCCAGTGTCACCAAAAAAAATAATTGGTGAACTAGCAGACATGGCTGGCCTATTTGCATTTACATACCAACTATCTGAGTATGTTGGAGATGCTCTGTAACACTATAAACTGAATGGCTTATCTTATGAAGAACAGAGGTTAATTTCTCACAGTTCTAGAGGCTGGGAAGTCTAAGGATCAAGGTTCTGGTGTCCTCACAATGTAAAAGGAGCAAATGAGTTCTCTTGCACCTGTTTTACAAGGGGACTAATTCCATTCATTAGGCTTCTGCTCTCATGAACTAATCACTCCCAAAGGCCCTATATTGGGGATTAGAGTTTCAGCATATTAATTTGGTGAATGGGGGAACACAGTCAAATAACAGCAATCTTTCACTACTTTTCACATATCTGATACTTGAACTCCCACTGGCTCCCTTTCTCTACTCTCATTTGTGCAGAGGCCCAGTCACCTCTGCACAAATTGAAATGGAACTTAGCCCTACTGTCAGGGGATAAAATTTGTTTCACCACTAGTTATTTGAAGTTAACCAGTGAAAATAATCTGTTGTTACTAAATAAAATCTGTTTTCACCATTTAAACTAATGTCCAGTTCTATCTTTGATACTAATGAATAACAAACAATCTCTAGGTGGATATATAATGTATGATATCTTCATTTAAAGCACAGCAGTAAGAGCTTAGTTTTATTTGTAGTATACAGAGTTTTGCTGTGTAGCTCAAGCTGGCCTCAAACTCTTGATCCTTCTCTCTCAGCCTGCTGAGTGCTAGAATTACAGGCACATACTACAACACCCAGCAGATACATTAATCTTAATGAATTACATGAATCATTTTGAGGAAAATGTACTAATAGCTCTAACTTTAGAATCCATTTTAAACAAGTAAGACAGAATCATAAATAGACATGTAATAAAGCAAACACTGTAAAAATTTAATTGTAGACTTGAGGCAATGAGTATATGGGGTTCAACATAAAATTCTGTCAACTTGCAGATACTTTTAAAAATTATCATAATAATTTTACCACAAAGAAATGATAAATACTTGAGAAAATAGAGATAGATGTTCTAAATCTGATTTGTGCATCTCACAATGTACACCTTTTAAAACAACACTTGGTATCCCATAAATATAATTTTTATGTCAATTAAAAGCAAATTTTTTTGAGACAGGGTCACTATGAAGCCCAAACTCGCCTGTAACTCACGATTCTCCTGCCTCAGCCTGAGTGCTGGGATTATAGGCATGGCAACACCATACATGGCAAAATTTTTAAATTACCATAATAAAATGTTCAAAAATTACCCTTAAAAAGAAAATAAATGTAGCAGTTAATGTATTTTAAACTCTTTAACCACTAAAAATACATGAAGTTTGAACAAAGCTAAATTTTAAAATGAAACTTAATTAGATCTACTAAAATTAATAATAAAGATTTTTCCCATGAACTGGGGGGATGTGCTGGGGATCAAACCCAAAGAGGGGACTAGGGATCAAACCCAGGACCTCACACATGATAGGCAAGCACTCTACCACTAAGCTACATACCCAGCCCGCCATGAACTTTTTTTAGACAAAAAGATCACTGACTACTGCAACTATTTCTACATTTTAGAAAATACTAAAAAAAATGACACACACACAAGATAAGGATTATAAACCTTATTTATCTTCCTCTTTGCCCAGCTCTCTGGCAAGTAGATATGATTGAAATTCTGGTACTTTTCTTAGGAGGTACACAGGGCATCAAGGGTGAAAAAGGTAAACTGAGGCAAGGAAATATGTAAAGCAATACAAAGTACTGGCTACCACTTTAGGTCAAGCTACAAAAAGACACAGTTGACAAAACCCTTTGTCTTGGAATATCTGATTGACTACAAAAAAACAATACCTCAGAGTAGTCCACAGAGGAAAAAGAGAATTTTATCTGGAAAGTTCCCTGCTGTCTCCTGTTCCCAAGATCAAAGTTCACCGTACTAGGACAGAACAACACTGTACTTCCAGATTGTGTATATCTGGACTCCATTGCTGTTCAGGGTTCTACCACCAAGCATGTTGTACCAAGTTTCATTTAAGTTTGGAAGCAGTAGGAAGAGCCAGATACTCCCAGACTATGGTTCATCAGCCTGGCTGGGTGGTGGCCACCAATGAGTCTTGTCCATGGAATGAAAATATTTTGAGCTACAAGAGTCTGTCTCAAAAACTGGCTGACAGAAACCTAGCTTTTAACTAAATTTTAAATACTGAAAACACAGGTAAGCTACTCTTTTTGTTTCTTGGTTTTTGTTTTGTTTAGTTTTATTTTTCCTTGGGATACTGAGAATTAGATCCAGAGTCTCAGGATTTGGTGGGACTGGGGTTTAATCTCAAGGCTTCATGTTTACAAAGCAGGCACTATACCACTTGCAACACACCTCCAAGCTATATTTTTTTTTATGGCTACTCTTTTACTTAACCATTTTATCTGTATAGATAATGTAATTGTTGCTGAATATGTTTGGAAGCCAGGAAGCTTCCAAAGAAGACAGAAGATTGTATGTCATTGGCATACTTAGGAGTCTCAGAAACCAAAAGAGGATTCATGTTCACGGTGATAACCTAGGTCTGAGGATAGGAAACTTCATGGTTACAGAAGCGTGGCCCACTGTTAGCACAAACTTGAGAAATCTCATTTAGCGATTCAGAGTAAGAATCATCTAGCTGTCATCACAGGTTCAATCCCCAGCACAACAAGAACAAAAGGAAATTCTGTCATTTGCCACAACATAGATTAACGTGGAAGACATCATACCAACAGAAATAAGTCAGACATAGAAAAATACATAACCTCACCTTGAAAATGAAATCTTAAAAAAAAAGGGAGAGGGCCAAATATTTGAAGATAGAGAATAAGAAATAAAGTAGTTATGGAGGGAAAATGGAGAGATACATACATTCAAAGAATATAAAGTAGGATGAATGAATCTAGAGATCTAATGTACAACTTAAGCAATATGAGGACAATAGTTAATAAAACTATTGTATTGGGGATTTTTACTAAATAGACTTTAGCTTCTCTCATCATACACAAAAATATTAGCTATATGAGATGAATACTTTATTTTATTTGTTTTATTGTTTTATTATTCATATGTGCATACAAGGCTTGGGTCATTTCTCCCCCCTGCCCCCACCCCCGAGATGACTATTTTAATTTGCCTCATTATAGTAACCACTTTACTATCTACATATATTTCATATCATCCTGTGGCAAACCTCAAAAAAATTTTTTTTAATTTTTAACTGAGCCTTGAGCTGGGGGTATATTTAGCTCAGTGGAAGAACACTTGACTATTATGTGGGCTCAATCTCCAGCACCACAAAAAGAAAAAAAAAAAAATCAAGCCTTAATTTTGGATCTTATACCACCCACTCCCTACACATAAGCACAGAGAAACACAAAGGGAGAGATCTCTAAAACCCATGTTAAAAATTATTGCTCATTATGCATATCATCTATTGTTGCCTCTTTCCATGAGAGCCCCACCTCAAAAAAAAAAAAAGTGCTCTATATCTCTATACTAAAAAGAAAGTATTGACAATCCATTCTCTTGAAAATGGTCCTAGATAATATCTAAGTAGTTTCAAACATGGTGGGAAGGATGCATTAGAGTCAAAATTCAAATAACCAGTACTTTTTTTTTAACCAGACTGAATCCACAATAAAGATAAACTGATTCACTTCCATCCAAGACAAGAATTTAAGGAACAGACCAAGTATCTATATTTCCTCAAATCCCTTCTTTATCCTGAGAACTAAAGAAAGGAAATTCAATAATGTTTTTACAAGAGGCAGGGAGATACCTATCATGTTTCCATCTTTAGTCAACAGGCTACTAACATTAACCAGTAATCTGGATTGAAAACAACTCTATACATCCCCAAAATCATGAAATCTACTTATTCTCATAAAAAGAGCCTTAAAAGACAAAGGATAGGAACAAGGATAGGGGCGTGGCTCGTGTAGCAGAGCTCCTGACTAGCAAGCAAGAGGCCCTCAGTTCAAACATGTAAAAAAACAAAATGAATAAATAAAAGAAAGGGGCAAAAAAGACAAAGAATGGTCTCCTCAGTTCTTAATTTTTTATGGCAAACATTCTGTAGGGAAAAAGATGGCTAGAATTGGGTCAGAATATTCAATATCTGATTCCTTACAATTGTGTTTGAGCTTGTTATATAAGGAAATGAGTCATTATAAGAGAAAAAAAATATTCACCATCAACTGGTTGTGAATTTTTTTTTTGAAGGACGTATCACTTATTCCTATCTTTTTTTTTTTCATTTTTCTTTTATTATTCATATGTGCATACAAGGCTTGGTTCATTTCTCCCTCCTGCCCCCACCCCCTCCCTTACCACCCCTCCGCCCCCTCCATCTCCCCCCTCCTCAATACCCAGCAGAAACTATTTTGCCCTTTTTTTTTTTTCTTTTTTTTTTTTTTTCTTTTTTCTTTTATTATTCATATGTGCATACAAGGCTTGGTTTATTTCTCCCCCCTGCCCCCACCCCCTCCCTTACCACCCACTCCACCCCCTCCCGCTCCCCCCTCAATACCCAGCAGAAACTATTTTGCCCTTATCTCTAATTTTGTTGTAGAGAGAGTATAAGCAATAATGGGAAGGAACAAGGGTTTTTGCTGGTTGAGATAAGGATAGCTATACAGGGCATTGACTCACATTGATTTCCTGTGCGTGGGTGTTACCTTCTAGGTTAATTCTTTTTGATCTCACCTTTTCTCTAGTTCCTGTTCCCCTTTTCCTATTGGCCTCAGTTGCTTTAAGGTATCTGCTTTAGTTTCTCTGCGTTAAGGGCAACAAATGCTAGCTAGTTTTTTAGGTGTCTTACCTATCCTCACCCCTCCCTTGTGTGCTCTCGCTTTTATCATGTGCTCATAGTCCAATCCCCTTGTTGTGTTTGCCCTTGATCTAATGTCCACATATGAGGGAGAACATACGATTTTTGGTCTTTTGAGCCAGGCTAACCTCACTCAGAATGATGTTCTCCAATTCCATCCATTTACCAGCGAATGATAACATTTCGTTCTTCTTCATGGCTGCATAAAATTCCATTGTGTATAGATACCACATTTTCTTAATCCATTCGTCAGTGCTGGGGCATCTTGGCTGTTTCCATAACTTGGCTATTGTGAATAGTGCCGCAATAAACATGGATGTGCAGGTGCCTCTGGAGTAACAGTCTTTGGGTATATCCCCAAGAGTGGTATTGCTGGATCAAATGGTAGATTGATGTCCAGCTTTTAAAGTAGCCTCCAAATTTTTTTCCAGAGTGGCTGGACTAGTCTACATTCCCACCAACAGTGTAAGAGGGTTCCTTTTTCCCCGCATCCTCGCCAACACCTGTTGTTGGTGGTGTTGCTGATGATGGCTATTCTAACAGGGGTGAGGTGGAATCTTAGTGTGGTTTTAATTTGCATTTCCTTTATTGCTAGAGATGGTGAGCATTTTTTCATGTGTTTTCTGGCCATTTGAATTTCTTCTTTTGAGAAAGTTCTGTTTAGTTCACATGCCCATTTCTTTATTGGTTCATTAGTTTTGGGAGAATTTAGTTTTTTAAGCTCCCTATATATTCTGGTTATCAGTCCTTTGTCTGATGTATAGTTGGCAAATATTTTCTCCCACTCTGTGGGTGTTCTCTTCAGTTTAGAGACCATTTCTTTTGATGAACAGAAGCTTTTTAGTTTTATGAGGTCCCATTTATCTATGCTATCTCTTAGTTGCTGTGCTGCTGGGGTTTCATTGAGAAAGTCCTTACCTATACCTACTAACTCCAGAGTATTTCCTACTCTTTCTTGTATCAACTTAAGAGTTTGGGGTCTGATATTAAGATCCTTGATCCATTTTGAGTTAATCTTGGTATAGGGTGATATACATGGATCTAGTTTCAGTTTTTTGCAGACTGCTAACCAGTTTTCCCAGCAGTTTTTCTTGAAGAGGCTGCTATTTCTCCATCGTATATTTTTAGCTCCTTTGTCAAAGATAAGTTGCTTATAGTTGTGTGGCTTCATATCTGGGTCCTCTATTCTGTTCCACTGGTCTTCATGTCTGTTTTTGTGCCAGTACCATGCTGTTTTTATTGTTATTGCTTTGTAATATAGTTTGAAGTCAGGTATTGTGATACCTCCTGCATTGTTCTTTTGACTGAGTATTGCCTTGGCTATTCGTGGCCTCTTGTGTTTCCATATAAATTTCACAGATTTTTCAATCTCTTTAATGAATGTCATTGGAATTTTGATGGGAATTGCATTAAACATGTAGATTACTTTGGGGAGTATCGACATTTTTACTATGTTGATTCTACCAATCCATGAGCATGGGAGATCTCTCCACTTTCTATAGTCTTCCTCAATCTCTTTCTTCAGAAGTGTATAGTTTTCCTTGTAGAGGTCTTTCAGGTCTTTTGTTAGGTTTACACCTAGGTATTTGATTTTTTTTGAGGCTATTGTAAATGGAATTGTTTTCATACATTCTTTTTCCGTTTGCTCATTGTCAGTGTATAGAAATGCTAATGATTTTTCTATGTTGATTTTATATCCTGCTACCTTGCTATAGCTATTGATGATGTCTAGAAGCTTCTGAGTAGAGTTTTTTGGGTCTTTAAGGTATAGGATCATATCGTCTGCAAATAGGGATATTTTGACAGTTTCTTTACCTATTTGTATTCCTTTTATTCCTTCTTCTTGCCTAATTGCTCTGGCTAGGAATTCCAGTACTATGTTGAATAGGAGTGGAGATAGTGGGCATCCTTGTCTGGTTCCTGATTTTAGAGGGAACGGTTTCAGTTTTTCTCCGTTAAGTATAATGCTGGCTGTAGGTTTGTCATATATAGCTTTTATAATGTTGAGGAACTTTCCTTCTATTCCTAGTTTTCTTAGAGGTTTTATCATGAAATGATGTTGGATCTTATCAAAGGCTTTTTCTGCATCTATTGAGATGATCAAGTGGTTTTTGTCTTTGCTTCTGTTAATGTGGTTTATTACGTTTATTGATTTTCGTATGTTGAACCACCCCTGCATCCCTGGGATGAAGCCTACTTGGTCGTGGTGAATAATCTTTTTGATGTGTTGTTGAATTCGGTTTGCCATTATTTTGTTGAGGATTTTTGCGTCAATGTTCATTAAGGAGATTGGCCTATAGTTCTCCTTTTTGGAGGTGTCTTTGCCTGGTTTTGGGATAAGTGTAATACTGGCTTCATAAAATGTGTTTGGCAGTTTTCCTTCCCTTTCTATTTCGTGGAACAGTTTAAGGAGGGTTGGTATCAGTTCTTCTTTAAAGGTCTGATAGAATTCAGCAGAGAATCCATCAGGTCCTGGACTTTTCTTTTTGGGGAGACTCTTGATTGCTGCTTCAATTTCATTTTGTGTTATAGGTCTATTCAGGTGATTAATTTCCTCTTGGTTCAGTTTTGGATGATCATATGTATCTAGAAATCTGTCCATTTCTTTTAGATTTTCAAATTTATTTGAATATAGGTTCTCAAAGTAGTCTCTGATGATTTCCTGGACTTCCATGGTGTTTGTTGTTATCTCCCCTTTTGCATTCCTAATTCTACTAATTTGGGTTTTTTCTCTCCTCATTTTAGTCAGGTTTGCCAGGGGTCTATCGATCTTGTTTATTTTTTCAAAGAACCAACTTTTTGTTTCATTAATTCTTTGTATGGTTTTTTTGGTTTCTATTTCGTTGATTTCAGCTCTTATTTTTATTATTTCTCTCCTTCTATTTGTTTTGGGATTTGCTTGTTCTTGTTTTTCTAGGAGTTTGAGATATATCATTAGGTCATTGATTTGGGATCTTTCAATCTTTTTAATATATGCACTCATGGCTATAAACTTTCCTCTCAAGACTGCCTTAGCTGTGTCCCATAGGTTCCGGTAGGTTGTGTTTTCATTTTCATTGACTTCCAGGAACTTTTTAATTTCCTCTTTTATTGCATCGATGATCCATTCTTCATTAAGTAATGAGTTATTTAGTTTCCAGCTGTTTGCATGTTTTTTGTCTTTTGTTGTTGAGTTCTACTTTTACTGCATTGTGGTCAGATAGTATGCACGGTATTATTTCTATTTTCTTATATTTGCTGAGGCTTGCTTTGTGCCCTAGGATATGATCTATTTTGGAGAAGGTTCCATGGGCTGCTGAGAAGAATGTATATTGTGTAGAGGTTGGATGAAATGTTCTGTAGACATCTACTAGGTCCACTTGATCTATTGCATATTTTAGATCTTGGATTTATTTATTGAGTTTTTGTTTGGATGACCTACCTATTGATGATAATGGAGTGTTAAAGTCTCCCACACTGGTTGTGAATTTTTAAAAATGAGTTCTCATTCAAATGTCCCTTGAGGCTAAACTATAATATCGGTCTCTTTGAAGATGAATGACAACAACTATCAACTACCTAGTGAAACTGCAAATTTTGAAAAAGGCTAACATGAAAGGTCCTTTAAAAGACTTTATTTGAGTATCAAAAGATTTTAGGCCCTTGGGAAAACTTAAGAAATTCAAATATTTTGCAAAAATTAACCTTTTTATGATGGTGCTAAGAACTACATAAGCCTGGCATGGGTGGCTTATGGCATGGGTGCTATAATTCTAGCACTTCAGAGGTTGAGACAAGAGGATCACGAGTTCAAAGCCAGCCTGGGCTACATAAGGAGACCCTATCTCAAAAAAAAAGTTAGAAACTCATACATAAACAAAAGAACATTTATCATTACGCTATAATTTTTATGAAAAAAAAAGCATAATCTAAATTTTGTTCAAGTAACTCCTCTTGTATACTTGCAGTTCTGGGGACCAAACACAGAGCCTTACACATGCAAGACAAGTGATCTAACACTAAGCTACATACCCAGCCCTTCAAGTAACCAGTTCTTCAAGTAGCCAGTTTTTTTGTTTTTGTTTTTGCTTTGAGGTTTGAACTTGGGGCCTCATGATTGCTAGGCAGGCATTCTACCACTTGAACTACTCTACCAGCCCATTTTTGTGTTGGGTATTTTCAAGACAGGGTCTCACAAGCTATTTGCCCTAGCTGGCTTTGAACCATGAGCCTCCTGATCTCTGCCTCCTGAGTAGCCAGGATTACAGGTATGAACCACTGGCACCCAGCAAAGTAACCAGTTTTAATACAGATATAAAATCTCAATCAAACTACTTTTCTCATAAAAATACTTACTATTACTGGTTTGTGGATTTTTGTGGGGTTTGTTTGTTTTCTTGTTTCTTTTTTTTTTTTCTTTTTTTGAGATATGGTCTCACTATGGTAGCTCAGGCAAAAGTTGAAGTTGCAATCCTATCTCCATCTCCCAAGTACTGGGTCTACAGGCAGGCACCACCACCATGCTTTGCTTTATTAGAGTGGTTACATAAAAGAAAGTAGAATGTTTCTACTTTGTAGAATAAGTAAATATATTTAGGATAATATAATGGTAAATAAGTTTTCACTATCAAAAATGGGTCTACAGAGCTGGAGGAGTGGCTCAAGTGGTAGAGTTCTTGTCTGGTAAGCATGAGGTCCTGAGTTCAAATCCCATATTGTTAAAAAAAAAGGGGGGGCGATGAGGGGGTAGGGGTAAAGACTAGAAGGAATCTTGTGGTACTGAATTGGAGCTGAAGATATTAATATTAACTTATGGCTGGTTGGAGTATAGGAGTATTGGTTTTTGTTTGGTGGTGATGGAGAAAGAACCCAGGGCTTTGCACATGCTAATCACACACTCTACCACTGGGCTACACACCTAGCCTCAAACTCATGGTTTTTTAATATACATAAAGAAAAATAGATATCTATAAATATATTTATTTCTTAGCTTTGATTGCTGGAAAGCTAAAAGCAGTGATAGTACAATATCAGTGAGCACACCTAGTACCCCAATCTTAATTTTTAAATATCATTCACCACTCAAATGGAACTAGAGCCTTTGGCTGATTTCAAGAGCTAGAGCAAAGAAGACCTTGAGCCAGATAGTACATACAAAGTACTCAAAAATTTATGGGGATTGTCAAAAAAAAAGGAGTCTTTGTAATGATCCAAATTTGGCCAAATTCAAGGCACTCTAAACATCACAAAAATGATAATAACAGATTATATCTCAGTAAATAAAACAAACTTATGAATCCATAAAAATTACTAACTAAATGAGGTACAGAAATGTCTTCCCTACAACCAAATGCCTGCTGAGAAACATAGATGGAATTTTTAAAACTCAGGTTTTGACAATAATCACAGTAATAAATTTTAGGAAGCAATCAATACTTTCAGGAGTAGGGATGTAGCTCTGTGGCAAAGTGTTTGCCTAGCAAGCACAAGGCCCTGGTAAAAATAATTTTAAAGAGGAAAAAAAAAACCTGAAGCTAGGTGCCAGTAGCTCAGGCCTGTAATCCTTGCTACTCAGGAGGCAGAGATCAGGAGGATCAAGGTTTGAAGCCAGCTGAGGCAAATAGTTCTCAAGGCTCTATCTTGAAAAAAAAAACCCATCACAAAAAGGGCTGGTGCAGCGGCTCAAGGTATAGGCCCTCAGTTCAAACACTAATACCACAAAAAAAAAAAAAAAAAAAATGCAGGGGGTTGGGAGAGATGGGGGGTGGAGGGGAGGTGGCACAAACAATGTATACACAATGTAAGTAAATGTGAAAAACAATAAAATAAAAAAAGAAAAACAACCTGCAGACACCAATTTATTCAAATTAACCTCATATCAATAATAGGAAAAACTGGTATCACGTGCTTCTCAATTCAAAATTATTTCTAATTATCTTACCCAAAATGTATAAACTAAATCAAACCATGAAGAAATATCAAACAAATTCAAATTGAGGAACATTCTACAAATGCTTAACCTGTACTCTAAAAATGTTAAAGTCACAAAAGATATGTGTTGCAGTTTGGACATGAAGTGTCTCCCAAAAGGTTCATGTATTAAAGGCTTGGTCCCCAATTCAAGTAGTGTTCAGAGATGAGGTTTTGGGAAATGATTGGATCATGAGGGCTCTGACCTCATCAATGGATTAAGCCACTGAATAATTCACAATTTAGTAGACAAGTGGGAAGTGGCAGAAACTATGGAAGTGGGGCCTGATTAGAGGGAAGTGGGAAGTGGGGAGGGCATGTCTTTGAAGGGTATATCTCCTTCCCTCTCTCCCCCTCCCTCTTTCCTTTTCTCTCTCTCTCTCTCTCTCTCTCTCTCTCTCTCTCTCTCTCTCTGAAACCTCTGAAATTACGTACCTAAAGAAATCTTTCCTCCTGTCAGTTGTTTATTTCATGTATTTTGTCACAATAACAAAATGCAAACAATATGCAAAGATCAAGACATTACTCCAGACTGAAGAAGCCTACAGGCATGACAACTAAATACAAAATATAATCATTCATTTTTAAATATATTTTTGCCATAAGAACTTCTTAGTCCACTCAGGCTGCTGTAACAAAATACCACAAACTGGATAGCTTATAAATAATAGAAATTCATTTCCCATAGTTCTGGAGGCTGGAAGTTCAAGGCAATGATAGGTTCATTATCTGGTGAGGGCATGCTTTCTGGTTCATAGGAGCCATCATTTCCTGTGTCCTCACATGGTGGAAGAAGTAAGGCAGATCTCTGGGGCCTATTTTACAAGGGCTCTGCCTTCGGAACCTAATCATGTCCCAAAGGCCCTATCTCCTAAAATTTTCATATCAGATTAGTTTTCAACATCAGAACTCTGGCCAGACACCAGTGACTTATGCCTGTAATCCTACCTACTTGGGAGACTGAGGTCATGAGGACTGAGGTTTGAGGCCAGCAAATAATTCACAAGACCCCTCCCCCCATCTCCAAAATAACCAGAGCAAAATGAACTGCAGGTATGACTCAAAGTGATAGAGTGCCTGCTCTGCAAGTGCCAAGCCCTGAGTTCAAATCCCAATCCCATCAAAAACAAACAAGCAAAAAAAAAAAAAAAAAAGAATTCTAGGAGACACAAACATTCAGACCATGGCAGACCTAGGAGACACAAACATTCAGACCATGGCAGACAGACACCACTGGGACAAGTGGGGAAATATGAATGAGTTCTATAGATCAACTGATGGTAGTATTGTACCAATGTTAGTTTCCTGATTTTTGACAGCTATAATTTTTGTACTTTATCATGAAAGAGGTTGGCCTTGTTTAGGAAACACATACTGAAGAATTTAGGGTGATGAAGCATCATGTTAACAACTTACTCTTGACCGGCCAGGTGCCAGTGGCTCACATCTGTAATCCTAGCTACTTAGAAACAAAGATCAGGAGGATCTCAGTTCAAAGCCAGCTCAGACTGGTTGGCGAGACCCTTTCTCAAAAGAGAGTTAGCAGAGTGGCTCAGGTGGTAGATCACCTGCCTAGCAAACACAAACCCGAGTTCAAAACATGAGTGCCACAAAAAAGTCTAAACTAAAAATACAACAAAAATAACATTTTTAACTATTAGATTGTGAAATATCAAAAGTGTAAGTATATACTTATATACAGGTTGTCATAATAAGTAATACATGCATTGCTCAAGCATTCCTGGTAGAATATGAACCTGTACTAAACATCTGCAGAGGACAATTTATCATTACCAGAATGATAGCACACATAAGTCATCACCAGCATCCTACTCCAAGATATTACACATTAATATATTCATGTATATAATATATACATACTCATCTTAACTTTGTAATAAAAAAAGATTCCAAAGAACCTAAATATCCATTAATAAGGTATTGAGTACATTTAACAATTTCATACAATGGAATTAGCTTTTAAAAAGAATGAGTTAGCAGGGACTGGTGGTACATGTCCATAATCCCAGCAATGGAGAGGCTGAGGCAGGAGGATAGAGTTTGAAGACAGCCTATACTACATAGGGAGTTCAAGGTCATCCTGAGTACAGAGCAAGACCCTGTCTCAAAAAAAAAACAAGAGCTGGTGATATAGCGCAGCAGTAGAGTGCTTATCTAGCATGTTCAAGGCTCTGGATTCAATCACTAGCAATGAGGAGTGGGGGAGCAGTTAGTTCTAAATGTTCTGACAAAAAGAATTCAAAGATATATTATTATAGTAAAAATGCAATGTAGAAAACAATGCAACCAGTGTACCCTATGGGGAAAATATATGCACACAAATATGTTTCCAAATATGTAAAATACCCAAAGAAGAGACACAAAAAATTGGTAAGTGGTTGTCTCTGGGGAAAGACACCAGATGTTTAACGATTGGGAAAGGAGATTTTTTTTTTTACTGTACTTTTCATGACTTCTCAATTTTTTACCATATGCATACATAACCTATTGAAAGAAAAAAATCCGCAAGTGACTACATATTTAAATTACATATCCAGAATAGGCAAATCCATAGAGACAGAAAGCAGATTAGTGGTTGCCAGGGGCCTGAAAGACAGGAGGCAATGGACAGTACTTAATTGGTCTGAGTTTCCTTAGGGAGATAAAAATGTCCCAAAACTAGACAGAGGTAAAGGTTTCACAACATTGTAAATTTGCTAAATGCCAATGAATTGTACTCTTTAAAATAGTGGATTTTATACTATGTATATTTTATCACAATAAAAAAAAATCAGACACCTAATCTCTCCACCAGAGAAATTTTATCACTTTTTTTTTTTTTTTAAGCAGTACTGGGGTTTGAACTAGGGCCTCATGCTTGCTAGCCAAGTGCTCTTCAGGCACTTGAAACACTCCTTTTTTGTGTTGGATATTTTCAAGGTAGGATCTCGTGAACTATCTGCCTGGGCTGGTCTCAAACCAAGATCCTCCTGATCTCTGCCTCCTAAGTAGCTAGGATTATGGGCATGAGTCACCAGTGCCCAGCTCACTTTCTTTTTATATCTTTAAACTCTACTTCTGGGGGGGAAAAAGGGGACAGGTAGAGGAAGGTTGGACAATAGTACCAAAACACATAGAGAAGTAGTAAGTTCTAGTGTTCTATAGCACAGTAGGATAACTATAGATCACAATACCCTATCATATATTTTATGAATAACTACAAGGAGCTTGAAGGCTCCAAACACAAGGTAATGATGAGATAAAAACATAAATTACTCCTATTTGATCAGTACACACTGCATACATTTATTGAAATATCACACTGTACCCCATAAATATGTGTAATTGTTATGTTTTAATATAAACATTTTAATGCTTAAAGAAATGAAAATGTTAACTACCATGATTTTATCATTAGATACTGGCTACATATATTGAATTATCCATAGTACTCCATAGATTCATACAATTAAAGTGGTAAGTATTTTTTTAAAAAGAAACACATAAGCTGGGCACTGCAACTCATACCTATATTCCTATCTATCCAGGAGGTGGACAAAAAGATGATAGCAATCCAGGCTACCTTGGCAAAAACACAAGACCCTACCCAAAAAATAACTAAGGCAAAAGGGCTGGGGACATGGCTCAAGTAGTAGAGCTCCTACCTAGCAAGTGTGAGTCCCTGAATTAAGCCCCCAATACCAAGGAAAACAAAAAACAAAAACTAGAAAGTACAGCACTGAATATCCAAGAGATCTAAGGCCTCCTGTATTAATTTCCAAAAATGCTGTGGCAAAGTACCATAAACTGGGTGGCTTAATACAACAGAATTTGTTCTCTCACAGTATGGAAATCAGATATCCAAAATCAAGGTGTCAGCAAGGCCAGGATCTCCTTAAAGGTTCTAGGGGATAATCCTCTTTGCCTCTTTCTAGCTTCTGGTGGTTATCAGAAATCCATGATGTTCTTTCTCTAGTTTGCAGCATATTACTCCAATCTAAGCCTCTACTGTCACATAACCTTTTCCTCTGTGTGTGTATCTCTCTCACTCTCTCTCTACTCATAAAGACACAGTCATTGCATTTAGGATCCACCATAAACCAGTATGACTTTGCCTTAACATAATTACCTCTGCACAGACCTGATTTCCAAATAAGGTCATAGTCACAGGTATCAGGGTTTAGGACTTCATACCTTTTTGGGAAACACAATTCAACTCACTATGCTTTCCCTCTCCCAGGACTTGGTTTGCACAAGCCAAGGCTCAAAATATTGAGTTAGGTTGTTTGGAAAGAGAAGAAAAGGGCAGAAGTGGGCCTTTCTACTACAACCCCCAAAGAAAGCACATTCCCTATGGAAATGACTTTATTCTCACAAGGATATTATCTGCAAATGTATAGTTTTACAAAGAGACTTTAAGTACCCAGTTGAAAGGAGTGAAAATGTACTTATTGGAGTTCTTTCAGTTGAGAAAGAAACTGAACCTAAAATAGCTTATATAAAACTAGTATTACTAATAAATTAGATATTAAATATTATTAATATAATCTTGTTTGGCATAATAATGTACAATTTAAGAAATTAATGTGCATTTAAAAACTACATGTTGGAAGTAGATAGAAGTGAAGAGCATGCAACTTATTTTCAGACGATTCGGGGAGGGGGTTGGGGGAGGGAAAGGGACACGCAGAGAGAAGAAGATAAACAAGGCCTGAGGATGCAGTTCAGTGGTAGAGCACTAGTGTAGCATGCATGATGCCCTGGGTTAGATCCCCACCACCACAAAATACAGAGACAGAGCACAAATGAGGCAAAATGAGTAACTGCTAAATTCAGATTATTCTCTCAATCTTTCAAAATAAAAAGGTGATGTGGAGAAATAGGAACATATTATAACTGGGATATACAAGCTTGCACCTATCTTCAGAATGGATTAGATCTAGAATTAAAAGGATATCAAAAGGTGAATACCTATATATACTAAATGTCTCTCATCTCCATGCCTAAATGCTTTTCTACATACTACATCCCTCTCCAGCAATTCACCGTAGGGAACAAAACATTTCTCACAAAGCTCTTTTCCCCAATTTAACCTCTCCCTGAATAAGAGAGTATCAGGAGGTTGGCATACATTCCCTAGTCCAATGAATGGACTAAATCAGAGGAAGGATTAAGAGATTAAGGGCTCAGTAAATTAATTCTCTCTTCAATTTATCTTAACTCTTAACTCCCTTCTCATATTTAACAGGGATGAGAATGAAAAACTACTGTGGAACACAAATAAAACTCTAATCAATAACACAAGCTATCTTATATCCCAGAGTCTAAATATCATTCTTTAATAAAGAGATTAGCTACTATGATAGAAAAGAAGCAGGCATATATGGATCACTACCTGCCTCAGGCTTGACAGTGAAGAAGAAAGCCTGGGAAAACAGGATATTCGCTTAACAAGGATGGAAGGAAGAAGAAAAAGCCAATCAGTGAGACAGAGTAGCAGCTCCTGAGACAAACCCAGAGCTGTCCCTAAGGATCTTCCTAATTGATACCAGCTCCAAAGTCTCTCTGAATCTTATCCTGACACCAGTTACTCTTTCGAAATTTACAAGAAGCACATAAATGGCACTAGGATAATGGACAATTGGGAAATACAGAATTCCTTTCTGTTCCAATAAGAAAGGAACCCATTCATATGTAAATTTCATCATTAAATCACAAGTTGAAGAACCTCCTTCAAAAGAATGGGGCTGGTGGAGTGGCTCAAGTGGTAGAACAACTGCCTAGCAAGCATGAGGCCCTGAGTTCAAGTCCCAGTGCTGCCAAAAAAAAAAAAAAAAGAGGGTTAAGTGATTAAGGCATTTATTGACTTGCACTGGCATCATGAGGATGGTAGTTATTATTCTGCAGCCCAAGAAAGGGGACCACCTCTTGGAATCTATTCAATCAACCAAATTTGGAAAAACATAGTCTTTTTTTTTTTGTGCAGTACTAGGGTTTGAACTTGGGGCCTACATCTTGAGCCATTCCACCAGTCCTTTACTATGATGGGTTTTTTCAAGATAAGGTCTCTCAAACTATCTGCCCGGGCAGGCTTTGAACCGCAGTCCTCCTAATCTCTGCCTCCTAAGTAGCTAGGATTACAGGCATGAGCCACCAGTGCCTGGCTTGGAAAAATATAGTCTTAAGGATGCCTTTCAGAAGACCAAATAAACATCTATGAACCACCTTAAATATATTTTTTAATTACCTGTTTCTGGAACAGATACAAAAAGAACCATAATCATTATTTTAATGTAATTCAACAATGCAGGAATGGGACATATGTTAAAAGCTTGGTTTTCCTGTCATTATATACCTTAATAATTCAAATCTAATTAATTTGAAGTTACTTAACACTATAATAAATTAACAATTTACCCATTTCAAGTTTATCTCTTCAATTTTAGTAGTATTAGCATGTTTATCATAAAAAAATTAATTAAAAATTTAAATAATTAATTTTGGCACTTGAAGATCACATATGACCAGTAAGTTTCCTGTAAACAATCTTAAACATGTACCTATTGTAAAATACAAGATTTTAATTACATGGATCTGTAATTACATGGATCTGTAATTGAAAACCCAAAGGTTTTTGTTGTTTCTTTTTGGGTAGTGCTGGGCATCAAACCCAGGGCCTTGTGCTTGCCAGCCAAGTGCTATACCACTGAGCCATATCCCCAGTCTTTCAGTTACATGATAATTAATCCAGTCACTAAAGATAAATTATGATAACAAATGATATGAATTGCCAGCAAGCTAGTGGTATTATATCAACAATTATCAAATATTGATTCTTGAATAATCATTTGAAAAATAATGTAGTGTGGCTGGTTAAGTATAACCCTCAACAATAAAAAGCACAGTCTTACCTGCAAGAAGTGGGTCTAATGTCACTGCAGATGCTTCTAAACAATATTTACTGCTGTATTTATCCCCATGATTAATTTCACGAGTACTTCCTTCAGTAGGCAAAAGATTTGAACTGCATATTCCAGGATCATTTTGTGACTGGAGAAAGGCATTATTTGCAATACCCTAAAAGAAACAAATATATATGTTAAGCACAAATTATCTAACTTCCCATATTGTTATATAACAGACTCCTAATTTAAAATAAATTACTAGTTTCTATATATCTAAATCAAGAGTAACTATTTTAAAATAAATTAAAACTAATTTCTAGGGCTGGCAGAGTAGCTCAAGTGGTAAAGCACCTGCCTAGCAAGCATGAGGCCCTGAGTTCAAACCCCAGTATTGCTCCCAAAAACAAAAAATCTAATTTCTATTGCTTGTTTTTAAAACCAATTTAAATGATCCTATACCTTAAAGACCCAAAAAACTCTACTCAGAAGCTTCTAGACATCATCAATAGCTATAGCAAAGTAGCAGGATATAAAATCAACATAGAAAAATCATTAGCATTTCTATACACTAACAATGAGCAAACGGAAAAAGAATGTATGAAAACAATTCCATTTACAATAGCCTCAAAAAAAATCAAATACCTAGGTGTAAACCTAACAAAAGATGTGAAAGACCTCTACAAGGAAAACTATACACTTCTGAAGAAAGAGATTGAGGAAGACTATAGAAAGTGGAGAGATCTCCCATGCTCATGGATTGGTAGAATCAACATAGTAAAAATGTCGATACTCCCCAAAGTAATCTACATGTTTAATGCAATTCCCATCAAAATTCCAATGACATTCATTAAAGAGATTGAAAAATCTACTGTGAAATTTATATGGAAACACAAGAGGCCACGAATAGCCAAGGCAATACTCAGTCAAAAGAACAATGCAGGAGGTATCACAATACCTGACTTCAAACTATATTACAAAGCAATAACAATAAAAACAGCATGGTACTGGCACAAAAACAGACATGAAGACCAGTGGAACAGAATAGAGGATCCAGATATGAAGCCACACAACTATGAGCAACTTATCTTTGACAAAGGAGCTAAAAATATACGATGGAGAAATAGCAGCCTCTTCAACAAAAACTGCTGGGAAAACTGGTTAGCAGTCTGCAAAAAACTGAAACTAGATCCATGTATATCACCCTATACCAAGATTAACTCAAAATGGATCAAGGATCTTAATATCAGACCCCAAACTCTTAAGTTGATACAAGAAAGAGTAGGAAATACTCTGGAGTTAGTAGGTATAGGTAAAAACTTTCTCAATGAAACCCCAGCAGCACAGCAACTAAGAGATAGCATAGATAAATGGGACCTCATAAAACTAAAAAGCTTCTGTTCATCAAAAGAAATGGTCTCTAAACTGAAGAGAACACCCACAGAGTGGGAGAAAATATTTGCCAATTATACATCAGACAAAGGACTGATAACCAGAATATACAGGGAACTTAAAAAACTAAATTCTCCCAAAACTAATGAACCAATAAAGAAATGGGCATGTGAACTAAACAGAACTTTCTCAAAAGAAGAAATTCAAATGGCCAGAAAACACATGAAAAAATGCTCACCATCTCTAGCAATAAAGGAAATGCAAATTAAAACCACACTAAGATTCCACCTCACCCCTGTTAGAATAGCCATCATCAGCAACACCACCAACAACAGGTGTTGGCGAGGATGTGGGGAAAAAGGAACCCTTTTACACTGTTGGTGGGAATGTAGACTAGTACAACCACTCTGGAAAAAAATTTGGAGGCTACTTAAAAAGATGGACATCGATCTACCATTTGATCCAGCAATACCACTCTTGGGGATATACCCAAAAGACTGTTACTCCAGAGGCACCTGCACATCCATGTTTATTGCGGCACTATTCACAATAGCCAAGTTATGGAAACAGCCAAGATGTCCCAGCACTGACGAATGGATTAAGAAAATGTGGTATCTATACACAATGGAATTTTATGCAGCCATGAAGAAGAACGAAATGTTACCATTCGCTGGTAAATGGATGGAATTGGAGAACATCATTCTGAGTGAGGTTAGCCTGGCTCAAAAGACCAAAAATCGTATGTTCTCCCTCATATGTGGACATTAGATCAAGGGCAAACACAACAAGGGGATTGGACTATGAGCACATGATAAAAGCGAGAGCACACAAGGGAGGGGTGAGGATAGGTAAGGCACCTAAAAAACTAGCTAGCATTTGTTGCCCTTAACGCAGAGAAACTAAAGCAGATACCTTAAAGCAACTGAGGCCAATAGGAAAAGGGGACCAGGAACTAGAGAAAAGGTTAGATCAAAAAGAATTAACCTAGAAGGTAACACCCACACACAGGAAATCAATGTGAGTCAATGCCCTGTATAGCTATCCTTATCTCAACCAGCAAAACCCCTTGTTCCTTCCTATTATTGCTTATACTGTCTCTACAACAAAATTAGAGATAAGGGCAAAATAGTTTCTGCTGGGTATTGAGGGGGGGAGCGGGAGGGGGTGGAGTGGGTGGTAAGGGAGGGGGTGGGGGCAGGGGGGAGAAATGAACCAAGCCTTATATGCACATATGAATAATAAAAGAAAAATGAAAAAAAAAAAAAAAAAAAAAAAAATAAAACCAATTTAAATTATGTTATCAAAGCTGAAATATATGACAGAATAAAAAGTATGTTCATAATTACAGGGTATTTTAAACAACGTATCAATAGAGTTTTTAAACAAATCAAAAAATGCCATTCTCATGGAAAATGGTCTTTTTCTTGCTAAATTTCCCTACTAAAATCAACACATAAATACTAATTCTTTAGAAGCAATAATGATAATGTCACTCTGTTGGTTTTGCTTAACCAGCCCTATAGATGTACCAGAAGCAGAAGCAAGGATACAAGAATCTAGTGATATGCTCCCCAAGGAGCCCCAAGGTCCCCGTGCTAAGATTCACAGCAGGTATCAACATCAAGAGCTGGACAAACACTTCTACATGGACAGGAACCCCAACTATGAGGCTCAGGTGGCCTTGGTTGCCGGGCTCAACCAGAAAGAGCAAAATATGCTGCTGGGATTCATAAGGCTCCAGCTGGAACTCCAGCCAAGAGAGCAGAGGTTACTGGAGCAGCAAGGCCTGACAGAGACCACATGTCTAACAAGCACCTGGAAACATCCCTCAGGTCACAGGCTCACAGATGAGCCCCCTCCACCCAGCCCATGGGAGTTCTTGTCCACAAGGGAGTACAGCTTCTCACTCCCCTTCCAGGCCTGGGGGGTGGGCCAGGTGCTACACCTAGGAGGGCATCCTGGTTTCTGCTGTCAACCCTGGTCCAAGGCCCCTGTGCCTCCAAATCTTGACAGACACTGTGTCATCCCTGGGCTTCCAGAGACTCTTGGTCTCCCACCACAGCATCTGGGTGCCAAGATGGAGGTGGCACTGAAGATGAGAATGAATCAGGCCCAGGATGTTTCTGAGTCTATAAGGGGTTTATGCCTGAAGCACCCTAAAGGTCCTGTGGGAAAAGATCCAGGTGAGTCCACATGTGGGGTACTTTTTGCACTGTCTCCCCAACCTGATGGACTTGAGCATTTGCTGTCTTCCCTGAGCCAACACTGCTAAATGTCCCAGGTCCTGATTATGTAACAGGAGCATTTCTATAGGTCTCCAGACTAGGAGTAGAACTGCTGCTCATAAGTGTGTTTCCTTCAGCAGATGCTGCCAAAGAGCTTTCTGTGGGGCCCTACCTGTCCTCCCTGACACCAGGATTGTGAGGCTTTTTAACAATGGCTTGTCTGTTTTGTGCCTCTTTGTGGTTTTAATATTTATTTCCTTGATGACTGGCAGATTGGCCATTCTCTTGTGTTAGTTGAACATTAGAAATCTTCATGGCTTCTTTTCTTTTAATCCATTTTCTTCATCTGAATTTATTCTTCCATCCTCTTGAGAAAGTGCCTCAAACATTAAAAAATAAAGAGCCCTTTTATATTAATCATCTACTAAAAATTTACTGAAAAAAAATTTCTGGGATTTTCTTCAAAATAAGTGGGGAAGAACTACGAAGTAAGATTGGTCATAAATTATCAAGAGTTGAGGGCTGCACGCATGGCTCATGTGTTAGAGTGCCGTCCAGTTGCAGAGAATCAGAAATGGCAACATGAAGACTGAGATTCCATCTGCGGGCCTGTGGCTCACTACTGCAATCCTAGCTACCCAGGAGGCAAAGATTAGGAGGATTGCAGTTCGAAACCAGCCAGGGCAAATAGTTCACAGGACCTTATCTCAAAAAAACCCACCACAAAAAAAGGGCTGGTGGAATGGCTCAAGTGGTAAGAGGACCTGCCCAGCAACCATGAGGCTCTGAGTTCAAACCCCAGCACCACCAAAAAAATAAAAATAAAAGACTTGGATTCCATTGCTGGCCAGCTTCATGAGCCAAGGAGTGCAGGTGAAACTGGAAAAGGAAAGAAACAGATTCTTCCCTAAAACCTGAATGTTGTCCCGCTAAATCCTTGATCTTAGCCCAGTGAGATGTATTGTTCTTTTGACCTAAAGAGGTGTAAGATAATACACTTCTGTTGTCTTAAGCCACTAAATTTGTGGTAATTTGTTACAAGAGCAAGAGAAAACTGGTATTTCAGTAATAAGAATCAATTACTGGCACATGCTACAACATGGATGAGCTTTGAAAACATTATACTAAGGGAAAAAAAGGAGTTATAAAATGACACATGCTGTGTGATTCCATTTATAATGGTCACAACAGGAATCTAGAGACAAAAAGTACACTAGCAGTACCAATGCTGGAGGGTTTAGAGAAAAATGAAAAGTGAATGATAATGTGTATAAGGTTTCTTTTAGGAATCATGAAAGTTGGTTGCTCTAAAATTGATTGTGGTGATAGATGCACAACTCTGTAAATATATTAAAAAAGAAAAACTGACTTTTAGTAAGTAGATTTTATGTTACATAAATTAAATCTAAATATTTTTTTAAATTAAAAACCCTTATCTAAAAATGAAAACCTAGCCCAGCACCAGTGGCTCACGCCTGTAATCCTAGCTACTCAGGAGGCAAAGATCAGGAGGATCATGGTTTGAAGCTAGCCTAGGCAAATAGTTCCATGAGACCCTATCTCAAAAACCCTTCACAAAAAAAATAGGGCTGGTGGAGTGGCTCAAGGTGAAGGCCCTGAGTTCAAGTCCCAGTACAAAAAATAAATAAATAAATAAATAAAAATGAAAACATATGTTTTCTCCTTACAGTGTGCCAGAATTCTTACTTTGGTAAGTGTTAACAATACACTTGAAAGACTACAGCAATTTTTAGTTGATTTACTATTTGATCCAGCAATACCATTCTTCGGTATATACCCAAAAGACTGTGACACAGGTCACTCCAGAGGCACCTGCACACCCATGTTTATTGCAGCACTATTCATAATAGCCAAGTTATGGAAACAGCCAAGATGCCCCACTACTGATGAATGGATCAAGAAAATGTGGTATCTATACACAATGGAATTTTATGCAGCCATGAAGAAGAATGAAATGTTATCATTCGCTGGTAAATGGATGGAATTGGAGAACATCATTCTGAGTGAGGTTAGCCTGGCTCAAAAGACCAAAAATCGTATGTTCTCCCTCATATGCCAACATTAGATCAAGGGCAAACACAACAAAGGGATTGGACTTTGAGTACATGATAAAAGCGAGAGCACACAAGGGAGGGGTGAGGATAGGTAAGACACCTAAAAAGTTAGCTAGCATTTGTTGCCCTCAACGCAGAGAAACTAAAGCAGATACCTTAAAAGCAACTGAGGCCAACAGGAGAAGGGGACCAGGAACTAGAGAAAAGGTTAGATCAAGAAGAATTAACCTAGAAGGTAACTCACATGCACAGGAAATTAATGTGAGTCAACGCCCTGTATAGCTATCCTTATCTCAACTAGCAAAAACCCTTGTTCCTTCCTATTATGGCTTATGCTCTCTCTTCAACAAAATTAGAGATAAGGGCAAAATAATTTCTGCTGGGAATCGAGGGGATGGTGGGGAGAGGGAGGGGGCAGAGTGGGTGGTAAGGGAGTGGTTGGGGGCAGGGGGGGAGAAATGACCCAAGCATTGCATGCACATATGAATAATAAAACAATAAAAATTAAAAAAAAAAGGCTATAGCAATTTTCAAAATGTGGGGTAAAAGAAATTCACACAGACCAAAAATTAGTAGGTTTCTGTCGGGTACACATAGCTCATGCCTATAATCTAGTCACCTGGGTGGGTGAAATTGGGAGGATCAAGGTTCAAGGCTAGACAGGGCAAAAAGTTCTGAAGACCCCATCTCAACCAATAGCTGGGTGGGGTGACTCACGCCTAACATCCAAAGTTATGTGGGAGGCTGAGATCAGGAGATCACAGTTCCAGGCCAGCCAGGGTAAAAAAGTTTGTGAGACCTCATCTCATGGGAAAAAAAAAGCTGGGCATGGTAGTTCATACCTGTAATCCCAGTTACAGTGGAAAGAGTAAAACAGGAGATCAATGGTTCAGGATGCCCTCAACCAAAAGGGAGACCCTATCTCCAAAATAACCAGAGTAAAAAGGGCTGGAGGCTTGGCTCAAGTGATAGAGTACCTGCCTATCAAGTGTGAAGCCCTGAACTCAACCCCCAGTACCACCAGCAAGTAAATAAATAAAATAAATAAATAAATAAATAAAGATTACTGGACTAGTGATATAAATCATTATGTATTTTTCTCTTCAAATCACTTTACTGGGGATTACACACCTGTAATACAAGCACTGGGGAGGCTGAGGCAAGAGGATCATAAATTCAACACCAGCCAATAAATCTTAAAAACTAAGTAAATAAATCACCTTATCTAAAGTTTTCACTTAGTAATGTAGTAATTAAAAAGAATGCTAGCCAGGTACCAATGGCTCACACCTGCCATCCTTGCTACTCATGAGTCAGAGATAAGTAGGATGGCAGCTCAAAGTCAGCCCAAGCAAATAGTTAGCGAGACCCTATCTCAAAAATATCCATCACAAAAAAAAAGCTGGTAGAGTGGCTAAAGTGGTACAGCACCTGCCTAGCAAGAGTGAGGCCCTGACTTCAAACCCCAGTGCCAACAAAATAATAATAATAAACAAATAAATAATAAATAAAAAGAATACTGATTAGAATAATTTTATAAGAATCTCCACCCTCTCCCTCAAAGATATTTTTATTTACTGTTACCAAAAGTGTATTTTGTAGATTAAACTGCATGTCATTTCTTTTTTAAAAAATTATGTAATCATTACAAGTTTATGTAATTATAAACAAGTTCAACAGCTAGTAAGATTTTTGGTTTTCATAAAAAGAGGTGCTGTAAGGCTAATGGAGTAACAAGAGACTGCCTGCCTGAGTTCAGACCCCAGTACGACACACACACACACACACACACACACACACAAAAGAGCTATTGAAAAGAATTTAAGGTTTAATTGAATGGTATAAACTTAAGCATGTATTATATCAATAAACAGATAATAGATAATCACATTATGCTAAACCGATTTAGATAAAAATGCCAAATCTTAAAAGATTTTTTTAAGACTTTGTCAAAGATACTAAAAATTTCTATAGGCAGAAGGAATTGATATCTCTTTAAATGGCATTTTTTAAAAATTCGTGTTTCTCATATTATGATTCCCTTTTTTTCACCTGAAATAATTTTATATCTGGATTCCGTTTTGTAGTCTCTTCATTCAGACTTAAAGCACTTCTCCCTGGAGGCACGAATTTTGGTTTTTTGAAGGAATTCCCCTGGAACTGGCTTGGTGCTGCAGATCGTCTCATCTTCAGCAGCAATAATCTGAAAAAAACAGAAATCACCCAGGAGTATGATTAAAATCTACAAAATAAAATCAACTCAAACTGGGCACCATGGCACATGTCTGTAATCCCAGCCTTTGGGAGGTTGAGGCAGGAAGATCCAGAGTTCAAGGACAGACTGGGCTATTGTAGTAGGACCTTATCTCAAAATACAAAAAAAAAAAAAAGTTCATCATCACAACCATGATATATTTTAAAAAGAAAATAAGCCTTAAAAAACAAGTTGAACAGCTAGTAAGATTTTGTTTTTCATAATAAAGAGCTATTGAAAAGAATTTAGAATCTAAGTTGAATGGTATAAATTTGAACATGTTATTAAACAATAGATAATTATATCATCTTTAACCAATCTAAATAAAAATGTCAAAATCTAAGGGAACACAATTATTCACATACATATATCAAACATGTTGCTTTTTTCTATTTCACTAACCTGTAAGTAGCAATAATGTTTGTTTTCTGCACCATTCTAAAGCCAATACTAATCATGACAGACACATTATATTATATTCCCTAACAAAATTTTTAAATGAAAGTAATCTCGGAAGTTTAAAAGATATTTATAATTCAATTTGTTTTTACTACCCTTTTTCCTTTTAAAATAGTGGATTTTTTAAAATATTAATGAAGAAACTAGAATCAAGTTTTCTTTTCTTTTTTTTTTTTTTTGAGACAGGATATATGTAACCCAGGCTGGCCTCGAATTCTTGATTCTCCTGCCTCGGACTCCCAGATGCTAGGATTATAGGCTTGTATTACTATGCCTAGCTAACTTTTCTAACTTTTGCTCAACATTATTTCCATTAGAAGTGCATAGCAGATGGAATACAAGAACATTACATACAAATATCACTCCAATTAACTGCAATTTCCCAAACACTAGACAACCTATCACTACCAAAATTGTTTAACCCAGAAATGCCACTTTTGGCAATCTACCTTAAGAAATTCTCAAGAAAACCCTTAAAGAATTATGTATAAGAATAATCATGCTAGTGTTACTTATAGCAGAAATAAAAAAGGAAATCCATGTCCATAATGCAGTACTGGATAAATTATAGTACACCCTCCCATATAACAGAATATATTCTCTTCCTATGCCACTAAAATTCTGTAACTACAGCAGCTCCTCAAGGAGGCCATGTTCTCTTTTCCTCTAGGCCTTTGAACAATCGTTGTTCCCCTATATGGTATTGGGAATGCCACTTTACCCTTTATGACTCATAACTATGACGCTTTTTTTTTTTTTTAGTACTACAGTTTGAACTCAGAGCCTTCGGCTTGAGAAGTGGTTTTTGTGGTTCTCTACCACATACCCAGCCCTCTATGAGCACTCTTTATCCCCCAACTGCCTGAGTATAGACCCCTCTAAGGTGTGCACTAGCCAAGCATTTTTCATGCTGCAATTAAATTGCCACATTCTCTCCCCTAAACTGTAAACTCCAGAATGAAGTTTTATACAGGTTGAGCATGCCTAATCTGAAAATGCTCCAAATGAAATCAAAATACTCCAAAATCTGAAACTCTGAGCACAAACACAGCATTGTAAGTAGAAAATTTCACACAAGATCTACTGAAGCAGGTCATGGTCAAAATAGTTATACTAAAAATATTGTATAAAATTACCTTGAGGCTGTGTGTATATGTATATACACATACATATATATGGTGTATGTGAAATAAATTAATTTTGTGTTAAGACTTAGGATATAAGCTACGTGGCAGAGCATTTGTCTAGAATGGGTGAGGCCCTGAATTTGAGCCCCAGTATTTCAGAAAAAGAGAAAAAAAAAAAAAAAACTTGGGTCTCATCCCCAAGCTATTTTATTACATATATGAAAATATTCCAAAATTTGAAAAAAAAAAAAAAGCCAAAATTCAAAACACTTCTGGTCTCAGGCATTTTAGATAAGGAATATTCAACCTGTGTTCCATTTAACACCATATAACTAGTACTAAATATATAAAAGCAATTTGATATTGTTATATGAATGATACAGTGGAGGAAAAAAATGTACTTTAGAAGAATGTTTAATGACATGTTTTTTAAAGAACAAATGAAACAAGGCCGCCATAAAACATACTCAGTTTCATTTCAATTTTTCAAAAACAGGAAAAAAAATAGTATCTATGTGCTTTTAAAAGGTTAGAAAACAAAGCAGCATGAGGAAACTTTCTGCAATGATAAAAATAATCTATATCAGATTTCAGTATGGTTACAGGGGGATGTATATATCTGTGTATCAAAACTCATTAAAGTAGCTGGGCATATAGCTCAAGTGGTAGAGCACTTGCCTACAAAGCCCTGGATTCAATACCAACACTGCAAAAAAGTTTTTGTTCTTTAATTCAAAACAAAACCGAACTGTACAATGTAAATTATACTACTATAAAGTATATAAAACATATCTAATATAAAATTTTTTATAGACAGAAAAACACATGTTACAATGCTAACACTGATTATCTCTGGGTGTTAGAATGGCAATTTTTATTTTCTTCTGAGTTTTTTTTCACATTTCTGTTTTTTTTCTTGGTAGTACCGGGATTTGAACTCAGGGCAAGTGTTCTACCACTTGAGCCATGACCTTACACCATGTATTTTGAATTTACTATAATAAAAATGTCACCTTTGTAATAAAGTACCATTAAGTACTTTAACATATTTTGTTAAATCTAAAATGCCATCAATTATAAGGTGTACTTTTAAACTGCAGTTGATCACTGATAATTAGACATTTTCCAGTTTCTACATTAAAATAGTGAAATATCTCAAGTATGTAAGACTTTCATAGTTTAAGGGATTAAAATGGAGGTCACTCTACAGTTTCAGATCATGAAATGTAGTATGTCCTCTATATTAAGTCAGACTCAAAAGCCAATTTTGCACTGGCACCTTTTTAAAGAAACAACAGAGAAAATATAGTACCTAGAAACAGAAATTAAAGAAACACAGTGTAGTGCAGACTATGCTCTTTAGGAATGCTTAACTTTGGGCAAGGTGTTTTGTTGTTTAGTGTTTCTTTGTTTCATTTTAAAAAAGGTCTTGCTATGTAGTCCATACTAGCCTGGACTCTGTAAGTAGCCTAGGCTAGCATCAAACTCAAGATCTTCTGCCTCAACCTCCCAAGGGCTGTAATTACAGGTATGTACCATGTCACCCGACTGATGCTACAAGTTCAGATGTATATAACATCCACCTGCTTCAGTCTTCCCAAGTAAGATGACCAGGCTGACCACTAGAGCACAACAGACAGCCTTCCTCACCTACAGTGTAGTAATTAATCGCCCAGCTTTGAAGGTAAATGCCAGAATATAAACCTAGATTGGCATTCCTAGCATGGGATCTTGCACTGTTTGCTTAATCACTGTGTTTCCTCATCTATAAATGGGATCGCTTTAATTGCACTGACAGAACTGTTGGATTAAATGAAAAACTTAAAGAATGTAGAATAAAGGTTGACACACACAGTAAATACTCAATATCTGTAACCTACAATTATTTTGGGGTGCTTAATACATAGGTCCTATGAGCAGAGATCATAAAAGCCCGATGGGGAAGGAGAACAGTTGTATAGACAGGACAATGCCCACAATCTATGCCTTCCTTCGGGCAACCGTCTAACTTCTAGGAAGCAACAATATGTATTTTCTTAATTGCACCAATACCCAGCCACAGACTTCCCCTGCTGTCTCTACCTTTTGCCTTCCAGCTACATTAGGTAGTAATTATTTCACTTCATGTCTTAAGTTCTCCTTTGATATCGATATCTCGCTATCAAAATACCTGCCTACAAAATCTTCCACAAGGTAACGAAAAGTTGTTTAAAGGTCCTGTATTCCATTCCCAGCACCGCCAAAACAAGAAAAAAAATTTTTTATAAGAAAAAAAATTTAACCGCCCCTCGGGAGCCTCTCCACACGAACCACCGTCCGCCCTCACGGCCCTCCGGATCCTCCCGCCGCCTTCCTTCCCCTCAGAGCCCTGCTCCAGCGCCATTCCCCCACTTTGTCCAGTACGAGCCACCTGGCTGTCGCTACCTCCCTACCCTTCCCCTCCAGGGACGCACCCGCGAGAACCTGACAGAAATTGCGAGGCCAGGGAAGCAGCGGCCCAGGTGGACCAGAAACGCTTATCGCCAGAGATGATCAAAGCTCCCGCCTCCGCGCAGCCAATGGCAGGCCGGACACTGCGCATGCGCACCACCTCTCGTGTGCGGCACCTCCTCCAGCCAACTCTGATTGGACGACCTTTGCGCGTCACTGCGCATGTGCCTTGCTCTCCTCTGGAAATGCTTCCAAGTTTGATTCCGGTTTACAGTTCAATGTTTAAAATAATACTGGCTTGGACTGGTGGAGTGGCTCAAGTGGCAAAGCGTCTGCCTAACAAGTGCGAGGCTGTAAGTTCAAACCCCAGTACTGTCAAAAAAGGCTTGTTTCTTATAATCAGACAGCTGAGGCTAGACCTCACAGCCTATATGAGTAATAATTGTGGGAATCAACTAAAGTCAGGTCTTTTCTGTCAAAGGAATTAATGTATAACTGTCATTATGTAGATGCCAGCCAACCTCCCCGAATTGCTACGTACATGCTTTGTGAAACGTTGCTTGACGTCCTAATCTCAAACTGCTTGCTTACCTTTTTAAGGTTTCATTCCTTTGACTATGTCAACTCCTCTATGTTAGGGCAAATGTCAGCCGCCCACCCACCCACACCCACCCCAATCTACAGGGGACCTTGAGAAATCGCTCTCACTGAGCTGTATACCATGAGTAATCACTCTCATTGAGTTGTAAAATGTCACTGTGTCAGAAAACCTTGCCCTTATCCCAAACAATAGCTAATCACAAAGATTGTGAACCCAAACCCAGTTCAGGATGAGACAGACTTAACATGAGGGATAAAAACTGAGCAGATTCCCCCCACCCTCCACCCCAGTGTGCTCTGCATATCAGACTATGGTCTGTGGCTGCACCCTTCTGAAGAAGTAGAACTTTTCTTTTTGCCTTGCTGAGCAACTCTTGAGTGTTTCTTTGATTTCTGTTTGGGAACATAAGTAAGGATTCAGTGTGGAAGTGCGATAATAAAATTACGTGCATTACAGAGGTTATTAACAAGGCATTAATTTGGTGCTGCCCACAAGATTTTTCCAAGGTCTCGTTTAGTTCTGGGAATATAAAGATGAATAAGTGATTATTGGACTCTCAGAATAGGGGACCTCCTCTGGACTTGGAAAAGCATGAAAGGATTTTAATGAGGGAAGTGACATCATTCAATAAGCATTTACTGAGTAACTTTCACATGCTAGGAAGTGACACAGTCTGCCAACCCTGAGAAATGAGGAATTAGAAAGTATGTCTGAAAGGAGAGAGAGCAGTTAAAGGTCATTTGCTGAATTTTATCCAACAGTTCGACAAAAATTAAAAAGCTGAAAAAAGAGGTTTAATGAAGAAGTAAAATAATGAGAACTGTTACACTGCTGAGTTTAAGTGAGATGAGGTCATTTAAAAGAGTAATTTAATGGCATCTACTAAAAGGAAAAAATGTGCTTACTCTGGGAACTTTTTCCAGTCCTGAAGAGACACATCATAGGTTGAATTGTACTTCTGGGGCCAGGTGTACAAGAGTTGAAGTCTGGGTCCTGCCAAGGTAGAGCATCCTCATAAACCACACCACTCCCTTTTATGATCTGGGACACAAAAGAAGGGTGACTAGAAAAGAAGCCAGCCCTCACAGTGTCTGCAGCCTACCTAATGTCACCTAGGAAGTCCAGAAAACCTAAAACAGATTTGACTGGAGGTGGATTGGACATTCTTCTTCTGGATTTGCACATACTGTGCCCCCTCACTTCATCCAGAGCATTAGTCTATATTACCCTTGTCAAAGAAGCCTTACTTCATTGACCATTACTCTCTTCTCTCATACTCTCCTCCCTTACCCTGTTTTTTTCCACTTCCCAAAATACTTAGGTGTTTATTGTCTTTCTATTCCTCTCAGAAGAGAAACCATGTAAGCAGGATCTTTGCTTTGTTCCCTGTTGTACCCTTGTGCCTAGAAAAGCACCAGTCTTTAATAGAAGACATTCAGTACATACTTGTTGAATAAAGAGTTGTGTAACAGCTGGGTATGATGGCACACACTTGTAATCCAAGCACTTAGGAGTCAGAAGCAGAAGGATCTCCAGTTTGAGGCTAGCCTGAGTTCAAGAAAACAACAACAAAAGTTCTGTGAAAACCAACAGGGCTGAGCGACTTCTTTCTAGTAGAGGAAGGAGACTGACACCTGATTTTCACACACCAGGACCGGCATCAGAATCTTCTGAGGAATTTCCAACACAGATCACTGGATTTCACCAGAAGAGTTTTGGGTTCTGTAGGTCTGGCCCATACTGATAATTGCACTTTTAATGAGTTTCCACCGATACTAATGCTGCAGGCTCACAGACCACACTTAGAAACCACTATATTAGACTCAGGGTGGATGGTCTGGAAGGGGGTCTAGGGGTTGGTTGGGGAGGATAGGAGGTGATTATAACAGTTGTTGTCACTTGGGAGCCTGGCTGAGCTGCAGAAGAGTGGCAACAGTGGCCACTCAGGGAAGGAGTGAAAAGAAGAAACACTGGGGGTAGCCCTAAAGCCAGCTGTAACCTGGCATGACAGATGGGACTTGCTGGGCAAGAGGTGTCACCCATGCACAAAAGGGCCCTGCAGGTAGGACAGGCAGAAAGACTCCTCTTTCTCATGCATGCTGACCCACCAGACTTCCCTGTTCTTTGACCTCCATTTCTCTTGCATTTTGGCCATGTTTTTTTAGTTTTTATTTCTTTTGGTTTCCATATTTTTGGATCCATTAATGTTTTGTTTTTGTTTGTTCATTTTTGATCTGATGTCTTGTGGGTAAATGAGGATTTAATGAAACAATGGGATTGCGCCTATTTAAAAATTTCTTTTATTTTTATTAATAAGTACAGTCTTATGGAGCTAAGATAGTAGTAGAGTTCTTGCCTATCATGCATAGGTCCTGAGTTCCATCCTGCACAAGAAAAAAGAATTCCACTCTTAAGAGATCTCCAAGATGCATTGTGATATCTTGATACGGTGGCAAGTCCAAGCTCTTTGGAATGAGCCAAATTCTGAATCCAGTATGCTATGAGGATAAGAGATAACTTATATAAGCTCCATGTTGCAGAGCACCAGGCACACGAAGTGTGCTTAATAAATAACTACTGAGTTATTTAAGAAACCTGAGGTTTCCTTCCAGCCACAACTGAATTAGTTACTCTGTGTTTATCTTCAAAAAAACATTGGTGCTACAAGAAAAAAAGCTAGCTCTGTTCTGTGTTAAAATGTAGGTATTTGCACAAGACTTCCAGTTTTACTTATAAAAGTGGGGTGTTCCATTGGGTGAGCTTACATCATCTGCTTGAAGAGGACTTCTTCCTCTGGAACAGCTGGCCTTTTAACAAGAGGATACAGGAAAAAAGCAAGGGAGATGTAGACCTATTTCCACTTCATAAGTACTCTCTGCAGCTATAACTGAACACTTTTTTAATTTGTTTTTTTGGGGGGATGCTGTTTGGGGGAGTTGTTTTTTTGTATTTTTGGGGGGGTTAGTTTTGGTTTTTTGTGTGTGCTACTGGGGATTGAACCAAGGGCCTCCAGCTTGAGCCATACTCCCCAACCCTTTTGGGGTTGTTTTTGTTTTCTGAGATAGGGTCTGAGCTCACCTTGAATTCAAGCTCCTCCTGCCTCTGCCTCTCAAGTAGCTCAGATTACAGGTATGCCTCACTACACCTGGCTTAACTGTGGACACTTCAATAGATGCCTATCAAAATTTCTGTAAGTTTTGATGGTATTCTGAGATGTCTTTGAACTAAAATACAAGTTTCTTAAAATGGCACTAAAGAAATCCATAATCTGATCCCTCTCTAATCTTTCTAACCTCACCTTCTTTTTACCTCATGTTGGATGCCAGACCATCTTCAGATTCATTGATTTGCTAAAAGAACTCAGAATTCAGAAAAGCTGTTATACACTAGTCGTATCTACTACAGTAAGAGGACACACACTAAAATCAGCAAAGGAAAAATGTGCATAAGCAGAGACTAGGTGAGAGAAGGAGCAAGCTTCCAGGTGTCCTCTCCCAGTGGAGCTGTACATACAGTGCCCAGGAGCAATCTGTGACAATAATCCAAAGTAATGTCACCCAGCAAAGCTAACCTGAACCCTCCTGTGTTTCTCTTGGAGGTTGGAATCAAAGCACCCTCATGGCTGCTTTTAGCTTCCCAGTCTTCTCCAGCAAGATAAAGCAATGAAAGACACCTTAAGGCCTGCACCATAAATAACATTGTTACCTTATGCTAGCAAGGCCCAAGGCCCCAGATGTACAGAAACACTCTTGACAGGATGGATATTCCAAGGGCCTGGTGCCTCATGAATTGTCATGATAACTCTACCCTACCCTGCCTCTTTCATCTATGGCTCAGGATGCCATGGAGTGCATCAGCCACAGCATTCAACTGGGTGAAACAGAGAGCACCCAAGGCTCACTCCCTCTCACTGCCTGCCAAGGAAACTGCATTCAGGGAGTCTCGGTTTTCTCATCAGGCAACCACCACCACCTGAGCTTACCTTACAAAGTTGTCATTCAGATTTAAGAGGGAAAAAAGGAAATCCAAGGTGATGGCAAGACACTCAATAAAGTCACTACAGAGTTGGCCTTGTGTGAACTATGTTAGCCTTTCCCAGCGGAGATCTCACTTTCTAAGGATGGAGTTAAAGCAGCCACTCATCTAGCAAACGTAGGAGCAGATATCTTTCGGCTTACTTCCCTTTCGAATATGCATTCTTATACAAGTGCAAATGTCACGAAAGCTCTGTAAAATGAACCAACAGCATGGATAGGTATTCAGTTAGTCATTAGTTCTTTTTCCACACCCTCAATTCATTCTCTTTTCTGCCTTGCAAAAGCTATAAATCTGTATCCTGTGCAAAAGTTTACATTATAAAGGGGCATACTATTCAGCTTTTTTTAAAAAAATAAATTTAAAAAATAAAATTTAAAAAAATAAAAAGAAATTTATTTTTAATTGATACCTAAAAACACAAAAATTGTACATAGGAATGGGTAACTATCGGATGTTTTCACTCTTGAATACATTCTGTAATCAGGTTAAACGCATCTACCTGCTCAAACATGTGCCATTACGTTAAGGTGAGAACATTCAAATTTCTTCTACCTCAAACCCTACACCTTGAGCCACTCCACAGCCCTTTTTTGTGAAGGGTTTTTTCAAGATAGGATCTCATGAACTATTTGCCCGAGCTGGCTTTGAACTGCAATTTTCCTGATCTCTGCATCCTAAGTAGCTAGGATTACAGTGTGAG
The DNA here is from genome assembly GCF_047511655.1 of Castor canadensis. NCBI lineage: Eukaryota > Metazoa > Chordata > Mammalia > Rodentia > Castoridae > Castor > Castor canadensis. The sequence goes on from NC_133388.1 coordinate 155,982,319, forward strand.
CACCAGCACCTGGCTTTTTCTGGCTTTTTGAGATGCAAGCACAGAAGTGCTATCTACAGTCCCTCTACCATACAATAGCACATTTAGAACTTCTTCTAGCTTTTAAATTCATGATGAAAGTTGCTGCAGGTGATAAAGTGTCAACAACATTTCTATCTACTGACCAGAGCTGTGAAAAGTTGTTAAGTACTAATAGCTGCATTTGTTTAGAAGGCAAACCTTAGGAATCAAGACACAAATTTCTGTCTTGTAAATGTTTTAACCAGTGCATTTGTTCAATCTATAATCTTCCTGATATTTGGTAGCCATCAACATGAGACAAGACCCTCTCCCTCAGCAAAAAGACAGGTCCAGACTCAAATGATTATGAGCAATGTTTAGCAATTAAATTTTTGGGTTTTGTTTTTTGTTCAGGTAGTTAGTTTTGGGGAAGAGGCTGTTTGTGTTTTTTGAGACAGGTCTTGCTATATTGCTCAAGCTGGCTTTGAATCCTGGGTGCAAGCAGTCCTCCTGTCTCAGCCTCTTTAGTAGCCGAGACTACAGGCTCATGCTATTACACCAACTTTAAGGGCTTTTTCTATATGTTTCCTTTTTCTTTTTCTTTTGTGGGACAGGGATTTGAACTCAAGGATTTGCACTTGCAAAGCAGGTGCTGTGCTTCAGCCATACCTCCAGTCCATTTTGCTCTGGTTATTTTGGAAATGGGATCTCAAAAACTGTTTGCCTGGGCTGGCCTCAAAATGTGATCCTTCCTATCCCAGCCTTCCAAGTAACTAGGATTACAAGTGTGAGCCACTGGCACCACTGGCACCTGGGGACTTTAAACACTTTTTAATTAGGGTATTTACATTGGTTCGCTAAAGAGATCATGCTATTTCACATTTCACAGACTATAGTGTAGTGTAAATATAACTTTTATTTGCACTGGGAAACTAAAACCTTTATAGGGGATTTATATCCTTTATAAAGTGCAACCCACATTATTGAGCTATTTGCTTTTTGGCAGTGGGCTGGAGCCAAACCCTCAGTAGCTTCCAAGGTATAATTTCTTCCTAGTGGTGACCGGTTAGCATTCAGTTTTTCAGGGTCCACTTCATCAGACACTGAATCTCCTGGTGCAAGGATATTTAAATACAGAGCGTTTTCTGAATTATTTGAGCCGGTCTGCATTTTCAAGAATAAGGCACACAATGTAAGAAAATTCTCTACCCTCTTGATTTTACTCTTAGTTAAGTCTTTTCCTTATTTTTAATAAAAAATAACCCAATCAGATACCCATTTCCAACAACCTATTGTCCCTGTTCTGTCACTTTCTTGGTGGGTGGGGGTTGAACTAAGGGCCTGCACCTTGAACCACTCCACGAACCCTTTTTGTGATGGGTATTTTCAAGATAGGGCCTCACAACCTATTTGCCTCAGCTGGCTTTGAACTTCAATCCCCCGATCTCTGTCTCCTGAGTAGCTAGGATTACAGGCATGAGCCAGTGCCCAGCCTTGTTCTGTCATCTTAAAATGCTTCATAAAAATTGATTATAAGCCTACAAATACATGTTGGCTTTTTTGAGACAGGGTGTCACAATGTAGCCCAGGCTGGCTGCATTAACTCTCTATCCTCCTGCCTCAGTCTCCTGAATGCTAGGATTATAGACATATAACACCACTCCTAGCTATATGCCAAATTTAGCTCAACAAATAATCCTGAACACCTGCCACCAGCTTCAGAGAGTTTTGAGAATTGATTCACTCTAACAAAATTAGCTGCCCACAATGACTGGAATGCCTTAGAATTCAAAATCTGCACTTCTTACAAATGCCCAAAAAACACATGAAAAAATGCTAACCATCCCTCACTATAAAGGAAACACAAATCAAAACCACACTAAGGGGAAGATTCCAACATGGTGACTAGAGGGAGGAAGCAGAAAGCGTGCTTCCTAAAGTAAAATCTTGGAGAGACACTGGAGATACACCTTACAGGAAAAACCACCAAGAAGAGGCAAAACTTTGACTCCTCCACACCCCCAGCCCGTGCATAGCATCCCCATTCCACATTAAACGGAGAAACCAGGAGGGCTCTTGCACCACCAGACAACAGCTCCAAGACTGGTTGGAAAGATGCAGACCACAAGGTGAGCTAAGCGGCACTCAGTACTTCCACAGACAACCCTGGGCCAGATCAGCATAGCCCCCTGGATAGACTGACTCCCACCCAGGGAAAAAAGAAAAAAAACTGAATAATAAGCAACAAAAACAAAAAAGACACGTAGCAAAGAGGGCAGGGCACCCTGAGTGCTAAAGAGGCGGGGAGGGGAAATCCCTCACAGAACTGTAAACAAACCAGCCGGAAAAGGCAGGAGCGGCGGCACCCGCCCAGCAACCAGGAGTGGGAAAGCTTGTAAAAGTGGCGGTGGGAAGAAAACTCCAAAGGAAAGAGTGGAAGGCCCACTTCCCATGTGAACTGTAAATAAACACAACGGCCTGAGAAAGCAGGTGCACTGTCACCTTCCCCAGTGTGCTTGGAAAAGGGAAAGCCTGCAACAGTGGCAGTCATGCCCAGGAGAACTCTAAGTAAACATAGCCTGCAGGACTAGGTGAGTATTAATCTCACTCCTGAGATCTGCAGAAATAAAGCCTCCAGCAACAGAAGGCTGACAGCAGCAGGCAGGTGAGCCACAGCCTCAGATAGCCATTCACAGAACTGTCTCCAGACTTTTTTTTTTCTCCCTTCCTTTGATGAGACAATAACAACCAAACTACACCTGCATGCTGAAAAACTTACTGAAACTGTATTGCATTTGAACTTGGGACATGTTGTGGTGTTTTTGTTTGTTTGTTTTGGTTTTGGTTTTTGGTTTTTTTCCCCTTTGATGAGTCAGACAATGACAAAACTTCTTCTGAGACACCATCTCCAGGATTGGAGGCTGAGGGACTAACACCAAAATTATTAACACTGAAACTTTATTGCATTTGAACTTGGAGATTTTTTTTTCAATCCTTTCTCTGTCTCTCTAATGCCTGTTTAGCTTACTGTTGATTAGTACACTATCTCTCCCTGTTTATATCTTTGAAAATTTTTGCTTGTTTGTTTTCCTTTTTTTACTTATTTGATTTTTGCCTTTTTCTTTACCTTCTTTGCTTTCCCTCTCCTCTCACCTTTCCATTCTAAATATCACCATTGTTATTATTACAACCTAGAAAATACTTAATTGCACACAGTACAAGGACAAAAACAACACCAAGAGCGATGACAGGAAGACAGAAAAAACAGGGAAACCAGTTTTCCACAGCAAAAAATTAGTACAGGAACCAGAGGGAAATGAAGAAAACAGATACTCAGATCCAGACTCCAACAAAATGAAGATAAACTATGCCAAAGAGCCCAATGAAGCCCACAAGAATAATCTGAAAGAAGAAATACTACAGGTACTCAATGAGAACTTTATAGAGATGATACTGGATATGGTCAACAAAAATGTACAGGAGGGACTCAAGAAATTCCAAGACAACAAAAATAGAGAATTTGAGAAAGCACAAGAAGAAATAAAAGAAACCATAGAGGCACTGTATAAATACCAGTGAAACAAAAAACATGATTAATAAAGAGATAAATGAACTCAGGACAAAAATAGACAACATTAAAGGGGAAAAGACTCAGGATATGGAAAACCTCAGAAAAAAGAACAAAACAATGCAAAACAAAATGGAAGGCCAACCCAGCAGAATAGAAATAACAGAAGACAGAATCTCAGAACTTGAAGATAAAATGGTAATTAAAGGAAAAACCAAAGAACTATTAGTTAGCAACTCAACCTGTGAAAAGAAAATGCAAGAACTCACTGACTACATCAAAAGACCAAACCTGAGAATCATGGGCATTGAAGGAGGAGAAGAGGTGCAAACAAAGGGAATGCATAATATATTCAACAAAATAATAACAGAAAATTTCCCAAATCTAGAGAAATCTATTCCCATACAGATGCAAGGCCTCCAGAACACCAACAGACCAGACCAAAATAGAACTACCCCATGGCATATTATCATTAAAACAACAAGTTCAGAGAACTGAGAAAGAATATTGAAGGCTGTAAGACAGAAAAAACAAATAACATACAAATGTAAACCCATCAAAATCACAGCAGACTTCTCAACAGAAACATTAAAAGCAAGAAGAGTGTGGGGTGAGATCTTCTGGGCAATGAATGAAAATAACTTCAACCCCAGGATACTCTACCCAGCAAAACTATCATTCAAAATAGATGGAGCAATAAAAGTCTTCCATGATAAACAGAAACTAAAACAATATGTGACCACAAAGCCACCACTACAAAAGATTCTTCAAGAGATTCTGCACACAGAAAGTGAAACCCAACTTAACCATGAAAGGGCAGGCAGCACCAAACTACAGGAAAAGAAAAAGCAAGAAAATAGAGAGTAACCTCAATTTAGGTACACACAATCAAATCTTCAAACAACTAAGACAACTAAATGACAGGAATTACCACATACCTATCAGTACTAACATTAACATTAATGTTAATGGACTTAATTCCCCCACCAAAAGGCACCATTTGACAAACTGGATTAAGAAGGAAGATCAAACAATTTGTTGCTTACAGGAGACCCATCTCACCGACAGCAATAAGCATGGGCTTAGGATGAAAGGCTGGAAGAAGATTTACCAAGCCAATGGCCCCCCAAAACAGGCAGGAGTAGCAATACTTATCTCTGACAAAGTAGACTTCAAACCTACATTGATCAAATAAGATAAAGAAGGACATTCCATACTAATAAAAGGAGAAATAGACCAAAAGGAAATAACAGTTATCAACCTATATGCACCCAATGTCATTGCACCCAATTTCATCAAACATACCATGAAGGACCTAAAAGCATATATTAACTCCAACACAGTGGTTATGGGAGACTTTAACACCCCATTATCATCAATAGATAGGTCATGCAAACAAAAAATCAATAATGAAATCCTAGATCTAAAATATACCATAGATCAAATGGACCTAGTTGATGTCTACAGAATATTTCATCCAACTTCTACACAATATACATTCTTCTCAGCAGCCCACAGAACCTTCTCCAAAATAGATCATATCCTAGGGCACAAAGCAAGCCTCAGCAAATATAAGAAAATAGAAATTATACCATGCATTCTATCTGATCACAATGCACTAAAACTTGAACTCAACAACAAAAATAAAGACAAAAAACATGCAAACAGCTGGAAACTGAATAACTCATTGCTTAATGAACAATGAGTCATTGATGAAATAAAAGAGGAAATTAAAAAGTTCCTGGAAGTCAATGAAAATGAAAACACAATGGGATTTCATAAAACTAAAAAGCTTCTGCTCAACAAAAGAAATGGTCTCTAAACTGAAGAGAACACCCACAGAGTGGGAGAAAATATTTATTTGGCAGTTACACATCAGAAAAAGGACTGATAACCAGAATATATAGGGAACTTAAAAAACTAAATTCTCCCAAAACTAATGAGCCAATAAAGAAATGGGCAAGTGAGCAGAACCTTCTCAAAAGAAGAAATTCAAATGGCCAAAACACACATGAAAAAATGCTTGCCATCTCTAACAATAAAGGAAATGCAAATTAAAACCACACTAAGATTCCACCTCACCCCTGTTAGAATAGCCATCATTAGCAGCACCACCACCAACAGGTGTTGGCGAAGATGCAGGGAAAAAGGAACCCTCTTACACTGCTGGTGGGAATGTAAACTAGCACAACCACTCTGGAAAAAAATTTGGAGGCTACTTAAAAAGCTAAACATTGATCTACCATATGATCCAGCAATACCACTCTTGGGGATATACCCAAAAGACTGTGACACAGGTTACTCCAGAGGCACCTGCACACCCATGTTTATTGCAGCACTATTCACAATAGCCAAGTTATGGAAACAGCCATGACACCCCACTACTGACGAATGGATCAAGAAAATGTGGTATCTATACACATTGGAATTTTATGCAGCCATGAAGAAGAACGAAATGTTATCAGTCGCTAGTAAACGGATGGAATTAGAGAACATCATTCTGCGTGAGGTTAGCCTGGCCCAAAAGACCAAAAACTGTATGTTCTCCCTCATATGCAGACATTAGATCAGGGGCAAACACAACAAGGGGATTGGACTTTGATCACAAGATAAAAGCGAGAGCACACAAGGGAGATAGGAGGATAGGTATGACACCTAAAAAACCAGATAGCATTTGTTGCCCTCAACGCAGAGAAACTAAAGCAGATACTTTAAAGCAACAAAGGCCAATAGGAGAAGGGGAGCAGGAACTGGAGAAAAGGTTAGATCAAAAAGAATTAACCTAGAAGGTAACACACATGCACAGGAAATCAATGCGAGTCAACTCCTTGGATAGCTATCCTTATCTCAACTAGCAAAAACCCTTGTTCCTTCCTATTATTGCTTACACTCTCTCTTCAACAAAATTAGAGATAAGGGCAAAATAGTTTCTGCCGGGTATCGAGGGGGTGGGGGGGAGAGCGAGGGGGCGGGGTGGGTGGTAAGGGAGTGGTTGGGGGCAGAGGGTATAAATGACCCAAACATTGTATGCACATATGAATAAAAAAAAGTGAAAAAAAAACTAAACATAAATCTGCCATATTATCCAGCAATACCACTCCTAGGGCTAGTCCCAAAGGAATGTGACTCGGGTTATTACAAAGGCACCTGCACACCCATGTCTATTGCGGCACTTTTTACAATAGTCAAGCTACGGAAACAGCCAAGATGTCCCACTACCAACAAACGTATTAAGAAAATGTGGTATTTATACACATGGAATTTTATTCAGCCACAAAGAAGAATGAAATTTTGTCATTTACAAGTAAATGGATCGAACTGGAGAACATCATCTTAAGCGGTGTTAGCCAGGCTCAGAAGTCCAAAAATCATATGTTCTCCCTCATGTGCAGATTATAGACCCAAAGCAAATGCAGTAATATTATTGGACATGGGCCACACACTAAAGGATCGATGTGCACAGAGGAATAGGGAAAGGGAAGGAAACCTAAAACTCCAATGTGGTTGATGTGCTCATTATAAAGGAGCAAATATAGTAATCTTAAACTGACAGAGGCCACTAGGGAAGGGGACCAGGAAGTAGTGAAGAGGTCTGGTAGAGATGAACCAATGTGGTTTGCAAAACACATGTGCATGGAAGCAGTGCTAGAAATCTCTCTGTATAGCTATCTTTATCTCAAACTAGCAAAAATACTATGTCTTTCTTATTATCTCTTATGTTTTCTCTTCAGCAAAATGGGAGAACAAAAGGGAAGAACAAGTTCTGCCTGGAGTGGGGGAGGTGGCCCAAACAATGTATACATGTGATGTGAATAAATGTAAAAATGATAAAATTAAAAAAAAATTTAAATCTGCACTTCTATTTACCATCTAGTTAGCCATAATTCTGACTATAAGAATGTGTCTTGGCCATTTTATGAAGCCAGTATTATACTTATCCCAAACCAGGCAAAGCACCTCCAAAAAGGAGAGCTATAGGCCAATCTCCTTAATGAACATTGACGCAAAAATCCTCAACAAAATAATGGCAAACCGAATTCAACAACACATCAAAAAGATTATTCACCACGACCAAGTAGGCTTCATCCCAGGGATGCAGGGGTGGTTCAACATACAAAAATCAATAAATGTAATAAACCACATTAACAGAAGCAAAGACAAAAACCACTTGATCATCTCAATAGATGCAGAAAAAGCCTTTGATAAGATCCAACATCATTTCATGATAAAACCTCTAAGAAAACTAGGAATAAAAGGAAAGTACCTCAACATTATAAAAGCTATATATGACAAACCTACAGCCAGCATTATACATAATGGAGAAAAACTGAAACCATTCCCTCTAATATCAGGAACCAGACAAGGATGCCCACTATCTCCACTCCTATTCAACATAGTACTGGAATTCCTAGCCAGAGCAATTAGGCAAGAAGAAGGAATAAAAGGAATACAAATAGGTAAAGAAACTGTCAAAATATCCCTATTTGCAGACGACATGATCCTATACCCTAAAGACCCAAAAAACTCTACTCAGAAGCTTCTAGATATCATCAATAGCTATAGCAAGGAAGCAGGATATAAAATCAACATAGAAAAATCATTAGCATTTCTATACACTAACAATGAGCAAACGGAAAAAGAATGTATGAAAACAATTCCATTTACAATAGCCTCAAAAAAAATCAAATACCTAGGTGTAAACCTAACAAAAGATATGAAAGACCTCTACAAGGAAAACTATACACTTCTGAAGAAAGAGATTGAGGAAGACTATAGAAAGTGGAGAGATCTCCCATGCTCATGGATTGGTAGAATCAACATAGTAAAAATGTTGATACTCCCAAAAGTAATCTACATGTTTAATGCAATTCCCATCAAAATTCCAATGACATTCATTAAAGAGATTGAAAAATCTACTGTGAAATTTATATGGAAACACAAGAGGCCACGAATAGCCAAGGCAATACTCAGTCAAAAGAACAATGCAGGAGGTATCACAATACCTGACTTCAAACTATATTACAAAGCAATAACAATAAAAACAGCATGGTACTGGCACAAAAACAGACATGAAGACCAGTGGAACAGAATAGCGGATCCAGATATGAAGCCACACAACTATGAGCAACTTATCTTTGACAAAGGAGCTAAAAATATACGATGGAGAAATAGCAGCCTCTTCAACAAAAACTGCTGGGAAAACTGGTTAGCAGTCTGCAAAAAACTGAAACTAGATCCATGTATATCACCCTATACCAAGATTAACTCAAAATGGATCAAGGATCTTAATATCAGACCACAAACTCTAAAGTTGATACAGGAAAGAGTAGGAAATACTCTGGAGTTAGTAGGTATAGGTAAGAACTTTCTCAACGAAACCCCAGCAGCACAGCAACTAAGAGATAGCATAGATAAATGGGACCTCATAAAGCTAAAAGGCTTCTGTTCATCAAAAGAAATGGTCTCTAAACTGAAGAGAACACCCACAGAGTGGGAGAAAATATTTGCCAACTATACATTAGACAAAGGACTGATAACCAGAATATACAGGGAACTTAAAAAACTAAATTTGGAGGCTACATAAAAAGCTAAACATTGATCTACCATTTGATCCAGCAATACCACTCTTGGGGATATACTCAAAAGACTGTGACACAGGTTACTCCAGAGGCACCTGCACACCCATGTTTATTGAGGCACTATTCACAATAGCCAAGTTATGGAAACAGCCAAGATGCCCCACCACTAACGAATGGATTAAGAAAATGTGGTATCTATACACAATGGAATTTTATGTGGCCATGAGGAAGAACGAAATGTTATCATTCACTGGTAAATGGATGGAATTGGAGAACATCATTCTGAGTGAGGTTAGCCTGGCCCAAAAGACCAAAAATCGTATGTTCTCCCTCATATGTGGACATTAGATCAAGGGCAAACACAACCATGGGATTGGACTTTGAGCACATGATAAAAGCAAGAGCACACAAGGGAGGGGTGAGGATAGGTAAGACACCTAAAAAACTAGCTAGCATTTGTTTCCCTTAACGCAGAGAAACTAAAGCAGATACCTTAAAAGCAACTGAGGCCAATAGGAAAAGGGGACCAGGAACTAGAGAAAATGTTAGATCAAAAAGAATTAACCTAGAAGGTAACACACATGCACAGGAAATCAATGTGAGTCAATGCCCTGTATAGCTATCCTTATCTCAACCAGCAAAAACCCTTGTTCCTTCCTATTACTGCTTATACTCTCTCTTCAACAAAATTAGAGATAAGGGCAAAATAGTTTCTGCTGGGTATTGAGGGGATGGGGGGGAGAAGGAGGGGGCGGAGTGGGTGGTAAGGGAGGGGGTGGGGGCAGGGGGGAGAAATGAACCAAGCCTTGTATGCACATACGAATAATAAAAGAAAAAAAAAAAGAATGTGTCTTGGCTAGTGGAGTGCTCTCCACTAGTACCAACAAAAAAAAAAATGTATCTTTAAACAGAGGGGTTGAACTTGTTCAAAGTAAACTGTACTTTAATATGTGTGTGCTAATTTTTAAAAAGCATGGATCTTTAACTCCTGCTTTGCAGCCCCACTCTCCTTGCCTATAGGGTGTGCATGCTGTTAATCTCTTCTCCATTTCTTCCTGGATAGCCCACTCCTAAATTCATGAAAAGTCTGCTTTGTCCCTCCATGTTTCAACAGGTATCTCCACCTTTCTACTACAATTATTAGGTAAACTGTCAGGGTTACAAAAGACGTTAACAATGTATTAGAAACTAGTTACCAGCAAGTAACAAAAAAGATGAATACCAAATCCCATTTGGTTTCTTTTAGAGATAATTACAAAAATCAGATTATATGCTTCCGGAAGAAAGTACTTTTGAATCACACATTATCATGTCCTCTGCATTACCAGGCACTTTGTGTCCAATATTTGTTGCTTTTTACACTTTTTTCTTGCAATAATGTTTGACTTACATAAAAATTAAAAAAAAGTATACAGAGTTCATGTATACCCTTCCTAAAGGTTTCTTTACTGTTAACAATTCATATAACCATGAATCAAAACCAGGATATTGGCTGAGCACAGTAGCTCACAGGTATAATCTCAGCTACTTGGGAGACATAAGAAAGAGGATCATAGCCTTGAGAACCTATCCAAAAAAATAAAGGAAAAAGGGCTGGAGGTGTGGTTCAAGTATAGAGTACTTGTTTAGGAAAAAAAAACAAACAAACGTGACAACATGAATAAATTGCTATTAACTAAATTACAGACCTTATGTGAATTTTGCTAGTTTTTTTTCCCTCGTACTCTATTTCTGGTCCAGGATTCAATCCAGAATCCCACAAAGCATTTAGCTGTCATGTCTCTGTGATCTCCTCCAATGTGTACCAACGCCTCAGTCTCCTTTGCCTTTTGTGACCTTGACATTTTTGATAAGTACTGCTGGTGCACATTATTCTTCAGAATGTCTCTTACTTTGGGTTTGTCTGGTGTTTCCTCCTGATTAGATTATGCATTTTGGGCAAGCAACCCCAAAAGTGAGACTGTGTTCTTCTCGGCATGTCACTTTACAGGATCCATGAAGTTGTGACATCTAATGCTAACCTTGGTTAGCTTGACTAAGGTAGTGTCTGCTGGGTTTCTTCATGTGAAGCTGCTGCTTCCCATTTGTAACTGATGTCTTTTCAAATGTTTTCTATTGATTTTGTTTTTTAAGACAGGATTTCACTATGTAGCCCATGACAGCCTCAAGCTCACAACTGTCCTTCCTCAGTCTCCCAAGTATGAGATTACGGGAGTGAATTATTTTACACAGGAGGGCATATTTTAAGGTGGTGTTAATATCCTGTTTCCCTCAGACTTTCACCCACTGATCTTTAGCATCTGTCAGTGAAATGGCCTTTTACAACTTTTACTGTGATGTTTGTCCACTGTGATTATATATTCCCTATTCCTCATACATTTATAATTCTGCTATAAGGAAGAGTTATCCCCTCCCTTCCCTCATTTATTTATCTATTCAATTCTCTATTTCAGTATGGATTCAAAGATATTTATTTCATTCTCTAAGTAATAATCCAACTTTACCATTATTTATTTTGTATCTCAAATTATTCAGTTTGGTCATTAGGAGCTCTGTATTACCCCATTTAGACTAATGGGTAAACTTAAAAACAACAGAAATTTATTTCTCACAGTTCTAGAAGATGACAAATTCATGGTCAAGACACCAGCAGATTCAGTGTCTCTTAAAGACCCCACTGTCATGACCTAATCAATCACCTGTCAAAAGATCTTAATACCATCACCTTGGGATTTCACCTTATGAAGCCTGGGTAGTCTGAGGGGAAAACACCAAACTTTTTTTTTTTTCCTATTCTTACACACCATTTGATACAACACTTCTGAAACCAGTTGTGTGACTACAGTGGAGATAGTAACAGCTGGATTATGGATATGTTTTGAAGACAGGTGCCAGATAGTGTGTGAAACTGGGTAGGTAAGGATGGCTATAAGGTTTTTGGCCTGAGAAACTGGAAGCATGGAGTTCCCACTTACTGAGAAGATGGCCAGAGGAACAGTTTCCATGGGATGAATATTAAAACCTCAGTTTGGATATGTCAAATCTGAAGCACTTACTGACACCCAGTGGAAATGTTGAGATGCAAATCTGGGGGTGGGAGGAGTGTCACAAAAAAAGAAGTTCTAGGTTGGAAATTTAGAGCATGTAGAGATGCTACTTAAAGCCATGAGACTAGGACTGTGAGCATAACTCAAGTGGTAGAGCACCTGCCTAGCCAGTGTGTAAGGCTCTGAGTTCAAACCCTAGTACCACAAATAATAATCATAATCACAATTATCATAATAATACCACGAGACTAAAAGAGTCCAAGGGACCAAACAGAGGTTAAAAAAATAAAAGTTTTTTAAACATTAACAAGTACTGATGATAAAAGTTTCTTGTTAACTTTTTTTTGAAAAAAAATTTAATTGAGCTAATTATGGCAGCTCAAGCCTGTAATCCCAGCTACTTGGGAGGAGGGATTGGGGAGATCATAGTTCATGGCCAGCCTGAAACCTGTCTCAAAAAACAAAACCAAAAACAAACAAAATGACTAGAACACTATGAAATTCCCAACACATAAAAATGACTAATGTTTGAAGAGATAGAAGTGCTTAGTACCCTAATTTGATGATTGTGCATTTTATGTATGTATCTATACCCATGCATACATATATGTATATATATGGATGGAATTGCCATAATGTGCCACACAAGATGTACAAATATGTCTCAACTTTTTGGGAGTACTGGGGCTTAAACTCAGAGTCATGCACTTGTGAGGCAGGTGTGCTCCACCCACTTTATAGTATATCACAGATTGCCTAACCAATAGTTACTCCACTGTTACAGAAAACCAGAACTAATTCTTCCTCTTCCCAGAATTCTTAATTTAGAATTGAAACATTAATTGGTTACTGGTAATGTTAGTTAACTGGTTAATCAACACCAACATCAGACGCGAGCAGTGAATGGAGAAAAAGAATTTGGGTGCCTCCTTTCAGTCTGATCGTTTCTCAGTTGTATGATCCCACTTCTCTTTTAGCCACTGCACTTATCAGTTCTGAACTGCTACTTACTATTATATGCTAAATATCTGTAAAGTATTTCTCTCCTGATTCACTCTCCTCCCCATCACATAGACTCTTAGTTCTAATCTGTACTTCAGAATGTATGTTTTTAAAAGGCCCCTGATAATTTCGTTTGTTCATATCAAATAGTAAGTTAATGACCACAAGACCAGTTCAATAGCTCTTTTCATTGCTAATTTTCTTACTTTTTCATCAAAACAAATTTCAGATTTAATTGTTTTGTGAGGGTAACGAGGGTTTTATTGGGGGCCTCAGGCCTTATTACGCAGGCAGGCACTCTACCACTTGATCTACTCTGCCATCCCCTTCAGAGAGAAAATTACTGAACAGCTTTTTAAAGTTTTACATGCTAATGGAGCAGTTTCAGGTAATATTTGCTTTATACAATTCTGACCCAGGTGATTTTTTTTTTTTTTATTTTGCAGCTCTGGGGTTTGACTCAGGGCCCTGTGCATTGCTAGGCAGGAGCTCTACCACTTGAGCCACTCCACCAGCCCTTTTATTTTATTTAACTTAAAGAGAATGATTCCAGAGAACCCTAAGTTGCTCAAGAGGGGCCAGATGAAATGCTTAGTCAGTCAACAGCACTTGTAGCATTCCAGGGTTACCAGGACATCAAACAACTTCTGTCCTAGAGCAAACACCTTCAAGCAGCTGCAGATTTAAGGGGAGCTACTAGGTCTGCTTTAGTTCAAAGTGTTACCAAGGATTCCCAAAGCCTCTCTTCAACAACCAAGAGCCTGGCACTGGGAGTAACATACAGCTTGCCAAGATAGTCTGTCAAGATTTATTAATTTGATAACATTTTGAGAATTTTCATTTGGCTATTTAAGTTTCGCCTTTTTCTTTAAGATGAAAGCCATGCAAAAAAATTAAGCATTTTCCCCAATTAATACCTGAAAAGTCTTCATTTAAAACCCAAGAATTTATATGACTAATACACTAACCAGAACAGAGTCATCAAAAATTCTTTGAGGATCTTAGAAAGCATGAAACAATGTGGCATTCTTAATAATGTCTTAGATATGAAGGAAGCAACAAGAATTTGGACACCTCCTTTTGAACACAACTATCAGAAATGGAATTCCAAAGCCATCTGTAGTTGAAAGTATGCAAGCACAACAACAAAAAAACTAGATTCTGGAGATACAGTCTAAGGCTAAAAGCAATTTGAGGAGGGGATAGGTTTGGTAGTTTTCAGCAGCCTCTCTGTTCTCCCCCAAATTGCAAAAACAAAACAAACAACAAAAAACGCCTTTTGCCTGATCTTTCTCGCTTCTTGATCAAGCCAACAGGTAGTAGCATTATGGATTCTTCTCACCTTACAACAAATTCTCACACCAATAAAATTGCCACCACAAAGGTTACATAATCTTCCAAGATGCCAAATCTAGGTGTCTATTCATCACCACCTTCTGTGATCCACTGGAGGATGGAGAACTACTGATCCCCCCACGCCTCAGGTCTCAAGCTTTTCCTCATTCTGCTACCAAGCCCTTGCTCTGCTCCTTTCCCAATAGTTCTCAGAAAAACTGCTAGATTTGCCTTTACATATAACTCCAAGGGTACTGTAGCATCTGACAAAGCTGTCTTCTGTCTGACCCCTTCATTTCCATTGCTACTGCCCTGCTGAGACGATCCTTCTCATTTAAGCCACTGAATCCAAAACTGGCTGATAATCCATCTCCTGAGAACTTTGTTGTATTTTTGGTACTTAGGATTGAACCCAGAACCTTTCACATCCTCTGCATTCCTACCATTGAGCTACATCCCAAGTCCTGAGGAGCTTTTTAAAAAATAGATTTTGAGACAGTGCAGCCCAGCAAGCCTCAAAATCCTCTTTCACCTCTTGAGTTCTGGGAAGACATGTTCATCACCACACCCAGCTCTTAATCTGCTATTTATTTATTTATTTAGTAGTGCTGGGGTTTGAACTCAGGGCCTCACACTTGCTAGACAGGCACTCTAGCACTTGAGTCACTCCACCAGTGCTGGGTTTTTTTGTGTGTGTTGGGTATTTTCAAGATAGGGTCTCACGAACTATTTGCCCTGGCTGGCTTCAAACTGTGATCCTCCTGATCTCTGCCTCCTCAGTAGCTAGGATTATAGGTATGAGCTACCAGCACCCAGCTAAATACCCAATTTTAACCCTCCCATTCCTAAAGTTGAAAATCATTGAAACAGATTATCTCAAACCTTAGGATGCTTCATACTTTAGCAGAGTCACTTGCAGTCCTTGTTAAAGCACCCAAGTTTCTTTTCCCAGGTGGTGCTGAGCTATTGGTCTGAGAACTGCTACGCATTAGAAATTACTGATAGAGGAGTAGGAGTGTGGCTCAAGTGGTAGAGCACCCGTCTAGCAAGTGTGAGGCCCTGAGTTCAAACCCCAGTACCACCAATATACCACTTACATGAAGTGCCCCAGACTGACATCCTCCCTAATGACCACATCAAAATTGTTTGGTAGAGTTGCAAATTAATTTTATAACCTTTATCAAGGCACTAACTTCTAACCTCAGAATAATTTAGCAACTACTCATATTAAGTATATATATTTTTCTAAGCAGTAGAGACTCATTCAAAATAATAATGCAAGCATGGCATGGTGGTAAAGTTCTGTAATCCCAACACTGGGGAGGCTAAAGCAGGTTTGAGGCCAGCCTGAGCTACATAAAGAGACCCTGTCTCAAAAAGCAAAATACAGTAATACTCTACATGTCCAAAAAATTCAAATACATTCCTTATTTAATCCATAAAATCCACCAAGACAGGCAGAGCAGGTTATTAGTATCAGAGGAGTGATTTAAAGTTACACAGCTAATAGGTGGTAGAGCTGGTTCTCAAACCCATGCTTTTTAGCCTCAAAGAATTTCTCTATTGTAGTGTCCTATCACAAATTTATTTTGCCTACTCAAAAGAAATAAACTTTTACAGGAATCCATTTTCTTTTCTTTTTAATACTGGGAATTAAACTCAGGACCTCATACTTGCTAGGCAAGCACTTTTATCACTTCAGTCACATACTCCATCTTTTTGCTTTTGTTTTTTAGATAGGGTCTTACACTTTTGCCCAGGCCGGCCTGGGACCTTGATCCTCCTACTTCTGACTCTGGAGACCCTATCTCAAAAGTACCCAATAGGAAAAGGGCTGGTGGTGTGGCTCAAGTGGTAGAACTCCTGCCTAGCAAGTGTGAGGCCCTGAGCAAAAAATCCCAGTGTCACCAAAAGAAAAGGCATACCCAGGAAGATGTCTATTATCTGAAAAACAACAAAAGCTAGGGATATAGTTCAGTGTACAGCACTTTCCCAGCATATTGTAGGTTCTGGGTTCAATCCAAGCACTGGAAAAAATGAAAGAAAAAGAAAATAAGTGTGCCAGTGATGTGGAGAAATTGGAACCCCTGTACACCACTGATGGTAATATAAAATGGTGTACCCACTGGAAAACAATAGGGTGATTCCTCAAAAATTAAAAGTAAACTAGGTACCATGGCTCACATCTGTAATCCCAGTTACTCAGAAGGTGGAGACAGGAAGGGTTGCAAGCTCATTACTCTTTTATCAGTTGTTATTTGTTACTTTCCAACCTCTGCTATTACTTGAGTTTGCATCACCTTCTCTGGATTATGAATTTAAGTAACTCTTATAAGATCTTACTCATTACTTCCTTAAAATTATTTATTTTTGAAGATATAAAGTCTTGCATATTGATCTAAATGTATACGACAATCTTCCCCAAGTTATCTATCTGGCTGACTTTTGAAATGACAAAACACAATGTTAGATTTTTGGAATTCTATTTCCATACAGTGAGTTAATTCTACTATAACACTTACCTTAAAAGTAGCTTCCTGCCTCCTCAGGAATTAGGAAATAGTCATCAGGTTTTAAATGCTATTCCTACCCAACTTGAGTCAAGCTCCTTAGCTTTCTAGGATAGTACCTCCTTTGCTGCATTGTCACAGACTGAGTGATACATGCGTGTAAGAGCTGACCAACAGGTTGGGTTCCTCCCTTTTCATTTATCTAAGACTTTGACTTACTTGAGACATTTCCTATTTGCCTGGCATTAATTTGTTATTACAATAATCATTTATTACCTTTGCTAACCTGCATTATTGGTTACTAACCTAAAAGACTTAAAAACAGCAGAAACAGTTCTTTGGTATTTTTCAGATTATGTTCAGTTTAATACTAAAAACAGAAAAATAAGAAACATGTTTTTCTTTTTTTTGTTGTACTGGGGCTTGAACTCAGGGCCTCACGCTTACTAGGCAGGTGCTCTACCACTTAAGCCACTCATCCAGCCCTTTTTTTGTGCTGGGAATTTTTGAGACAGTATCTCTCGAACTATTTCCCTAGGTCTGACTTCAAACTGTGAGCCTCCTGATCTCTACCTCCTGAATAGCTAAGAAGAAATGGGTTTTTCAGGTCTACTGTTTATGAAGATTTCTATTATAACACCAGAATCTTTACAGCTGAGCCTTTCTTTTTTCTTTTTTTCTGGTGGTACTGGGGTTTGAACTCCAGGCCCTCTAGGTACACGCTTTATTTACCACTTGAGCCATGCCTTCATCCCCAAGATTTTTATGAACATGTAGTGTGTGTGTCTGGGTGGTCTTATTTTTTGTGTTTTGCTTTGTTTTTGTAGAGCTACAGCTTTAACTCAGGGCCTGGAATATGCTAGGCAAAGCACTTCTATCACTGAGCTACAGCCCCAACCCTAGAGCTGTGTTAAAGCATTTTCCTAATGGAAAGACTTGCTATTCACACACAAACAATTCCACAAAACAGAGATCAATAAAAGGATGGAATGAGACTCATACACTTATTTTTTTGTTTAAGAGAACAAATTTTATGCCAGTTATATAGGCTCAGTGTGTTAAGACATACCTTGGGGAAAATATGGCTACTTTCACAAAGTTATAAGCTTTATTTCTGAATATAAAACCCAGCTTTTATTGGATGTTTCTGATTCCCAAAATAACAGTATTAAGATATGCCTCATTTTAGGCTTTAAATAATTGTATAATAAAATAGCATCAGTAGGTCCAAAGCTGAAATGCAAAGTTTGTATGTATTTCTTTCTAACAGAAAGGGGATAAGTATTTTGTTTCTTTTCGTGCAGCTATGATTTCCAAATTGTGTACCAGGACAACTTAGTAAATTAACCTAAGTCCACAGATTAGATTTCTGAGGAAACAGAAATATCTGTTGGACACCACACAGATTACTAATTCGAGGTAGCTTACATTTTCAACATTAGACAACATTATAGTCCTGTTGATGACAACATTACCTTTGTATAATTTTCAGCAGTCTGATGAAAAGTTCTGTGCAAGAAGAATAGTAGAGCAAGAAATGATACTAATTCCAAGGTTTGAAACATTGTGCAGTGTCCACAGTTATTAGTGGTGATGATGTAAATTCTTCTTAAGTTGCTTGGACCTAACTTTAATAAACAGAAGTATTAGGTCTTTCTTTTGGCCTAGGTATGCTATGAAAAAAATTACTGAGACACACTAAAGGGTGTCATGGGCTGAGAAAGTTTGGGAACATCTGTGGTATAAGCAAGAAAAATACAAAACAAGTCATTTAGTTTTTCTCTTTCTACCTAAAAATTTTCTAAATAAATAGTCATATAAAAAGGGGAAAAATATATACAAACATACATACAAAGTTTGGATTTTTATTGAAATCTTATGTTAGGTATCAAACAAAATCTGCTTTCTTCAGATAAAAATATTCTCTCAGATGCCTCCAGATATAACTACTAAGTCTAAATTGGTCCTTCAAAGTCTTTTTTTTTTTTTTGTCCTCATGATACGTTCATACACATTTAGTATGTTCCCAAAAGCATTTTTATCGTGTAAAGGACCGAACATGACGACCTCTTCCACTGCCTCCGCTCACAAACTTTCCTCTTGAGCCTCCACTGCCACTATTTGCACTCGCCCATGAAGGTCCGAGTCCCCCACGGCCTCTTGAAGCACGGTCCCGAGGACTTGGACGGTAGCCTACAAAAGAAAGAATACAGTTTTTAGTTCCACCATCCTTTCCTTTCTCATTACATAAATGCTAATCTATGACATAATGCTAATCTATGGCTCAAATCAAGAATTACTGTTATTTAAAGACTCATATAAAAGCTCTATGAATATGCTAAAGACTACTGAATTATCTACTTGAAGTAGGTAGACTATGACATATCTCAAATAAAACTGTCATTTTTAAAATGTTCATTTAAAACCAAAGCTACTTCTAAAGAGAATCTTGAACTTGATATAGTGATATTTTAGATATAAATAAAACAATTATTACTTACATGCATGACACTGCAAACAAAAATAGAATAAACTGTATGCAGACATCTTAGTTATTGAAATACTTTGTGGTTAAAAAGGTACCTTAGTGATTGGCTTTCATTTTTGAAATATAACACATCACCAAGAAATTTTTCAGATATACAAATAGTTCAGAATCTAAAAACTTGATTATTTTCACAGAAGATATACATTAGGCATTCATCCAGATATAAATTTGACTCTAGAATTATAAGTCAACATTCTAAAATACTCCTCTTGCTGAAAATGAGAGTATGTGACATTCAAAAAATTGAAAAGAAGGAATTCACTTCCCTTCTCTCAGCAGAAAAGGATGTATACCTGTAGAACTAAGAGGTCGCAATGGAGGAAGAGGGCCCCTATTAAAATTGCTCTGGCCTCCACGACTTTCATTATAATTTCCTCGAGGAGTATTCTGAGCACTCCAACTGGAGCCTCTTGCTCCCTCCCGACGACTGTAATTTCCTAAACACAAACAAAACAATCAAAATCTTTGTTTTTCAAAACCTCGACTATTTATCTTGTTTTTTCTTCTTCTTTTTTTGTTTTTGTTTTTGTTTTTGAGACAGGGTCTTGCTTTGCAACACACCCGGCAGGTTTCAAGCTTGTAATCCTCCAGCCTCTGCCTCCCAGGTGCTGGGATAATAGGCATGTGACACCACATCCAATCAACTTCAGAGTTGGATTAAGGAAGATCTGTCAGGCTTTTGTTAATCTTCAAAAGTAATGAAAGAGAAGCTGAAATTCTATAAATTGCATATATTAGTACTGATAGTATCACATGATGGTTAAGAGCAGAGAGGCTTTAGAGCCACACTAGCATAGTTTTAATACTGTTCCTGATCAGCTGAATGACAATTTTATTTACTGTAAAGAAGGGTACTGTCAGAACCTGCATTAGGGGGTTGATGAGATGGTACTACGTGTACTGCTTATAACAATTCCTAATATTCCTGTATTTGTGCTATTAATGTAAACTCCTATTTTCTCTTACACACACACACATACACACTCTCCTAAATCAGCAGCTATGAAAACATTATCAATTCACCAGTAAAGAATAATTTCTAAAACTGGACATGGTGGCATATGTTTGTTGTAATCCCAACACTCAGGAGACTGAGGCAGGAGGGCCAAGAATTCAAAGACAGTTTGGGCTGTGCAGCAAGATCCCACCTCTAAATAAATAAAATAAGAGAAGCAAGGGTGAACTACACAGAACAATCTTAAGGTAACTGGTGAGAAGTACAATTATGAAAATTATGTATGGATATTACTCAGGAAAATAAAATTTTCAATGTAAAAAAGAAAATAATTAGCAAAAATGTTTTTAAAACGCATCACTAAAAGTGCAATATATCAAAGGATAACTTAAAAAGGTTTGGTTTTTGTTGTTGTTGATTGTTTCCTATCCAACAGATTATAGAAAGTACCACTGTTTAAAGGCAGCTCAACTATAGGTACAAAAGTACTTTATCTGAATCTCCTTTATCTGAATGTGATTCAGTCACATTTTAATATTCCAATGTTCTAACCCATTAGAAAACACACATAAGTAGTTACCTTTTGAAGCAGGTGGTGTGAAAAACCTATTTTGACTATGAAAAGCACCCCGTCCTCCTCGATTTCCTGAAAACCCACCACGGGAAGAAATCTTCTGTGATACTTTGAGTGGTCGTTTTGGTGGAGGTATTCCATCTTGAGGGACCACCTCTTTACTTTCTGCTGCAACAAAGTCATCCACATGCATAGAAGGTGGTCTACTTGTGTTCTGTTTTCTCTGACGAAAAATATCATGGGGTCGTATGCCCTGTCCAAATCCTCCCCTGCCCCTTCCTCTTGGTGGTGGCACAACATGAGCTCGTTTGGCAGGTTCAATGTACTCAGATTTTCCACTATGAAAGCAAAAAGACTCCATGAAAAAATTCTCTTTTTCACATTTCCAGTAAAAATATAATAAATCAACCTGTAGCAATATTGAAAACTATAAATTTCATTGTTTTCTTATTCCAATTCTGCTAAATGTGCAAGTTTTATTACTTCTGGAATAAAACAAAAAATAGCTAAGAATAGTGCTCACATTTTACTGATATAACTAACAATTTTTAAAAATAGTCTTGGGGGGAGAAATGACCCAAATATTGTATGCACATATGAATAAGCGAAAAAAAAAAAAAAACAGTCCAGTCCACTTTGTTCAGACTTTCTAAACTCTCATAAAGAACAATATAGGAGTCAGGCACTGGTGGCTCACGCCCATAATCCTAACTACTCAAGAGGCAGAGATCAGGAGGGTCACAGTTCAAAGTCAACCCAGGCAAATAGTTCACAGACCCTATCTCGAAAAAAAAGGCCTTCACAAAAAAGGGCTGGTGGAGTGGCTCAAGGTGTAGGCCCTGAGTTCAAGCCCCAGAACCGCAACAACAAAAAAAGAACAATATGGGGGCTGGGATTAGCTTAGTGGTAGAGCACATGCCTAACAAGTACAATGCACAATGCCTTGGGTTCAATACTCAACAGAAGAGGGGAAGGGAGGGGAGGGGAGGAAATAATAATAAATGTACTAGGTATATTCTGGCCCTGGCTAAATTATTATCTTAAAAAAAAAATCCAAACAGTATTCATGATTCAAGTGCTATGTCAACTTCCTGTTAAAATAATTATGTGTCTATCTTAAAATACACTAAAATAACTTTTACCTTGACGTTATAAAAGTCTCATGCTTGTGCTTCCCAAGTTTGAATCCTTTAGTAGTCTTGGTTCTTCCTGGAGAGGATGGTTCTGACAAAAATGAGCGCTCTAATTCTGAGTGCAAATCAAAGTCACTACAGCATTTTTCAGAGAGCTCTATCAAGTCAACCTTTACCTGCAGTCATAAAAATGAAACAAAATACATTTTAAATGTAACTACTAGTGTAATATTTCACTACAGAAATTCTCATTACTTATAATAAATTATATTTAACTCTCATAGTAAATTAATTATAAATCTACCTTTCCTTCTTATCTTTTTCAGAAAGCAACATCATTGGTAGTTCACAACAACAAACTTTAGGAAATCAGCTATTTTTTTTTTTATGCTGGCATTCCTCCTCAAAGCAGGACTACAAGTCTAGAAGATTTTAGCTACCTAACAGGGAATTCAGGATGTTTCTATATAAATTAACACTGTAATATGACTAGAACTTTTCCAAAAGAATCTAAAAATAATAAACTCTGCCAGCTTTGTATCATCACCCATCTCTATTATAAAAAGATTCTGGGCCACAGATTCCCAAAAGTTCTATGCATTTACTGACATTCCAACCTAAATTTAATTTCAGGGAAACCAAAAATAAACTTATGTTCAAGTTTGTCATGCTTACAAGACCTAAAATTGTCTAAGCTGTGGTCACAAATATCATTGCAAGACAGTACTGGTTCAACTTAAAGTTATAAAAAGAACAACTTCTAGTTATTTAGACTGTACTGCCCAATAAGGTAGCCATTGGCCATGTATAACTATTTAAGTTTGAATTAAAATTAAATCTTAATGAAATTCAGTTCTTTAATCAATCACACTAGCCAAAATTCAATTGCTGAACAGACACAAAGGCTAGTGGCTACTATACAGAACAAGGCAGATTACGGGACATTTCCATCACTATATAAAGCACAGATCCAATGAATCACTGAACAATTTTTACTAAAAACAAATGAATTCTTTAATGTAATTTTAATTGAGTTTTATGTGACTTTTTAAAAAGGAAAAGCAGTTACTAAATACATACATGAAATCTTTAAATTACGTAAGATGTGGTTAAAATCATCTGCCCTAATATATCTCCAAGAAAAGAAAAACACTGCAGTAAATTTAAAAATCTTATAAAATCTTTAACTACTCTCTTATCCATTCAACATTAAGAGTACCAATTCCCATTCATGTTATAACAGACATATTCTTTACAAGTTCCCAAGCTGTAAGTAGATACCTTACCATTCCTTTCCTTAAATACAATGCAAGAACTGAACTGTTTTGTAGGATACCTTATTCTATAACCTACCAATATAAGAAAACAAAGTGCTCCAGAGTATTTATGCCAGAATGTAACTTTTCCCTTAAATCACAAATGAGAAAGAAGCAAAGCAAGCAGCATAAAAAACTAAGTTCTGGATGCCACTAAGTATATAACTGCCATAAAAGTACTGTTGTACTCATCCCCAACTGGACCTTAACAGTCATGTAATATGTAAGCTATTAGAATGCTAACAACACACAAGGAAACACAAAAGCCAGTAACTTTCTTCTAAATACTTAGCTAAAAAATGCTTTATACCAAGTCCAGATCTGTGTCAATCTCTTCAGCCTGAAATGGAGTAAACCACATGGACTTCAGCTGGTCATCCATAACATCAGACAGCACATATGCAGTCCTAGAGTAAGAAAAGTATTTGGTAAAAGGCAGAATTCCAAAATCAAGTATTTTTACTTGCATTCTAACTAAAATTTATGGAGGTATGATTAAAAATATTACCCTCTCAAGCATTACTAAAATTAGCACTTTAGAGACCCCAAAAAGCTATTCAAGAATCAGGTATCCTTAGGCTGGGGGTGTGGCTCAAGCTTGCACTGCATGCCTGAGGCTGAGTTCAATAAAACAGAGTCCTGGATGGCAAGTTTACTGCACTGTACCAACCTGTACAGAAACTGCCCAACTTTAAATTTTCTAACTATAGAGGCCAATTCTGCCACATTAGAAGATCATCAGGGCTATCGTGCTCCAGAAATTAAGAGATACATATCCTCTAAACCAGGGGTCAGTGAGCCTTGGCCTGTTCTGTGAGCCTGTTTTGTACAGCCTGAGTGCTAGGAATAGTCCATACAATTTCAAACAAAACATTACAGAAGAATGCTACAGAAGCTGTCAGTGGCCTGCAGAGCCTAGAGGAAAAAAAAAAAAAAAAAGTTTGCTTATCCTCTTTAGCCTTTTTGCTAACCCTCTTCAGCCTCCAGCCATTACATAAACAACATCTACTCAAACACAAAACATTGCTTATTTTACCTGTTGTTAAATAGATTCTGGAGAGATTCTGGTGCTGAAAGTACTGGTTCTACATCCTGGTCACTGAGAGGTAAGGGATCACCTGATGACTCCAGCATCTGCTTAAGTCCAACTACATTGTCCAGCAAAGAATCCAGATTGTCATCATCTTTTGAATGTTCCTAGACAAACAAAAAAAAGCAGAATGAGAAGATGCAAATAAAACTTAAACCCATGCTTATCATCTACTGACTCATTTCCAGAAAAATTATCAAAAAATTTGAAAAAAATCATCAAGAAATTACCAACTTAACATTAAGAATATTAAAATAAAACATCAAAAGCACTTGTCATTTTATTTCTAAACAATGGCAGCAGGGGACATCTTGCATCCAAAGAATCAACATTTCAAAAAGTACTGCCTTTGTTTACTCTGTAAGATTCATAAGTATAGTGGACTTCACTCCAATTATTAATCCAAAGAGTTATTTGAAACAGTATAAATACTCAGTTAAAGGTTCTATTATTTTAAAAAGGTCACTATGTGAAAAATTTGTACTACTTAAACTGAGAAAAAAATATGCCTCAGGAATGCTGTTTTTATTTTGTTTCTGTTTTTCTTTTTTACCAAAACAAGCTTCTCTAGTTCAAGGAACAAATTTTCTGGACTGTCTTCTTTGCTTTGTAGAAGCTGTTTTAACTCTGCAGCATTAATACTCATTGTCCGTGATGGATGAGCTCCCTCTACTTCCATGAGACCACTATCATCTCCACAACATCCCTGTAAATGTCACACACAAGTTAAATTTGAGAGCAGAGAAATTTGCAAAGATGCTTCTAAACTTAGTCAGATATTTAAGCCATTTGCTGCATCTTCCACTCAATGTTATGGTTTTACATGAATAAACAGCTAGTTTAAAGAAGGATTTAGTTAGCTGAAATAAGTTTTCTTTAATGAGACTCATAAAATAAATAGGTAACACATATATTCAGTTCACTGGCACCAAGATTTCTCAACAGAAAAATTCAGTGGCAAACACACTGGGACTTGTAGGATACATAACATTTTGATTGATGATCAGGAGCTGCAATGGCAAAGAACTGAAGGGACCTAAAGAGCTCTGCTTATAGGACTGTTCCCTAAAGGTTGATAAAGTTTATAAACTAAGAAATTATATACATCTTATAGAAATAAGTGTATTAACTAGATTACAAACTATCAAGGCATCTATATTGCTTCTTTTCACCCTCCTAGTTATTCCTACCACTTTCACCTAGAGATAACAAGTTGAATTTAATTGAATCAGAAATATAATGATTACTACTTTTAAAGCTCAGAGAAAATATACTAAAATAATTAAGTCAAAAAAGGGGAGGCACAGATAGAGTCAGTGGTGAATTCTATCAAGCATCTAAGGAAGGTATTATACCAATTCTCTTCAATCTCTTCCAGAAGACAGAAGCAGAAGGTATATTTAACTTGTTCTATGGGGCCAGCACTACCCTAATGCATCAAGCAACAATAATGAAATCTTTTTTTTTTTTTTGGTGGAACTAGGGTTTGAACTCAGGGCTTTCCACTTACAAAACAAGTACTCCATCCTTGAGCCATGCCTCTGACACACAATGAAAGTTTGATCAACAACATACAGACACAGAAGAGTCCCACAAAATGATAATGAAGCTAAAAAGTTCATGTGGCCCAGTAACCTCATAGCCATCACGAATGTTACAAACGCCTACAGTTTCAGAATAGTAACATGTCACACAGGTTCCCAGCCTAGAAGCAACAACCTGTATCATAAAGCCTAAGTATGCAGTGTGTTATATCATCTAGGCTTATGTAAGTACACACAATGATGAAATCATTTGACCGTATTTCTCAGAATGCATTCCTGTCATTAAGAGAGACATGACTTTACTAAAACCAGGCAAAGATACTACAAGAAAAGAAAACTATGGGTCAATGTAACTCATGAACACAGATGCAAAAGTCCACAAAAAACATTAATTAATCAAACCCAACAATGCCAGCAATGCATAAAAAGATCTATATATCAAGTGGGATTTACCACAGGGGTATGAAAAGATTGAGTCAACATTCTAAAATCAATTAATGTCTATCACATCATAAGGCTAAAGAAAAACCATTCAATCATATTAATAAATGTGGAAAAAACATTTAATAAAATCCAACTCCCATTCATGATAAACTCAGAAAACTAGAAATAAAGGGGAACTTCCTCAACTTGATAAAGAATATCTACAAAAAACCTACAGCTAAACACCATACTGAATGGTGAGAAACTATAAAGTTTTTTTTCTTTTTCTTTTTTTTTGGCAGTAATATGGTTTGTACTCAGAACTTCACCCTTACTAGGCAGGCACTCTACCTCTTTAGCCACACCTCCAGCCCAAAAAGCTTTCTCACCCAAATCAAGATCATGTTCCTTCTCCCTCTAGAAGTCCTAGATAATATGAAAAGATAGGGGAGGAAATAAAAGATAAACAGATTGGAAACAAAGAAATCAAAATATCTTTGAATCCTAATGTAAACTGTGTGCTCTAGGTGATAATTATGTCATGCAGTTTCAAGTATAACAAATGTATCACTGTGACTGAGCTCATCTACAGTGTCGGACGGACTTTGCACTTATGTGGAGGCAAGGGATTGTGAAAATTTTGTACTTTGTACTCAATTTAAAGGGGGTGAAGGATAAATGGAGACAATCAAAGAACAGTAGTTCTCAATTCAGAACTACTTCAGAGATAAATCTATGAAATTATTAAAATATTTTAAATAATCTAAAATTTTTTTCTGTCTCCATACTGCCTTTTTCATTATAAAACAGAAATAGGTTTGTTTGTTTTTTGCTGCTGGGGATAACCCTAGGTCCTCCTACATACTAGGCAAGCACTCTACCACTGAGCTATACCCTTGGTCCCCAGAAACAGTTTAAAAAAATATAAAATAACACTTAAATTCTAATACATTTAGTTGTAATTAAAGCAGTCTTAGAAAATCTAGAGTCAAATTTGGCATATTTTCAAGTTTTCTGTATATGTTATTATGAGAAGTAGTAACAAAGAATTTTTAAGATTTTTTTCTTTCTTTTTTTTGCAGTACTGGAGTTTGAACTCAGGGCCTCATGCTTCTAGTCAGTGCTCTTATCACTTGAGCCATGCCCCTACCCCAAGGAAAATTTTAAAACTATATAGAATTTAAGAAAATGGAAATACATAAAATTTGTACATGTTGTCATTTCAAATTTTGTTATTCATTTCTCAAACACTTCAACTATTAAATGGATCAAGACATTCTGCAAGCACTTTGGGATAAAGGTAGTCATGATCCATGACCTGAGCTAACAGAAAGGGGGTGGGGAATAATAAATAGGTAAATAAATGATCCACCAAAACAGAAATCCAAGCTACATACTATAAAGAGTACAGAAGGAAAAGTAATCACAAAAGACTTCATAAATTGGGATACATTAAAACAGCTTAACCAAAAGAGAAATAAATACCAACAAACTAAGGAGAAGCATAGCCAATAAAAGAAATAAAAGTAGATGAGACTCATGGACAATGGCATAGTACAAAATATTTTATAAAGGAGGGATGATTGCAAAGTAGCTTTTTGGACCGGATAGTGAATGGTCTTTAATGACATACTACGAAGTTTAGAATTTATCCTACAGACACCAAAGATTGTTATAGGGTGGAAGAACATAATCTGATATTCCCTTTAAGAAGATATGAACTCACAAAGAAGTAGTCAGAGTATATCAAAGAAGTAAATGTTTGGGAGGAAACTGGAGGGAAAAAAAATATAAAACTCTAAGAAAACAAAAACCTAAGAATTACTCTTTGTTTTATTTTGATTTTGAGACAGGGTCCTGCTATATATCCCAGGCTGGTCTTGATCCCAATTTTAATCCCACACTCCAGAGGTGAAGCAGGAGAATCTCAGGTTCAAGGCAAATGAGCTAAAGGCCAGTCTGGGCTATCTATTAAGACCCTCTGCCACAAAAAAATAAACAGATATAAATAAACTAAGTATCAGTTCTGGAGTGGAAAGCTCTACAAAAATGAAAAACTCACTAAAAGGCTCAACAGCATATATAAATGACAAAGAATGAATCAATGAACTTAAACATCCACTTTAACAAACAAAAAAAAGGCAGGGTGTGGAGGTGAATACCCAGCTACTCAGGGGACAGAAATGAGAAGGATGGAGGTTCCAGGCCAGCCTAGACAAAAAAAGTTAACAAGTCTCCATCTCAACGAATAAACTGGAGATGGTGCTGAACACCTGTAATCCTAAACATGCAGAGGCATAAATAGATTGATCGTAGTGCAGGCAGGCCTGGGCAAAAATGCAACCCTAACTGAAAATGGCTCAAGTAGTAGCCTACCAAGTGTGAGGCCTAGGGTTCAAAACTTAATACTGCTCCTCAAAAAAAAGAAAGAAGAGAAAGAAAAATGAATGACAAACCACAAACATAGCCTCAGAGACCTGTGGAACACCATTCGGATCATCATTCAATGTATGCATAATAAGAGTTCCAAAGAGTAGGAAAGAGAACACATGGGGCGTGGGAAGCAGCTCAGTGCTAGAGCACTTGCCTAGTAAAGACCCTGGGTTCCATTTCCAGCACCTCAAGAAAACAAAAAAAACAAAAACATTTAAAGACAGACATAGCAACACATGCCTATAGCACACGAGAAAGCCTAAGGCAGTAGGATCATAAGTTCAAGACCAGCCTGAGATACACAGAGAGACCATGTCTCAAAAAAACAGACAAAAAATCTGAATAATGGTTGAAACCTCCCCAAATATGATAAAACATATTAATTGATACATCCAAGAGGTTCAACAAAATCCAAATACAATAATCCTGAAGAGATCCACATTTGGACATATCATAATTGAACTGATAAAGAGCCAAAACCAAAAGAGAAGTGACACACATATAAAAGGAATCCTCAATAAGATCAGCAATTGCTTTCTCATCAGAACCCATGGAACCAAAATACAGTGGGAAAATATATTCCAAATGCTGAAAGCAAAAGATTATCAAACAAAATCTAACAAGTAGTAAAACTTTCCTTTGGAAAATGAGGAACAGAGGCTAGGAGTGGTGGTGCATGCCTGTAATCCCAGCACGCAAGAGATGGAGGCAGGAAAATCTTTTTTTGTTGTTTTCTTTTGGCAGTACTGGGGTCTGAACTCAAGGCTCAGACTTGCTAGGCAGGTGCTCTACCACTTGAGTCACACTCTAGCCCTTTTTGCATTGTATGTTCAAGATAAGGTCTCAGTAACTATTTTCCCAAGCTGGCTTTAAGCCCTGATTCTACTGATCTTTGCTTCCTGAGTAGCTAGGATTACAGGTGTGAGTCACCAGGGTCCAGCTTGGCATAAAGATCCTGAGTTTGAGGCCAGCTTGTGAAACCCTGACTAAGATTAACTATGAAGATAACAATAGGAAAATTGGCTACTATTTCAAGATTTCTATCTTGGAGGAAAGGGAAGATCAGTTGAATGAAAGTTAAGAGACATAAAAAATAAATCGAACTTATGAGGAAGACAATGAATTTGATTTTGGATAGTCAGAGATTTTATCCATTAGCTGAGGGCAAACAGAGATATAAAGACAGGTAAGGAAAAAGGAGTTAGGAAAAATATTACAACTGGATGGAGATCATATGTAAAAATGAACTGAGGCAAGGGTACATTTCCCTCTGATTTGGTAGAACAACTGCCTAACAAGCACAAGGCCCTGAGTTCAGACCCCAATACAGCCAAAAAAAAAGGAAGGAATCTAAGGGAAAGTGACTAAAAAGGTTTAGAAACTAATCTTGACCTTCTCAATGAAGGAGTTGAGAAAAGAAAATAGATTGAAGGATGAACAGAAGCAGTTCTGAGAGCTTAAATTGTAGATAAATGAACAAACAATATAGTTAGTGGTTTGGGTTTTTGTCTTGTTTTGTTTTCTTTGTAGGTACTGGGGTTTGAACACAGGGTCTGACGCTTGCTAGGCAAGCACTCTACCACTTAAGCCATGCCTCCAACCCTGATTAGTGTTTTGATAAGGAATTGTTGAACTGATAACACGCATAAGAAAATATGTCA
This sequence comes from Castor canadensis, assembly GCF_047511655.1. Taxonomy (NCBI): domain Eukaryota; kingdom Metazoa; phylum Chordata; class Mammalia; order Rodentia; family Castoridae; genus Castor; species Castor canadensis. Next base: position 156,013,037 of record NC_133388.1, read on the forward strand.
AAATGTTTTGTTAACAACAACACTTAGGATCTAGTAAAATTAATAAGTAGTCTTCCATCAAGCAAAACTCCAAATTATCCTTAGGGGAGCTACAGTTTACTATTAAATATGCTAATCTTTCATTCACAAAGCATCTGATAAACATGACTTTAATCAACCAGCTCTATGATACAAACAATAATTGCCACAAAAATTAGCAAGACCATATCAACAAACATAACAATAAGCCAAGAAAGTCTTGCTAGATTAAACAACCTCAATATAAGTTACGTAAGAGAAAATGAACTGAATAGTAACTGTACATTTTTCTCACGAAATCCCATATTACATTTATTTGGTACCCTTGTACTAAACAGGTCTTTTAAAACAACCCCAAACAGGAATCTTAAATATATGTTGAAGCTGGCGTAATGGCTAAGTGGTAGAGTGCCCACCTAGCAAGCATGAGGCCCTGACTTTAAACCCTGGTGCTGCCAAAAAAAAAAAAAAAGTCATAGTATTTGCTGGGCACAAGTGGCTCACACCTGTAATCATGCCTGTAAGCTACTCAGAAGGCAGAGTTCAGGAGGATCTCAATTCAAAGTCAACCAAGGCAAATAGTTTGTGAGATACTATCTCAAAAAAAAAAAAAGAAAAAACCATCACAAAAAAGGGCTGATGGACTGGCCCAAGGTGGCGGCCCTGAGTACAAATGCCAGTACTGAAAAAAAAAAGTACCATCAAAAAAAAAATGTTGAAAAATTTTTAAACTAATTTTGAAGAACACATACTGACCCCCATGAAATGTACACACACACAAACATGTATTTCATAGGCAATACACTCAGGCAAAGATGGGTTGCGTTATAAGAAAATACCAAGGAACTCTTAATAATTCTCCTGAAGGAGCTAAACTCCATCAGAGGTGACATTTCTAACCTTATTTGACATCAAATACTATCTAAAGTCAGGCCTATCAATAGCTTCTGGAATTGGTTGCACAGTATACCATGATTTTGGAAATATTAATGAAAGAAATATTAATTAAATTTAAAATTTTAACAATAAGGATTTTAGAGAGAGTGAAATAATTCTTTTTTGACAGCATCCCATCTAGGCTGGCCTCAAACTCAGTACCCTCCTACCTCAGTCTTCTAAGTGCTGAGATTTCAGATATGTACCACCACACCTGGCTATGAAATAGTCTTTAATTCATATATATTATGGATCCAAGATATTCTAGTATAATAAACTTTATAGTCACCACAAAATCTTAACATCCAGACTGGAGGTATGGCTCAAGCAGTAGAACGCCTATGTGACCATGAAGCCCTGAATTCAAACTCTAGTCTCACCAAAGAAAAAAAAAAAAGTTGGTAGATATGGGCTGGCAGAGTGGCTCAAGTAGTAGAGCACCTACCTAGCAAGCGTGAGGCCCTGAGATCAAACCCCAGTGTCACTGAAAATAAAAATATCATTAATGTCCAAAACACAAATCAATATATGCTCAACTAAGTGACAATAAGAAAATATTTAAGAGACAACTGGGCATCAGTGGCTATACCTGTAATCCTAGCTACTTGGGAGGCAGAGACCAGGAGGATCATGGCCTGAAGCCAGCCCCAGGCAAAGAGTTCACAAGATCCTATCTTGAAAATACTCAAAACAAAAAAGGGCTGACAGTGGTTCAAGTGGCAGAGCACCTGCCTAGCAACTTAGAGGCTCTGAGTTCAAACCCCAGTACTGAAAAAAAAAAAAGAGAGAGAGACTGACAGAACCTGACTGAGTTACTCTAGCAAGGTAATTCTGTCAAGAATTATTTTAAAATGAAGGCATTACAGGTAGCATTTTTCTGTTGCAAAATAATAAGGTAGTCACAAATTAATACACCTCATAATTAAAGAAGATTTCAAAATACTCTACCTTTTAATCTCTATTAAAAAAAATAAATCCATCTGGGTATGGCAGCACACACCTGCAATCCTAGCACTTGGGAGGCTAAGGCAGAAGGACTAGAGAACCTGCTCTACATAGAGCTTAAAAACAGCCTGGCTACACAGTGAGACTTGTCTCAAAAAAAAAAAAAAAGAAAAGAAATTAGAAACCACTATTGATAATGTGATGAAGTCCGAAAAAGGCACTATTCTAAGTTCCAAGATGTTTCTGAACTAAAGTGATTCTTTTTTAATATATGAAAAAGTTTGCAAAAATAAAAAACCAAATACACACACACACACTTACCATGGTATCAGAGCTAAGAATTTGTCTCATAAATTCCAAAAATGAAGATGCAAGTTCTCCTGTATCCTTACTAAATGTGCTGACCACTCGTTTCAGTAAACTATGCAGAGCACTACTGTTTTTCCTTAAAGAACTACAAATAAAGAAATAAAGAGATGTTAAGAACTTTAAATAAAGAATCTGAGAAGATATTGTGTTAAAATACAAGCATATAAAACTTGATGAGAGCCAGGAGCTGGGGCCTTATACCTGTAATCCTAGCTACTAAGAAGGCAGACATCAGGAGGATTGTGGTTTGAAGCCAGCTAGGCAAATAGTTCACAAAATCCTATCTCAAAAATACCCACCACAAAAAAGTGCTGGCAGAGTGGCTCAAGTGGTAGAGTACCTGCCTAGCAAGCTGAAACCCTGAGTTCAAGCCCCAGTACTGCCAAAAAAATAAATAAGAAATGAACTTTCTAAATTCACACAAAATTTTTTCACTATTTAAACAAATGTAAAAAGTATTTTGGTGTGGGTGTACATAAACAATACAACAAAGAAGTATATATAATGACCTTTTAAAACTAAGCTTCAAGTTCTTGGTTTTTTGTTACATTTTGTTTTATTTTGGTTTTTTTTTTTGAGACAAGGTCCTGCTACAGAGCCCAGGCTCACCCTGAACTTGAAATTCTCTTGCTTCAACCTCCTGAGTGTGAAATTACAAGCATGCACCAACATGCCCTGTTAACTTCAAACTCTTATAGAAAAATCTCCTCTAAATAATAAACTTTTAAAATCTAGCACAAATAATTTGCCAGCAACCCCTCCACTACCCAGCCCCTCACCCCACCTCCTGCTTTTTGGGAGAAGGCGTAAGACTGGGCTTTGAACTCTGGGCTTCACAGTTGCAATGCAGGCACTCTACCACTTGAGCCATACCTCCAGTACATTTTGCTCTGATTATTTTTGAGATGGGGGGATCTCACAACTATTTACTTGATCTGGTCTCAGTCTCAAACCTCGATCCTTCTGATCTCAGCCTTCCAAGTAGCTAGGATTATAAGTGTGTGCCACCAACACCTGGCCCCAGCTCCCTATCTTTTTTTTCCTGGCAATAATTATTTTAATTTTTGTTTTATTTTTATGATGACAAGTAATTTTCAAATTTATTTCCTCTTTTTGTTTGCTAAAATACAAAGCTAAATCACTAACAGGTATAACCAAGACATTTCATCTCTCACTTACATACTCCCATCAGAGCCTCCTCCAATTCGCTGACCACTGACAAGGCTAGCAGTGTAGGAAGAAGACTTTCTTAGGTAGCACCATTGTGAGGCCCAGGGTAGAGTGAGGGAAGACCAAGGACAAGGGCCATTTCTCTGTCTCTATTCATTTACCTAGACCAGAGTGGGCAGGAGCCCCTAGGTCCCAACACCTGAGTCCTGAACTTAAAAGAGTGAAAATCCATCCCCCTAGGGAGGGAGTAGGAAGCCACCTACTCCTATTATTGCACTCCAAGTGAAAACCTGCCCTGCTTCCTATTTTCAAACATTTTATTACTTGAAGATTTCTCTAACAGAAGAGTGTTAGTACTATAATCAGAAATCCACCCAGAAAGCCTAACTTACATAATAACCTACAAATAATGATAACCATTCTGACACTGTAACAGCAAGAGGAAACTGAAGGTCTATAGCAGAGGTCAACAAACTTCTCTGTTAAGAGTCAGTTAATAGGCTGGACATGGTGGTACATATCTGTAATCCAAGCTACTCAGAAGGATCCTTGTCAGAGGCTGGTGTGAGACCTTTTCTCAAAAACAAACTAAAAGAAGAAAGACTGGAGGTGTGGCTCAAGTGGTAGAGCACTTGCCTAAGACCCTGAGTTCAATCCCCAGTATCACCAAAAAAAAAGAAGAAGAAGAAGAAAGAAAAAAGCCAGATGTTAAGCAATTTAGGCTTTGCAGGCTACACACAACTCAATAACTACAACTGAATACAACTGAGGTCTGTTGGTATTGTGAGAAAGAAGTTGTAGTCAACACATAAACCACATTTGCATTCTAATGATATTTTATTTATAAAAAGTGGCAGCATATTGGATTTGGTCTACAGGCCAGTTTGCCAACCCCAATATACAAAGGTTTCAGTATAACAAACAATCATAACATATATAGTCCTACTAAAATCATTCTATGCATTTACATAGTTCTTAGTTGATCAACACAATTTCAAGGGCAAATTATTATAATAATCAATTATGCCCTTTAAGATATAACGTAATTAGCCAAAATGGAAGTATGATATTAACACTAAACATACTGTATTTGTATTTGGAAAGTGAGTGGTTAGTTTCTGAGGTGCCTTCTTAAAACACTATGGTAAAGCAATACAAAAGGGGGAAAAATAAGACTCTCGCTCTTGAGAACTTTGTAATAAATGAAAATGCACAAAAGGAGTAAGACTAAAGAAAATACTATTAATGGAAAATGAACAGTTTCAAAATTGGACTAAATCAGTAATTAACTACTACATAAAACCTTAAGCAAGTGAGTTACACTTCCACGGTTTATCAAAAACTGCTGCCCTAGGGATGGAATGCTAGCTCAATGGTAGAGACCCTGGGTTCAATTCCTAGTACCAAAAAAGGTTAAAAAAAAAAACTGTGGCTCAATGCATATCTATTAGAAAGTCTATAATCAAAACCCCTGTAGTTCCAGTTACATGGAAGGTTATGGAATGAGAACTGCTTAACCCCAGGAGTTCAAGGCCAACCTAGGCAACATAGAAAGACCCTATTTAAAAAAAAAAAAAAAAAAAGATCAAAAATCCTGGCAATGCCAACTTCTGGTGAGGGTGAGGAACAACTGGAACTCCAATGCATTGCCGAAGGGAATGCAAAATGGTATATCCACTTTGGAAAATAATTTAAAGATTTTTTTTTAAATAAAGTTAAACATACATCTACCATATGACTCAATAATTCTACTGTGAGATATCCACCCAAAAGAAATAAAAACTCACGTTCACATAAAAACCTGTATGCTAAGGTATATACTTTACTCATAACCACTAGAAACCAGGAACAATTCAGACTGCTGAAATTACTAGTATGGCTAATGAATCCCTTCCATAAACAAAATTTTTCCCATGAAAAAAATCATACTTTCAACCTTCTATAATAGGTAGCAATTAGCTCATTTTGGTGGAGAGGGTGTGCAAGAGTAAAATATTAAATTTAAGAGGATATTAAATTAGACAAAGCCTTACCTTTTTAAGTGAAATAATCCATAATCATGCTCTGCAAGAAACATCATTGTTCTAACACATGTCAGTAAACAGCTGTAACTGCTCTCAGAGTTAGCTAATGTAGCCAGTAGACAGTCACAGATTGAGGCCATCAACTCTTTGTTTGGTAGAGAATTGGAGAGCTGCTCCAGTTCAGAAACAGAACCTTCGGAAGAGGTTGGCAAAATAAGTGCAATGTCCTATGGAGGAGGAAGGGAGCAGTGAAAAAAATATTTTCTAAATGATTATCATCACTTAGCACCGTTATTTCAGAAGTACACAGCAATTAATACTCAGCAATTATCTCATTAAAATATTGGTCCCACCCAAAATATATCAAGAGCAAATATATCAAGATTCAAATAAACAAAGAGCAAAGGGACTTGTTTTGCCTTTTTATAGAAGTCAATGTAAGAATACATACTTAAAGACATAAAGACTTAAAATATTTTACTTTAAAGGAATATCTTTAAAGGTACTCAGTATAGTTTCAATTTACAAGTAGTTCAATAAAAAGTATTTTCAGTACTAAAAATTTCAAATTACTATATTATTCATTCACTTGTAACATTCTTGGTTTATAAAAACCTATTCAGGGAAATAAGTTTTAATGAGTGTTGATGTTGGAATTTAAAGCACCATAAAAAGGGATGGACTTAAGCACAATCTTCCAATTAAATATTCCCCTCTACTTTGGGCAGACTGGTGTTTGAACTCAAGGCTTAGTACTTGTTAGACAGGTTCTCTACCACTTGAACTACATCCCCAGAGCCTTCTACTTTTAAATACTTAGAAAATTTGAGTTCTTTAATACTGAGTAAATTTGTGCTAATAACTATAAAAACTTCCACTATTCTTTTTATGGCAGCAAACTGGATTTTATAGGATCATACAGACATACTGTTTCATCACCTTTAATTACTTCAATAAACTATAAAGCAGTATTCAACTTGGTCTACAGCTACAAAATAGAAGCATGAATCAGAGGCAGATACAACAAAATGAGGCAGCTGTAGATGAGGTCTACTTGATAACCACAGCAAGGATACTTTATTGCTATTCAATATAGTCATGCAACCAACTGTGGAGTATTCAATAAATATCAAATGGATACTTTGAGATATAAGGACTTAAAATTGCTTTTGACCAGGTCCAAAATTACTTTATACCAGTCTACTTCTCCTTCTTCTTAAGTCACATAAAAATGTTCCTTATTAAGTCTTATATGTAATCAAACTAGATTTTTGTATAGCAACATGGGATTTTATTAAAAATATTCAGGGAAACCCAAGAAATACTAACCCAAAGAAAGCTACGAAGCACCAAATTATTTTACTGTTCCTTCATTTGTCAGATTTATTGTCCTAATCAACAGAAGTAATATAACATGGGTGAGAGCTCTTTGTTCACAGCTAAGATTTCTATCAAGAAAAGCTTTTAAAGTGCGCATGCATGCACGTGCACACCTGCACACACACACACACACACACACACACACACACACACACACACACACACACACACACACTTTGTAAAACAGCTATAAATACCTGGTCACAGAGAGACTGCAAAATGGATATGATGTATTCAACACACTGTTGATGAATAACACTGTCTCCAGGACACCTCACCAAAGCTAAAAGATCTTGGAATATTTCTGCGTATCTTTCATCACCTTTAATAGTTCCATTAATTAGATGCAAAATAGCTAATTTACAAGCTTTGTGTGAAGCCAGAGCATCAAGAAGAGCAAGTAACCTGGTGGTTTGGCTAGTATACTGTTTTTCTTTATCTTCTGAAGTGCTGAAATAAAATCAATATATTTAGTAAAAAATTTAACTTTAAAGGCACTATTTAATATTTATCTTTCAATTCAATATTTACATATCAACTTACATAAATTTTTATTTCATTCCTTGGATATAACGACAATTTTTTCTGGAATTTTATAATGACTCTCAAATTTTATAAATTCAGGTTTTTAATAATACATTTTCTTAAAATATTTCTTTATACTTCCAAAGCCCAAAATCAAGACCTTCAAGGTATCTTATACATAAAATGATAAAATAGCCTTTTAAATTAATTTATATATGTTCATTTATAACATATATGTGAATATTTATACATATATATATATATATCATTCTAAACCCTGATTCTAAATTTAAAAAGTGTATCTGTGCCAAGAATAACATAAAGACAAAATTTTTAGGCAAAATGAAGATACCTCTGCAAGTCCTCTACAATCAAATCCAACACAGTCCTCATAATCAGAAGTGCAGTTGGCGAGGCGAGGTCACACAATTGAACACAAATGCGCCGCAGCATATGTTGAATGGGCTGGCAGGTTGTGCCAGAGAAAGAGCGAACTATTTCTTGGAGCAACTTTGCTTGAACGTGAAGGTGCATGCTCCACAATTTTCGGGTGTTGAGTGCCACTGAGATATCATGTGGCTCTATAACCTGTTAAAAAAGTATAATGGATGTGTACGTAGATTTTTAATATTTATTTATAGTCACAAAAACTGTTCAGGAATAACTGTTATAAAACAGGCATCTTTACCACATGCTTTAAACATTTAGTTTTCTATTATATAATTGAACATTTATTTGAATTATAGTCTAAAAAATCTTATTGTCCTCAGGTTAGCAGTCAGATGAGCAGAGTCCATTGGTGAATCAACCTAGTTAATGGCAAATTCTAAAACATGATAAAGGGAGGGGGTGGAGCAAAGAATTTGAAATAACAGAAAAGTGTAAGTACAAGTATACATAACAGCATAATAAAACTCTCTTGAACAAAAATTTATTTAAAATGTTACCCTCATATTTCCTCAATGACCATCTTGCTTCAGTTTTATCTCACCCTCATTCATTTTGTCTTTTTTAACAAAATCATTGACTTTGTTAATTAAAAAGTGTTATTGCAGTCGCTTATAAGGTGCATGTTATATGGAAGTGATACCTGAGTTGTTTGCATGGGCAAAGGAAGAGGCAGCAGCTCTGAAAGGAGTATGAGTCCAGAAAAAAATCCTTCAGGAACCTTCAAAATTGAAGAGAGAACTTCTTTTAACATTAAAGACCAAGTATTATTGGCCAGAGTCTCTTCTGAGATTGTGAGTTTTTCATTAACTCCTTGTGTAAAAGTCAGTAAAATATCTATGATATCATTCTGAATTTTCTGTTCGTCACTATCCAAACGACCTGAGAGGGGGATAGAGCACAGGAGCATGTGTAAGGTAACAAGTGCCGAAGGAACACGCATATCCTTAAATTCAAAGGATCCACCTCTCAGGAGCTCCGTTAACATAGTTTTAAGAAGAGTGAGTGTGCAGCGAGCCATTGAAATAGTAGTCACTCTGTGAAGGGTAGTCCCCATGTTGACATGTAGCCTCCAAGGCTGAGTTAAAATACTGTTCAATTTTTGCAGAACCCGAATAAAGGTGTCCATTCCTTCAGCAGAAAAAAGCTGAATAACAGCAAGATTCCACTTCAGGTCTTTCTGTTGACCTGTGGATAGGGTAAGAGGAAGAAAAAATAAATACTAATTACTTATATGTTAATAATCAGTCAAGAATTTTAAGTGTATAGTAAATGCTGTTTAAACTAGGCTCAAATAATAGTACTTTTTAAACTGTGTTAGTCACATTACCTTCAACAGGAGGTGGTGGGCATGCCACATTACAGAGAACGCGTAAGGCAGTGGTAAGGCCAACTCCTTCTGCGGTCATCAAGTTGTCAATATTCTTTAAAAATAAGTGAAAAGAAACTTTAATTTCTTGGTGCCCGTCAGAATGAGAGAAAACATAAAAATATAAGCTTCCCATAGTACAGCACATGGTTACCATGTGCAAGGACCTACATTCCATTCCCAGCACCAAAAAAAAGAGAGAGAGATAGCTTTAAGTACATAAAGTATTTTATACTTTTAGTAAATTTAAAACATGAGCAAGGCCCTAGAGCCAAGACAGTTTATCAAAATTACTTATCTTTGCATATTTTGTACATGTGGTATTATGTAGGTAAAAAGAATTCTAAAGTATATATAATACATGGTGCCCTACCACTTGAGACATGCCCCCAGCCCCAAATATATTAAAAGGACTGACTAAACCAAAGGCAACATACAGAAATGTATGAGACTCTTTATATTAAGTGTTTAAAATAGCACCTTTCTATCCACTTTACACATCTTCTCTCTCAAAATGAAGCAATGACTGTATTGACCACAGGAACAATAAGTTCAAGCTAGTCTTGAACTTATGATTCATCTGCCTTTGCCTATCTAGTGGCTGGGATTACAGGCGTACACCACCATGTCAGGGTGCAATGACTATATTTAAAAAGTCCTGTGGATACTAAACCTCATTCAAAACTGAGGAAGTAACATGGCATGTTTCTGAATTACAAACCATACACTTTTAAAAATGTAGATAACAAGTACAGCGCATGGTTAGAGAAAAACAAGAAATGCAGTTGTCTATGTCCTCAGCACCTGCCCATGGTATGATTTATGACATAAAATAGTTACATTTACATTTTTGTAGCTTTCACAAGCTAGCATTTTATATGATTAAAATTCTTAGAACAAAAACATCCAAAAATGTTACTATTCCAAGTTCTAAGCTCCAGGAGAGAAACTTAAAAAATTTCTCTTTCATGTTTCCATGTTAGATCATCTCCTCTGATGCTTTTCTTGTAATTCTACAAACAACATAAGGCAGCAGAAAGCCACAAAGTGAAGCTTCAGTCTTGGAGCAACAGTTTTTAGTACATCTTAGGATGAGAGCTACTTATAATACTGCAAATAACAGGACAAAGATTTACATAAAAATCAAAACTTTTAACTACAGAATATAATCCAAATTTCTAGGACTAAGTTTTTTATTAAATACTTTTACTCAAGCCATTTATTTATCAAGATGCTTATTGGACAAACTGCTACTATTCACTCTACCATGCACAAGTATCCAAAACTCATGACCATCTACATTTAGAAGACATTAGTTACACTTATACTAAATGAAAGAAATCTGAACCAAAGAGTTAAAGATGCAGAAAAACATGAACCACAGCATAGGAGAGAAAAATTTCCTAAAATGCAGAGTGAAGACAGGGCCGGGACATTAGTGAAGAAAAGTCTGAAGCAGATAAATGCAAAGAAATAGTTCGCTGTTAGGTCAAATAGTAACAGATTAGACAATATACATAAATTACTTTAATAGCACACACTGCAATTCCAAAAACATCGTGTTTTCTCTCTCACACACAAATACACGGCGCATGTGCTAAATGAAAGAGGAAATAATTCGAAGTCTCTACTGTTCTTCTAGCTTAAAATTGTTACATATTTATGAGGGCCTTTATCCCATCTTCCTATGCTACACATTGGATCACCTAAGGAACAAAAAAAAAAGGCAACTTTCAAGATTAACAATGCAGTGATTTTTCCCACTAGGAATTTTTCAACAGCACTATTATGAATTCTATATTTTTATGGGATTTCAATTTTACAAATTATCCCAACTACAGATATTGATATCACTCCTATTTCAAATGAAAAATTAGGTGAGAACTTAGTAGCAGAAACCAATACAGTACACAGGATTGTGTGCATGTGTATTTATACACGTACACAAGTATATATCCATGTCAATCGTACCCCCACAGTCTAATAAATTAATCAAGGACACAAGTGATTTAGTGCATTATCACAGTTTCACAAAATCAAAGCACTTTTAAGTTTTACTTACCTGTTTAACATATTCAATTAGGTTTGGGATGCAGTTAATTTCAAATCTAAGGTTTTTCAGAGGTTCCAGCCACTTGCCAAGTTCTTAAAAAAAAAAAAAAAAAAATCTATATTTAAAAATAAAAGCCTTAACAACAAAGGAATCAAAGGTACATTTTTTTCCAAGAAAAACATTATTAGGTCTGCATTGATTTCAACATCTAAATTTCATAAACAGAAGAACTTGTGTTTAATTTTTTTTGTTTTTTTTTAGCTCAGGCTGCTGTTAAAACTCACAATCCTCCTGCCTCAGCCTCCCAAGTGCTGGGGTTACAGATTACAGGTTCGTGCCAATATGCCTGGCTCAACCCCTTCCATTTTGATTAAACACCAATTTTCCTGACTGTCCAAACAAAGGTATTTTCAAATCTTTACATTTGCATACTAAAACATTCTATGCAACCTTTAGTTTTATAAACTAACTTCATGAAAGGTAATTTCAAAAAGTTAAAAGGAGTATTACCAGGCAAATTATCAAAATACAATAAAGCACTAATTATAGATATTCAAAGGCTTTTCCCTTTACCCATCACAAGTGCTTAAAACAACTTCAAGTACTATACCTTGTAATTTAGCATTATTTTCATCTGCTTTACAAAGCTTCAAGAGAGATGCTGCATGTTGTTCTAGCATTTGAACATCACTGGAAGATTGAACCACCACCAAAATAAGTATACATGCATAATTATAAGCTACTGACTTCTTAGACTTGGAATCACTGAAACAAAATAAGGTTTTTAAATTTAGGATATGAAAACAACTTTTCAGGAATAATTTTAAGCATTTTCTTCTATTTGGTTTTAAAAAGAACAAGGAAATTTACAATGCGACATCACCTAACTTCTGTAAGATAAGAAATCACATTTTACAGTTCACATCCAATTCACCTAAAAACACTACTGACCAATACAGTCGTGGTATCTATGGAGTACTGATTCCAGGATCCCCCATAGGTACCAAAATCTATGGAGACTCAATTTCCTTGTATAAAATGGTACAGTATTTGCACATAAGCTGTGCACATCTTCCCATACACTTTAAATCATCTCTAGATTATTTATGATCTTAATACAATGTAAATGCTATGTAAATTGTTATATCATATTGTTGAGAGAATAATGACAAGAAAAGTCTGTGCATGCTCTGTACAGACATTCTTTTTCCAAATACTTTCAATTTATGGTTGCTTGAATCCATGGAAGCAGAACTCACAGGAGAGGGACAACTATATGTAAGAATAAAAGCACACACACTGCAATGGGAAGTAAAATTCTATTAAGAAATAAAAAAAGATGAACAGTGAAACATTAACAAGTATATTTTAGGAAGTATACTTCATTAGTCTCCTTTAAAATCTTCATCCAATTTGGGTAAATAGGAATAAATGTGGCTGTCTGCCATCATCACTCGGTCTTCCTTTCCAGAATCATTTAGAGCTAGGCACAGAAGACACTGCAATTTGCCTTTCAGAGGCCCCCAAAGGAGATTTGTCACACAAGCAGTTGCACCAGCTCCCCACTGTGGAGCAGTTATCTGGATTCTACTGCTTTGTATGCCATGAGCTAGGAAGAGAACTTGTCTCTCTTCTCACGCTAAAATCATCTGCCCTACTAGGCAGGCTCTTCAAAACCATTATCCTCAAACCGCCCCCCACCCGCAATCCAGTCAAATCAGTTCTGAAACCAGAGCACTATGAATGGTTTAGAAGGCAAGGGCAGCAAACAGTGAGAGAATGCTCACTGCTCTTAAGGTATTATTCCTGGACCTTAGGATTCCCTTCTACGCAATCAGCAGAGATACCAGTTGTGATCTTTTTCATAGGGAAACTGAAAGAAGCTAAAAAAAGATCCACTGTATTGCTTTATAGACACATCTGATATTTCAGAAATTTCTATCATTCTAATTCTTAATTAACAAGTTATATGTCAAGTCAAAAAATACAGGTTTGCTTTCAAAGAAACACCACTTTTGAAGAAACTAACCCATTAGTGATCTAGTTTTCTAACATAATTGAAATTTTAAGGAGTAAGCAGAAAATTACCCTAAGGCTTCTTTGGAATAGTACTCCATCAGAGTAATGAGACTTTGGAGATTTTTCTCAAGACTGAAAACATGGCCAACAGCTGATCTTCCAACAGGATTAAAAGTAATCAAATAAAGATTGTGAAGGGTTCCCAAGAGATCAGAATGGTCAGTTTCTTCACTGGCTGTACAACGCTGAAAATGGGTGAACAGTTCTGTAATACACTGTAATGTCTGAGTTGAGTCCTGTAGCCACAGGGCAAATGCATCATCAATAACACCATCAGACTGGAGACCTTCCTCTTCATCTTGATCGTAAAGGTGACAGAGAGCTCGGATCAACAAATTTGTTGCTTCATATTCTGACATAAAAAAAAGAAGACCCTTTTGTGACTGTGCAAGAAACTTTAAAACATCTTTAGTGGCTTGCAGCACACCAGGGTGGGCACTTGTTACTGGAATTGACAGAAGCAAGGTAACCAACTCCAAGAAGTGATGACTATGAAGATATCTGTAGAAAAATTAATTGATATAGGTCAAGTAAGTACAAAACATTCTTCATTTACTCAACATTCACTAGACAGGACAAAAGCAAAAAAATTTAATGGCCTTAACCCGTATCCTCACTTCTTTCACCACAAACTGCAATAATAATAAGAGTAGCAGCTCTTTCCTCCATTGGGCCAAATAAAGGTGAAAGTTCTGCAAGGTTTTCTCTTTCACATTCAACAGATGTTCACTAAGTAACTGTTGATAAGTTTTCTCTTTCCAGAGTTAATCCTGGCTAAATTCTGAGCCTTCTTTCTGAGCTACTTAACAAATATTTCTTTTTTACCACAGTTCTACTCTACTCATGGCATACTGATATAAGACAATTAGTGTATCTAAAAAGTATAGAAACTATAACAAATAGAATTGAGTTACTACAGATATGAATTCATATGTCAAGGGGAAAAACTTCAAATTATAAACTTCAGCATCTGAACAGCACTCTTATCAAATCTAGTAACTATTCTTCAGTATATATACATAGTTTTAGGGGCAAAAGTTTGAAATTTACACAGCCTTCCAAAGTAGACACAAATGGTACCGACAACCTTGACCATCAGTATTCTTATCTGTCCCTTCCTTCCTTGTAGGCCCTACCAGATTTTTCTTTATTTTTTGAAGGATAGGAATGAGTAATTTATTAGCAAAGCACAAGCTCACTTCCAGGTATGAGGCAGGCAAGACAGATAAAGCCCATCACCTGAAAAAAAGATAGTATACCTCAAAGGAGTAAGGCTGGTGGCTGAACAAGGACAAAGTCTGATTTAAAACTTTTCTTTCATTTGTTCTTTCTTTCTTTTTTGAGATGGGGGTCACACTGCATAATACAGACTAGCCTGAAACTCTCAATCTTCCTGCCTCAGCCTCCCAAGTGACAGGATTACATGCCCATCTAAACTCTCCTTTTTAAAATCAACTTTTTCTAGCAGAGAGTGTAGCTCAAGTGGTAGAGTGTTTGCTTGGCATGTACAAAGTCCTGGGTTCAATCTCTAATACTGCAATAAATAAACCAACTTTTCCAAAATGAAACTTAAAGATTTTAGAAGAAAAAACAAAAAGTAGGCCAGATGTGATGATGCATGCCTGTAATCCCAGCTACTCAGAAGACAGAGGTAGGAGGACAGCAAGCTCAAGGCCAACCTAGGCAAAGTTAGTGAGACCCCTACCTAAAAAACACAAAAATAAAAATAAGCCCAGTGGGCCACAGTGGGCACCAGGCACAGTGGGTCACACCTGTAATCCTAGTTACTTGAGAGGCAGAGACAGAAGAACAGTGGTTCAAGGCTAACTGAGGCCAAAAAAAAAAAAAAAGTTATTAAGACCCTGGCTCAAAGAACAAGCTTGGGACAGTAGTAAAGTCTAGCTAGTAGCTAGTAAGCCTAGCTACTCAGAAGGTGAAGGTAGAAGCTCTGAGGGAAGACCCCATCTGAAAAATAACTACAGCAAAAAGGGCTGGGGTATGGCTCAAATGATGGAGTACTTGCCTAGCATGCAGGAGGCCTTAGGTTCAATCCTCTATACCACCATAAAGGGTTTTTTCAAAATTTCAAAAATAGGGAAAAATTTATCAAGATAACTTTTAAACTATAAAAGAAGATTCAATGTTAGTTTGTTAAAATAATTTTGAGTTGGAAAAATTACCCTAATTTTTTAACGCTATAGAATAAAAGTTAAAGGAGAATATGATATATTATAAGAACTTCTGTAAAGTTTAATAATAATATGACAATAATAATATAATACAAAAGAATAAAAGTTATTTGAAAGTCTGACTGTTCACATTTTTAGTCACTGCACATGGTGATACAACAGTTTTCTTAAGCACCTGTCAGAATATTCCTAATAAAGTAGGATTTTTATTAAAAGCTAAAACTGATTCTTCAATCCTATTACTGCTTAAACTCAGGCTTCTATATGATATTTATGTCATGAAATTCATGATAATAAACACCCCAGCAGCTGCTTAATACAAACTCAAAGAGAATTCTCACAAAGACAAGATTCCAGAATTACTCTAAGTGCATCCTAATGACCTTGTGAACTATTTGGAAAAAAGTTGACACAACAAGCCTCAGACTGCTGAGCCCTACAAAGACTTACTTGCAAGGGGACCTAGGCCAGTATTTGGAAATGTGGATTTCAGGATAGTGCCCTTTCCCCAGCAAGTAAGAATAGCTCACTATGCCTAAGTTATTTCTGCAAACAATTTGATTTAGGCTGAGCACTTGTTCTCCTTCTGGGAGTACAAAAATCTGGTACATGATAGCCAGGGAGTTACTACGTGGCTATCTTCCAGTAACAAGCCTGGGTGCCAATTAGCCAGATCAATTCATACCATGTTGTACATGTATCAAAACATAACATTACATAACAATATTCAGTTATCATTTGTCAATTAAAATTAAATTTATATGTGGGCTAGGGATGCAGCTCAGTGGTATAGCATTTGTATAGCATGAGGACCTGGGTTCAATCCTCAGCACTAAAAAAAATAATAACTTTTTTAAAAAGACTGGATGCCAAGTTTCTAAAGAACAGACAGCATTTCATATATGTTGTCATGACATGTTGCTAGGGGAATTAAGCAGATCCTGTGACTTCAGATATACTGGAAGCTTATGACTAATTTCCCCAGATTTTGGCCCATACACCTTGTTTCTTTGCAGATTGTGTAAGTACAGTTGTACTTACTAAGTCCTGTTAGTCCTCCTAGAGAGGAGGAGCTCATATTAGGTACCCTCAAATAGCTCATGAGAGCCTTCCTATCACTTCAAACAAATCCTTCCAAAATGCAATCATTTTCCTTTCAAAATTCACTATTCCTAACTTACCAGTTCCCATTTGTACCTTGACTAGAAACCTCAAAACACTGCTAGCTCCTTCTCACAATCTCTTACCTACAAGGTCCCAGTGCCAAATCCTAGAAACTGCTTTCACAAACTCTCGATATTAGCACATTCAGTTTTCCATTTTTGGTAAGTTCCACTATATTAGGCCAAGTAGTTAATATCTAGACTCTTCAGTCTAGATTAATTACCTAATAACTCCAATTGCTTTTCCATCACAATATATGTTGCAACATAAAATTTTAGAACACTGCTTTAAGCAGATCTGCCACTCCAAAATATTCAAGATTCTCCTAATTGTAAAAATACAATCCAAGTTCCTTAGCACAAAATCCCAGGTCCTTTATTTCCTTCCTCTAGTCTGATACTCATACATATCTTCTCCTCCAGATATGGGGGCAAAAGAACATTTAAAAGGCAGTTAGTTGGGTGCCAGTGGCTCACGCCTGTAATCCTAGCTACTCAAGAGACATAGATCAGGAGGATTGCATTTCAAAGCCAATCCAAGCAAATAGTTCTTGAGACCCTATCTCGAAAAAACCCTTCACAAAAAAAGGGCTGGTGGAGTGGCTTGCTAAGCACCTCCTTAGCAAGTGTGAAGCCCTGAGTTCAAACTCCAGTATTGCCAAAAAAAAAAAGCAGTTAATTACTAGTCTCTCCTAAGTGACTTCAAGAATCATCTCTTTCCTTACTTACAGTCACTACCTTCAGTCACCCTCAGTGTATGAGTTTATCTACTATGTTGTTAAAAATTAAGTTTTCAGTAAGAAGTAAGTGCCTTTATCTCCAACACTACAAATGTATCTACTTTGCACAACCACAAGATTTCCTTTCTCCTGTCCAAGGCCAAAATCTTACACTTCTCTTCTTGACCTCATCTACCAAACCTTGTTCCAGGAGTTAATATCTCTTACTCCTGCACTAGAAACATCTCCCTCTTCACTGGGTTTTTTTGGTGGGTTTTTTTTTTGTTTTTTTTTTTTTGGTGGGGGAGGGCAGTTCTGGGGTTTGAATGCAGGGCCTTGTGTTTCGTCTACTACTTAAGTCATGCCCAGATTTTTATTTTAGTTATTTTTCAGATAGGGTCTCACACTTTTTGCCCCAACAGTCCTCCGACCAAAATGCTCCTATCTACCTTTCCCAGGCATACACTATTACAACAACTTGTTTACTGAGATGGGGGCCTCACTAACTTTTTGCCCAGGCTGGTCAATCTCCACCTCACAAATAGTTGGGATTATAGATTTGAAACACCATGCCTGACTTCCACTGATGTTTTAAATGAGTCATTCTTCCCAGCCCACAAATGTGCTCTCCCATTCCTGAAAAATAATCTTTTTAACCCCAGCATCCCATTTCTAACTTCCTCCCCTAGCCAAATATCTTAAAACAGTAACCTACTGTTTTCACATTCTCATTTTCCAGTGATCTTCATCCACTCTGCCAAAGTTCCAAATTGCAATCTATACTACAAAAGTCACTACACAAAATCCTGTCCTTATTTTCTAAACCTCTCAACTGTATTTGACACAAGCCATTCACTTCTTCCTGAAATTATTCTTTCTCAATTTTATACCATTATTCTCTCCTAGTTCTAGTTTATCCTCTAATCCTTCTAATACTGCTTCAGCTCCTACTCTGTCCACCATTTACATATTAGTGCTCTCCAAGGTTCCATCGTTGACTTCCCTGTGTCACTGACATTGACTATTCAGTCTTTGTGGGTGCCAGAATTCAGCCTGAAGTATTCACCTTGGGCCTTCTACTCTTCTTTCTTAGAACTTTCTCTAGAAGTTTTCACACCACAAGGAGGAGCATCTCAGAAGCATGGAGGAGTTAAAGTTTGTTTAGCCTGAGGAGGAAAGTGTTGGCAGACAAATGCCCCTGCCTAGTCAGTCAGTGGGATAAGTAGGAGACACATTTCAGCCAGCTCTTCAGAGGGCCCTCAGAGCCCCCATAATGCAAAGCAACAATAAGTTTACTAACACCTCCTTCACTGGCTTTTTTTGTCTCTTATCTTACTCTCCTCATGCATTTCTGTGTCCTAGAACAACCTCACACTAAGAACCTAAACCCAAGACTCTGACTCAAGTTATACTTCAGGATTACGAGGCCTAACAGCTGTAGCTAAACTCAGACAGATACAGGTACAGATTTCAAGGTAGACAAAAATTACCCCATTCCCTGATAAAATACATGGATCCAAATCAAGACAAAAACTAATCACAGAAATAAGTGATAAAATCATAAAAGTGCTTTTTCCATTTTTATATTAGTTAGAAAATTAATTATGGGGAAATGGCAAAAGACAAAGCAAAAATTAAAACAAAATTCTCCTGAATGTAATATGTACTCTGACATCCATCATTTTTTCAACATCCTTGCTAAACATAAAACAGGAGAATAAACATTTTTATCCTCTAAAAAAAAACATAAAAATTAAAACAATTTAAAAACCTACTGTATCAACTTACACTGTAATGGAATAGTAAAATACAAAGGATATCAACAGAAAAGCTCACTTCTCCCTATGCCATCCCTTTCTACCACCTTTCCAGAAGCAACTAAGCAGTTTCTCATTTATTTTTGCTTACAGACATGCTATACAAGCATTGTTCTTATTTATTATCTTTTTCTTATGTTCCCAATTCTGCTGTTAAGTGCTCACATGAATAAGCTCATTCCCAGTAACATACTGCTCAGTTTCAATACTATCAACTTTAAAATATCAAGTATCCTTACACAATTATACATTATATACCAACAGATAAAAACAAAATCATTACCTCCAGTGATCTGTGAAACCTATTTCCCAAAAGACACATACGTCTTACCTAAAGAGAACAGGGTATGGATCATCTCTTTCTGGAGGTCCAGTAATTCGTGCTATCGTTGGAAAAGACTTAACTGGAGGCTGGATCATTGTATGAGGTGCAGTTTCCATTAAATGAAAAACTTCTTCTAGGAGGTTAATAAGCTTTTCTATTTCCCCTTCGCTTATATTTGAGGATTCCAAAAGATCTATGTCCATAGAAGAGTCTACCTCATTTTCATAATCTGGGTTTGTTCTCTCAAGTCCAGCATCTGCGTCATTATCAGGTTCACTGTGGTTAGGAACCGATGACATCTTTTCTGCTAAATGGTCACCAAGTCTTTTAATCTCTGATAAGATTTCATAAAAATGGCATTTTTGAAGAATAGCTGAACCAGCAGTGACAACTCTCACAGTCTGATCCAGAAGTATGAGTTCCAGAAGTTTTTGATAGCCACTTTTTTCATTCTGCCTACCTCTTAAAAAAGCTTCCATTCCTTCTGTCATACTAATGACACTGTCCAAAGCTTTAAAAGCATTTAACTTAAGAGAAGATGAAACATGATCAGCAAATAGGAGCTCAAATAATACATTGATCACTCCTGCCTGGAGCAATCCTGTGATTCCTTGAGTCCCACATTCTGCTAATGAGGACACTAATTTGGTCCCAGCTTTCAGCTGTCGGACATTTAAGGCGATGGGTTGGCGAAAGGCTACTTGTAGATTTAAAGCTTGCAAAGTCCAGTCTACCAACTGGCCAAGGCAGTCTTGCTTTGTGTTTTTCAATTGCAAATAGCTTAACCCTTTTATTATTAAACTTGGAATTTCTTCTAGAGCTGTTACCCATTTTGCACCTCTATCTTCCCGGTATAAATCTAACAGTTCTATTAACTTCACTGAGGCTTCTATTGCCCCTGAATGCTCTTTATCTGGACCTTGATCCTTCATTCTACTGATTTCAACTTCAACAGTAGTCTTGTAGGGACAGCTGAAGTATAAGAGTGGTGCCAGTTCTCTGTCATATGGATCATATGTCATAGGAGGGACAGATGCTAGGTCTTCAGCAGTGTACTCAACATCAAAGTTTGGATATTTAAAGGTTTCCCGTTCCAAGTCAGCAATTCCGTCTTCATCACTGGAAATTTGTTCATAACCATCATCCCCTGAAAATAAGTACAAATAATATTTAAGTACTACATCATTGCTGCTTAGTGCATAAATTTTGATTCTCAAAAAACTGTTTATTTCATAGTATGTCAAACATTAAGAATTAATGATTTTCTCAATTAAAAAAACCTGTTTCCTCTCATATCAACAAATGCTAATGTTTCATAATTTCTAATAGAATAATTATGGACAAACTTTTTTAAAGCAAATTCTTCTATTTGATCTGTTTAGCTTTATAACTAACTACACTAGAGTATCTTTTCCTCATAGAAATAAAATTCAAAATGTCTCAAAGTAACAAAAATACCTCTCTCAGGAAGGAAGAAATTAAGTTTACCCTCTTGAGAGATTTTGTTTTTTGTTTTGTTTTGTTTTTTTGGCAGTACTGGGGTCTGAACTTAGGGCCTCACACTAGCTGAGCAGGAGCTCTACCTACCACTTGAGCTACTCCACCAGACCAAGAGATGGTTTTTAAGATGAAAAAAAATATGGTGTGCAAAGATTATTAAAGTTAAGTAAGAATTAATGCAGTAATTAAAGTTAAATATTTTCAGAAAAAAATTGTAGGTTCTTTTTCTATTTCATATTCTCGAATTTTAAACCTGTGTTTATACAACAGATTCCTAGGTCTGTCACATTCTTATAGAAAATTTGTTCATCTAAAATGCTCATTTTGCCAAAATAAAGCTTTCTTATCACTACATATGTGTACCTTTTTATTATATGTCAAACAGAACTGAAGAGAGAAAATTTATTTGTTTTACTTTTGAACACTCTATTACCTGGCAATAGTAAAATGGAGATGAGCAATAATGGCCCAAGAAAAGAAAAGAAAATGCTTCCAGAGAATTCCTGCAGCCCTCTCTTGACTAAACCTTAGCAATATACTCCCATCTGGAAAGATTAAGGCCTACAGAGGTCTGGCTCTGAGCTAAGACAGAGTGTCTTTTGGTATTTTTTATATGTCTAATATTATAAAGCAAATCAACCAGCCCCCTTCTCTCACCTTCTCTGCCAAGCTGTCCTGGGTGGATGAAATGTAACAACTATTTGCCAGTCACATACAATAAATTTTAAAAGAATTATTTGGTAATCTGGGAATGGAGAAAGTTAAGAAAAATATCACTCAATAACCTCATTATTTGTGTATGTTGTAAAAGGGTCCCTGTGATTCTGAAATGATCCTCACTACTGTTTTTTTAAAAAGGCAGATTAGCTGTCATTTTGCATAAATGCTTCAACATTACATACAAACAACTCAATCTCTCTTACTTATTGCTTTCAAATAAAATGTAATTAAAGGACTGCAACATACTGCCATATGCACTTGTGTAAATGAGAATGTTTTCCCCTGAATTTCTAAAAACAATATAACTTTTTGCTAAAACATCTAAGTGCCACAAGTTTAGGAATTATAACCAGTTTATACTACTACTACCACTTCTTACACGGAAAACACCTACGAAAATCCCTAATCATAATATAGTTTCTATATGACATGGCCAAGCCGATGGGATCAAGGAGCAACTCACATTGTAGCAAGTCAAACAGAATCTCTCTCCCAGGAAATTGGAAATGGGACTGAGACAGTCAGGTAGTTTAGGCAAGTTAGGTAAACAAAAGAGATTAGGGCTGTGGAGCAAGTAAACAAACTAGGTGACAGACAGACTAAAGTAGACACACAAAAGAGATGGAAACCTCATTTCTAGTAATGTCTTTAGACCTATGTATGTAACCCTTGAGTTTCTTGAAACCCGTTTATCTTTGCTATAAATTCTCTTGCAATGCTCAAAGCTACATCTAGTTAATTTCCAGTTCTTAAAGCCAAAATCCTCAATAATATAACCCACCTTCACCTTCTTCATCCTCTTCACCTTCTTCCTCTTCATCTTCCTCCTCCTCCTCAGGGATACTGTCTACTGTATGACGGTCATCCTCATCCTCATCCTCTTCTTCCTCTACATCCACATCATCATCATCATCTTCTCCTTCTTCTTGCTGTTCCTCTTCTACTTCTCCCTCATCAGAATACTGACCTTCAGGGGGAACAGAATTCCGATCAGGAGAAATGGGCTCAAAGTAATCTTCTCGATGAGGTGCATCCTCTTCCTTGTCACTAGATACTGAAAAAAATTGAGATTTAAGGCAGTTTATTTTAATGCTTTAAATAACATGAAGCATCATGATGATACTGTAGCTGCTCAATGACATATTGGATGATTTAGCTCATAAAATGTCATTTTACAAAAGTAGCAGAGGGGCTGGAGGTATGGCTCAAGTGGTAGAGAGCTTACATAGTAAGTGTGAGGCCTTGAGTTCAATCCCCAGTACCATAAAAAAAAATAAAATAAAAAGGCAGAATTATTTGCTTTAAAAAAATACTAGGAGTACACATTATTTAAAAAGAGTATATACAACATAATTTCATACAGTGAGAATAAAGCATACTATTTTATGTTCTAGATAAGCTAATCCTTTTCTTTTTAGTTACTAGGTACATATACAGATTTTGATCTCTTCTAGTACACACTGCTTACTTTTAACTGGTACTCATCCACACATACCATTATAGCACATCAACCCTTTGTAGTCAATGTATTGTTGGGGGCATGAGATGTGACTCAAGTGGTACGGCACTTGCCTAGCAAGCTTGAGGCCTTGAGTTCAAACTTCAGTACTGCCTCAGTACAAAAAAAGCACTGTTGATACACCTTCAAATTAATTAACTGATTTTGTAAGACATTCACTTGCCAACAGAAAAACAAAAGGTGGGTGAGGTTATGGATCGAGTGGTAGAGCACCTGCCTAGCAAGCCCAAGGCCCTGAGTCAAAACTCCTGAACTACCAAAAAGAAAAAAAGGAAATCCTAGACAGGATGAAAGAGAGGGAACATTCAAAAACATTTAATTACCAGCATCTAGTTTTAATGGTAGGGGGATATAGGAAATACATCAAAGTACATGTATGAAATGTCAGAATGAAACCCATTTCTGTACAACTAATATACACTAATAAAAAATTTGATTAAAACAAGCACTAGGCCAAGTGCCAGTGGCTCACACCTGTAATCCTAGCTACCTGAGAGGCTAAGATCAAGAGGATCAATGTTCAAGATCATCCTGGGCAAATACTTCCCAAGACCCCATCTCCAAAATAACTGAACAAAATGGACTGGAGATGTCACTCAAATGGCAGAATGCCCGCTATGCAAGCCTGAAGTCCTGAGTTCAAACTCCTGCCCCACCCAAAAAAAAAAAAAAAAAAAGCATTAACTTAACACTAATCAGTGAGGAAAACTCCATAGCACTGATTTTATACCTGGCAAAGGCATAGGATCATCTTCATCATCATCAGGTGGAGGGGGTCCTGGAGGAGTTCTAGGTCCTCGTGGCTGTGGTCTTGGAGGGCTTCCATTAAACTGACCTTCTTTCTCACCATCAGCTAGAGTTTTATTAGAGACAGGAAAAAAAACTTTCAGATTATTAAAGTGTAGTGAAATGAATACATGAAAAATGTTCTCCATCATTTGAATTTTTATCTTCAGAATTTACTAATAAAGCTGTATTAATTAAGATTTATCCATCCAAACAAATTTGAAATGCATTCCTGAGAAAAACCCCATTAACATAAGTATTCAGGAACATGTACCAAACTTTCTTTTTTGTTTTGGTTGTGCAGGAATTTGAACTCAGGACCTCATACTTGCTAAGTAGGCACTCTACCATTTGGGCCACTCAGCCAGCCCTGTTTTGTGTTGAATATTTTCAAGATAGGGTCTCATGAACTATTTGCTTCAAACTTCAATCCTCCTGATCTCTTGTCTCTCAAGTAGTTAGGATTCACAGGCATAAGCCACTGGTGCTGGGCTCTAACTGTTCTTCAATTTTCTTAGAACTGAAATGAATTTACTGATAAATAAATTTTGCTAAGACTCCAAAAAGGAATCTTAACAAAAATTCTATATTGGTAACGTCAGAATTCCTAACTTCCCACACACCAATATATAACATACACCTCTCTACAGCATAACCCTAAAAAAATAAAAACCTATTTTTGTGCAGGAAAATGTACACAAATGTGCAGCTTCTTTTGTAATAGGCAAAAATTGGAAGCTACTAAAATGTCCTTCAATACATGAAAGGTTAAATAAACTACAGTATGGGATGGGAGTATACTTTAGTAATAGAGCATGTGCTTTGCACGTACAAAACCCTGGGTTCGATCCCCAGTACCACACACACACACAAAGTCAGTAAACATAATAAAATTTTAGGAACAGTTACTATACTGTAAGGCACAAATATAAGTAAAAGATATTCTCTGCTCATAAAGAGCTTGCAATCTGGTGAAAAAGACAAATAAGCAAAGAAGGATTAAAGGAAAACGATAGTGAGCACAGTGGTACACAACTGTAATCCCAGATACTCAGGAGGCAGAGTCAGCCAGAGAAAGTTATAAAAAGGCCCTATCTGCCAATAGGAAAAGGTGAACTGGTACTAGAGAAAAGGTTAGATCAAAAAGAATTAACCTAGAAGGTAACACACACGCTCAGGAAATCAATGTGAGTCAATGCCCTGTATAGCTACCCTTATCTCAACCAGCAAGCATAAGCCACTTTGCCCAGCTTCATTAAAATATTTTAAATGGGAAATAAATCTCCTCAGGTGATTTGAAAAGATCTCTAGCGAGGGATGTAGTTCAGTGATAAAGTGCTTGCCTAGCATGCCCAAGCCCTAGATTTGATTCCCAGCATGAGAGGAGGGTGTTTTTTAAAATAAATGATAACAGATATAAAAATAAATAAAAAGCTCTCCAAGAAAGTACAGGTAGAATATAAAATGTAAGTACCTTAACATAAAAATAAATTCTTAAGGAAAGAATAGGAGACAGACATATCATGTCAAATCTCACACAAAGTTCAAAAGATAGAAAAGCTCTTTGAATTAGGTTTTCTTAGTACAATAGGGATAAGTTTCACTGGCGAAAACAAATTTAAAATTCTCACCATGTTTTGGATTCCTTTTCAAACTTGGCTGTGGCTGGGGAGGTGGAGGTGGAGGTGGAGGCGGAGGTGGAGAATCTCTGTCATGACTTATCACTCTATCCACTGATCCATATATTGCCAGTGTCAGGCAGTTGTACCAGCCTCTTAGCACCAGACCATCTGTATTCACCTGATTTTTACAGAAAAAAATTGTACAAATTAATATTTCACTATGCCATAAGTAAACTTAAGTCAAATTAGTTTATGGTTCAACTGAAGCCTTTAAAAGCATGCTGAAAATGCAAATGGTCAATTCACACAGAAACAAAGCTTTTCTATAGTTCTGCAGTTTCTGAAACTAAATCCAACATAAAACTACAACTTTCCAGTTCGATAGCTTATGTCAACTCCTGTTCAAAAGTGTGACTCACCTCAATCTCACTGAGTAACCTAGGCTAGGCTTTGAATTCCCAATCCTCCTGCCTCAGCTTTCCAAGTTCTGGGATACAGGCATGCACCACTATACCTGGCTAACGAATTGTTTTTGTAAAGAAATTTTCTCCTAAAAAAAAATCAAAGAGTGCCAATAGAATAAAAAATTACAACTTATGCTTTTCAGAGCTTATTTACATTAATCACCAGATCAATAACCATGAGAGGTAGTCAGAGCTAACATGATCATTGCCTTTCAATGATTAAGAAAACCAGAGTGTCAAAAAAGCAACCTGTATCAGAAGCCAAAACCCTTGATTTCTGTGCCCCTTCTGGGGGCACAATAAGGATGAAAGTAATTATTATTCTCCTTGCTAGGCTACACAGGAAAAATGAGGAAAGACTCAGAAGAAAAATCAAAGACTATGCTCAGCGATGGAAAACAACTCTTATCAGAAATCTAAATCCCACTGGAAGTAAGACAAACAGATAAGGAAGGTAACTTTTAATCTAAACAGGATACACAGAATTAAATACCATGCTCCAAAATCAAACAGCAAACTGAGATTTGCATTTCATATCTTCCATTAGATGCTTCTAGAATGACACTTGAAAAATAAAGCATACTACTGATACGAAAAACTATGAAATACGTATTTTGAAGAAATCTTAATTAAGCAGAGACCAGTGGCTGACACATGTAATCCTAGCTACTCAAGAGGCAGAGATCAGGAGAATCAAGGTTTGAAGCCAGCCCACACAAATAGTGTAAGAGATCAACACAAAAAAGGGGTTGGCAGAATGGCTCAAGTGATAAAGCACCTGCGTAGCAAGCGTAAAGTAGGTACTACAAAAAAAAAAAAAAAAAAAAAAAAAGGAAAGAAACTTTAATTAAGGCATAGTAGCATCTAATAATAATTTACCTGCCTCAATATTCTGAACTTCTGCACATACATGAAAAAAGGGAAGACAAAAATGCTGGCCTCTTGCAGACTCAAGCATAAAATCATGGATCGGAGGTCTTTAGACTCTTTAGAGAATGGCATTATAAAGTATAGCTTTATAGCTTCTGCATGCAAGAGGACACAGACGAGAAATGACAGAATTAGAAGCAAATTCTGCATCACTGATTTATCTGGATCAAAAACTTTGAAAGCGCAAATAACAGTGACAAGGTGAAAACTGACTTCCACAATTACCTTTGAGTTGGGTCTAAAGATGATAGAAGTATTCTCATCATATTCCAGGCTGCCAAAAGAGTAGGAATAAACATAGTCTCAAACACCAAACGTCACAAATTTTGACGAAGTCTTTCTAGATTCAAATATTTCAATACAAATGCTAGATTTTTGTTTAGATTTAATAAACCACAAAGTTTGGGCTTAATTACTGCCCCCCAGAACATCATGAAAGGAAGTATAAATCAAACTCATAAAGATTTTAATTGGTTTCTGGTTAAGTACAGACATCAGTTGTTTTTTAAAAGCCCCCAATTAATTCTAATATATAGCCCTAGCAGAGAACCACTCATGCTTGCTAGGCAGACAGGCCTAGCCACTTGGCTAGCCCTAACATCCAGTTTTAAAGTCTAGCATGTATTAAATAACAAAAAAGAGAGTATCTATTAACCAATCTCATGAAACTTGACCATGAAATTTTTCTTGTCTTTTTTTTATTAATGTCAGGGGTTTCATTGTGTATTTCGATAAATGTATATAATGTGCTTTCATTGTGACCATGGAATTTCAAATTTAACATCAGTGCAATATAAAAGGCACACACAAAATTTTAGCTTTCATTGCATTTATGTAGGCTTTTCAAGAATCAAAAAGCAGGGCTGAGATGTGGTTCATGTGGTAAAGCATCTGCCAAGCAAGTGTAAGGCCAAGTTCAAACCAAGTACCACCAAAAAAAAAACAAAGTGTTTTCAAAATTAGGTTTCTAACATATCATGTGACAGTACCATGTGTATATAAAATGCATGCATATTAAGCAAATGAAAGATGGCTAATGTTTCACATATTTAAATTTTTGTTTTATAAACTTAATATTGTCTTAGGAATTTGATATTTGTTTCCTATTGTCAGTTAATAAAGTTAAGCACTACATTCTTGGGTTTACCACCAGATACATCCTTTACTTCTATGAGAAGAATAAAAATTTTGCTTTCTAACTCATGAAGCTTTTGATGAAATTACCAAGCAGATACATACCTTCCCAACCTATCAAACACTGGAGCACTTGGTTTGCTTACATTGTTGAAGAATAAGTCTAACTGAAATGTGTGTGGAGATGTCTCCCTGTGAATAAAACATCAAAATGTCATCTTTGTAATAATTATTTCCTTTATTAAAACAAAAAAACACAGTACAAAGTTAAGAGCAATCTGAGAATTACTATACAAGTCTTAAGATTTAACAACAACAACAACAAAAACAATTGAAATGATCTTGGTGATTTTGATTAAAAATTTACTTTCAATAATACTTAAAGTGAACAGTTGGTTACTTGAGAATTGGATATAAATAAAATTTTGTTGAATCGTTAACTGCATATTTTATTGTTTAAATCTTAAGACTACCGTATACTACTTCTAGAATTGCTCTTGGTATTTACCTTAAACATTTAAAGAACAATCTTTTTTTTTTTTCCTGGCAATGCTAGGGTTTGAACTCAGGGCCTCACTGCTTGCTAGGCAATGCTCTACCACTTGAACCATGCCTCTTGCCCTTTCTGCTGTAGTTACTTTCAGATAGGGTCTAATATTTTTTGCCCAGGCTAGCCTGGACTGCTATCCTCCTACTTAGGCTTCCAGCACAGCTGGAATGACAAGCGCAAGCCACCACATACACCCAGATTTACTGTTAGATGGGGTCTCAGTAACAATTTTTTTTTCTCTTTTGCAGTACTGAGTAACTTTTTAACCAAGGTGGCCTCAAGTCTTGATCCTCCCAATCTCTGCCTCCAGAGTAGCTAGTATTACAGACATGAGACACTGCACCCAGCCCTAAACATTTAAAAATTTTAATGTTGGTGATATAGCTCAATGGTAGAGCACTAGTCTAAAACATGTAAGATGCCAGGCTCAATCCCCAGAACCACCAGAAAAGAAAAAGGTAATGTTTTTGCTTGTACAAAACTTTTTTTTTTCACTATGTAGCTCACAATGGCCTAGAACTCACTATGTAGCCCAGGCTGCCCTTGAACTCAAGATTCTCCTGCCCAGCCTCTTGAGTGCTGGGATTATAGGCCTGTATCATAAAACCCTGCTTAATTGCACTAAAGCTTAGAACTCATTTAAGTAACTAAAAAACTAACCTCCAGGAATTTTAATTTTACCTGTTTATTTCTGAGTTTTATAATGAAAAAAAATAACACTTGTAAAGTATTCTGCACAAGTATCTTTTAATCTTAAACATTACTTTCAACTTTGAGAAAACAGACTTCCTGAATCATGTATTTTGATTACTCCATTAATCCTTTGTTTTATTGTTCTGTAACATATCAACCATGTGTAAAGATGTTTTTGGTATTTTTTATATTTGGAGTTATTACAATATGAACAGCCATTCATCCTCAGCTAAGAAAAAGGAAGAGAAAGAAAAAGAACAGAGAAAATGTAAATACATTATGTAAATACATTTCTGCCACTGATGCTAATGGCAGAGACCTATTTTGCCTACTGTGGTAGCCAGCCTCCAAGATGGTCCCCAATGACCCCTGCTTCCTGGTATTCACACTCTATGTAGGGTATGTCCTCAACAGATTATGATTAAGAATAGCAGTGCATCACTTCCAATACTAATTAAAGAACATGCTGATTATGGCTTCTTTCTAGGCATGATCTCTCACTCTTAGATCACTCTCTCTGGAGGAAGCTATGTCATAACATGGGCAGGAAGGATCCAAATGGAGAGGATCTCCAGCCTCCTACAAACAGCCACATTAGTGAGTTTCCAAGAAAACTTTCCAGCTCCACTCAAATCTTCTGAAACTACAGCTCTGACCTGCAGGTCAGAGAACCTGAGCCAGCTAAAACACTGTCAGATATCTGATTCTTAGAAACAATGTATAAATGTTTACTATTTTAAGCAGCTAAAACTTGCTATAATTTGTTATAGATAGGAAACATAACTAACAGACCTTTCTTGACAAAAGCAGTATGAAAATACAGGGTAATTCATATCATTACCCTGTCTTTTCCATTCTATGAGCATCTCCCTTTATAGGAAAAGTGGGGAAACATATGGGAGGAAAACATGAGTTTTAATTTTCTTTTTTTTTTGTTGGTGGTATTGGGGTTTGAACTCAGGGCCTAGTGTTTGCTAGGCAGGCACTCTACCACTTGAGCCACATCTCCAGCCGAGTTTTAATTTTCTTAAACATGGAAAAACAGTATGAAGTTAACTATAATGATCCCTCATTATAAACATTAAATATTCTTATTGTTTTACTTTGTGTTTTAATTTTTGAATGGCACATCTGAAGATATTATATCTATTTCTATAAACATCCAACTATTTTTCACAATTAGAAAGAACCAAGCTTTTAACTTTGAATGTGTCCCATTACACTCACATGAAGTGGCAGATTTAACTTTTTATGTAATAGAAATTGAGTTATCCACAGCATCAATAAAATGAACACATAAGCTACAAATGCATGTTAGACTCCCAGTCCCCCCTCAAAAAAACACAACAGTAAAGTGTGATTAAAAAAAAAAAAGGATTTCTAAATATTCAAATTAATTCTTATTTATTTTAAAGGGAAAAGTCAAGTTAAAAAGACTTCATCCTGGGTTGGAAACATAGGTCAGTGGTAGAGTGCTTACCCAGCATGCATGAGACCCTGGGTTTGATCCCCAGCACTGAGATACTGAAATACACACACACACACACACACAAGCAGGCACACGTATGTATGCTCGCATGTTTCTGAGAATCTTTAGTGAAAAAAATAGTTTTACAAACAGAGTTGACTTACCCATATGCTCTGTTGTCAGGTAGACTGCTATGGGCTCTTACTCCTGGGGGTATGACTCGGACTTCATTGATATAAACCACACATGGAAAGCGAACCACATCTATATGAGAACTTTGCTTTAAAAAAGGGAGGGAGAAGACATACTGTAAGGAAAACATTTTTTCTTTTTTTTTTCTATTTTATCGTTTTTACATTTACTCTCATGTGTACACATTATTTGGGCCACCCCTGGCCCTTTCTGGGCAGAACCTGTTCCACCCTCTTGTTCTCCGATTTTGTTGAAGAGAAAACCTAAGAGATAATAAGAAAGAGAAAATATTCTTTTTCAATTCAAAATATACACAACTTTAATTTTTTTTCACTCAAATGTCACTAATAACCTTAAAATAAACTACAGGGCTGGGAATGTAACTCAGTGATAGAGCACTTGCCTAACATATACAAGGACCTGGGTTTGATTCTCAACACAGAAAAATAAATAAACTCCACATCATCAAATAAAAATGCAGTAAGTTTCTCAACTGGCATAAAATTTTGGGTAGTGCATTTACCTCTTGATCATGTTCTGCCTAGACCACTATAGATCCACCAAATTCCCTTATCTGAAACCTCTAGAGCCACTTGCCTTTCAAAATCCTGACCTTCTTGGTTTTTAAAAGGTAGTATTATGCAAATATTGCATATTACTTATGACCTCTAGTGGCTTCTGGGCAGTATCTTATAATCAAAAACAGAGTGGCTCAAGTGGAAGAGTATCTGTCTAGCAAGTGTGAGGCCCTGAGTTCAAGCCCCAGTACCACCAAAATATATTTCTACAGCCAGATGTATCAACATTCACACTAAATAACTGGATTGTATGAGCAAATGAACTCAGGGCAGATTTTTCTGCCATTTTTTCAATCTTTGAAATTACAGATAAGATTATAAATCTGTACTTAAATTAGCATACTTTGCTAAACTTAACTAACATCAAGGTATCAGAGACCTTCTCTCCCAAATTAAAAAATAATCCACAAACTAAGAGTTTATCATAATAAAAGAATGGATAGCAAATTACACTTAGTACATATTATCTCTATTATAACATTTGATGTAGAATAAAACAAATGCAGCTCTGTGACAGTAACAAAAGAGCATTTTCACATTGTTTCTGAACTATTTTACATCAACTTTTTCTAGCAATTCGGTCAACTAACATTTTGCCTAGTGTTCTAAGTTCACCACAAGAAGAATGCTTCACATTATTTACATTTAGAATGGCTGAGACTCTTTTCAAGCTGCAAAGATTATCAAGCTTATCAACAGACCAAAACAATGTGTTCAGGTTAATCTTCCCTGAAATAGGACAAAAAAATGATTTCATAATCTTGCATTTTAAGTTTGGAGATTATAATTAATATATAGGTACAGAATTTAAAAAATGGTAATGTTACTTAATCTCTCATAGGTATAAAATAAGCAGGATGAATGCAAAGTGAGGCTGACTGCTGTCCTTAAATACCTATTTTCCTCTTCTTCTAGAGAAGTTTTAGCTAAGCATGAGTGAATTAAAGGTCATTTCTCAGAAGCCAATGCAAACAGGTGATTACTGCATTCTCTGATCAAGATGCAAATGGAAATGAAGTAGGCAACTCTGGATCATGCCCTTAAAGATTCCTTTAAGGTTCAGACTTTCAGACCCACCTTCCACCTTTTCTTCCAATACTCTGTTGACTTTCCAGAACACAAAAGTTGTAATGAGCTATTATAGCCAATGCCCAAATGATGGCAGAGAGAAATACAGATGGAACCTCAAATCCCAACACTGCAGAGCTGCATATTAGCCCTAGATTATTTTCAAGATTATTTTTTAAAAGTTTAACACCAACTTAAATTTTTCTTTTTATTATAATTTTAACACATATTAATTGTACAAATTAATGGATTTCACTGAGATATTTATATACACGCATACATCATGTCACAAACTTTAAATAAGAATACCAAATACCAAAGTGGGTTTTTTTGCTGTTGTTTTCCTTTTTTTTTTTTTGAACTAGGGTTTGAATTCAGGGCTTCATGCTTGGGAGGCAGGCATTCTACTGCTTGAGCCACGCCCCAACCCTATTTTCAAGATTATTGAAAGAGAAAAATGCTATCTTATATGGAATCACTTTTAATTTAGCTTTTGTTACAGTAGCTGAACTGTAGCCTAATTATTATGACTATACCTTAGGTATTCAAAATACCTCAATAGGTTTATATAAAAAAAATAAGCATTTTGCCACACACTTTGGTGCTATACTTCCTTCCTGTAAAGAACTCTTCTAAAAACCCACTATATAGAAGTTCCTTGTCTCATACAATTATGAATTCTCATTTATATGTACAAAGAACACTTAGCACAAAAGTTTTTAAACTATATCCTCCTCTATCCTACCATCTATTAAAGAATGGTATTCATAGTAGTTAGGATATAATCACTGAACCTAAAAAAATGAATTTATGGATACAAAGACAGGCTCTTTTATAAGTAGAAGAGCTTCTGTATTGGATGCTATCACTTTTACTAAACACTTATTTCTAAATTTAATTAAATGTCTATTATGTTCCAATGCTAGCTTCTGAGGAAAGAAAGACAAAACATGTCTGCCATTAAGAAACAATTTGTTGTAGTAGACATATAAACTGCCACGATACAGAAGCACACACAATGCTGTGAAAACTCAGAGAGGTACTTACCTAGCTCAGATTATGAGCAAACATTTGCAGGGGAAGAAAAGGAGATTCAGGGAAGATTTCCCAAAAGAAGCACCTGGGCTAAGTCATAAGGGAAAACAAAAATTAGTAGAAGAGAGACAAGAGCTTCCTAGTCAAAGGGAGACAGCATGTACAGAAAGAAGGCAAATAAGAACTCGGAAGGTTCAAGAAACTGCAAGCATAGTTCACTAGAGCTAGAGGGCAAAGGGGAGAGGAAAATAGAACAGAGTGGCTGAGCACATCCAACAGAATTATAAGAAATAAGATTTTCATCCATAACCAGAAGACAACTCCAAAACTGTCCCTCTATCTAGGACCTCCCTCCTGAGCCCCTACATCCAATGGCCCACAAACTTGGCAAGTCCCAAACTGAGCTCTCCTATATTAGTGATGGTACCACTATCCACACAACGCCCAACACATTATCCTATTTGGCTTCTCATTCTCTCTCATCTAAATCATCTATCCATTCAAATACCAAGTCCTATTGATTAAATTTCTAAAAAGCCTCAAATCTGTGTATTTCCCTTGACTCCTGTTGTTCCTTTCTACATACTATACTGCTCCAATCTGATTGCACCAATAGAATCATAAAGGTTTTATGCTTCTTTTTTACTCCCCCCACCAACCCATTCTCCTACTGCAATGTGGTCTTTCTAGAATATAACTGCAACACTCCCCTTCTCTTTCCTGTAGCCAAACCAAAGTCCTATTGCTATAAACAAACTTGTTTGTCCTCTCCCTTTCCCTCTCCCCTCCCTCCCCCTTTTCCTCTTTTTCTCCTTTGGAGGTACTGAGGCTTGAACTCAGGACTCCACATTTGGTAGGCAGGCATTCTACAACTTAAACCATGCCTCCAGCCCACAAGCTTGGCCTCTGTATCACTTCAAACTTATATCCCTAACATACCATATGCATTTCCAACTTCATGCCTCATTTATGCTGTTCTCTCTGCTTAGAACCACCACTACCACCCATACCTTCTGTCCCAGCTCCCTTAGATGTTAACTTTCTCTTGAAAGTTAAGACAGAGAGCTGGGGGTGTAGCTCAAGTAGTGGAGCACTTGACTGGTTCAATCCCCAGCATAAAAGGAAGGAGATGAGAGAGGGGAGAGGGAAAACGAGAAGTGAAGCAAGGAGAGAGAGAAGAGAAAAACAACTGTAATTGCCTCCTTTTAACTCTCTCACTAGAGTATATGCTGCATTTGTTACCCTCAACACAGAGAAACTAAAGCAGATACTTTAAAGCAACTGAGGCCAATAGGAGAAGGGGAACAGGAACTAGAGAAAGGGTTAGTTCGAGAAGAATTAACTTAGAAGGTAACACACATGTACAGGAAATCAATGCGTGTCAACTCCCTGTATAGCTATCTTTATCTCAACTAGCAAAAACCCTTGGTCCTTCCTGTTATTGCTTATACTCTCTCTTCAACAAAATTAGAGATAAGGGCAGAATAGTTTCTGCCTGGTAAGCGTGGGGTAAGGGGGGTTAAGGAAGGGAGGGGGGAAGGTGAGGGGGGGAAGGGGAGAGAAATGACCCAAACATTATATGCACATATGAATAAAATAAAAATTTTAAAAAAAAGTATATGCTACAAGGTGACAAGAAGCAAGACTCGGTTTTACTGTATATTCACCATCTAGCATATTACTTAATGAATGAAGAAGTTTTAGCAGGCACTTAAAAGTGATTGAATTGTGTTTATTTCATAAAGTTAAATAAAAACCTAGAAAGACAGGTTGACAATGGGAAAACAAGGATGACTTGTATCAGGGAGTTAACAGGAATATGAAGAATAGACTGGTCACATTTTACAACTCTCAGCCCCATTTATCCACAGAAGTCATTGTGTTTAAAGATCACAGTATAGCGGACACCTATGGCTCACACCTGTAATCACAGCCACTCAGGAGACAGAGATGGGAGGATCACGGTTCAAAGCCAGCTCCAGCAAACAGTTCGAGAGACCCTATCTCAAAAAAAAGGGCTGGAAGAGTGGCTCAAAGTAAAAGCACCTGCCTACCAACCCTAGTGCCACCAAAAAAAAAAAAAAAAGGTGGAGGGGAATCACAGTGTAACTCCCTTCCCATGCTCTTCTATCCCTGTAACAACCTTCTCTTTCCACTCTCTCCCTTCACTATCTCATCTGTTCCTACCACTTCCATTATATCACTTGTGCAGATGAGCTTCAAATCCGTTTCCTAACAAGACTCTTAAATGAAGGACTTTCTAGCATCAACCACTCCTCCTAAAACTATATTTTAACCCAACATTTCCACTCTGAAAAGAAATAAAAGATGCATAAAGTAATCTAGCCTTACATTACTATTTGTAAAAAGTCAGAAACCTAAATGTGTGAAAATTTAGTATATATCACTTAAAGAAATATTATGCAGCCAATTAAAATGGGATTATACAGAAAGAAATAAACAGGATGTCTAGGGAACAGGGAAGAAAAAGACTTAGTTTTTACTGTATACCCTTTTTTACCTTTTGAATTTGTACCTGATATATGTGTTACCAAGTCAAAAAAATAAAGGAAACGTTTTTAAATGAAGCTTATTTTTAATTGTTATATAAGTGAATTGTACCTCATACATGCCATTACCTAGTCAAAAAAAAGAAACATTTTTAAATGAAGCTTATTTTTAATGTGGTATGAGTGAATTTCTTCACTTATGAAGATACACAATACAACATTAAGCGAAAAAAGTAACTACAAAACATTACGGTATTGGGAACAGTAATGTAGGTAGTGAGTATATACATTTACATTTATGCATAATCATATTCACTAGAAGATTTGGAAAATATTAATGTAAAGAAAGCTGTTGACCAGGTACAGTGGCTCACGCCTATAATCCTAGTTACTGAAGAGGCAGACATAGGGAGGATGACAGTTCAGAATGCGCCTGGCCAAAAAGTTAGTAAGAACTGCCCCCCAACCCCCATCTCAACTAATAGCCAGGCATGTTGGCACACACCTGTCATCCCCAACTATGCAGAGAAGCACAAGGAGGAGGATCACAGTCCAGGCCTGCAGGACATACAAGAGTGAGACCTTGGGCTAGACCTGCCTAGCAAGCACAAGGCCCTTAGTTCAACACCCAATACCACAAAAAACAACAACAAAAAAAATGCTGTTATTTACAACAATAAAATGCAAACTAAGTACAGATTATAATAGGTTTGAAGGAGAGTGAAAGGAAATTGGTTCACTCACTTCAATAGGAGTATCAATGGGATGGTGAGTGGCTCAAGAGGTTGAAGTACCAGTCTAGTAAGTATAAGGCCATAAGTTCAAACCCCAGTACTTCCAAAAATACATACATTATATATATATATATATATATATATATATATATATATATATATACAGAGAGAGAGAGAGAGAGAGAGAGAGAGAGAGAGAGAGAGAGAGGCTCTCAACTAATATTCTTGTTTACCAAATAATGTTGCTTAAATCTCATTTTAATTTTTTTTTTTTAGCAGTACTGAGGTTTGAACTCTGTGTTTTATGCTTGCTAGGCACTCTACCACTAGAGCCACACTTCCAGGCGCCCCTGATTTTAATTTAAAAAATTTTTCCAAGTATGTTAAATGAGTTATGAATATTAGAGTTTTATCTTGCTTTTTTTTGGTGGTGGCAGTGGTGGTGGTACTAGGGTTTGAACTTAGGGCCTGTACTTGCTAAGCAGGCTTTCTACCACTTTCCCAACCCATGCTTTGCAATCTTGATTTGCAATGTTAAGTATTTTATTCACATATTGGAACATTATTCCCTTATATCCAAATTGTCTATTAATAAGTTTAACTGCTTATCTCCTGATATCCGTGTATTTTTATAAATGTACAACTCTTTATGTGAAAAGGAGATTGTTAGCAAAATAAATAAATACAAAAAGAGAAAACACTATTAATGATAGATGAAACTAAGAAAGGTGGGATTATGAAAGCCTGTGCTTTTCTGTATTTTTCTACAATAAAATTTATATTTACTAAAATAACATTTATTTCATTTTTAAAAGAGTGGCATAGAAACCACAAACATAATCTGTAATTCATTTAGCACAAGTCAGACCTCTTATAAGGACTCCCCTTCTGAAACTTTAATAGAAATTTACCTTCTTTATCAGATTACAAATTCCTTTCAAAGCGAAAGCAACAGGTTTTTCCTTTGTTTTTACTTGTTCTGCTCCTCCTAGAGCAGTATTTTTCATAAACAACTGTTAAAGAGACTCCCAACTTCTACTGGGCATTTTCACTACAATCAGTTACTATACTGTCAAATCTGTATCAAAGATGTATCTTGCAAGTATCCCTTCCTATTTAGTCACACTGGGATATAGTGTAGCATACAGCACAGCACACAGCTTTAGAGCCAGGAAAATATACACTTATTGGTCAATCTTTTTTTTTTTTTTTTTGAGATAGGCTCTCACTATATAGCCCAGGCTGGCCTTGAATCTACTTTACCTCCAGTGCTAGGATTACAGGTTCATGCTACCACACATGTACCTGGAGGTTGGTCTATCTTTATCTAGCTATGCCACTTTAAGGAAGTCACCTAACCTCTCAAACTCAGTCAATCTACAAAATGATGGAAGGATCAGAGGTAATTTATTTAAACAACCAAAGCACTGTTCCTGCACAAAACAAGTATTCACTAAATGCTAACTAAGAAGTGTTAATTCTCACCTGCTAACTCAAGTTTTCATTATCTTACTATTTCTTCCTGATTTTGCCACCTGTTTTTCCTGAATTATTTTAGGTATTACTGATCAATTAACCTACCTAATGTAGCTTACTAATCACAATTAGTAACTTTACGCATTCAAAAACTAGCCATTTGAACAAAAAGTCTATACTCCCTCGTTGAACATTTAAGGAGCTCCATGATCTGGTTCTCCCCCTCATATGCCACTTCCCACTGCTACTTTGGGGTTACCCTAACAAGTGAACTGATTGCTCGAGTAGAATGGCCTCCTTTCCTAACTACAGTTGTGAAACATTTTTTGTTCCACCAAAAACCAAACTCGTATGCCAAATACTTGATGAAGTCTCTCCTAACACTCTCAAGAGTTATCTCTTTCTCTGAAACCACATTTATAACCACAGAGGTAGCTAAATAAATATTAACTGGAGAACTACTATGTCAGATATGGACAAGCATTTTGGAAACAAGATGAGAAACTCAAGGAATTCTTACTGTGCCTCTTTATGCAGTTATCACATTCTAACTTGAATCATAATTTTAGATACAAACTTGTTGAGAACAAAGGTTTCTCAAAAAAGTATTTATCTCCCATAAACCCCTACTCCTCCTTCAAGACTCAATTCAAATATGATCTCTACTAAATTTCCTAAATCACCTCGAGAAGGTCACTAACTGCCCCATCCTCTCATGTTCCTCAATATCTGTCTTTAGAATGAAGAAATAGACTAAATAATGAAGTAATGCCACTTTCTCTAAACTAATACTAATGCATCATATGCTTCTTTCTTCAAATTTTTAACTGTTCTCTACTCCTGTACAACGAGGCTTGTTCTGACGAAGCTTCTGTCACTATTTTAAGTTTTCTAAAGCCAGGTGGAATGATGTCAGAGAAATGTAGTAGTCACTGAACAAACTGTATTCTGACACACAAGAAATGTGAGGCCATGAATGAACTTGCTGTAATATATACTAATCCAAAGTTTCTCAGCTTTTGACTTTTACACACCTATAAATCATTCGTTACATTTAAAAATCAAAGTTACCAACCACTACCTCTAACACCACTATTTCATAAAAGAATATTTTAAACATTTTTTTCATTCAAACATTTATTGACATTTTCCTATCGTAGGGGCTGGAAATACAGCTGAGAACAAGAGACACTCTACCTTATCCTCATGGAGCATGATACAAAACACACTTCATAAAAAAAGAACTCATCTCCAAAGAAAGACTAGCTCTCTATATTGTTTGAGTTTACATGAAGGAGAAGAAATGTGAGGGTTGCTCTTTGATTACTATTACCATTATTTCTCTGTGGACTTCGTTAAAATTCATTTTAGGCCGGCTTTCGGAAACTTTTAGTTAACAAGCTATCTTCAATCAATGCAACAAAACCATTCACTAGTTCGGGTAGATTGCCCAAGTAGACTGCTGCACAACAACCCCCTCGTCACTCAAAGCGACAATATATCTGCTTTCGGACGACGTTTCTGACGGCAGTTTTGACTACGATTCCCCCAACTCTCTCTGCTTCACAAGCATCCTCCATGCCAAGGAGATGTAAGCATCATCGCAAATTCTAACGTGTGCAAGCTCCAAAAGTATTAAAGTTTCAGGACAAACTGGAGCGCGATACAGTCCTAAGCCGAAGGAGTGTCACGACTGAGCAACTTGAGTCGCGTTAGAACAGGGACCTAAGAGGAGGAATTTTAAAACTTCGTATGAGTCGGGAACTACGAAACAGGCGACAGCTGCTCAGACCCATGCACCACTGTCAAAGACCAGCGCCCAGCTCCCTCCCAAACAACTCCAGAGGTAAGCCAGACAACTCGATTCTTCTCGCGGTCCCAAGCTGACCGGACAAAATACAAATGAAAAGTGATGCCAGCAGAGCAGCCAACTCGAGCAAAGATGCAGGGAAAGCCGGGGGCTGCTGCCGCCCTCCTGCAGACGCGGGGCTCTCCCCGGGCTGGGGGTGGGGGTGTGTACGCGGGGAGCTGACGCGGCGATCGGCAGGAAGAACAGTCCAGGACGCCTAACGATGAGGGGGCAAGGGTCTCCAAGTCGAGGAGCAGTGTCGGAATCAATTCTCCAAGCCTTACCTCAGCGCTCGGGTGCTTAAAAGTATCTAAAAATAGCAGCTCCATGGACGAGTCCACCGCCATGTTTGCCGCGGGCAGGGGACGGGGGAGAACTTCCGGGGCAGCGCTCCAACTTCGGAGGCTTTAGGCTCAGGACAGGGAGAAACGACAGCACTTCCGGTGACCAGCGCGAGATGGGCGTCAGCCTCTACCTATCCCAGCGCGCCTTGCTGCCTGCAGTCGCTGACCCCGCCTTCTCCAGCGCGGCAAGGGCGCCCTCGGAACGTGGAGAGGGACTGAGCGGGGAAGACCACTGACTACGGGTCTCCCGCGGTCCAAACCCTGGTGTTCCACCGCGTTTCGGAGCCACGACGACCCCGGGGAGGCAGTGCTTGTAGCAGGCTTTGGAAGTGAGGAGGGGAAGGAGCGCTGCCAACTCAGGATGCATGACCCTCCAAAAAAGCAATAGATGCACTGAATGAATGTAAAAAGGAAGACATTGTTTTAAAAAGAAGAAACTGTTGCCTCAGGAAGTAAGACGGATTTCTTATCTGTGAAATGTGAGAATAGCTTAAGATGGTTTTGTACTCCCTATCAGGAGTCACTTCCTCTACCCAAATTACAGACAAAGCTTTTAAGGTTTTTGTTTTTGTTTTTGTTTTTTGGAAATCATCAGAAATAACAATATCTAACCTACAGGAGCATTGTGATGAGTAA
Source organism: Castor canadensis (assembly GCF_047511655.1). Taxonomy (NCBI): domain Eukaryota; kingdom Metazoa; phylum Chordata; class Mammalia; order Rodentia; family Castoridae; genus Castor; species Castor canadensis. Next base: position 156,054,373 of record NC_133388.1, read on the forward strand.
TTGAAATAAAATTCAAAGAATGGTATAACTGAAGCTTCACGAATGGTATGAAAAGGAGACAGTGAAACTAAGTCTGTGAAGTACTGGGGAGTATTAGAGAACTGGAAGTGTACACAGCAGGCGTGGTAGTCTAAATTCGCACAAGCCCTTAGGAAATAGCAAGGAAAATTATATATATCTCTCCCAGAGAAAATTCTTGCCCATGTGTTCAAATAAATACCTACAAATAACACATTTTGTTTTGTTTTTCTGTCGTGTTGGGAATCAAACCTAGCCTTGGAAATACTAGACAAGCGTGCCACTGAGCCCCACCCCTAGCCATTTTAGTTTGCTGAGATAGTTCAAAAAACGCTAAGTAGGGGGGCTGGGGTGGGACTCAAGTGGCAGAGCACTTGCAGACCAAGTAGGAGGTTGGAAGCTCAAGCCCCATGCCACCAAAAACAAAACAAAACACATTATAGGAGCATATGTATTGTAAAATGATAAAGAAATGCATTGGAATGATAAAATAAAAATTTCAAGTTAGTGAGTTGGAGGGATAGTAATGGAGGACAAAAGGTTTCAAATGGTTTAGGTTTAAAATTCTTTAGTAGTGGTTTCACAGGTGTGCCTTACATTATTGTTTGTACCTTTTGGTATGTCTGAAAGATTTAAAGTAAATTAATTTTTAAAATAAATCTCCCATCCACCCATTCCTCAGCCATCAGTTTCCTCTATTACCATACAGTTTATCCATTTTGCTATTAGTTTTTTCAGAGAACAAGTTCTTGCATTCATGTTTCTGGTATTTTTGTATGTTCTGATTATTTACTTTCTGTTTTTGAATTTCTTTAATTCTTTTCTTCTGGTTTCCTTAGGCTTATACAGTGTTCTCTTTCTAATTTCTACTGTTGATGCTTAATTTGTTTATATTCATATTTCTTATGTTGCTATGTGTACTTATGTATAGCAACTTTCCTCTCAGTTCCACTTTAATTATAACAAATGTAACATGCAGCACTTTTACTGTTATTCTTTACATAGTCTGATAGTCTTAGCTTTGATATCTTTTGACCTGAGAGTAGTGTGTGAAGCTTTTTTTGTACAGCAGATTTACAGAAAATTGAAAGACAGTAAAGTTCCCACTTAGCCCCTCTTTCCCCAAAGATTCTCCAGTTATTATCTTGCCATAACTTGGCACATGTATTACAATTGATGAACTAGTTTTGACATGTTATTATTAACTAAATCTATAATTTACATTACAGTTTACTTTTAGCATTGTATGGTTTTGACAAATGTAGAATGTCATGTATCCACCATTACAGTCTCATGCAGAATAGTTTATTGCCCTAAAAATTCCTGATCTCCACCTATTCGTCCCTCCCTCCTAGTAAAAGAGTCTTATCTTTTTATTGTTTCTACAGTTTGCCTTTTCCAGAATACCATATAGTTAGAATCATGTAATATGTACACATTTCAGACTGGCTTCTTTCACTAAGGAACATACATTGAAAGTTCCTCCATGTCTTTTCATGGCTTGATAATTCATTTATTTTTATTGATGAATGGTATTCTATTGTCCGAATATAATACAGTTTATTTATATATTCATTTTTTTGAAGGACATCATGTTTGTTTTCAGTTTGGAGCAATTATGAATTAAACTACCATAAACATTTATGTGCAGATTTTTGTGTGCACGTAAGTTTTCATCTTATTTAGCTAAATACTTAGGAGAACAATTTCTGTATCATATGATAAGACTGTTTAGCTTTGTAAAAAACTGTCAAACTGTCTTCTAAAGATTCTGTATCATTTTGCAGTGTGACCAGCAATGATTAAGAATTCCTGTTCTCTACATCCTCATCAGCATTTGGTGGTGTTAGTATTTTGGATTTTGGCCATTCTAATATGTGTGTAATGGTATCTCATTGTCTAAATTTGCAACTCTCTAATGACATATGACGTCCAACATCTTAACATATGTTTCTTTGCCATCCATATACCTTCTTTGCTGAAGGTCTTACCTTCTTTTTTAAAAATCAAAACTGACCATCTGTGCCCTGAATCAGACTTATGGGGACTATTTGCATTCATTGATATGGGTGAATGCTTGCTGTTACATTCAGTGATGTGGAGAACACAACTAGACATCAAGGAGAGCCCAGAATCCTCTTATAGTGAGTAGGACCCAAGTTCACTTCTCCTATCTTACTCTTTCCCCTTGTACTTACCATACCACCTGGGTGGTTTAACTATTCCCAACTGGATTGAATCCCTTAATACAGAGGCATTTCACATCTTTGTGCCTTCGCTTATATGGTGTCTTCTACCTTGAATATGACCCCCTCAAAACAGCTTTCCAAAAACCTACACATAGGGATGGCGAAATAGCACAGTGGTAGAGTGTTTGCCTAGCATGCTCAGAGCCCTGGGTTCAGTTCCCAGCACTGAAAATTAAGACTCATACGTATGTGAAAATACCCTAAGCTTGAATATGAATAGAGACAAATCTGTGTTTCAAAAGAATAATATAACACATTAAAGAGAAAAATAACTGATCCAAAAGCCTACACACACACACAGTTCAATAGCATCCAAAGAAACAAACTACCTGTATCAGTCAGCTTTCAGTTTCTGTGACAAAATACCTGAGATAATCAACTTATAAGAAGGAAAGATTCACTGTGGTTCCTGGTTTCAGAGGTTTCAGACCATTGTCACTTGGCCTCGTCCCCTTAGATCTGTGACCAAACATAATGGAGTGAGCACCATAGAGCAAAGCTGCTCATGTTATGGTGGCCAGAAAGGGAGGGCGGGGGGAGCCAATAAACTCTTCAAGGGCAAGCCCTTAAGTTGGAATGAACTACTTCCTCCAATTAGGCCCTACCTTCTAAAATTCCCACGGACTACAGGTGTGGCCTAAGTGGCAGAGTGCCTGCTTTGCAAGCACAAAGCCCTGGGTTCACCTATCTCAGTCACACCAAAGAAAGAAAGAAAGAAAGTTTCCACCATTTCCCACTAGCACCATCATCTGAGGACAAAGCTTTCAACAAATGAGCTTTGGGGGAACACTTAAGATCCAAAGCATAACAGTATCTAAGGGATAAATTTAACCAAAGAAGTGAAGATTTATACACTGAAAGCTATAAAATATTGCTGATAAAAAATAAAGATCTAAATAAATGAGAAGAAATTACATTCCTAGATTAGAAGACATAGTATATTAAGATGGCAATAACATCCAAAGTTATTTATAAATTCATTGCACTGCCTAACAAAATTCTAGAAATGGAAAAGCTGATCAAATTTATATAGAATTTCAAGGAGCCCACATAACTAAAAGAATCTTGAAAACAAAGAACAAATTTGGAAGACTCACATTTCCTGACATCGAAACTTACTACAAAGCTACAGTGACCAAAACTATGTGGTAACAGCATAAAGATCAGTATATGGTAGTCACCCTTATCCATAAAGGATGTCCTACGACCCTCAGTGCATGCCTGAAACCACAGATACTATTAAATCCCATATGTATTACGTACTTTTCCTATACATAAATGCACAAATTTAATGCCTTTTCCATCTTAAGTAAGCTTTTCTCTTGCATTATAACTGCAGTTTGAGGTACAACACAAACACTTCGCAATTTCATGGATAAAGGATTTCTTCTTACCATAGATCTTAGCAATCTCAGTAGACAATTTTTTTCTTTCCTAATTAAGTTGAGAACATTCATCTTTTCAGTTAAAGGAAGCAATTTATGGCTTCTTTTTGGCATGTTCAAATTGTCAGCATTACTACTTTTGTGTGCTGAGATCATTATTAAGTAAAATAAGGGTTACTTAACCACAGCACTGCAATACAGTGACAGTTGACAAGATAACCAAGATGCTATCAGTGGACTTACAGGGTGTGGATGTAGGTTAGTGGCAGAACAACATGCAATTTAAATCTTATGAATTTTTTATTTCTACAATTTTCCATATAATATCTTTGGACCATAGTTGACTAAATAAATGAAACCATGGAATAAGGGGAAGACTATTATATAGATCAATGGAATAGAATTAATAGTCCTGAAAGAAAACTTTATGTATATGGTGACTTGATTTTCAACAACAGTGCCAATCTCATTCAATGAGGAAAGAATTATCTCTTCAATAATGATGATGTAATAACTGAATATCCACATGCAAATGAGTGAAAACTAGATGCCTACATGCAAACATTGGACTATATACAAAAATCATACTATATACAAAAATTAACCCAAAATAGATCAAGAATCCAAATACAAGAGCTAAAACTATGCCAGGCATGGTGGTACACAGCTGTAATGCCACTACTAAGATGGTTGAGGCAAGGTCATAATTCAAGGCCAACCTGGGATACATACCAACACCTGTTTCAAAACAAAACAGAAAACTCTGAGAAGAAAGCATAGGGGTATATATCTCATGATGGGGTATTTGGCAATGTTAGCAATGAATTCTTAGATATGACACTAAAATCATACACACCAATAGAAAAAATAAGTTGGCCTTCATCAGCATTAAAAGTTTTATATTTGAGGTTGGGTACCAGTGACTCACATCTATAATCCTAGCTACTCAGGAGGTAGAGATCAGGAGGATCTCAGTTCCACATCCAGCCCTGGGCAAATAGTTCTCGAGACCCTATCTTGAAAAAAAATTTGTCACGAAAAAGGGCTAGTGAAGTGGATGGAGCTATAAGAGTGCCTGTCTAGCAAGTGTGAAGCTCTGAGTTCAAACCCCAGTGCTATAAAAAAGAAAAAAAAAGTTTTGTATTTGGTAGCTGTAGTTTGACTTAATAGAACCATTACTAAATCCGTAATTAAATGCACATTCTTGATACAAAAAAAAAAAGGTTTTGTGCATCAAATGACACTATAAAAAAAGAGCAAAGAAACAATTGCTAAGATTTGGATATTGTTCCCTACCAAGTTTTTGTTGAAATTTGGTTGCTTTTGCAGCAAAATTAGGAGATAAGACCTTTGGGAAATAGTAGGGCCGGGAGGGCACTGCCCTTATAAGTGAGATTAAGGCCTTATAAAAGGGATATTTCAACTCCCTTTTCCCTCTTTGCCCACCCACATTCTGACATGTGAAAACAAGGCCAGATGCTGGCATCTTAACCTTGGACTTCCCAGCCTCCACAACTGTGAGCCAATAAAATTCTGCTCATTATAAACTACTTAGTCTCAGGTATTCTGCTATGTAGCACAAATAGGCTAAGGCAAAAACCTACTGGATGGGAGAAAATATTTGCAAATATGCAACTGTTTAGGGTCTGCTGTCCAGATTATATAAAGAAATCCTACAACTCAACTCAAAAGGACAAACCATCCAATTTAAAAATGAGCAAGCCATGGGTTAGATCTCAGCATACATAAATTTTTAAAAAGTTAAGCACAGAATTACCTTATGATCCAACAATTCCACTACTAAATATATCATAAAAGAATTGAAAATAGGTACTCAAGCATATGTTCATACATACTCTACTGATAACAGCCAAAAATGCAAAGACAAATATCCATCTACTAATAAACAGATAAACAAAATGTGCCATAGACATGCTTCCTTCTGTTTCAATTGCTCCTTCTACCCTTCACTGGATTTGAGTCTCTCATTTGTGAGTACATAAGAGTATATTTCTCAGATTAAACTCTAGTACCCAACTAGCTTTTTGCACTTACTTATTTGCAGGTGTACGTGTAGCTCAGTGATAGAGCACTTGCCTAGCTGTGTGAGACTCTGGGTTCAATCCCCAACTATGAGTAAAAGAAAAAAAAAAGCAGGTCACTGTCCCCCTTCTTGCCTGTAAGCTTCTTCCGACTTGGTGAAAAATTCTTCACCAATACATTCCCAGTACCTGGAACATAGTAAACACTCAAAAATGGTTATTAGATGAATAAATTCATTTTCTCCTGTTTTGAATCTAATACAGAGTTATATAGTGCATATTTTACATATAGATTTACTATTCTTGTTCTTTTATTTTGTCTTGCTCATATTTTAAGCTTCCTCTGAGCAGTGCCCTATAACCAACCCATAGTATTACTGCTGTATTACAAACTACTATGCCTTTATTTCTCTGATTTTTGACACTTTACAGTGAAAAGAACACTTTAAGACAAATAAAAATTGTCTCTAATGTGAAAAGGCAACTTATGCAAATCTGAATACTTGCCAGGAGCAACTTGAGAAAAAGACAAAGATGATAGGAAAGAGCTAATCAGCCCCACAAGTCAGTGTTGCATTTATTTGGTAACAGTGAGCCCAGTGCCAAGGTGAAAGGCATTCCTACAAGTAACTGAGCAGAAGGAGAGTCTGAGGGAAATGCCAAGAATTTCAACATCTGCTAAGACCAAGTACATGGACAATTCTCTTGGAAAAGATCAACTGCTTTGAGAGTCTGGCACACTGCCAACTCCAAGACATCCTTCCACCATCAGGAATACAAAGTTTTCATGTCCTCCCTCTCTGAGCACAACCATCAAAAGTAACAGCTGTCACCTTTCTCTATGGCACTTGAGTGTGATTCTCTGCAGCCAAGGATTTGCTATGAAACTTCCAGATCATTCTTCAGTATGTGGTCTGGAATTATCTAACACTTAAGAAACATAGATTGTAAACTATTAAACATATAAGCTACCTTAAGATAAGCATACTCATTAGTGCCAATATTTCTGCAAAATTTAATGACACCAACTATTTACCAACTGTTTTTCCAGCTTTCTAAAGGCATAACATACCGCTCTGCGATCCTGGCCATTTTAAAGATGGGCAAACAGCAAAAACTCTGTGGTTCAGTTCCATCCTTGGAATCTCCACCTCCTAAGTAACCAGAATTACAGGTGTGAACCATCATGCCTGGCACATCTCTATCCTTCTAATGATGTTCTAGTCCTCTGTTTTGTTTTTGGATTTGGTTATTTGGGGAGTGTTTTTGACAACACTGGGGTTTGAACTAAAGGCCTCAATTTGATAGGCAAGCATTCTACCACTTCAGCCATGCCCCAGCACTTTCTGTTGTAGTTTTTCAGATAGAGTCTTGCTTCAGTTTTTGCCCAGAGTTGGCCTCAGACCACTATCCTCCTATCTAAGCCTCCCATGTTACTGGCATTACAAACACACACCACCATGTCCAGTTTGTTGGTTGAAATAGAGTCTTACTAATTTTTTGACCGTGGCTGACCTCAAACTACAACCCTCTGGCTGGCTGCCACCATATCTGGCCCTTATTCCTCTGTTTACAAATGCTCTTGTGTCTTCTTTTCAGTTCTCTATTCAGCCTTAAGGACTTGAGGAGATGTCCTTCACCACCCCACTCAATACAAGCACTAGGCTCCTGTAGGTTTTTACTGTATGCATACTTTATCACATAGCTTATTCCATATATGATAATTAACCTTTATCTAGAAACTAAACTCTTTGAAGGAAATGTACATCCTTCATTCCTACAGCATTTTCATGGATATACTTCCTTACCTAATAGTACCTGGACACAATAAATGCTCTCTCTATATTTGTTGAATGAGTAGATTAAATGAGATCTAGGATGATCAGTGACCCCATGGAAGCAGGATTACAGTTAGATAGTTTCTGAAGGCTAGACAAGAATGAGATGGCCAGAGGAGAGGGAAAAAAGTTCCAGATTGATATAACAATTTGAGCCAAGGAAGCAAGACCAGTATTTCAGAAAGTAGTTGAGTTGGAATAAGGGAGCTAAAAATGAAATAAGAGAGCTCAACTGAGATCCAGTGAGGGAAACTGACTTCTACAGTGGAATTTATCCTGTGACTTAGAGATTAAGTGTTAACCATTTTGAAAAGAAAATAAAACTACAGAAAAGATTTTTCAGGAAAATTATTCTTCCCATAGTATTTACAATTAACTGAAATAAAGGGAGACTAGAAATAAAGAAGTCATGAGGAAAGTTATTACAATAACTTAAATGAGGAGTTTAGTCTGGATCTGGATTTGGGACAGTATAAATGGAAAAGAAAGGAGTGGGAAAAAACACTGAAAAGAAAGAAGCAACAAAAATTTGGTAAAACAGTGGTCTCTAGTGACTCGTATGAGTTCCTGATTACTTGATGCTGTGAAATCTAGTTCATACCAATAGCAGAAATAAAGGGGTGACAAGATGATGAGTCAATAAATTCAGTTGTTTTAATAAGGTTTACTATTTTTTAATGAGACTTTCAAAAGTCATGTTGAAAATTTAGATCTCAGGCAAATGTTTTTTACAAGACTATAAAATTAAAATCTCATACAACACCAAGACCCAATTTCAATAGATGCTGCCACCTGCTGGGCAGTCCATTGGAGGAGAGAGGGGTAGTATATAGGCTCTTAATTGATAAACCTACAAGTTGAAAGTTACAGTTAGTGTTACACAGTTGTCTCAGTGTGAAGCATTTGGCAATGACAAGGGTTTCTTATTCTCTAATTACAGTCTCACTACCAGATCAAGGTGCCCTATAGACCTGCTATGAACTGGTCAAGCTTGATGCTTTATCACATTTTAATTAAAATTACTTAGTGAGTGGTTTTAAGATTTTCTTAGGCTAGCAGTTTCCTCTATAAAATTGAAATATCAATTTTTTGTTAGTTACTTTTATAAGTAAGTTGAAAGAAAGAATGGAGAAAAAACACATTGAAAAGCAAGTATACTCTTATTTGTACCTGGCGACTGGTTTGTTCTACAGATTAACTTCTTTAAAATTTTTCTTCAATACCATAACATTTTTATTTTTGCCCTGTTGTAATATGTTTTAAAGTCTAGTAGATTAATTCTACACTTAAATTAATATTGATAATACTGGACTTATACATACATCCGTAAAGTATTCATGCCTTTTGACCCAATACTTTCCATTTTGAACATTTAATCTGAGGAAGGAATCACAAAATAGTAAAACAGCTTGTTTAATAAAATATGTATGATATTATTAGTAATAACAAGAAATTTAAAATGATGTAAATCCACTGAAACGGTCATTGTAAACCATGCTATAATCATAAAATGAAATATTTTATAGCTATCAAAATGATTTCATGAATAATTTAGAATTACATGGGAAAGGTGTATTTTATTTGCTCAGAAAAAATGCATATATAATAGATCATAATGATATAAAACTAAATAAAATTTTAATAATCCATGCACATAAACAAGCATAAAGGGCTGAGGGTAGAGTCCATCAGTAGAGAACTTGCCTAGCATGTGGGAAACCCTAGGTTTGATCCCGGCACAAAAAGAAGGAAGGAGGAAGGAAGGAAGGAACCAAGGTGGAGGAGAGAGAGAGAAAGAGTGAAAAGGAAGGTAGGAAGGAAAGAAGGAAAGAAGGAAGGAAGGAAGGTCAGGAGAGAAGCAAAGAAGGAAAACCAGCATAGAAAAAAATATACGTATACCAAGTGTCAGGGTGGTTTCACTATGGTTGTCTTTTTACTTTTTTTTTCCTTGTGGCACTGGTGATGGAGCCCAGGGCTTGTTCATGCTAGGCAAGTCCTCTACTGGTAAGATATATCCCCAGCCCAGCACTTGTTTTTTTAAAACAGGTTTTTACTCTGTAGCTCAGGCTGGCCTTGAACTTCCTATATAGCTCAAGGTGGCCACAAATCCTTATCCTCTTGCCGCCACCTTCCAAGTACTGGGATTACAGTGGTACGCCATCACACCCAGCTTTTATATCCTAATTCACTCATTCTCCCTGGTAAATTACTAAAAACCCACACAGTATTGAAGGATACATATTCATTATTTACTCACTCTTTCCTCCTACCTAGCCACTCCTGGGAGCGGAGGGAAATTATGTATTGCTTTATATTTTTTTCTTACTAATTTATGGAATGTCTTCACCATTTCCCTATTTGATATTCCCAAGACCCCAACCTTTTGAATCTGAGTCAGGACATTAGGCATAAGTATGTGAGAAACTAAAGTGGTGTGGTTGGCCGTTTCATAATACAGGGGTTGCAGCATCACAGCACAGTTACGGTCTACATCCTAGATCTAGAACCACAAGCTGGGCTTTGAGCTCAGAGGATTAGAGACTATGGGTACCTGGTTTCCTCAGGAGTGATCACTGTGGAAAAGAGCCATTTCAATTGCACTAACAAATGACTGCTTACACACTAGACTTTAATGTCTTAATTTTTATTCAAACACAAATATTCAACTAGATCAGAACACACATATTCACTCATCATTACAGATGTTATAGAATCAAAGTTGTGGGGGCTAGGAATGGTTTCAGGATATGCCAAAGCCCAATCTAATCAAACTGAATGCCCTTTTCTGACCTTGGGATATAGTTAACATAGATGGTTGTATCTTCTTCAATGTTGAGAATACATTGTTCCTCCCTGAATCCTACATTTCAGGAAAGCAACCTCAGCTCATGCCTGTGATAATGCAAATGAGTAATTTTAATTTATTTATTTGTTTTAATTTTTTTGGTGGTACTTGGTTTGAACTCAGGGCTTCACACTTGCTAGGTGCTGCTCTACCTGCCTCCAACCTGGGAATGAGTCTCATTTGCTCTATTTTCCTTGCATAGCATTACAGTATCCTTGCCAGTGAGTATTAGGGTAGGAAGAAGCATAAATTACAAATAGGGAAATGAGACAGGTAGGGATTTAGCTGAGTGGGCTTCCTCTAAAGGTTTGTTACAGAAAATTATAAAACTCTTAGAAGCAAACACAGGGTGAAAGCTTTATGACATTGAATTTGGCTATGATATATTGGACATGACACCAAAAGTATGGGCAAAAACAAAAACATAGATATATTGAAGTACATCAAAATTTAAAACTTTGCTGGGTGTGGTACCTCAAGCCTGAAAATCTACTTGGGAGGTGGATATTAGAAGGATCATGGTTCCAGGCCAACCCAGGCAAAAAGTTCACAAGACCCCACGTCAACCAATAAAAAGCCAAGTGTGGTGGTGTGTGCCTGTCATCCCAGATACTTGGGAAGCATAAATAGGAGGATCACAGTCCAGACCGCCTCCAAGTATAAAATAAGACCCTATTTGAAAAATTACTAAAGCAAAAAGGGCTAGTGAAGTGACTCAAGTGATAGAGTACCTGCCTAGCAAATGCAAGGCCCTGAGTTCAAACTCCAATACCATAAAAAAAAATTTTAAACATCTATGCCTCAAGGACATATTCATGGTGTGAAAAGGCAACCCAATGAGTGCAAGACGATATTTGCAAATCATACATCTGATAAGAAGTTAAGACCCAGAATATGGAAAAAAATCCTAGAACTTGACAACAAACAATATAATTTTTAAGTAGACAGAAGAAAGAAAGCTAAATAAATGGAGACATATTCCTGGTTCATGGAAAGGAAGACTCAATATTGTGGAGATTTCAGTTTTTTCCAACTTGACGTATAGATCCAACACAATCACAATCAAAATCCCAGAAAGTTATCTTGTGGATATTGATGAATTGATTCTAAAATTTATATGGAAAGGCAATAAACCCAGAATAGACACCATAATATCGAAGGAGACCAAAGTCAGGAGACTGACACTATCAACTTCAGTAATCACTATAACTACAGTAATTAAGTCAGTGTGGTACTTGGTAAAAGAATAGGCAAACAGATTGATGGAACTAAATTGAGAGCCCAGAATTAGACCACATAAATACAGTAAATAGAGACAACCAATTTCTAACAAAGGAGCAAAGGCAACACAGTGAAGCAAGGATGATCTTTGCAACAAATGGTGCTAGAACAACTAGACATTCACATGCAAAAAAAGAAATCTAGACATAGATCTCACACCCTGAACAAAAAAAAAATTAGCTTAAAATGGATCATGGGCCTAAATATAAAACACATAAGTAAAAAACTCCTAGAAGATAATAAAGGAGAAAAATCTAGATAACCTTGGCTATGGTGATGACTTTTCAGATACAACACCAAAGGCTCAATCCATGAAAAAAATAAGTGATAAAGAAAGAATATTGAAGGATGTCAGAGAGAAAAAACAAATAACATACAAAGGTAAACCCATCAAAATCACAACAGAAACATTAAAAGCAAGAAGAGCTTGGAGTGAGGTATTCTGGGCACCAAATGAAAATAATTTCAACCCCAGGATACACTACCCAGCAAAACTATCATTCAAAATAGATGGAGCAATAAAAGTCTTCCATGATAAGCAGAAACTAAAATAATATGTGACCACAAAGCCACCACTACAAAAGATTTTTCAAGGGATTCTGCACACAAAAAGTGAAACCCAACATAACCATGAAAGAGCAGGCAGTACCAAACTACAGGAAAAGAAAAAGCAAGAAAGTAGAGAGTAACATTGATTTAGCTACACACAATCAAACCCTCAAACAACTAAGACAACTAAATGACAGGAATCACCACATACCTATCAATACTAACACTTAATGTTAATGGACTTAATTCCCCCATCAAAAAGCACCATTTGACAAACTGGATTAAAAAGGAAGATCCAACAATTTGTTGCTTACAGGAGACCTACCTCATTGATAGAAATAAGCATAGGCTTAGGATGAAAGGCTGGAAGAAGATTTACCAAGACAATGGCCCCCACAAACAGGGAGGAGTAGCAATACTTATCTCTGACAAAGTAGACTTCAAACCTACATTGATCAAACAAGATAAAGAAGGACATTCCATACAAATAAAAGGGGAAACAGACCAAAAGGAAATAACAATTATCAACCTATATGCACCCAATTTCATCAAACATACCCTGGAGACCTAAAAGCATATATTAACTAAAGTACAGTGGTAGTGGGAGACTTTAACACCCCACTATCATCAATAGATAGGTCCTTCAAACAAAAAATCAATAAAGAAATCCTACATCTAAAACATACCATAGATCAAATGGACCTAGTTGATGTCTACAGAATATTTCATCCAACTTCTACACAATATACATTCTTATCAGCAGCCCACGGAACCTTCTCCAAAATAGATCATGTCCTAGGGCACAAAGCAAGCCTCAGCAAATATAAGAAAATAGAAATTATATCATGCATTCTATCTGATCACAATGCACTAACACTAGAACTCAACAACAAAAATAAAGACAAAAAACATGCAAACAGCTGGAAACTGAATAGCTCATAGCTTAATGAACAATGGGTCATTGATGAAATAAAAGAGGAAATTAAAAGATTCCTGGAAGTAAATGAAAATGAAAACACAACCTACTGGAACTTATGGGACACAGCAAAGGCAGTCCTGAGAGGAAAGTTGATAGCCATGAGTGCATATATTAAAAAGACTGAAAAATCTCAAATCAATGACCTAATGATACATCTCAAACTCCTTGAAAAACAAGAACAAGCAAATCCCAAAACAAATAGGAGAGAAAAATAAAAATAAGAGCTGAAGTCAATGAAATAGAAACCAAAAGAGACCATACAAAGAATTAACGAAACAAAAAGCTGGTTCTTTGAAAAATAAACAATATCGACAGACCCCTGGCAAACCTGACTAAAATGAAGAGAGAAAAAACCCAAATCAGTAAAGTCAGGAATGCAAAAAGGGAGATAACAACAAACACCATGGAAGTCCAGGAAATCATCAGAGACTACTTTGAGAACCTATATTCAAATAAATTTGAAAATCTTGAAGAAATGGACAGATTTCTAGATACTTATGATCATCCAAAACTGAACCAAGAGGACAGTAATCACCTGACTAGATCTATAACATAAAATGAAATTGAAGCAGCAATCAAGAGTCTCCCAAAAAAGAAAAGTCCAGGACCTGATGGATTCTCTGCTGAATTCTATTAGATCTTTAAAGAAGAACTGATACCAACCCTCCTTAAACTGTTCCTTGAAATAGAAAGGGAAGGAAAATTGCCTAACACATTTTATGAAGCCAGTATTATACTTATCCCAAAACCAGGCAAAGACACCTCCAAAAAGGAGAACTATAGGCCAATCTCTTTAATGAACATTGATGTAAAAATCCTCAATGAAATAATGGCAAACCAAATTCAATAACACATCAAAAAGATTATTCACCACGACCAAGTAGGCTTCATCCCAGGAATGCAGGGGTGGTTCAACATACAAAAATCAATACACATAATAAACCACATTAATAGAAGCAAAGACAAAAACCACTTGATCATCTCAATAGATGCAGAAAAATCCTTTGATAAGATCCAACACCATTTCATGATAAAAGCTCTAAGAAAACTAGGAATAGAAGGAAAGTACCTCAACATTATAAAAGCTATATATGACAAACCCAAAGCCAGCATTATACTTGATGGTGAAGAACTGAAACCATTCCCTCTAAAATCAGGAATGAGACAAAGAAGCCCACTATCCCCACTCCTATTCAACATAGTACTGGAATTCCTAGCCAGAGCAATTAGGCAAGAAGAGGGAATAAAAGGAATACAAAAGGGTAAAGAAACTATTAAAATATCTCTATTTGCAGATGATATGATCCTATACCTTAAAGACCCAAAAAACTCTACTCAAAAGTTTCTAGACACCATCAACACCTATAACAAGGTAGCAGGATATAAAATCAACATAGAAAAATCATTAGCATTTCTATACACTAATAATGAACAAACTGAGAAAGAATATATGAAAACAATTCCATTTATAATAGCCTCAAAAAAAAAATCAAATACCTAGGAGTAAACTTAACAAAGGATGTGAATAACCTCTACAAGGAAAACTATAAACTCCTGAAGAAAGAGATTGAGGAAGATTATAGAAAGTGGAGAGATCACCCATGCTCATGGAGTGGTAGAATCAACATAGTAAAAATGTCTATACTCCCAAAAATAATCTACATGTTTAATGCAATTCCCATCAAAATCCCAATGACATTCATCAAAGAGATTGAAAAATCTACCGCTAAATTTATTTGGAAACACAAGAGGCCACGAATAGACAAGGCAATACTCAGCAAAAAGAACAATGCAGGAGGTATCACAATACCTGACTTGAAACTATATTACAAAGCAATAGCAATAAAAACAGCATGGTACTGGCACAAAAACAGACATGAAGACCAGTGGAACAGAACAGAGGACCCAGATATGAAGCCACAAAACTATAACCAACTTGTCTTTGACAAAGGAGCTAAAAATATACGATGGAGAAATAGCAGCCTCTTCAACAAAAACTGCTGGGAAAACTGGTTAGCAGTCTGCAAAAAACTGAAACTAGATCCATGTTTATCACCCTATACCAAGATTAACTCAAAATGGATCAAGGATCTTAATATCAAACCACAAACTCTAAAGTTGGTACAGGAAAGAGTAGGAAATACTTTGGAACTAATAGGTATAGGCAAGGACTTTCTCAATGGAACCCCAGCAGCTCAGCAACCAAGAGAGAGCATAGACAAATGGGACTACATAAAACTAAAAAGCTTCTGCTCAACAAAAGAAATGGTCTCTAAACTGAGGAGACCACCCACAGAGTGGGAGAAAATATTTGCCAGCTATACATCAGACAAAGGACTGATAACCAGAATATATAGGGAACTTAAAAACCTAAATTCTCCCAAAACTAGTGAACCAATAAAGAAATGGGCAAGTGAGCTAAACAGAACTTTCTCAAAAGAAGAAATTCAAATGGCCAAAAAACACATGCAAAAATGCGCACCATCTCTAGCAATAAAGGAAATGCAAATTAAAACCACACTAAGATTCCACCTCACTCCTGTTAGAAAAGCCATCATCAACAACACCACCAAGAACAAGTGTTGGCAAGAATGTAGGGGAAAAAAGGAACACTTTTACACTGCTGGTGGGAATGTAAACTAGTACAACCACTCTGGAAAAAAATTTGGAGGCTTCTTAAAAATCTCAATATAGATCTGCCATATGATCTAGCAATTCATTCTTGGGGATATACCCAAAAGACTGTGACACAGGTTACTCCAGAGGCATCTGCACACCTATGTTTATTGCAGCACTATTCACAATAGCCAAGTTATGGAAACAGCCAAGATGCCCCACTACTGACGAATGGATTAAGAAAATGTGGTATCTATACACAATGGAATTTTACTCAGACATGAAGAAGAATGAAATCTTATCATTTGCAGGTAAATGGATGGAACTGGAGAACATCATCCTGAGCAAGGTTAGCCAGGCCCAGAAGACCAAAAATCGTATGTTCTCCCTCATATGCAGACTTTAGATCAAGGGCAAACACAACAAGGAGATTGGACTTTGATCACATGATGAGGTGAGAGCACACAATCAGGTAAGAGGATAGACAAGAAACCCCCCCCCAAAAAAAAAACAAGATAGCATTTGATGTCCTCAATGCACATGAACTAATGCAGAAACTTTAAAGTGACAGAGACCAACAGGAGAAGGGGACCAGGAACTAGAAAAGCAAGTTAGTTTGAGAAGAATTAATTTAGAATGTAGCACACATGCACGGAAATCAACGCGAGTCAACTCCCTGTATAGCTATCCTTATCTCAACTAGCAAAAACCCTTGTTCCTTCCTATTATTGTTTATACTCTCTCTTCAACAAAATTAGAGATAAGGGCAAAATAGTTTCTGCCTGGTAGCAAGGGCACAGGAGGGGAGAGGGAGGAGGCGGGGTGTAAGGGATGGGTTGGGGGGAAGGGGGCAGAAATGACCCAAACATTGTATGCACATATGAATAAAAGAAATTTTTTTAAAAGTTTAAAAAAAATAAAAAATAAGTGATAAACTGGTGTTATGGACTGAATGTTTATGTCCCCCCACAATTTATATGATAAAATCTAATTCCTAATTTGATATTATTTGGAGGGGGCTTCAGGATATAATTACCAATAAGGGTAGAGCCCTCACAAATGGGACTAGATTCCTTTAAAGACCAGAGGGCTGGGCATACTTTCTCACACATGTAATCCCAGCTACTTGAAAGGCGAATATTGGGAGGACTGTGGTTCAAATCCAGCCTGGGAAAATGTCAGGAAGACCCTGTCTCCACCATTAAGTCAGGTGTGGTGGTACACACCTGTAATCCCAGCTACACTGGAGGCATAGTTAGGAGGATCTGGGTCTGAGGCTGACTCTGGGCAAAAAATGAAAGATTCTATCAAAAAGGACTTGAGAGCATGGCTCAAGTGGCACAGCACCTGCCTATCAAGTGTGAGGCCCTGAAATCAAATCCCAGTACCACAAGAAAGAAGAAAGCAGAGATACCTTGCTATCTCTCTGCCATACAAGGATACAATGAAAATTTAGCAGTCTGCCACATAGAAGAGGCCCTCACCAGACCTAACCTATGCTGACACTCTGGGCTTGAAATTCCAGCCTCCAGAACTGAGAAATAAGATTCTGTTGTTGGTGCACCGCTTAGCCTGTGGCACTTTGTTGCAACGTGAACTAAGACTTCATTAAAATTAAAATCTTCTGCTCTTCAAAAGACAATGTAAAGGAATGAGAAGTCAAACTACAGATGGGGTGGGGGGGAACATTTGATCAAGGACTATTATGTAAAATATTAAAAGAGCAAACGGCAAAACTCTCTCTCTCTCTCCCCACCTTCCCTCTCCCTCTCTTCTCCATCTCTCCTCTCCCTCTTTCTTTTCTCTCTTCTTCTTCTTCTTTCCACTCCTTCTTCCTCTCTCCTCTCCCTCTCCCTTTCCCTCCCTCTCTCCTTATTTTTTTGTGATGCTGCAGATGAAACCCAGGGCCTCATAGGCTAGGCAAGCACTCTACCACTGAGCTACCCATGCAGCCTGTAAGTGCTCTTAAAACTCAATGATTTAAAAAAAAACTTGATTTAAATATGGATAAGTAAATAAAATTCAAAATGGGCAAAGACCTAAACAAGACACCTCAATAAATGTGGGAATAAATGTGTATTCAACCTGGGAAATACACATAAGGAAAGATATCCAGTATCTTATATCATTAGTGAAACATAAATTTACAATTAGATACTATTATATACCTATTTAAATGGTCAAAATCCAAAATACTGACAATACCAAATTGTTGGCAAGGATGTGGAGAAACAGGAACTCTCACTCATTGCTGATGGGCACAAAAAATTGTACCGTCACTTTGGAAGACAGTTTGACAGTTTCTTACAAAATTAAACATCCTCTCACCACATGATCTGTTTCCCATTGTAGAAAGGAATGAAGACATCTTATGTGTCTCCCAGCAATGCTGTGGTCCTTTCTGACGTCAGACACTGAGGAAAAAGCTGTGTCTTTCAGATAGGAGCTGGAAAGCCCACACTTTCCCAGGGTTTGTTCCATAGTTTGTTACTAGAGACTCCTCTGAGTGAGGAGAGCATCAGAAACCATGGGGAGCAGGGTAGCATTCTGTTCTGACAGCGAAGCTGGAACTTGAGGTGGCTTCATTGCAGCCAACATTTGCCACAGATGATGCGTCTTCACCTTTTGGAGGGTAGAGAGTACATGGAGTGGAGGAAAAAGTCAGGAGCCTGAAACAGAGAGAGCAGTCCATGGTAATTAAGGTGGTTTTGCTGAATGAAGAGTCAAATGCCTAGAAATCAAAAGAAGTGAAAGGCAATATGGAATGAGAGAAAATATTTGCAATTCATACATCTGATAAAGGTTTACTATGCAAAAGATTTAAAGAATTATTGCAAATGAACAATAAAAAGACCACAGTTTAATTAAAACATGAGTCAAGGACTTGATAGAAGGTTCTCCAAAGAAGACATACAAATGGCCAATAGCCAACAAGCACATGAAAAGATGCTCAACATCATTGGTCATTAGAGAAATAAAAACCACGATGAAATGCCACTTCATACACATTAGGATGACTATAATTTTTTTAAATAAAAAATAAGCTGATGAAGATGTGGAGAAACTGTGACCCTCATACTCCATTGGTAGGGATGTAAAATGGGACTGTGGAGAACAATTTGGTGGTTCTGCAAAGAGTTAAATATAGGGCTGGGGTTGTACCTCAGTGGTAGAGCACTTGCCTACCATGCACAAAGCCCTGGCTCTGATCCCCAAAACCACACACATACACACACAGATACACAAAGTTAAATATGGATTTACCACATGACCTGTTAATTCTACTTTTAGGCATGTACTCAAAGAACCAAAAACAGATAATCAAATACTTATTCATTCATGTTCATAGCAGCATTAGTCACAATAGCTCAGAAGTGGAAATAACTCAAATGTCTATCACCAATGAGTGGATAAATAGTGATATACATACAAAGGAATACTACTCAGCCAAAAACAGTATCTTGTGCTGACATACGCTACAATGTAGCTGAACCTGTAAAACAGTGTGCTACGTGAAAGAAGTCGTACACAAAAGACCATATGCCATATTATTCCATTTATATTAAATGTCCAGAGTAGGTAAATCTATACCTATGGAAAGCTTATTGGCAGTTGACAGGAACTGAGGATGAGAGCGAGGGAGAGGAAGGAGAAGGGAATGAATACAAGGTCTTCTATTGGGGTGATGATGAGGTGGTAACTGGATAAAGTCGTGAGGACACTAAACACCACTGCAATGTTCACTTTAAAATGGTTACCATGATGAGGGCTGGGGATGTCGCTCAGTGGTGGAGTGTTTGCCTAGCATGCATGAGGCTCTGTGCATGAAGTTCTGGGTTTAATCCCTAGTACTAGGCTCTAGTACTAGAAAAAAAAAAGTTACTATGATGTTAAGTGAATTTTGTCTAAAAATCCAAAACCAACAAAATTCCTAGGAGGCCTACTCTGCATATGAAATAAAGATGGCTTCTTCATAGAGAGAAAAAGGAACAGCCAGATGACCTGGACAGATAGTCTTTGCAGCTAGAGTGAAAATAGCTCAAAGAGGCAAGCAGAATGGGACCAAGTTAGCTGGGCTGAAAACTGGAAACTTTTTTTGACTGTTTATAATGCTTCCAATTTCTGTATTTCCCACAGTTTTGAGTAAAATTATTTGGAAAGTTTAAAACTTAGATTATGAGCTTCTTTATTTTTTACCTTTTCTTTAC
This sequence comes from Castor canadensis, assembly GCF_047511655.1. NCBI lineage: Eukaryota > Metazoa > Chordata > Mammalia > Rodentia > Castoridae > Castor > Castor canadensis. The sequence goes on from NC_133388.1 coordinate 156,074,383, forward strand.
TATGAACTTCTGGAAAGTCAAAGATTATCTTATATCTTTGAACTTTCTTCCCTGTGCATAGTTGGTTCTATAAATGAGTTGATGAAATTGAAGCAAGAATGTTTTGTTTGTTTGTTTTTCTTTAGACAAGGTCTTGCTATGTAGCTGAAGCTGGCCTTGAACTCACAGTCCTTCTTCCTCGGCCTTCTGAGTGTTAGAATTTACAGGTGTGCACCACCATGGCCACTCTGATTGGAGGTTTTGATCACACTTGTGCAGGAGCATAAAAATGGGAATAGCAGATTTCATGACAACAACTACAAAGCTCAAAGCAAAGTGAAACTTGTAGGAGGAGGGGAGTGGGTGTTCTTTCATGGCTGATTCAGTATTTATTTTTATTAAAGGTGGTAGAAGTCCCTTTTAGCATATGTTTTACTATGGTGAGCAAACTCTATCAATAGGAATTTTGTGGCCTGGAAGGATGGCTCATGCCTGTAATCCTAACTACTCAGGAGGCAGAGATCTGGAGGATCACAGTTGGAAGCCAGCAAAATAGTTTTTGAGACCCTATCTCAAAAAAAACCCATCACAAAAAAGGTCTGGTGGAGTGGCTCAAGGTATAGGCCCCTAAATTCAAACTCCAGTACCACAAAAAAAATTGTTATAAATAATAGAAACCCAAATTACATAGGCTTAAAAATAAAGAAAAGTGTTGGGTTGTTGATAAAATGTTCAGAGATCAGGCTGGCTCCAAGTTGAACAATGAAGTCCAGCATCTCACTGTATCTCTACTCTGACATCTTTGTTAATGTCTTCCTCATAATGCTGGCCTTTGAATTTCTTAGATGGTAGCCTGAAACTCCTTGCAGGACTTGCTTCTCATTCACATCCAGCAGCAAGAAGCAAGAACAGTTCTCCTACTAGCATTTCCGGGAAAAAAATCCAGTTGGACCTGCCCACCCAAACCAATCACTGTCACCTGTTGGACAGAGCACACTGAAAGACTCAGTTTAGGTAATAGGATCCATACTTGGAGTCAGGGTGGATTCAACTTCCCCTAAACCTTGGGAATACTAACATGGTGACCGAGAATTAGAGGAACAGGGAAGGCAAAAGTCCACTGTAGGGCTTGGCATGATGCATGTGTGAGCTGCAGGGTTCCATCCCCAGCACCCCAAAAATATCCACTGGAAACTCAAAATCACATTGTAAAACCCATCTTACTTTTGTGATATGAATCCTGCATAATATTTGTACTATGAATGCTCCCCAAAGAAAATGTTCTATAATTAGATAAATTTGGTAAATGCTTTTGGAATTTCCCTTTGTGCATAAGTTTATTGAAGGCTTTGAGAAATCCTTCAGAAAAGAAGCTGGGAATTCTGTTTAATCAACAGTTTTGCAAACATCTTCTCCTGAAGAAACCTCTACTTGAGTAATACTTGTTAACAACCATGAAACAATGGAACATGTTTGAGAAAAACTCTGTCCATGTAAAGTCTAATTCTTCAAACTTGGCTGGGTTTGGTGGCTACAAACTAGTTCATACTAAGAAACCAAGTCCATGAACAGAACTGGGAAGGACCCAGCAACCAGAACATTTGATGCCATTTTACAACTTTTTAACAACAGGTGATGTTATTTCACCTATTTCATCTGCCAAAGATTTCCACACCACATCTTTTGTCTTCTTTATGATACTGTGGCTAGACAGAAATGAATCAACATTAAATAAGTACCTCTGGGAAAGACACACTTAAGGATACTGTCTCAATGTCATTTTAGATGCAAAATCATGAGAGCTCTACAGGAGAATGGCACCAGACTTTCGAGGTTTACAGAAAATATTCCCTGTTAAATGTAGTTCCTGTTCCACTACTACCCTTCCTACTTCACAAAATGAAAAGGATGTACATGTGTCTTTGCAAATATCTTCTGAGAAAAAGTCACCTTTTTATTATGCTTTAAGTGCCATTTCCAAGCTTTCTCCCCAAACATCTATCTGATTTAGAGAGCACTAGAAAGGCAGGAGGGAAAAGGTCCCAAAGTGAATAATGTAAAAGAGAGATGTGAAAGCTATCATTCTTCATTAAAAAGCAGAAAAGTGAGCTGTGTGCCAGTGGCTCATGTCCATAATCCTAGCTACTCAGGAGGCAGAGATCAGGAGGATCATGGTTTGAAACCAGCCTGGGGCAATAGTTCAAGAAACCCTATCTTGAAAACACCCATCAAAAAAAAAGGGGGCTGATGGAGTGTCTCAAGGTGTAGGCTGTGAGTTCAAACTCCAGTACCAGAAAAAAAAAATGCAGAAGTGTGGGCCCAGATGAAATGCTCTTTGAATTTCCTGTGTAGGGTTGGATGGTATCAGACTCCCGGCATGATAGTGGCTAATAAACTAACCTGCTAAAGAGCCTTCTGTGGTTTTATATTCTGTTCCTGCTTTCACTCCCTGGCTTCCTTCCCATTTTGACACCTTGGTTTTTGGCTACATATTCATATAAAACTCCAACTCCACAGTAAACTATGGTTTCCATTCCAAGGCTTTTCAAAATATTTTACAAGTAGTTGTACTTCATGTACCTGCAAAGTATATAGTTTTACAGACAACAGCAGCTACATGTTTGCTAATTTCCGGCACTGGGTGTTACTTAGGTGATAGGCCATCTGGCTTTAGTTGCTTTTTAGCAATGATGACTGAAGCAATCCTTTAAAATCTATACTGTTATCTGCATCCCTGTGGCCCCGGGAAAAACAAAGCACAGTGTGGGAAGGATCAATAAATATTTGTGTAGTGAATTGTTATCAGTGCAGGCAGATTTTCCAATTATTTTATTTAACACCATATATACTCTTGCCTCATTTTGTATAATGTATTTAGGGAATTGTCTAGATGTCCAGTACGCATCAATAATCAGCACTAAAAAATGAAGTTCTATAGCCAAAGGATGGAGATTTCACTGGAATGCAGAAGAAAGAAACATTTAACTCAATTAATAAATATTATTTGAGCTGATTCCCTGTACAAGGAACTATATATTGGGCACTAGGGATATCTAGGGATATAAAGATGAATAAGACATATTCTCTGGCCTCATCAAGTTCAACCCTTCATCATCGTTCCATCAGATGGTTGCACCAGCATGTGGACTTGACCCCCCTCCTCCATTCCTGCCCCCTTTAAGTCAACCAGATCACAGCAGCATAGCAGACTATCTAAAATCAGAATCTAAGGTCTTCAGCATCATATCAAAGATGACCAACACACCTCCTTCCTCTCTTTCTCTCCTATCAGCCTTTGTCTCAACATTCTTTTCCAGTTACATTCAACTTTTGGGTTTTCTGTACATGTACCATATTTATATCTCTGAGTCTTGCTCATGGCCTGAGCCTAGGCTAGGCTTGCCTTTCTCAGGGTCTCCTTCCAACAAAATTTTATTTCTGCTTCAAAGTTCAGCTCACTTCACCTGAATTTGCTGAGTAATATAAGTTCTCCCATGTGACCAACATTACCTTTAATGTTGTACCTAGCACACCATACAAAAGCATCTGTATAGCCAGGTATCCTGGAGCACAACTGTAATGCTAGCACTCAGGAGGCTGAGACATGAGGATCATGAGTTCAAGGCCAGCCTGGGCTACATAGTGAGAGCCTATCTTGATTAATAAATAAATAAAATTAAAAGTGTCTGTGTGAATGTGTGCACCAGCTCCTCTGAGGGCAGAGGCTGCCCTGTTCATCTCTGCACTCCCAGCATCCACCACAGTCGATTGCCCATAGTCTATATCCTCAACTACTGTTGAGTGAATAAAATGAAACTAAATTGATTTTCTATAATAAAATTACTTCTTCTTTGAAGTTTACATTTGTTAAGTGAAATTAAATCTTGCTAGTACTTTTTATAGTAGCTAACGCAATCTACCAAATCCTAATGAAGAATCAAAACAATGAAGTATGACATACCATTACCTATGGATTTCTTTTGTTTACAAAAAATAAAATAAAAACAGAAGCTGGGCACCAGCAGCTCATGCCTATAATACTAGCTACTTGGGTTGCTGAGGTTGGGAAGTTCATGATTGGAGGCCAACCTGGCAAATAGCTCATGAGACCCCCATGTCCAAAATAACCAGAGCAAAATGGACTGAAGGTGTGGCTCAAGCAGTACAGCACCTGTTTTGCAAGCACGAAGCCCTGAGTTCACAAAAAAAAAGTCTCGTCAAAAAAAAAAAAAAGAAAGAAAGAAAATGTGGTACTTGTACACAATGGAATTTTACTCAATCATGAAAAAAATGTAATCTTATCATTTGCAGGTAAGTGGATGGAACTGGAAAACATCATTCTGAGCAATGAAAGTCAGGCTGAGAACAACAAAAATCATATGTTCTCCCTTATATGCGGACTTTAGATCTAGGGCAAATGCAGCAATGTTGTTAGACTTTGATCACAAGAAAAGGGGAAAGCACATACGTGAGATATAGGAATAGGTAGAAAACCAAAAACATGAAAGCATTTGATGTCCCCACTCCAGAGGAACTAATATAGAAACCATAAAATGATAGGTTATCATGAGCAGGGGATCAGGAACCAATGTAAAGATCAGTTAGAGTTGAATCAACATGGGTCATAACACATGGGTACATGAAAGCAATAGTAGGAATCTTTCTCTATAGCTACCCTTAACTCAACTAGGAAAAATGCTTTGTCTTTCTTATTATGCTTATGTCTTTTCTTCAACAAAATCAGTGATAAGGGCAGAACGGGACCTGCCTAAAACTGAAGGGGGGAGGGGTGGGGGTGGGGGAACAGGGTGGAGAAATGACCCAAACAATGGATGCACATGTGAATAAATGAACCAAAAAATAAATAAATAAAGATTGGGTCATGACTACTCCATGTTCAGAAATGGGATGAGAGCCCTCATTCAAGAGGATGCAGGGAGCTTGTTTTCTTCTTCCACCAGTTGAGGACACAGGAAGAAGGCACAATCTGTAAGAAACAGGTCCTCACCGGCCACTGAAACTGCCCATGCCTTGATCTTCGATTTTGCACCCTCCAGAACCTTGAGCAATAAATTCTGTCAGTTATAAATGACTTGGTCTAAGGTACTGTGTGATAGCAGGCAAATGAACTAAGCCACTCTCACTTCTCAGTCTTTGCATGGCCTGCCACTTTCATCTGGATGGTCCCTCCTCTTATCTTCCTGGAACTGTGACTGCCCTCTATGATTCACCTTACACGAGCCAACCTCTTTGAAACCTTCTGTGTCCTTTCCTCATCTTGTGTTTACACCACACTCTATGTTTCTCTATCACATGCCTCATCAGTCACTTTCCTTAGCACGTCAGGCTCCTCCGGAGTTGATTCTTATTGCTTGAAGCAAAAGTATCCTTACTGATGAGTCAACACCAATAGCCTCCTGCTATTGTAAATCTTGTATTCAAGGAGGGATATCAATATGATATTCAAATTCAGGGCTTGGATGCATCTGAGTGTAGCATGTTTGCCTAGATGAGCCCATGGGTTTGATCCCCAGCACCCCACACACACACACACACACACACACACACACACTTCAACTACTAGTATGTGGGTTTTGGGGGGGCTAACTTCCATTTATATCAGTTTGGAACAATGGATTGAAAATTGAACCATCAATTTAGAAAGTTTCTATTAGAAATATTGTGCTGAGTTCCTAAAACTAATAGAATATAGAAACACATAACACATTCCAAGATGGCGGCTAGAGGGAGGAAGCAGAAAGCGTGCCTCCTAAAGTAAAATCTTGAAAAGACACTGGAGACACACCTTACAGAAAAAACCACCGAGAAGAGGCAAAACTTTGACTCCTCCACACCCCCAGTCTCCACATAGCATCTCCACTTCACATTAAACGGAGAAACCAGGAGGGCTTCCACAACGCCGCCAGATGCCAGCACCCAGACGCCTTGGGAAGACGCGGAAAACAAGGTGAGCAAAGCAGCATGTGGTACTCCCACAGACAACCCTGGGCCAGAGCAGCATAGCCCCCTGGACAGACCAACCTCCACCCAGGGAAAAAAGGAAAAAAACCAAACTGAATAATAAGCAATAACAACAAAAAAGACACGTAGCAAAGAGGGCGAGGTGCCCTGAGCGCTGAAGAGGAGGGTAGGGGAGATCCCTCACAACAAGCCAGCTGGAGAAGGCAGGAGCAGTGGCACACGCCCAGTGACCAGGAGCAGGAAAGTTTGTAAAAGTGGTGGTGGGAGGAAAACTCCACAGGAGAGAGGGGGAAGACCCACCTCCCACATGAACTGTAAATAAACACGCAGGCCTGAGAAAGCGGATGCAGTGTCACCTCCGCCAGTGTGCTTGGAAAGGGGAAAGCTTGTAGCAGTGGCAGTCGTGCCCAGGAGAACTCTAAGTAAACAAAGGCTACAGGGCTAGGTGAGTGTTAAGTTCGCTCCTGAGATCTACATAAATAAAGCCTCCAGCAACAGCAGGCTGACAGCAGCAGGCAGGTGACCCACAGCCTCAGACAGCCATTCACAGACCTGTCTCCAGACTCTTTTTTTTCTCTCTTCCTTTGATGAGACAACAACCGAACTACACCTGCATGCTGAAAAACTTACTGAAACTACATTGCATTTGAACTTGGGACACTTTGGGGTGTCTTTTTTTGTTTTGTTTTGTGTTGTTTTATTTTGTTTGGTTTGGTTTGGTTTTTTTCCCCTTTGATGAGACAACCACAGAACTACTTCTGAGACACCAACTCCAGGATTGGAAGCTGAGGGACGAACAGGAAAATTATTAAGAATGTAACTTTATTGCATTTGACTTGGAGATTTATTTTTTACATTGTTTATTTATTTAATTTACTTTTTTAGTTTTCAATTCTCTCTCTGTCTCTCTAAAGCCTTTCAGCATACTGTTGCTTAGTACACTATCTCTCCCTATTTATATCTTTGAAACTTTTTTTTGTTTGTTGCTTTGTTTTGTTTTTCTACTTGTTTATTAGGTTTTCCCTTTTTCTTTAACTTCTTTGCTTTCCATCCCTTCTCACCCTTCCATTCTAAATATCACCATTGTTATTATTACAAGCTAGAAAATACTTAATTGCACACAAGACGGGGACAATAACAAAACCAAAGGCAATAATGGGAAGACAGAAAAAACAGGGAAAACAGATTCCCCACAGCAAAAAATTAGTACAGGAACCAGAGGGAAATGAAGAAAACAGATACTCAGATCCAGACTCCAACAAAATGAAGATAAACTATGCCAAAGAACCCAATGAAGCCCACAAGAATAACCTAAAAGAAGACATACTACAGGTACTCAATGAGAATTTTATACAGATGATACTGGATATGGTCAACAAAAATGTACAGGAGACATTCAAGAAATTCCAAGACAACAAAAATAGAGAATTTGAAAATGCACAAGAAGAAATAAAAGAAACCATAGAAGCACTGTATAAACACCAAAGTGAAACAAAGAACACAATTGATAAAGAGATAAATGAACTCAGGACAAAAATAGACAACATTAAAGAGGAAACGACCCAGGATATGGAAAACCTCAGATTTAAAGTCAACATAGAAAAATTATTAGCATATCTATACACTAATAATGAGCAAACTGAGAAAGAACATATGAAAACAATTCCATTTACAATAGCCTCAAAAAACCCCAAATACTTAGGTGTAAACTTAAAAAAGGATGTGAACGACCTCTACAAGGAAAACTATAAATGTTGATTTTATATCCTGCTACCTTCCTATAGCTATTGATGGTTTTTAGGAGCTTTTGAGTAGAGTTTTTTGGTTCTTTAAGGTATAGGATCATATCATCTGCAAATAGAGATATTTTGACAGTTTCTTTACCTATGTATTTTCCTTTTATTCCTTCTTCTTGCCTAATTGCTCTGGCTAGGAATTCCAGTACTATGTTGAATAGGAGTGAAGATAGTGGGCATCCTTGTCTAGTTCCTGATTTTAGAGAGAATGGCTTCAGTTTTTCACCATTAGGTATAATGCTGGCAGTAGTTTTGTCATATATAGCTTTTATAAAGTTGAGGTACTTTCCTTGTACTCCTAGTTTTCTTAGAGCTTTTACCATGAAATGTTGTTGGATCTTAACAAAGGCTTTTTCTGCATCTATTGAGATGATCAAGTGGTTTTTGTCTTTGCTTCTGTTAATGTGGTTTATTACATTTATTGATTTTCATATGTTGAACCACCCCTGCATTCCTGGGATGAAGCCTACTTGGTCGTGGTGAATAATCTTTTTGATATGTTGTTGAATTCGGTTTGCCATTATTTTGTTGAGGATTTTTGCGTCAATGTTCATTAAGGAGATTGGCCTATAGTTCTCCTTTTTGGAGGTGTCTTTGCCTGGTTTTGGGATAAGTGTAATACTGGCTTCATAAAATATGTTAGGTAGATTTCCTTCCCTTTCTATTTCATGGAACAGTTTAAGGAGGGTTGATATCAGTTTTTTTTTAAAGGTCTGATAGAATTCAGCAGAGAATCCATCAGGATCTGGACTTTTCTTTTGGGGAGACTCTTGATTGCTGCTTCAATTTCATTTTGTGTTATAGATGTATTCAGGTGATTAATATCCTCTTGGTTCATATGTATCTAGAAATCTGTCCATTTCTTCAAGATTTTCAAAATTATTTGACTATGGGTTCTCGAAGTAGTCTCTGAATATTTCCTGGACTTCAATGGTGTTTGTTGTTATCTCCCCTTTTGCATTCTTGATTCTACTAATTTGGGTTTTTTCTCTCCTCATTTTAGTCAGGTTTGCCAGGGGTCTGTTGATCTTGTTTATTTTTTCAAAGAACCAACTTTTTGTTTCATTAATTCTTTGTATGGTCTCTTTTGGTTTCTATTTCATTGATTTCAGCTCTTACTTTTATTATTTCTCTCCTTCTATTTGTTTTGGGATTTGCTCGTTCTTGTTTTTCTAGGAGTTTGAGATGTATCATTAGGTCATTGATTTGTAATCTTTCAGTCTTTTTAATGTACGCACTCATGGATATAAACTTTCCTCTCAGGAGACTGCCTTAGCTGTGTCCCATAGGTTCCGGTAGGTTGTGTTTTTATTTTCATTGACTTCTAGGAACTTTTTCATTTCCTCTTTTATGTCACCAATGACCCATTGTTCATTAAGCAATGTGTTATTCAGTTTCCAGCTGTTTGCATGTTTGTTGTCTTTACTGTTATTGTTGAGTTCTAGTTTTAGTGCATTGTAATCAGATAGTATGCAGGGTATAATTTCTGTTTTCTTATATTTGTTGAAGCTTGCTTTGTGCCCTAGGATATGATCTATTTTGGAGAAGGTTCCATGGGCTACTGAGAAGAATATATATTGTGCAGAATTGGATGAAATGTTCTGTAGACATCAAGTAGGTCCATTTGATCTATTGTATATTTTAGATCTTGGATTTCTTTATTGATTTTTTGTTTGGATGACCTATCTATTGATGATAATGGAGTGTTAAAGTCTCCCACAACCACTGTGCTGGAGTTAATATATGCTTTTAGGTCTCTAGGGTATGTTTGATGAAATTGGGTGCATTGACATTGGGTGCATATAGGTTGATAATTGTTATTTCCTTTTGGTCTGTTTCCCCTTTTATTAGTATGGAATGTCCTTCTTTATCTCGTTTGATCAATGTAGGTTTGAAATCTACTTTGTCAGAGATAAGTATTGCTACTCCTGCCTGTTTTCGGGGGCCATTGGCTTGGTAAATCTTCTTCCAGCCTTTCATCCTAAGCCTATGCTTATTTCTGTAGGTGAGATGGGTCTCCTGTAAGTAACAAATTGTTGGATCTTCCTTTCTTATCCATTTCATCAAATGGTGCCTTTTGATGGGTAAATTAAGTCCGTTAACATTAAGTGTTAGTACTGATAGGTATGTGGTGATTCCTGTCATTTAGTTGTTTTGGTTGTTTGAAGGTTTGATTGTGTGTCCCTAAGTTAAGGTTACTCTCTACTTTCTTGCTTTTTCTTTTCCTGTAGTTTGGTGCTGCCTGTCTTTTCATGGTTATGTTGGGTTTCACTTTCTGTGTGCAGAATCCCTTGAAGAATCTTTTGTAGTGGTGGCTTTGTGATCACATATTGTTTTAGTTTCTGCTTATCATGGAAGACTTTTATTGCTCCATCTATTTTTAATGATAGTTTTGCTTGTAGAGTATCCTAGGGTTGAAGTTATTTTCATTCAGTGCCCAGAAGATCTCTCCCCAAGCTCTTCTTGCTTTTAATGTTTCTGTTGAGAAGTCTGCTGTGATTTTGATGGGTTTACCTTTGTATGTTACTTGTTTTTTTCTCTGTTACAGCCTTCAATATTCTTTCCCTAGTTTCTGAACTTGTTGTTTTAATGATGATATGCCATGGGGTAGTTCTATTTTGATCTGGTCTGTTTGGTGTTCTGGAGGCCTCTTGCATTCGTATGGGACTATCTTTCTCTAGATTTGGGAAATTTTCCATTATTATTTTGTTGAATATATTATGCATTCCCTTTGCTTGCACCTCTTCTCCTTCTTCAGTGGCCATGATTCTCTGGTTTGGTCTTTTGATGGAGTCAGTGAGTTCTTGCATTTTCTTTTCACAGGTCTTGAGTTGTTTAACTAATAGTTGTTTGAGTTTTCCTTTAATTACCATTTCATCTTCAAGTTCTGAGATTCTGTCTTCTGTTTGTTCTATTCTGCTGGATTGGCCTTCCACTTTGTTTTGCAATTCTGTTTCATTCTTTTTTCTGAGGTTTTCCATATCCTGGGTCATTTCCTCTTTAATGTTGTCTATTTTTGTCCTGAGTTCATTTATCTCTTTATTAATCGTGTTCTTTGTTTCACTTTGGTGTTTATACAGTGCTCCTATGGTTTCCTTTATTTCTTCTTGTGCTTTTTCAAATTCTCTATTTTTGTTGTCTTGGAATTTCTTGAGTCTCTCCTGTACATTTTGGTTGACCATATCCAGTATCATCTCTATAAAAATCTCATTGAGTACCTGTAGTATGTCTTCTTTTAGATTATTCTTGTGGGCTTCGTTGGGTTCTTTGGCATAGTTTATCTTCATTTTGTTGGAGTCTGGATCTGAGTATCTGTTTTCTTCATTTCCCTCTGGTTCCTGTACTAATTTTTTTTGCTGTGGGGAATCTGTTTTCCCTGTTTTTTCTGTCTTCCCAGCATTGCCCTTGGTTTTGTTATTGTCCCTGTACTGTGTGCAATTAAGTATTTTCTAGCTTGTAATAATAGCACTGGTGATATTTACAATGGAAGGGTGAGAGGAGATGGAAAGCAAAGAAGTTAAAGGAAAAGGGAAAAAAAATAACCCAGAAGAAAAAAACAAAACAAAGTAACATTTTTTTATTTATGTAGATCTCAGGAGTGAGCTTCACACTCACCTGGCCCCACAGGCTTTGTTTATTCAGAGTTCTCCAGTGCCTGAGCCACTGCTACAAGCTTTCCCCTTTCCAAGCACTGGGAAAGGTGACACTGCACCCGCTTTCTCAGGCCTGTGTGCTTATTTACAGTTCACATAGGAAGTGGGTCTTCCCCCCTCTCCTGTGGAGTTTTCCTCCCACCACCACTTTTACAAGCTTTCCCACTCCTGGTTGCTGGGCATGTGCTGCTGCTCCTGCCTTCTCCGGCCAGCTTGTTTATTTACAGTTCCATGATGGATTTCCCTCCCCCCCTCTTCAGCACTCAGGGTGCCCCACCGTCTTTTCTACATGTCTTTTTTTTTGTTGTTGTTATTGCTTATTATTCAGTTTCTCTTTTTTTCCCTGGGTGGGGGTCGGTCTGTCCAGGGGGCTATGCTGATCTGGCCCAGGGTTGTCTGTGGGAGTATGGCATACCACTTAGCTCACATTGTGGTCCACGTCTTCCCAAGCCATCTGGGAACTGGCATCTGGCAGCCCAGGAGCCCTCCTGGTTTCTCCCTTTAATGTGAAGTGGAGATGCTCTGCACAGTCTGGAAGTGTGGAGGGGTCAAAGCATTGCCTCTTCTTGGTGGTTTTTCCTGTAAGGTGTCTCTCCAAGATTTTACTTTAGGAGGCACATTTTCTGCTTCCTCCCTCTAGCCACCATCTTGGAATTCCTCTTATTTCAATTTTTTAGATGGTACTGGAGGTTAAACTCAGGGTCTCGTGCTTCCTAGGCAGGCAGGCACTCTACTACTTGAGCTACAACCCCAGCCCTAAATGCATTTTTTTTCTATTTTCAGTCTTCAGATTAGGCATCCACAGATATAGAGGGTCAACTGTATGTTATGAAACCTTATAAAAAAGAAAAAGCTTTTTGGTTTTTTTTTGAGATGTGGTCACACTATGTTGCCCAGTTCCCCTGGAACTTCTTAGCTCAAAAGATGCTCCTGTCTCAGCCCATGGAGTAGCTGGGACTACATGTGCTCCACTGGGCCAGTTTGATTCACTTTTTCTTTTACTTTTTTTTTTTTTTTTGGCAGTACTGGAGTTTGAACTCAGAGCCTTGAACTTGCTAGTCAGATGCTCTACCACTTGAGCCATCTCCCCAGCCCTTGCATTCACTTTTTTTTTTTTTCTGGTACTGGGGTTTCAACTAGGTAGGTGCCTATGCCTTGAGCCACTCTACCGGCCCTTTTTTTGTGATGGGTTTTTTCAAGATATGGTCTCACAAAGTATTTGCCTGACTTTGAACCCATTGGAAAAAAGGACTGGTGGAGTGGCTCAAGTGGTAGAGCACCTACTTAGCAAGTGTGAAACCCTGAGTTCAAACCCCATGCTACAAAAAAGAAAAAATAAATTTTTTTAGTGACTAATCAAATTGCAATACTTGAGAAAAATAAATCTACCTCTTTTAAAACATATATTAAGCTTAATATAACATAATCTTTTTTAATTAAACCATTAGATAAGCCAGAACTTGACTTCATTTTAGGTAATTTTTATGTATTTTTTCTTATATTACTTTATCTGCATTAGGAAACATAGACTTTGAGCCAGAAACGTTCAGAATATCGAATCTTTTTAGAAATAGTCTGAAGTATTTGACAAATGTACTAAGTATGAAATTTTAGGCCAGGCACCAGTGGCTCATGCCTGTAATCCTAGCAACTTGGGTTGCTGAGAGCGGTGAACAGTTCAAGACCAGCCATGGCAAATAGTTAGCAAGACCCCCATCTCCAAAATAACCAGAGCAAAACAGACAGAAAGTGTGACTCAAGCAACAGAGCACTGCTTTGCGTGCTCAAAGCCCCAAATTCAAAGTCCAGTCACACCAAAAAAAAACAAAAATTCTAATTTACAGAAAGCACACTCCCTTCCTTTTGAATCCCTGTAACACTGCTGAGGCCAGGCTGAAACACTAAATTGCTGTAAGAAATGGCAGGAATATGATGTATTAGGAGCAAAAAGCCCAGGGAGAAACAGAGAGAATACAAGAGAGCATGTGGGTTGCATTATGATTTATCTAGCATATTTTACATCAGTTGACCATTTTAAGAAATCAAGAATTGAAACGACTGGAGCCAGGCATGGTGGTGCACAATTGCAATCCCAGCACACACACATGGGAAGCTAAGGCAGGAGAATTGAGAGTTCAAGGCCAGCCTGAGTTAAATAGTGAGATCCTTCCTCAAAAGAAAAAAAAAAGACAGCCTTTTCAGCTGGAACTGCCATCTTCCAGTAATTCACCAAAATGATGAACACAAAGGGAAAGAGGAAAGGAACCCAATATATGTTTTCTAGGCCTTTTAGGAAACATGGAGTGATCCCTTTAGGCCACTACACGTGAATCTACAAGAAGGGTGATGGAGCTACCAAGGGCATGGGTACTGTTCAAAAAGGAATGCGCCACAATGTTACCACGGCAGAACTGGAAGAGTCTACAGTGTTACCCAGCATGTGTTGGCATTGTCGTGAACAAGCAAGTTAAGAGCAAGAGTCTTGCCGAGAGAACTAATGTGTGTACTGATCATAGTAAGCAGTCTAAGAGCTGAGACAGCTTCCCAAAGCGTGTGAAGGAAAATGATCAGAAAAAAGAAGGAAGCCAAACAGAAAGGAACCTGGGTTCAGCTGAAATGCCAGCCTGCTCCTCCCAGAGAAGCACACTTTGAGAGAACCAGAGGAAAGGAGCCTGAGCTTCTGGAACCTATTCCCCATGAATTCATGGCATGAAGGATGTCAAAAAATAAGAGGCTCTAGACTGTTACAGAAAAAAAAAGAGACAATAGTCAACAGAACAGAAATATACACAATGAAAATTTTCCTATATTGACCTCTGTATGTGTATGACAGTATAAAAAATTAAAATAAAATAAATATTCTAGTACAAAAATGGGAGAAGTATAATTGTTTATTAAAAAGATCTTGTATCTACCTTCCAGTTTGGACTTTGATGTCTTGATTATACACTGATACAATATTTTGTGCAAATAATTGTTCAGTAGCTAATAAATGATTTTTAATAAAATCAGATTAACTGCAAAAGATACAATTTGAGCGATTACAAAATTATAACACTGACATAAGTTTGAATTTTCTTGATTCTTTTTTTACATTTAAAACATATGTTTAGCAATTACATGTCAATTGTAACAGTATTATTCAAATTTGGTCAAATAGTTCATGTATAAACTAAAACTTACATTTAACAAACCAAAATATCACAGCTGTAGTTTACATTATATTTTACTGTCTTAAATTTTAGACATAAATAAAAAGTTTGGGTGGTCATTCAGAATGGCAGGATGAATTAATTCAAATTCTGTTTCCAAGTCTCTACAATTACTATGCTATCTTTGTTTATATTGAATCTACTAGATATGTAATAGCACAGGACTGAAGAGATAAACTGTGCTCAAACTGAATCTGAATTATTCTGAGTCTTTATGAAATGATTCTTTTTTTTTTTTTTTTTTGCAGTGCTAGGAGTGGAACTCATGAATGGAACTTAGGGCCTTGCACCTGCCAGACAAGTGCTCTATCACTGAACTATATTCCCAGCATCCACCCCCTTTTTTTTGGTGGTACTGGAGTTTGAACTCAGGGCCTTGCACTTGCTAGACAGGCACTCTACCACTTGAGCCACTCCAACTGCCCTCCTGAACTCACTCTTGAGATGAATGCATATAGCTGAGTTTATGCGTGATAGTAGCTTACTCGAGTTCTCTCAATTAATTTCCATTTAGAATACCATGATTGGTGTTGGATTGTAGCTCAGTACTACAGTGTTTGCACAACATATCTGAGGTCCTGGGTTCAATCCCCAGCACTGATAAAATAAAACATAAAAAAATACTATTTTTTTTGGTTTGGTAGATACTGTGCTTATTAAAGGATAACAAAATGTGCAGAGTTGAAGCTCTGATGTTCTGAATATACTGCTTGGGTTCTTTTTTTTTTGTGGTACTGGGGTTTGAACTCAGGGCCTATACCTTGAGCCACTCCACCAGTCCTTTTTTGTGATAGTTTTTTTGGTATAGGGTCTCACGAACTATCTTGCCCAGGCTGGCTTTGAACTGCAATCCTCCTCCTCTCTGCCTCCTGAGTAGCTATAGGATTACAGGTGTTAGCCACTGGTGCCTGGCACTGCTGGGGTTCTTTAGACTGGATCTTATGCTAGAAATATATTTTAAGATTTTGGGGTGTCACAAAAGAGAGACAACACAACTCAGAAGTCAATAGGCAAGGCAAAATTTACTTCTGCAGAAGGGTGTACCAAACAAAGAGTCTGCTTAGCCAGCACACTGGGCAGGAAGTTCGCTCGGGTTTTATCTTTAACACAAGTCTGCCCCATCACCCTGATTGAATGGCCTTCAGGATCACAATCTTCATGATTGGCTAATTTAAAAAGAGGGCACCTGGGGCAAGTGACCTTGTGGCAGGGATAGCAAAGATTTACTTGAATAGTTGTCTTAAGCAGTTTTTGAAACAAGGGCACCTGGTGATAACAGGAACTTGCTCAGCTATGAAGAATAGCTCTTTGTTTAAAACAGGAATTTACAGGGTTAAGTGACATCTCACAAGGCACATAGGCAACAATTTGGGTAAGTTTAGCTGACATCTATGCAATGATAATTTACTATACGTTAACCCCTTTGACAAAAAAGACCTGACTTCAGTTGATTCTCAGATCTTAGCTAGCAGACTCAGAAATGTTTAAAAATTTATTATTGTTGTTCTTGTTGTTTTATTATTGTTGTACTGTGCACTGAATCCAGGGCCTTGTGCTTGCTAAGCAAGTGTTCTGTGATTAGCAATTCTTTATAACATAAAGCAACAAAAGAATTTTTCAAAGGAGAAGATTATTGTTTATGTTGAAAATCAGAACAAATTGTAGCCAATTTTATGTAGTCAATTGTTTGTAAACAGAAATATCAACAATAAAATTTTAATTTGTTTGCTGTTTACAAATTAAGCCTGCTCCTTACTATGAAGTCTTTACCAAAGATTAAAGAGAAGCAGTTGGGAAATAGATAGTACACATGGCTGGTGACTTGTGTTCAACAAAATCTCACAATAGCACTGCATGTATCTATCCAGCTCTTGCTCTGTCCCCTGTTGTAAACTCTGCCTTTGCCCCTGATGGAAGAGGTGGCTATAATCAAGAGGGCTACTCAGCTGGGGCAAGCTGAGCAGGACTTGTGGGAAAGGAAATGACTGTGGACTTGGTGTGATGTACTCCACAGAGGAGAGGGATGTTTGAGACTAAGTCCTGTTTCACAGAGCCAACCCTCCATTCACCCCTCCACTTCCACCCCCCTCCACTGTCTTTGTGACCTGATTTCTACATGTAGGGATGTGCACACATCACAGTTTGTCATTTTACCATGCCTCCAAGTCTCCCTTTTTGGAATTAAGGCATTTCAAGACATTTTAAATTGAGTGCAAGAATGAAAGGTGGGGTGGGGGGAGCCGGGCATCAGTGGCTGTCGCCTATAATCCTAGCTACTCAGGAGGCAGAGATTGGGAGAATCACAGTTCAAAGCCAGCCCAGGGAAATAGGTTGCAAGACCCTATCTTGAAAAACCCTTCACAGAAAAAGGGCTGATGGAGTGACTCGAGTGGTAGACTGCCAACCTAGCAAGCATGAGGCCCTGAGTTCAAGCCCCAGTATCACCAAATAGCTAACTAATCAACTAACTAAATACCTACATACATACATACATAAAAGCATAGACAACAAAACAGAAAGAAAAAAAGGACAAAAGTAAAAGATGAGAAGGAATAGTGGGGAAAGTACAGATTGAATACATTCCCATCAACTGGCAACACGAGAAGTGAATAAAGTGTCAGTAAAATCAAAGAAAAGCTCAACCAAGGATTTTATAAAAAGCTTCACTAGAAGTTGTGCACATGGAACATGGGAACTCTCAGTACTATTTTTGCAACTTTTCGTGTCAAGCTATTTCAAAATAAAAAGTAGAGCTAAAGGTGTGTGACTCAAATGGTAGAGCACTTGCCTAACAAGAGCAATACTCTGAGTTCAAACCCCAGTACCACCAATAAATAAATAAGTAAAAAGCATACACATACATAAGAAAAAAAATTATAGCTTAGAAAGAAGCTACATTGCAAAACTCCAGCCCACAGTGGACAAGGTCAAGGGCTGCCCAACCCACCACTCAGCCTTCTGGATCCACGTTGGACTCTTAACAAGACCTGAACAGGCTTTGCCTGCCCACTCTTTACCCTACATCATCTCCCATGCCCCGCAGGCCTCTCTGCATGGGCACAGCCTCTTATTCCCATTCCTACTGCCTTTAAGCCCTCCCTGTCCTCTGTGGGATAGAGATGTGCCTTGGGCCAGGTTCTGCTCCTTTATGGGATCTGACATTTTTTCCAGCTTTTTGCTGGAATATGTAATAAACCTGTTCTGCGACCGGAAAAAAAAAAAGAAAGAAACACTCCAGTATAGGCAATGTAACCTACAATCATATGAGTCAAGTTTATAGCTACTAACTGTTGTGTTCAATTACAAAAAGTAAATGTTTGTTATTATTACAAAGAATACATATTCTATTATACAGATCTTGTACCAACTACTATGCCATGTGTCAGGGATATGCAAATGAAAAGACAAGGTCAATATTCCTCAAGGAATTGATGGGTTAATGGAGAAATAGACACATATGATATGATATGATATGATATGATATGATATGATATGATAGAACAGAACGAAACCACTACTTCAAAGGAGATAGAGACAAATTTGTTGACATTGGTTCCTCATCTGTCAAATGCCCTTCCTGGCTGAAAATCATCATAAGCTCAACAACAGCCAGGGTCCCACTGCTTCTCTGGAGCACTGTCATTGCCTCCTGGGACTACAGTATGGACATGGGTTAAGCATCTGAAACTCTGACTCTTGAGGAAATGGCCAAAGTTACACAAGGTCAGGCAGAGTTTTTCAAGTAGCTACGGCAGAGTCAAGAGTCAAGTGGTGCTGGGTGTGGTGGTTCACACCTGGGACTGACCCAGGTGACCAGGAGGCCAAGGCTGGAGGATCTCAGGCTCAAGTTCAGCCTGGGCAACATAGTTAGATCCTGTCTCAAAAGAAAACAAAAAAGACTGGGGATGTAGCTCAGTGGTAGAGTGCTTGCCTAGCATGCCCAGGCCTGGGTTCAATACCCAGTACTGAAAAAATAAAAAAGGCAAGTGGCTCAGAGTGGAGTATCCAAGGACAGTGATTGGACAAGCCTAGTGATTGGAGCCCCGGGGCTATGGTCCCCAAATGATCATTCCTGTGGCAGGACCATAGTGAGACTTCTCTTGCTTGTTTTCCACCTGAGCCTGCCTCTCCAGCATTCTTGTATATTTTGTGAGACAACTCAGTAGAGTAACTACTTAGCAATAAAATAAAATGATCTAGGCCCAGATCATTTTATATGCCATTCTCCCTGCACTGGGGAGGCAGAGGTAGGAGGATCCAGAGTTCAGGCCAGTGGGGGGCTACATAGTGAGACTGTGCTGTGTAGAAATGAGCTACTCTTACATACAACGGTATGCTGGGAGAAAAAAAATTCAGAACAAAACAGAATATACTGTACTATTCCATTTATACAAAGTTTTAAAATAGGGAAACTATTTTAAACTATGCATACTGATAGAAATCACAACAGTGGCTACCGGGACAAAAGATTGGGATTGGGGGCAGGATGGGAACTTACTCCAATGGGAACTTGAGAAAGCTGAGTCCTTCCAGTAGGTAGATTTTATTGGATTAAATTATGCATTAAGGGTTTGTTTTGTTTTGTTTGTCTTGTGGTACTGGGGTTTGAATTGAGGGCCTTATACTTTCTGGGCAAGCACTCTATCATTTGAGTCATACTCTGAGCTGTAAGGTTTATTTTTTTTTTCTAAACTGGGAAAAGAAAACATAGAAGTTTTAACATGAGACATCTGGGAAAGAATATCTAATAATTTGAAAACATTGGTATGTTCCAAAGAGGGAAAGTAGGTGACTAGAGAAGATGTGTGTTGGCTGTACTCCCTTTTGCACCTTTTAAATATCTTAATTTAGATGAGTGTATTATCAACTAAAAATAAGTTCTACACACTTTATTGAACAGCTATTCTTTTTTTTTTTTCATTTTTCTTTTATTATTCATATGTGCATACAAGGCTTGGTTCATTTCTCCCCCCTACCCCCACCCCCTCCCTTACCACCCACTCCACCCCCTCCCGCTCCCCCCCCAACACCCAGAAGAAACTATTTTGCCCTTATCTCTAATTTTGTTGTAGAGAGAGTATAAGCAATAATAGGAAGGAACAAGGGGTTTTGCTGGTTGAGATAGGATAGCTATACAGGGCATTGACTCACATTGATTTCCTGTGCGTGGGTGTTACCTTCTAGGTTAATTCTTTTTGATCTAACCTTTTCTCTAGATCCTGGTCCCCTTTTCCTATTGACCTCAGTTGCTTTAAGGTATCTGCTTTAGTTTCTCTGCGTTAAGGGCAACAAATGCTAGCTAGTTTTTTAGGTGTCTTACCTATCCTCACCCCTCCCTTGTGTGCTCTCGCTTTTATCATGTGCTCATAGTCCAATCCCCTTGTTGTGTTTGCCCTTGATCTAATGTCCACATATGAGGGAGAACATACGATTTTTGGTCTTTTGAGCCAGGCTAACCTCACTCAGAATGATGTTCTCCAATTCCATCCATTTACCAGCGAATGATAACATTTCGTTCTTCTTCATGGCTGCATAAAATTCCATTGTGTATAGATACCACATTTTCTTAATCCACTCGTCAGTGCTGGGGCATCTTGGCTGTTTCCATAACTTGGCTATTGTGAATAGTGCTGCAATAAACATGGATGTGCAGGTGCCTCTGGAGTAACAGTCTTTTGGGTATATCCCCAAGAGTGGTATTGCTGGATCAAATGGTAGATTGATGTCCAGCTTTTTAAGTAGCCTCCAAATTTTTTTCCAGAGTGGTTGTACTAGTCTACATTCCCACCAACAGTGTAAGAGGGTTCCTTTTTCCCGCATCCTCGCCAACACCTGTTGTTGGTGGTGTTGCTGATGATGGCTATTCTAACAGGGGTGAGGTGGAATCTTAGTGTGGTTTTAATTTGCATTTCCTTTATTGCTAGAGATGGTGAGCATTTTTTCATGTGTTTTCTGGCCATTTGAATTTCTTCTTTTGAGAAAGTTCTGTTTAGTTCACATGCCCATTTCTTTATTGGTTCATTAGTTTTGGGGGAATTTAGTTTTTTAAGTTCCCTGTATATTCTGGTTATCAGTCCTTTGTCTGATGTATAATTGGCAAATATTTTCTCCCACTCTGTGGGTGTTCTCTTCAGTTTAGAGACCATTTCTTTTGTTGAGCAGAAGCTTTTTAGTTTTATGAGGTCCCATTTATCTATGCTGTCTCTTAGTTGCTGTGCTGCTGGGGTTTCATTGAGAAAGTTCTTACCTATACCTACTAACTCCAGAGTATTTCCTACTCTTTCTTGTATCAACTTAAGAGTTTGGGGTCTGATATTAAGATCCTTGATCCATTTTGAGTTAATCTTGGTATAGGGTGATATACATGGATCTAGTTTCAGTTTTTTGCAGACTGCTAACCAGTTTTCCCAGCAGTTTTTGTTGAAGAGGCTGCTATTTCTCCATCGTATATTTTTAGCTCCTTTGTCAAAGATAAGTTGCTCATAGTTGTGTGGCTTCATATCTGGATCCTCTATTCTGTTCCACTGGTCTTTATGTCTGTTTTTGTGCCAGTACCATGCTGTTTTTATTGTTATTGCTTTGTAATATAGTTTGAAGTCAGGTATTGTGATACCTCCTGCATTGTTCTTTTGACTGAGTATTGCCTTGGCTATTCGTGGCCTCTTGTGTTTCCATATAAATTTCACAGTAGATTTTTCAATCTCTTTAATGAATGTCATTGGAATTTTGATGGGAATTGCATTAAACATGTAGATTACTTTGGGGAGTATCGACATTTTTACTATGTTGATTCTACCAATCCATGAGCATGGGAGATCTCTCCACTTTCTATAGTCTTCCTCAATCTCTTTCTTCAGAAGTGTATAGTTTTCCTTGTAGAGGTCTTTCACATCTTTTGTTAGGTTTACACCTAGGTATTTGATTTTGTTTGAGGCTATTGTAAATGGAATTGTTTTCATACATTCTTTTTCCGTTTGCTCATTGTTAGTGTATAGAAATGCTAATGATTTTTCTATGTTGATTTTATATCCTGCTACCTTGCTATAGCTATTGATGATGTCTAGAAGCTTCTGAGTAGAGTTTTTTGGGTCTTTAAGGTATAGGATTATGTCGTCTGCAAATAGGGATATTTTGACAGTTTCTTTACCTATTTGTATTCCTTTTATTCCTTCTTCTTGCCTAATTGCTCTGGCTAGGAATTCCAGTACTATGTTGAATAGGAGTGGAGATAGTGGGCATCCTTGTCTGGTTCCTGATTTTAGAGGGAATGGTTTTAATTTTTCTCCATTAAGTATAATGCTGGCTGTAGGTTTGTCATATATAGCTTTTATAATGTTGAGGAACTTTCCTTCTATTCCTAGTTTTCTTAGAGCTTTTATCATGAAATGATGTTGGATCTTATCAAAGGCTTTTTCTGCATCTATTGAGATGATCAAGTGGTTTTTGTCTTTGCTTCTGTTAATGTGGTTTATTACGTTTATTGATTTTCGTATGTTGAACCACCCCTGCATCCCTGGGATGAAGCCTACCTGGTCATGGTGAATAATCTTTTTGATGTGTTGTTGAATTCGATTTGCCATTATTTTGTTGAGGATTTTTGCATCAATGTTCATTAAAGAGATTGGCCTATAGTTCTCCTTTTTGGAGGTGTCTTTGCCTGGTTTTGGGATAAGTGTAATACTGGCTTCATAAAATGTGTTTGGCAGTTTTCCTTCCCTTTCTATTTCATGGAACAGTTTAAGGAGGGTTGGTATCAGTTCTTCTTTAAAGGTCTGATAGATTTCAGCAGAGAATCCATCAGGTCCTGGACTTTTCTTTTTGGGGAGACTCTTGATTGCTGCTTCAATTTCATTTTGTGTTATAGTTCTATTCAGGTGATTAATTTCCTCTTGGTTCAGTTTTGGATGATCATATGTATCTAGAAATCTGTCCATTTCTTTTAGATTTTCAAATTTATTTGAATATAGGTTCTCAAAGTAGTCTCTGATGATTTCCTGGACTTCCATGGTGTTTGTTGTTATCTCCCCTTTTGCATTCCTAATTCTACTAATTTGGGTTTTTTCTCTCCTCATTTTACTCAGGTTTGCCAGGGGTCTATCGATCTTGTTTATTTTTTCAAAGAACCAACTTTTTGTTTCATTAATTCTTTGTATGGTTTTTTTGGTTTCTATTTCGTTGATTTCAGCTCTTATTTTTATTATTTCTCTCCTTCTATTTGTTTTGGGATTTGCTTGTTCTTGTTTTTCTAGGAGTTTGAGATATATCATTAGGTCATTGATTTGTAATCTTTCAGTCTTTTTATGCACTCATGGCTATAAACTTTCCTCTCAAGACTGCCTTAGCTGTGTCCCATAGGTTCCGGTAGGCTGTGTTTTCATTTTCATTGACTTCCAGGAACATTTTAATTTCCTCTTTTATTGCATTGATGATCCATTCTTCATTAAGTAATGAGTTATTTAGTTTCCAGCTGTTTGCATGTTTTTTGTCTTTACTTTTGTTGTTGAGTTCTACTTTTACTGCATTGTGGTCAGATAGTATGCATGGTATTATTTCTATTTTCTTATATTTGCTGAGGCTTGCTTTGTGCCCTAGGATATGATCTATTTTGGAGAAGGTTCCATGGGCTGCTGAGAAGAATGTATATTGTGTAGCGGTTGGATGAAATGTTCTGTAGACATCTACTAGGTCCACTTGATCTATTGCATATTTTAGATCTTGGATTTCTTTATGGAGTTTTTGTTTGGATGACCTATCTATTGATGATAATGGAGTGTTAAAGTCTCCCACAACCACTGTGTTGGCGTTTATATATGCTTTTAGGTCTTTCAGGGTATGTTTGATGAAATTGGGTGCGTTGACATTGGGTGCGTACAGATTGAATATTATTATTTCCTTTTGGTCTATTTCCCCTTTTATTAGTATGGAATGTCCTTCTTTATCTCGTTTGATCAATGTAGGTTTGAAGTCTACTTTGTCAGAGATAAGTATTGCTACTCCTGCTTGTTTTCGGGGGCCATTGGCTTGGTAAATCTTCTTCCAGCCTTTCATCCTAAGCATATGCTTATTTCTGTCGGTGAGATGAGTCTCCTGTAAGCAACAAATTGTTGGATCTTCTTTTTTAATCCATTTTGTCAAACGGTGTCTTTTGATGGGTGAATTAAGTCCATTAACATTAAGTGTTAGTACTGATAGGTATGTGGTGATTCCTGCCATTTAGTTATCTTAGTTGTTTGAAGGTTTGATTGTGTGTACCTAACTTGATGTTACTCTCTACTGTCTTGCTTTTTCTTATCCTGTGGTTTGGTGCTGCCTGCCTTTTCATGGTTAAGTTGGGTTTCACTTTCTGTGTGCAGGATCCCTTGCAGAATCTTTTGTAATGGTGGCTTTGTGGTCACATATTGTTTTAGTTTCTGCTTATCATGGAAGACTTTTATTGCTCCATCTATTTTGAATGATAGCTTTGCTGGGTAGAGTATCCTGGGGTTGAAGTTATTTTCATTCCCTGCCCGGAAGATCTCACCCCACGCTCTTCTTGCTTTTAATGTTTCTGTTGAGAAGTCTGCCGTGATTTTGATGGGTTTACCTTTGTATGTTACTTGTTTTTTCTCTCTTACAGCCTTCAATATTCTTTCCTTAGTTTCTGAACTTGTTGTTTTAATGATGATATGTCGTGGAGTAGTTCTATTTTGATCTGGTCTGTTTGGTGTCCTGGAGGCCTCTTGCATTTGTATGGGAATATCTTTCTCTAGATTTGGGAAATTTTCCGTTATTATTTTGTTGAATATATTACGCATTCCCTTCGCTTGCACCTCTTCTCCTTCTTTGATGCCCATGATTCTCAAGTTTGGTCTTTTGATGGAGTCAGTGAGTTCTTGCATTTTCTTTTCACAGGTCTTGAGTTGTTTAATTAATAGTTCTTCAGTTTTTCCTTTACCATTTCATCTTCAAGTTCTGAGATTCTGTCTTCTGTTGAACAGCTATTCTTATACCAAACTCTCTGTAGAACTGCTAAGGAAGTCAGGCCTGCCAGCACAGTACACTTGATTCCACTAGCATCACAAGAGCTCACTGGTGGGAGCAGGTGGTAGGGCACCAGTGGCATGGACCAAGCCTAGCCTCTGAAAGCAGTAGGGAGAGAGCTGGATGAGGGACTCTGCAGGTGGCAGAGATTTTGGCCCTAGTCAGGCCAGCCCTACTATGGAAACTAACAAGACTATACCAACCACATCATAAAACCTGTGAGACAAAAGAGTCCTGAGGACAGCAGCCCTGTCACTAGTCACAGCTTCATATAAGAAACAACACAGCATGATCATTGAGACTCTGACCCAGGAACTAAAGAAATACACACTGTGCATTGGTGGGGGCCTGAGAGATGGAGAACATCATATGTTAAGAAGGGAGAGTTTGAGGACTGGGGACTTGAGAGCCTGGACCCCAGAAGACATCACAGGAGCTGGTAGTCAGAACTTTAAGTCTACTTTCCTGAACTGGAGAAAAAGCTCAGGACACTGGGTGGCCCCTCTTCCACCAAGCTAAGCCTACAAACCAAGCAACAGTTACTGAATTAACCAGTTCAGACATAAGAAAAAAAAAAAAGTGAAACATCTGTGCTGGAGAATAAGAAAGTCCTGGCTGATGTTTGTCTTTGACTTTTTGATTTTTATTTATTGTTTATTTTGGGTATTTTTGTTCTCTCTCTCTCTCTCTCTCTCATTATCTTTTTAGCTCTGCTTTTTCTCTCTTCTTTTATTTTTACAGTCATTATCTGTGAGCCACAACACCGAACTTTTAATACTCAAAATGTTCTATTTGGTGGTAGTAGGGTTTGAACTCCGGTCTTTGCACTTGCAAAACAGGCCACACCTTCAGTCCATTTTGATATAGTTATTTTGAAGATGAGATCTCAAGAACTATTTGCCTGGGCTGTCCTTGAAATGCAGTCCTCCTGACCTCAGCTTCCCAAGTAGCTAGTATTACATGTATGAACAACCAACATCTGGCTAATATTCAGTCATTAACTATATCTTCTTCCTCCCTCTCCAATTGCCCTCCACCATCTTTACTTTCTTTCTGTCTACAATTAGAATAACTATCTCACTCATTTTTCTTCTTTCTCAATTCCCCTTTGTTGCCTTTATTTTTAACAGGTGGTTACATTGCCAAATTGTTTTTCTTCTTTGCTTGCTTGTTTTCATCTTTTCTCTTTTTCCTTTATCTCTTAATATAACTTTAGCTAGATCTTTTCTGCCTATCTCATTCCTCTTTCTCTTTAACCCCCTCTCTTAACCCTAGCTGTGTCTCCTACCAGCCTAATAATACCATTCAACTTGTACTGCTCATTAGCATGAGTTCAACAATCTTCTTTCCATTATTACCCTTATTAACTAAGGTCTTCCTAGTTCACAAAGTATTATCTTACTTCTTTATTTCTCTAAAGATGCTGGAGCAATGGCAGTGATTGTTGTTTCTTAGGGATTACTATATTCTTATGGTGGGTGTAGATCAACTGTAATTACTTCTGCAACTAAGCTTCCTCTTCCTGAGTGGAGTAGAAGACTAGATCAAGTGTCTTGAGCACTGTGGTCAAATGTTTCACTATTGAGCCATATCCCCCAGTCCAGTAATGAAAAAATAAACCACAACTCAGCCACTACTCAATCTTGCCTAAACATTGTGATTTTCAATTGAAAGGATACAGAAGACTAAAACAATTAATGAAAAATGTAGCCTCAATTGCATAAATCCCAGTGGATAAACACAACTAACAAAAAGCAAAGCAATGTTTCACCTATAAGTCAATAATTCCACAATAGTGAAGCAGATGAAATATCAAACAATGAAACCAAAACAACAATAAGAATGATCAATTAAATTAAAGAGGTCATGTATAACCACCTGGATGAACTCACACAGAATAAAATAAATGGCTGAATGAATTCAAAGAGAGTGCAAATGAACAGCTGAATGTAATAAGGAACACAATGCAGAATATGAAAGAGGAACTCAATAAAGATATAGAAAAACTAAAAAAATCATATTGAATGAAAAGTTCAATAATCCTGGACATGAAAAGTTCAATAATCCAAATTAAAGAAATAAATAAATAAACTCAGTTGAAAGCTTTGCTAATAGAATAGAACAAGTTGAAAATAGAATATCAGGAATTAAAGTAGAGACATTAAATCAATCAGACAAAGGCAAATAAAAGATACTAAAAACTATGAATGGAATATGCATGACTTTTGGGACACCATTAAAAGACGAAACCTTCAAATCATGTGTCTAGAAGGAGAAGCAGTGCAAGCTAAAGGCACAGATAACATATTCAATAAAATAATAACAGAAAACTTCCCCAATCTTGATAGAGACTACAAGTCAGTAATGAGACAAGGGTGACTGCTCTCCCCACTCTAATTCATTTTATAGTGGTGGAAAAGAAATAAAAGTGATTCAAAGCCAGGCACAGGTGGCTCATACTGGTAATCCTAGCAAGGCTGATAAGGATGCAGGGGAAAAGGAACCCTCATACACAGTTAGTTGGAATGTAAACCAGTGAAACCACTACAGAAACCAATAGAAAGTTCATTAAAAAACTAAAAATAGCTGGGCACTGGTGGCTAATGCCTATAATCCTAGCTAGTCAGGAGGCAGAGACAGGAATATCTCAGTGCAAAGCCAGTCACTGGAAATATTTCTAGAGACCCTATCTGAAAAAAGCCATCATAAAAAAGGTCTGGCAGAGTGGCTCAAGCAGTAGAGTGCCTGCCTAGCAAGTATGAGGACCTGAGCTCTAACCTCAGTGTGGCCAAAAATAAATAAATAAATTTATAAGTTTTAAATTGCATGTTATTCTACCACTGAGCTACATGACCCCTGTAACTTGCTTGATAGCATCTTGGTTATCATGTCAACTGTCACTGCATTGCAGTCTTTGTGGTTAAGTCATGTGGGGAGCAGATTATGAGAAGCCTATGAAAATTTGACATAAGCACAGTTGTGCTCAGTGATCTACAGGCTGAGTTTGGCCTGGCTCCAGCCACAGAAGGGAGTGCAAGCAAAATGCAGCACAGCTGCTTTGCCTAAGTTTTTTACATTCAGAGAGAGAGAAGGTTTCTTTTGTTACAATGTCATACCCCTCCCCAAGAACTGTTGCTCTACCTCCTTGTTTACCGCTATATATAAAAGACTCCCTGAAGAAGGACTGGGGAACTGGTTGAGGATTGGTTGAGGATTGGTTGAGGATTGATGGACTGGTTGAGGGGATTCATTGGTTGGCTGCTTGTGAGAAGCAGAAGCTATTGCTCAGGCAGCTTGAGAGGGGACTGCTGCTGAATAAGGTAGCTGCTGCTGCTGCTGCTGCTGGCTGTTGTGTATCTGCAAGTCTGAGCACCGAGACTTTAAAAGAGAACATGGGACAGTACAAGTCTAAGGAAAGGAACTTTAAAGAACAGAAAAAAAGAAAGACTTTCGAAGTAAGGTTTTAAAGAATAGAAAAGAAGGAAGGTTTTAAAGAATAGTGAGGAAGTAAGGCCTCAAAGAATAGAGAAGTAAAAGAAGAGAATAATAGAGAAAAGTAACAAGGCTGTTGTGTGTCTCCATCCTAGTGCCCAGCACGTGACCCCAACTTTCTGCATGTTTGTCTTCTATTGTTTGTCCTGTCTGTATCTCCAGTCATCCCCACTTAGGTTGGTAGAGCAAGAGCTCGTGAGAAAACTCTCTACAATTCTTAAACTACTTTTATAAAGTTAATGTGTAAAACTTGTTTAAAAAGTTATCCACAGTTCTAATCCCAACTAATTATCCTCTGCTTTAGGACTAAAAATTTATGGACAATAACTTGTTTCATTCTATCATGAGTATAATTTACATTTAACTCTTTTATAATTAGGTTTATTGACCCATGTGCTTTTGTAGATTGCTGTTATAAAAAAGATAGTTTGATTTAATTTTCTTCCTAAGTCTCTTATGGTATAAGATTTGCTAAGAGTTTTATTAAAAACAGTGTTACCTTAATTTGGGTCTTTAAAAAGTTTGTTTTAAGATACAAATTAAAGTCTTAAAGCTTATAAATTTATACATTTATGATTGGGTTGGGCATACTTTAAAGTTTGCCTACAGTGTTTTCAGAGGTCAAAATTTAAGGTACTAATGAATATTTTTAAAATGGGTTTCTGTTCTATTCAAATAAATGTCAGGGATTTTTGGCACTATTAGCTGACATAAAATTTTACTAGAACCAAACAAAAGTTCATGCTCCAGGTGGGACATGAAACCTTAAGTTTTTATTGGAGTCTTCTAAAAGACCTAGGATGTGATTTCTTACCAATATACAAACCATGTCTCTCAGTCATTGCATTTCCTAACTTTATGACTACTCCCTTATCTCTGTTTCTGTATCTAATCATTTGAGCCATTAATCTTGCTGGTTTATTATCTTTTTTAAAAAATATACTGTTGTCTGCTGACACTTTACAGCAATTAAGAGGTGTCAGTACATCCCCTAGGGGACAGACAATGACATTTAATTATGCCCAGTCTAAGTCACTTAATTTGGCCAAAAAGATCATATTAGCACTAACTTATGATCTGTTTGAAGTTTTACTCCCCCTCCTCTGTGGGACAAATTTGACTTTCTGGGAGAGGCTACTCCAGGATTCATGGAACAAAACTGCCAAATTGGCAAAATCTTCAGAGGTGTCTGTTCAGAGGAACAGTTTAAGAGGACAAAACCCCCGAGCAGTCAGCATCCCCCAACTTCTTAGAGGAACAAGTGCTGTTCGGCCACCAGAGACAGTTCAAAAGGACCACACAAATAAGGGGACTTCTCTAGATCTAGACAGAGTCAATTATGCCAGACCTCTAAAAGTAACCAAAGCTTTCCTCTAATATTTAAGGCTTCTAGTCTTCTGGCAAAAGGCAAACTCATGTCTTTGGCTAAGGCCTTCTGTTTAAGCAAAGGCAATGTAACTTTCAATGGTATCTAACTTCTGCTTAGGGATGCTATGAGTCTTCTTTCTGCACAGAACTGACATCTCTTGATGTTTACCCTCTAAATGGACTGGCACCTACCCCCTGGTATACCTGGTCCCTAATGTAGACATTGCCCCAAACAGTCAGTCCTTAACTACCCACTACAGTGGTAATCCAAACAGAGGGCCATCCAAGGGTTAAAAACAGCTACAGGTATAAATACCTATAGAAAAAGTAACCATAGGAGATTCCAAGATGGCAGATAGAGGGAGGAAGCAGAAAGTGTGCCTCCAATAGTGAAATCTTGGAGAGACGCTGAGGACACACCTTGCAGGCAAAACCACCAAGAAGAGGCAAAACTTTGACCACTCCACACCTCCAGCCAGCACAGAGAATCTCCGCTTCACATTAAATGGAGAAATGAGGAAGGCCCCTGAGCTGCCAGTCACCCACACCCAGATTGCTTGGGAAAACGCGGACAAGGTGAGCTAAGTGGTATGGGGTACTTCTACAGACAACCCTGGGCCAGAACAGCATAGCCCAACCCAGGGAAAAAAGAGAAACTGAGTAATAAGCAATAAGAACAATAAAGACACATAGCAAAGAGGGTGGGGCACACTGAGCACCGAAGAGGGGGAGAGGGAACTCCTTCCCGGAACTGTAAATAAACAAGCCGGGCCTGGCTGGAGAGGCTTCAGCAGGAGTGGGGGCACATGCCCAGCAACCAGGAGCAAGAAAGCTTGTGAGAGTGGCGGAAGGAGGAAAACTCTACAGGAGAGGGGGAAGACCCACTTCCCACTTGAGCTGTAAACAAACATGCCGGCTGGCAGGAGCAGCAGCATCACCCAGCAATCAGGTGCAGGAAAGCTTGTAAAAGCAGCAGTGGGAGGAAAACTCCACAGGAGAGGGGGGGAAGACCCACCTCCCACATGAACTGTAAATAAACAGGCAGGCCTGAGAAAGCGGGTGCAGTGCAACCTCCCCCAGTGTGCTTGGAAAGGGGAAAGCTTGTAGCAACAGCTCATGCACAGGAGAACTCTGAGTAAACAAAGCCTGCAGAGCCAGGTGAGTGCTAAGCACACCCCAGAGATCTGCATAAATAACGCCTACAGCAACAGCAGGATGACAGCAGCGGGCAGGCAAGCCATAGCCGCAGATAGCCACTCACAGACCTGTCTCCAGACTCTTTTTTTTCTCTCTCCCTACCTTGATGAGAAAACAACCAAACTACACCTACATGCTGAAAAACTTACTGAAACTGTATTGCATTTGAACTTGGGACACTTTGTGTGTTTTTGGTTTTTGGGTTTTTTTTTTTTTTGGTGCGGTTGTGTTCTACTTTATGTTTCCCCTTTTATGAGACAACTACAGAACAACATCTGAGGCATCATCTCCAGGATTGGAGGATGAGACAGACACCAAAATTACTAAGACTGAAACTTCATTGCATTTGAACTTGGAGGGTTTTTTTTTTTCTATTTTTCATTTTGTTTTATTTTATTTTATTTTAATATATATTTTTTCTCTTTCATTTACTTATTTTTTATTTTTACTCTTATCTTTATTCTTTTTATTTATTTTTTCTTTCAATTCTCTCTCTGTCTCTCTAATGCCTTTTCAGCTTACAGTTGATTAGTACACTGTCTCTCCCTGTTATACCTTTGAAACTTTTTTGATTCTTTCTTTTGTTTTTTTCATTCTACTTGATTACTTGTTCTTCCCTTTTCCTTTAACTTCTTTGCTTTCCATCCCCTGTCATCCTTCCATTCTAAATAACACTAGTGCTATTATTATAAGACAGAAAATACTTAATTGCACATAGTACAGGGACAATAACAACACCAAGGACAATGACGGGAAGACAGAAAAAACAGGGAAACAAGTTTCCTCACAGCAAAAAATTAGTACAGGAACCAGAGGGAAATGAAGAAAACAAATACTCAGATCCAGACTCCAACAAAATGAAGATAAACTATGTCAAAGAACCCAGTGAGGCCCACAAGAATAATTGAAAAGAAGACATGCTACAGGAACTCAATGAGAATTTTATAGAGATGATACTGGATATGGACAACAAAAATGTACAGGAGACACTCAAGAAATTCCAAGACAACAAAAATAGAGAATTTGAAAAAGCACAAGAAGAAATAAAAGAAACCATAGAAGCACTGTATAAACACCAAAGTGAAACAGAGAACATGATTAATAAAGAGATAAATGAACTCAGGACAAAAATAGACAATATTAAAGAGGAAAAGACTTTTATTATGGAAAACCTCAGAAAAAAAATGAAACAGAACTGTAAAAAAAAATGGAAGGCCAATCCAGCAGAATATAATAAACAGAAGACAGAATCTCAGAACTTGAAGATGAAGTGGTAAATAAAGAAAACCAGAAGAACTATTAATTCAACAACTCAAGACCTATGAAAAGAAAATGCAAGAACTCACCGACTAATCAAAAGACCAAACTTGAGAATCATGGGCATCAAAGAAGGAGAAGAGATGCAAGCAAAGGGAATGTAGAATATATTCAACAAAATAATAACAGAAAATCTCCCAAATCTAGAGAAAGCTATTCCCATACAGATGCAAGAGGCCTCCAGAACACCAAACAGACCAGATCAAAATAGAACTATCCCACAGCATATCATCATTAAAACAACAAGTTCAGAAACTAAGGAAAGAATATTGAAGGCTGTAACAGAGATAAAACAAGTAACATACAAAGGTAAACCCATCAAAATCACAGCAGACTTCTCAACAGAAACATTAAAAGCAAGAAGATCTTGGGGAGAGATGTTCTGGGCACTAAATGAAAATAACTTCAACCCCAGGATGCTCTACCCAGCAAAATTATCATTCAAAATAGATGGAGCAATAAAAGTCTTCCATGATAAGCAGAAACTACAACAATATGTGACCTAAAAACCACCACTACAAAAGATTCTTCAAGGGATTCTGCATACAGAAAGTGAAACCCAACTTAACCATGAAAAGACAGGCAGCAACAAACCACAGGAAAAGAAAAAGCAAGAAAGTAGAGAGTAACCTCAACTTGGGCACACACAATCAAACCTTCAAACAACTAAGACAACTAAATGACAGGAATCACAACATACCTATCAGTACTAACACTTAATGTTAACAGACTTAATTCACCCATCAAAAGGCATCGATTAACGAAATGGATTAAAAAGGAAGATCCAACAATTTGTTGCTTACAGGAGACCCATCTCACCAACAGAAATAAGCATAGGCTCAGGATGAAAGACTGGAAGAAGATTTACCACGTCAATGGCCCCCGAAAACAGGCAGGAGTAGCAATACTTATCCCTGACAAAGTAGACTTCAAACCTACATTGATCAAATGAGATAAAGAAGGATATTCCATACTAATAAAAGGGGAAATTAACCAAAAGGAAATAATAATTATCAACCTATATGCACCCAATGTCAACGCACCCAATTTCATCAAACATACCCTGAAAGACCTAAAAGCATATATAAACGCCAACACAGTGGTTGTGGGAGACTTTAACACATATTATCATTAATAGATAGGTCATCCAAACAAAAAAATCAATAAATAAATCCAATATCTAAAATATACAATAGATCAAATGGACCTACTTGGTGTCTACAGAGCACTTCATCCAACTTCTACACAATATACATTCTTCTCAGCAGCCCATGGAACCTCGTCCAAAATAGATCATATCCTAGGGCACAAAGCAAGCCTCAGCAAATATAAGAAAATAGAAATTATACCGTACATACTATCTGATCACAATGCAGTAAAAGTAGAATTCAACAACAAAAGTAAAGACAAAAAACATGCAAACAGCTGGAAACTAAATAACTCATTACTTAATGAACAATGGATCATTGATGAAATAAAAGACGAAATTAAAAAGTTCCTGGAAGTCAATGAAAATGAAAACACAACCTACTGGAGCATATGGGACACAGCAAAAGCAGTCCTGAGAGGAAAGTTTATAGCCATGAGTGCATATATTAAAAAGACTGAAAGATCTCAAATCAATAACCTAATAATACATCTCAAACTCCTACAAAAACAAGACTAAGCAAATCCCAAAACAAATAGGAGAGAAATAATAAAAATAAGAGCTGAAATCAATGAAATAGAAACTACCAAAAACATACAAAGAATTAATGAAACAAAAAGTTGGTTTTTTGAAAAAATAAACAAGATCAACAGACCCCTGGCAAACCTGACTAAAATGAGGAGAGAAAAAACCCAAATCAGTAAAATCAGGAATGCAAAAGGGGAGATAACAACAAACACCATGGGAGCCCAGGAAATCATCAGAGACTACTTTGAGAACCTATATTCAAATAAATTTGAAAATCTTAAAGAAATGGATTTCTAAATACATATGATCATCCAAAACTGAACCAAGAGGAAATTAATCACCTGAATAGATCTATAACACAAAATGAAATTGAAGCAGCAATCAAGAGTCTCCCCAGAAAGAAAAGTCCAGATCCTGATGGATTCTCTGAATTCTATCAGACCTTTAAAGAAGAACTGATACCAACCCTCCTTAAACTGTTCCACAAAACAGAAAGGGAAGGAAAACTGCACAACTCATTTTATGAAGCCAGTATTACACTTATCCCAAAACCAGGCAAAGACACCTCCAAAAAGGAGAACTATAGGCCAATCTCTTTAATGAACATTGATGCAAAAATCCTCAACAAAATAATGGCAAATCAAATTCAGCAACACATAAATATAAAATCAACATAGAAAAATCATTAGCATTTCTATACACTAATAATGAACAAACTGAAAAAGAATATATGAAAACAATTCCATTTACAATAGCCTCAAAAAAAATCAAATACCTAGGTGTAAACCTAACAAAAGTTGTGAATGACCTCTACAAGGAAAACTATACACTCTGAAGAAAGAGATTGAGGAAGACTATAGAAAGTGGAGAGATCTCCCATGCTCATGGATTGGTAGAATCAACATAGTAAAAATGTCGATACTCCCCAAAGTAATCTACATGTTTAATGCAATTCCCATCAAAATTCCAATGACATTCATTAAAGAGATTGAAAAATCTACTGTTAAATTTACATGGAAACACAAGAGGCCACGAATAGCCAAGGCAATACTCGGTCAAAAGAACAATGCTGGAGATATCACAATACCCAACTTCAAACTATATTACAAAGCGATAACAATAAAAACAGCATGGTACTGGCACAAAAACAGACATGAAGACCAGTGGAACAGAATAGAGGACCTGGATATGAAGCCACACAACTATAACCAACTTGTCTTTGACAAAGGTGCTAAAAATATACAATGGAGAAACAGCAGCCTCTTCAACAAAAACTGCTAGAAAAACTGGTTAGCAGTCTGCAAAAAACTGAAACTAGATCCATGTTTATCACCCTATACCAAGATTAACTCAAAATGGATCAAGGATCTTAATATCAGACCCCAAACTCTTAAGTTGATACAAGAAAGAGTAGGAAATACTCTGGAATTAGTAGGTATAGGCAAGAACTTTCTCAATGGAACCCTGGCAGCACAGCAACTAAGAGATAGCATAGATAAATGGGACCTCATAAAACTAAAAATCTTCTGCTCATCAAAAGAAATGGTCTCTAAACTGAAGAGAACACCCACAGAGTGGGAGAAAATATTTGTCAACTATACATCAGACAAAGGACTGATAACCAGAATGTACAGGGAACTTAAAAAACTAAATTATCCCAAAACTAATGAACCAATAAAGAAATGGGCACGTGAACTAAATAGAACTTTCTAAAAGAAGAAATTCAAATGGCCAGAAAACACATGAAAAAATGCTCACCATCTCTAGCAATAAAGGAAATGCAAATTAAAACCACACTATGATTCCACCTCACCCCTGTTAGAATAGCCATCATTAGCAATACCAGCAACAGGTGTTGGCAAGGATGCAGGAAAAAGGAACCCTCTTACACTGTTGGTGGGAATGTAAACTAGTACAACCACTCTGGAAAAAAATTTGGAGGCTACTTAAAAAGCTGGACATCGATCTACCATTTGATCCAGCAATACCACTCTTGAGGATACACCCAAAAGACTGTGACACAGGTTACTCCAGAGGCACCTGCACACCCATGTTTATTGCGGCACTATTCACAATAGCCAAGCTATGGAAACAGCCAAGATGCCCCACTACTGATGAATGGATTAAGAAAATGTGTTATCTATACACAATGGAATTTTATGCAGCCATGAAGAAGAATAAAATGTTATCATTTGCTGGTAGATGTATGGAATTGGAGAACATCATTCTGAGTGAGGTTAGCCTGGCCCAAAAGACCAAAAATCATATGTTCTCCCTCATATTCGGACATTAGATCAAGGGCAAACACAACAAGGGGATTGGACTTTGAGCACATGATATTAGCAAGTGCACACAAGGGAGGGGTGAGAATTGGTAAGACACCTAAAAAATTACCTAGCATTTGTTGCCCTTAACACAGAGAAACTAAAGCACATACCTTAAAAGCAACTGAGGCCAATAGGAAAAGGGGACCAGGAACTAGAGAAAAGGTGAGATCAAAAAGAATTAACCGAGAAGGTAACACACACGCATAGGAAATTAATGTGAGTCAACTCCCTGTATAGCTATCCTTATCTCAACCAGCAAAAACCCTTGTTCCTTCCTATTATTGCTTATACTCTCTCTTCAACAAAATTAGAAATAAGGGCAAAATAGTTTCTGCCAGGTATCGAGGGGGTGTGGGGGAGAGGAAGGGGGCAGAGTGGGTGGTAAGGGAGGGGGTGGGGGACCCAAGCCTTGTATGCACATATGAATAATAAAACAATAAAAAAAAAAAGTAACCATAATACTCTATGTCACTTAAAGTAGGTTCTTTATCCTTCCTGCTACACCTGGCAGGGCCCCTTCTGATGCTTCTTTCATTGTTAATGTTCGGGTCATGCCTTCTAAACCAGATTTATCTCTTCCAGAATAAAAGCCTTTAGGATCCAAATCATGAGGCAACAGAGCTATCAATCTCTGTAGATGAACAAGAGCTCCATGAGCAACCCAGATTTCCATAAAGAACCTTAATTGTGCTGAACAATAGCTCAAACACCTTGTGTCCAATGAGCTACAAGAAAAAGAAGAAAGACAATTTCCCTTTGTAGGTAGGTCTGCTGCCCCTTGCCAGCTTAAAGTAGATTCAAAAGAACAGAGAACTCCAGGCCCTCAGCAACCTCAAAAAGATTTTTTGGGATCTTGTCTCTCAGAGAGTATTTGAAGCAGGCTAAAATTAGCGAAAGTTTGGGACTCATAGAAACTTCATCTTACATCTCAGATTAGCCATGCTCTGGCTCAGGGATTACTCTCAACTGCCCTGGGAACCCCCACGTCCCTCCCCAGTCACTGATTATTGGATGGGAATCACCTGTATCCTCCCTTCCCAGAGATTAGTGTAATTTTTAAAAGCACCTGGAAAAGAGAAGCAAGCTCTCAGTCTCCAGATTCGACCTGGACTCCGCATGGTCCCTTTTGTATTTCTCTTCCCTAGCTTTTAATAAACTGCATTTACTCCCACGTGTCCTGTGATTGATTCTTCCCCACTGGACACAAAGAATTTGGTAGTCTTCTGATCACAGATATCACTGCACTGCCAACAAATATGTTGCCTTAAATGACAAAGGGGCTTTGCAGATGAGATTAAGGATTTAGAGATAGAGAGATTACTCTGGAGTATCCCAGTGTAATCACAAGAGTCCTCATAAGTGAAGGTGGGACAATGGAAGCTGAGACCAGAAAGAAAGTTGAAGGTGACAGGCTGCTGACAATGAACATAGAGGGAAACCAGCAATGGAATGCAATGCAAGTAACTTCTAGAAGACAGAAAAAGCAATGAAGCAGATTTCCAGAGGAAATACCTCCAACTCTGGTGATTGGTTTTAGACTTCTGGCTCCTAGATTTTTTTTTTCTTTTAGTGTTGGGCCTCAAACCCAGGACTTTGTTAATGCTAGACAAATGCTCTACCACTGCACTGTAAGGAAATATAGGCCCCAAAATGACCATGTGGAGAGGAGTGATCTGGCCAAGAGATTCTTTATTGCCAGGTGGGAGAGGGAGAGAGCAGAGAGAGCCAAGAGCTTAAATACCCCTCAGTGGGACTCAGCATGATCTGATTGGTTAGGATCTTGTGGTTCATGCTGATTGGAGGTTGGGGCAGAAGGAGGGTTCAAGCTAGACTTGAGGCAGGACTGTGACCCTGGAAAACAGAAGCTTAAGGGTGCAGAAAGAACTGAAACCCATTGGTGCCATTATTGCCAACATTCCTCCCTTTTTTGTTTGTTAAGGAAGGGGGACGTTGTGTTCGCTCTGGCTTCTTCAAGCTGGCAATGGGTGGCATAGGGGAAGGGAGGGTTAGTTGGCAAACAGTGTTGGGGTGCTGAGCCTCATGATGGCGTACACCTAGGCTCCAAAAATGAAGATTTCCTCTTCCCTGAAGTTGATGAAGGTCCCTTGTAGCCACAGGTCATAAAGAGTCTCGAGCCAATCCTCCGACCTCCACATGGTGGTATCAGCCAACTTTCCTCGCATTTTGGAGAGGTTGATATCCCTGGAGGTACAACTGGTTAAATTCGTGATTAGCAATAGCAGATGTGCAGTATGATACAAGGCAGGAAGCTTAAGAATAGGAGAGCAAGAACACAGGCATTAGCATGGGCATTGGCCAGGAGAACCACTGTGAAATGTTCTTCCCTAGACAATTTCAAGAGTCCTCCAATTCCCTCCTCCATTTTCTAATTGTTTCTTGAGAGGTGTAGCCATTGGGGAACCCATTGAGCTTGACAGCAGTGGGTGTCATGAGAATGACCAGATGAGGGCTGGTCCATCGAAGTCCCAATGGAGAGGGTAGAATATCCTTTTGGAGAACAAGATGCCCTGGTTTAACAGAAATTGTTATAGGGTAGGGCAGGATCTGGTTTGCATGCTCTCTGAGAAGTTCCCTGAGAAGGCAGGTAGTCAGCCAGAGGAGCAGAGTCTGTTGGAGGCAAGTTTTTCTAAGAGAAATGGGTGGCCATACATTATCTAAGACCCAAATAGGAATATTAGGAGGAGCATAAAAAGGTGTCTATTCAGGGACTACATACCTAGGGATCTAAATTCTTCAAAATCCTATAACTGCCAGGAAAGCTGTAAGCTGTCTTATGGTATGGGGGTTGGGAAATGGAAAATTGGGTTGATGCATTTATGACTCAGGGAGTGAGTCTGTCCCTTTAAGGCCACACCTAGGTAGGTGACCTGTGGGAGGCAGGGACTGTCAGGATTTAAATATAACACTCTTGGATAAAAGAGAGCTTTAGCTCATTATTTTATATAAATTAACACTTTGAACCTTTTAAATGTTTGTACCATATTTAGATAAAGTATAACATAACACTGTTACAAGGTGGTCATTTAAGACACATAAGCAAATATGTAAATGAACTCTGAATTAGTAGTACTTAAAGCTTGACAAGCTCAGCAGAAAACACAAATAATTTCTTTGATAAAATCTTTCTCTGTTATGGTTTTTTGTAGATGTTACTCAGAGCAGAACAATATTAAGATAACCTTGTTATTTCATAGACATAGAGGATTTGATTTTAGTTTGACATGACCCTAAAAATCTTTTAGGCAACTCTTAGATTATATTCAACTTTAACTTTATCACACATCGAAGTTTTTTATTATGCACTTTTAAAACTTACTTAGACCTTTATATAACATACTAAACCCTTTGATGGCTTGTTTTTATCCCTCCTATTTGAAACAATCTTTAGGATAAATTCCTTCTTTGCAAAATCCCTTCTCATCCAAAAAACCATTCCTTTTTCCTTTAACTTCTCAAAAAATATATTTATTCCCTATCTATATCCTTTCCAGTTGCTTACTTTGTAACTTGTATTTTAAAATTAACTTTTATAAGAATTTTAAATTTATTATAGGGGCTGGAGCAACTAATTAGTAGCCCTTAATGTTTTGGGGAATAGGCATAAGGCCTTATGTCCCTCAGGCTTGAGGGGATATTGTTTTGGATATGGAAACTGTGAGGGATTTTTGAGTTTTATTTGAATAGGGAGGGCCATCCTGGCTCACCCTACACTCATCTCATCAGTCCACACTGTGGAATCTGTTTGTTCCTGAAGGAGAGGGCAGCAGAGATAGCTGCCTGGGAGGAGGAGAATTTGAGCTTTTAATTGAGATAGTAAATCCTGTCCCAGCAGGGACACTGGAGTTTTAGGTACTATGAGGAAAGAGTGACAGAAGAGGAGGTCTCCCCAAGAGCAGGCCAGAGGCCAGGTAAACTAGCGCTCTAGGGGCTAGCCAGATTTGCCCCAAACGATAAATTTTGTCATTGGACCAGGGACCTGGAGAAAAAGGTAAAACAGAGAAACGGGCTCCACTGTCTAGGAGGAAAATGACCTTTTGTTTTCCTGCCACTATGGCTCCTCAACATTGATGCCAAGAAGTGGAGTGTGGCCAGGAGGCTTGCACCCATCAATCCATAGGAGGAGGCACCTCGCCTTCCGTCTGTAAGCAGGGGCACTTAGACCTCCAGTGGTTACCCTTGCAGAGGGCAGGGTCCCAGTTGGGGGCAGGGCTGTCTCCCAGGCTGTTCCCCCTTAAGCATTCTCTGCAGAAGTGCCCCTCCTGTCCACCATGGTAGCAAGTTCAGGATACAGGCCCCAGTTGGGTGGGGCCCTCTCTGAGAGCAGCAATGAGGCCATGGTGTCTCTTATCTTTTTCTCTCCTGTTAGTAACGTCCCGGACATACAGACATAGCCATAAATACAGACATGGCTAGCTGTATTGCTTGGTTCAGTGACTTTTCCCTTCAGCCACAGTCCCAATTTTTTACGAATATTGGGACTGTTAGAAATTTATCTTTGAGGAGAACCTCTCTCACCTGTGACTCTGAGTCCACCGTGGTATGCTTTCTGATAGGTTGTTGCTATAAAGTAAAGTTGTTATTTTACATTGACACCTGACACTCTGGAGAGCAAATCTCTGAACTGTTCTGGGCCTCAGTTTCCTCACTTGAGGAATGAAGGATCTGGTCTAGGTTAAACTATGTTTTTCCACTATGAGATGGCTGAAGTGACATTAATGCCACTTACCTTCTTTACCATTTTTTTTTTTTTAGTAATGCTGGGGAATTGAACCCAGGGCTTTGCACATGCTGGGCAGACATTCTCCCATAGAGCTACTTCCTCAGCCCCAAATATTATTTTTTTTTTTTTACTTTGGCTGTACTGGGCTTGAACTCAGGACTTTCTGCTTGTAAAGCGGCACTCTACTGCTTGAGCCATATAATCATTTCCAACCTGAGTGGCCTGGGCCAGAACCCATTGTTTTTCTGAGAGAAATTTGTATAGGGGACCTCAGTTTACTTTTTTTTTTTTTTACTTTTATAGGAAAGGTCTAATTGGAGTATGGTATTGTAATTTAAGGAGCCCTGTGAAGGCCACTTCTCTTGGTCACCCAAGGCATACTGAGGCTGACCTCAGTACAAAACTTCCAACATCTACCAGCCAGAAGACTGGAAGATGCAGGTCCCATCTAGAAAGAACAAGACGTTAGGATCCTGTCTTTTAGCTAACAGCAGGCAGCCTCTTTAATAAAGGCTACCTTTTTAACAAAGAAATCGTTTTTAGAGAAGGGCATTCAGAGGGCATTTCAGGCCAATAACAGTGCCATAAAGGACAACTAGTGTTAATATCTGGAGGGAAAAATTTATTCTGAGGCCAAAGGTGTAGAAAATTCTAAATGAGAAGTTTAGTGACCACAGTAATGTCTATTTAGTTATTTCTGGAACTATAACCTTGAACTAACAATTGACTTACAAGGGCTGGGTCTGATGCTCCAAGGTGTGAGGTGGGGCTAGGAGCAGGACTTGTGCAAGGTGCCACTCCCTCCACACACACCTGGGACAAATGACCCTGACTGCCTAGGCCTGATCCTGGGGCCTGTCACCCCTCCCTGCTTCCTGTGTACTCTGTTCGAGTTTATTCTAGGGGAAGTGGCGGCGGGCCACAGCCATTGCCACGTGTGGCTGGCGGCCCAGGATGTACTGGGTCCTCTATGGATTTTCTTAGCTATGGCAAGCATTTTTGCTGTGTCCAGAAGCTGGCATCCTGTGCACAGGTGTGCCTGTTTGCTTTCCCTCCTCCCCTTGTGGGGGCGGAGTTAGAGCATAAGCATGGCAGCTGCAGGCTTTTGCAAGTGCTTTTGTAAAGCAGCTGATTTAAAGTTACGTTAGACTGAGAGGACTGGCAAACTAGTTGGAATAGCTTAAGTCATAAGGTACCATGCTGCAAGTTTTTCATGGGAGGCAGGGTCCCAGTAAGCCCAGGGAGGGGAAGGCAGACAGAGACAGAGGACACGTGGGAGGAGATAGGTATGGTAAGCAGTGCAAGAAGTCTGTTTACATGGGGAAGGAGGAGGTTTAGAGAGGAATTGGCTGATTTAGAAACTGTTTTACAGGCTGATAGAATCTGCACAGGGGAACAGAAAGTACAGAGGGAGGGTTTGAAGTCAGACAGCCAGATTTAGATGGAGGTATGAAAAGGCTTGGACATAATGGAATCTCTCCCCATCATCCCGATTGCTCACAGTAGTTATATATCCCATAAAAGGTTGGGATTTAAAGACCCGAAAAGGGGCCAGTGGTTTTGGTTGTCTAAAGGATAAGTGGGCCAGATTTGAGTGCAAAAGCAGATCAAATTTTTGGTTTTATATCTGGGGTCAAACCCAAGGTGTCTAAATTATTGAGGAGGCATCTCAATGGGGAGTCAGATGGCAGAGGCACCCATTATGAGGGACCCAGTACCAGAATGGGAGAGGAGGATATTATGTACTGTGGAGCATCCTCGTGCAGCACAAATATCTGAGAAAACACAAAGCACACGTGACCCAGCTGTCACTGAGTTCAGGTGGTTTGCAGACCAGAGGCCGGCAGCTTGGATTACCTAGGCCTGGGTTTTGTAGGGTCCTGGACCCTGTAAAATCCAAACCCTGCAGAGAAGGGAATCCCTCTACCTTCTGAGTTGCCCAGAGATAGCCCAAAGCAGGGGAAGTGTTCTAAAACCCAGAGACACAGAAAGGAGAGACCGTAAAGGGAGCCCAAGAAGGGTAGGTGGACTCACTAAAGAATGTTCGGTGTTGGATGCAAGCGAAGGTGATCGGGAGGATGAGTCCTGGCCAGTCACATCCTCAGGGTGGTCATGGGGCGAGTCGGAATGGAGGTCCCACCAGGATTAGTGGGGAGCCTCCATCCAAGTCATGGCACCAAATGTAAGGAAATATAGGCTGCAAAATGACAATGTGGAGAGGAGTGATCTGGCCAAGAGATTCTTTACTGCTGGGTGGGAGAGGGAGAGAGCAGAGAGAGCCAAGAGAGGGAGAGAGAGAGAGGGGCAGGGGCTTAAATACCCCTCAGTGGGACTCAGCATGATCTGATTGGTTAGGATCTTGTGGTTCATGCTGATTGGAGGTTGGGGCAGAAGGAGGATTCAAGCTAGACTTGAGGCAGGACTGTGACCCTGGGAGGCAGGACCATGACCCTGGAAAGCAGAAGCTTAAGGGTGCAGTAAGAACTGAAACCTATTGGCACCATTATTGCCAACATGCACCACATATCCCCAGCCCAAATTTGAGATGTTTTAAGGCTCTAAATTTGTGACAATTTGTTACAGCACACATAGGAAATTGATTCAATCAACATTATCACCATATTCTCTCTATATTCCTAAGTAATTAACAATAAGCTTTTGTGAGCTGGTTTAAGCTGGTTCCAATCTTTCATAGCAATTAGATTAAGGATGGTTTATGAGGTCCAGGTGTGGTGGGGTATGCTATAATCCCAGCTATTCAGGGGGCATAGGTAGGAGAATCATGACCCAAGCCTGTCTCTGGCAAAAAGTACAGAACTGATCTGAAAAATAACAGCAAGATGGTCTAGGAGTGTGGCTCAAATGTTAGAGTGCTTATGAAAGCATAAAGCACTGAGTTCAAACTGCCAAGAAACAAAACAAAGCAAAATTCTTAACAAACAAACAACTCAAAAAGGATAGCCAATAATGACTTACCTGAGGGGCCAGTGTCCTATTTTTATATTGACTTCCTACCACTGGCATTAAGGTATCTTGTAAATAGAATGTTAGTAGGATATTTATTACTTTCTGACCTCCAAGATCTGTTTACAAGAAGTCAGCAAAGTCATTTACCAATATAGTGTAATATTTTACAGGAGGATGAGGTGCTCAAGGTTCCTGAAGGTCAAATTATTGCCAGAAATAGAGAATTAATCTAGCCACAAGTCAGAGGTGTGACAAGTATTATTTTCAATAGATGAAAGCAAATCATTTCTGATTTTTTTTAAATATTGGGATGGAAAAAAATAACATCGGCCAGATCAGCAGATGTATACCAGGCACTGGGATTTGTATGGATTTACTCTAGTAAGTATACCATATGTCAACTTGAATTGCAAGTATAGTCAAAAACTTCATGATAATTCACTGGAATTCTTCAGAACCCATTCTTGGACTGGAGGTGTGGTGCAAGCAGTTGAATGCCTGCTTTACAAGTGCAAAGCTCTGAGTTCAAACCCCAGTCCCACCAAAAAAAAAAAAAAACAAGAACAAAAACAAAACAAAACAAAAAAACCCCATTCTTGTTTTGTACCTGGCCCATTGAGATTTAGATGGAGGTGTAGGTATTACTTCCTGTGCCTTTTCCAATCA
The DNA here is from genome assembly GCF_047511655.1 of Castor canadensis. Taxonomy (NCBI): domain Eukaryota; kingdom Metazoa; phylum Chordata; class Mammalia; order Rodentia; family Castoridae; genus Castor; species Castor canadensis. The sequence goes on from NC_133388.1 coordinate 156,118,775, forward strand.
TTAAAAATGTCATAAATTTCACCAGTTCTCTAGTGGAATGTGTGTCTTTTTTATTACTGTTAGAATACATTAATCATATGGGGGGGTTCATTGTGATACTGGTACAGGTGCACACAATGTACTTTGAGTAAGTATCACCTTCAGTATACTCCTTTAACCTCCTCCCTTTTCAAACAGGATGGAGTTTATTTCCTTGTGATTTACATATATAATGTATTTCTATGCTGTTCACCCCTCAGTACCCTCTCCTTCCCCCCACTAATTCCCCCAAGACAGACCCCCCTCTTATATTATCCCACTATTATTATATTATCATTATAATTATTTTAGGTATAGATTCCACATATGAGTAACTCCATGTCTCATTATTTTATCATTTTATATATAAATTCCACATATGAGCAAAAATAGGTGATTTTTGGCTTTTTGAGCTTGGCTTATTTTTGCTCAACATGATAATCTCCAATGTCGACCATTTTCCTGCAAATGACATCATTTTATTCTTCTTTATGGTTGAATAATACTCTGTTGTGTATACATTAACAGCAATGGTACAGTCTCTGATCAGAAGATTTCCAAATTCTTTGTGTCCCACGTGGAAGAATCCATGGCAGGACACGTGGATGTAATGGAGTTTAGTAAAAGTTAGGGAGAGACACCGGGTGCCAGTGGCTCAGCTTGTAATCCTAGCTACTCAGGAGGCAGAGATGAGGAGGGTTGAGTCTGAAGCCAGCCTAGGGAAATAGTTCATGAGACCCTATCTCAAAAATACCCATCACAAAAAAGGGCTGGTGGAGTGGCTCAAGGTGTAGGCCCTGAGTTCAAATACCAGTACTGCAAAAAGAAAAAAAAGAAGAATCTGGGAGCTCACTGTTTCTCCTTGCTGCCTTCATCACATGTTGGCAGCACTGTGGTGTCTGTGATCAGAAGACTTCCAAATTCTTTATGTACAGTGAGGAAGAATCCATCACAGAACACTTGGGTATAAATGGAGTATATTAAAAACTAGGGAAGGGAAATACAAAAGGGAGCATGGTGGGGAGAGGCCAGGTAGAATCTGCAGGCTGAGAGCTTGCTTCTCTTTTCCAGGTGCTTTTAAAACTTTCACTAATCTCTGGGCAGTGAGAAACCAGGTGATTCCCATTCAATAATCAATTAGTGGCACGTGGTTCCCAGGCCAGGTGAGCATGGTTAATCTGAGATGTAATATTAAGTTTCTATGACTCCAAAATTTACCCTAATTTTAGCCTGCCTCATATTGATGAATTCTGAGGATTAGATTGTGGAATTGTTTTGGGGGTGCATTCATCATTCAGGCTACCATTATAACCAGAGAAAATTCTTGGCATCCTACCCAAAAGCATTCGACAGCAATATGTCCTCCCTAGTTGGCATGGAAGAGAAAGCCTTCCATGTTAGTTGAGCCTTCCAATGCTCAACTAACAATGCAGCAGTTCAGTGGTAGAGCACTTGCCTAGCATGCACAAAAGCCCTGAGTTTGTTCTCCAGCTCCACAAATGAAACAAAGCAAAACCAAAACCGAATAAACTGAAGTAATGGTAATTTGATTCACTCAACACCTATTTATTTATTTATTTTTATTACTCATATGTGCATACAAGGCTTGGGTCATTTCTCCCCCCTGCCCCCACACCCTCCCTTACCACCCACTCCACCCCCTCCCTCTACCCCCACCCCCCAATACCCAGCAGAAACTATTTTGCCCTTATTTCTAATTTTGTTGTAGAGAGAGTATAAGCAATAATAGGAAGGAACAAGGGTTTTTGCTGGTTGAGATAAGGATAGCTATACAGGGCATTGACTCACATTGACTTCCTGTGCGTAGGTGTTACCTTCTAGGTTAATTCTTTTTTATCTCACCTCTTCTCTAGTTCCTGTTCCCCTTTTCCTATTGGCCTCGGTTGCTTTTAAGGTATGTGCTTTAGTTTCTCTGTGTTAAGGGCAACAAATGCTAGCTAATTTTTTAGGTGTCTTACCTATCCTCACCCCTCCCTTGTGTGCTCTCGCTTTTATCATGTGCTCAAAGTCCAATCCCCTTGTTGTGTTTGCCCTGATCTAATGTCCACATATGAGGGAGAACATATGATTTTTGGTCTTTTGGGCCAGGCTAACCTCACTCAGAATGATGTTCTCCAATTCCATCCATTTACCAGCGAATGATAACATTTTGTTCTTCTTCATGGCTGCATAAAATTCCATTGTGTAAAGATCGATAGACCCCTGGCAAACCTGACTAAAATGAGGAGAGAAAAAACCCAAATTAGTAGAATTAGGAATGCAAAAGGGGAGATAAACAACAAACACCATGGAAGTCCAGGAAATCATCAGAGACTACTTTGAGAACCTATATTCAAATAAATTTGAAAATCTAAAAGAAATGGACAGATTTCTAGATACATATGATCATCCAAAACTGAACCAAGAGGAAATTAATCACCTGAATAGACCTATAACACAAAATGAAATTGAAGCAGCAATCAAGAGTCTCCCCAAAAAGAAAAGTCCAGGACCTGATGGATTCTCTGCTGAATTCTATCAGACCTTTAAAGAAGAACTGATACCAACCCTCCTTAAATTGTTCCACGAAATAGAAAGGGAAGGAAAACTGCCAAACACATTTTATGAAGTCAGTATTACACTTATCCCAAAACCAGGCAAAGACACCTCCAAAAAGGAGAACTATAGGCCAATCTCCTTAATGAACATTGATGCAAAAATCCTCAACAAAATAATGGCAAACCAAATTCAACAACACATCAAAAAGATTATTCACCACGACCAAGTAGGCTTCATCCCAGGGATGCAGGGGTGGTTCAACATACGAAAATCAATAAACGTAATAAACCACATTAACAGAAGCAAAGACAAAAACCACTTGATCATCTCAATAGATGCAGAAAAAGCCTTTGATAAGATCCAACATCATTTCATGATAAAAGCTCTAAGAAAACTAGGAATAGAAGGAAAGTTCCTCAACATTATAAAAGCTATATATGACAAACCTACAGCCAGCATTATACTTAACGGAGAAAAACTGAAATCATTCCCTCTAAAATCAGGAACCAGACAAGGATACCCACTATCTCCACTCCTATTCAACATAGTACTGGAATTCCTAGCCAGAGCAATTAGGCAAGAAGAAGGAATAAAAGGAATACAAATCGGTAAAGAAACTGTCAAAATATCCCTGTTTGCAGACGACATGATCCTATACCTTAAAGACCCAAAAAACTCTACTCAGAAGCTTCTAGACATCATCAATAGCTATAGCAAGGTAGCAGGATATAAAATCAACATAGAAAAATCATTAGCATTTCTATACACTAACAATGAGCAAACTGAAAAAGAATGTATGAAAACAATTCCATTTACAATAGCCTCAAAAAAAAATCAAATACCTAGGTGTAAACCTAACAAAAGATGTGAAAAATCTCTACAAGGAAAACTATACACTTCTGAAGAAAGAGATTGAGGAAGACTATAGAAAGTGGAGAGATCTCCCATGCTCATGGATTGGTAGAATCAACATAGTAAAAATGTCGATACTCCCCAAAGTAATCTACATGTTTAATGCAATTCCCATCAAAATTCCAATGACATTCATTAAAGAGATTGAAAAATCTACTGTGAAATTTATATGGAAACACAAGAGGCCACGAATAGCCAAGGCAATACTCAGTCAAAAGAACAATGCAGGAGGTATCACAATACCTGACTTCAAACTATATTACAAAGCGATAACAATAAAAATAGCATGGTACTGGCACAAAAACAGACATGAAGACCAGTGGAACAGAATAGAGGACCCAGATATGAAGCCACACAACTATAAGCAACTTATCTTTGACAAAGGAGCTAAAAATATACGATGGAGAAATAGCAGCCTCTTCAACAAAAACTGCTGGGAAAACTGGTTAGCAGTCTGCAAAAAACTGAAACTAGATCCATGTATATCACCCTATACCAAGATTAACTCAAAATGGATCAAGGATCTTAATATCAGACCCCAAACTCTTAAGTTGATACAAGAAAGAGTAGGAAATACTCTGGAGTTAGTAGGTATAGGTAAGAACTTTCTCAATGAAACCCCAGCAGCACAGCAACTAAGAGATAGCATAGATAAATGGGACCTCATAAAACTAAAAAGCTTCTGTTCATCAAAAGAAATGGTCTCTAAACTGAAGAGAACACCCACAGAGTGGGAGAAAATATTTGCCAATTATACATCAGACAAAGGACTGATAACCAGAATATACAGGGAACTTAAAAAACTAAATTATCCCAAAACTAATGAACCAATAAAGAAATGGGCACGTGAACTAAAGAGAACTTTCTCAAAAGAAGAAATTCAAATGGCCAGAAAACACATGAAAAAATGCTCACCATCTCTAGCAATAAAGGAAATGCAAATTAAAACCACACTAAGATTCCACCTCACCCCTGTTAGAATAGCCATCATCAGCAACACCACCAACAACAGGTGTTGGCGAGGATGCGGGGAAAAAGGAACCCTCTTACACTGTTGGTGGGAATGTAGACTAGTACAACCACTCTGGAAAAAAATTTGGAGGCTACTTAAAAAGCTGGACATCGATCTACCATTTGATCCAGCAATACCACTCTTGGGGATATACCCAAAAGACTGTTACTCCAGAGGCACCTGCACATCCATGTTTATTGCGGCACTATTCACAATAGCCAAGTTATGGAAACAGCCAAGATGCCCCAGCACTGACGAATGGATTAAGAAAATGTGGTATCTATACATAATGGAATTTTATGCAGCCATGAAGAAGAACGAAATGTTATCATTCGCTGGTAAATGGATGGAATTGGAGAACATCATTCTGAGTGAGGTTAGCCTGGCTCAAAAAACCAAAAATCGTATGTTCTCCCTCATATGTAGACATTAGATCAAGGGCAAACACAACAAGGGGATTGGACTTTGAGTACATGATAAAAGGCTAGACTAACTGCATACTCATACCAACCTAACACATTGCTTCCTGGAAGACTGGGTACAGACTCTTTTGTAGGGCTTCATTTCTCCACAAGAACTGCAGGTGAGACTGCACTCACCTGTGGTCAATTCCTCCTTGTCTCAACAGGGCTACTGCCTAAAACACTCCTCTTGATGAGATTACCTTACAAAGAACACTGTCCTGCAAACCTTTGCTCTGATTCTTCTCCTCCCCAGGCCTCTAAGTTTTGGCACTTGAGTTTGATGAAGGCATTCCAACAGGATGTTTTTCTATGTAAGAAAGAAAAATCAGATTCATGTATTAGTTGAAATGAATCTAACATTCCAGACAAGCAGGTGTTTATTCTACCTTGAATTAGTATACCAGTGGGGTATTGTGATACATACCTATAATCCCAGCAGTCATGAGGCTGAGGCAGGAGGATTAGGAGTTCAAGGCCAGCCTGGGCTGCATACTGAGACCTTTTTTTGTTGTTGTTAACAGCACCACTGCAGTCTGTGATCAGAAGACTTCCAAATTCTTTGTGTCCCACTGCAAAGAATCCATTGGCAGGACGCATGGGTGTGAAGGGAGTTTATTAAAAGTTAGGAAAGTTGGGTGCTGGTGGCTCACACCTGTAATCCTTGCTACTCAGGAGGCAGAGATCAGAAGGATTGCAGCTCAAAGTCAGCCAGGGCAAATAGTTTGTGAGACCCTATCTCAAAAATACCTAACACAAAAAGGGTTGGTGGAGTGGTGTAAGGTGTAGGCCCTGAGTTCAAGCCCTGGTACTGACAAAAAAGAAAACTATATTAATTTAGAGAATTTTAATCGTAAGTCAGTTAAATAAAAAAAAAAAAAGTTAGGGAAGGGAAATACACAGGAGAGCATTGTGGGGCCCAGATGGAATCCGGAGGCAGAGAGAGCATGCTTTTCTTCTCCAGGTGCTTTTAAAACCTACAATAACCTATGGGCAGGGAGGAATCAGGTGATTTCCATCCAATAATCAGTGAGTGGGGAGGGGAATAGGGGTTCCCAGGGCAGGTAAGGGCAATCCTTGAGCCAGAGCATGGTCAATCTGAGATGTAAGATTAAGTTTCTATGAGTCCTGAACTTTCCCTGATTTTAGTCTGCCTCACTTTCTGCTTTCAAATTAAGATGCTGACATTATTCCCACTTTGGACAGAATTCTTTTTTTTTTTTTTTATTCCCCTGGGATTTGGACTCATGCTTGCTAGGCAGGCACTCTTCCACTTGATCACTTCGCCAGCCCTTTTTCATGTTGAGTACTTTCGAGATACAGTCTCTCGAACTACTTGCCATGGTTGGCTTGGAACCACGATCCTCCTGATCTCTGCCTCCTGAGTAGCTAGGATTACAGGCGTGAGCCACCAGCACCCAAGTTGGACAGAATTCTTGAAACAAAATAAAGCCTTAACGCTCTATTCTCTAATATATAAAGATCTTCTCATTTGGGTGACTATTTTAAAAGGGACATTAACAAAATCTTAACAAAAGTCAGAGTTGTCATTCTGCAAATTACTAAGTGACCTGACCCCATGTGGCCACTAGGAGGAGTCTGAACTGTGAGACTTTTATCAACAGAACCTCAGCAGCTTGGATCTTGGGTGCCTTCTTTGCCTTTGACCTGCTTGAAACCCAAATATGTACCTAAATTGCACAAGGCAGCCCAGTCCTACTTCCCTCAGATGGCATAATGCCTGGGAGATTTTCGCCAAAGTGGTTAAAAAGTCAGCATGACAAAGTGCTCTAAAGAAGAGTCCTGGGGATCCCAATTCTAACCAACTGTGCAGAGAAGGCCCAATAAGGCCTATGGGAAAAGACCAGAGTAAGCTCAACTTTTCACAGATATATGCTTCTGATACAATTCAAATAGATCATTCTCAAAAGTAACTGAAAAAAGAATTTAGGGATTCTTTCTGGGCTGGCAGAGTGGCTCAAGTAGTAGAGTGCCTGCCTAGCAAGTAAAAGGCCCTGAGTGCAAACTCTAGTACTAAAAAAGAAAAGAAAAGAAAAACCACCAAAAGAATTTAGGGACCCTGGACACTGAAAAGATATCATTGCCTCAGTCATGCTGCCAGCACACTAAAACCATGAAGGAAGAAGTGTAACAAGGTCCAAATGCTCCTCACCCATTTCAAGGCAAGGAATTGATAATCTCATATACATAAGTTCCAACCAAGAGTGCAGTTATTCTAGCACTTAGAGTTCATAAGTAAAGGTACAGAGACAGTATGTCCTTATAAGGAAGGCTAATGACAGGGAAAAATTGCCATGAGACTTTTTCTCAGTGCATTTCATGCTAAACTCCTCATCTCAGCCAATGCCATCCTTTGCAGTTGTAAGTTTCACCAAAGACAGGAAGTCTTGGGGGAATTCCACCCTTGATTCATAAAACATGAATATTGATCGCACCTCATACATGTAATTAAAATACCTGAGAGCTAGCTTAAGTGCATGCAGAGTGCCCATGTTGTATGACAAGACCTTGTCAATCAAACCTGCCAATCACCATTGCCCATACTGCAAAGAACACCCAGGTTTTTCTGCCATTTGCTCTCTCAATTTACAAAGGCCCTTTGAACAAAGACCAGTGAGCTTCTGTGTCATCTGGCCAGAGCCCACTGCTTTCTCTTGCAGTGCCTTCCTCTCACTATCACTTTCACCACATTTTTGGGTCTTTCGTAAATTCTTCTCTTGCAGGACACAAGTGCCTGACCACCCACTCAATAACACTTAGATAATGAGCACTCAAAATTCATGTGCAAGTACCTCTATTTCATTTCTCTATTGCTATATCTACTAAAAGAAATATATCCAGGGCTATCCAAAAATTGGAAGAGTCAATTTGAGTACTTCTCCAGTTTTGTTTATTTGTAAAGAAATTTTTTTTTCATTCTAGGGAATTAAACTCAGGACTTCACACCTGCTAAGCAACATCCTATCACCAGGCTACACCTCCAGCCCCTTTGCTTTTATCTTTAACTGTGTCTTATGAATTCTCTTATAATGCTCCAATGTAGAAATTAAATTTAAGCATGGAGCCCTTTATCAATAAATTCAGTTATTGCCATTTTTTTGTGCTGTGAAAAATTTGGTTCTCTGAGTCCAAAGGCGGTCCATCAAACTCTAGTTGTACAGAGTAGAATAAAATATATTTATTTCCTAAACAAGACTTTGCAAAGGTGGTTGCATCTTTTCCCATTCCTCATCTCACAGGATGAAACAGCTTCATTCATTTCCTGACTGGATTTCTTTTTCTGCTTAATTATGCCATATACCTGCTCTTGGCCTGATTTTCCTAAAGCACTTCTCCCAACCTCACTCACTTGTGTATTTATTCGGGAAATACTGCGAAGTCTGGCAGTACGTCTACTGCTGTCTTAATTTCATAGACAAGTTAGACATAAAGCAAAGAAGGCTATTTTTGAAGGTAAACACAGAGGAATATCAATATGAAAGCTTTCTTAGAATTAAAAAGTTCAGTGTGTAGTCAGGCGCTGGTGGCTCATGCCTGTAATCCTAGCTACTCAGGAGGCAGAGACCAGGAGGATCACAACTCAAAACCAGCCAGGGAAAATGGTTCAAAAGACCCTATCTCAAAAATACCCAACACAAAAGGGGCTGGTGGAGTTGGCTCAAGTGGTAGAGCTCCTGCCTAGCAAGTGTGAGACCCTAAGTTCAAACAACAGTGCCACCAAAAATAAATAAATAAAATAAAAATAATAAAAAATATAGTATAAACTTCCAGATACACATCTTTAATATATATCAATAGTAAGCACCATAATATACATGTTATATCCAAAGGCATTTAATTTTTAAAAATAATAATACATGATTATATGCAATTTTATCTCTACACTTACAAAACAAAAATAAGCATACTTTTGTTAATGCATAGCTCTTTTTCCCTGCTCCTGTTTCACAGTCAATACATTTGGTAAAGATCAGGAGAAAAGAGGAGCATGGTGGGACACTCCTGTAATCCCAGCACTTAAGAAGTTGAGACAGGAAAATCAAAAACCTGAGGCTAGACTGAGCTACTTAGGGAGACCCTGTCTTGAAAAAAAAAAAAAAAAGTGGAGAGTGAATCAAGGAATTTGAAATTTCTCAGTTTTTCTTATTAAGTAGGATTTGGGGACAGACGGTTTTTTTTTTTTTTTCTAGAGGTAGAGCCCAAGACTTCAGGCATGCTGTGCAAGTCCTGCTACATCCCAATCTAGACATCTGAACTTTTTAAAAACAAGCATGATCATTTACAAACATGTTCTACGTATGAGTAACATCGCATAACATAAGATGTGAAGGTAGAGGATATAAGGATGTGTACTGAAAGCTGTTGAAAATGGGGGGTGGGAGGTAAAGGGGTAAGGGAGAACAATGGAAGGGCTGGAATGGACCAAAGTAATGCACACCCACAGCGGGCATAGATTGAGACACATCTTCATACATCAACTAAAATATTAATAACCAAAGACAGGACTGTAAAACAGGCACAGTGGGGGGTGGTATTTGTGGGAGGGGAATAGTGAATGAAGGAGATTAAGGTGAGGGAATATGGTTGATGGACTTCATATACTTATATGAAATAGAACAAAGAAACCACTTGCAATTGCTTTAAGTGGGGTGAGAAGGGGGTTGATGGGAAGAGAGGATGGGGCAATGTAACTAATGTACAATGGAAGCCTATTCGGAATTGTCGCTATGAATCCCCCTTGCATAATGAATAAATTCTAATAAATAAAATAAAAGCCATAGAGATGAGTTTGATTCATAGTTAGACCTGGGAAATGGTGACATGGTCTGTTGAGTAGACATATGGAACTGAAACTTCCGGCCACCCCTTGAAAAATACCTTTTTTTGGCAGCACTGGGGTTTGAGCTTGGGGCTGGCTTCCAACCGTGATCCTCCTAATCTCTGCCTCGTGAGTAGCTAGAAGTACAGGTGTGAGCCACTGGCACCCAGCAAAAAATACCACTTTATGTACCCATCAGCGCATTCAGCAATGAATGTGGCTTGCAATTTCTCCAACACTTACTATTTTCCTTTTTTCTGTTTTTATGACAGTACTCTAATGGGTGTGAGAACCACCCACATTTTAGGTGTACTGTGTATCCTTAGCAAGCACACTACCAATAAACAATTACACTTGTTTGTTAAGATTTGTCACACTAATTAATATCTGACCTAGGGCATTTGAAATGCAAAGTCTGTTTGTTTACTTCCCCACCCTAGGACACCTCCCAAACACTTTACCTAGGAGAACAGGCATGGAGCTGGACTACCTTGGGAAAATAGGACAAGGACAAGTGAAGACAGGCCAAAAGCCACGTTCTTTCTCTCTTATGTGGGATCTAGACCTAATACAAATACAGCAATATTATAAAAAATGGGTCATGCTGAGGGAAGGTCACATAAAAGAGAAGAAGAGTAAAAAAGGGAAGTTAAGAAGGTGAATATGGTTGATGTACCCCCCTATACAAGAATGAATACAGAATTTTTTAACCTGTTGAGACCTCCATAAGAAGGGGACTAAAGTAGAAAGAATAAAAATACAGGAGATGAACCAAATTGGGTTATAATACATACATACAGAGAAATGTCACAAGAAAACTCCCTGTGTAGCTATTTTAAATAAGCAAAAATGTCATTTTTTTTTTTTTCCTTTTATAAAACTAGAGAACAGGAGGATGGAACAGGACCTATGGGGGGGGGCAGAGGGGGTTGGTACTAGCTGAAGGGGGGAGGAGGTGGGGAAAGGGTGTGGGAGGGTGAACATGGTGCAAATACTGTGTACACATGGATGTAAATGGAAAAATGAGACCTGTTGAAACTATTCCAGGAATTAGGGGAGGGAGGATAAAGGAAAATGGCGGAGAGGGTGAATTTAAGTATGATATATTATAAGAACCTTTGTAAACTCCATAATGTGCAATTAAAAAATAAAATAAAAATAAAAAGAGCCAGGGAGATGCTGGGGAGGGCAAACTCAGAGCACAGAAAAGTAAGCAAGGGAGAAAAAGGATGAAAGAGCTAACGGGTGGGAGCTAGGGACCAAAAATTCAAAGGAGAAGTATCACCAGCTGTCACTCATCCCAACAAGGAGCCTGCCACAAGAAAAGCCAGTTGGGCAGCTTAGAAGAAGAGGGTGAGGTCAAAGCTTTTGAGCATTAAGAGCCTATCTGGACCTGAACCTTTGACATTTTGATCTTTAATGGTTACTTCACTAATCCCTACTCTGTTTTAAGTCATTTCTGAAATTTACCTGGGCATTACACAATCATGAAATTATTCAGGTGTATGCAATGAAACTCCTTTCACTAACTTTTGAAAATGATTGGCTGGGTGTGTGTGCAAGCAGGATTGACCACACTTGCATGTTTCTTATGCCGTCCTATCCACAAAGCATTTTATGGATCAACAACATTCTTTAAATTTTAAGAAAAAAAATACTATTTCTTTTTCTTTTTCTTTTTTTTTTTAATCTAGAATTGTTAGATTTTTTTAGGAGCCTTCTAGGTGAACTCTAAAGAATTAACTTCAAGCCACACACTGATGGCTCATGCCTGTAATCCTAGCTACTCAGGAGGCAGAAATCAGGAGGATCACAGTTCGAAGCCAGCCTAGGCAAATAGTTCTCAAGACCCTATATCAAAAAACCCATCACAAAAATGGGCTGGTGGAGTAGCTCAAGGTGTAGGCTCTTAGTTTAAACTCCAGTACTGCAAAAAAAAAAGAATTAACTTCTACTGCAGATGTAGCTCAGTAGTAGAACACTTGCTTAACATGTGCAAGGCCCTGGCTTGGATCCCCAGCACCAGAAAAACAAACAAAAAAATAAAAATAAAACAATTAACTTCTATAAGTCAGGAGTAGTGCTTCACACCTGTAATCCCAGCATTCTGGAGGCTGAGGCAGGAGGATCACAAGTTTAAAGGAAACCTGGGTGACATAGTGAACCTGTTTCAAGAAAAAAATGGAAGAAGAAAGAATTAACATCTAAGTTCAATAAGTACACTTGAAAAATGGTATCTTATTCCATTTTTTTGTTGTTATTATTGCTAAAATTACCTTCTATTCCTAATGACAATTTTAAAATATTTTTCAGGAAGAATATTCTTCATGTGTGTGTGTGTTTGTATGTATTTTGGCAGTACTAAGATTTGAACTCGGAGCCTCACACTTGCTAGGCAGGCAAGCCATTCTCATCCTAAGCTTTGTGATCTGAAAAGAGACTCTTCCATTGTTATCACATTGGTGATTGAATCCAGGCCCTCAATCATGCTAGGCAGGTGCTCTACCACTGAGCTACATCTGCAGCCCATGAAAAGATTTAAAAAAACAAAAACAAACAGACAAGCAAACAAACAAAAAAAAACCCACTTTGGGCATATGTGAGGCCCTGGATTGGGTCCCCAGCACTACTTTTAAAAAGTTCTTATAAGGGGTAGGGGTATAGCTCAGTGGTAAGAGCAAGAGCTTAGAATGAGCAAGAGCCTGGGTTCAATCTCCAGCACCAAATAAATAAATAAATAAAAATAGCACTTGGCCCATGTCATGGCTAGGTGGTAGAGCACCTGCCTGGCAAGCGTGAAGTCCTGAGTTCAAACCCCACTAGCAAAAACACACACACACACATGAAAAATATTCTTCCTGAAAAATATTTTAAATTGTCTTGAAGGATTTTTGTTTGTTTTTGTCAGCACTGGGGTATGAATTCAGGGCCTCATGCTTGCTAGGCAGGTGCTCTTAGTGCACAGGCCTTTCTTGGTGATGGGCTTTTTCAAGACAGGGTCTTGTGAACTATTTGCCTGTGCTGGCCTTGAACCTCTTTGAAGATTTCTGTGTCCTTTCCTCATCTTGTGTTTACACCACACTCTATGTTTCTCCATCACATGCCTCATCAGTCACTTTCCTTAACACGTCGGGCTCCTCCGTAGTTGATTCTTATTACTTGAAGCAAAACTATCCTTACTGATGAGTCAACACCAATAGCCTCCTGCTATTGTAAACCTTGTATTCAAGGAGGGATATCAATATGATATTCAAATTCAGGGCTTGGATGCAGCTCAGTGTAGTATGCTTGCCTAGATGAGCCCATGGGTTTGATCCCCAGCACCACACACACACACACACACACACACACACACACACTTCAACTACTTGTATGTGGGTTTGGGAGGCTAACCTCCTGATCTCTGTGTCCTGAGTAGCTAGGATTACAGGTATGAGCCACTAGCGTCTGGGCTCGAAGTATTTTTTCTTGGAAAAATAAGTACTCTAAATGGAACTCTGATTCATTATGTTACTCTCATTGAACAATTTCATTTCTAGGCATGACTAACTGGAAGTCTTTGGAGACCTTCAGGGAAAACTTAGTGTACTCAGGGACATAACACAAGTGACTTAGTAAGACAAAGTGTCCTGAGTCAGCTTGGATGATACTGTCTATACTTAAAATGACACATAGGCAAAAGCAGGAATTTCAGGTACCAGGCAGGCGTTATCTCAGCTATTACTGTATGACATTTTGAGAACATTCATTTTATGTATAATCCACCATGTCTCTCGATTTCTGCTGAGGCTCCTTTACAACTAATTTGCATGTACCAGAGAATCAACCAAACACTGTGCACTGACACACTTTTGTGAATTCTAATTTGCAGGCATTGTGGGGGATGCAAATGAGGAAAAGCAGAATTTTGGATTTTAAAGAAGTGAATGCAGCCAGGAGCATTCTGGCTGGTCTGGGAGTATAGCTCAGTGGTAGAGCATTTACCTAACATGCGCAAGACAATGGATTCAACACCCAGCATCACAAAAATAAATTAATAATATAGAAGATGTATCTAGGCTACATGTAGACACTGTACCATTTTTTATAAGAGACTTGAGCATCTTCAGATTTTGGTATCTGCAACAGATCCTAGAACCAATCATCCATGGATACTGAGAAAGGTTTATACTCTCCTTGAAAAAGGTGTGTTTATTCCAAGAGTGATAGCTCACACTTATAATTCCAGCTACTAGGGAGGCAGACAGCAAGAGGATTGCTATTCATGGGCAGCCCAGGCAAAAAAGTTAGTGAATTGTATGCACATATGAATAAATGAATAAAAAACAAAAGTTAGTGAGATCCAAATTGGGCTTAGTGCTCACGTCTATAATCCCAACTGTAAAGGAAATGTAGGTAGAAGAATCTGGACTCAAAAGACCCTGAGTTCAAACTCCAGTACTGAAAAAAAATTAAAAACTGTGTGTGTGTACATACATGCATATATATTTGTATGTATGTTTCACCTTCTCTTATAATTAGTTATTTAAATGCCTGTCTCCAAACAGAAATAAGTAAATTCCTGAGGACAGAACTAAAACTGTCCAGGGGGCAGGTTTTGTTCTTCATGATCTCTCACAGTACAATAAATATCTGTTGAAATATATCAACAGAAGGACTACAAGTTATAAAATCATGTGTTTCTATACGCTATTAGTTTTAGGAACTCAGCACAAGATTTCCAATAGAAACTTTTTAAATTGATGGTTCAATTTTCAATCCATTGGTCCAAACTGATAAAAATGGAGGTTAGCCTCCCAAACCCACATACAAGTAGTTGAAGTGTGTGTGTGTGTGTGTGTGTGTGTGTGTGTGTGATGCTGGGGATCAAACCCATGGGCTCATCTAGGCAAGCATGCTATACTGAGCTGCATCCAAGCCCTGAATTTGAATATCATATTGATATCCCTCCTTGAATACAAAGTTTACAATAGCAGGAGGCTATTGGTGTTGACTCATCAGTAAGGATACTTTTGCTTCAAGCAGTAAGAATCAACTCCGGAGGAGCCTGACGTGCTAAGGAAAGTGACTGATGAGGCATGTGATAGAGAAACATAGAGTGTGGTGTAAACACAAGATGAGGAAAGGACACAGAAGATTTCAAAGAGATTGGCTTGTGTAAGGTGAATCATAGAGTGCAGTCACAGTTCCAGGAAGATAAGAGGAGGGACCATCCAGATGAAAGTGGCAGGCCATGCAAAGACTGAGAAGTGAGAGTGGCTTAGTTTATTTGCCTGCTATCACACAGTACCTTAGACCAAGTCATTTATAACTGACAGAATTTATTGCTCAAGGTTCTGGAGGGTGCAAAATCGAAGATCAAGGCATGGGCAGTTTCAGTGGCCGGTGAGGACCTGTTTCTTACAGATTGTGCCTTCTTCCTGTGTCCTCAACTGGTGGAAGAAGAAAACAAGCTCCCTCCATCCTCTCCAGTGAGGGCTCTAATCCCATTCCTGAAGGTGAAGTGATCACCAAAAAAAAGTGGTTACTTTTTTTCTTTTTTATGGGACTGAGGTTTGAACTCAGGGCTTTGCGCTTGTAAAGCAGGAGCTCTGCCACTTAAGCCATACCTTCAGTCCATTTTGGTCTGGTTATTTTGGAGTTGGGGGGGTCTCACAAACTATTTGCCCAGGATGGCCTCAAAGCATGATCCTCCTAATCTCAACCTCCCAAGTAGCTAGGATTATAGACATGAGCCACCGGCACAAATTAAATATCTTTGAGTGCTTTCTATGTGCTAGTACTGGGAACACTTTTGTCTTTGTAGCTACTAGGTATCCACTTTCCCTCCCAACATCATCTTATTTGCATTCCAGAAATTACATCATCCCCATTGGCCAATTCTGCTCTCATAGCTGGCAATGGACATAGCCAGGACATTTGGCTATTCCTTTCCTGAAGTTGCCCAGCCAAAGAGACAAACTGGATGAACGTCATCCAGTTTGCTTCAGTTACAAGACTACCTCCTCCACATCTTCTCTCTTTCTCTCTCTCTTTTCTCTCTCTCTCTCTCTCTCTCTCTCTCTCTCTCTCTCTCTCTCTCTCTCTCATAGACAACCCCAGTCTGTTCTTCCAGTCTGGCTCTCCACCCTTCCTGTTGACTATGAGCTGATGTTCTACTATAAATTCTTCTTGGTTTTTTTAATCACAATCAGTCTTCCATTGTTAGTAACAGAAGACTAACTAATACAAGCTAGTGTCCTTGTTAAGTAATGAGAATATACTAATTTTAAAAAATAAGGTTTTTATTCTAATAAGACTGATTTTCCAGAATGCAGAAGGATGAGTAGTAAGGATCATATAAACAAGAATTGAGTAATGTAAAACGGAGTCTAGCTCAGTGGCAGAGCAAGCACGAGGCCCTGGGTTCAATCCCCAGCACAAACAAACAAACAAAAAGATATGAGCAAAAGGAAGTAATGCTAAATCTTCCTGGGCTTCACAGAAGATGAAGCTTATACTCCATCTCCTGAGGAAGAAGTAGGAATTTGTAGATAAAGAAGTGTGGAATAGAAGCCAGGCTCACTCCTGTAATCCTAATGACTTGAGAAGTCAGCCCCAGGCAAATAGTGAGACCCTATCTTGAAAAAAAAAAAAAAACACAGAAAAGGTCTGGCAGAGCAAGTGTGAAGCCCTGAGTTCAAAGCCCAACACTGCCAAAATAAAAAAGAAAGACTATTGAGAATAGACTGAAGAAGAAAAGAGATAAAGAGGAAGAAGTATGAAGTTTAAGGAAAAAGTAGAGATGGAGAAGAAAAAGCATTAGACCAGAAGAAAAAAGGTTACAGAGACAAAAAATAAAGTTTAGATGAAAGATAGCTCAAATAAAGCATCAACTCAAAGACAGGTAGTAGACTGATTCAAAAGGTAACCCACAATTATAGACCTAAAACAAATGCAGTAATATTATTGGACATGTGTCACACACTAAGGGGAGAGCACATACAGGAGGAATAGGGCAAGGGAAGGAAACCTAAAACTTGAAAGTGTTTGATGTGCCCACTGTAGAGGAGCAAATAAAGTAAGCTTAAACTGGCAGAGGCCACTATGTAAAGGTGACCAGAAGGTAGTGAAGAGGTCTGGTAGAGATGAACCAATTCAGGTTGTAATATACGTGTGCATAGAAGCAATGCTAGGAATCTCTCTGTATAGCTATCTTTAATCTCAAACTAGCAAAAACGTTATGTCTTCCTTATTATCGCTTATGTTTTCTCTCCAAGAAAATTGGAGAAGAGGGCAGAACAGGTTCTGCCTGGAAGTGAGGGGGCTGGGAAGGGAAGGGAAGGAGGATAGGGTAGGGGGGAGAGATGGCCCAAACAACGTATACACATATGAATAAATGTATAAACAATAAAAAGGTAATCCACAGACTTGCTATCTATTGGCTTTGACTATGGGAAATTGAAGGGAAGGTAGAGAGGGCCTCAGACAAAGGACAAATCACCATGATATGGCACATATGGCAGGAGCAGGTTTGAGAAAAGATAATGTAGCACCTCCAGGAGGATATGCCTGCATGTCAAGTGTATAGCTCAGGAGATAGGGATATAGGAGTCATTGTGAGCCAGTAATTAAAGGCCTGGAAGTAGATGAAATTGCCTGGGAGAGTGCAATATGAGAAGGAGAGAAGAGGTCCCCAGTCAGAAGCTTGATGTGTTCCCAGTATCCAGAGATGCCCAAGGAACCACACCTCTCATTGTTCATGCCCTCGGGTCTGGGCTGAGCAGTGTCTTTATTTTGATTACCCTGGTGGTTACAGGACTACATACATGCAAAACCTCATCAAATTGTACACCTAAAAAGGTGTATTTTACAGTATGCCAATTTTACTTCAATAAACGTGACTTTGAAAAAGTAAAGAAGGGCTGGAGATATAGCTCAGTAGTAGATCATTTCCCTAGCAGGCATGAGGCCCTGGGTTTGATTTCTAGGCCCACAAAAATAATTTTTAAAAATTTAAATTAAAAAGAAGAGGAATAAAGCAAATGAGAAATTAAACGATATTTTCATTTGATTATTTCCAGTGTCTGTGAGAACCAGATTTTTGGTACATAGAAATAAGATACAGATGTAATATAGAACAGGCTATATTAAAACTTTATGGCCATGAATTTGAATTGAAAGTATCAGTATAACTAAAAAAGTATTTTATCAGGAAGGAAGGGAGGGAGGGAGGGAGGGAGAGAAGGAAGAAGGAAAGAGGAAGAAAGGGAGGAAAGGAGGGAGGGAAAGAAGGGAAGGAGGAAAGAGGGAGTGAGGAAGGGGAAAAAAGCATAAAAAGAAACAATGACCAAGCCAATAGCAATGAACATCTCTAACACTCAAATCGTGTTTTTGAAATGCCATTTTCCACTACAAGAAACCAAAGCTTCTTAGGGGGGAAAAAAAAAATCTGACTTAAAGACTAAAGCAGGAAATGCTATCAGCTTAAAAAATCATATCATGCCAGAAAGGGGGAACAAAATCTATCAAAAACTTGATAGAATCATGTTAAAAGGATTTGGGAGCTAATTTGAAGAGTCTGACACTGGTCAAAGATGAGACAATTTGAGTATCAGTAAAAATAAAACTATGTCTAAATCCATCTGTTCATAACGATGAAGAAAAATTCAGAAAAATTTTCTAAGAAAAATTCAGTCATCCTGGGAGGATGGTTGGAAATCAATTCTTTGTTTTGAAAACTGATAAATAAAGGAAAATATTCAAGAATTTTTCTTTTCTTTTCCATGAATATATGACTAAGTAGCCAAAACTTTTTATAGATGCATTCTAATAATGAAAAAGGAATGATAAAATTGGAATATCATCATTTCACAGCCCCTGATGATAAGCAACACAAAGACAGCCCATCTGACATTATGTAAATGAGGTACACACACACACACACACACACACACACACACACACACACACACACACACCCCCAGCACTGGGGATCAACACCCAGCCAGCTAGCCAAGCACTAAGCCACATCATCAGCCCACTATGCTCTTCTTTTTTTTTTTTTTCTTTGTTACATGTATCTGCTCTTTTTATTTATTTATTTATTTTCATTTTTCTTTTATTATTCATATGTGCATACAAGGCTTGGTTCATTTCTCCCCCCTGCCCCCACCCCCTCCCTTACCACCCACTCCGCCCCCTCCCACTCCCCCCTCAATACCCAGCAGAAACTATTTTGCCCTTATTTCTAATTTTGTTGTAGAGAGAGTATAAGCAATAATAGGAAGGAACAAGGGTTTTTGCTGGTTGAGATAAGGATAGCTATACGGGGAGTTGACTCACATTGATTTCCTGTGCATGTGT